>NW_024429202.1:18220843-19565218 GCF_017639785.1 Mesocricetus auratus
TGTCAATGCAAATGAATATAAATCTTAGAAGTACAGCAGCATTAGTATTAGGGATTTTAGGAAAGAGAGAGCAGTGTCAGAGGAAAAGTTAAAGACTGAATAGATCTTTATACTGTATTTCAAATAAATTCAACATAGGGAGATGTAAAAATAAGATAACATTGACTTTATAAAAGAACTAAAGGAATCTATTGGTGACTATCTGATCTTGGTTGAGAAATGAAAGTAAACATAAAAAAATCCAAGGAAGAAATAAAAAACAGTTCAGATTTGACTATAATAAAGTTTTTACAGTAAGACTAAAATTAGAAACAGAAAAGAAATGTCCAATTAGGACATGGACTGTAACAAATAGATAATAGAAGTAATATCTTTAGAACTTAAAGCCCCTGTTAAAAGAAAAATAAATAATGCATGATCTAACTCATGTAGGAAAGTAGATTCCATAGACACAGATAATCCAGGAGTGGTTAGCAGAGGTGAGAGGGTGTAGAGGCGAGGAGGGGGTGTGAAGTTTGGTCAGGCAATACCAGGTTACAGTTACACAGAAGTAATATCTTGTGGTGTGTTGCACAGTAGGATGGCAATGGGAGATAACATGCTCTTTATTTCAAAGTAGTGAGAGGAGTGGGTTTTCAATACACTTATCCCAAAGAAGTAACCAGTGTTGGAAGTGGTGACATGACAAAAGCCCTGATTTGAGCATCTTACACTGTATTAGAAACTTCATAGTTTACCTGTAAATTATTATGTGTCATCTTGAATATACCATAACTTTTCACTCAGTGGAAATATTTACATATCTAATAAATGCGCAGAGGGCCTCCAGTTTTTAATCTCTCTCCTCTAATCATCTTGCCTCACTTTCTCGTAGTTACATCTGAGATACAGTCAATATTTACATTCTCTCCAGCATCTCATTCTCACACACCCCAGCTTTTGGCCATCAGAATCCCACGATTCTCGATTCATTCATGGTTCAAACTTTTCATTATCCTTCACTCCCTGCATGGTCTGATTCTTTCATGGCTCGTTAAAATTCCTTGGTTATTTGCTTTCATCTCTCCCTATTGTATACCATTAATCTCCTTTTGATACATTTGTGTTTAACTACTCACTTTGTCAAAGCCAGGACATTGCTTAAACCCATTCTTCTACTGTTTTGTGTCTTTGCTTGAAAATCTTCACTTGACTGGGGAAACATACACAATTGTAAGGACTGATCTAGCTATGTTTAGTAACCGTGGCTTGTCTTCCTTGTTTAAGCTCATGACTACCCATCACACTAGCTGCTTTATTATGCAGCTTGGTGTCTTCTTTGACAAATCTTTATTCTTTTCCTACATTTAATCAATCAGAAAATCCTGTTTATTATTTCCTCACACCGTGTCTACAATCCAGTCATTTCTTACTCTACCCACTGCTTCTATTCAGAGCCAACCAACATAAGCTCCATTGTGAATACTGGATGGCCTGTTCCTCAAAGGAAATCTGTGTTGCAGATTTACTGGCCTCTGGTGCCCTTGGGAGATGGTAGAAACTTTGGTAGATGAGGCCTCATAGAACAAAGTCAGGTCATTGAAGGTATGACCTTGAAGGGAATATTGGAACCCTAGCCTCTCTTTGTTTCACTCATTTTGATTTCTGCCTGTCTTATGCTCTTGCATATTGTACACCCTCGCCAGACCTCAAAAAGCAATGGGGCCATTCTGTGAGACCAGAACAGGAATAAGATACCTGGCAAATTAATGGGAGTCCAAAACAGGAAAACTATACCTGGCAGGTTAAGGGTTCTGTTTGCGTTAAGACAACTAAGAAGAAGTTCCTGTTCATCCTGGGCATGTTAAGGTTTCTGTTTGTAGTTTGAGAATGAGCTCCTGTTTGTTCTGTGTTAAGCCCTTGCAAGTTAAGGTTTCTATTTGTAATTAAGAATAAGTTCCTGTTTCTTAGATCTGATGTAAACTGCTGGCAGCCCCGTTTACATGAGGTGTATCTGTCCCCTTGCTCATTCCTTTTCATTGTATCCTTTCAACAATGTATAACAGTCAACTTTCTCGCCTCTGTGGACACCTCATCTCTCCAATAAAATGGACATCAGGAAGGCTAGCAGGGGTTGCTCTCTCAAATCCTTACTGGCCAGTCCCCAAGCACAGCTTGCTTTAACTGGGCACTCACGGATTTGACCTTTTCTCCTCTCGATTCTCAGGCCTAACATTTCCTCTGTGACTCCTTCCGGTTCTGTCTCCAGCTTCCTGCTTGAGTTCCTGCCCTGACCCACTGATGATGGGGTGTGTCGTGGAAATGTAAGCCAAATAAACCCCTTCATCCCTCCAAGTTGCTTTTGCTGAAAATGTTTTATCACAGCACCAAAAAGAGCACTAGAATATTAGATAATGCTGGACCCTTTCATCCCTTCTAGCTGAGAGCACAGCCAGCACCATCCCCCCAGTGGCCACACTGAGCAGCACTGTCTGATGTGCTGGGCCCATCTTTCCACCCTATCTCTGCGTCTCCGACCTAAAATCCAAGACGTCTGCATTTACACATTCACCTTCCTATTACCCCTGGCGCTGGTGACCTATCTCGGGGTCTTTAGCTTCATGAACTGTTATTTCTTCAAACTCATGAGGACACGGCTAACTCATCTCCCTTAGGTCACTATTCAGCTCTTATTTTCTTGACTATCATATGGTTGGTGTTGGAGGGACCCCTACCCCCACCAAGCATGCACGAGACCCTTTAACCTGTTCAACTTTAATTTCTTTCTGTAGTATTTTCTGATAACTGTTTTTATCATGCATTCCCCATTAGTCCCTGTATCCCTCCCTAGAAAACAAGTGTATAAATGCTTTGCTTGTTCTGTTCCCCTAATAATTCATAAACATAAAGCAGTTACTGCTGTATTAGCAGGTAAACACATACTTTTGAATATTGAGCAAATTCAACCTGTGTGCTCACCTTTACACCAGGAAATCCTTCCAGTCCCGGCAAGCCCATCGCACCAGGCTCTCCCTGCAAAACAGGAAAATGTAACATGCAGGAGCAATGGCCAAGGTGTAGAAGCAAACCTCACGGGCTTTACTTCCCACACCCCTCAACACTGATTTCAAACTTGGTTAGCGAATAGTACCCTCTATTTTCAAGCATTAGGTGTATGAAAATAGCTTGGAAGTTAAAGCTATTCTCTGGGCCTGAGTCCATTTTCCGATTAATTATTTTTATTCTGATTACGAATCTAATCAGGATGAATCCCTGTAGTATATTAATAATTCCAATTTCAGTAAGAATTAGAATGAGAAGCAGGTTTTAATAAAGTTTGCCAATTTGTGAGACACCTGGGGCTGCTAGCTTATGATATTGTAAGATTGAACTCTTTAAGTGTGAGTGAAGCTGGAGTCTCAAAGCAGAATGTAGTATCCTTAACATGGATTGCAAATGCTTAGGAAGATAACCCCAATAATATAAGTTATTGCTCAAGCTGACAGGTACTGAAAGGGATAGACCAGCATTAAAAAAATAAAAACAAAACAAAACAGCAACAAAATCTTTATGTAGTCTATCACATGGTCCTAGACCTATGTTGAAAAATGCTGATGATTTGAACAAGTAAATGTTATCATCAAGAAAACTGTAGAGTGGGTCCAGAGAAATGCTCAGCAGTTGGCTGCACTTGCAGAGATGGGAGTTCAGTTCCCAGCATCCACAGTGTTGCTCACCACCACCTGTAACTGCATTTTCAGGGGGAATCTGATGCCCTCTTCTGGCCTCCTGTAGGTACTGCACACATGTGATGCATGTACTAGTCCAGGCAAAGAACAGAAACATAAACAAATCTTTAGAGAAACTGTTAATATGTAGTTATTTGATAATTTCTTATGAATTAATTACTTTTAACTAAAATTATTTTTCCTAGGATGCTAGATGCTTTAAAGATCACAACACTGGCTGGTGTGGTGGTACATGCCTTTAATCCTACCTCCTGAGGGGCAGAGGTAGGTGGGTGCCTACAAACAAACAAACGAACAAACAACACAGAAAAGCCAGCTTTCAAATTATATTCTTTGCATACAAAACACCATTCTGCTTGAAGATATTTCTAAAGCCGCAATATCCATTGCTTATCCCCCTATTGCACACACCTAACAAGTCAGAGTGCAACTTGGTATGCTTTATGTTTCAGAATTTTTTAACGCTCAGTAGTCTATAACCTGTCAATCACAAGAATAAAAAAACAAAAAGGAGCTCAGATTCTTTTCCGTGTAAGTCTGTGTGAAGGAGGCCCCGAGTTATCAATGCATGGGCTATATCCTGGTAGCATACCGTCTCTTTGTTTACATTTTCAGCAGTCTTTCCTTATAATAGAAGAAGCAATCAATTAATTAATCAGCACTTTTGAGAGTAGATAATAATTAAATATTTAATTGAAACCACTGAAATACTGAATAGCTAGTGAAAAGAAGTTTTCTGCATCAGGAAGCCATTCAGTTATTACTATATCCAACCGAAGGCATTTTTTTCTTTATAGAGGTTTATTCAGAAGAGGATCATTGCTGTGTGTTGTATCTTGAATCTTAACTATCTTTCCAGACAGCATGAGTTTAAGGGCTGATCTGCAATGTGGCTGCACACAGAAGCAGGATTCAGGGGGGCTCTGACCTCATCAGTTAACCCGTTAGAGATTTGTAGCTTATTAGGCTTTAGGGATGGGGCTTGGTTGTAAAGGAGAGCTGTCTTCTGCTTCCTGCCACCATGAGACTATCAGCTTAGCCCCACTAAGTGCTCCCTGGTACTCACTCTGACTCACCACAGGCTCAACAGAGCAGATGGCAGTGGACTGAAACCTTTGAAACTGTCAATCAAAACTAGTATTCCCTCCCCCTAAGGTGTTTATCTCAAGTATTCTGTCACAGTGACACAAAGCTGACTTAACTTCTCATGGAACTTGAAGGATACCAGAGAGTACATTCTGGAAGGTAGAGTCCTTTCACTCCAGATTTATTCCTGTACTGTGGGGTGCTGTTTCTCCATACCCAGAACGTGGTGGGAGATGATGAGAATAGCATGTGGGTGTGTCCATATAGGACCCAGAGCAGTAATTTTAATGATCAGTGTGAATGTTCACACAATATTTAGTTTCATGACTCATATTTTTCTGTACATATTCTAAACGCAGAGACTATCCTTCACTTCATTTTTATTCTTTATCCTGTTGCAGCTAAGAAATATGGGACCTGATTTCTTTAAATTCTACTCAAACAGTCTTTAGTTTTTGACCAGCTACTTCTCAGCGCTAATAAATTGTAAGTTACTCTTTAGCATAATTTTGGGGGGGTTGAGACAGGGTTTCTCTGTGGTTTTGGAGGCTGTCCTAGAACTAGCTCTTGTAGACCAGGCTGGCCTCAAATTCACAGAGATCTGCCTGGCTCTGCCTCATGAGTGCTGGGATTAAAGGCGTGTGCCACCACTGCCTGGCCTTAGCATAATATTTTTTAAATATTCTCACCTTAACCTGAAATTATTAACATGAGAACTTGGAAAGAATGTTCCAAAAATGTTAGTGAGAAGTCTGAATTTATCTATATGACTAAGAAGAGTCCTGCTCTATAACTCTGTAGGAAATTAAGAATAGAGGAGTTTCTATCAATACGATGTAAGAAAACAGAAATAAAAATGAACTGTATTTTCTAGATTAACATATATGATAGTATTTTTAAGATGCAAACAAAGAAAGACTAACCAATTATAAAAGAAAGGAAACTTCTATATAATGTATTTGGGGTTCAGAATATAGTACTAAGGACTTGAAATAATTATTTCAGGGTAAATAAGATAGACATCATATGTATATCGTTTAGTAACAAAGATAGTTTCTTTGATAAATCTCTCCTTGAAAATATTTTTATATATAAAAAGTTACTTTCTATGGTTTGTCTCCTTTCTGGTTTAACATTTATTCAGACAGTTTTACCAACTTCAACTATAATAAAAAGACTTAATCTTTTCCCCCACATAGCAACAGAAAGTGGTTTGAAAGCCTATTTCAGTGTTAGGAACATTTAAGTTTCAATTGTCTCCTCAAAGGTTACAGGATATACAAATGGAACATGAAGGATGGAATGTTTGCTTGAAAAGGACATGGCAGGGGAGAAGTCGCCAAAGGTTAAAGGGAATCTAATTGAGTCTGGCAGAGCTTTCGTCGTGAGGCTCCACGGTTGAGAAAGATGCTGAGGAAAACTGCCATCCTCTGGGCAGCTGGAGGACATGCTCTCCTTCTTTGCTGAGTGTTAACCCTCAGATATATTCCACTCAATGAGCAGGTTTATGACAGTCTGCATTCCCCGCAGAATAATCGCCCAAGACATGCAAAGTAAATAAACAGTCCTTTCCCTGGTTTTGCTGGCAAGATGTCAGACATATTAAGGAATTTCTCTCCCTTCAGTATTTCTCTTCCACGAGCTACTTAAAACTGAATCAATCATCCGAAGAAGGCCATTAGAGGGGAGCGTTCCATTTGTCAAGAGCATTATGTGTGCCTTCCTACAGCAGAGGGTGGTTTTTGAAACCTGCTGATGGAAAGAGGCAAACCTCAAGGGCAGGGACAGTATCAGGACTAATGCATCCTGGAAATAAAGGACACGTTTGCTGGTGTATCTCTGTCTGCTTGCTTGTCTCTGACACCTTAACTGAGACACACCTAGGAAGGCAAGACATCTGTGCTTGGGACCCTTTGTAGTGTTAACAAAGACTACTACACCAAGGTAAGAACATACATACCACTGGGCCTGGATCACCTTTTGGGCCCTAGAAGAAAAGATTAGAAAGACATTTTAATTGCTACTAATTACAGTAACAGTATCTGAAGCATTTTTCTTCAAATGTCCATTAGCAAATGGAAGGATGGTACATATTTTGCTTTTGCTGCAGTTTGGATTTGAAGAATAAAATTAAGAAATGTGCTTGGGGTCTAGAGGGATGGCTCAGTGATTAAGAGCACATAATGTTCTTCTAGAGGACCTGAGTTCAGATCTCAGCACCAGTGGGGGGAGTGGTTCACAACCACCTGTAACTCTAGCTCCAAGGAATGCAGTACTCTCTTCTGACCTCTACAGGCATTACACACACACACACACACACGCACGCACGCACGCACATGATTAAAAATAAAACAACTCTAAAAATCCAACATGTTGCTATTTTTATGAACATGATTGGGTGTTGATTTAGAACTCAGATTGACAATGAGAAATGTGACACTGCTATGCTAAATATTTTCCATTATAAGGCTTTGTGCATTTTTTCTTTTATTCAAATTGGTTTCACTTATCATTTATTCCTGTAAAATTTGGTTACATTTGTGACATTCAGTTTTCAGTGAGCTTGAGAGATCTCACCCATCATTACTGTGATCTAGCTAAATCAACTTAAAGATAGTTATCTGTACTTACAGGGGGACCCGGGGGCCCTGGGTAACTGGGAACATTTACTCCTCCCTTCAAAAGAAGAACAAACAGATGAGGAGTGTTTATGGAACCCTGTAACTGAAAAATGATCATAGACAATTAGACATAGAGATACCTGGATTTTGTATAAACTGCTCATGCCATTTCCTTCATTGGGTGGAACACCCTTAGGGAGAAATAAGATGCAGAAGTTAGCATTTTGAACTTCAGTCATTTTTACCAAATGGTTAACTTAACACAAAATACCATAGTGTTTCAATGTTTCAAAACGGGAAAGCAGAGCTATGTCTGGAGCGCACAGATGTTTCCAGTTGGGTTTGAGTAGTGTTCAAGCCTGCAGATGAGGCACTAATGCGTTCAGAGGAAAATATTATTTGCTTATTAAAATTCAGTTTCTGAGTTGCCAGTTTACCGTGTTTCCAGCCTGCTGACCGGCAGGCAGCCATGCAGGAGGACTGTTGAAGATGTGTACAGGGAACAATTTGGCTACTGCAAAGTGATGTCTTCCTGTGGTCTCTCCAAACCAAACAGAAAATTAAGGTGAATAGGAGGACAACTTCATTCACAATCCTGTGTGGATATTTTTACAAAAACTGGGGAATGAGAGCTTGCCCCCCCCCAAAAAAACATACACGTGAACATGGAGCATGAAAAGAGAACTCATCATCGTGCATTCTAAAAATTCCCATATGCAGGAAACGCACATGAGTCTTCCAGTATGGAAACACTTAGGAAGGACAACGGGCTCTTAGGTTAAATATCCAAGTGTGACTGGGCATTGGTGGCACACTCCTTTAATCCCAGCACTCGGAAGGCAGACGCAGGCGAATCTCTACAGAGCGAGTTCCAGGGCAGCCTCCAAAACAATACAGAGAAATTCTGAATCGAAAAACCAAAACCAAAAATCCAAGTGTATGTTTTCATTTCTTTTTACATCTCATGTGTAAAAGTGAAAGAAAGCCATCAGTTCATTACTGTTTGGGGATAATGGTGGGAGCAGCTGTGCCCAGTGAGCACAGGTCACAGGCATCTTCAAAACAGCAGTGATGGAAGAAGATGCTCTGCGTGTTTATTCTTTCATTGGTTCCTCATTCATTTGACAATAGCTGGGCTGGACCATATTTAGTATGCTAGTCCCAAAGAGACAGGAGAGACCTCTAAGAAAGCCTCCTGGAGAGGATGTGTAATTTGTCTCCAAAAAATGAGTTATTTTTGAAGAATCCAGAGACCAGAGAAAGATTTCTCAAACGTGGCATAAAAGCACAGGCCTCTTGGTATGTATTTTTTCCCATTGAGGAGAGGAGCATATTTTAGAATCATAACTCCATGAGTTCTCTGTCTTGCTTCTTTGTGAAGGAAGGAAGAATCATTTGAAGAATCAGTTTAAGAAAAGAAAAAGAGCCAAGCAGTTAGGTTGTGTGCAAGGCATGCAGCTGTACATAGACTCATAACATATGCTATAGCTTTCAGCACTGCCTCTCTCTCCTGGGCTGGACTTCTTACATTCCTAAGAAACAGTGTGGGAAATCACGGACATGGACCTCAGCTTTGGTGCGATTCAACCATAGCCCCACATGAGGGCAGACTTGCCACATGGAGAGGCCTCCTCTCTCCTCTTCACAGCTTCCCTGGAAGAGTACAAGCCTGTGTAGACCATCCAGGGCTCTTGTGCGTTTTTCTCACTGCATGCCACAGAAGGAGAATTCCCTCACATCTCAGACATCACTCATGTGGCGAACACACACACGGCGTCTTTGAAAGTCCAAATTGCATGGCAAAGAGAGGATCTCCTTTTAAAGGCCTTTAATTTTCTGAGAAGGTATGTGATAGTCAAATGATCCTCTGTCCTTTGTAGGAAGTCTGGAGTCAGGCCAGCGTACAGCCAAGCATCCTGATTCCATGGAAGGGAAGTTCATAGTACACAAACAAATCTGAACATTGCACATTGTAGCTTAGCTGAAATAGGGGCAAATTAGCTTTACCTAATGCTTCATTGTCATTTACACACACACACACACACACACACACACACACACACTCATGCACACACACATGCGTGCACACAAAGAGGAAACTAAGAAGAAGTAACTTTGCAAGCATCTAAACAATCTGCCTTATGAGCCCTAAGGACACAGAATTAAAGTATATATACTTCAAACAACTCACAGGGGGTCCAGGAGGTCCAGGTTTCCCAGGAGGTCCCTCGCTGCCCTGCAGGAGATGCACAGGTTAAAATGAATGGTTGGCCATTCCCACTCAGATTCATGAACCATATTATCCAAAGAGCCCACTTCTAAAATCATCACCGCCTGCCATGTTGCCTCAGCCTTGCAGTCTTGTTCTGCTTAGCTTGCTCGTTGGCCCAATAAAATACATCTGCCCAATTCAGGAAAGGGAATACCTCTCTTCAAGCTGGATTCTTGCTGTGTGGACTCTAGGGGGAGGACACTTGATTTCATTAAGGACATACAAGCTAGGAGACCTGTTCTGGGATTTGAACACAGTAGGGGATTTTCTCCTCCTAGGTGTACATGGGTAATAGGGTAGAGTTTATGTGAAGATTGCAGGCTCTGAGACTGTGACTCTCTGGACTAACCTTTACTCTTGGCTTCTCACCTCCACCACCTTCAACTTTTTAGAGCATTCTAGTACATTCAACCCATGTATCGAATCACAACCTGTGTCACATATGTTGGCTAATATCAAATTCTACAACCAGGTGAGATGCTTCTTACTGAGTGGAAGTGAAGGGCTGGACACTGTTGAAGGGAAATGGTCTATTCATTTAATTTACTGATACAGTTTAAATAACCTTGTAGAAGACACAAATTAAAAACAAAAGGGCACTACAATAATTGCTTACTATGGAACAATAACTATTCTGTGATTTTGAGCTGAAACTTGACCAATGACTTTTACAAAGCACAGAATGCCTTCCAGTTCACAGTAAGCAATATATGCAAACTATATATTTATCAACATAAATAAACCATAAAGTTTCTCACAAAACACACCATCTGGGAATGTGTACAGTTAGTTAGCATGTTGTATCTTCCCCAAACTGCTTTGATGGCTGCTGTCTCCCTAAGATGTTCTTTGTCCTGCTGACCGCTGGCAATGTCCTTGAGAGCATTACATCACATTCCTTGTGAGTCAACAAACAGTATGTGCCTATTGAGAACACTTCTTTCTTTCCTCCTGGCACAATTAGAAGTCATATTCTCATTTGTGCCCTGAAGCTCATTTCAGTGTGGAATTCCCATTAACTTCAAAGGCCAGGCTAGGACAGAATCATTTTCATAGAAAATAGAGGGGAAAAGGCTGGTGGAGTGGAGAAAGGGTCTGGAGATATTAACAAGATAAAAAAACGTGCCCAGGCTCTTCAGAACAACTACATTGTTTCATTTAAGTGTTCCGGGGGATGTTTTGCTCGACACCATCATGCTCCATTTTGCTCAGGGATCAGGCATCTTGGCTAGTGTGCAGGAGATACTTAAGTAACTTTTGGGACTGCTTGGCACTTACTTCCTTTATCTAAATAGTTTTAACTATTTCACCATTTGTGAGGCTATGCCTGGACTGTCATTGTAATGTCACTTTCCATCTTAGACCAGGACAGCCTGATGCTACTGGATTGTTGCTCTTCCCTCCCAAACACAGCTGTGAGCTGTGGCAGTTACTCTTCAATTCCTAGTTGACGGGACTTAGGATCACCATGGAAATATCATCATGGGTATGTCTGTGAGGATGCTTCCAGAAATGTCTAGCAAAGCAGGGGGAAGACCCACACTGAATGTGGACATCATTATCACACGGGCTTGACTCCCAACTGAATAAGGATAGAGCTCTCTGAATAAGGATCGACCTCTCTGCTTCTCCTGCAGATGCAGTGTGACCTCAGGATCTCCTCTTACTGTGACCTCGCCACCATGATGAGATGCAACCTTGAACTGTAAGGCAGAACAAACACTTCCTACTTTTGGCTGTTTTCTCGGATGATCTGAAAGAGCAACTGAAGTATCCAATACATTCTTTCCAGGGCGAATGTTTTTAGCGAATTCCCACTGCAGCCTTCTAGGGACAGCATTTCCAGATTGTCTCACAAGACCTTTGGTTATTGTTCATTGTCTTTATAGCCAGTAAGGCATTTGGAGCCAGAGAGCTTGTTTAGAATGTTTGGGTACTTCTCTCACAGCATGAATCCAATTCACAGGGTGATGAATTAGATGGGTCCCTTGGGAGACAGTTGGTTCACTGGTTGGAACTTTCATGAATGGGATCAGTGCCCTTTTAAAGAAACCCAAGGAAGCTTAGTTGCAGTTGAACTACACAAGGACTCATTTAGAACATGCTCTCTGTGAACAAGAAAATGGGCCCCAGAAGCTACCAAAACCACTAGTGCTGTGTCCGTGGACTTTCCAGCTTCTAGACTGTGAGAGATGCTGTGTAGAGCCACTTTATAATATTTTGTTATAAAAGTCCAAAGAGATGAAGATTCAGCCATGGCTGGAACTCTCTCATACATTACACGCCAGCTTACCTACATCTCTGTAGAAGACTTGGGCCAATCACTCTTCGGCATGGACCGATGCCCCAACCTCTGAATTCAGTTTTGATTTCTATATACCACCCAGTGTTCTCTCTCATCTTACTTTGCTCTAGGAACACACCTCCTGTATCCAAACCCACTTTCAGACCAGCATCTTTGCGAGTACATCTCATGAATAGCCACTTCCCAACACCATTTGCCCTTGTAGGCTGTTCTTGATTGTATGGGTCTTTCAGTAAATGGTCCCGTCCCACCTGACCGAGCCCCAGTCCCATTTTCCTCTGTACCTTGTCACCTTTTGCTCCAGTGGGACCAGGGTGTCCAGTCCTTCCTGTTAAACCCTGTAAAATGGACATATAAGTTTGTTGTAGAATCAACAATTCAATGGTCAAAAGGGTGTTGGGAGTTGGTTGATAAAATGTAGCCATTTTGAAGGTCATTTGATCCTAATTAAATCAGTCTACAAGCTTATATTTCTTCAGGATGCTATAGCAGCTGTATTCTCCTGATAAGCGTTTGGAAGGATAAAACTTCTGTCTGTGGGATTTTTCACCTTGGCCAACCTCATTTAATGACCTTAATTGGAACCTTTTGATACACTGAAAAATTTAGTCTTGCTGTTTAAATGGTAATTTACATAACATTATGTCTTTCTAAATGAGGTATAATTTTGGTAGCTATCAACATCTTAAATATACTAAGACTGGGCAGAATTAACAGTGTGCATCTTGAGTTTTGTGATCTGCATGGGAAAAAGAAAAACAAAAAGTAAGTTTAATTCTTTGACAATAGAATTAACAGTAATTCTTGTGGCTTCTTTTACAGTACTCTTCCATAATTTTAAGTTTTACAGTACAGGTTTGTTGAACATACTGAGGTGCAAGCATTAATGATAGCCTTTTAATTATGGCAAACCCATGATTCAAAACATTAAGGAATGATCACACTCTTATTTGAAGGGTAAAAATAATTTGCTATCACAGAAATTCCAAGAGGAGGAAGAGATAGAGGAGTCAAGACATTGACCGAGTGGAGTTAATTTAGCGAGGAAAATGCATTATTTGGGACCAACTTACACAGACATTTATTTGTTGGTCTGAAACTCAAGTGCGATTGTGTGTCCCGTCTTTTATCTGGCAATTGAACTTTAGGATTGCTTAGAATTCAGCTCTAAATAAGAGATTGGGTTCGGCAGGTTGGAAATGATAACAGATTCTGTTCCAGGAAAACAAGATAGCCAACCCAAAGGCCCTATTGCTGTGTTCCAGGAGGAGCAAAACAGAATTTTAAAAATTCACAAATAGGAATAAAACAAATTGAAGTTGATAATCTTTGGCCTGTTATTTTTCTTTGGAAAACTCTCAGCTTGTGTTGCATCTGAATCTCTCTTCCAAGGTCAGTACCAAAATGTACTTGTGTATGCATCCAGTTTCTACTTCCAGCCGAGTGGGAGGATGCTCTTTGGTTGGCAAAAATTCTGACAGGAAGGCTCCAGGACACTAAGCAGGCTTAACTAATCTTAGATGAAAGCCAGAGGTGCTAAAGGAGGCTACTGTGTCTAGGCAATAGCTGATTTACAGAGAGATATGGAGCATGGGTGGTACCAGGAATATTAATGTACCTTGTATCATTCCTACAGGTATGACCTGTGAAGAGACTAGTCTTATCAAACACTTACAGGGGGTCCAGCTGGGCCAGGAGCTCCCGAGAGGCCAGGAATTCCTTGAAGACCCTGGAAGAAACAGTTTCCATCATTAAGTTTATTGTAGGGAAAAATCAGTTTTGCAATTCAAATATTTTTATTATTGAAAATTAATCATAGAATTTAATCAAGAAACTTGGTATGTACGACCTATAAAAATGATTTAGTTAAGAAAATATCGGTCTGGGTGTTTGCTTGCATGTGTGTCTGGGTACCTTGCGTGTGCCTGGTGTCTGCAGAGGCCAGAAGAGCACATTGGAACTGGAGTTACAGATAGTTGTGAGCCACCATTTGGGGGCTGGGAATTGAGAGCCTGGGTTTTCTGGTGAGCAGAAAGTGCTCTGAGACATCTGAAAGACCACTGAGACATGTCTCCAGTCTCTCAATATTGACTTCAAAGAGTAAGAGAGTTAAGCTAAAATGCTGTGGCGTGGAATCTGTAACAGAGGTAATTTAATCTGTTTGGTGATTCATAGAATATCTCTGATGTTCTATACCCACTGACCAGAAGTAGCATCACTGGGAATGGTATACTACTAAAGCATGGGAATACAAGCTTTGAGTCTTGAGTACAAGCTGGTTGTATACAGTTGGATATAAGCTGGTTGGTATAAAACAATGCTGGTAGAGAAATACTTGATTACACCAAAGCTGCATTCAGCTACTGGCAAAGGAGAAAATGTTTTATGATATTCTTAGTTTATCTGTTCAGTTCATTATAAGAAAACAAATTCTTACCTGTGAATTTAACTGTAACATTTCTCTACGTGTACCTGTTTCAGATATGCATGTGCATATTTCTTCCTCTCTTTGCTACTTCAGGTCTCAACTTTGAGTCAGTGTAGAGACCCTGAGTGAGGTTTTAGGTTGTCTAATTTATAAGCATGGGCATCATTAACCTTTGGTAGCCTCATTAAACTTTAAAATGTACCCTTGCATACATAAAAACACCATTATCAGCAGTCTTTCTCCCAGCTCCCTGAAATTTTGTATTAAGAGTGAAAGCTGCTATGGAGGCCTAAGGGGCGATTAGATGATTTTTGTAAGACAAGATGGCCATTACAGAAGACAGACATTCAGGACTAAGACAGTCAAGTTAAGCTCAATGGTGCAAATTCAAACATAAATTAAAATCCATTAAATAGGTATTCAGCCATCACTTGTATCCTTTATGACAAATGATATTTTCATGTCTTACTTGTCATTCATTATTGTAAAATATTATATGAAGACATAAGAACCCCAAACAAATTTTCTCTGTCTCAGAAGGGTAAGTTCTGTGGTCTGTCAGAACCTTCTCAAGTTGATGCTGAGTCATAAAGCATATATGAAGAACCTGGAGGAAACTACTTTTCAAGGATGGACAAATGAGTGATTCCTCTAACTTAATAAACTATGTTGAAGATTGTAAAATCAGAGCTCTAGAAGATATGCTCTTCTCCCTGTACCTTTCCCACTGAATGAAGAATAGATGTTTGCAGTTTTGTAACATTAGAGGCAGTGCATGCCTGTTAAGAGAGTACCATCTGTTGGCCGGTTGGTTAACATTTTATTCATTTAAACAAATCAACATGGGATGCTAACTAAGGTATTCTCAGAGTCCAAGTAGATGATGCAACTATGTTTGCTGTTATTGATTTGTGGGAAAGACAAAAGGTGTGCTGCCTTGTTCCTTTCAAAAGGCCCAACTAAGTCAGTATGTTGGGCCAGGTTTATTCATGTTATGCTTATGATGTGGAGAACGAGAGAAAATCGCCTCCTGAAGTCTAATGAGTCCTCTGCAGAATTTTGTGTGACCCATGTCAAAGAGTGTACAAAGTGCACCTAAGGAGAGCACACTAGAATATCGAGGCGTATTAACCATGGGCTCAGCTCACCAAGACAGCAACATGCCTCACAGAATCAATAAAATTTAACATCTAGTGAATTTAACAGAACCACTTATAAAAAACCCAAATTGCAATTATTTTTCCATCTTTTTTTTTTATTGCCTTCTCAATTGCCTCTAAACCCACCTCTCGAGTCTAGGCAGTTAAAACCTGCCTGCCTGTTAGAGCCCATTACTAAGCTTACACGTTACTGAAACCTTCTGTGGAACTCTAGGAAGCAAAAGCTCATTAATTCTTACTTGTTTTCAAAACAAAAATGCTTTTGATGTTTTATTTATAAATGAAAATAAATGCCGTATTTCTTATTCTTTAATTTTTAACTTGGAAAACAATCCCAAGCCAATCTTAAAGATTTCTAGAACACAATGAATATCAATAAAAACAATAATGAATGATGATAACTTGTAATGTGAAATACAGTTCTAACCAGGAAAATAGATGTATTTTATAGTGTCATAATTTTCCACACTACCATCAAGGTTAATATATGCCAGATGGCTTTCTTACTTTCATTAAAAACTATTAGCACCAAAACTGTTTAAACTAACAGCAATTCATCATCCTAATTGGTTTTTCTAAGAGTTAATGTGAATTATGCAGGGCAAGAATGATATCCTAAGCATCACTGTGGCTTATAGTCAGAATATTACACCATTATCTCAAAAACACGTTTGAGCTGCGTGCTTGGTCCTGGGGTGCACAGTTTATTTCTCCCAAGTGTTTGGAAGCTGAGCATAGAGAAACCAAGGTTGTTGAAGATCAGTCATAGTACAGAGGTATTCCCTGATTGGGCTCTGGGGCCACCCTCATCTCTACGCTTGTTCATATACTCTTTCCGAATCTTTACTATCCTGAGGCCTCTTTGTGAGTTCACTCTTCCTTCTTTTCTTGTGAGAGCTGGGATAGTTACCCACTACCTGCAAGCAGAAACCTCATAACTTCCATATTAATTATTAGCCTTAATTTTGTGTCTCCATGTCTAGACCACTAGAGACAAATGTGAATCTAGAATTATCAAAGCACACTATCTTAAAACATCTAATTATACTTGGTTTTCAATGGTCTTGGTATCAAACATAGGTAAGTGAAAACTCCGTGTCTTTATTGAATGAAGCAGAGAGAAGCAGTAGCTGGCTGTTTCATCAGAGAATCTCTTACCTCATCACCTTTCTCCCCATGTACTCCAGGGTAGCCCCGTTCTCCTTTGCTTCCCTAAAAAGACAGTAACTTCAGTTAACAGTGGACCATTTCAGGATTGTTTGAAACAATGGAAAAAAATCCCCCATCAGAACATTTGGGGTACAATCATTTGGACAGGGTAAGGGAGTAAACCAATGGCATCATCTGCAAATGCCCTTATCCCCCAAATTGCCAAAGCAAGTGTCATAGGAGTAGTGCATTTTAAAAGTGGGATTCTCCATTTTTCATATAGTTGAGAATCTGATGCAGGACTTCCTTACCTTTGGCCCCTCTCTTCCTGGGACTCCTGGAGGACCCCGTGGCCCTGCATCCCCCTAGAAGACAGAGGAGTCACAGCTGCAAGAGGACACCCAGTAGGTGTGCTGTAGGACCCACAGGCGTTCCACAAACCTCTCACCTTCCTGACTGTAGAATCGTATTTTCCAGGTTCCCCAGTGCCTCCTTCATCCCCTTTGATGCTTTTCAGCCCGGGGACATGGGCTTGACAGTTGCCACAGAAGTTCTAGCAAGTATAAAGACAAGTTAACTGAGAGGTTCATAAACTCTGTTTATGAAGCTGAGGTTTGATCTATTTGACCTCTTGTCAAATGAGCAATTGTGAGACTACTCTACCTTCAGAGACAGATCTGTCCAATCTGAAAGATGACTTTTTGAGGTAAATGCTTGACAAGCCTACCAGTAATTTTTGTTTTGTACTGGTGAACTTTTACTTAAAGATAAAACACCACACACACACACGCATGCACGCATGCGCGTGCGTGCGCGCGCGCGCACACACACACACACAGGTCTCTGATGTCATTTCAAAGGAAAATCCCAAATAAGTAATGGGGGTGGGGATTTATAATTTGAGAGCACAGTCTGAGTTTTAACTATTTAGCACGTTTAGGAAGAGAAGCCGTATTAAAGTTTGGGTTAAGCAGCAAGTTTAAAGAGTACAAAAAAACTAATAGCCCAATTCTGTGGAATTACAATGAGAAAAAAAAAGAGGGAGGAAAAATTTCCAACATGAAAGTGGAATGAGTTGGGAACACACCACAGCGGCTGCTAACAATTGTCACTGGAGGCACCCTTGGGAAGAACAGGAACTCAAGGTCCTAGGACTTGACCCAGGGTCAAATCTAAGAGGATATGGGAGACTTCAGTTGTATTACTGTCCCATTGACTTGACAACCTTCAGGAGATCTACAGCAGCTCAGATCTAAGTGTCTATGCTCCTAAGACAAACCAAAGTCTTACTACATGGCTAGGAAAACTTCTGTGAAAATCTTGTTTTTAAAAAATATTGAAGTATAAATGCCACCATGAGAGTCTAAGAACCGCTCATGGAAGGGACAAGTGATAGATCAGGACAAAAGAAAACTTCTATTTTTCATTGTTTTTAGTAATTGGAAGAATCATTGAACAGAAAAAGGAATGGAGATTTGCTATTGATAAATAGTTGGCAAGAAAGAATAAAATCATTCATAACTAATACTTTTGGTTATGAATCAACACACATAAAATCATAGAACCACCATGCAGGGAAGGGTAAGGTGGGACTCAAGAGAATCAGGAAAGTTTCTATATTTCAAAATGTACAAAAAGATGAATTATGCCTACAGATATATATGATGTATATGTATGTAATGTTTTATCAGTATAGCGCAAAACCTTTGAATACTGATTTCAGAAACATTTTCAGATAGATGATTCCACTGATAATTTTAGTGGAATTCATATTTAGTATAATAGGAAAAATTTAAAAATGATAATTGTTTTAACTCAACAGAACCTTCTTAGATTCATTTGCTAATGGT
Organism: Mesocricetus auratus; assembly: GCF_017639785.1. Classification (NCBI taxonomy): domain Eukaryota; kingdom Metazoa; phylum Chordata; class Mammalia; order Rodentia; family Cricetidae; genus Mesocricetus; species Mesocricetus auratus. The sequence goes on from NW_024429202.1 coordinate 18,239,443, forward strand.
CTCATTTTCTTCAGTTAGATAAGGCAAGGGAAACTGATTTTAATAAAGCTTCTTGAATAAAATGACTCAATACTATTTTGTAGAAAGGATTAAGATACATTTATCATTAGCCAATGCACAGTCTGATTCCAAGAGAACCTGGCACACAGATTAATCTAGAAGGGCTAGAAGGGATGGTTTAGCTTTAGTGTTACGCCAGGTTCTCTCAAGGCTCTACCTCAAGACATCTTAGAGAACAGAAAGTAGCTGACATCCTGTAAAACGATCAAGACACAGAGCTTGAGCTAGGGGGTTACAGGGTCACGATTTAACATTGTGCTATTGAATTGCTTTCACAGGTCAATCTCTAAACTAAATTCTTGAATTTGGGGTTTGGGTGGGGGCTACTTGTTTCCCCTTTTTTCTGCTGAATAAAGCTTATGGGGTCACCGGACAAGCTTTCCAGTCTGCATCCCACCAGGATGACTCAGGACCATATTGAGATGATTCTAGTACTGAAGAGTAGTGTGATATGTCCGAAGAGGCTGCCCTGGCAATACCATCAGTTCCTCTATCCATGAGACCCCCCAGAGCCCAGTCCTCCTCTTAGCAGAGTCCACTCAGTATGTTGTCTGTTCTGTGAGCCATCCTACATTCTGTCAGAACATTTAGTTCTGGTTAAGTATACAACTTTCTCATCCTTTCAAGTGTCTATCTATGCACATGAAAATTAGATTTTTATTATTTTGAGAATTCATGCTTTCACAAGAAATATAAGCAAGATCCACAGAAATGTTGGTTAGGCAAGAGAAACAAGAATTCAGTTAGTTTCTAGGAACAAATTTTAGAATTCCCATATATTTTCTTATTTCATTATCAGCTGGACTGTTGTAACTTGGATCTAGAATGTCTATAAAGAACCCTGTGTTAAAGGCTGGTTCCAATAAGAACCACCTAGAAAAAAAAGAATTCAAGTGTCGAATCCTACAACCTTGTCATTTATAACATTATTGTTGTTACAAAGAATCTGGGGCTTAAAACCCGAGGATGTGTATTCCTGGGTCAACCTCACACTTATTAGCTACGTGTCTGGGCAAATTACTTAGCTACTTGGAACTTCAAGTATCTTTGATGACTGAGAATGACACTCCAGCCTGAGCTCAGAACATTTTGGTAAAGACTAAATGGGAAAGAAATAAGTAAGGTTGCACTGACTGACATATAATTATAATTCAATATGAGAGCTCTCTGAAACTCTCATAAATATCCTGTATTATAAGAAAACTCTGCTTTTTTGATTTCCTAAAAACCCCTCTAAAATGTTTTATATTAATATTTATATTTATGTACCTTTTCTAGAAACTAGACCGCGTCTTTTGATGCTATAACTCTTCATGTAAGTCATTAGGCAAATCATTAGCATAAACACCAGCTGTATAAGTGAAGCGGTGTGTGTGGTGTATATGCATGTTCACCCAAAGGCAGGAAATGTAAGAGTGAAATGAAGGGCTACATTTTCATTTAAGATCACCAGTTCTTACTGGACTGCATGCAGACTACATATGCATAGCCTTACCCATTACCAGATGCCTCATTTTTACTGATAAAACATAGTAAAGTATTTAAGAAAAAATGGTAGGCATAGTGCTTGTGTGTGTGTGTGTGATGTTAGTATGGTGTAAGCTTCTGCATAGTTAAAGCTGGATTTAAACTTGTTGTTCTCCTGTTTCAGTTTCCTAAAGGATGGATTAAATGATGGAACTACAGGTGTGTGCCACCATGTTTAGCCCAAGGTACTTTATGGAATAGCTAATCAGTAGAGATAATTTTTGTTTAACAGGGTAACAGATGTTAGGGCGGCTGTTGGCTTTGGAATTTTATAGCTCATTTTATAAAATTCCATGATATAAAAAGCTCAGTCTGTAAGCTAGTGGCACTGATTTTCATCTTGAGCCTGACCAGAGCTGGCAGGGTGGTAGACAGACTTCAGGGCAGCGAGCCAGGGTGGGGAAGGGAAAGGAAGAGAAAGCTATTGCTTCAGAGGAGGCAGGACCTTTGTAAAGGTATGAATGATCACCCTTCCTGTATCTCATCTCAATTCTGCTGCCCCCATCTCATATCTACAGTGTGTGACCCACCAAGAAGCGAGTGGGAAGATTAGTGTGAATGCTACAGGATATAATAAGATGTGCACTTTTCAGTATTAAATGCTGTGTAACGGTAGAATTTGAATTGGTTGGACTGAGCAGTTATTAATTCTATCTTTGGTAGAAAGTTTCTTTTTAACCTTTTTACACACCACGTCATTTCTTTTATAGCAAAAGAATACCTTCAGCAAGGCGCCAATGTCTCCCAAGAGAGGAAGGGCAATCTGCAGTTAAGAGAGAGAAACCCAAATCCATGGATATTCGCATATACATGAACCAAATATAACATGAACATAGAAATTGATGTGTGTATTTTTTCTTAAAGTGCCATGCCAATTGAAATTTGGGGGTGGTGAGTCTCACCATTGAACTCACTTGTTTAACTTTGCATTTCATGGCTCAAAGCTTACACACAGAACCAGAATATGAGAGTATCCACTGTTACTTCACCAAGATCATGCAAGCTCATATGTATCACTGTTTTGATCATACACCTGTGTTTTGTAGTTTCACCACAAGGTAACCTTTCTGCTTTCCCTGTGCTGCTGGCTTTAAGTAATATGATGTTTTCTTTAATCATTTGCTAAAAGGAAATCATTCCTTCACCAAGCACATTTTCAGGCTGCTGAGAAATATGAAGATTGCATGGTGCCTTAAAATTAGCTCTTACAGAAGTTCGAAAGACACTTCAGTGAGGGGCAAGACAGACACCTAGGGAGCGTGGGCTGCGTTTGGACTACAGGTCTTAAAATGTCCTTTCAGAGGAACACTGTGTAAGCCTGAGTGACAGTTGATAGGATGTGAGATGAGGGGCACATGATTCATTGTTGGGGTTAAAGAAAGGCTAGATAATGCCACTGCATGAAGCTTCTAAAGGCTCAAAGGCACACAGTGTGGGAGGTAGGGGATCTGTGAAGACCCAGCAAGGGGCCAGATTTAGATTTTATTATACAAAACTCTTAATACAATACCATGTGCCATATGGCCTCTCAAAAATATAAGTGTTGGAGTTGAGGCTATTTAAAAAGATTTACTGTCACTCATAGCAAAGTTTAACCTGAAATAAAACGATGTAACACATAGTTAGCATCTAAATGCATTTTCTGTGATTTCCAACCCAATTTTCATAATTTAATCACCTCGTCTGTTCTGAGGCACTCAATCAATGGCTATGCACCACAGTGGAGGTAACTTACCTACAAACTTCCATTTAGAAAAATGAAGTTCATTTACTCACTAGCATTAGAAAGACTAGAAATCGTGGCTATCAGTTTCATCTCAATTTTCCATGGAACAAAGACATTAAACGCTAAGGCTCAGCCCGGGGCAAAATTGTACAGCTGAATTATACCCTTAGGAAATAAGTATTCATCACATACACACAATAATGCTGACCCAGCTTGAATTTTTCCCCCTCTACAAAATAATGGGGATAAACAAAATCACCAAGCAGTCTCCAAGCATTGTAATTAGTTTGGACAGCAAAATTTGCTTGGTAGGCTGTTTGGCTTCTGGGTGCATTAAAGATACATAAATCAGGCAAAGCCTGTCTACATACCGGGTCACCTGGGGGCCCTGGAAGTCCTGGCTTTCCATCTCTCCCTGGAGCTCCCTAAAAACATAAGCCACTTATTCAAACCTCTGCAAGTTATAGCTGATTAAAATGGACATGGTGTGGGAGTTGGGGAAAGGTCCTTACATCATTCCCTGGGGTCCCTGGAGTTCCTGGCAATCCGGGAAGACCTCGAGGACCCTAGAAAAGCAAAGAAAAAGTGTTCCGTAGGACAGTCTTTTGAGTAATTACTGGCAATCAAGAAAATTTTGGGAGTAACTCAGTGACATCACTTACCTGAATACCTGGCTCTCCTGCTGGTCCTTGGGAGCCCTGGGTAAAAGGAGAGAGAGAATTGTCCAAATTCTACCAGGGATATTCATAACTGCCCTGTCGTTTACTTAGCAGAAAGACAGGGTTAGACGCTTGCATGATCTGAATACTCTGTAAGCTCTGCACGTGGTTTCTGGAAAGCTCGCCTTGACCTAAAATAGCGGTTCAAGAACCAGACATTCAAGGCTAGAACAAGACTTCACTCATATGCTTGGGTGTTTCTTTCACTCCACTCTGCTGCTGCACATTCACAAGTGTGCAAGCAATGTGTTCAAATCCTGTCAGATCAGAAACCAACTGCCCATGGGGCTCAGAGGCCTGGGCCTCATTTCATTTCTTTGTTGACTCATTTTCCTCTTGTCCATTTGTTTGTTATATTTACTTATTTTTTATTGAAAGTATATCCTTCTCGCATACAATACATTCCAGCCACAGTTTCCCCTCCCTTCACTCCTCCCTTCTCCCCTTCATGTCTTCTCTCCATCAGATTCTACTTCACTTCGTTTCTTCTTCAGAAAAGATCAGGCCCCCAAGGCACAATGACCAAACACAAGAAAACAAGATAACAATAAGACAAGGTACAACCCCTCATATCCAGGCTGGACAAGGTGACCCAACAGGAGAAGAAGAGTCCCCAGGACAAGCAAAAGAGTCAGAGACTCATCTGCTCGCACAGGTAGGAGTCCCACAGAAACACCAAGCTAAGAGCTACAAGATACATGCTGAGCCCCTGGAGCAGACACATGTAGGCCCTCATTTTCCTGTTAAGAAACAGCAGGCTCCAGAGTTCGGTGGCGGGAGTAGATAGCTAACTAACGGCACAGGGGTTATTTTCTGCTTCTGGGATGCTGCGGTTTGGAAGAACTCAAGTGAGGTTGAAGATAGCCAAGAACCCCCAAGAACCCAGTGACATACATTCTGATTATACATATCTTTGGGGCATTGAATCTGTGGGGGCACATGCCTTCCTTTTTAGCACTTGGGAGGCAGAGGAAAGCAGATCTCTGTGAGTTCTAGAGCAGCCTGTTTATTTACATAGTGAGTTTTAGGACAGCTAGTGAGACCCCATTTTTAAAGTCATTTTTTCTTTTCTTTTAAGCAGTTGGCACCAGCATTTTCTGGGTTCTCTCACTTAAAAATATTCATAACATTGCTATTATCAAGCCTTCTGTTGCCTTTTCATTGTGCCCCTAAGTGGCATAGTTTCCCTATAAACTTGTTGCCTCTTTAATGAGTTATTGTTGAATGCTTTGTTATCTTTTAAAGGCAGTGCATAAAGTAGAGGTTCCCATGATGGCATTTTCATATACACATTGCTCTTATGGGTTTCCCTCCCCCAGTGCAGGCTCCTGGCCTGTTTTCTTCCTGGTGGTCTACACCCTCACCACAAGACACGCCTGCTGCTTTCCCGTCAGATGTATTTCATTACTCTCTTTTCTTCTTCCATTTTTACTTATGTGACCCCCCCCCACACACACACACATACACACACATCCTTCCACATGGACTATTTGTCTTTCTGAGTCTGGCTTCTTTCACTTAATAGAATGATTTCAAGTTGAACCCATTTTTCTGCAAATGTCATGTTTTCCTTTTCCTTTGTGGGATGAATAAAATTCCTTGTGTAGAACTGCTCTTTCTGCTTAAGATTGCTTTTGGTGTTTGGAGTCTGTGGGTTTCCGTATACATTTCCAGGAACATCATGAGAATTTTGATGGCGATTACATTGCGTGCTTCTGGTACTATCAACATTCTCATTGCATTAATTCTGTCAGTTTATGAGCATAAGTGATGGCTCCAACCCCTACTGTCTTCTTCAGTACCTTCAAGTTTTCATTGAACATGTTTCTGAACTCTTGAGTCAGTTTTATTTTTAGGTGTCCCCCCTCCACCACGGCCCGGGTAACTGAGTGAGATTTTTTCCCCCTGATATTTCTTGCTAAGTTTCTTAATACTATATATAGAGGCTGCTGCTTTTTAATGTTTATTTTGTATTCTGCCACACTGCCGAAAATGCGTTACCACTCTAAAAGTTTCATTCTAAGAGTTTCCTGGCAGTGTCTTCAGGGTTAAGTAGTGTCTAAATAGGGATGATTTATTCCTTCCTTTCCTGTTTGTATCTCTTCTATTTCTTTCTCTCTTCTTATTGCTTTATGTAAGACGCTGAGCACTGCATTGAATAAGAGTGGAGATAAAAATGTAACCCACTGGGGTTCAGTAACTTGACTGAATATTACTTACTGTCCTGCCAGGAATTCCTACCCCTGGTGGGCCTGTGTCCCCTGGGGAGCCATGGATCCCGGGCAGTCCTCTTTCACCCTGTGAAAGCAAGGGCTCCTGTTAGTATGAGGCTCAAGACAGATGTGCTTTTCAGTTACGTTTTCTTAATTATTAATTCTTTTAAAACTTAGCTATGAAATCTATATACCTTTGGTCCACGTGGGCCAGGTGCTCCAGGATTTCCATCTAATCCCTAAAAGGAAAAAAAAAAACAAAAAACGTAAGATTACTGCATATCTCTTTCTAAATAATTAAAAAATTAGAAGTCATAATTCAAAAATATGATTCACCATCCTTCATTTTACTTGAGTGAGCCTCTTATTAAGAATACAGAGATAATTTTAGATGTAGATTTTCTATAAGTAGCTTAAAATATAAGAGGTTTTATCTGTGAAATTAAACATCTAATCTTCAGAATTATCAGCATTAATAATTGTTATAAAATGTAGAAAGAAGGTGGGGGAAATGGGCAAATCCAATGAGCATATTGGTGATGTGGAATGTCTTTCTGTATGCTGCGAATATGTGTTACTTTTTTATATACATTTTTTTAAAAATTAGAAACAATCTTGCTTTATATGTCAATCTGAGTCCCCTCTCCCTCCCCTCTTCCCGATTCCCCCATCCCATACCCTTTCAGCTCCCCAGGGAGATCTTCAAAGTCTGTTACATCATTTGGAGCAGGGCCTAGGCCCTCCCCCATGTGTCTAGGCCAAGAGAGTATCCCTCTATGAGGAATGGGCTCCCAGAGTCCATTCGTATACTAGGGATAAATACTGATCTACTACCAGAGTCCCCATAGACTGCCCAGGTCTCCTAACTGACACCCACGTACAGGGGATCTGGATCTGTGGGTTTCTCAGTCTGGGGACCATGAGCTCCCCTTTGTTCAGGTCAGCTGTTTCTGTGGGTTTCTCCAGTCTGGTCTTGTCCTCTTTGCTCATCACTCCTCCCTCTCTGCAACTGGATTCCAGGGGTTCAGCTCAGTGTTTATCTGTGGGTGTCTGCTTCTGCTTTCATCAGCTACTATGTGTTGCTTTTATTGGTTGGTAAAAAAAGCTGTTTCAGTCAATGGCCAGGCAGAATAGAGCCAGGCGGGAAATCCAAATAGAGTTACAGAGAGAAAGAAGGCAGAGTGAGGGAGACACCATATAACCACTGAGGAAGCAAGATGTGGGATAACAAGACATGAACCTCGTGGTAAAATATAAAATAATAGAAATGGCTTAATTTACAGGTAGAGCTAGCCAGTAAGAAGCCAGAGCCATCTGCTAAACAATTATACTTAATATTAAGCTTGAGGTTATTTAGGAACTGGTGGGCTGGAGAAAAACCTCCAACTACATATTGACTTTAGGGTTTTCTGCTGGTACAGTTTACAATGTCCTGAGTATAGCATGGATCACACACACTTTCTATGGACGATGGCCTATGTTTAATCCTCAAACTCTGGAAGGGAAATGTTGAGCATTTGATTTAAGGCGGTATCCTAGGAAGGCTTGTGGCTCAGAACCAGTACTTAGGGATTCGTAGATCCTCAAGGAATCAGGACATCAGGTGTTGGGGCCTTTGAAACATCTCAGATTATCTGTAAAATGTTGCCTGGGTGTGCATCTTCTGCAGCAGAGCCCCCTTGGCTTGTGTCGAGCATTCAAATTGCTTTAGCTTTATGAGTTAGGGTAAAAGATGACAATTTTTTGTGGGCTTAAAACTACACTTGTGTCTTGAAACTGGTAAATGAACTCTCAAGACAATCTTAGCAAAAGGGAGATACTTACTGGTTTTCCTATCAGGCTTTTCCCTGGAGGTCCAGCATCACCCTTTGGACCTGGAAGTCCAGGAGGGCCTAGTCTTCCGCCAGGATCTCCCTGTGGAAAAAGAAATGAGCTTTTTTCTTTCTCTGCTGAGGTTCATGACCAGAAGTTGTGAGACAGTGGTTTCCATTGCTTTATGTTGTTATGGCCAGTCAAACTTCATTCTTATGTTCACTTTTGTACTTTGACTCCCAAAAGCATCTACCAAGGGCCTAGCTCACTCTAGGACCTGCCTTTGTTATCTTAAACACATTCAGATACTGAAATGAGTTCTGTCACATAAAATTTAGCAGTATGAGGAAATACAGACTTGTGCAATAACACGGACACAAAGGGCATATCTATTCATGAAGTCCTTATTTCCTGGGGAATGATGCAATATTGACATGCTACACCCACACACATCCATCCACACAGGTCATAAAAGGCAGAGAGAGAGACACTTCTGAGAATTCATAACTTGACCTCAGCCCTAACATCTGCTCTTCCAAGCTAGCTCATTTTGTCATCTGGAGTTTCTCTGCCATACCCGTGGCTGCAAAGATGCGAGACACCAGGGGCACTGTATCACAGTTTATGTGAATGTCTGTCCCCTGCACTGCCAGATCCTGGGAGGCTCAAGTCTTGGGCTAATGTTTTGCCTCTCTGATGACATTGGGATCTTTGGTTTCTTCTTTCTATTTACTTACTATTAAAGAATCAAGTCTAAACTGTACCTTCTCTCCTTTAATGCCTTGCTTCCCTGGAATACCATGTTCTCCTGGCAATCCCTAGAAAATACAGAATTAAAGGAAAAAAGCAGTTAGGACATATCTTAATGTAATAGTATTCTACCCTTTGTAAGAGCACCGAGTTTTAGCATCTACCTACAAGGTAACGTTGATTTTGGCCTAAGGAGAAATGTTATTTGAAGACATGTGGCTTGTTGTCCCAAGTGAAGCCAGCAGCTGTAATGGGAAACAGAAAAGAACTGAAATGTTCCACCCATATAGTTGCTAAGAGGAGGAGGGAGAGGGGCGGTCGGTGGCACCACAAACCAACTTAAGTAGTCAAGATACTTTTACTAGGTTTATCCAGAGTGGTTCTTTTCCTTTTTATTTTATTTTGTTTATTTTTTTGTTCCTAGTACTGAATATTTTGTGGTTATTCTTATGTTATTAACATTTTCTGTCTTTTATGGTGTCTTTCCATTAGGGATCTCTGAAGTGGTCCAATGACTGGATTGTAGGAAGAATTAAAAAAAAAAACTTTTTAGGCCAGCGATGGCATAGGCCAGTAGTGGTGGTGCACCCCTTTAATCCTAGCCCTTGGGAGGCAGAAGCAGGTGGATTTCAGAATTCAAGGCCAGCCTGGTCTACAAAGAGAGTTCCAGGCCAGCCAGGGCTACACAGAAAAACCTGTTTCCAAAACCAAACAAAAACCTTTTCCTGTGGATTGGATGTTCATTAGAAAGCACACTGTGATGCTAACCAATAGCCTCCAGGGGGCTGAAACAGTGAGCATGAGACCAGGGGAAAAGTCATGGTCTGCTCCCAAGATGGTGGAAAGAGGAGAGATCTCAAGTCTGCCCAATAGAATTCCAGGCATGGACAGAGAGTCACTGAGAGCTGTAGTCAGGAATCTTCTCCATTTTGATCTAGTGCCTGAGTTCACATGGGGTGGCCAAGAGATTATCCAAGTAGTAGAAATCTGGGAGAATATATGAAATAATGCTTCCAAAGAGCATGAGGAATGTGGGGGGGGGAGAGGAGAGAGGGAGAGAGGGAAACAGAGAGAGAGAGAGAGAGAGAGAGAGAGAGAGAGAGAGAGAGAGAGAGAGAAAGCCCACTACAGTGACATTATCATATAGCATATTGGAAATGTGTTTTTCTTGACTTTTCTCTTATTTCTTTGGATATTTATGGTATCCACTACTCCACAGTAGCATTGGCTACCAACAATTGAGTTTCAAAGATTTTTTTTTTGGCTACACTCCAATGATTTCCCAGTAACACTGTGCCCCACCCCATCAGAAGTGACCAGTTTGGATGGTGTCGATGACCCATGTTTTTGGGAAATGTAGCATAATTCAGCTCACTGACTGATGCTCTTTAAGACACATCCTAATTTCAATTTCATTTCAGAGCACTGAAGACGCTATACATACGACATCTCCTGGTGGTCCTCTGGGTCCTGTGGCACCTGCAGGTCCTTGCTGACCCTAAAGTAGAAGATGATGTATACTTTAGCTTTGCATAAAAATAGATTGTGTCTAAATGCTGGTGACATACCCTCCCCTTTACAGGGAAGAGACAGGCTTCTTTGCGTCCCACCTTTTGTGTTTAGTACTGACATGCGCTCTGAGCTTAGCAACATAGCTCTGAGATGTTTTGTTTAATGGGGCTGCTTTTTTTTTCAGCAGGTGATACCGGGGTAACTGGCCTGATGCACTGCCTGGGAGCATTGCCTGAGAGTCCCTCTCACCCCTCCCCTAACTGCTTTTTCTTGAGACACTCCTGTAGAATTTCCTCTGGGAAACTCAAGTATCTCAAAGATGCATAATTTTAGTGTAGAAACATATCCTGCATCCTTTTCCTGTTAAGAATGTGGCACAGGGTCATAGATTTAACTGGAATTGTTTACTCTTAAAGCTTTTATGGATGCTATTGTGAATTTGTTCTGAAAAATAATTTTAAAATCCTATTGTATACCAAAAGGCCTAGCTTCTATGTTTGTAATAATGCAGCTAGTTGTCGTGGGGGGTCACCATGGAAACAAGATAAAGTCTCTGAGAACATCTGTGGAGAAAATTTGTGGCACACTAAAGCCTTTTTGAATACAGGATGGATGTGATTCCCACATTATTTCCCAATAGTGACTTCTTATACACCTTAATATATGAAGTGCATACCTTTAGCCCTGGGCTTCCTGTTAAACCAGGGGGACCAACATCTCCAGGTTCTCCCTAAATGCATGAGGGGAAAGGAAAGTTAAATGTTGCCATTATTCTCATCATCTCATTAATGTTGCAACTATGATTGAAAAAAAATGCCAGGAGATTACCTTTATTCCCTGTGGTCCTAATAGGCCGGGTTCTCCCTGTGAGTAAAACAGTTGCCATATGATTTATTCGTGAATCCAGATGGGGTTAGATATCTTGATACTTTAATTGACTTTCTATCAGTTAGCACACAACATTAAGTGGGGCATTAAGGAAGCCACACAATCAAGCAATCCAGAATCCTTGTTGCTAGTAAGTAACAAAACTCCTCATTTCATTTTTTCACTTGTGACATTATGTGTGGTAGTGTAATGTATTTGGTCCCCACAAACTCATAGAGAATGGCTCTATTAGGAAGTATGGTCTTGTTGGAGGAGGCTGGATGACACGCACCTTGAATCCAGACCTTGAGGCTAGAGGGCACAGCTTTAATCTGGGCCACACCTTACGCAGGCAGTGTGTCACTGTGGGGGTGGGCTTTGAGCTCATTTGTCTCAGGCGTCACTCAACCGGACATTCGGGTGAACTTCCTGTTGCCTCTGAGCCAAGATGTAGAACTCTCAACTCCAGCACCACATCTGCCTGCATGCTGCCATGCTCTCTGCCATGCTGAACTGAACTTCTGAACTGTAAGCCAGTCCCCTCAATTAAATGTTTTCATTATAAGAGTTGACTCTTCACAGCAACAGTAAACCCTAACTAAGACCTCATGGCATATTAGCAATGAGTCATTCATCACCACATGATGGCCAACCTCACATGAGAGGCAGGATGGAATAGGCTAAGTTTAAAGAGGTATGTGTGCTGGTGACTCTACTCCTGGGTACTTAATAAAACAGAAAAAATTACATTAAATAACACAATGTTTTCTTATTTTCCATGACTCATTTGAAAGTTCAATTTGCGTCTTTAAAAAAATTTGCAAACCTGTAATTGCATGTTTTAGTTTTGTAATTTAGATATTCCTCTTTATTTTCCTTTTCTTTTTTTTTCTCTGAGATGGGATTTCTGTTTGGCTGTTCTGGAACTCACACTGTAGATCAGGCTGGCTTTGGCCTTGAACTCACAGAGATTTATCTGCCTCTGCCTCCTGAGTGCTGGGATTAAAGGCAGGTGTGTCCCGCCACCACCTGGCAATTTAGATATTCTTACTTGATGACTTTTATGACATTGAGGCCTAGCCACTAATAGCAGTAAGCTAAAGAAAACCCAAATAGGGCTGGTGAGACATTTCAGAGAGTAAAGGAAGTTGCTGCTGAGCCTGAACCACACAGTGGAAGGAGAGGACAGGCTCCCACAAGCTGTCTTCTGGCCGTCGTACACATACAAAGGCATGCCTACAAAGTATGTCAAGCACATACCATCCCTCCCCAAAATAAATGTAAAATAAAAAAAATACCAAAGAAAGCCTGTATAACCCAAATCAAAAGTTAAAGTGTTATCACAAGATAGCATTTACCAAGGATTAAAGATAGCAGTAAGAAACAGCAGAAGAAAATACAAGTTTCAGGAAACTTACTCTATCAAATCGATTAGATGCCAACGACAAACTGGAGAGAGAAATCAATGAAATAGAAAACCCAAGATAGCGCTAAACATCTACTTACTCTATCTCCCTTTTCACCTTTTGTGAAAGCTTCCCCCTAGGAAAATGGGTAGAAACTGGAATCAATTATAAACACTTAGAAATCAACTCTGACAGGGGTAAGTGAGAAGGAATTTACAGAATCTTTCATATTCCCGAATGAACATGGAGCTAATCATTGTAATACTACTTAGAGGCTCCCAACAGCAGTCAAATTGAAATGCTGCCCAAGGCTACAGCTTCCTATTATGAAATGAAGATGAATATTCAAGCAGCGTTCATCAGCCAGTGGAGGGAAATGGGTACAGGTTAAATGGCAGGTATTCACTTGAATTTCCCACCTAGGTTAACTGTGTTTTTAAGCACAAGGTAGCGTTATTTCAAGGATGCTCTTTAAAGTGTCAGTTGTACTATAATCGAAATGACTTGAACGGGTTAATTACTGGGTAAGCAATGGAACTGATGGTGGTAGTTACTGGGGTTAGGATGGAGGTCCCCTGGAGAGATAGAGTTGAAGGATCACCTTCACTTCCCATATTCTTCTTGCTGCTACACACACACACACACACACACACACACACACACACACACACACACGCATGCACGCACGTACACACACCATAGTTAATCTTCAGGTATCAATCAGAAGTTGCTCTTATAGCAGCTGTACGCAGTACGCAGTTGAAGAAACTGAGGCACAGACTGCCCACAATTCTTCAGGCTCTTTTCCTCTTCAGTGGTGTCTGAGAAGTTTGCATGTGCCCAAGGATGAAGCCACAGGATTTGAATCAGCTTGACTGCATGTAGTGGCAATCAAACAATGACATCTTCCAAATGAACCAAGATGTCCTCTGGTGCAAGCAGGGCCTAGTTTTTCTTGGCTATTGCCACATATCTGTTACTTGGTGTAACCACACAAACTGTTATCTACCTAACACGATGTCATCTTCTACTATGGGTGAATTTTATGTGTTAGATCAGGGCTTTGTTTATAGTCTTACTTTTCATATTTTCATTCTAAGACTACGTATTTAACTACTAAGGTTTAAGGCAAGCATGGTGGGCATTGCTTCCGCCTCTGTTTGCTCCTGCTTGAGTCATATCACTCTTGGCAGAGTCACTGAAAACTTGAAATCTACATCGAATCCCCCACTGTCTGGGGTTTGATCAGGGCCAGGACTTTAACATGAAGCTCATACCCTCAGGTCTCTCATTTTACTTTGTAGTTTTGAGATTAGTTTTCACTAAGTTGTCCACTGAGGACTTGACCTCACTTTATACCCTAGGAGAGCTTTCAACTTGTGATCCTCCTGCCTTATCACCCTGAACAGCTGGGGTAATAGGCCTGCCCCTCCAGGCCTGCTTCAGAGGCTACATTGACTGACGGAGTTTGTAGGGATCTGGTTGACCGCAGGTTTTCAATTTAGTCTCATTTCCCATGAATCCTACCTACGGGTAGCCATTTGAAGTTTTTGAGCCCCCCTTTCCTTATTTATAAAATCATAGATTCTATCTAGATCCTTTCATGTACATATTTTACAGCTTGGATATGTCACACATGTCATCATATTCCACATATTGAAAACTGGGGGGCATGTGGCCATTTTGATATTGATGTTCAAGACAGTGGTTCAAAATTCTATTTTAGATAGTGACTACTCTTCTTTATGAGCTGCTTGGTTATTGATCTTGCTCTTGAAGAAGAAGGTTGAAACAACAAAGAACTAATAATATAAAACTTGTGGGGAGACAGGAAAGCAAGCAATGATGTACAGAGGAAGCAGGGTCATCAAGGGGGTAAGAGTGGACTGCCCAGGATAGACGTTAGGGGGAAAAGAAGTTTATTTTTTATCTTATGAGTATGGTTGTTTTGCCTGCATGGGTGTCTGTGCACCATGTGTGTGCCTAGTGCCCACAGTGGGCAAAATATACTACCAGATCCTCTGGAACTAGAGTTACAGTTGGTTGTGAGTCACTATGTGGGTGCTGGGAATTGAATCCTGGTCCTTTGAAAGAGCAGCCAGTGCTTAGATCCTTTGAGCCATCTTTCCAGCCCAAGACATTTATTTCTATTGAATAAAGAGAACAGGGCTAAGACTGGCCCACATGGGCAGCCAGGCTTCTCATGAACGTAGAAGGCAGGAGAGAAAGCCAGAGGGAGTCCTTAAGAAGATAAAGGCGGCTCACCCCTAGGAACCAGCATCACTCCAGCCCTCAGTGATTCCGGAGCAGCAGCACTAATGTGGCTTGTGGGAAACATAGGCTTCAGGGCTCCACCCAGAACTCCCGAGCTAGAATTCCCAGACTTTGATTCCATGCTCCTGTTTACAGTGCACAGCTGTTGCTCATAGAACATTCTTTTCTGCTTCATGTCTTACTTGTCAGGTCTTCCATGATCCACTCAGGAACTTAAATCGAGGTGGATATCAGTGGGTAGGGAGACAATGGAGAACACAAGAAGGGGTTAGGAGATGCTCAGAGTGGCGCACAGGAGTGGCGAGCTGCTGTGGGGTGGGTCACGTGACAGTTCCCAGACCCTTTGAAATCCTCAGTTGGAGAACACTGTGGAAGACTGTTGGGGAGCCCTGGACAGGTCAGCGAGGATAAGTGACTAGAAGGTCAATAACCAGGGTCCATGGAGGCAGTGGTGATTTCAAAGCTGCCAGAAGCAATGACTAGGACAATGAAGATGTCTAAGTGAAACTGAGCAGAGTTCCTGGAGCTAGGCTCGATAGCACTGAGTGCTTTTCCTACGGCTTCTCTTTTTCACGCAGGCATTTTAGTGACTTCTCCATTCCTCTTGTCCAGTCAACCCATGTCTCTAACTCACTGTGGAACATGGGTGAAGCAAGTTAAAAAGGTATATGGCACATAAAAAAAGACAAACCTTATGTGAATCCTGACTTTTCCACAAGAATGAAGATGTGTTTGTTTTCACAGAACTCATGTCAAAGCAGGGCAATGACAATGCATGCTTGCCATCCTAGGGCTGGGGAGGCACAGGATTCCTGAACATTGTTGGTTAGCCAAGCTTGCCAAATTGTTGAGTTCCAGGTTCAAGAACACACACACACACACACACACACACACACACACACACACACACACACACTCATTCATTGGCACACAATGTTAAAACTCTTTTTTTGTAACTAGGCTTTTGCATTCTCTTCAGTGGTTCTATTTGAATATAAATGATATGATAGGGGTTTTCTTTTCTTTCTTCTTTTTTCCCCACCCAAAAAAAAAGTTTTCAAAGAAATCAGTTACAGCAATATTGGAAGGAGGCTTTTGAAGTCATTTTGATCTTTGATCTCTCTCTCTCTCTCTCTCTCTCTCTCTCTCTCTCTCTCTCTCTCTGTGTCTCTCTGTCTCTGTCTTTGTCTCTCTCTCTCCCCCCCCTCTCTCTCTCACACACACACAAACTCAGAAAGGAAAATAATTTCAGAGGTGTACTGAGAACAATTGTTTGAGCAGAGAGAGAAGCATTTTCAATTTTAAGCTAAATTTGTACCAGTCTTGACATATTGATTGCGTTTCTCATTTTAGATATGGTGTTTGGACCTATCTAGGCAACTTAATAGTTTGAAAGCTTGTGTTCTGGAATCAGACTAACCAATGTATAGAATGGGCCACCTCAAGGGGCTTTTTATATGAGTTGAGGGTTTGGTGCCTGGCATGGTGTCTACTTGCTTAAGAATTTAGTCGACAATGCTATTCAGAGTGTTAGAATTAAAGGGCCATGGGATTGGAGCTGGGAAAATACTTTTAATTCTTCATCTATTTTTTATTTCCTCCCTCTGCCCTCAAAGATAAAATACTCACGGGTTCTCCTTTCTGTCCTTTAGGGCCAACAGACCCTGGAAATCCTGGAAGCCCAGAGTCTCCCTGTCGAGAACAAAAACAGAAGAGAAATGCCTCATGAGTGAAGAGAAAAATCTTCCCCCACCCAGAGAATCCTGCCTGGGTCTGGGACCTCTGCCTAAGAAGGTGTCTTTGCACTCCTCCATGCCTTAGGTCTTTCAGAAATCCATAACATTTCATTAGCACATTTAAAATTAATGTGGAACAATGTGAATTATTTTTCAAGGACAAGGCATGTAGAGGAGAAAAGAATTACAGTTTTGTTCTGCAGTACCAAAAAACATTATTTATTTAGTTTTGCATTTAAGCGACACAACAATCTGCTCTTGTTTTCTTTTCAGGACTTATTTCTTATTTTAAGTGGGGGGAGTGAATGATCACAGAAAGAAAAACGAGTCTGCCAGCTGTCCCCAGTGTTTCCTGTGCTGCCTAGAGGACTGGCTGTGGACAAAGGAAGTCATTCTCATTGATATGGTGACAGCAGCAGCAGCTTAGAAATGTCTAAGATGTGCTTGTCAAATATGTTGAAGAGGTATTTATATGTGATGGGGAAAGAGCGTTTTCAGAAAATACAGTTGGAGAGAGCATCCTTGTAGCAGAAATTACATCACTGAGTAGACACTGGAGCTGCAGGACCCGACTTCCGTTTTATCTTTCACCAGGGTTCCTGAACAGCCACTTGGTTCTTCAGTTAAACATAGCCCTAGATGACTTGCCATTCTGAAAAATTCTCCTCCTACCTCAAGTGAATTTCTGTAAGACAATGCTTACTGTTGTATTTATAGGTTTATGGCTTTCTTATTTTTTTAACTTTTAAAGATACAGAAAACAAAGTAAAGTATGTCTAACCTTTCAATATGAAATATTCAAAATGAAAGATTTAAGAAAATCATGGACAGGAAATTCTCCACATTTTCCTTTGACTTCTTATACCAGAGCAAACTACTCTCTTGGATTCAGTATTTACCTCTCAGTAGGTATTTTCTACCTTCATTCTTTCCATAGAGTCATCAATAATATATTATTTTGAACATGTAGGATGAATTCCATAGAGGTTTATCTTGTATGCAACTTTCTTCGCTCAACATTGCTTTTAATACCTGTCATTTGGTCCAAGTGATTTTGTCCATTCATTATAAGTGCTAGTTAGCACTCTAATGTATTGAGGCACTGATCCCAGCCCCACTGACCAGCATTGGAGTTTTTGTCTGTTACACACAAGTCTTCAGTGAATGTTTTTATTTTGAGAATGAGACTATGTCTTTGCAACAAAATCTTCACACAACAGCACATCGAGTTATTACAGCCCCAAAATCTTTGGCTTGTTTATACATTTCTACCAAAATCAATATGATGACATTTTATGTAATAGACATGATCTTTTTTGTATTAACTATCTTTCTTGATTTGTAAGGATAATATTGATCTTATTAAAATGTTAAGCCACAGTACTAATTTTTCATGTTTCAAAGCTGTAGCCAGTCCTGTGAAAGTCCTTTCTAAGAAAACCAAAAGACACCAATTAAAAAGTCAGTTCACACTACCTGAATTCCACAAGGGATAGCTCAATGGGCTTCTAGACAATCACTTCACAGGCCAATGGTATGTGTATTTTACACCAGTATGTTTTACAGTTTGCTCACCTGCAGACTAACTGCATCATTTTTGTAATGTTTGTATATAACCTACACATTCCTAGCCTTTTCTATAGGACATTTTTGCAATGTCCATGTATGACCTATAGATTTCTAGCCTTTTCTCTAGATTTCTTTGAGCTTTAATCTTAAAAAATAGTAACTTCTTTGAAGCAATGGTTATACACTTTAAAACATGCTGGCTATTTATTTTTGTTTGTTTATTCATTTATTGTGTGCATGCCTGTTTGTCTGTATATGCGCCATATGTGTGCAGGTACCCAAGAAAGCCAGAAGAGGATGCCATATGCCTTGGAGTTAGAGTTAGAGGCAGTTGTGGGCTGCCTATCATGGGTGATGGAAACCAACCTTGAATCCTTAGTAGGGACAGTACATGTACTTAACTGTTGAGCCATCTTTCCGGCCCCGATATATGATTTATCCTAGAAAAATACATCTTGTGTATCCTCAGCAGTACCTCAGCACACTGTAGGTGGTATGTTTTTCTGAATATAGCAAATTGTGTTCAATATAGGAAGATAGAGAAGGCAGAGAACACTTAAGGCACCAATGCATAATTGATCTGTAAAACTCTAAACTGACCTTCATGTTACCCATCAGGTTTGTGCTAACATCCCCAGTATACAGTCATAAATACTCATCTAATTTAACAGAAGCAAGCAGGTGAAGAAGCTAGAAATCACTTATAAACACACATCTTTTCAAAATGATAGAGGATGGGTGGAACAATGAAGGTCAGGGGGAAGGGATATGATGCTATGGTTTGAACCGAGGTAGGCAGAGTGCCAAGCCAGTGGAGGACAGCAGAGGGACTGAACAAAGCCTATGGTTTGCATTCCCCCGGGTGAGCTTGGCCTTGGTTAAAACCGAAGGAATCCATCTTGCACATGAAATTATGCAAATGTGTATGTCTAATATTAGACACATGGAGGTTCTTTTTCATGTTTAAAATGTGTTGCAGTGACTTATTGTGGTAAGTATGAATTGAAGAGCAGCGATGAACTTGCAGAGCATCAGAAGACCATCTCTGGGTCTGACAGTTTTGATGCTGTTTAGAAAGCCATGTGCTATTGAACCTACATCTTGCTTGCCTAACGTTCTGTTCCAGGGGAAGCTGGATGTTTCTCCAGGAGTCCTTGTTCTGCCACTTTGTCCCACAGTCTCTACATCAGTAGTTCTCACTGACCATTGTGCAAATACATGGCCCTCCACCAAATCCTTGAGGGCTGTTTGCACTCACACTGTTTCCAGGTGATGCTAGTTTCTAAAGGATAGGCTGTTTCCATGAATTGCTGGTGAGTGTATTGAGAAGAGGCATATTATACAGCAGTGATAAATAATTCATGTGTTTAAAGTATACTTTGAGTTAAATCTTTTATTTTACAGCCCGACTCAAGTCTCCTCCCTTCAAAATTATGGCAAGGTACGCAAAGGGGAACAAGTCAAGGCCCCAAGGATAATGATAGCTCATAGCAAAACTGAGTTAAACGAGACCTTGTGAGCAAACGTACAAAGCCTAATTTGCACTGGCAATTGTGCTTCCAGGTAAGTTCGTCTCATTAGATTTTAATCCTCCTATCAATTCCTGTAGATGATTATGCCCACTGTGCACACAGGGAGACTGATGCTTAGGGCAATGAGGCTTCCCAAGGTGACACAACAGTTAGTCCCATAGTCAACTTTTGATCCCAAAGCCGATGCTCATTCCATCCCTCAGTGGCTCCCAGCCCTCTCTGCATGTCAGAATCATCTCCCACACATTTGAATAACAGAGATACCGGTCTCCCTCTACCCCGGGTCCCTGTGGATGGGGCCTCAGAACAGGCGTTTCTTTCCCTTACCCTCTCCTGGTGGTTCTACGTGCAGTCAGGTTTTGGAAGCCCTGACCACAGCACCAAGCACAAGCAGAGACCCCCCCCCCCATGGCTTTACACTTTTACTGTGAAAAACACACTTTTCTAAAGCTGAGAGGTGGATCCAGAATAGGCAGGAAGTGGATGTGTCTGCAGAGATTACTTCCCCCTCCCAGCATCAGCTACACTTAAGCTTTCTTTGTTTACTCGATGATGCATGGTTTATTGGCAGAGCTGCTCCTTCATTAATGGCAATTAAAAAAAAACCCTTTCATAGGTACATTGGCAGCAGGCACCGTGCCAAGTTCCCTGCAGACTCTTCTAGATCATTTATTCGGGTAGGAAGATGGGGCAAATACACCACTGGCCTTTTCTGATTCCACTTAAGATTCTGAAACAATTAGAAAAGATTCCAAGCGGTAGGAACTGTCCCTGGAGTTTGAGATACACCTGTTTTCCAGAATCAAATTTCTCATCAGCGAGGTCTTAAGAATTTCTAAGTGGCATATGTTTGCTAACTAAGAGAACGGCACAGAGGCCAGCTGTTTTGTTTTAAGAAACGAATCATCATTTAAATGCTTTAAGAGTGTCGCACTCCCCTTCTCCGCCCAGCTGTCCCATGTGACAAGCTTTGGGCCCCGCCGCCCCTGCAGTCTACATCTGTCCAATGGTAATTACATAAAATGCAAGGCATTTGTGAGGATGGGATGGCTCACGGGAAACAGTGTTGCTCAAAAATCCAAGGCACGGGAGTGACTTGGATTGCTATACAGTCATTCTAAAATATTTTTTTTCAGAGTGTCCATGTCTTATTTATACATTCTGCCGAAGAATTTTCCTTTTGAATGGTCAGTCTATAAGGAACTCACTGTTCCTGCTGAGATCTCACAGAGATATTTTCTGGTGGGAGATAAACAATCTTTTGAGTAGATTGGCTGTGCTGATATATAAAGTCATATTTCCTGGCCTCGTGTCACAGTATCATGCCCTCGAACAAAAGAACTTTTACTGGGTGAGTGGATGAAGGTAGTTCTCACAGGCCGTCTGCCTGCAGAGTATCTTCAAAATCTCATATCCGTGTCTGCAGATTTAACGTGAATTTTAAAAATATTAAAAAAATATTTTTCTCTGACCACATTCACTGTGTTCACGTTCACAGTCCAAGGTCATCACAGTTTTACGGTCAAACTGGAGTGGAGTGATATTTTCTGTAGAAAAGTTAATCTACCATCTTCACAAATGATAAAACCAGGCCTCCACGTGAGGGCAATGAAAACGCAATAGAAGCACATTGAAAACTGTTTTTGAAGTAATTGCTTGGCTAGACTACTGCTGGGCGTGATAAAACCTCGCCAAAACAAAACAAAATAATCCCACGAAAACCAGTGAGCTTGAGCCACAGGCGTTTTGCCATTTGGATCTTCTTTCAGATGGTTTTGGCTACCTGCAAGGATTCCTGACTGTTCTTAAAGGTGTTTCTCTTGACATACCCCCTCCCTTATAGCTCGCCTCTGCTCAGTAGCGCTCCCAAGGGGCAGCATCCAGCTGCTGGTCTGCAGGCAGGCGAGGCTCCTGTTCACAGTGACTGCTGCCCCCTGTAGGTGAAAGTGTTTAATCATTTTGAAAACAAAAACGAAAAACTGGCATTACCTTTTCTCCTTTAGGGTCACTTGCTCCGTGCTCACCAGTTCCCTGGGTAAAAACAACCAAAACGATCCAGCTGTTTTTAATGCATTCAACTTTTAAGATCAGCTAGTCAAATGTTAGTAATTACCTTTTATGTATTCTGTGCGACACTTCAGCAGACATTTTTGTCTTTTTTTATTCCCGCTAATGTAATGAATATTTCCTTGCAGAGTTTTTCGGGTCACTTATGTAAACTATCATATCATCTGCAATTAGTGAAAGCTTGACTTCTTTTCCTATTTGTATCCCCTTGATCTCCTTTTGTTGTCTTGTTGATTTAGCTAGAACTTCAAGTACAGTATTGAAGAGATATGGAGAGAGTGGACAGCTTTGTCTTGTTCCTTATTTTAGAGGAATTGCATTGAGTTTCTCTCCATTTAGTTTGATGTTAGCTGTTGGTTTACTGTATATTGCTTTTATTATGTTTAGGTATGTTCCTGTTATCCATGATCTCTCTAGGACCTTTATCGTGAAGGGGTGCTGGATTTTGTCAAAGGCTTTTTCAGCATCTAGTGAGATGATCATGTGGTTTTTCTTTTGCAGTTTGTTTATATGGTGGATTACACTGATATGTTTTCTAATGCTGAACCATCCCTGCATTCCTGAGATGAAGCCCACTTGATCACGGTGGATGATTTTTCTGATGTGTTCTTGAATCCGATTTGCTAGTATTTTATTGAGTATTTTTGCATCGATGTTCATGAGGGAAATTGGTCTATAGTTCTCTTTCTTATTTGTGTCTTTGTGTGGCTGGGGTACCAAGGTAATTGTAGCCTCCTAGAGCTAATAAACACCTTCAGCAAAGTGGCAGGATACAAGTTTAACTCAAAAAAAATCAGTGGCCCTATTATATACAGATGATAAAGTGGCTGAGAAAAAAATCAGAGAAACATCACCCTTTACAATAGCCATAAACAGTATCAAATATCTGGGGATAATGTTAACCAAAGAAGTGAAAGACCTGTATATCAAGAACTTTGAGTCTCTAAAGAAAGAAATCAAAGAGGATACCAGAAAATGGAAATGTCTCCCATGCTTTTGGATTGGTAGGATCAACATAATAAAAATGGCAGTCTTGCCAAAAGCAGTCTACAGATTCAATGCAATCCCTATCAAGATTTTGGCACAATTCTTTACAGACCTTGAAAGAACAATAATCAACTTTATATGGAAAAGCAAAAGACCCAGGATAGCCAAAACAACCCTATACAATAAAGGACATTTAGGAGGCATCACATACCTGACTTCAAGCTCTTTTACAGAGCTATAGTCCTGAAAACAGCTTGGTATTGGCACAAACATAGACAGGTAGACCAATGGAACTGAATTGAAAACCCTGATTTTAACCCACACACTTATGAACACTTGATTTTTGACAAAGAAGCTAAAATTATACAATGGACAAAAGAAAGCATCTTCAACAAATGGTGCTGGCATAACTGGATATTGGCATGTAGAAGACTGCAGATAGATCCATGTCTATCACCTTGCACAAAACTTAAGTCTAAATGGATCAAAGACCTTAACATAAATCCAACCACACTGAAACTCTTAGAAGAGAAAGTGGGAGATACTCTTCAACAAATTGGTACAGGAGACCGCTTCCTTAACATAACACCAGTAGCACAGACATTGAGATTGACAATTAACAAATGGGACCTCCTGAAACTAAGAAGCTTCTGTAAGGCAAAGGACACAGTCAGCAAGACAAAAAGGCAGTCCACAGAATGGGAAAAGATATTCACTAACCCCACATCTGACAGAGGGCTGATCTCCAAAATTTACAAAGAACTCAAGAAGCAAGTCTCCAAAACACCAAAGGATCCAATTAAAAAGTGGGGTACAGAACTAAATAGAGAATTCTCACTAGGGGAGTCTAAGATGGCTGAGAGACACTTGAGAAAGTGCTCAACATCCTTAGCCATTAGGGAAATGCAAATCAAAACAACTCTGAGATACCATCTTACTCCTGTCAGAATGGCTAAAATAAAAAACACGGAAGACAATTTATGCTGGAGAAGATGTGTAGAGAGGGGAATACTCCTCCACTGCTGGTGGGAGTGCCAACTCGTACACCCCCTTTGGAAATCAGTATTAAGATTCCTCAGGAAAATGGGAATCAATCTACCACAAGACCCAGTAACTCCACTCTTAGGCATATATCCAAAAGATGCAAATTCATACAACAGGGACATCAGTTCCACTATGTTCATAGCAGCATTATTTGTAATAGCCAGAACCTGGAAGCAACCTAGATGCCCCTCAACTGAAGAGTGGATAGAGAAAATGTGGTACATTTACACTATGAAGTACTACTCAGCAGAAAAAAACAATGGAATCTTGAAATTCGCAGGTAAATGGATGACACTTGAAGAAACCATCCTGAGTAAGGTAACCCAGTCACAAAAAGACAAACATGGTATTTACTCACTCATATATGGATTTTAGACATGGGTCAGGATAGTGTCAGTCTGCACTTCCACTGACAGAGAGTCTGGGAAACAGGAAAGAACCTAAGAGAGATTTGCATAGTACCCCAGAGAAGAGGAATGAGGCAACATGGTGAGAGGTGGGGGGTGGGTGGGGAGTGGGAGCTGGGAAGTAGAGGGGAGGAGAAGAGGAGGAAAGAGTAGGTCATGGGGGAACAGGAAGGTTGAGTGGGGATAGAATAGGAGGAGAACAGGATAAGAAATACCATAATAGAGGGAGTCATAGGTTAGAAGACAGTTCTGGCACCAGTGAGACCTCTAGTGATCTAAAGGGATGACACCAACTGGAAAACTAAGCAATAGTGGAGAGACCACATTAAATGCCCTTTCCTGATAATGAACTTGACGTCTATACTATATCCCATACTAGAACCTTCATCCAGTGACTGATGGAAGCAGAGGCAAACACCCACAGTTAAACACTGAACTGAACCCATGGAACCCAGTGACAGAGAGAGAGGAGCGATGAGCAAATTGGCAAAGAATGGGCTGGCAAAACCAGCAGAGACAGCTGATCTAAACAAGGGGGAGCTCTTGGACCCCAGGCTGACAGATGGGGGGGCCAGCATGGGAGTGATCCAGACCCCTGAATGTGAGAGTCAGTGAGGAGGCCTGGACAACCTATGGGGCCCTGGGTAGTAGATCAGTGTTTATCCCTGGCATACAAATGGACTTCGTGTGTCCATAACACAAAGAGGGATTCTCTCTCAGCCTGGACTCTTAGGGGAGTGCCTGGACCCTGCCCTGAGTGAAATGACAGACTCTGGATATCCCCCATGTGGAAGGAAGTGGGCTTAGGGTGGGAGGCTGGGGGGGGATGGTGGGGAGGTATAGGAGGAGGGGAGGGAGAGGGAACTGGGATTGACATGTGAAGCAAGCTATTTAAAATTAAAGTAATAAAAAAGTAAAAAAAAATCTAGGATCGACATGTAGGAGAAAACATGAAAAAAAATGTAATGAAATCTTCTTAAGTACCAGCTTAAATACTAGCTAAATATCTCCAACGCTGGAGACCCCACTTGTTCTTTTCTGGTGATTTTGCCAGGAAAATGTCACAACCTCAAGGGTGGTGACTCCCTTTTCCATAGGCATACATGCCAGACTCAGCTGCACTCCGAGTCTCCTGCTCTTTCTATTCTCAAATATTTATTGCCTTAATTAGACTCCGGCCACCCTGGGAGGGTGACTGTGCTCTGTCATCACACATAAAAGGTAAATACAAATTGTTAGGAAGCACTTGGCTTTGGGATCCTCAGGGTGTTAAAAGAGACCATTATTAAAGACTGGAAGAGGACAGGCAGGCTCTCATTAGTGGATCTCCACAAGTTTGGTCCTGAAATCCTCCACAGAAACCCTTACTCCCCTAAGCTGTGTGGAACCTTAAAGTAGACACCTTAGAGCTGCAGCCAGGTGACCCCAGCTTCTGCCTAGGACCAATCATTGATGAAGCAGGACTCTGCTCATTTGCATGGCAGAGACCGCAGAACTGAAAATAACATGGGCACGTGGTTCATGCTAACCTCTCAGGCTAGAACACTGACCAGATTGGTCTGTCCCTGTTCCCACAGAAGGAACTACAAGTTGGAAAGCTACATGCATAATAGGTTACCCTACTGGAATAAGGACTTCTCTGAAGTGGAGTCCCTGCCTATCACTGCCTTGGCAGTTACTGGTTCTACCGGTAATTCATGCTGTCTGTTCTTATTATGGTTTAATGAATAAATCGGTTTCCCTTCATGTCTGGTAGAGGGTGAATTTGTCTATTGATCACCAATAAGCCCTGTGAGTGCCATGCCTCTGCCTTCTTAGGAAATTTTATCACTGCTGTTAGATGAAATTGGACAATAAGCTGTAACTGAAGTTGGCCATTTCTTCTTGCCTTGGTCAGCTCACCCGTTCTTTCTTCTGATAACACAACAGAAAACATCATTACCCCGGGGTCTTGCTTCCCATTCTTGGACAGCTTTTTCTAAATCAAAATGGCTGTAATGATCCCACCAGTCCAGATAATTAATGTAATATAAACTTTAGACAAAGTTCCTCTGACTCCAGCCTCCCTGCTCTTGGAGCATCTACTGTAGGAAACTTGTGTTCCCGTGGCTTGAAGAATTCCTGTGGTAGAGGGTTTTCTGTGCTCTATGAGTGGAGCTTGAGCTGCCCTTGTCTTTTTCGGGGCTCCCTCTTCTGTTTCTTCATCTCTGTCTCAGACTTCTCTTCCTCTCTCCCCATCTGGCTGTAGAAGGTTGATCTTCCTCAGGACTTGCTCCAGGATCTCTTCTCAGGTGACTGGACACTCACACCAAACCGTTGTCTAGCCCCGTGGTTAACGTATTGTTTAGACAAACACAAGTTTATATGCCTAGCACATATCTTCTGCTCTCAGCTTTAGACTTCTGTATCTAATTCTAGAAGCAGTTCATACCCAACAAATTAAAAGATGAAAGGAAAACACACACATGCATACGTATGAGACCATGTGACAAGAACCTTAACATTGGTTAATCCAGAAGTAGGAGAATGGCAATGACTATTTTCACAATGGATTTCTGAAGGGTATTTTGGATTTTAATTATATTTTATAGTTGAAAAATAATTAGGAAAGGAAATCTGTACTTATCCCTCTTGTTTACAGAAGGTAGCCCTTTCAATCTGGTATTGTCTTATACATACACACCCCTTATTTTGAGGCAAGGTCTCAGGTGGCTTAGGCTGGCCTTAAACTTACCGTGTAGCTGTGCCTGGCCCTGGACTCCTGATTCTCCTGGCTTTACTTTGCTGTGATTACAGGCACAGGCCACCCTGCCTGCCTTTACCATTTTCTTTTCTTGTCCCTGACATTCAGGTGACCATTCAGTCTAGCCTCCCTAATGTACAAAAAAAACTTTAGAGGTTTCCTGAAAAACACTAGTCACTTGGTGCATGGTGCCAGTCACTGTGCCTAAAATGTCAGCATATCCCCCTAGCTGTACTTTTGTTTGGGTATTTTTAGAGTTGCTGGAATGTGCTTTGTCTAAGACATCACTTTTTAATGAATGGCCTTTGGAATCAGAGGCTCCAGGTGCTTGGATCACAGGGCAGAAGAGCATGGAATATCTCTGGTGAGGGTATATCCTGCTGCATGCCTGCAAATTCCAAGGCACTACAGGTGAGGTGGTTTGGAGCTAACAATTACTCTGTAACCTCAAGTCACAGTGTTCTAACAATATTCCCACATTTTGACTTTCTGATGACTTCGGCCTAGAAAACCATCACAACCATCAGAACATGGTATACTTGTTTTACTCAATAACCAGGTCAAGAAATCCAGTTCATCTCTGGTCGTAGGAGCTTCTGGTGCTATTTTCCATTCTTGGGTTAGTAATACAGCTGTCTCAAACTTGAACTTCAGTAGCATTTACACACTGATATGTAGTATTCTCTTCCCTCCTTTATCCACGCTAATGGCACCCGACAATTACCCAACTTTACAGGAATAATAAGAGACAAGTCTTCTAACCTCTGGACCTGTCCTTCTGCTTTACAGTCTCACAGTTTTGACCTGTTTATTGAAACTTCGTGAGATACAATGTTAACAGTCATTGTGTATGGCTTGCCAATTTGTTTGCTCAGCTGAAGAATTCT
The DNA here is from genome assembly GCF_017639785.1 of Mesocricetus auratus. Classification (NCBI taxonomy): domain Eukaryota; kingdom Metazoa; phylum Chordata; class Mammalia; order Rodentia; family Cricetidae; genus Mesocricetus; species Mesocricetus auratus. The sequence goes on from NW_024429202.1 coordinate 18,267,281, forward strand.
GGGTGTGAGCAGTGTCCTTTTGTTCCCACGTGGAGATTGGTACACAGAACTTTTGAACCATCACCAGGCAAAGTGAATTTCTGGTAAGGATGCTGTATGGTACACATGCATGGATTAAATGAAGGGAGGTAGCTATTTTTTGTAGCCCCCAAAGAGTAAACAGCAATTTCCTGAAGCTAAACCAAAGGAAGAAAGCAAGGACATGAACTCCATGCTAAACCATGAAGTCGTACCTACCCACTCAAGTCCATGCTTTTAGGAATATGCTGCAACGTCATAGGCATGAGGAAATTAGAAGTTACTCACTGAGGACTGCAACTATGAACCTGCTTCACTCATTCACATGTAGAAGCCAGACTCCCAGGACTTCAGAATGTAAACTTAATTTGGCAACATGGTGGCATATGTAACCAGTTTCATGATAAAGATATTGTTACCTTTGTATTACTATGTCTTTACAAAAAGAGAACACGGAGAAGGAAGGTGTCATGTATGATAGATGGGGAACCATTGGAACTTTGAAGAGGAGTTTTTAATGCACTCATCCCTAGAGCTGTCAGTTGGGGTCACACCTCTGCCATCAACTTTATCTTAGACTGCCTCTCTCTAGACCTGAGAGATGGTTAATGTCTGTTGCTTAGGTTGTTCCATTTCTGATACTACAGGAGACAACCCCTAGAAAGTTCAAATACAATATGTGACCGACAGGGTATCACTCTCAGAGTTGAATGAATACCTGAAGTTGGTTCAAACCTTTTAAGAAAACATTTTGCTGGCCACAAAAGTGATGGGAGGACCTAGGTAATATTTCAGTCCTCTCTATAATCAAACCAAACTATAAAAGTTCATGTGTCAGTGCCTAAATCCTCAATGTTCCCTAAGGCCAGTGGATTCCATCACAAAGAGGGAAAGTAGAGGAAACCATGTCTTCAATCTTGACTGCCAACTTGATGACATTTAGAGCCACCATGGAAAGTAGTCTCTGGGAATGGATGTGTAGGGGTTATCTAGACTAGGGAAACTGAGGTGGGAAGACCCACCCTGAACAGAGGTGATGCCATCCCATAGGGTTGGGGTTCTGGAGAAAGTGACCTGAGCACCAGCATCCATCTCTTGCTGTTTCTTGGAAGCTGCTGCAATGGGACCTGCTGCCTCAAGCTGTTATTGCTATGATTTTCCTGTCATCCAACTGTGAGCCCCAATAAACCTGTCTTTCCTTTAGTGGCTTTTCTCAGGTAGTTTGTCACAGCAACAAGACGAGTAACTAATTCAGGAAGTCAGGGTTTGAAGTGGGGTTTTTAAGTCTTTGGGGACTAGAAGGATTGCTACCAAGGAAGGCTTTGTGTTATGTGTCCTTGTTAGATTTAATTCTGTGTTTGAAAAGACCTTGAATGTCTGTCTTTGGACAAGAGTTTTCTGTCCTTTCTAGTCTGTGGGCATCAGTATGAAGTTATACTTTGATACATGGAAGGGAAACAGATTATTTTGCTATCATTTTTTGGATCAACTGTTTTGGAGAAGCAAACACTGGAATTGGTTGCTGGGGGGCATTGCATCAATCTCCAACAGCTCAAACTGAGCATCGTGATGGCGCAAGATGATCTAACTGTGCATTTTCAGTGTTGATCTTTAGAAATGAGTCAAATGTATACCAGAGCGGTATTCAGTACTCAGTCTGTGTAGATAACACTCCACTTCCATCTCTGGAGCTCATGACCTTAAAAGCTGATGGGACCTATCTAACGTCCACAGCTGAAGACAACGAAGAACAGTGTGGCTGGTTAGTGAGCAGGCATTCCTTCCGGGGACAAGTATGCTTTGGAGTCACTATTGCTCTGCCCAAACTCAAGAGGATGACAGCAGCTGTCTGAAAATTATTTCTGTGACAGGGAGGGAAATTTATTCTCTTTTTAATCACTGCGCATGTGAATACACATATAATCTTACTGACCTTACCTTCCAGTGAATCACTCTCCTCCCCTCCCATTTTTCTTCTATTTTTGATTTGTGCTGTGAAGAGAGAGGTTTCTTATGCCCATGTTTCTCCTCTGGGTGAGACAGGGAATGTGCACTGGAATAGATCGATTCTGTTTGAGGCCCGAAATGCAAGTGCAGACTGTTGGGATGAGGCATGAACCATCACTCTTTTAGTTTGGAGCGGGGAGGGGAGATGTGTGAGGAGTGTGCTTGCTACCCATCCTCCCATGGGGAGCTGCCTCAGCAGAATCTGGGCTGTGCAAGTGCTGTAGCTGCAGCTAGAGGAAGAGCTAAGGTCCAGGGCTCAGTGCAGGCATCACATAAATCAATGCCAATTTAAAAGGGAAGATTGTTTTAACCTTGGAGTGTCACTTTATATGTCTCAATACATGGTCCATTATTTAATCTCAACTCCTCCCCCACTGTGCTCATTTGTCATAGCCAGACCATCAGGCATGCAACAAGCTGCAAAATGCAAAACCTTACTACCCCCAAACCAGATGACGGTGTCAGGGATAGTGCTGAGTGAAAGTGCATCTTGTTCATCACAGCACATTCAACCCTTTGCTCTCTGAAGAAGAGATGGTCACAATACAACAGTATCATTTAGTGGGTCTTGGGGGTGGGGTTCTTTATCAATTCTCATGGGACCTCAGTGTAGGAACCCCATCCACTCTCCTGAGGAAACAGAATAAATTGTTTGGTGAGCTACCTCCCATCAATCACTACAGACATAAACACTTCTGAGCCAAAATGGTTCTATTGCATTATTGAGGGGAAAAATAAGCATTGGCTCCTCTCTCTGCACTGTTATCCTCTAGTCCCAAAGCCACATTCAGTGCACATGTGAACTAATTTGAGGCTCCGTTCTGCACCAGTGACGATAGTAACTGAGGTTCTTCTGGAGAGGCAATAGCTGAGATCTAGGTACCGGCATGCAACTCCCAAAACTCCCCAGTCAGCTGCTGTGCTCAGTTCCCATTAAAGCAAGTCTAGCTTTAGAGTCTAAACAATAACATTTTTACCTTCAGACTCCAAAATACAAAGGTTCCATATATTTTCATTTAAGGGAAAACTGACTCATCGGTAAGAAAAAGTATATACAGAAGTAGTGTTGGGAGACCTGTAAAGACACAAGCCTCGAAAGTTTTGCAAAGGTTAGCAAATATTTAAGTAGCTGCGCAGCAGCTTGGTACATTTTATACTGATGGTGAGAGGAATATTGTATAGCACTCAAACTTTTCTAGCTGACTTGTGACATCAGATCCAACCTATTCTCATTATTTTGAAGCTTTTATTGTAAGTACTATTTTATAACAGCAGATGTCAATACAAATTGTCCTTACACTAATTCAATTTCGATACCCTTCAAGCTTACATTCTTTTAAAACTTGCCAACTTCTAATGTCTTTTTAAAGCTAGTATCAATTTATTTAAGATATTTAATAAAGGATTGGAAAACACTGTAACCATAATAACGCAGCATTCCCTGGAAAAGTTAAATGAATGAAACAGGCTCATGACTCTAAATTTATCAGGAGCAACAAAGTGGCTATGTGTTTGATTTTAAATTTACCAATTATTCATTTTCTAAGCCTTTACACTAAATTTAATTTGATGAACAAAGAATTTAAATTTTAGATTAATTGATTTGTCTTTGAAAAGCAATAAAAATGTGTTTGAGTAGCAGTTCTCATCAAGACTTGAATTAGAAACTTGAGAGATGGTTCAGTGGTTAGGAGTACTAGTTGCTCTTGTGGAAAATCAGGTTTCAGTTTCCAGAACCCATGCAGTGTGGCTCACAACTATTTGAGGTTCTGATTACCAGGTTTCTGACACCTTCTGGCCTCTGTGGGAACCAGACATACATGTTATATACAACACACACACACACACACATACACTCATAAAAGAAACATAAGTAAATCCTAAAAAAAAAGACTTGGTTTAGAACACAGGTTCTTGGAATGTGTGAACAAAGATGCAATATTGGCTACAGAAATTTCTAAGAAACAAACACCAGAAAACAAGGCAAAAACAAGGGTCTGTTTCTAACATTTTCTGCAGCACAAGGTATCAATGGTGAGCTGGTAGCTACTGAGAGGACTGCAATTGCTGTCATTTGGGGCACTGAAGGAAAAATTGGCACTGTATGGGTTTCCCCATGTGAATTATTGAATGATGAACTCATCAATGAATTCATCCTTATCTTTGAGTCCTCTGTAGTTACCTACACCATTCTTGGGTATAATCAGGAGCTAGTATCATCACGCCGATACTTCCATGGCAATATTTTTTTTTATCCCAGATGTGGTAGAAAAGATACCAAGGAAGTTACAAGCTGCTCCTATCCATCCCTGAGGAGGCTCTCACTTTTGATCTATGGGATGTGGGCATGTGCCTGAGACCCTGGTTTTGAGAAATGCAGTTGTAATGTGACCCAGAGCTTCAGATAACAAATAATTTATTTTGGCTCTTCATTATCAAACTTTGAACTATTACTTTAAAATTTATAAAGCCAAGACCTTGGTTTATCATTTTTTTTAAATTTAAAATGGGAACATAGTGTTCAGTCAGGAAGGTGTTTTGAGCACATATCTCAAGTTCTGAGATGCTAGGAATTAATAATGCTGTTTCTTCCTAAAATTACAACTACATTAAAGTCTCTATGCACACAATAAAGAACAAAGAAGACATACCTTATTGAAATATCCACCAAAAGTCTGCTGTAATCCTTGTAGCCCAGGAGGTCCCTGCATAAGAAAACAAAGACAAATATGATTATTGAAACAATGTGTGCTTTAAATAATAAACCCAGGGATCTGTTTTGTCAAATATTCTAATGAATAAATAATTTCATGGACACCCACATATAATCAGATTTCTAAAGTTCTGCCCCACCCCATATTGTCTTACATGAACTGAAAGTACAGTCGTAAGTGGCGACAGGAAATATTTACAAGCCCAACCATCATCAAGTTCTTTATTAAAAGGGCACTATTCCAGGAGGGACATCATAACTTCCATTTATTTCTGTGCTTTTCACAGAATGTAATCAGTGTTCTGTAGACATGCATGCTACCACATATTGTTAACATAAAATATGGAGAAGTACATTTTTCCTGTTGATTTACTCTTATGAAATAATTGTTTGAAATGGGATACACACTTTAGACCAGTAACAGACATGTAAAACATTTTAATACTGACAGATATCATTGTCTTGGGACTGTTTGCTTGGTATTATGTCCAGCTTGAGTTGGATAGAAAAAAAGAAGTAAGACAGCTGTCCATCTCTAGAGCTACCAGAAAGGGAGAGAGAAAAGAGTTCCATGAGATTTTTAAGGGCTGCATTTTGGGGAGAGAACCATAAGAAATGCCAAGTTTAGCCAGGCGGTGGTGGCACACGCCTTTAATCCTAGCACTTGGGAGGCAGAGGCAGGCAGATCTCTGTGAGTTCGAGGCCGGGCTGGACCGACAGCCTCCAAAACAATACAGAGAAACCCTGTCTCATAAAAAAAAGAAATGCCAAGTTTAGCATTATTTTATGAAGGAGCTGCAGCCAAATTAGACTCAGTATCTCAGACAGGAGATTGCATATACTTCATCTAGACCTCAAAATCTAGGAGGAGGGAAAATGCCATAGAGGCAAAATTCCCAGTGTTTTACATAAGAAGACAAATTAGATGATCAAACAAATTATTGCCCAAAGATTATTTTTAAAAAGAGAACCAAAGTTTTGAAATGTGAAGAAAAATTCTCTTAGGAACAATATCTAGCTACAATCTGATTCAGGTTAACATCTCAGGAGTGTGGACATACTTAATGTTGGCTAACATTTATGCCAGGTGTTTCCTATGAATGGCTTGTGGTTGAAGATTATTTTAATACAAAATCGTTGCATCTTGCCAGGAAACATAAAGGACGTGATAGTGGGGTGATGAATGCCTGGGAGCAAGTTGCTGTGATATTTGAGACAATAATGGGACTTGAAAATGATAGAGCTGACTGTGACCAGAAAAAACAATGCTGTTACCTTGCTGAAAAAAAGAGCTAATATCAAAAAATTATTCTCATGACATCATATACCTTTCCATCAGCCAGCCTTGTGTAAAATAGTCTAGGTTCATTAGATAAAACAATAAGGAATGCAACCATTGAATTGTGGGTGGTTGCAGCCATGCTAGCCCAAAACATGCATGTTAATAACTTAATCTTCAAACATAGGAGACAAGATATTCCATATATTGATCTTTCTGAAAATATGTATAAGGCAAGGTGAAGTTTTAGACACCAGGGGTAGCAGCCTCAATTGTCAGTTAAAGCACTAAGGAGTCTAGGTGTCAGGTATTCAGTCTCTGAATTCATGATAGGACCCTTTATATGCAATAACTGTAATAAGGTGAATCAATTTAGTTTCATATGTCTTCTTCTTAGTAGGATCATTAATTATGGTGGCTTTTAAGTATAGTAGAACAATTAAAAACATTGTCTCTTGAATCTAGGGATCAATCAAATAATAATACTCCAAATTTATATAGTGCTAATTGTGTGATATTTGTTATAGCATAGTTCTGTGTGGATTAACTCATTAAATCCTTACATTGACACTACAATGAATGTGCCATCACTGTTAATGATTCAAAGATAAAGAAAGAGAAAGTTATTATTGTTAACTGGTTCAAGCTCAAGTTATTTTCATCTGGTAGGACTAAAATAAAAGTCATTTCTATGAATATACTTTGTACATATTGCCTTGTTTCATAAGAACAGCTTCTTTCAAGTATATCATGTACTTTGATCATATTTACTGTCCAGTATCTCAATCTGCCTTCATTCTGTCTCTTCTTGCCAGACTTATCCCCTTACCTTCTGTTTTCATTGTGTGTGTCTGTGTGTATTTAAGCATCTATATAAAACCCAGGATCCAAAATGAGAGAAATCAGTGATATTTGTCTTTCTGATTCTGACTTATTTTGTTTAAAATGATAATTTCAATTTTCAGTCACTTTCCACTAAGTAACCTACTTCAATTCTTTTTGGTTGAATAAAACTCCATTGTATACACATAAACATTTTCTTTCCTTCTTTATCTACTGATGGATACCAAGGAAGATTTCACAACTTGGCTGTTATGAATAGTGCGTTAATAAACATGATATGCAAGTCTTCCCTTAAGTTGGCTTGTATACCCATTGAGACTTCATCTATTTCTATGTATGGAGAGGTAGAAACATGGGCCCACACAGAAACTTACTCATTGTGGGTATGATGAAGCTTGCCTATAACCCCAGCACTTGTGGGGCTGATGTGAGAGTATCACAAGTTCAAGGCCAGCCTGGGCTACTTAGCAAGACTCTTTCTCTAACAACAACAACAACAACAACAAATCCAGGTCACATAAGACTTACTAACTGTAGTGGCATCTTGCCTTGCCACTGAACTTGTAGTAGTGGCGACACCCTTTGGGCATGGTTTCAGGTGCAGATGTGACTCCTTTTGGAGCAGGGAGGCTTCGGTGGTTATTTACTCTTATCTGTGTAAGTCCTTCCCCAATAAAACACATATTTATCATTTAAAAAAAAGAACTCTGGCTATTTTCCAAGGCTATAAGTTGCCCACCACAAGCCAATGGTAAGGCCCTGTGGCTGAAGACAACATCAGTATAATTCACTGAATATGGAGAAGTTGGTCTGGTGCTTATCTAGAGTCTTTGCCTCTACTGACTAGTGTTCATGGTACTGGAAGGTACCATGTACACTATCACAGTAAAAAGGGTAAATACCAAATCGTGCTGATTTTCTTGACATGGTTCTGTAGTGTAACATGAAGTCAGATATGACACTCCCAGCTTTGTTGTTTCTTCTTTGGATTCCTTTGACTATCTGGAAAATTTCATTGCTTCGTATGAATTTTAGAATTATTTTTTCTATCTTTATTTCTCCGTAGAATGTCACTGGAATTTTCATAGAAATTTCAGTCAGTGTGTAGATTACTTTTGGTAATACAGCCATCTTCATAATGTTATTTTTGTTGATCCGTGAGGATGGGAGTTTGTGATGGTTAAGTGTTGGTTGTCAACCTGACACATCTGGGAAGAGGGACTCTGAACGGAGGAGCTGACTCTATCAGATTGGCCTGTAGGAAATTTTCTTAATTGTTAATGGACGGAAGGGTAATCAGCCTACTGTGAGTTGTACCATCCTTTGGCGGGTGAGCCTGCGCTACGAGAGAAAGCTAGCTGAGTAAGCAAGTCAGTAAGTAGTTTTCCTCCGTCGTCTTAGTTCCCACTTCTGGGTTCCTGTTTTGTCTTTCCTTGATGATAGACTGTAACCTGTAAGACAAATACATGTCCCCACAAGTTGCTTTTGGTCATGGGGTTTACAGCAACAGAATTCAAACTAGAATTGTCATTAGGAATGTGAAATGCTGGTGTGATAGGTTTAATTGTGTCTTTTGTCTGTTCGTACTTTTCTTTTTGCCTTTGGATTGTGGTGACATTTGAAACTTTGGGCTAGAAAAATCAGTGGTGACCAAAGCTTATCCCAGGGGCTCAGAAGATAATGCTGAGAGCAATGGATCATGGAAGCCTGGCTTTGTAAATTATAGAAGGAACTTTGAGAATCCCTCAGAGAGTGATATGTTGGATTAATCTGTGGAAGTCACCCCTAATAATGGGGGAAGGCAGCAGGAGGAGGAGGCGAAGGAGAGGGGAAGGAGGAGAAGGGGAAGAAGGGAGAGGGGGGTGGAAGACAAGGAGGGATTGAGAATGGGCTTGCTTTCTATTTTGTGCAAATTGAAAAGTGTCCCAGTCTAGGAGGTGTGAATCTATCTCCTAAGCTTGGATAATGGTGGCAAGACTTCTCTGCTGAAGCAGCTGCGTCTGGAGACACCAGCCACATCGCACTCACACAGGCTTCTAACACTAAAAGTGTACACTCACAAGATTTTAAACTGAATGTATGAGACAGTGGCGGACAGAGAAATACCAGACCATGATGGAGGAGTGCTTTTGAAAACACCGACATTCTTATATCAGTAATTGACAGTGCAGACTGAAGAAGATTTGAGGAGATGGGCCAGGAACTAATGGAATTACTGTAGGAAGACAAGTTGTGAGCCAGTGCCCATCTTTGCTAACAAGTAGGATCTGCTCATAGAAGCCTTGGCCGGCCTCTGAGTCTGGGGTGGACTGAACCTACACACCCTTCGGGACCAAGGCTCACAGGCAAGGGCATCAAGGATGGCATGAACTGAGTCTGCAAAAATGCCAATGCAAAGAAGAAATGAAATCTAGATGAATGGAGACACTGGAGTTGTGGGAACTGAACTCAGCCCCGGAAAAAAAAAAGTGACTTGCTGCTTTTTGACCAAATTTTTCTTCATCTCACAGCTGTGTGTAGAGGGGACAGCAGCTTAAAAAGAAACCGCATCCCAGCAGTAGATTTGGACTGATCTCTGAGGTTCAATATAGTTTTTCAAATCAAGAATTACATTATTTCTTTGAGGGGGTGCATAGACTCTGTGGAAGTGAAAGTTTTGCTTCACTGGGATACTCAATGCTGGTATCTAGAGCTTAAACATCAGCTGTGACTAAAACGCACCCAGCATTGGTAAGACAGAATATTCTGGAAGGATTTTATGTTTCCCTCCTCAGGGTCAGCACACAACCCGTGGTTCACAGCAGGCTAATGCTGCATTTCCTAGCTGGCAGCCTAACTTGGCAATACCAAAGAGCCACATGGTACTGGTTCTGCTCGTGTGAAAGCTGCAGAATCAGAGGGATAATGAAGAACAGCTGATTCTTGTTACTGTGGTTCATTCGGGTAGGGTCAGAGTGCCTTAAGAGAGGCCAGGGGGTTGTTGGCAAAGGTGCAATTTCAGTTGCAGTGGAGACCCCTTCATTGGAGATGCCTGGAAACTACAACACAGTTCTTTTCCATCTTCTTCAATTTCTTTCTTCGGCCTTCCAAAACTTTAATTGCAGAGGTCCTTTACTTCCTTGATACAATCTATTCCTAGGTATTCTAGGTTACTGTGACTGTGCCTGTTTATTCTGAGTTCTTTCTTACCATGTTCTTGGTTAAACAAGTGACTGGTTTTGTGTGTTGACTTTGTAGCCTACTACTTCGATGAAATGTGTATCAGTTTCAAGAGTTTCCCAAAGTCTTTGGGGGAGCATTTTACTATATAGATTATGACATGCACACATGAAATTTTATGACTTCTTCCTTCATTACTCATGTCCTTTATTTTTCTTGTCTTATTGCCCTAAAACTTCAATAGCCATAGTGAATTTGGGAGATTGCCCTCCAACTAAAATCACACTTGTCATAACTGCCATCATATTTTTTTATTTAGTATTGCCCTAAATAACACAAAATGATGACTTTCTATGGTTTCCTTACCACACAACAAAACTTGCACATGGCACTTCTCATCAGCCTTCTCACCCTGTGCTGGCAGGATGGGAGGATGGAAGAACTTTGCTTTTCAACATAACCCTATTGCTTACTTAAGGGAGGGAATACCTATTTATTTATTTATTTATTTATTTATTTAAATAATTAGTTCTTTGAGAATTATCTGCTCCCTGCATCTCATATCCACCTCCATGTATTCTTTCAATCCTTAATATGAAAGAGTATGCCTGAACATTTCAGAATACAATTGTTGTCAAAATGCATCCTATTGCCTGTTGGGAGAAAAAGTGGCTGAACAATACCAGTTATGTATGTGTGCAAAGGATGGGGCTTCCAAGTTACTCTGAGGTCAGGAAAAAAACAAGCAGTAGAGCAAACAGGGTAGTGCCAACAGAATAGCAAAAAATCAAGGGGTGACAGGAAAGTTTAGGAGATACTGAGGATGCTTCTTTGTAGATGACTATCTGTCTACTGAATACAGCTGTGTTCTATAGACGCAGAGTATATTCTGGATCTAGAATCTTGATCTTATTGAACTTACTTTCGGGAGTATAGTGTTACTGTTCTCTCTAAAACAGTAGCAAGAATACAGCCCACTGAAAAGAGACACAAGCCAACAAAAAAGTGAAAACAATTATTCAGATACCCAGAAGATCAACACATCTACACGTGATGTCCATATTTTCACATCTTCTCATAAAATGTCATGCCTACAAAGTAGTGTTCCAAGTGGGTTTGATCTGAAGTGTTAAGTTCTACTACTTAATCAGATGATGGGCATTTATGATGACATTTTCCTTCTAACTTCTTAGTCAGTGGAGTACTCTGGGTACCATAAATTCAAGGATTAATGCAATAGAGATTTATTGCTGACAATCCATTGGTGCAGCAGTATTTTAAATAAGCTCTCCCAGACAGCTCAGGAGCCTGACTGAGTCTGAGAGCAAATACTGGCATAGATAGGGAAGAGTACATGGACACTGACTCTGCTATGTAGAAAAGACTTATTTTGTCATCATGAAACATTCAGAAAAACACAACTTCAAATGAAGCACAGGATGATAACCATGAATAAACTCCAAGTATATATGTGCCAAGAGTAGCTCTGTGTATGGTTAGAAAAACAACACAGTCCTTGAGGTCTTAAAACTGAAAGACATTCCTGTAGTCACATTACCAAAAAATGTGCTACTTTTCCTAGCTTCTCTTCTAGTTTGCAGTATAGCTGGAGAAGCCTCAAGGAATCGGTTGCTTCAAGTTTATCAAGTGCCCCCAGTCCTATAGAGCACCAATCAGTTGAGGAAGAAGTTTAAAACTATGGTGACAAGTATCCAAGCAACATGAGCTCCAGGGCATTTGAGAAGTCATTTTCTCTTAAAGACTTGTGTTTAAGAATCATTTGAGAAGATACTGAGACAAGTCACCCTCAGTGAAAAGGAGGGGACAGTCACAGAGGGCAAACCACTCTTGGTTAATCTACTTAGGAGTTCTAGCTAAACAGAATATAGCTTTGTAAAGGAAGAATATCAGAGTATCTTGTCCACAACCAAGATGGACAATATGACTGCATTTGAATCAGGGCTATAAAAGGTCTGGTTTGATGTGTGTGTGTGTGTGTGTGTGTGTGTGTGTGAGAGAGAGAGAGAGAGAGAGAGAGAGAGAGAGAGAGAGAGAGAGAGAGAGAGAGAGAGAGAGAGAGAGAGAGAGAGAGAGAGAGACAGAGAGAGAGAGAGAGAGAGACAGAGAGAGAGAGAGAGAGAGACTGATTCTTTCCTTGGATTGCACCAGAAGATACAAGACATTAAAGTTAATATGAGTAGTACACAATTATGCAGCAGCTTTTAACTGCTAATGAACTCCAGGGAGACACACCTGCCTGGAACTCAACTGTACTGATGTGCACAGATTTGAGAGGTCTATAAACTTAGCATGAGTAGAGATGCTGAGGTTGCAAGGAACCATGCCTGGCTGATACAGGGAATTAAAGCCATACTCAATTCAGGAAATTCATACCCTCAGCAGTAGTTTTAGTAGCATTTAAGGAGTTGTTGGCTAAATTCATGCTTGATATGAAAGTAGAAATAGCATGATATCTATCACCAGTTATCTCATATATCATATCACACTGTCATAGTGTGAAGTGAAGAACTATTGTTACCATCTTTTTAATAGATTTCAGTTTGGGCAGCACATTCTTGATGCTTGAAAGCTAGGATGAATCTATTGTTAAAATTCAGACTTTCTTAGTGGCTTAGCTATACTCTCACCTTTCAGCAAGTTCACCTAGTATGCAAAGCTCAAAGGAATATAGTTTTGCGTGGGGCCACCAATCCACTATTTTTATAATAAACTCTGTCTGCATTACTGAGTGTTTGACGTAGATTTAGCCCACTCTAAACACTGAGTCAAGATCTCAGTGGCTCCCCAACTTCTGATCATTTACTGATCCTTGCTTGTTGATCCCATCTCTGTTAAAAAAGCATTCCTTCTTATCTCATAACTTTGCCGACAGCATTCTTGAGCTATCTCAATGCCACTTATCTCAATGTCCTATTTGTATAGGGGATCCTCCTAGGACTTATAAACAGATATTTTGAGTAATACACAACTGTCTCTGACCTCATGGATTTCTAAGTAACTTCAGTAATGACCTTTGAAATATCAGAAAATTCTGTGAAGAAAGAAATTTGTGCTAAACATATGCTTCAAAATATAACAAAATTAGCTTAAGAACTCAGTTATTTGAGTTCGTTTTCCAAGGATCATTTCCACTGTTCAAATGGCTAATGGGAAAGACAGAACAGTAATTATTTTTCCCCTGATAATTAAAATTTTCATTAGGAAGTCTAAGATCTCAGACATAGGAATAGTGACTATGATTGGAAAAACTAATGTAAAAATGGATTTTCTCTCATATATGTTTCCACTTATGACACCTTGTTCAGGACTTAATACACCACATTTACACTGAATATAGCTGCTTATGTATTGATCTATAGTCTGCTTGGATAAAGACTCCTTGAGGACAGAATTTCAATTACTATTGAGATTCAGCATTATAACACCAGTTGTGGCATAGGGAAGCTTTCCAACCTATCTTCCTCCATTCCTGGTACCAGAAATTGTCTGAATTCAATAAATCATTGCCTTTACGAGACATGTCTAAGGGGAAAGCTCACTTCCTTCTTGTTCATTTGGCTTCACTTGTAGATGGTCACACAAAGGGCAAGGAACTTGCTGCTTCTGGATTAGCAGAGGACAGCCCCAGATTAATATGAAAACTTGTCAACCCAATTGGAAACAAAGCTGTAGGGAACACTGGTTAAGTAAGAGCTCATGGGTGGGAACTGGACTAGAATTACAACATATGAGATTGTACTATAACTCTCAGGAAAAAATCAATAGGACTCTTTAGAGAAACTATTTGAGAAAGGATTGTTTTGTTTTTTAGGAAACACAGATCCTTGGAGGCTAAAGAGACTGCTCAGGGGTTAAGAGCACTTGCTGCCCTTCCAGAGGACCTAGGGTTGGTTCTTAGCACCCACATGGTGGTTTTCACATCCAACTGTAAGTCTAGTTCCAGGGGATCCAATGCCCTCTTCTGACCTCTGTAGGCACCAGGTATACACACGATATATATACATATACATGTAGAACTCAAAAATACACATAAAATTAAATAAACTCAAAAATACACATAAAATTAAATAAATATAAAAGTGAAACACAGATCCTTTCATTTGTCCTAATATTTGCTCTCAATGGGCTTTCCCAGTGTCTTTGAGACTTAATTCTGTAGATAAAATGGTTGTAACTTTACAGTGAACCATTTTATTGAGCCCAAATCTATTGCAAATTATAGTGAGAGAGGAGATACTGATACTGGATTTCTTTCCTCCACTTATGCGTGTGTGTAAATGTGAGTGCAAGCATGAATATGTACACACATACTCTCTCTCTTCCTCTCTCTCCACATGCTCACATGTATGCACACACACATAAATACCAACAACAACATCAGTGTCAACCAACAATAACAACAAACCCTCAAACAAAACAAAACAGAAAACCAAAAACTAAACCCTAGAAACTCAAATGTCAAGACAGAGTTTCAGGAACTAGAAGACTCTCTGAGTGTTCATATTTGGGATTCTAGGGGGACATCTTGGAATACGGCCAGATATTTGGTATTAAGTCATATTTGAGGGTTGCTGGAAGGAGTGCCTTTTTATTGATACAGTCTACCTACTGTCTGGTTTATCTCTACAGTTTCACAAATAATCCTTATTCAGTTGTTGCTAGGTTTTTTGCTACCACCTCAGATACAAATATTCTTGCATGATGCAATTCTAAAGACTCACAGTAGTTCATGGAAATTCTACAAGCATCTGTATCCTTATATTTTCTATGTTGTCAGAGTAGTGTGATTGCAAAGACAACAATCTAATCTGGGCTCATGATACCTTAGTTAAGTGGGTACTCTTATATTCCCCACTTGGAAGATTGTGTGTGTATGTGTGTGTGTGTGTGTTCTCCCTCCAAACTACACAATTAGACAACGACAGAAGCAAGTATGAAAGGCATCCCATTCTAATACACGCACATGAATCATTCTTTAAACGGGTATGCAGAGCAAGTGAGGTGTGGGCAGGGAGAAGAGCACTAACTAGGAAGGGAAACAGGAGAAGCGAGTACCAAGAGAGGGAAGAGGTTCAGCGAAAGACACAGAAACTCTAACATCATGTGATAGTGCCACCCTCTCACCATGGATGCTGGGCTCCATGGAAAGGGGTCAATTCTTTGGAGCCAAGTCTTAAGGTTATCTTCAGTTATCAGCAGTGGGAACTCAGATGAGAACACATCCCGAAGTTGGGTTCTGAGAGAAGAACAACATGGAGTCCAAGGAAGACACCCTGAAGGGCTTTGACAATCAGGAAAGCTGAGCTGTTTTCCTTAAGTAGAAATTCTCATTTGTTTTTGTTCCCATTGAAAATCTGATTTAACAAGGTTTCCAGGCACATATTTATATCAACAATCTTGGATCAAGTTTCTCTATAGAGATTTGAACAGAGGAAGGCACACAGGAGAAAAGCAAAGCAAATAGAAGAAGCTGTAAGTAGATGGTCCTGATTGGACATTGAAAAGCAAGCATCAGCCCCTTTGTCCCGAATATGGCAGACCCAGGGGTAAATCCCGAGACAGACTAAAATAAGCAGGCAATGGATGACAAAGTGGGGGTGACTGTAATAACAATATTAGTAAGTGATAACAATTACTCATGAGGATGATGATGGTGACAGCCCATTTCAGCTGTTTGTGCTATTGTAGCAGAATAATCGAGACAGGGTAGTTTATAAACAATAGATTTATTTTCCCATAGTTCTTGAGTTTGGGGAAGTCTAACATTAATGCTCTGGTTTCTGAACTCATGAGGACCTTCTTATTGTATCCTCACTTGGCAGAAGGCAGAAGGCCTAGATAGTGAGCTAGCCATGTGCTGGGAAGGCTCCATGGATAAAATGCCTTAATCCTGTTAGCAAAGTCAGAGGCCAACAGGTTTAGATTAAACTAAGAATTTGAAAGCAAAGCTATGATGAAGCTTGGGTTTGATCATCTCTCCAAGGCACCACCTTTCAACAGTGGAGATATAGGTTGTGGAAAGGATACAACAAAACCACAACATAGGTGTATTTATTAATGCATCAGCTGTTTCAACAGCCCAGTGAGGGGTACTCTCCTTCTTTTACATATAGTTTAGGACTAAATAACTTACTCAAGTGTAGCCAGGGGAGAAGAATCCAGTTTCAATCCAGGCCGTGTCTGAGCCCACAGCTTTAATCTTTTAACTCTTACTCTTAAACTGGCAGGAGAACAAAATCCCAACCACCTTTTAAAATCAGTTACAAATATGCAGATGGGGGTCATTTTGCTGTCAAAGATGACTGGACCACCCAATAGGATATAGGATCAACGAGGGCCATTCAGGGACAGCTCTGGGGTCTGGTGTAGACTCTGTGAGAAGAAGAGAGGGAGGGAAAAATCACCAGAATAGATTCAGAGAGTGAGGAGAAAGAAAACAACCCAGAGACAATGAAATCCCTGAAGCTTTATAACGGAGAGACAAGGAAGCAAGAAAGGGTAGTAAGACTGTGACCTAGGTCAGCAGCTGAGAGAGCCTCTGGTGCTAAGTCACACCAGTGAGGGTTAGGAAGCCTCAGCACTTACACCATGGTAACAGGAGAGGAGAAGCAGCAGTTTGCAAAGGAGGCAGAAAAAAGATCCTGTAGCCAAATGAGCAAAATCACCCGGGGAGAATTTTGATGATATCAAACTCCCATGAGCATGAAGCCACAGAGAGCATTAGTTGTGAAACTGTCACGCAGGGGAAAAGAAATATCCTCCTAATAAGAGCATAGTAGAGCCGCTGTGATCTATCCCGGAGAAGAGACTGGTACATCGGCACTAAGGGAAACCAAAGGCTTCAAGTGGTGCAACAGAGCACTTTGGATTCAACATTTCGGGGGAGATTTCCCCCATGAAAGTTAAATGCGACAGCCATGTGCTTATTTTAGGTAAATTTCTGGAACTTCTGAGTAGTACCGTGACACACGTCATTCAGTGCTGTCACCCATGATGTTTAAGTTCTGGGATCCATGATGTCCTGTACTGGGATCCATGGTGTTCAGTACTGTGTCCTACAGTTTTCTGTGCTGTAATGTTCAGCACTGTGGCCCACAATGTTCAGCACTGTGACCCTTCATATTCTCTTGTCTCGGCTGCTTTGCTCCATGGTGGCATATACTCCCACCATACCTTTAAACATCTACGGCTCTTAAGCATCTTGGTCGGAGATATTCCCCATACCCTGGCTCTGAGATTGAGAAGCTGTATGGTTAACAGGTGAGGGACTGCAGACGAGGCAGCTTCTAGATCTCGAATGAGATTTTTTTTCCCGTCTGCCACTTTGGACATTTTTCAAACTTGTTCCTCTGTGTATTCTAGGAAAGTGCTCACTTGCGCTGGGCTTGTCTGCTTCTGGCCTGCATACTGAGCTGTGTAATTGAGGGAACTCAAGCATAGGCAGTTCATGGTTGTATGAATAAGCAAACTACTCACTATGTGACCTGATTGTTTTCCAAAATTGCACAGTCCCTGGTTTCACTTGTCATTTTGGAGCAGGAGTGGGAGGATGAGGTTGTGACAGTGAATGCTTCTCAATGGGTATAATTAATCCATTTCATGAAAACAGATTTCCTAAATTACGCTATGAGCTGCAAACATTTTTAACCCTTCATACTCCAAGTCAGGGAAGCGTCATTTTGGAAGGTGCATGTTTCCCCAGAAGTCAACTAAGCCTCATTGCATTAATGACAGAACAGTGCTTTTTGACTGATACTCACGTCATGAATGTTAGAAAATATAAATGGTTCCTCCCCCTGATGATGATACCATTCTGCTTACCCATCCACAAAGTGTTCCATACTCATCTTTCTGCTGTATGTCCCAGAAAAAGAAGAATACTATTTTTCATCTTCCTGCAATACAAGGAGCAGCAGGAATCTTTCAAGTCTTTGCCACCCACAGAAGCAGCATCAATGATCCAGTGCAAGGTGATAAAACATGAAAGCCAGAAAGCATGGGGATGTGTAAAAATAATTGTTTGTATCCAGTGGTGTCCCCAAAAGATCACCATCAACAAAAGTCACACCTTGGGAGCAGCTGTGCCTCCAATCGTCTTGTCTGGCCTCTGGAAACCTCTCATATACCACCCAAATCAGGAATGAAGTCGGCTCCCAAAGGCCACAGAGGCAGCCTCCATTTATCAGCCCTCTGCACTACCATTTACTGTAATTAAGTGATAACATTCACTTCCTTTAGAAGCACCGGGAGAACGACAAGGCTTCCTGTGCAGAGAAAATGCAGTTTTTTAAGGTACACACTGAGACTCAGGATAACCACGCTGATGCTGGTGGCTCTTACACAGCCAAGTGACACAGAAGCCGAGGACACGTGGGAAATTCCAATAGCGGGGAACATTGTGAACTGCTGTAGACAATGGAAAAATTGCAGGTTTTATTTTATAGGAAGATTAATTCTTTGCTTCCAACTCAAATGTTTGATGCTGTTTTTGCCCTAGTTTCCTTATTGTACTAATGACAAATCTGCAAATGACAGCTATGGCTCACCTGAACCCTTTGTTACATAAAGAGCACTCAGGGTTGTTCCAGGGAGAAAGTACCTGATGGTTTCAGTTTAAAAATATTTAGCTCGATTGCACAGAGGATTTCCAGAAGCGAGAACACTGATGATCCTGGGAGCAAAGACATGATTAGTGATAGCGACCTTTACTAATTCTGTGGGGTGGCTTTCCCGATTTAAAAAAAATGAATCTGAAATACTCTAAGCATGCTAAATGGTACAGAAAAGAATATAAGGCCTTATGTATTTGCTAACTTGGTAGCAATAGACAGTTGACGGGTGCTAAGAGAGAGAGAGTCAGTTATCTTCAAGAGTGTAGCCTCTAGTAGGTTCATGTGCCAGTGGGGCCCAAATTGTACTTGGATTTAAAAGAAGAAGGACACACTTATTTGGGAGGTGATTGGGGATAGGAAGGAGTTAGGAGCAGGGGTCAGGAGGTTATGTATGATCAAAATGCATACATTCTCAAAGCACTAATAAATATTATAATAAAATATCTCATGAATACACAGTGTAATATTATAATCAAATACTAACCATTGGCTGCACTTTTACAGGTCTTTGTCCCATTTAACAAAGTTAGTAGGCAATTAGAAGTTGTCCCGTATCTTATTTTCTTCAGGTTTTTTTCCATGTTTCAGACTCCCCAAGACAATACTGAAAACTGGCTGCTTCTCCACTCATATAATGCCCATTGGTCTTTCTTCTGCTAAACTGAACTGTCGCTGTTGTGCAGACAAAACTGATGTCATAGGTGGTGCTGGGTCTGTGTTTCCTGGACCCGGAGTCTTGTTAAAACAGAGATGGTCTTTTCCTCCTGACCCCACAAAGCTACATAGCAGTAAAGCTAAATACCCAATTGGCATCTTTTTGGAGCTATCGAGCCAAATGCGAACAATAAAATTATTTTAGAAACTAGTCACCCTTTCCCAACATAAAAGGTTCTAATAAAACCTGGTTGCACTTTGCTTCCTTAAACCTTAATATTTGCTCAACACAAAAGTATCATGAAAAATTCATGCACTGGCTCGACTAATTACAAGTTTAGCCCTGTAGACCAAGGATTTCAAACATCTGCCTCTCTGTTGATAGGAAGAACATAGATTGTTCCAAATAGTCAACACAAGCCCAGATGGAGATGTAGTGAGTGGCAGGTGAAGACGAGGCCTCTTCCACCACTGCTGAGCCATAACCGCAAAAGGCTTAGCAGGGAGAAAAGAGCTAATAATGTCCCACTACTGCTGCTCACAGAGAGAAGAGAGGGAGTGGGAAAGCAGATGCGAGTGCTAGGGTTTGAAATCTCAACCTGACACCCAGCTGCCTCACAGGCATGCCTACTTATTCTGTGGTCACAAGGTGACACTGGAATTTTAGTAATGTTGACAACAGCTGTTTTGTCTGGAACCATGACCCCAATAAGGGACAAGTGGCAGTAAAAATAATTAATGAGTCAGGTCTCCATTTTTTCAGATACTATGTGTCTGTATTTTTAAGTCTACACATGTCATCTTAATTTTTCAGTAAGTAATGGAATTACTATCCTATTGACTCAAATAAATGGTTAGGCTTATTTTCTCTGAAGATACTGTCATTAAAGTGCATGGCCTTTAGTCAGTTGATAGACAGAAGAAGCCAGGATCACTGCTGAAATGAACATTTAGAAAAGTTTCAATGAATTCAAGGCTTGAAAATGAACTGATTCCCATTGAAATACCATGTGCCTCAAAATGCACACAGTCATCCACGGGATATTTTAATAAGAAATAATATTGCAGCCAAATATTTTGTCATTTGCCTTATTCAATAATCCAAGGTATTTTAGGGTGCTAACTTCTTTTGGGAGGTGGCCATTACATTGAATACAATGGTATTTTACTTTTAGACCCTCAGAGCATTGTAACAGTTAGAGAAGGAGGACAATGGTGACAAGAGGGTACACATTCAATAGTTCTATGGTTCCTTGGTGTTTTGAGGGTGGTCACTGCCTTGCTATGACTGCTATCTGACCTGACATGGAGGCCATCAGAAAGAAGACATCGGGGTTAGCAGTAGGGTATAAAAAATAAAGGTTTGAGTCAAGTAAAGTAAATGAATACTTGAATCCAGTATTCACACCAAGGTTGAAATTAAATGGGCTACAGTCAAAAATTTTATTTTATTTTTCTTTCATCAAACAAGTCTTCTGTCTGTCTCCTCAAAGACTAAAAATGACCGGCTACAACTTAAGTCATCTTCATAATAATTAGAAAAAATGATTATTTCATCACATTAAAATGAAACAAAACAAAACGATCAAAAACAAGCAGCCAGACAACTAACTACTACAGATAAAAACACACATGTGAGATTTATCAAAAGGGAGCAGTGACCACCCAGTCTTTTTCATCTCTGCTCGTGCCAGCCCCAACTCCCATTCTTACAATTCCTTATGTGATAAAGTTTCCCACCCCTAAGCGTTTTCTGAAACTAAGTTTTCAGTTCTGTTCTATTTATTGAACACATCAATCTTTCTAGTTGGAATGCTCTTGTTCATTTTCCTCATGTGGCCAGTCCCTTCTTGAGTCATATCATTGATAAGAGATACCTCCTTGGGCCAGCCTGACAAGAAGAACACCTCTTTTATTTCTTACCATATTAATCACTTTATTACCATAAAGGCTCTCAAGTAATCTGCTGTAACAATCATTCTTCCCACCAACCTGGTCCCATTGCTGTGTCAACCCCAAATAACACACAGAGACTCTACTAGTTACAATGCTGAGGGCCAATGTCTAGGACTTCTCATTGGCTAGCTTTGTCTTAAGTATTAACCCATGAATAATAATATATATTTCTTTAAGGACGTATCTTTCCAAGGATGGCATCCTGACGTGTCCTCTTTTCCCCTGGATCACATGGCGACTCCCCACTCTTGACTACATTTCCCAGAATCCTCCTTAACTCCTAGCCCCGCCTATCTTGCTTCCCTATTGGCCAACAGTACTTTATTTACATATACATAGAAGGACTTCCTCCATCATGTCCTCTTTTCTGTCTAAATAAAAAGAAAGGTTTTAACTTTAACATAGTAAAATATGTATAACAAAGCAGTTACTAAGCAAGAACTATAGTCCATTAACATTTAGCAAGATTTAAAGAAAATATCATCTATCCTATCTTTGTGAGTCTAAAGTCTTATATGTAACTTATCTTTTATCATAACAAGGAAAACTATAATTATAACTATCTGTCTTTAATTCCATCAAAGACTACCACAGAAGGATAATATATAAACACTAAAGTTGGCAGAGACACCTTGCTACCTGGACAGTCACCGAAGTTTCTTTGCAATGTTGGTGCATCCATCTTCAGCCCACAGACCACAGTGTGTCTGGCAGACTCCCCCTATCAGTCTGTAATGCTGTTTTGTCTCTTATTTAATTATTAACCACTGCAATATGCTTCCCCCACAATAGAGCGTAAACCAATGACTTTGGCCTTGTTCACCAAGGAAGGGCTTAGTCACTTACTTCTCTTTGGCATTTCATCAGCAGCTTCCCCACCATTGAGATTTGAGCCAAGTAAAGTAAATGTTGTTTGAATACCGTTTTGTGCTGCTATGTATGGTGGCCAATCTGGTGACACAATGACTACCAGGTAGGTGCTATGTAGAAATTGGATACAATGGGCAAGGGAGATGATATAACTTAAGGCATTAAGAACGAGACAGCATGAAATTTCACTCAAAATGGTATAATAGAAAAATTGTGAGTTATTTATTCTTAGAATTTACTTAAATTTTTGGACCATGGTTGAAAATAGGTAACAGAAACCACAGATGGGGAGTACTGTTGAAAGTGGATTAAATTTTGCACCCCAAATTTACTCTTTTAATGGCATCACTTGATGTTTAATCATGGCCTTTAAGGCCATGTGACAATTCTTGCTTCTAAGGTAAATAAGATGGCATAAATATCTAAGACCAGATTGTTGGCCTAGAAAAAAGGCGTTTCTTTGGAGTGAGCTCCACAAAGTTTATATCTACAATAGCGTTTTACCATACATGGGCATTCTAGAGACCCAAGAGTCAGGGCTGAATTTTCAACTTAATGAAATATCAAGCTAATGTTAAAAGCTACTATTGCTGGGATGGTAAATATATTTAAAGTATAAGAGAAATAGAAAGCACCAAAATCATGAAAATTAAATTCTAAAGTTATATTTATTCATAATTAAACCCAAAATATGTTTTTAAAAAACCCAAAAGACTAAAACCAAAACCAAAAAAATGTATTCTCTAGCTCTCAGAGATGTGTCTTTGCATAGAAAATTTTCAGTGGAAACAGTAGAGGGCGCTGCTGGACCATGTTACATAGTTCTTGAATTTTTTTTTTTTCAGCCTAAATAATTCTGCACTCAAATGTGGCATATTTGAGCCCACTGCTGAATTCTCATACCGCAATAATGAAACAATGCACAGAAACAATGCCAGAAAGAAAATAGACAGTGTAAAGCTATTTTGTGATAGAAAGAATAATAACACATTTTAGAGTTAACGTGGCTTTTCATCAATGCTCCTTACGGAGATGATAAATGAGAAGTAAAGTTAATGTCAGGGGGTGGGCTGTCACATGCTTCACTTAATGGCTCATTAACTTCTCTGGCTTTCCCTCCTGCTCCAACTTATTTCCATGGCTTTCCATTCTTCTCTAAGGAAACGAAATACTGAAATATTTACAGATAAACTAAGGCATACTGAATGTCCCGGCTTCCCAGTTTTAGTAACACAAGGTCACTATTTTCCATTGCATACCCTACTAAGGTCACCAGAAAGCTGTTTTAGAAAGATGTTTTATCATAGTGTGAGGGACATGGGCTGAAACTCAGAGGAGATCACAAGTAATAAAATACAATGTCTCAGATGTGGGTAAACCAGCTCCATAAGCCGGAAAGACACTGTGAAGCTGCCGGAGAAAAAAATACCATTGTATCCCTTGTCTCTGCTGTGGTAGTGACTTGGAAATGATTTCTCTGCGTCTTTGAGTGGATTTACATATGGCGGGTAAATGTTCATCATTTAAGCAATTCCAGGGTAGGTACTAAACTTTTGGTAACTGGATCTTGGGAAACTACAAACGAGAAAAAACACATGGGTTTCATTGTAGTTTTGGACAAGCTTTTCTACCTATAATGCAAATGGACAATATTCAGAGTAATACTAATGGATTTATTTACATACAGCTGAAAGTGCCTGTCCATACACAGCAGCTGGCTCCCCTAGCCATCGTGGGGCGTAGGTGGGGCAGGCACTATGGTTTCGTATTTACAGAGAAAGCAGTGTCAGGTGCACTGTCCAGGAAGGGTTGTACGAGATTGGGAATGGCACCCCCGTGCCCCATGTTACCTTATTTTTTTTTAAGTTGGGTGCCATGACTCACCACAGAAAAGTCGGGGCTTCTGTGTGCAAGGCTGATCCATATCAAAACACAACCTGGAAGTGCTCAAACACAACAAAGATAGGTTGGGGGCTCAAATCTGAATTCTGGCTCACCCTCCTACACTCCTGTGTTCAATGCTGGCAAGAACCACTTATCTTGTTGCAAAAATGAAGGTAATTTCGACTTCTGGAGGTAGTTCTGAGGATTCCAGAAGACCCTGGAAGCATCATTTAACACATAGCTAGTTCTGTAATAAATCTTCCTGGTTTTACTGCATCTCTTGCTTTTTCTGTTGGACTTAGCTATTTCATGAGGGACTTTAGTGTTCTTATGCTTAGCCTGTCTGAAAAAATTGTTCTCAAGTATGATTTTAGCACATCTGAAGGTATTGTTCATTTAACCTCTACTCAGTGGTTTCCTTCTGTCATCGTTCACTGAGCCCTCCAAATTTTCTGTATTGGAAATTCAATCACTACATTCATATTTAATATTATTTGGAGGTGGGTGGGATTTTTGAGGATGTAATTAGCATCAGATGGGACCATGAGTGTGAGGTCCTCATGATACAATTAGTGGCTTTGTAAGAGGAAGAAAGGGGCCCTGATACCCCCGCTATGCTATTGTTCAAGAACTCCCTTACCAGATGGCTGTACCATGTTCTTGGATTTTTCAGGCTCTACATCAACAGCATGGTTAAAACAAGCAAACAAACATTATACTACATCCAACCTCTCCTCCTGGCCAGATACCAGACATCCTTTCCAGTAACATCTGATGAGTGTAGTCAAGGAAACTTCTCTTTGCAACAGATGGAGGCCATTACAGAAAGCCACAACCAATCGAAATGCAGAGTTACGGAGTCCTGTCCCAGCTGACATGTCTACACTACAACTCCCATAACTAAGGCTCAGGGATCATCTCTGAAGAGGGGTTGGAAAGACCATATAGGACAGAGGAACAGGGAGTGTGCTGTGAGGCTGTTTCTCGGCCGGATGTCAGAAGCTACACCCATAAATTCTCACCAATATGACTGCTGAAACATGAGCTGAATAAGGACAACAGCAATAAACATGTCGGGTTGGATAGGGAATGACCACAAGACCTCAACTCTACACAAAGAACTACAGGCTACTGAGGAATACTGAAAAAACAAAAATAACCTTCTCCAGGGAAGAGCACATAAATTGGCTATCCAATACCAAATGCCTATTCCTGAAAATATATACAGGAGCAACACTCTATTGTCTGAGTGGGCTATATTCAGGAATCTATAAATATACGCATATACATATTCTTGTGTATATAACAACAATGAATTGAAAGAAAGGCCAGGAATTTGAAACAAGGCAGGAAGGGATTATGGGAAGGCTTGAAGGAAGTAAAGTGAAGGGGAAAATGATATATTAACCTCAAAAATAAAAGGACAAGTTGACAAAAGTCACTTAGGAAATTTGGAAGCATTTACCTTTGTATAGATAGGTCTGCTATTTGACAGGAAACTATGAAAAATCATTTTAAGAAATGTGTCCAACATAAATGAGCATAGTTAGCCCTGGCAACCAACTGCAGATTGCATGAACGAACTACAAATAAGCCTACCCTGAAAAGATACATTTTTCCTGATGATAAAATTGAAATGTGATGAGCTAATCTGTAGCAATATATGTGACATCGATACAGTGACTCATAACTTAACATTCTTCAATAGATTTAGTAGATGTTGGTTAGTTATTGTTAACTAGATACAACCTACAGTCACCTGGGGATGGGGAACTTCAACTGAAGAACTGCCTCACTTAGATTGGCCTTGATCATGTCTTTGAAAGACTGTCTTCATTGATGATTGATATGGGAGGATCCAAGCCCACTGTGGGTGACACCATCCTTAGGCAGGTGGATCTGGGCTGTATAAAAAAGTTGTCTGTGCAAGCCAGGGAGTGAATTAGTAAGTTGCATGCCCTGATGTCCCTTGACTGTGACCTGGCTGTGCAAGTCAAACATACCCTTTCCTGCCCAAGTTGCCTTTAGGCAGAGTGATTCAAGCACAGTCATAAAGCAAATAAGGATAGTCAATACCTTTCTTCTAGAATTTTGTTTTTTCCCTAGGAGATTTAGTTTCCTTTAAATGTTAGTTATTATGACTTTGTGGATACAGCATCTGCTCTGCACACCCTCCCGCATGCGTGCATTCACGTGCCTACTTACACAGATACATATACACACAGCCCGTCAGGTAGCTCTAAAGTTACAGAAAACGATTCTTTGTAAATGATGTGTCTTTTGGCTAAAAGTTTCTTAGGTGAGAAAATACTAATTTGGCCTCAGAACAAAGAACCACAGGTAAAGGAGGGGCTAAAACAGTTTAATTATTTTGAGTTGCCTCAGGCCATTGGAGACTCACCCCCCCCCCAGTTCTATTCATCTTCATTGACACACTTAAATAACAACACTGCTTTGATTCAGCAAAGGCCTCTAAACCCCCAAAGGAAGGATGTTCTCTTGAGGACTTTGAGTCAAGTACTCTATTATCAAATGCTTGCCTGATGCCTCCTGAAGACTCCTGGTCCCTAGTTCCTTTCTAATAGTCAAATTGACTAAAGTTGAAAAAAAATAATGGCTCAAACATAATGTTATATTTCAGCTATTCATTCATTTGAGGGATATATTGCTCAATAACTATTTGATAAGAGGTAAAGTTAAAATTTTCTTTGCTTTGTCACTATATATGAACTTGTTGTAAGCTGTCCTCATACTTGCTTTAGGAATTTCTCAATCTGGGCCACCGGGATGAGTCACACAGCATCTCAAGTCTCAACTGGAAGAATTTTAGCTCCCTACAACCTTTTCTCTTAGCTGCCTTATTCCCTGTCATGAAATTGGGCTCGTGTAGCGCAGGGTACAGTTCTGGAAAAGGCAAAAAACTATTTAAAAATAGACAAGAGTGCTCATAGTCACCTCTCACTCTATATGGAAATGAAATACAAATAGCTACAGTGAGTCTCGCTCGCCTGCAGCAATCTCTTTTCAGTATGTTGCTGGAGTGACCATCAGTGAAATCTGGCCTTGGCCTTTTCCATCTTAGGCCCTTTGTTTACTTTCCTAGCTTTCCGTGAGGTTTGCCAGGACCCTGCAAAGGTTTGACTTCATTTCTGCTGGCCTCTGGCTGTGCCTCCGCTGTCTGTGGCAGGGAGCCCACCTCTACCCACCAGCGGTTTACATTCTGGGTGTTTTTCATATTCTCTTCCTTCCTCAGGGGGCACCTAGGTGGCTCCTTTCCCTCGGCTGTTTGTTTTACTCTTCAAGCCTCCATCTTTATTCTTTGTTCTAAATTCCTCCAGGAAACTGCTGTGTTGTCTTTATTGAGTTCTCTCCCTCACCCCACATTTCTGTCACCTGAACTGGAGTCTCATGAAAAGGACGCACAGTGTCTCATTCAGTTTTCAATTCCAGCTCCAGTTAAGCACTTAGTGGGACTCTAAACAAATGTTGGTGAAACACTTGAACCATGTGAATTTGGTGCAACTAGAAAAGCGTTAGATATGATGACCTTGAAAAGATTCACTATGAAGAACACTCTTCATTTCTAATCATTTGGGAAACAGAAGTTCTCTTTTGCAAGGACCTTTCATTTAGAAAAATTAAGTGTTCAGGGCCAAAAGCATGGAGAATTAATTACTGTACTTTTCAATGTCCTCAACTACGCCAAGTAGGGTAGATACAGATCATCAATTTATCCTATGATGGGAACAACCTCAAACTGAAGAAAACTGTACCCTAAGATGAAGTTTTGATGATGTTTGTATGAAAGGAACTATTTCAGTCATTCAGAGGAATCGGTTTCCTTAAATCACAATTACCAAGCAGAAATGAACCAATAACTTAGCTCAATGTTTTCTTCTTAAGCAAACGCTGACCTATGTATAAAACCCATTTATAGTCTACATAACTGTTTTCTTTTTTTCTTAGCCTAACAAATTGGCTATTTTATTATATTAAAAAGTTAATAAACCATTTTTATCCCAAATACAAGATTTAACGAGAGCTCTGAATCAGAACCATAGCTAAGTTTAAATGCTAATTCTTAAAATATGCACGTACCTCCCCCAAACGCTGTAGCAATATACATGAAGTCGTGGAACAGAGAGCTGTAAATCCTTTCCCATGGTCACATATTTCCTAATCTTCCCGGACTCTTCAGTAAGCGTGCCTGTCAGCAGTTAGACCTCACGACAGACTCCAGCATAGTCATCTTCTCCCCAGCATTTGGCCCACTAAGTGCGCATGTCTTCATCATCTAAGTTCCTTCACAGAGACACTTGTCTTAAAGCCCTGTCAAATGCTTAGAAATGACAGAAAGGCTTCTCCGTGCCTGTCAGCACACCCTCACTTTCTTCTTCAAAACACAAAGCAACTACTGAAAACAAATTATAAAGCTTTCTCTGTTTTGCTAAAAACAAAAAAAAATGTAATAAAAATCAACATCCTATCCAATTCAGTTCACAAAACCCCTCTTGTGGGTTTTGTTGCTGTTTTGTCATCAATATTAATCAACCTCAACTGATGCACTGCTGGTAGACCAACCACTTCGGTGGATAAAGGGCACTAAAATGAATGAGATGGCAGCAGGTACGTTTATTTTGCCACATAACCACGGTCTATTTACTCACCGGTGGTCCTGGAGGTCCTGGGTTACCTGGAGGTCCTGTTTTCCCTCGTCTTCCCTTGAAATGAAAAGAAAATATAGATTAAGTGCTGTGATTCAAATTCATTTTAACATAACAATATTAGGCAACGATATGGAAGACAGTAAAATTGTTTTTAAAAACCACTTTGAAAAACAATTCCAAGTCTGCATGGCTGTTGAACATCAATGAGTTCTGAAGCTGCGGATTGGTTCTCCACAACCACGGTGGGAAAGACACTGGTTGAGATGAAAAGATGCTAATTGCTCTTGACCCTTCTTCTGCGGACTATCTTGATACTCCAGTAAAACATCAGGATGGTATGTGAAACATAACTTAAGAGCAGTATTTTATCTGATGACTCTGCAGTTTCAGTTCAAGTAAAAAGTGCAATTTAGATGAATAAATGTTTCTCAAGGGTTGGAGAGATGGTTTGATGATTAAAAGCCCCAACTGCTCTTGCAGAAGACCCAGGTCCAGTTTCTGGCACCCACAGGAAAATTTACAACCAGGGGATCTGTCACCCTCTGCTGGCCTCCATGGGCACTGCAGGTAGGTACAGGGTGCACAGCTCTCCTTGTAAGCAAATACTGGGACACATAAAGTAAAAATAAAGTCTCAAATTTTTTTTCCTCAAAAAGGGTCTGAATTCTAATTTGATAGGAAGTACCCAAGGACTGGATTGATTAATTAAGAAACTGGTTAAGGATCTCAGGGGCTCAGAGCCATGAATCTATTTCAGAATTACTTCCAGTAACTCTTACATTTACTGAGGTTTGAAAATCATTGCATCAATAAAATTATTTATTCTTCCTACAGTATATGAGCTAGCTCTTTTCTTCTATTTGGATAATTGAACCAATTGTGTAGTTCTTACATATTACCCATTATTGTAGGGCAATGCTCACACATCTAAACTTAATACCAGCTGAATTACAATTGTCGGGGCCAGAAACACAGCCTTGCATAATATGGTTAATAAATTACATGTCTAATATTATACAAAAGAATTTAGCTGCTGTTATTATTTTTAATTCCATCTACTATTATTGTTTATCGGGGGTTACACATGCCGCGGTGCCTGAGAAGTCAGAATCTAACTTCTGGAGTCGGCTCCTCCTTCCCCCTTCACAAATGACTTCCAGGGTACACCCTGAGTCCTCTCT
The DNA here is from genome assembly GCF_017639785.1 of Mesocricetus auratus. NCBI lineage: Eukaryota > Metazoa > Chordata > Mammalia > Rodentia > Cricetidae > Mesocricetus > Mesocricetus auratus. The sequence goes on from NW_024429202.1 coordinate 18,297,145, forward strand.
CTGGCCCTTGTTGTTTGTTTTAAAAAATCATTTTCCCAATATTTTTCCCTTAAAACGAGGAAAGTAAGTTTAAGTTTTGATGCTATATGTTCTGAATGATGATCGTTTGTGAGCTTATGTTTCGTTAACGATTCCATCCCATTGATGCTACTAAGAACGTGGCTCCCACACTGGCAGGATACTAATACACATCGTGGCTCAGTGATAACAATCCTTAAAAAAATAAAAACATCGGGTCAACCCTTTTAATGCTTTTGATTTGTTTGGGAATTGCAAGCATAAGCACAGAAAGGGCCATTTCATTTACTAATTTTACTTAAGCTTGAAGTTGGGTAGGAATTCTAAACAGCAGATGGGACTGTAGGTTAAGCTTTGAGACATAAGCTAATATTGTGTTGTGACTGGGGAGATAAACGTTCCCCATTGTTATGGGAAGTAAGTGAAGAGAAAGCTGTTAAGGACTTCAGGTAATAGCCACTTTGCTCAAGAACAAAAAAAAAAAAAAAGAAAAGAAAAAAGAAAAGTGAACATTAACTTTGTAATTTTTGCTTCTGTCTGCTGAATGATTAAGGAGGAATATGAATTCATTCAGATGCAGTTCCAAACTTAAATATCTGATATATACTGCATATCCTCAACATATATTTGTGTAGAATCAATACATCATGCTTTTATGTGTTTAGTTCTCCCAAGTCCCTCTCTCTCATATAATACATATTTACAGTATATATTATACTCACATGCATTTATGATACAAAAATCTCAAGAATTTTTATTTTTAATAGAATCTCATATGATTCTGATAAATACACAAGTGAGTGAATGCTGATATATTGAGGTATGGACATTGAGTCTGATTTCTTGTCATTGTAACAAAGTGCAAAGTGATTATAATGGAATGGATTTCTGACAAACCCCTGTAATCAAAGTATTAATTAGTAAGTAAAAGAATAAAAACTGAAAATCTAAAAAAAAAAAAAAAAAAAAAGAACTCACAGTAGCTGTGGTTACCTGCGCAAGACCCTGGCAAGCTTGAGCTGTCAGCATTCTATTATGAAGAGGGGAGGATCTCAGGAGGTCCCAGCCCCAGAGGGAAGATGAAGGGCTGCTGGGGGTGGGGTGGGGTTCTTCCGTAATGTGGCCAATGGTGAGTTGCCCTCGCTCCCACACCCATGCTTATGAAAACAGCCCTAACTGAACCCAGTGAGTCATGTTTTCTTTCTTCCTTTTGTAAGAGATGAAAACAGGAGGGGGATTGGTTGGGAAAATCGAGTTCAGAGGGATGTGAGGAGTAAACTTAATGATGATTAAAATACATTATATACACATATGAAATTGTCAAAGAACAAGTAAAGCCTACCCTTCCCATAAATGCTTCTAAATTCACATTCACAGAAGAGAAAAAAATTTTAATTACAAAAGCCATACAATTAGTGGTGTTTTCATATGCTGCCTATTTAAATGATGGGAACTTTGGCTTTCTTTGGTGGGGAGGACTGTAAGACTGGAATGAATAAGTAATTTTATATTCTATATATTTAGTACAGGTTATACATACAAGCATCTTCTAGTCTTACAGTATATATTTTTGGAAAATCAATATATTTGATTTTTACTAAATGCAAGTCAATTGCCTTTGAGAACTAAGCAAGCATAAAGAGTTTACTCAGAAGCAGAAGCACTGTAATTTTCTAATTTACAAGAGTACTAGAAATGAAATCAAAAACCTCTAAGCAGGTGATCCATTCCTTCTGTAAGCATGCATTAGGTTGAGTTAAGTTAAAAACTGTTGGGTCAGGCTTATTTACAGTCTTCTTTCTTCAAAAGAGAAATGAGTATCTGTTTGGGCTGGAGGCAGGGAAAATGAGGCTATTGATCAAATTTTATCGTGGAGTTTATGTTAAGACAAACCAAGTGTCAGATACCATAACAGAACGCTGATGTGTGACTATGAGGAACCGGTTCTGGCCGGTGAGGGCAAGCATCCAGACGCCCTCATTTCTCCCCTGATTTACATGGTGTATTACATTAGCCTTGTCAGAGCCCTGCTGTGTGTGTCGAGCGCAGAGAGGGCTGACTGGCTCGCTGGCACGTACATCCTTTCCTAAGAGTGGACAAGCAAGGAAGATATTTGCGAGGGCTGTAAACATAAAGGAGCATATTTGTGAGGATAGCTTCAGCCAACACATATTTTCAGCTTAAGGCCTGAGTGTCTAGTAACTGCTTGAAGCATATTTGAACAATTTTAAGTGTGTGCTTTACAGCACACCGCCCTCCCCCCCCGCTCCCACCCCTTCTAGCTTTATTAAGCTCGGCATAGGGAACATGCAAGGCAAGATCTTGGGATTTCAGGTCTGAGTCTCAGTGCCCTGCAGAGGGCGCTCTGGCACAAGGCGGACAGAACCGTGCGGGGAACTTCAGAGTATGAGAGATCCTGGGGCCATAATTTCTAAGGAAGTAATAGTTCACATTCACTCTCAGATGTTCTTTCTTCCCTCCAAGAAGCTTCGGGGTTCTCTCCCTTATTCTCCTCTGTAAGACCACAGCAGCACTCACACCATCTCCTGGTCTTCCACAAGGTCTCTCAGCATTTGAGGGAAGAATAGTCTACCTCAGAGCTAGGAAATTCTCTCTCAATCTCTCAATCTCTCAATCTCTCAATCTCTCAATCTCTCTCTCTCTCTCTCTCTCTCTCTCTCTTTCTCTCTCCTTTTCTTTATACTTCAAATTGTATTGTTTGGGGAATAATACAAGGAGTACTTGATTGCTAATAGTTTAGCCAACACAAACCTCTATTCTTCATATTAAGATTAAAATCAGATTTCTCCATCTTAGGAAAGTGTCCCGATTTTCTTCACAAGTCTCTGCAGCACTTGCTGGGGACACGTGAGGCTTGTAGATGGGAGTGTTGGGGAGAAATCTGCCATGCTGATGGGGGAATATTTATTACATATCTGCCTCCATGCCCTCTCCTCTTGTTTCTCTCCTTTCATCTCAAGGCTTATTACAGGCCCACTGTTAAGGAATGCAAAAAGTGGGCATTTGGATATTCACAAGGAGGGAAATCCTGCAGATATTTCAGACAACTGCAGATCTAGGAAAGATTGCCCTCTGAGGGAGGCTGATCTCAGGGATTATTTGTTCAGGAGAAACTTTGATAAATCTCATTTCACAAACCTCCCAACACACAGAGACCTACCATTCCTGCCTTACTATAATCAAACTAATCTAATATGTTCCTGAAAACCAAGGTAGAAAGCATAAAATCATAGATTTACTCTAGTCTGTTACCTTGGAAACCTCAGAGAGGTTTTCTGTTTGGCAACACTAAAAAGATTTCGAACTATAATTTAGATTTCTGTTCAATGTTTGCTCAAACTCGCAACACCAGTTAGCATGGATGGCCTCCACCTTGTGCTGGGGTTTCCAAACTGGAGGGTCTCAGATCTGGGGAATCAGCATCTCCAATAAGTCCTATAGAGCCCACAAGTCTCATAAATGTAGCCCAAACGAAGTAATTCAATTGGTTGACTGGATATGTGAAACTGGAAATGATCATTATCAAATTCAGAAGCAGCTAGTCTGGGTTAACTGTCTCTTTTCTCATAGAAACATTTTGTAGATTCGTGGAAGTTTTGTTGCTATAAAATGGTGTTTATATGTGGCCAGGGTTTATTGAAGATACCAAAAGAGATTACTTGTAGAGTTCCTACCATGAACAATGAGTAGAAAGGCTACTTACCAAAACAAAACAAAACAAAAAACCCACCCCCCAACCCCCAGAAAATAACAAGTGTTGACAAGGATATGGAGAAATGAACATTTATAGGCAGCTGGTCTGGTAGGACTTTCCAATGGTGCCATCACTGTACAAAATATTATGGAGCTCCTTAGAAAGTTGAGAGTACATATTTCTTGGAGCTGAAAGTGTCACAGGGACTCATAGGTCCTTTTGGTGGAGACACTGACTCTTCACTTAAGCCCACAGATGTTGCTTGAGTAACTCGAAGCAGAATAAGACCTGGTCTCTCTGCCTCCATACTTGGCCTCTTGCCTTTGCTGACTCTTATTTGCCTTTCTGTCCAACTATTACTGCAGACAAGTTCATCATTTAAGGAGTATCTAAAACTCCTAATGTGGGCACCCCAAGCTAACCTAATTTCTCTTCTCCCATTTTGAGTCTGAAGACACTAAGGTAAGAGTAGGGTATTTTCTTGACTTAGAGGAACATCATGTCTCATGGACCACTGACCACCTGATTTTACATTATCCTGCTCTAGACTATGGAAATGGCACCAAAGGTCTACAGTCATGGACCTAAACCTGAAGGAGGACTGTGTGGTCATGGCCCCAGCCAACTTTATTTCACTCTGGCGTGTATTCTTTTTCAGCTATTTCTTCTTTCCAGTTTGCTGCAAGTTCCAGGAACAATGAGCCTTATAGAGACAGGCAATCATCTCCCCTGAGCCAGGATGTTGCACCCTTCCCCCACGGGGGTCTGCTGACCAGCTTGCCCCCTCCTCTCAGTAAGGCCTTCATGCAAGTTCCTGTTTTCTGTCCATCCTTATTGTCTAAATGCTAATTCCTGTTATTGGCCCATCCTTTGCCAGAGGACCCTGGGAACATAGGCTTCCGACCTTGGTGGTTTTCCACCATGCCTGCTATTGGTATATAAGGCTCCACTCTTGTTAAAATAAACGCCATTCTCCTTGTAAGAATGAGCCGCTGTCTTTGTCTTCAATTACATCCTTAGCCTTTCACCCGGATCTTTGTGAAATGCAACCAGCTTCTACACCAGGAAACCCAGCACAGCCAGAGCTGAGACGACAATCAATCAAACCCTAGTTTGCACATGGCTGCTTGACTGTACATGTTCTTGGCCTCCAGCTTTTCTTTCTTTTTCTTCTATTGTCAGTACCATGAAGACAGTGCGAGGGAGTCACCAGACTTGCTCTCTTGCCAGTGTGATCTAACTGAGAAATTACTTTCCTGTTTATGCTATCACTTCACGGTCCTGGGTCATTGACCTTAGTCTTTTGGGTCCCCTAGAGTCAGGTCTCTGTCCTAGGACTCCAGTCACACAAAGTTCATTGCAGTAATATTCTCAACAGCTGTGAGATGGAACCAATCATTTCCCTCCACTGAGAGATGACCAAACCAAATGTGGTACACACATACACTGGGTTGTTACTCTAACAGGAAGGACATTTTATCATACAGTAGAGCACCGAGGGAACTTGATCACATGACTCAGTGGAACAAACTAGTCAAATCATGACAGATACCTTGTGACACCTTTCATATTGGTGGTTAAGTATTCAAATTCATAGAGACAGACAATAGAATAGCTGCTTCTAGGAGCTGAGAGGGTAAGAAGAGAGGAGTTGCTCAGAGGGGGGAATTTCAGTTTTAGGAGGTAAAAAAGTTCTAGAGATCTGTTTTGCAACAATGTCAACGTAGCATATGCTTAAAAATGGGAAGGAGGATAGATTTTATGTTACACGCTATAATCTCTGGAGCACAGCAGCAACACATAACTGCCAGTTCTTTTCCTTGCTTATCCTTTTACTACTTTATCCAAATTTCTAGTTTGCCATATGAAAATGTTTGTGATGTCAAAAGGAACGTTACTGAAGGATGCAAGAGAAATCATTTGCAAAGTGCAACCATGCCCCGGCAAGATGGTTCAGCAAAGCATTTGGACGCAAGCCTGATGACCTGAGTTTGATGACAGTAATCCACATAAAGGTGAAAGGAAAGAACTGACTTCACATAGTTGTCCTCTGATCTTCAAGTGTGTTGTAGCATGTACATGCCATCCCCCTGCCTGCATCATACATATCTACAACAATAATAAATAATATATTTTTAAATGTGCAATCAACTCTGAGCTATGCATACAGATTTATGAACACTAATGCAGCAGTCAAATGCCCATAAAATGTCTAAACAAAGTAAACAAGTTATAGAAAGGTATATAACATTTTTAAATGAATGAAATTGAACTACATAGGGCAATATACATCCTTAGAAGTGGAATGTTGGGGCTGGAGAAATGGCTTACTGGCTAGAGATGCTCTGTTCTTACAGAACATGTTTGCTTCCAAGCACCCATGTCAGGAGGCGCACAATCATCCCTAACTCCAGGGAATCCGATGTCCCTTTGTGACCTCCATGGGCAACGGCGCACAAATGCACACACCTATGCCCTCATTCCACCCCCCAGTTAAAAAATAAAACAAATCTGAAAATGTACAAGCTTAATGTTGATCAGTTTATATAGAGGATCAAACAGGGAGAACTAGTCTACACAGTTAGGAATTACATTGAGTTACCATTGCGAATGATAGCGATTTATGTGAGGAAGCATGGGGATTTCCACTTCTTGAACTGGGTGCTGGTTACGCTGAGGGTGTTCATTTGGTGAAAAAAGTACCAAGCCACCACCATAGTGATATCTGCCTTTTTAATTCACATTTTAATAAACCTTAAAAATGAAACTGAGATACTCTCATAATGGAATAAACGTATCTATAGGATCTAATGACAATTCATTTGTATTTGCTGTGTTCAAGGCAAAAAATAAAAAGAAAAGAAATAGTGGCAGAGGGTGACTATTGTCAGCAAGCCACCAAGCAAGCTGGGCTATTCAAATGAACAACATCTGCAAACAGTCAACAGGGAAGCATAATCTGATCCTTTCAGGATGACTTGCAGTAAGAATGCACGTGCATCTTAAATTAGACACTTGAATTATAGACACTTCGCCCTCCACCAGCATTACGGACAGAAGAATGTAAATAATGGGCTATTGATCCTTATATAACAGGTGTTTTTTTCTTGTTGTTATTCTTGGTAAGGGTTATGAGGACAAGGGAGTTACTTCAGTAATTAGACTCAAATCATGGGTGATAGAGAGACCCCCAAATCCACAAGCTGAAATATGTGTCCAACTGTGTCTGGCCCCAAATTGTTGATCACAAATGCAGGTGGGCTCTTTTCAAATATTCCTGTATTCTCCTGTCTGTGTTTCTCACATCCTTAGGCACTGGCTCAGCCAGAACAGGTATCAGGGAAATGTCAAGGAAGAGCAGACAGAACTTTGACTGGCACTCACAGCTGTGAACGAGGTGTTAATTACACAGGAAAACATTAGTGTCTATCTGGGAAGTTTGGGTTTCTTTTTTTACATTGTGAACGGAAATAAGATTTATGACTGATGTTGTAAAGAGTTACCATGTTTCAGAATCAACGATAGGTGCAAAAATGAGGAACGCATTCTCATGTGAGGAATGTGTAGCATCCCAAGTGTATTTTCTGTCTTCGAAGATATTTAAAAATACATCTGTGACAGCAACGATACTAGTCATAAAGGTCTGGTTACTTCGGGGATCAGACAAGTGGCTCATGTGAGGGCAGGGGAGAGGATGTAATTCAGTATGAACAAGAGATCTGAAATTAGTTTAGAGCCGTGGAAAGACGAACCCACACTGCTGCCTCTCTGCTTGCAAGGGATCTTAAAATTCTTCAGATCATTCCATTTCCCAACCTGCCTCTACCACTCCCATTTCTCTCCTTTTCTCTTTCTCTCTCTTTTTTACGACGCCACCAGTGTGTGTGTGTGTGTATGTGTGTGTGTGTGTGTGTGTGTGTGTGTGTGTGTGTGTGTGTGCGTGCGCGCTATGGTACCTGTATGGAAATCAGAGGATAATTTCTAGAAGAATCAATTTTCACCTTCTACCATATAGATCCCAGGCACTGAACTTGGCTCTTTGGGCTTGGTGGCAAATGGCTCCGTCTGCTGAGTCATCTTGCTGGCTCGCCTTTCTTTTCTTTAACTAGACTTCACTAGTAACTAATGATGTTTTTCAAAACAAACTACAAGTTATCCTGACATTATTGTCTAACTCCCCTGGGCTACACTGAATAAATGATGATCTGAGTAAATAATAATACTTCATTAAGACAGGATTAATGTTCCCTCAGAGTGGAGATTCTGATCACTCAGCTATTCTTCTATAATTCTTTCTTTTTTACTATGACTTATTTTTATTTTACACATGGTATTTGTAGAGTGTGACTAGATGATATTTTGAGCATGCTATGGTTAACACGAGGTGTTAACATCCTTGTGACACAGCGGAGGGTGGAAACTGCAAATGTATGACTTGGTGGAAATGCGTTGCCTGTGGTTTTCTTTTTTGACTCTACCACCAAGCTGCGGACAAAGTATGTTCTGTAGTCATCTCTCAGCTCTCTCTCTCTCTCTCTCTCTCTCTCTCTCTCTCTCTCTCTCTCTCTCTCTCTCTCTCTCTCTCTCTCTTTCTCTTGCACAGTTGATTAAACATCATGGAAATACACTGATGGTGCTCAATACCCGAACACTGGCTTACACTGTTTTGCAGATACTAGCGATGGGTTTTTTTCCCTCTCCTCTTCTTTATTTGAATGTTATTATTCATTCCCTTAAACTTAACATATAGTGTCAGTTGGAACTGCAAGTGGGTAAAAGTAATTTAGACTCTGTCCTTATCAATCTACCTCCTCTAGAGACTCTTATCAGTTCTAGTTTCCAGGAAAAAAAAAATTGAGATTTCCTGCAAAGACTGGTGCTGCTGTAAATCCCCTGGACCACTTTCCAGGTTCCTCTTGTGTTCTCTGTTGACTCTTGCTCTGTCCCCCTTCCCTCCGCCCCCCTGCCCAGGGAAGTCTCTTATTCCCAACATCTAGTAAAGCTACATCTAGTAACACATATTCTAAAATTCTCAGTTACATTAAATGTCCATATTGGCTTGTAAGCATCTCATTTGCTTGTCTGCCACCTCTTCACTGTTTGGTAGACATTTTCGTCACTTTGAGCTCACGCATATCCAGTCATTTATTAAACACCCAGGAAGCATTTAAGCCTGCTTTCATGAAGCTTGTATTCCTCTGTGGACAGTGGTAGTAAGAGATAACATAAGACCTTAGTGTTGGTGACTCCAGTAAAAGCAATTCATACATATTCATTTAATAATTCATTTTGATGTGAGCCCATTCGGTAAATGAGATGAATGTGTGTCAAAATGATCTATCCAAGGCCCTTTGAATAATGGACAACAGACTTAGGTCTTGAATCTTTACTTCTGTATTATATTTATTGCATATATATATATATATATACATACATACATGTGTTAAGGAAACACATTCATGTAGGAACGTTGGGTAGGGCCAAAAATTACCAAAAATATAACAAGGCAAGGAAGCAACACTTACACATACATATGTGAGCTATTTTAGAATAATCTGGAAAGACTGAGAGGAGATATGAAACAAGTATGACTAGGAGGCATACAAGAGCTGGACAGCAGTCAACAGAGGGAAAGATGCAGGGGGGACAGATGCAGGACTTGCTCATGGGATAGTGAGAAACAGCTGGCTGGTGAAGAGTGAGTGACAGAGTGGCCGGATTATGCTGGGCTTTGCAAATTATACCAAGGGCTCCTAGCTAGGACTCTGAGCTGTGATCGTTGATTGTCATTGGAAGTCAAACAGTTTTCCTTTAAAAGGCCATCTAGTCAAGATGCTATAAGTACCTGTGTGGGTAGACAGTTGCTTCCATAGTAAACCTGCTATACTCTCACCACTTAAGGGGTTCAGTAGAACTGATTTTAGATTATCTGAGTTAGACTGTTTACATCAAGACCTCCTTACATTTGTGCAGCCACTTAATTATATGTAAAACACTTTGACTTTATATGAACATTATATGTTGCTAATTGTGATAATTACTCTTTGCTATTTACTCAGAAAAGGTATATGAGGAAGAGAGACCGATTCCTCTCTTCACCATGAACTATGGTTTTTAAAATAGAGAAAGTTTTATTGTGTAAGTAATTCTCAAGACTTATACAAGGATATTAATAATTTAATGAACTTAAACTCCAGGGGAAAGAATGTTCTTGAAACATGTCAGGATGAATTTCCAAGTGAAAGTCCTAATTAGCAGGGTCTGAGGCATGTGTCATCACATTGAGAAAACAAGATCTAGTCCCCGTGGACAGAGTGGGAATCTGGATTTCAAAACGTTAACTACTCCAGTTAATATGTATGATTAATGAGCAATATGTCAGTTGGCTGGCCTAACTAAAGCCGAAGACCTTATGGATGGAAAAGGACGCTTAAACTCAGACACAGAGGCTTTGTAAGTGCAGTTTATAATCTCATTTGCATTATGACTAAGCCTATAATTTAGGTTGCTCGAGGGAAGCAACGCCATACTTCAGAAGGGAGATGCTCTAAGATTACTAAATGTCCCAATGATGTTGCAAATGAGAATGCTGAGAAGTTATGCCACTTTCTTTCCCTTACATATTATTTTACCAATATTCTGAAAGAGTCACTTTAATGAAACCTGATTTATCTTTGTCTTTTATTTTCTTTATGATCCACAGAGTTCAATTAGAATTGTACACAGGTATAGGACCATTCATTGGGACATGGAAAACTCACCTGAGGTCAATCTCCTGAAGAAAACTGACTTTGCAGCCACCCCTTGACAATAGCTCAACAGCTCTCAGACTTCAGCCTCACGACCCCTCCCCCACTCACGCTGGAACGTTGGCTGACGCGTGGTCTTGTACAAATCCCATATAGGCAGCCAATAGAGAAGTTGTGTGTGAGGGAGGGAAGGGATTGATATGATCAAAATGCATTGTCTACATGTGTGAATTTCTCAAATAATAGATAAATACCATTCAATATTTTTTAAAAATTAAAAAATATTCAAAGCAGATTTGTGCACAGCAGCCCCAAACTGGAAATAACACAGATGTTCTCCAGTGAGTATGTGATTAAACAGAGTATGGTTTCACCCAGAACATGAACTACCACTCACAAAACAACTAGTTTTAATATTGAAAGAAGCAACCTGACTTAAATCAATTCAAAACACATGCAGGTAAAATCTATTGGATACCAAAATCTCAAAGGCAAGAAGGGAAATTCAGTGTGCTGTCTGTAAAAGTCTCCAAAATTACATGGTAATAGTCACATGTTCATGTGGATTTTGGAGTTCTTGAAGCAGAAATCTAATTTTTTTTGATTACTGGTAAAGAGAGCTGTAGACGCTAATGTGAGAAACAAGCGAAATTGCATATTTATTGATTACTTCAATGAGAAACAATGTGGTAATGAGGAACACAAATAAGTAGGGAAATAAAGAAAGCCAATATTGCATAAATGATAAATATTTGAGCATTCACTAAGTGAAGAATACTGTCAGTTATTTGAGATTAAAGAGAAATTTATACACAGATCCAGTCTTTGACACACTCATAATCTGGCATTACAATCTAGAAGTATATTTTTCTTTTTTTTTCTGTGTGCATTTTCCCTCCATGTGTAAGTTAAGGCTGTTTCCCTCCATAAATTCAGTTGCCCATCGTCACATGCAGCAACAGGAAGGGCTAGAGTTGCAATGACCAGGGTACCCCCCCCTTGGAATACTTTAGATAAGTGGTATACCTATTGGTTGCGGTTATATTTTATATGTTAGTAAAAAATGCCATCAATTTAACAGAAACCAAATGGAAAACAATATACTTCGTGTTGAGAAATCAGAGCTCTGGTCATTGACGTTCTTGCTTACTCATTAAGTAAGTAAATCTGACCAAACCACATAATTTCTGCCTGTGATATTTTTATTGTAAGAATTAAAGTATCCATGCAGAGACAGTGGGTAAAATATCTGAATACACTAAAGATATCTTCTTTAACAAGAAATACATAACTTTGTGAAGACATTTCCATAGTCTATTCACTGTTACTGGATTGTAAACTTCTTTATCACAGGGCTGGTATCAGTAGACCAGTACTGTCTATATAAATGTCTACCAATTTCTACAGAGTAATCTGCAAGGGGCCATAGACATTAGCTATTCCCTTTATTTGTATATACGGTAAGTCAGCCACTTCGCTAGAATATGCCTAAGAGAAAAGAACCCTAAATACTCCATTTGTAACTCAGATTATTGTTATTACTGTATTTTTGGTGCTAGGGATTGAATTTAGGATCTATATGTACTAAGCATCCAATCTTCTATTGAGATATGCTTCTATCCCTTACAATATAATGTTGCTTAGGCCAGCCTATTACCCTAAGAGTGTGCTCTCTGACTCTGACATGAACAATTTATGGAAAAGACAATAACAGAAATGTCTTTAAATTGTCAAGGCATGTGGTCAACAGCTACTTTGTTCTCTTTTCCTCTCAGTAATAGTTTGGATAAGAAGATGGCTGCTGGATTAGGAGTGCTTAGTGCCTTACAGACAGAGGTGACATCCTTAGTTTTAGCCTTAGTCTTTAAGTGAAATGGGTCTTCTAGTTATCATAAACTGACAGACAATGGCCTTTAATCAGCGGCAGTGGGATTCTTCAGTGACCTGCGGGGCTGTGTTTAGCATGGTCACATGGGCTCTCTCTCCTCTGCTTCCTTCTCCTCCTACTCAGGCCACAGGAGTCTTATGAAGCTCCTTGGAATTAATGCATGAAAACTTTACATTGGCTCCTGCCGTCTGCAAAGATTTCCCCAGATCTAGCAGAGCCTCACCTCTTTGAGATCTTTGACCAAAAGTCCTCTTTGACGGGGCACTTTCTCTGCCGCCTCCTTCACAGTACTGTCTCATCCTCCTGCTTTATTACACTTTGTGGCATATCGTCATACACACAAAACTTACTTTGAGACTATCTGTATTAGAATGGGTGCCAAGAAGGACTGCAGATGTTGGGAATACTTATTGCAGAGGAAAAGACAGCAAGTATTTTAGGTTTTTACACAATTACTCATTTCTTCTGTTGAGCAACCAAAGAGTTTACAAGAACATAAGGGCATTAATGTGTTCCAATAAAACTTTATTTATAAAAGTCAATGGCAACAGAGTTAAAGACCCCCAGTCTATTTGTTACTCTAGCTATAATGCATGGAAACATAATTGGTGCTCATTATGTATTTGTTTTTGCTTTTAGATGGAGTTAATGAGGAAAATGGAACTAAATGTAAGTTTCTGAAATGATGCGCTTATAGTAATGAGGAAAGCTGTGATTGCATCCATTACTATACTTTAGACAGGCATCAATAAATATCAAAGCAGTGAGATTAATTTTACCTCAAAAGTTTTTTAGGATATGGTGATGTTTATGTTGTTATTTTGGTTAATGCTGTAGTAAATGCAACCCTTTGTAGATTTTTAAAAATTGTTTTGCCAAGGAAAATTTGAAAACAAATCTTATCCAAAATGGGTAGCATAACAAATGATAAATTTTAGAATTAATAACTAGTGATAATTTCAGAGTATTTTCTTCAAATTTCCTTAAAAATAAACAAAACACCACAGATCAAAGGGAAACCCCTTTCACTGTGACAAAGTTTTGCTATGAAGCTGATACTGATCTTGAACTCATGATCACCCTGTCCCAGCTGGGAATACAATCATGACCACCATACCCAGATGGAAATCCTTCTCAAATCGCCTATAGCTATGTCCCTCACCTCTGCCTGTGGGTAACCACTCTCACAAGTTTTATGTTATCCTTTGGGTCTATGGTACTTCTGGATTATGTAAATATGTCATAAAAACCATGTATTATGTTTTAACATTTATCCTTGTGTTTATGTTTCAATGTTTTAGAGTACTGCCAATGTTCATTTCCATTGTTAGTAGGTGAAATTTCAAATGGAGTTTTCCCTAAGTAAAGGACTACACAAGCTATTCGGTCTTTATGATACTGCAAACTAAAGTTTAAAGTAGCTTTTGAGGTCGCCCATAGCAGGACACACTGAGAAGATCAAGCCTTTTATACAATGAAAGTACGAAACTAAGAGATAGGAGAATTTAGAAACATTCCATCCCATTCTCTGCTGGAAAAACCTTAACCTGTAATGTCAGTTTTGTGTTAATAGTTCCAACAGAGTACCCCACTTTCAATATTTGAATGTATCCAACTGCTTTTGAAAACACAAAACTGAGTATCATACAGCACTTCTCTCCCACAGCAAAAATAATGGCAAACATTTTAAAATTACATCTAAGTATAAACTTAGCAAGCTGAAATTAAATGTAGGCAGATGGCTGCTAAGTCTTCATGTCTAGGCGCTTTGAGACAGAGTATACAGCTCTAAAAGATTTGAGATATGGTGACCTTACTAATGCTTCCTGACATATCTCATAACATCAAGGCGTGGGAAGAAGAATGAAGAGTCTGTATGAAGCATTTGTGGACCATAAAACATTTCCCAGAGTTCCCTGTCATCCTGTGTTGTAAATAGCTTGGCCCTGGTGTGCTGCTGGTCCCACAAATGTCTGTCTGGTGACAAAAGGAAGACTCAAAACGATGCTGTCACAGCTTTAAAAGTACAAATAGTTTTCTGGGGGGAACCAGTGATGGCAAATGTTAATTATTTAGCACCCCAGTCAGTGGAAAAATCTACCCAAGAGCTCCTGTGAGATTCCATATGGCAGTGCTAACTGGCTTTAATGAGCCAGGAGCCAGAGACATCAGGTACCACAGATAGAGCTATTTGACTTAGAGGAAAAAGTGCTCCTTCTTCATTTAGCTGTAGCTCTAACCGGAGGACAACCGTTGGCTGGGTTTCACCTCCTGACTATCTGTTTAGTCACACTTCTTCGGAGAATAACCTGGGCAAGTGTGGTAGGCAACAGATCCAGAAATGTCTCTGAGATTCTGTATGCGTCACTAAACTTGTCTGGACTTAGTGCTAGAGGATTTTACTATGCTCAACTCAGTAGTTAATGTAGTAATTCTGATACAATATTAGCAATTATAAGCACCAATGTCAGCTACACACACACACACACACACACACACACACGCACGCACGCATGCACTCACGCGCGTGCATGTGCGTGCACTTTCCCAGTCACAACTCTAGGCTTAGTATTAGTAGTACGGTTTTGGTTTTGTAATAATTGTAAAACTGAGATGCAGACAGGATAGCAAATGTTACCTCTGCCTGGAGCCTGCATTTACCCCAGGTCTGCATGCCTCAAGAATCCATGCCTTTGAGATTTATGTTGGGGAAATTGTACATAAGCTCATTTTTTACTAATAAAAAAAACAGGGAGTCAAATTTCTACAGAAAGCAATAACTAATGAAGTAAAGAAGTGAATTGTTTCTTCTGGCAAGGTTTGAGGGTGGAGGAGGGGGCAGCAACAAAGCCACTTCGCATATAGTAAGGAAAACTTCTTCCCCCACCAACCGCTATTCAGCACCTAAACTCTAGGTAAGGGAAGAAAGTGTCAGAGGTTTTGCGTGTATGTATATGCACACACGCATGCATTTCAAGGGTACCATGTACGTATATTTAGTATGCATGAGGTACTATGTTTATTCCACAGTACTAAAATTAAGTAAAGAGGGAAGGAAGGGAGGGAGACAGGGAGGGAGGAAGGAAGGAAGGAAGCAATTAAGGAAGGAAGGATGCTTAGAGGGAAAGAGGGAGGAAGGAAGGGAAGGAAGTAGATAAGGGAGGATGGAAAGGAACAGTGATACTATAGGGTCAACAGGAGAATGACTCAAGACTCTACAAAGTGGGCTAGACACAGGCAAGCAACTAGAGAATTTTGTACAAATATCATGTGTGGTTTTTTACAACTCATTTTTCTCTCTGTTGTTACACTTTAAAAAATGAATCCTGTTGTATTCTATATCTTTAATGGTGTCTATACTATGAGGTAATTTGTGATTTATTCATGTATTAAAGCACACACTTTGGAAAACCTAGTTATTGTGAGAACAGGTTTGGTCAGGAACTATTGGTTATAAGCCAACTCTATTCTTGCTCTGTGGTCCCAAACACAATATTGTAACAACTTTAAATTTCACTGTTTTCATCAGAAAAATGGAAATAACAACCCTCAACACAGAGGAGTGTTTTGCTAAGGGGTAACATCCCTGTGGGGATAATCTAGGAAAATGAAGAATTACATGTTTGGAATGCTGTTTTTATTGCATTAATGTTGCACGTGTTATCAATACCAATGAAGCAGTCTGAAAATTGTCAGTTTTATGATTTAGTCAGATTTACCTATTCCAAGTTCATCCTCCCTTAAAAATAACCTGTCCCGTAAATTTAAACTCTGTCTTCCAGTTAATTACCCCCACAAACCCTTTCCAGGATGCCCCACACTGCAAGTTTCTGCCCTCTTGCATCTAGCCACCCCACAGCCAGACTTTCTGCTGAACTTTAAGGTGTTTCAGTTCTGGGAGTCACACGGTGAGTCCTCTCTTGAAGCTCTTTGTGCAAGAAGGATCTTCAGATCCCACAAAAAGAAGTTAGACTGTTCACACTTCTTCCATTCTGGACCATTTTATGTTCTACCCCACAGGGGGAAACACCCAAAAGAGTAAAGGAGCTGACAGTCATGTCTTCTTAAAATATCTTTTCAGAGATCCCACTTAAAAGTCACTTTTTGACCTATTAGTTGTTTTGCCCTGCATATATACTCTAGGGGAATTATTCCAACTCACCCAGAACAGATGAGAATGGATAGTAAAAGAAGTTAGCCTCACCTTAAAGAGATGGCAGCTGAGAGTTCACTACATATTCTACTCATTAACTCTGAGTGGTGACCTGGCTGTGGGCAGATTTCTCCTAACTATTACACAATTAAATTATTTTTTAAAAGGCTAGTAGTATTTAAACAAAATAAACAAAACTAATGTGTATACATCTACCTAATTTTTGACAAATACATGAAGGATATGTAGTTGAGAAAAGACAGAATCCTTTCTCAAATGGTGCTGGGAAAGCTGCATAGCCACATGTAGAAGAGAGAAGCTAGGGCCCTCTTTCTCACTGTATAAAAGTCAGATCTTTACCTAAGACCCCAAACTTTGAAAGTGTTAGAGGACAAAATAAAGAAAATTCCTGAAGACATAGGCAAAGCCAAGACTTTTCCGGGATGGACTTCAGTGGTTTAGGAAACAAAACTAAGAGTTGACAAATGAACTTGCATGAAATTAAAAAAAACACACCTCTCCACATTGAAGGAGATAATTAATCGAGTGAAAAGACAGCTTACTGAATGGGAGGAATCCTTGCTAACTTACAATAGCTGAGGGGGACTAATATCTAGAGTACATAAAGAACTAGAAGACTATAAAAAACTGAAGCAACTCAATCAATAAACAGGCTAGTGAAATGACTAGTTTTCAAAAGATGATGTACACACAGCAAAGGAACAGGAAAAAAACGTTCAACATCCTTAGTCATTAGGAAAATGTTAATTAAATCTACATCGAGAAACCATCTCCTCCTCTCAGGCAGAATAGAATCATAATAACATGAATGTTGGCTCTATAGAAAGGGAATCCTGACACATAGCTGGTAAGAATGTGAGTTGACACAGCTATTCTGAAAAATTCCTCTAAAAGCTAAAAAAAAAAAATTAACTATCTTATGGCCAATTTCTGGGGACATAACTTCCATACTTCTGGGGCCGTACTTCTTACAGGGAATAATCACTATCTAAAGAGCTTCACTGCCATGTTTTCACGTCACAGATAGATGTATAAATAAGCCAAGTAATGTAGGTGGAGGGGATGGGAAAAGACATTTCAAACTAATTTTCACAAGCTCAAAGTTTTCTTTATAACTCAAACTTTGTAAAACTAGGAAAGTGGTGATGCATTTTCAAAATCCATCCTCAGGTTTTTATTAGTAGCCAGTTCTAGGAACCTACCCTATGATGATAGAATACTTCATTAAATTTTATCCAATGAAATAAATGAATTTGGCTACTTGGAATATTTACATATGAATCTTCCTTGGGTGAAAAATGTAAAATTCAAGGCAACTGATTACATTTTAAGTATATTTGGTGCCCACCAAGATGGCTCCACTCCATCTTGGCTCAAGGGCAGAGAGTTCAAAACTGTCCTCGGTAAGTCATAAGACCTAAAGGTCAAAGGTGTAGCTACAGTAGGATGTTTGATCTTGGTCTTGGGTGTCTTATTCTAAACACCAACAGACCTGGTCTGAGGTGTGGTCACTCCTGACCTTCAAAGCCAGGTAAAGAGAAGTTGAGTCTAAGGTGTGGTTACTGAATCCTTGGAGAAAAGAGGAAGAGAACTGTTCTGTATATGTGATACCATGTTCCTCTTTTTGGTTAAAGTACATAAGAGTGGTGAAAAATAAGCTCGTGGCATTTCTGTATTAACTGAATCTGCCCTCCTGACATCTATTCTGTGTCTCCCTCTTTTCCTTTAACTCCTTTAGCTAGCCTTTCTTTATTCCACACACCCTCTCTCAGCTACAAACCAGGGGCTGCCCGTCTGGCTCCGACTGCAACGCTGCAAACACAGCCTCCCACAATTTGGTGAAAAACTTTTCACTGATATAAGCACCAAGATTATTGCTTTTCTGCACTGAGAGTCACAATATATTATTTCTTTACACGGAAATATTGATGTTAAGATAGAAAATATGAATCAAAAAGGCAAATTTGTGTTTCTAGATGTTTAAATTTAATGTTTAAAAGGGAGAATAAAGGTTTTAAGGTTTTAAAAATGTTTTATTATTTCTGTGTGCATATGTGTGTGTGTGTGTGTGTGTGTGTGTGTGTGTGTGTGTGTGTGTGTGTGTGTGCTGGGTAGTTACCTGTAGCTGGGGTTCATGTAATTTCTAAGACCTGAATTTGGGGACAACTTCAGAAATTTACCCATCCCCATAGCTGCACCATCAGATCAAAGCCCTGTATAAGAAGTAAGCTCCAAATTATATTTTTTGACAATGTAATCCATCGTAGTTCTCTGCAGTGCAGCCATAGTTGTGGGAAAAGATGAAGAGGAAAGTTCTTTAACACCACCATCCCCTGCAATCACCAAGGATTGCTACGTGGATGTTCCTGCAGGAACACAATTCAGGAGTTTTCTTTGTTTCTCGAGTTGATATTCGTAGTTTTTGTGTATTTGTCAAACCACAGTATTTTCCTACTTATTCATGTCACAGTTCCAAGCAAACGTCTTTGATGCCTTTGTTCACAATTGCCTCAGCAATTGTATGTTTCTTTTATAGCTGCAGCAATTTAAGGAATTACTAAGAAACTATTAATGTTTGCATTTGAAATAGTGTACATTTGCTTTAATTGGCTTTTTAAAATCAGTATTTGTTTTCCCAGAAATCTTTTTGGCTTTGAATTTATATTAATTTAAGTTTTATGCATACATGTTGCTAATATTTTTATGATTCCACTGCCTCATTACCCCAGCACACAACTGTAGACAGCCTGCTGTGATTTAATGTTTCTCCACGAATTAACAGACTCAGTATATGTTTAATCACACTGTCTAGTAAAACCATACTTAACTATTTTGGTCTGCATTTCCCTAGACTGTTTTGCAAGGCTCTTATTTGGCTTATTTCTATTATAATGAGATGTAAAGAAATTTAGTGAAAATTGTTTTTCTCTAAATTAGGATTAAAATACATTTTCCTTCTCTAAAATGAATACAAAACATGTAATGAAATATAGATTAATAATTCAAATATGTAAATAAATTAAGATATAAACCATAAAAAATCTGTAGAAACAAATGATCACATTTGTCTCAGGGCTGTGTATGCTATTTTAAATGTCTCACTTTAATAAAAGTCACAAGTGTGTGGACCTACTGTTTACAACTCAGAGTAAGCCAACAGTCCGTGAGTTCAGTGCTACTCCTTGATGGATAGTTCTACTGGGAGAGGCCAGTGATCATAGGCTGAGATTATGCAGTTGTAGTTAATTGTTATTAAAGTTCCCAAGCAAGCATATTCAATCTCTGTACACATCTCAGCTTGTTCATGGTTCCCTAAGCACCGCACTTCAAACACTTCCTTTACACTATGAGGATGATGAACTAGCTCCTGTCTCTTGAGAGAGGATAATCCTCCTGATTTTTCTAGTTCCCTTTAACTAGGCAGACAATAGCCCTGGCTTTAAAAGGCTAACTTTAAGGAAATGTGGATAACTTCCCTCTGTCTTAGTCATCTTGCCTCTTATGTTGCCTGTTAAGTTTGCATGTGAAGTGTTATCCAAGGATGGATATGTTGCTAGTTTCAAGTCTAGCTGTTGGTGCTGTTTTCAAAGCCGGGGGACACAAGTTCCAGAGGGCATACACGTGGAGGTCATACCTAGTACTACTTCTCTCTACTTTCTGCTTCCTGTCTGTGATGCATGGGACAGGTGACCGTTCCGCAAGTTCCTACTGCTAGGATATTTTGCTACCCTGTCCTGTAGTAGTTTTTCCCAAGATTAAAACCTCCCATCTTGGAGGGTAATTTCTTAAGACAGAAGATGTAAAAGGAAAGGAGGACAACAGGGTATTTTAGGACCATTTGCTCACAAGGAAGTAAAACAAGGTGCCGTAGGGGAGGTAAAACATTCCATCCTGCAGAGGAGCTCATTAAGACAGGATGTCAACAACTCAAAAGAACTCCAGGAAGTCCCTGAATCTGACTAGATTCATTAGCCTTTTCCCCCTGCTCAAGAATATATAGGCAGTAAAGCCTTCTGAGAGTTACTCTTAACCAAGCCTAGACAGTTGGAGGAAGCATAGACCAGCTGAGCAGCCTGTAAAACGCTGAGATCAACAGACCACCTAGCAGGGAAAGTCTCCATCTTACTGAGCTGCCTACAGGTTGTGTCCTATACTCCAGGTGTCAGCTTTTGTGAGTGCGTGAGTGGGCACTGGTGGTACAGCTGTCCTTGAATCACTCCTATTTCTGTAAGTAATCCCAGTGAAAATTGGTTTACATAGTTGAACTTTGGTGCTATCTGTCCTTTGGTCTGGCCTCATTTTCCTATCCCGGGGTAAGCACACATTTTGCTCATGCTTTCCCAGGAATAGTGTCACACACCTCTCCTCATAGATCCCAAATCAATGGAATCAAAGGCAGTTAATCAAACCTTCTGAAACCACGAGCCAAAGTGAGCCCTTCCTCCCCTTAAATTGTATATTTCAGGTGGTCTGCTACAGCAATGAGAAAGCCACCTGATTCATTTTCCCTTTGTTCCCACAGGGATTCTGTAGGCATAACCTCCATGACTATTCTTTACTGTTTAGTTTTTTTATCATTTTTTATTTTAATTTTAAATAGCTTGTTTTACATGTCAATCCCAGTTCCCTCTCCCTCCCCTCTTCCCGCACTCCCCTTATCATCAGTCTTAGTGGTGATGTGTAGATGGTGATGGTACAGACATTTTTCTAAGAGAATAATACTGAAGATCCTAAACAAAATGGTTCTAAGCCATACATTGTCCATGCCTCACATGATTTGAGTTCTCACAGAAAGTCTACATGCCTCTCTAAATCAGATCATGAATAACAAGATCTGAGAAAGTTTCATAGATTTGCTCATCTTTTTCCTAATTGTGCTCAGGCCAGAAAATCCACTTACCTTTTGAAACTGATGTGGCAAAAATGATTGTTTTTTTTTTTAAAGAAAATTCGTTATAGATGATTATGTTTGAAATCAAGTAGCAAGCTATGAAGGAGTATGGAAAGTGTGTATGTGCGTGAGTGAGGGAATAGTTTGGAATGCTGTCTTAATTAAGAATGAAAGATTGAAAATGAAAGTTTCGTGCTAGCAAATGCCGTAGAGCTGTGGTTTCCCAACCTTCCTAACTTGCGCCCCTTTGATGTATTCCTCATGTTGTAGTGACCATCCACAGCCATAAAATTATTTTGTGGCTACTTCATATCTGTAAGTTTGCTATTGTTATGAATCACAATGTAAGCATATGATAAGTAGGATACTTGATAGGCAACCCCTGTGAAAGGGTTGTGTGACCCCAAAGGATCACAACCCACAGTTTGAGAACCACTACTACAGAGAGCTAACCTATTTCATTTTCATTATTTTACTTTCCTAATATGAGAAATTATTTAATCAAAGCAAAGTAGACACACTGAAGTCACGCCGTTTTGACAAAATAACAAATAAACATGAACAGTGCACCATTTAAGTCTTACATTAGAAAAGTAAATTTTCAATTAGAAATGTTTATTTCATCCCTGTTTTGCTTTGAAAAGATTTTTTATCTCTATGGCAACAACTGCAAAGGAGTACACAATATTCATCCAAATCAACTCTCATGGAAAGGAATTCTAGCCTATAGCGAATGAGTACAATAGCACACACACACATCTAAGATGCCAGGAGAGTTGTAAACTGGCCCCGTGATTTGACAAAGACACTGCGTGCTCCAGACATTTTATAGAATTCAAGAAAATGGGAGTTTAAAGAATGTGCTCAGAGAGGTAAGATGGGAAAATCTTCAGAAGCAATAAATATAAGAATAACTTAACAATGTTTTACCCTGACCCCATTTATGTTTTGCCAATAAAATTTTCTTAAAGATTAGGATTGTCTCCCAGCAAAACAGATCTATAAAACAAAATTAATGTTTTGTTTTAAGATGGCTGACAAAAGGGATGTTTAGAAAAGACATCACTGGTGATTTACCTAGTAAAGAATACTTGGAGGCTTAAGGTGAAGGGCCTGGACTTCACTAGAAGCCTGGAGAACCTACCCACACTCCAAATTGCTGCCACAGACCTTTCCTTCTTGGTGACCAGCCATTCTCTGCTGTCTTGCCTTAGCCTTCTCAACATCTATATTTTCTCTGCTTTTCCTTCACTGATTTGGGCTCGTTCATGAATGAAACTGGCAGTAGCTATCATTAACTGCCACGATAGAGATGCTTCTTATAAATAGCAAAGAATTGTGTAAGCCTATCTCCTCTGATTGTTTTTTTCTGTATGAGACAAACATATACAGATAATATGGAAATGAAATTTGCTTTGGTTCCCTCATGGCTCTAAAGTGAATGTTCACATCCCTCTACACCAGCGGTTCTCAACTTGTGGGTTGTGATCCCTTTTGGGGGGGCTTCAAATGTCCCTTTCTGGGGGTTGCTTATCAGATAACCTGCATATTAGATATTTACATTTCAATTTACCACAGTAGCAAGTGATGAAGTAGCAACAAAAATAATTTTATGGCTGGGGGTCAACACACATGAGGAACTCTACTAAAGGGTCACAGCATTAGGAAGGTTGGAACCATTGTTTTCCACCTTCCTGTGGGTCCTCCCAATGCGGTTACTGACTAATGATTATGTAATACTTGCTTTCCCAACTTCCCTTGGACATCTACAGGATTTTTACTGTTGCACCTTTAGCTTCTCCGTTTGTCAGTTTTCTTTAGTTTATGCATGTCATGCAAGTACAAAAAGAAAATCTCCTAGCCTTCCAAATGTGGCCTAAAGTCATCTCCCTTTAAATTCCAACCTAGAGCCAGGGGAGATGATACAGTGGCTAATGCACATGCATGTAATCGCCAGTGGTAGAACTCTACTTTTCAAAAGCAAATAAGTCCTCAGTTGGGCAATAACCCAGCCTCTGAAGGCAGAGGTAGGCTCTCTAGAGCCAGATGGCTAGCGACATTAGCCATGTTTCAGAGCTGTGATCTGATGAGAGACCCTGCCTCAATAAGCAAGGATGGCTCTAGCTTCCATCCACCCTCTAGTGCACACATCCAATCACTTGTGTGCCTACTCATGAAAACACGAATACACACATACTACACACACATGCAAACTGAAAAAGAGAAACAGAAGCTTCTGAAAAGGATGGTAGTCCACAGTCCTCTGACTTTCTCAAGATTGGTAGCATTTTCTCAGACCATGTACTCCTTATCTACTCCTAGATGTAGGGGTTACCCCAAGTTCCCGGTACGTTTCTTTCTGAATCCTGTCCTTTACTTGCAGTCTGCCTTCAGTATTCTGCTGTCTCTGGGGACTTCCTAATATAGTAAATTCTGTCCTTGGTTCTTGAGAGATCAGATGAATTTATCTTTATTTTTTTAAAATGCATTTCTTTTAGATTTATTTATTTTTTTAATTTTATGTATATAAATATTTTACCTGAATGTGTGTATGTATACCCGGTGTGCCTGAAGAGGACAGAGGCAGGCATTGCATCTTCTGGAACTAAAGTTAAAGATGGCTTTTAACTACAGTGTGGGTGCTGTGATTTGAACCTGGGTCTTCTGGAAGAGTTGCAGAGCCATCTCTTTAGTTCTGACCAACCTAGGTTTTAAGGGCTGGTGTGCCCTTCCTGCCTATGTCGTTAACTGTAGACTTTAAACAGACTCATCTCAAGTTTTCCTCTGTTGTTCCTTACTGTCACCAAAGGCACTCTCACTATTTTCAAATTGCTAGTTCAGAAATAACATAAAATTTGTTTGCTCTATGTCAGTTTCATACATGAATATAATGAATTTTAGTCATTGTTACCTCCTCATTACCCACTGATACTTAAGTCTATGCTTCATGTCTCTGTCCAATTGCTTTCCTCAATGTTCACAGCATCTGGCTATTTGACTTGCTTAGGTAATAGATGTTCTGTCATCTACCTTACATGAAAGATGCATAGGTTCCCTCTTCCTCTGTCTTTCCTGTCATATTATGATTATCAAATTTACTATGGTATCTTTGCTTCTGCTCAGAAGCCATCAAATACCACACAACTGACATTGACAACTCAGCCAGGCTTAGTTGTGGGTGTTGGCCACTATTTGCTTCTTCCCAAACATTTTCCCAGAGGTCTCCTTAGTTTGTAGAAACTGCCTGTTGGGAGATAACTGGGAAATTATTGTCCTTATTCCAACCCAGAGAGGAGGCACAACTGTTTGCCCCAATGTGGGATAAGGTCTTTGTGCCCAGGGAGTCTTGTGTAGCCAAAATATTTTAGACTCCTCTTGAAGTCACATTTCCCAATATTTCTTGCTTTCTCTGTCTGCTTCAGTTGCTCATACATTTCTTTAATCAGCCACTTGAATATAGACAGCTTCTACCTCTGCTTTTAATGAACCCCAGGATAGCTAACTTCCATAGCATGTCATAGAAAGCAGGAATAAAAGGCTTTCATCCCTACTTTTTCCTGTTAACTAGCTCTTGTTTTTCCCCCTCAGTGTATGGAGTTTAGTTTCATTTCTTTCATAAGAATACTCTCAAATATGCTAAAAAGAAAAACTTAATATCATGGTTAAATAAATGTATAAAGGTATGCAAATATTTTACATGAAATAACTCACAAAATAAATAATTAATGGATCATCACAAGAATACAGTAATTTTCCTCAATGGTGTCTTACTGTATTGCACTTTTTTTTTTGGTTTTTACGAGACAGGGTGTTTCTCTGTATTGTTTTGAAGGCTATCGGTCCAGCCCAGCCTCGAACTCACAGAGATCCGCCTGCCTCTGCCTCTCGAGTGCTGGGACTAAAGGCGTGCACCACCACCGCCCGTCACTGTATTGCACTTTTTGTCTTGTCTTGATGTTCTGGTTGTGAGCCTAACTTTTAATGGCTGAGGCATTGCTCCATTCCAAGGCTTGCTTTTCTTAAAGTATAATTGAGCATATACAACATTTGCTTATTATTTATGGGGATATATATGTGTATACATACATACTACGAATTTCATGTGCATTCAAGTATTAAGTATTTCTTTAGATATTCATTAATTATGCTTTCATAATCCTATAGACTTATTGTTAGCATCTTTGACATAAGCAATGCAAATAGTAACCTTTATTAGTGCACATAATTTCTATTCTGGAACCACAAACCGTAGCTATGCAATGTATCTTTCATACTATAGTGACTATAAAGACCACTATGGTGAATATGGTCACATAAATACAAATGTTTATGAATGCATTTGTATTGAACTTAATAAAAATATCAAGTGGGTATCCATAATTTCTAAAATTCAGAGTACCTTTGTTAAAAAGGACAACAAGAAAAAGAAAGCTATCAATTACTTTTTTCTGTAGATTTCAAAAATGATTCTCAGTACTAATGTGTATCAATGTGAAAGAAAAGTCCAATTTTTTCAACTGTTGCATCATCACGTTTATTTTGCAACTGATACTGTCTCTTGAGAATTTCAGTATGATACATTGAAAAACATGAAAACATTAAGCTTGCTTTCAGAATTCCCTTGTTACTGGAGGTTATCAAAGATACTAGAGCTTTGTAAAGATGAGGTTCAAAATGTAACTTTCTGGCTTTAAATCCTTAGGCCATTAAAATGTTCCATTGTTCTCATGTTTTGCCTTAAAAAAATTCCATGTTTATAGTTCCCACACTCGTTCTGGGTGTTGGCAGCCTTCCACACAGATATTCACTGTCTCTCAGATGGATAAAAATGCTCTACTTGACATTTTCTCTGGCAAACTTAGCAAATTGTCAGGAATGTGTTCAGTATGCTGTATATGCAGAAAAGGCAGTGATGCTCCAGGGTGAGTTAGCACCGCCCACTTTGAAGCAACTGCTTCTTCTCTTTCCCGTCCCCCCTAAGTGCTTCTGTGGCTAAGTGGATAGCATTTATAGGATGCTTCCGTACACACCTGTCACCAGAGAACAGTCAAAGTGCCTCTGGCTCAATTCTGTAATATACCTGAGAGCTAAGTTGTGATAAAACAGATACATTTACATTAGAATTTGAAGCAGTTTGCCTGGAGTTATGAATTAAACTAATCCCACAGGTGGAACAGGAGGACTCTGACAGTCGCCCCTCCAGCTTCCTGCCCACTGACTAGGCAATTCTGGTTATTAACTGCTGGCAAGATAAGCAGGACACAGGGAGAGGATAATGTGTGCCTTTCTCTGCATGGAGATCAGAAAGGATGAAATGCACCATTGTCCCTCTTGATGTGTGGTCTTAAAATGAAAATTAAAGTGGATCTTAGGCCAGTGCTTCAGTTAAACTCTCAGTATTCTCCATTTTAAAGATATGCAAATCCAATTTTTATTTGGAACCACAAAATAGAGAGTATTTCTTCTTATATAAAAATATACATTGTGTCTGGCCTCCTGAAAAGCATTATAGAATTTTTATAGCTTCAGTTTCATTTGATGGGCAGGAATGACCTCACAATTCCTTTTTACCCCCTTAAGTTGTGGTAATTGGATGTTCTGGAAATGCCACCCTCTACCAGGCAGGCCCTTCTGAAGCTTTCTGCATCTTTGGACACTGGAGACAGGGTGTTTTCAGTTTGAAGGAGGCTCTATGATGAGCTTCTTCCATGACACAGAACAGTTCTTACATGGATCCAAATAAATAAACCATTCACAGTCAACCTCCCATTTGGAAACTAGGAAATGGTTCTTCTTTGTTAAACGCCAAATGGAGATAATTTACAAAGTCATTTTATTCTACTACAAATCATGTCACTTGGCCCTTTGTTTAAATGAGTGTAAGAGCCTTAACTTGTTGTGCTTTGGCTATCTACATAAGTATTGGATTGTAACCATAGGCTACAATCATTTTTCTTCCTCACTGATAGCCTCTCAGAGCATTTTGTCTTTCTTGCTTCAAGTTCATGGCAGGCACTACTAATTAGACTGAACTTTACCACAAAGGACCACAGACATATTGCCATTAACTAGCCATGACATTTAACTGGCTCTAAAGGATGGCTTTTTCTTACAACATCCGATCCATGTCTGGTGCTGCCTCCTTTCGCCTGACTTCAATTAGACTGAGCTAGAAATTGTCTCCCTACACCTTGTTTCTTAGATTTATAGTTCCAACCAGGCAAAGAGCAAGAAGCAAAACTAGAAGATGTTTACTGCTGATACCCAACTGCATCCTTGCAGATATTTGTTATTAACAGACATGGGCATCTTCTCTGACTTCCTGTCTTAACTCATTGCTTCAGCAGATATACATACACATACATACACACACACACACACACATCTATATCATCTATATAATTTTTATTTGATGCAGATTTGGGAGACACTAAATCCTCAAAGACTGCTATGAAATCTGCAAAATGTAATATGGGATAAGTACAGATTTGGTAATTTTCATACGTTGAGTCTGATACTGAGTTTTGGAAACTCAAGAAAAGTATTGCTGAAATCACATACTTCTTGCCTGAATCCTGCATGGGTTGCTTAACTTCTTATTCATTCATCTAGAAGTTCTAGACTGTATTAAAGATGATATCTTTCATGAAATCTCAAGGGAATCCTCATGGGGAAAATAACCTTCAGGAAATAGTAGGAAAAGATACCATCAATGTGCTTGCAAGTACATGACATTTGCAGCTAGCATGAGCCATGGGTTGTAGAGTGCAGCATGGTAAAGATGCTGTTTACTACATATTTACAGACTCAAGAGAGACTTCTTTTTCTGCGTTTATGTTCTAAGTAGAAATAGAAGTAATTTTAAAATAACTTTTTTGGTAGCACGCACTGTTAATATAGAACTATGAATATATCCATGGTGAATTTTAAAGGTCAGTATCAGTTTTATTAGATAAAGATGACAAGTTTAGCCCTTTCTTCTGTTTTTAGACAAAGTCTCACTAAATATCTTGGCTGGCCCTAGAACTTGCTTTGCAGGCCAGGCTAACCTCAAACTCACAGAGATCCACCTGTCCCAGCTTTCTGAATGCTGGAATTATAGCCAGGAGCCACAATGCCTGTCAGTTCCTTCTTATTGTCTGAGAAATTAGCCAAGTGACTTCCTTAAATTACACATTCATTTGTAACTAAATTACAAATACTGTTTGTCATTTTGTCAATTAGGCTATCTCTTCCATAGGTCTCACCTACCTTGTCAGAATGCTGTGTCTTGTAAAGCAAGGATAGGACACAGGGCAGTGGTTCTCAACCTTCCTAATGCTGCACCCCTTTAATAGAGTTACTCATGCTGTGGTGACCCCCAACCGTAACATTATTTCATTGCTGCTTCATAACTGTACGTTTGCTACTGCTGTGGATTGTAATGTAAACATCTGATATTCAGGATATCTGATATGCAACCCCTGTGAAAAGGTCATTCAACCGCTTCAAAGGGGTCATGACACGCATCTTGAAAACTGCTGAGAGAGAGGCACCATTGCGCATGGAAATTATGCTAAGCCCCATTAAACAAACAAGCTTGAGGAAAAACCTGCTTGAGTGAGTGTTGAAGTACCCGTTGGTTTCCTGGAAGCAGTGCTTTTGATGGCCTTTGTGCTAGTGGGATCAGAATGTTGTCTTGTTGCTTGTGCTTTCTTTGGTAAGGCAGATTAACCAGTTCAGAAAAAACCAAGAAGGAAACCAAGGCTCTTGTCATGAAAATCCCGGTAAATTTATACATAAGCACTATTTATTCATAGAAAGATGACCAAGGCCTCGACTTCCCTACAATGAGGACATCAATCTTCATGTCTTCCCCTCCAAGGGAAAGGAAGTCATCTATTTCATATTAGCAAAGGTTTCTGAAATACCACTTTTCTTATCAAGCTACATAAATTCTGGTCTTTATCATGGGGCTGTAAAAACATGGTCACAGACATCCAGATAAAGTAAGAATTCAAAGGAAGGTGATGTAATAAGGGTTCGGTGAAGTAGTAGTGAAAAGCCACTTTCTTAAATGACTTCTCTTGATCAGTTACACGTCTGATAGGTACAGTACCCTGCCTTCCCTTTCATCAACATCTCCGGATCTCCAGGCTGGAGATGAGAATGATGATGATTTCTGGCACACACCTTGTACTCCTAGTAAGAAGCTCCTGGTGGGTAGTATTATAGTCTACATTTTCTAAACGGGGCAACAGGTGCAGAGAGGCAGAGGAACTCACTTGTGATCACACAGCCCGATGGTAGCAAAAGCAGGATTTAAATTCCATCAGTCTGGACTCAGAGCTCATGTGACTCTACACTAAACGCCGTCTTGCCTGTGGCATGAGAAGAAGGCTGACATGCTACCCTCCCCGACTTCCCATAATTTTGCTGGCTCCAGCACCATGGAGGAAATACGATCTTGTTCCTTTGCCACTAAATCTGGGCAAGTGCAATGGGGTGGGGTGTGAGCAGCTCCAGGTCCGAGTTGTCTGTGGAAGGCAAGGAATCCCAGTGCCAGACAGGGCTAGGATCTAGCTCTGTGAGTTCAAGTAAAATCTGCCCTACAATGACAAAGGAAGCAAGCAAGACACCGCTTTCCAAGTCTGAGGGCAGGCATGGGTACACAGGATAACCTGAGAATATGACTAAGAGAGGTATGGGGGAAAGTTATAAGAAAATTGAGAGTATTTCTGTTCGGCATTAAAATTAGATTCTATTAACAAACAGTAAGAGTGAGATGTCCTCTTTGTCTAACCATGCAAAGTGCGTTTGAGCATGGTAACTAGCTGACTCACTAATAAACGTTCATTTTTTATAAGACTTAGGATGATTTCTTTTATAAAGAATCATGTTGGTTTCACATTTAAACTGATATTGTTCAGACATGTATTCAATGTGTGTATAAGAAAAGTAGAAGGTTACATTAAAAATTACTGTTCTCTTTGTACTTTGAGAGGTTCCATTCCTAAAGAACTCCTCAGGGAATCTGCCGCTCAGAGGGGATCTTTATCAAATTTAGTTCTCTTGAGGTACTTCGTGTTGGCATCTATGAAGACGTGACCTGACACTTGAAGTATGTCATTTCTCAGGAAGCTTCTCAGGGCTTCCATTCGGTTCCAGTCCTCATTGCTGATTCTGCTTCCTCATAATGACTCCTCTAATTTCCTTACCCCATCTCTTCCATTTTCTCTTCTAATGCCTTGTCCTTTGACCAATTAAAATTTCTTCCTCAACTGACACTGGTTCTGCCTGTTTCTCTTAACAAACTTCTCTTTGCTGGCTTTGCTGCGCTGTGTGTGTGTGTGTGTGTGTGTGTGTGTGTGTGTGTGTGTGTGTGCGTGCGTGTGTGTGCGTGCACACGTGCGGTGTGTGCACCTGCTCATGAACACACATTTACCCGTGTAACTTCTGTATGTGCCATGTGTGTTCAGGAGCCCGCAGAGACCAGTAGAGAGCTCCAAACCCTTGGATCTGAAATTGCACTATGGTAAGCCATCATGTATGTACTGGGAACTGACTATTGGACCTCTGTAAGACAGAAAGAACTATTAACTATTGAGACATCTTTCCAGCCCCTGATGTGAGTTTTAATCCTACTGAATTCTCCCTATATGTTAAAGTGCTCTCCTTTTGACTACTTGGTTCTGCTGTTCTTGGGTACCTTCTTACTCGCTATGCTGTTCTCATGATGTGCTGAACACTCTCCCAGCCTCAACACAGTTTACCTCACTCTTCTCAGACACTCTGTATTCATATCATCAGATCAATATTTATTATCTAAATTCTAAAACTTGCAATGATTAATAAAGTGTATAAGATCAAAATGCTAGTCAAATATTTTACTTACAAGATTTTTTTTGTTTCTTTTTGGTTTTTCAAGACAGAGTTTCTCTGTATTGCTTTGGAACTAGTCCCATAACTCGCTCTGTAGACCAGGTTGGCCTCGAACTCACAGAGATACATCTGTCTCTGCCTCCCAAGTGCTGGGATTAAAGGTGTGCGCCACTAATGCCCAGCACATACAAGATTTTTAAAAGTTGATGGTATAAAACAAAAATGAAAATCAGGTTAAGAAGACATCTCCATGCATCTCAGATACACGTTGCCATAGGACAGTGTTGAAGTTAAAAGTAGTCTTTAAGTATAAGAACATTAATTTTATAGTTTATTAAATGAATAGTTTGTAAGCTAATGTCTAAAGGACAAATAAAATCAACTAATTAAAATTCAAACAAAGTTCTATTTAGGTACCCATAAAAGTAGTTTTGTCACTGAATAAATAGAAATCTCTCTCACACACACACACACACACACATACACACATAACAACAACAACAACCACAGTATCTTAATAAAAATAACTGTAGCAACACATACATGCTTCTGTAATATTTGGCATTTTTCAAATTATGGCTCTGTGTGACTTGTGTTTTAAACTCATCTTAATGTGAGATATTGTTATGTGGGTAATCATAGAGGAAATCTAAGAAGTTAATGATTCATTTACTATTAAATGTTTCTCTTTAAAGACATTGTGCCTAGAAGTTAAGTCCTGGGCCCTTGCCATGTGTTTTATATTCTATTTTAACAATCCTAACAAGAGTCAAACACCTGCAGTCAAATTTACATATTTGTTGACAGTGGATCAATATATTTTTTATAGTCGTGGATTTTCCTATAGTATTCTATTTTAAAATTCAATGAAATGGGATAATTGCTAGTCTTAATTTCTGAATATATGTGTTCATGTTTGTAAGTATGTTTGTGTATTTGTGTGTGTGTTCAATGTATGTGTATATGTATGTGGGTGTGCACGTGCATTCAAACATATCTACATCTCACTCATCCATATGGTTAATGTGTTTTCAGGCTGAATTTTACCTGACTCGCATGAAAAGGAGAAACGGTGACACACACACAAACATATAAGGAGTGTACTCATTATATGAATTCACTTCCTGTTTAAGTAGCTTATATGACAGAAGAAACATTATTGAAATCATTGAGAAATTATTTTTGATTATGGATAATGCCACTTACTTTCTTTGAAACGCATGGCATTTTTGAGAGAGAATTAGCAGCAGGGACAAGCTATACACAACAGTGGTTATAAAATCCTGTTTCATTATCTACTGCCTGACCCTGTTGCTCTTCACAGAAAATAAAAAGAAAGTAATAGGAAATATTCCAGAATGTACACATTGATAAGTGTATTTATATTAAAAAGTTATTGAGCTATATAGTTCAAATAATTGCCTCTGCAAGTATGAAAAATACATCAGCTTAATTTATCCTTTGACCTACCTATCTTATTTGGCAATGAAAACTTTGATAAGGCACAAATTCAATTTGAAGTATATTTTAAAAACCCTCATTTGAATAGTTTCTCATTTTGGTTAGTACCTGACAACTTTCTCATAATCATCTTAGAAACCAAATTAAGACATGTGGGTGAGAAGTTAGCAGAATTCATGTGCATTTGCATGTGCTTTGATTAGCATGTCCCAAGTCCATGACAAAATGGCAGGCTATGTAGGCTGTGCTGGTGTTACCTGGGTTGGCAGGTCCTTTTCTGTTTAGAATTTATTAATGATTTCAGTAATATAATGATGAGGTTGTTTGATTGTAAAACATGATTTATATACTTTAAAGCAACAACAAAATCCCAGGAAAATAATGTTCAAATAATAAAGTATTAGAGACTAAAATCTAGAAGAAGATGAAATTTAACAAGGATTGTTCCAACACGGCAACTATAAGAAGACAACCATACAACAGGGAGAACATTAATGGGCAGATGTTTTCATTTAAACAAAAGAGGGCAGTGTTTATCTGATCACATGCCAGTGCAATCTCAAAGTGTCATCCAATATTCAAAGCATCTTAGGATACAGTGGGAGTCTACTGTACACGGTACCAGGCTTACCTGACATATTGCACTGCACCCTAATAAGATTGTACATTTTTAGTCCCATTCTTGATAGCTTCAGGAGGTCAGTTAGTGTTTCCTGGGACAAACTACCAGTCTGCAGTGGGCTCAGCAATACATAAAACGAAGGAAAATAATATCAAGAGATTTGGTTCTTTACTAACTCCCAAAAGGCAAACCTTAATAAATTGGTCTTCAGATATTTGAAGTACACTGGTAATTTGAAGGATTTGATTTATGTCACAGAGGGTAGAATGAGATTAATATGAACAAATAAGAACAATTTAAAATATACCCAGACAATGAGAGAAAACATGACCAAAACCAAGTCATTTAAAATCATGTTACAGAACCCTCATTCACATTGCTGTAGCACTGATAATGCCTGCTTCATGTAGCACAAAGATTTCATAAGCAAGCATATGAGAAAGCATGTAAAAACATGCAAGCCTCCAGAATCAACGGAAGATGGTACAAAATGACCCAAGGATGGTGTGTCAAGAGTCCCAGCAGAGCAGACCAATTGCCAGGACCCTTCAGGGATTCCCTTTGCTGGAGACACAGAGATTTCGCTCTGGCCAGAGATAGAGTTATTATAGCATTTCCAATTACAACTGATATTCATTTATTGCCTACTTCATCTTGGTTGAAATCCATAAATAGTAATTAAGTTAGAATTACAAAGAATCACATATGTCAATTAGCTATTTTGGGTCAAGAGCATAGCTAATATCTACAGTTTTTAGAGAATGTGTGACTAGGTTGGACTTCTACCAAAATACTCATTCACTTAAAGATTAAAACTATGGTCAAAGTAGTTTAGACCAAATTAGGGCTAATTGAGTTTATACAAATAATTGTCTGTACGTGTATGCTGCTAATTTTGAAAATATATAAGACTTTTCTGATGTTAAACTTCTGTCAAAATCTCTAATCTTATATTCTGTCTTTGGTAGTTGCTACCCAATGTGCACCTGTTTGTTATTTTTTAAAAATTTATTAGTGCTCAAAAATAATTATCCTCTGAGTTAGCAAACTCTTTCAGCTGTTGCTCGTTTACTTACCCTTTGACCTTCTTTTCCGGGTGGACCTTGGGGGCCTGGTATCCCTATGGAGCCCTGTGAGGAGAATGGAACACGTGTTAACACTCTAGCTCGAGTACATCTGCCATGGAAGAATGCAGTGATAATTGATACTCATTCATTTCTGTGATGAAACCAAACAAATTTAAGTCATTTGAGCTCCTGCAAGGTTAGTCCATCAGTCTGTCAGTGATGATAAATGGCTCTTCATTGTTTGGCTTATTTTTGGACCTGATTCCAGAAAAGAGTAAATGGAAGCTCTGAGTCAGACAAGAGATTAAAAAAAAGCCCTTCTTATTACTGAAACCCCATATTGCCAAACTATCAACTAACAGTGTTTGCAAGCAAAAAAATTATGCCTTTTACATATTTAAACTTTATAAATAAAACTACAATTCTGTTGAGAGTAGCTTTATGTCTTTTCAGAAAACATATGATTATATCGTTGGCTTCTGATGTCTATAACATGCAGATTTCAGTATTTTACATATTATGAAATTACTTCTCTTATTATCACCAAATGATGAGGGAAGGTCATTAATTGTTAGATTGTAAAAATGTTGAGTAAATCTCAGGTGTTGTCAATTTGAAAGTGAAGTCTCTTGAATTTTACAGGTATTTGTTATTACAAAATGAAACTCAGACTACATTGCTATTCTTCATCTTCGGCCATTGTTATTGGTTATTCTTGGCCTTGCCTATTGCTTTTTTCTTATTCTTAGAACCTTCAAATACACTTTATGTGGGGTTTTACATTCATCTTTAGAGTTTATGTTCTCTTCATGATCTTCTGTATTTGTGGGCTTCAGATCCTTCACAGTGATGGTTCCTAGATCCATTGCCTTAGTTTATCTGTATGCAGATCTAACAGTCAAATGCCTTCATGACACACCCACTTGGATATCCCACAGGCATCTAAAATTTGGCACATCAAACACGGGATGTAGGACCCTACCTAACTCCTCTTTGGCATTCCCTACCGCAGTACCCAAAGATCACTGTCTTGTCGCTCAATCTGCAAATCACAGACACCCGACACTCTCCTCTCTCATACTCAATCCTCACATATAATTACCACGCCTGTTTTTTTTTTTTTTTTTTGGTTTTACAAGACAGGGTTTCTCTGTATTGTTTTGGAGGCTGTCGGTCCAGCCCGGCCTCGAACTCACAGAGATTGTCCTGCCTCTGCCTCCCGAGTGCTGGGATTAAAGGCGTGCTCCACCATCGCCTGGATAGTTTTTAATATTTGAATCCATCTCTCTCCATTCCCATTGCTTTCAGATGATCTTCCTTTCCGCAAAATTTCTTGATGGTCCTGTCACCACCAAGCAAGTCTTCAGGAAGCCCGGCTTTGCCACCCTGTCTCTCCTGACTTGCCTGCTCAGCTTATTATGTTTTAAACTTAAAAAAAATCACACCCCAAATTCATTTAAATGGTGTTCATGTAATGATCCGGTACTCTGGTCAGACTCTAAGCTACAACAGGTGGAATCTACCTTATTCACATGAAAGTATTACTGGCTAAAGAAAAACAAATGTCAATTGGGGAATCAATCCCCTATAATAAAAAAATGGATGAAGACACTAGATTTTCAAATATTTATGATTAACTTATTATATATTAAGTACACAAGATGATTTGAGATAAACAAACAATCTAATTAAATCTAAAACCACTACTTCTAGAGGAACAAAAGCTTTGGATTCTTTGTTGCTGTTTCTGAACTGAATTCAGAGCCTCTTGCTTGCTAAGCATATGCTCTCTCACTGAGCTACACTGCTAGCCTCCTGGAATTCATTTATATATCATAATCTTTTCTCTTTACAAGTCCTGACTACCTTTAAGTAAACACTGGGTATTTTTGTTATGACCTGTGGCTACTTATTGTGAATATAATCATTTCCAATTTTTTCATAGAAAGTAGCATTTTTTTAAAGAAAAAAGGATGTAAGGCAGGTAAACACAAGTAACATCTCAAAAATTAAGAGCTCCACTTGGTTTTGGCTGTGTACATACCCTCTTGTAATAATACATTTGGAAGCCTGAGGCCCTTACCTGCACCCAGGTACTACCTGCACCCAGCCCTCTCTGAACAATGGGCATAGGAACCCACTGGCAATGTAAGATCTCCCTCTGAATTGAGCTACTGGCACTCTCCACTCTAAACATCAGAATACATTTCTTCCTCTTAATCACTATTAAACACATTCTAGTCACATATGACTACAGGCTTAAGTACAATGTGGTGCATGGGCAGTAAAGGCAGTATCTTCTGAGTGCATTTATCGTGAGAATCCTCTAATTACCATCTATGTCTGTAAGTAATTGGGCATGCATATGTTTACAGAATCTAAGCCTGTCTATCAAAATAGAGAACTGCCTGTGCTTTCTCATTTGTAAATCCCAACCCAACAAATCATCCGGGCCTTTGAGTACCTTCATTTGTGTTGTCTGCTGCCACGCTTGACAGCACACTTCTTTATGATCCATATTATAATTTTGCTTTGAATAACGTCCCCCTTGCTATCCTATAATTGTGTGAGCCATTATTTCAGCTCCGTGGATAAGAAGCCTATTGATTTGTATCTGAAAGCACCTGGCCCAAATTTCAACCAGTGGTAACATATGCATACATACATGATTTTACCATCTGGATGTTTATTTTTTAAAAAAATTGATCAATATATGTTAAATTTTCATTCATATAGCTTTAATTTGATTAAAATAGCAAAATTCCCTATAAATTATTCTATCAGATTTTTGAACATTATTACCAAATTTCTGCTTGTTGCTAATTCAGTAAATCTTAGCTTCTTCACCATTACTGACGAATAAAGGCTATCCATTTATCACTTTCATTATTTTATCTGATTTTAGGGAAAAATAATGGTACAAAAGTATGACAAGCCTGCATTTTACTAACTTAGGCAGGAATAAAACTTGGGGACTGAGAAACTGATCGATTTTGTTTGTAATTTTAAAACCACTTACAAAATGATTTATAAGCAAGCTAAGTTGGCTCATTAGGCTAACTCTAAGATGACAACAAATTCCTAGTGTTTGTGAGTAAACCAAATGTTGAAATGAAAATATGCCAATATTAATTACAGCACAATTACAAAGACACGCTATTTTGTACAATACTGACACAATCTAGGCTCTAGATTAAACTCTTCCCTTTTGCCCTCGGGAAAAATACTATATTTCATGAATAGCTAAACTAGTACACAATATTTTTGATATTCATCCAAATGCTGACAACTCCTTCCATGTTTTTAAACATGAGTTTCTAAAACACATACACATTCACTATCATCAAAGGAATATGCTTAGCTCTTGGAAATATAATTAGAATTCTATCCCCTTTACAAGTATGGAAAATTACATTGCAAGGTATGTATAATTCAAAATAGTACATTTTGTATGGAAGGAGTTCAGTATATTAAGAAATGTGATAATCTTTTGTGCCAAGGTCTGCCTGGGAAGATGGTGGTACATGCATAAACCTCATAGCCTCATAGCCACAAGCTCCCACCTCACTTTTGTAAGTGAAGGAGCCAAATAGCAGATTGATGAAAACTTTGTAAACTCTACTTAATCATTAACAAATAACTTCCTATCAAAACCATCCATGACATCTTATATTTATCCTTAGCCATGCTGCCCCAATGTTCAGAAATTTTGCTCCTGGTGTGCTGGCCAGCAGTCAAACTCAGGACTCAGGCTGCTGTGTGTAAATGCCCTGCCATTGAGCCAGCTCCAGAACATTTTATACTTCAGTACAGAACATTAGCTGACATTTACAAAGAAAACTATTTTTAGTCTTGACAGTAGTAAAACAGATCCATCAATTACACGCACATAACATTTTTCCAAACTGAGGAATTACGATTTGGGGATATTTTTGCTATTTATAGTTATTCAAGCCTATATTATTTCCACTTAGTAAGGTCAAGCAATGAATTTATTCATCACTTGCTATGAAAACTAGAGATCTGCTTAGGAGGTGGGCTCCTGAATTAATGTGAGAACTCAGTACTCGTTTCAGAGCCACTCTGCTATGGGGTCTTACTTGGCCTTGTAAATGGCGTCCTGTATTTACTGCACTTAACCTTTCCTTTGATTATGAGTTCTGGAGGACAGAAGCTATTATATATCCTATTTCCATCTCCATTACAGTGTCTACTCAATAAACACACAGTAGGTCAAATCACAAAGAAGAAAACATTGGCAGAGTCATGCTTGGTGATGCTATTGGGAACACAGCTCTCTATACATACAATTATTATCATTTTCATAGCTTAGATTTCAACATTACATTTGAGAAGTAATTTTCTCCTTTTCATTTCATCATTCCATATTCCTAAACATCACCCTTTTACTTTGAAGTCTTTCTTCACTCTTGTGTTCTACAAGTGAGAGAAATCATGTGGTACTTTAATTTACCCTCCTTGATGATAAGACCCATGCGCTTGACCAGTGATGTATTGGATGCATATAAGACATAACTACAGATAATAATAATACTTATTACTGCATGAGAATGAAATGTGTGGCCTGGCACATGTGTGGAGGTCAGAGTACAACTTTATGGAGTAATTTTTTTTCTTTCAGATTCATGTGTGTTCTCAGGATGGTGCAGCAAGGGCCTTTACTGGCTCCATCTTCTCATGAACCCAATGATTGATACATAAGTTTGTTTTTTCTAGACAGGGTTTCTCTGTGTAGCTTTGGAGGCTGTCCTGGAACTCACTCTGTAGACCAGGCTGACCTCAAACTCACTGAGATCTGCCTGCCTCTGCCTCCCAAGTGCTGGGATTAAAGGCGTGCACCACCACTGCCTGGAGTTACTTCTCTTTTTGAGACTGGCTTATTTCAGTTAACATGATGATAATGATGTGGCATCCATTTAATTTCTCTCTTCTACATGGCTTAATAAAACTCCACTGGGTACCACTTTTCCTTTATCTCTGCAATTGCTGTTGGACATTGGATTGATTTTGTAGTTCAGGTGATGTAAATATACAACAGTAAACACGGGTATGCAGGTTTCTGTGTTGTACACTGACAAAAAAGCCTTTGGGTATACACCTAAGTGTGGATATCTTATGGGAATTTTATTTTCTTTTAGAACTTTCCATTATGATTCCCATAGTGGCCCTACCCATTTACATTATAGCCAGCAGTATAATCATTCATCCTTCTCCTTTTATTTCATTACAGTCTGATAAAGAAAAATTTTATCATGATTCTATATTTGTTAAGGCTTGCTTTATGGTCTAAAATGTGGTCCATTTTGGAGAAAGTTCCATGAGCTGTTTAGATGAATGTGTATTCTGTTGTACAGATGATTCCATTAATGTTTTGTGAAGTTCATTTGATCTGTAATGTAGTTTGTCTCTGAAGATCCATTGCTAACACTTGTTTGGATGACTATTGATGAAAGTCTGGTGTTTAAATCACCCAATGTTATTGTATATGAAACTGTCTGCTTTTGGTGTCCAGTAGCATTTGTTTTAGGCAGCCTGGATACATCAGTGCTCAGTGAATATGGATTTGCAGTCATATTTTTCAGTAGACTGACAAATCTAACTTTCATTTATCTTCCTCATTGTGAAGTTATCATTGTGCTGATGCTTAAGTTTGCCTCACGGGTCATTTACTAATGAATTACGCACAGACTGAATTTCATCTCAGTTATTAAATTTAGTAAAATCCTTGATCATTTCCTCATGCTATTGCATATGTTTTCTAGTTTTGTATCATTAAATATTTGGACACATGATGTGTTTATATGCTTTCTGTATATTCTCATTCATTTAATTAGACAATGGGTGCCTATCCCTTTAATCTACTCTTTCCATTTATTTAGTCTGCTATAAAAATAGCAACTATAAACTTACTTCTAAAAGTCTACAGATTTACTCTTGTGAAAGAGAAACCTGAGATTATATCCAGACATTTTATGATCTAAGCATGAATGTAGGCATTCACTGTTTTTCAGTTTTAGTCCTGGATGTTAAAAATGCTGACAAAGAAAGGAATTCATAAGACTGACACGTCTTTTGGCTAGAGTCAAAACTAAGTAAAATGTGGTCTTAGCCAGCTAACACATTTCAAGGTCCAGTGAGGAGCAATTTAATGTGTTCCATTCCACATATTCTCTCTGGACAATCAAGTGATTATTTGAGACAAACCAGGGCTTATCATTATGGAAGCTGCTGTAAATATTTAGCTGAGAAATTACTTAGCTTTAAGTGGTTCAGAACGGCATTTTGAAATGTTTGGCAAATACAGCAGATGTTTAGTAAAGTTAATAGGATAGATTAATTGCATTTGAACACATTTCCACTTGTGTAAAGAGGCAAGATATTTTCCTAGCTTCTCAATCAAAGAAAGGTGCTGAATTAAGTCTGAGTGTTTTCTTTGTAAGTGTTGTCTGCACTCCCATGCCAGGAGTGCTGAAATACACACAACATTTAATAACCATTTTGACTAAAATGTATGGATAGGCATACTTTAAGTGTTATTATTATTGCCTTATTATATGCTTCACGTGCTTGAAACATGAGATTAAGCAGTATCTGCATACATTTTAAAATACTATTAGGATTTTTTCAAATAGAATACACAATATTAAACCTGGGAACAGTTTTTCTGTCAGTGTAAAAAAATTCTTATCATTAGTATGAAAGCAAGAGCAACTTTTCCTTAGTTATATCTATCAGAGTAAGTTATCTATTTATAAGTATAGTTGGTTCTTTTGAAAACTAGTGGGATTTTGATAGGAAATCTGGTTTTTTGTTTTTTTTTTTTTTTTTTTGGTTTTTACGAGACAGGGTTTCTCTGTATTGTTTTGGAGGCTATCGGTCCAGCCCGGCCTCGAACTCACAGAGATCCGCCTGCCTCTGCCTCCCGAGTGCTGGGATTAAAGGCATGTGCCACCACCGCCCAGCCAGGAAATCTGTTTTATTCAAGACAAAGTGACTACATAAAAATATAAATGATATACGGTCCAATCACAGGAAGTGTTTCATAGTAGTTATGAAAAGTAAAATAGAGCTGGGCGGTGGTGGTATACGCCTTTAATCCCAGCACTCGGGAGGCAGAGGCAGGCAGATCTCTGTGAGTTCGAGGCTGGGCTGGACTGACAGCCTCCAAAACAATACAGAGAAACCCTGTCTCGTAAAAACCAAAAAAAAAAAAAAAGAAGAAGAAAAGTAAATAGAAATTTACATTAATAATTTAAATGGATCATTAATTTATATTTAAGAATTAGAATCACACATAATTTGCTTAGGATATGTGTTCAGAAAATTAAGTCTATGTTTACATTAAAAATCATTCACCATGATCAAGTAGGCTTCATTCCAGGAATGCAGGGATGGTTCAACATTAGAAAATCTATCAATGTAATCCACCATATTAACAATCTGCGAAAGAAAAACCACATGATCATCTCACTAGATGCTGAAAAAGCCTTTGACAAAATCCAGCACCCCTTCATGATAAAGGTCCTAGAGAGATCAGGGATAACAGGAACGTACCT
Source organism: Mesocricetus auratus (assembly GCF_017639785.1). Classification (NCBI taxonomy): domain Eukaryota; kingdom Metazoa; phylum Chordata; class Mammalia; order Rodentia; family Cricetidae; genus Mesocricetus; species Mesocricetus auratus. The sequence continues at coordinate 18,339,168 of NW_024429202.1, forward strand.
GAATATAATAAAAGCAATATACAGTAAACCAACAGCTAACATCAAACTAAATGGAGAGAAACTCAAAGCAATTCCTCTAAAATCAGGAACAAGACAAGGCTGTCCACTCTCTCCATATCTCTTCAATATTGTACTTGAAGTTCTAGCTACAGCAATAAGACAACAAAAGGAGATAAAGGGGATACAAATAGGAAAAGAAGAAGTCAAACTTTCACTATTTGCAGATGATATGATAGTTTACATAAGTGACCCAAAAACTCCGCAAGTTTACTCCTAGAGCTGATAAACACCTTCAGCAATGTGGCAGGATACAAGGTAAACTCAAAAAATCAGTGGCCCTATTATATACAGATGATGAAGTGACTGAGAAAGAAATCAGAGAAACATCACCTTTTACAATAGCCAAAAACAGCATCAAATATCTGGGGATAATGTTAACCAAGGAAGTGAAAGACCTGTATATCAAGAACTTTGTGTCTTTAAAGAAAGAAATCAAAGAAGATACCAGAAAATGGAAAGATCTCCCATGCTCTTGGATTGGTAGGATCAACATAATAAAAATGGCAATCTTGCCAAAAGCAGTCTATAGATTCAATGCAATCCCTATCAAAATTCCATCACAATTCTTCAAGGACCTGGAAAGAACATTAATCAACTTTATATGGAAAAACAAAAGGCCCAGGATAGCCAAAACATCCCTATACAGTAAAGGAACTTCAGGAGGCATCACCATACCTGACTTCAAGCTCTATTATAGAGCTATAGTCCTGAAAACAGCTTGGTATTGGCACAAAAATAGGCAGGTAGACCAATGGAACCGAATCGAAAGCCCTAATTTTAACCCCCACACCAACGAACACTTGATTTTTGACAAAGAAGCTAAAACTGTACAATGGAAAAAAGAAAGAATCTTCAACAAATGGTGCTGGCATAACTGGGTACTGGTATGCAGAAGACTGCAGATAGATCCAGGTTTATCGCCTTGTACAAAACTTAAGTCCAAATGGATCAAAGATCTCAACATAAATCCAGCCACACTGAAATTTTAGAAGAGAAAGTGGGAGATACTCTTCAACGAGTTGGTACAGGAGACCACTTCCTAAACATAACACCAGTGGCACAGGCACTGAGATCGACAATTAACAAATGGGACCTTCTGAAACTAAAAAGCTTCTGTAAGGCAAAGGACACAGTCAAAACGACAAAAAGGCAGGCCACAGAATGGGAAAAGATATTCACTAACCCTACATCTGACAGAGGGCTAATCTCCAAAATTTACAAAGAACTCAAGAAACAAGTCTCCAAAACACCAAAGGATCCACTTGAAAGGTGGGGTACAGAGCTAAATAGAGAATTCTCAGTAGAGGAGGCTAAAATGGCCAAGAGACACTTAAGAAAGTGCTCAACATCCTTAGCCATCAGGGAAATGCAAATCAAAACAACTCTGAGATACCATCTTACTCCTGTCAGAATGGCTAGAATCAAAAACACCGAAGACAATTTATGCTGGAGAGGATGTGGAGAGAGAGGAACACTCCTCCACTGCTGGTGGGAGTGCCGACTCATACAGCCTCTTTGGAAATCAGTATGGAGATTCCTCAGGAAAATGGGAATTAATCTACCACTAGACCCAGCAATTCCAATCTTAGGCATTTATCCAAATGAGGCAGGTTCATACAACAAGGGCATCTGCTCCACTATGTTCATAGCAGCATTGTTTGTAATAGCCAGAACCTGGAAGCAATCTAGATGCCCCTCAACTGAAGAGTGGATAGAGAAAATGTGGTACATTTACACAATGGAGTATTACTCAGCAGAAAAAAAAACAATGGAATCTTGAAATTCGCAGGGAAATGGATAGCACTGGAAGAAACCATCCTGAGTGAGGTAACCCAGTTGCAAAAAGACAAGCATGGTATGTACTCACTCATATATGGATTTTAGACACGGATAAGGATAGTGCCAGTCTGCACTTCCACAGATAGAGAGTCTGGGAAGCAGGAAAGAACCTAAAAGATATGCATATATGCATAGTACCCAAGAGAAGAGGATGGAGACAAGATCCTCTGAATGGATGGGGAACACGGCGAGGGGTGGTGGGGGAGTGGGACCTGGGAAGAAGAGAGGGGGTGAAGAGGAAGAGAGTTGGTCATGGGGGAACAGGAAGTTGAGGGGGTGGGGGTAGAATAGGGGGAAGAGGGAATCATAGGTTAGAAGACAGATCAGGCACCAGAGTGACCTCGAGTGATCTAAAGGGATAACACCAATTGGCAAGCTAAGCAATAGTGGAGGGACCACCTCGAATGCCCATTCCTGATAATGAACTTGATGTCTATAACCATCCGGGAGCCTTCATCCTGTGACTGATTGAAGCAGAGGCAAACACACAATTAATCACTGAACTGAACCCAAGGAACCCAGTGACAGAGAGAGAGGAGTGATGAGCAAATTGGCAAAGAATGGGCTGGCAAAACCAGCAGAGACAGCTGATCTGAACAGGGGAGAGCTCTTGGACCCCAGACCGACAGTGGGGAGGCCAGCATGGGACTGATCTGGACCCCCCAAATGTGAGTGTCAGTGAGAAGGCCTGGGCAACCTATGGGGCCCTGAGCTGTGGATCAGTGTCTATCCCTGGTATACAAACAGTCTTCGTGTGCCTATAGCACAAAGAGGGATGCTCTCTCAGCCTGGACTCTTAGGGGAGTGCCTGGACCCTACCAAGAGTAAAATGACAGACTCTAGATATCCCTTATGTGGAAGGATTTGGCAATAGGGTGAGAGGGACGGGGCGAAGGGGAGTGCGGGACGAGGGGAGGGAGAGGGAACTGGGATTGACATGTAAAACAAGCTATTTAAAATTAAAATAAAAAATGATAAAAAAATTAAAAAAATCTATGGTTTTATTATATGAAGTTTTCAGTGAATATTAGTAGTAAATGGATGCCTTTAAAATCAAGACCATTATTACCCTTTCCACAAATTAAAAAAAGTCTTTATAAAGTTTCCCAGTAGCATGAAAATGAGATAGGTTTTTAAATCTATGACTTCTGAAATATTAGTATTACAGTAATGAATTGATCATAAGCCACTATAAATCAGTTTCCTAATTGGATGGACAACTGATTCCTACCAGCAGTCAAGTACAGTGCTTTCAAATCCTAGCAATTCAGTTTAAAAGCCCTAGAAGTTACAGACACCAGACACATGAGTGAGAGCCATTTCCATGGTTTCAGAGGTACAATTTGGAAGTAACCTCAGCCTATGATGTGTGAAATCAGAAAGCGCATTCTGTTTTGTTAGAGATTCTGAAATAGCTAGTCTCAGTTGCCATATATGCATTTGTTAAAACTAGGAATGATGTAGGTTAAAAAATAAAACATGGTTTTGAATGGAAAGGAGACATCTATATTCCCCACAAACATCTCTCCAACACTGATGTTTTGCTCTTATTGTAAGATTTCTACTTGGATGTTGTATATACATCCTCAACTTCCCGCATTATCACCCTGAGTCTGGTAGATATGAATGGATGAATGACTATTAAGATTCTAATTCTTTACATGACTCATAGTATTTCTTTAGTAGGTAGCAGTGAGAACACTGATTGTCACAGTGGCAGAAAATCCAACTTAGATAATTATATTATGCATGCAGAAATCCCACTTGATGCCACATAATACAAGCTGGACTTTACTTTCTATGGGGTTAAGGGTGTAAGCAGACACTAGTCTCCCACTTGAAGAAGCTTGCCCTCCATTACAGGAAGAAATACAACCTGTGTTTCTTAACTTGTCTCATGCTCATAAGGATTCATTTTGAAGGTATTTACTCTTGAAAAACAGAATAACACAAACAATTGAAGTATGTATGCAAATTCTTAGTAGTAAGAAGCAGAATCAATAAAGTTATTTAAAAATGCCTGTGTGTGGATCTTGGGCAATAGCTCAGTTAGTACAATACTTGCTTTGGAAACATGAGGGCAGAAGTTTTATTTACAGCTCCCACATAAAGGTCAGGTATTGTTGGCTGTATTTAGAATTATCCCAATTACATTAATTAAAATGGAATCTGTCACTGGGCATGGTGACACACACCCATAATTATGGCACACAAGAGTTGGAGGCAGAAATAGTGGGAGTCCAAAGCCATATTTGAACACAACAAGACCCAGTCTCAAGCAAACAATTATCCTATTTAGAATATTAGATTCTCAGAACTGGGGAGAGATAGATAATAGGATCCTTGGAGCCCCCAGGCCAGTCAACATAACCCTGGGAGAGGCTAACTAGTTTGATGGATCCTGAGAAATGACAGCCAAAGTTGACCCCCCTGGCCTCCGTATGCACCTATACACTCATGTACCTGCATGTATACTCATAGTCATGCCGCAGGCCAACATATCCACGTCCACACAACTAAATAAGTAAAAGAGTGCTCATATCATTTTAAATACATAACATAGTTTTACATTGATAGCTGTTTTTAATTCACACACACACACATATATACATATATATTTATTTATTACCAACATGTTCATATGGTGGTATTTTTACCTTTTAATTTTTCTTGGCTGTATACATTTTCAAAAAAAGATTCGTTTCATTATTTATTTGTGTGTATGTGCATGTATATGTGCATATGTGCACAGGTACTTGGGAGGACAAGAGGGTGTCAGATGTACCTCGGTCTGCAGGTGTTTGTGAGCCACCAGACATGGGTGGTGTGGGTGCTGGAAGCTGAAGTTGGGTCTTGAGGAAGAGCCTTAAGTGCTCTTGGCCACTGAACACCCTCTCTGACCCTGGATGACATAAATTTTTATTTAGATTTATTTATCTTGACCCTAATCTAATGAATGAAATGGTTTGGTTGCAGTTAGCTCAGTGCTCTGTTGACAAAACTGTCAAATCTACTTGTATTATCTGTTTTGATGACTTTCATGAGGGGTGTATGGCAACGTCAGTATTTCTCTCCTATTGTGTGTGTGCTTCCTTAAGACAGGGTCTCGCTGTGTTCAAAGCTGGCCTTGAACTCACAATCCTTCTGCCTCCAGTTCCTGTGTGCCATAATTATGCCTGTGTGCTACCATGCCTCGTGACAGGTTCCATTTTAATTAATCCAATTAGGATAATTATCTAGAGCTTGGGGCTTGCTTTTTCATACATCATTGGCTACACAAAGATTGTCATAAATAATAATTTAGACATATGCTGCTTTAGAATGTCTTCTAAAGAACTGGTTATATGGCAGCAAATTAATTTAGCATCATTAGCAATGCTTGTTAATTAGAGTTTTGCAGAATAGTGATTGAATTGCACCAAACTCTCTGAACTTTCATAATTAAAATGAAATTGGTGCTGAGACATTGACTCTATGTGAACACCTCCATACTTATTGCAGATGATATTACAGACAGTTTAAACAATACCAGGATGGGTAAGTCGCAACTGATTATGATTATGAAAACTGTATGAAACCCAGAAAAGTGATTCATGCTGTATTAGAGTCATTTAAAAAGTGTTAACAACATATTTGAAGTACTATTCTCTTTTATCTTCTTTCTACTGGCCCTCTTCCTTTATTCCCGAGGAATCCATTTCCTAGGGAGGATTAGGGTGGTAGGAAAGATGAGGAACAAATGAATAAAGATGATGGGAGAATCCATGTTTGCCTTTCAATAGCAAAGAGAGGGTTGTTTAGTCAACCCAGGGTAGTATTTTGGAAAGTAGTTCTCCTAAGAAACAGTGTTTCTAAAGGTCACTTGCTTCCTACCTACATCCCACAATATGCTTGCTTGTGCCCTCTAGTAAACCATGAATCACCTTGCGCAGAGGAAGAAGATGCACGGGTGGTCAGACCCTATCTGAAAGCAGATGTAGAAATGTCCTTGCCTTCTGGTTTCCTTGTATGAAGTCCCAGAAAGCAAGCCATTGTTCTTGCTTTTCCTCTTCTGAGGAAACTAAGAGGACCAGGAATATAAAATAGAAGTTAAACTTCTTGGTAGCAAAATCTTTAATTCTAAGGGAATTGTTTTTTCTGTCTGCAATCCAATATCAGCACTGTCACTTGAATATATGAACAGAAAACAAAATCCAAGACATGCTAAGTCTTGAAAAAATGTCTTTCATTTCACATTGTTTCTGTGTAATTTGTTTGAAGGCACAGTTGCACAAGCGAGGACGTTGAAGCAAAGCAGAAGATGAAAAAGAAAAGAAGCAGCAATAAGTCAATGCCAACCAACAAACATTAGGAAAACCAACTCTAAACAATCAACAAACAAGACAAGCTGTACACAAACCTACAACAAAACAAGTGAGAATAAGGGACATGACAGAACTTTCCTTTCCAGATAACCTGGAACACGGAAACAAGGACCTATTCCAGAAAACAAGGAATGGTGAGCAGTGTGAGAAAGATGAGAGGCAATCACAGGAAAACAAGGTAGCCACACATGCCAGGAGACAGAGCAGACATTCAAAACGAATCTATTCAAGAAAGGAGATTTATACTGCTTGACTGTGTAAATGACACTTATATTCACAAAAATGCAAGCATCTTTTTAAAATCTTTTTAAAAATTTAAATTAGAAACAAGCTTGTTTCACATGTCCATCCCAGCTCCCTCTCCCTCCCCTCCTCTACCCCCTCACCAAGACCCCAAAACCCCTATCCAATCCCCACTCTGCTTCCCAGGGAGGGTGAGACCCTCCATAGAGGATCTCCAGAGTCTGTCATTTCATCCAGGGCAGGGCTTATGCATCTTAATAACAAAAATTGTACTGTCATTGTTCACCTTCCCCTCTAGCTGGACATGTATGCCATTTCTAGTGTCTTCATGATGTCGTAGATGAGTGAAACTACCCATTACTGTATTTTCTGGTTCAAAGCAAATGTGAAATTTTGTTTGTTTTGGTTTTTGTTTTTGTTTTTTCGAGACAGGGTTTCTCTGCGTGGCCCTATCTTTCCTGGAACTAGCTCTTGTAGACAGACCCTGCCTCTGCCTCCTGAGTGCTGGGCAAATATGAAATTTTGTGATAATGTGAAATTGTCTACCTCACCTTCCAGAGATGGAATTCACAATACTTTCCCTAGAAAGTGTGAGGGTGTATCTCCACATCTTTGTTAACATAGTGAATCATCAGTCTTTTAAAACATCTTTGACTGGTTTCAGTTTTTTCATCTTATGAATGAACATAGGTACTGTTGGTATGTCTAAGGAAAACCTTACATTTAGAGAACCAATTGAGTCTTTGTTTGCTAGGAATTGAGTTCTCATTATTAACTACTTTATTTAACTGAGTTTTGATTATTTTTCTATTGGCTTACAAGAGTCTTTATGCATATTATTATAAATGATACATTTTTCCCATTTGGCCATTTTATTGTATATCTTTTTTAAACACAGTTGTTTATTCATATGATTAAATGTGCATTTTTCATTCGTATGTCTTCGATATTTAAAATGCACTTTTGGGACTGTAAGATGTCTCAGTGGTTAAAGGCCCTTGTCAAGCTTGACTGCCTGAATTCTGACTCTGGAATATACATAGTGAAAAGACAGTACTGACTTCCGGCAGGCTGTCTGTCCTTTGACATCCGTAAGCGTGCCCCCGACACACTAACACAGCCCTCTGCTGACATATAAGTAGATAAATACAAAAACTATCTGTCACTATTAAAAATCCAATGTTTCTATAAACCATTCCAATCCAGCTGTCCATCTTTAAAGTCTTTATCTATTTAGTATGTTTATTGACATTTTTGTCAGAAGGGATCCAACTTTGTTTTTCTAAAGGCTGCATAGTTAGTACAAACCTATTTATTAAAATACAATTTTTAGTGATAAGTAAACCAAAGTGCTACTTAACTTTTGACTCTTTAAATGCATTGATTTGGGAAGAATTAGATTGTTATTTAAAATACTGAATGCAGTAAAATGAATAAAGCTAATTCTCAAGGGTATTATGTGCAGAATCAAACTTGGCACTTGGAAGAGTAAAGAATTGCCTTGATTTTCATCTCTGGCAACTTAGCCTAAAGCACGCTGCATGCAAGCTGTCCTCGCTGGTAACAGTGATATCTACACTGCAATAATTCACTAATTTGGATAATAGAAAATGGCTATTATTATAATGTGCATGTGTGTTTAATTATCACCTTGTCATTAGACTCAATTTGTACCTAATGGTCCCAGAACCAGAGAAGTGTGCTTTACAGGTTGAATCAACCCTTGTAATAAAGCACAACATTGGGAAAAATGCCAAGGTGGCTTCTTGTTTAGTCTTTTTTTAAAATTTAAATTAGAAATGAGCTTGCTTCACATGTCCATCCCAGCTCCCTCTCTCTCTCCTCCTCCCCCGCCACCCCCACCAAGCCCTCTGGCCCCCCACCCAATCCCCACTTGGCAACCCAGGGAGGGTGAGACCCTCCATGGGGAATCTCCAGAGTCTGTCATTTCACCCAGGGCATGGCCTAGGCCCTCCCTCATGTGTCCAGGCTGAGAGAGCTCAGTGTGGGATGGGCACACAAAGTCCATTTGTATGCTAGGGATAAATACTGATCTACTGCCCAAGGCCTCATAGATTGCCTAGGCCTCCTCACTGACACGCCCAAGGTGGCTTTTTAAGGGTTACTTCTAGCCGGGCGGTGGTGGCACACGCCTTTAATCTCAGCACTCGGGAGGCAGAGGCAGGCGTATCTCTGTGAGTTCGAGGCCAGGCTGGACCGACAGCCTCCAAAACAATACAGAGAAGCCCTGTCTCGTAAAAAAAAAAAAAAAGGGTTACTTCTTCATTCACAAGATCACCAAGAATTCTGTGAATTTGCACTATAAGGTGGATTTTGATAATTTGTGTACTCATTTTAAAAAAGTGGTTTCATTGCTTATATGTTGGATTTTTGTGAGACTAAGTAGAGAAATGTATAATAGCAGTTAATATTGAGAAAAATGTCTGACCCTTGATAATGTTACTGTGACGAATCCGAGAGCCAACGGTTTTAGTTGGGATTATGTTTCAGATCAACAGACAAGTATCCATGTAAAAATATTTCTTAGAACTTGGCCTTTTAGAAACAAGAGTTATGCTCTCAAGTTATATAACTGCATCTATTTTTCAGACTGATGGGTGAAGGCTATGCCACTCTAATTCCGGTGTCAGTAGCACCAATAGGATTGCTCATGGCATATCATACAGACCCCTAGGATATCTGGAGTCACTTTTCAGTTTATTAAGGTTAGGTAAATGGGTAGGGTGTGCTCTCCAAATAAACAGACTGTGGAGGCTACCGAAGTCACCTAATTTTCAATTTGCAAAACCCTAGGAAGTTGGCGTGAAAGTAAATTGTAATTAGTGTTTTCATAGTATCTCAGAGAAGCAAAAAGCAATCAGAAAATTGTTTCCATGCTTCAGGAAAGTAAGAGGTGTGTCTAGTGTATACGTCAGGAGAATTTGACAATCAGTGCACTGACAAGTCAGGAGAACAGAGCATCACAAGCAAGTACACAATAGTGAGCAAGAGGAAAATGAGCACAGCCTGTAAAGACTCTCCTTGCATCGTGCAAACCTTCTCCAAACTTCCTTTCCCCAACTCACTCCCTTATCCCAGTTCTCAAGACCGATAGGTACTCCTTGGGAACTCACCAGCCACACTAGCCAGGGAAGCAGGAAGTTAGCTGAATATCTTTACCTCTTGTGTCTCTCCTCCAAATCTCCCCCAGTCTCATCCCAGGCTCTGTAGCAGACCACTTGCTGTAGACTCCCCTATCCTTACCCCCATCTCCAGGGGATCACATAGGTCTTATCCTCCAAATTTCCTTCTCCCAATGCATTGCTTTACCCTGCCCCCAACTCCAGTGGGCATTACTTGGGAGCCAGCCAGGCAAGCAGAGAAATAAGTAGGAAAACAAAGCAGGTAGGGGAGCTTCAGATCTTTTTTTTTTTATTTTAAATAGCTTGTTTAACATGTCAATCCCAGTTCCCTCTCCCTCCCCTCCTCCTGCACTCCCCCATCCCCCCCCAGCCTCCCACCCTATTGCCAATTCCTTCCACATAGGGGATATCTAGAGTCTGTCATTTCACTCAGGGTAGGGTCCAGGCATTTTCCTAAGAGTCCAGACTGAGAGAGCATCCATCTTTGTGCTATGGGCACATGATGACTGTTTGTATTCCAGGGATAGACACTTCAGATCTTCACTTTACTTCTTCTCCATATCCAATCTCACAGGCTCCTGGGCAGCTCTGTAGCAGACTACTTGTGGCCTCAATTCAGTCTCTGCCCTACGTCCCCAGAGAATAAGCAGATCCTGGTAGAACATCCTGCTTTCCTCCCTCCTGTGAGCTCCCCTCCCTCCTGGCCCAGCCCATCCCCATTTCTACATGTCAGCTCCCAATAACTAGAAACACATTTTACCAGGAACCTCCAGAGGTCATGCCTATCAGAAGAATTTATTACTAGGCAACCCACAACCACCACATTCTAAGTACCTGAGAGGGCAATGGAAACCAAGAAACAAAATAACCACCCAATAATAGCAAGGCATATTACCAGCATCTAGAATTACAATCTTGCAAAACCCAGAAGCCTAGATGCCAGTGTAAAAACACAGTAACAGCCAATACAACATTTGTCTCCACTAGAGCCCTCAAATTTTATTATAGTAGGCCCTGAGAAAATTGCAACATAGCTGAAGTCCAAGACAAAGACCTAAAATGAGCCTTTATGACCTCTTTAGGAGGTCCTTAAAGAGGAAATGAATAAATCCCTGAGAGGAATTAATGAAAACACAAACAATGGAAGGAAATGAATAAAAAAAAGTTTCAGATCTGAAATAAGAATAGAATCAAAGAAAACCCAAACTGAAGGAAATCTAGAAATGAATTCCAGCAGGAACCTCAGAGTTAAGCCTCACCAACAATATACAAGAGATGAAAGACAGTCTCAGGCACTAAAGACATGGTAGAAGAAATGGATGCATAGGTCAAAGAAAACATTAGCTCTTAAAAATCCCTGCTACAAAGCGTTCTGTAAATCTGGGACAAAAATCTAAGGCTAATAAGTATAGACCAAGAAGAAGAAGCCCATTGCTGAAGACAGCACTTGTGCAACTCACTGAACATGGAGAAGTTGAGGTGGTGTCTACCTAGAGCCTCACCCCTACATGTTTGTATCCTTGGTATAGGAAGACACTCTGCATAAAACTAAAAGAGAAATGTAAACACCAGCCCAGTGCAAATCTTTCCATCTACAATGGTTGTGTCTGCAAGGTATGCCGTTGCACCAGTGGCACAAAGCTTGTGGGGGTAGCCAACTAATATTTGGTCTGACTTATGGCTCATTCCATGAGATGGAACCTATGTTAGACACTGAGAACCTGAGACTACACAGATAGCTTGGGGACCTAGAGTAAACCAAATGCTATTGTTGCAAAACAGAAAAACAAAATGTAGCAATAAAATCACTCCTAATGACATTCTTCTATACCCATAGAGCAGTTCCTTGCTTAGCATCATCAGAGAAACTTCCTCCTGCAGCAGATGGAAACAAATATAGAGAACCACAGCTGGGTATTATGCAGATAATGAAAGACCTTGGAATGCTCAGCTCAAAACAGAATTCTCCATCCAATCCAACCCCATAATGCTCAGGGAACCCTATATAAGAGGATGAGGAATGATTGCCCTTTGTGTATATATTATGGATTCCAATTCAGTGTTTTTATGGGATTCCTGAGTGAGAATGTGATTGGATTTCTAAATCTGTATCTGTTTCTCGTACCTTTTCTTGGGCCCCTTTCCTTTTATTTGTTTGTTTTTTTCCTATTGTGATGTATTAGTTTTTGTTTTGTCTTCCTATATTATGTTATATTTTACTTTATCATTATCCCTTAAATGCCAGTTTTCTTTCTAATGAGATACAGAAAAGGGGTGGATTTGGATGGGAGTGGCAGTGGGGAGGAACTGGGAGGAATAAAGGTAAGGAATCCATAATCAGGATATATTATGTGAGAAAAAACTATTTTCATATAAGAAACTATATAAATCAATCAATCAACCAATCAAATGCTCATTCTTGAATATAGTACCAAAATAATATGTCTTTGCATTGTCTTCACCAATTCACAATAGTATTATTGGCAAGGGGACAGAGAAATGACATTTAATTGAATACTGACTTATGTGTTAGTACTTTTAATCACTTTACATGCATGTAGAAACAAAATTATTTCCTTTCATTTATGTATGAAGACAAACTTTCAAAAGATAACCCTATGAACAAGTGGTAAGTATTAGTTGGTAACTCACATATGTCTGACATCAAAACTATTGTACTTCTAATATATTCAGCTTGTACTTTCAAAGAAACCTTGGGAATCTAAGAGATATTTGAATATGCTTCATTTTAAACTGCTAATGGCGATTCAGGTCAGTATTACCAGACTTAATAATGAGACAACTTTTGATATTTTTAACTCATGAATGTGTTAAATAAACCTTCTAGAATACTTTATATTTGGAAGGGCAGTGTAAGATTGCACTGTAAAATTGGATCACATTCTGCAACAAAAGGAATGAAAAATCAACAGTATATCATGAAGAGAAATAAGGCTAGACACATATCAGAAGAAAAGCATTCAAGGATCAGAGCTGTTTAGAAGTTGATACAATTAGCAGTGTAGGGGAAAGGAAAGAGCAATCCTTCCCTAGGTCTGGTTTAAAAAGAAATGCAACACAAAGAAAGATCTGGTTATCGCTATAATTCTCTATGAGCTCATGAATTTCCATTTATCCTATCAGTGAGTGGCTGTCCTAGCTTAGTTTATGTTGCTATGATAAAACAAAAGCAACTTGGGAGAGAACGGGTTTATTTCACCTTACTGGTTAGAATCAACCATTAAGGGAAGCCAGTACAGGGTCTCAAGGTAAGAGCTGAAGCAGAGACAATGGGGGAACACTGCTTACTATCTTGCTTCCTGGAGCTTCCAACCCTGTAGCAAAAAGAAAAGAAAATTTCCAAGGGAAATGGTAAAGGAGACTATAATAAAATTTTAGAGTTGCCAATGAAATTTGTAATCTTTGATTTAACCCCTAGATGTTAGCAGGTGACATACTTGAGGTAAAAATGAATAAAACAAGTTATGTATTTCATGACAGAGTCTGATTCTTGACCTTCTACACAATGTTTCTTTAACTTTTTCCTCAAAATATGACTTTATTAATAGTGTAAACATATAAAGCCCTGATTACACATGCAGGATATTTAGCAGATGGTAGAATTCCAATCAAGGAGATATTGCTACTTACTCCAAAACATAGCTTTTTAAAAATCAACCATACGTAAATTTGGTAATAACTGGCATTAGCATTGTTACTACTGGAAAGTTTTAGTACAGAAGCTGATCACCTGTCCAAATTTAATTAGACTTAATGACTAGAAAGAAGGGACCTGTACTCCATCTGATGCTCAAGGTAGTATTTTACATTTTCCAGAAGGTTTTTGTTTTCAGTGCAAGAATGGATGATTTTATAACAATGTTTGTTAGTGCTGTGAAATGTATTTCATTTTGCCTATGAAGAAATACTATTGAGTACCTAGATTGCATTAAGGACTGCTAACCCTGGGACATGTAGCTAAACATTAGATAGACAAGGACCATGTCTTCTTAGAGGTCATACTTCGGCTGGAAAAAGAAGAAAGACCTGTGATGTATCTTACATTGGATAGTTTTCTTAAAATGAAAAGATTTTATCACAGACATTGTGATTTTATGAAAATTCTTTTTAAACATTTTAGCAATTATTTCATAAAAGTCTTCTGCCTTCACACATACTAATATTTATTTGTGATTCATATCAATATAATAACAATACTAACCATGAATAAGTGTCAAATAGTGGTTTTGGAGAGCAAGTTATTTTAAAATGTTTAATATACTACCTCATTTAGCTACAATATTGTAAAGCACAAGAATTATCACATTTTTGTAGATAATGAAACTAAGGCATAGATGACTAAGACACATGGCCAGCTTCAAACTCATGTCAGTATATTCCTAAAATACTCTGGGTGAGTTCTTGGTGTTTTATCAAATGGGTGGAATAGTTAAGCAGAGTGGATATGATTCTATCCATTGTGAGAGAGTGAGCATCATAAAGTTCAACTTTGCTGATAAAAATGAGGCTCAAGTACACCTATTTTTTTAAAAAATGCTTTAATAGAATGGGATGAAATTAGACTAATTTTGGTGTAGATTTATGACTTGAATTGTATGCATTGCTGCATATAAATTTTTTGTCCACTTTGTAATTCACTAATGCATTTGAGGTGTATTTTCCCTCATTTTCCTAGATTGCTTAGCATTTCTTCAATGTGAGATAAAATAGTCTATCATAAAAGTCCCAAATTGCCAATTTATTTTACTTTTAGTAAAGTTAACGGTTGAGGCTTAAAATGTGTAACATGGATGTTTGATGAAAACAATTCAAAATATGTTTTGAAAAAAATGCCAAGTATAAACTGAGGGGCAGAATAAGCCATTCTCAAGTCATTTGTCTAATGAAAGGCATATAAATCATGCCCGTGTCGAACAAGCTGACTGTATGTTTTTCAAAAACATAAATCTTCTCTGAGGTTAAAGCATAAATCTTTCAAAGCCTTTAAGCATTGACTTGCTTGCATTTCTGTAAAATATTTAAAAATAGTTTTATATTGTATAGGCACTGTTTTTTATTTACATTTTTGAGGTTTTTTTTGTACACAAGTACTGCACTTGCTTCATCTTCATGCCTCTTTCTCACCCATTCAAGCATCTTTTATTTTGATCAACTAATTCACTTACAGAAGTCTTGGGCTCACAAATTTAAAGAACACTTTTATGTTTCTTTAAGTAAGACTTTAAAATTCATTGGTACTCTTATCTTTTATTTACTGGTATTTTACCTGAATGTGTGTCTGTGAACCATGCGTACAGACTGTGGAGGCTAGAAGAGGGTATCAGATACCCTGGGACTAGAGATAAAAATGGTTGTAAGTTGCCTTGTTGGTGCTAGGAACTGAACCTGAGTCTTCTGGCTATAATCCACAAGCCCAGAAAAGTTGGGTAAAAAGGGAACCCTAAGAGGGACACACATGGAGGATCCCAGGATGGGAAAATCGTTAATAGTTAAGATCTCCTGGGTAACCTCGGAGGGGGGGTTACAAAGAAGGAGATGGGGGCTGGGATCATGAGGGATCTAGAAGACGTAGTTCGGGGAGAGAAGGAGGAGAAGAGTAATGAAGGAGATATTTTGAGAGAGGGAGCCATTATGGGGTTAGGGAGAAACCTGGTGCTAGAGAAATTCTCAGGAATCCACAAGGATGACCCCAAGCTAAGAATCCTAGCAATAGTGGAGATTAATGACTACCCTAATTGTCATCACAGAACCTACATCCAGTAACTGATGGAAAAAGATGCAGTGACCACAGCCAATCACTGAGCTGAGCTCGTGAGGTTCAGTTGAAGAGAGGGAGGAGGGATCATATGAACAAGGGGTTCAAGAGCATGATGAGGAAAACCAAAGAGACAGCTGACCTGAGCTAGTGGGAGCTCATGAACTACAGGACTGAGAGCTGGGGAGCCTGTATGGGACTGAACTAGGCTCTCTGAATGTGGGTGACAGTTATGTGACCTGTTATGTTGGGAGAGGGCTACAAGTGGCACCTGGACCTATCCCAGCGGCATGAACACAGCTCCTTGGAGCCCATTCTCTATGGTGGGATACCTTGCTCAGACTTGATACAGTGGGGAGGGACTTGGTACTGCCTCAACTAGGTATGCCAGACATTGTTGACTCCCCAAAGAAGGCCTAACCCCCTCTGAGGAATGGGTGTGGGTTTGGAAGAGGGAGGTGAAGGGCTGGAGAAGGGGAGGGAGGGAGAACTGAGGTTGGTATATAAAATAAAAAATAAAATGTTTTAAATTAAAAAACAACTTTTACTGAAAAAGAGCTGCCCATAGTTCTTTTGGGATTTAATAAGAAATTATTATTTAGTAGGTGAGTTTGTGACTCTAATGCAAATAGTATCTTATATTACAAAGTAAAAAAAATATATAATAATTTTCCTTGGAAATAGGTAAATTTTTGTGTGCGGGGCCTACTAACTGTAGTTGAACAAATGCTTGCAGACGACTTGTATATTAGTTGCAAATGACCAGTTGGGACCAACTTTAACTTGTTGATTCCACTAGTCGAAGACAAGGCCGTTGCTGTTTACTTCTGTATTCCCTGTGCTTACTGCAGTGTCTGCATGTGCTAAGCCTTCGGTCAAGGGAGGACGGTGGGAAGAGTCCATGTCACTTGCTGAAGAGTTGCCTTTTTTATGTACCAACTTAGAGAAAGAATTGCTTCAGGACTTCCCCAGTGTGTGTGCTTCAGGCCATCTGTTAATGCAGTGTCACTTGATTTATAACTGGCCAGCTGAAAATTTCTCTCTTGCCTGCAATATTTAGGGTAGTTTTCTTAGAAAGACATATTCTCTCTCTTTCTGTCTGTCTCTCTCTCTCTCTCTCTCTCTGTGTCAGTCTGTCTCTGTCTCTGTCTCTGTCTGTCTCTTTCTGTCTTCTCTGTCTCTGTGTCTGTCTGTCTCTATCTCTGTCTCTCTCTGTCTCTCTGTCTCTCTGTCTCTCTGTCTCTCTCTCTGCCTTCTGGATCCTCATTTTCACTTAGGCAGGGTTTATCTGGGCCCCAGGGATCTGGTCTTCAAGTATCATTTAGTGAACAGGGACAAGGCAACTCCGCTGCTGACAGACTTAACCTTTGCCCTCTGTCTAAACATTTGGTGCCATGTGGATGAGTATTTAATAACTTCTCTGTGAGGTGGGGCCAGAGCAACACAGATTTACTCCTGAGGACTAAAATTAGTATGTTACATGAAATAGCAGTCTCGGGCCTCCCACCTGTCTTTCTTCTGACAGGACACGAAAAGCCAGAAGAGATGGGGGCGGGGGAAGGGAGGTCCAGCCAACTGTCTCATTTCAGTCGAAGACCCCATCTTGCTTATGAAGCCACTGTTGGGTGTTTTAGTAAAACCCAAGTTCAAAACAGCAATGATTTTTTTTTAATTTTAATTTAAAGGGAATCTGGTTAGTCGTGAAGGGTAGGAAGACCACAGAACACTCACAGTTTAGGAGCCTACACACAAGCACTTTATATATTTACATAAAATAAATAACAAGTGATGACTGTATTTAAATATGAGGGTTTACATCTAATATTCAAATGTAAGAAAAATTTAGTGTCATTTGCCATAATTCAAACAATATGAACAAACAAGGAAATCACTAACCTTAACAGAGGATTTCAAGGTTAAAATCTTCATGGTCTCCTAATAACATACCAAAATCTACCCTTGCCCTATAATCTTTGATAAATCATATCACAATCAAGTAAATCTTAATATTTTTAATAAAAATGTTCTTGTTTAGAATTGATGTTGCCTTCTTTGTATCTTGTAAATATCAACCCAAGAGATGCTTTAGACTCAATAGTAGTTTGGCTTTTAAAACATCTTGATCTTAAGTACATAGTTTGCCTATAATCAGAATATGCTATCTTAGAAACAATCTGATTCTGCAAGTGCTTTTCTCAAATAATTCATAAAATAAACTTTTTTTTTCTTCTTTTTTTTCCAAATTTTTTTTATTTTAATTTTAAATAGCTTGTTTTACATGTCAATCCCAGTTCCCTCTCCCTCCCCTCCTCCCGCACTCCCCTTCCACCCTCTCTCCCACACTATTGCCAAATCCTTCCACATAGGGGATGTCTAGAGTCTATCATTTTACTCTTGGTAGGGTCAAGGCACTCCCCTAAGAGTCCAGGCTGAGAGAACATCTCTCTTTGTGCTATAGGCACATGAAGACAGATTGTATACCAGGAATAGACACTGATCCACAGCTCAGAGCCCCATAGGTTGTCCAGGCCTTCTCACTGACACTCACATTTGGGGGTCCAGATCAGTCCCATTCTGGCCTCCCCACTGTCGGTCTGGGGTCCAAGAGCACTCCCCTGTCCAGATCAGCTGTCTCTGCTGGTTTTGCCAGCCCATTCTTTGCCAATTTGCTCATCATTCCTCTCTCTCTGTCACTGGGTTCCTTGGGTTCAGTTCAGTGCTTAGTTGTGTGTTTGCCTCTGCTTCCATCAGTCCCAGGATGAAGGCTCCCGGATAGTTATAGACATCAAGTTCATTATCAGGAATGGGCATTCGAGGTGGTCCTTCCACTATTGCTTAGCTTGCCAATTGATGTTATCCCTTTAGATCACTCGAGGTCACTCTGGTGCCTGATCTGTCTTCGATCCTATGATTCCCTCTTCCCCCTATTCAACCCCCACCCCCTCAACTTCCTGTTCCCCCATGACCAACTCCCTTCCTCTTTACCCCCTCTATTCTTCCCAGGTCCCACTACCCCCCCCCCTCGCCCTGTTCCCCATCCATTCAGAGGATCTTGTCTCCATCCTCTTCTCTTGGGTACTATGCATATATGCATATCTTTTAGGTTCTTTCCTGTTTCCCAGACTCTCTATCTGTGGAAGTGCAGACTGGCACTATCCTGATCCATATCTAAAATCCATATATGAGTGAGTACATACCATGTTTGTCTTTTTGCGACTGGGTTACCTCACTCAGGATGGTTTCTTCCAGTGCTATCCATTTCCCTGCGAATTTCAAGATTCCATTGTTTTTTTCTGCTGAGTAATACTCCATTGTGTAAATGTACCACATTTTCTCTATCCACTCTTCAGTTGAGGGTTCAGAGCTGTTTTCTTTAAGTGGTATCTATTTTGCCTCAGTATTTGGCAAAGATATCAAAAATAACACCATTTCTGTTCTAGTGATAACAGACAAGTCAAGGAAAACTATCATTTAGACATACTCCTTAAACTCATTTAAAGATGCTTGTATCACTGTGAAAAATACATTCATATGGAGTTATTCTTCGCTGTTAGTAATCTATTTAATTAGGGAATTTCAGCTAGAATTGTGGCACCCAGTTGACAACAGTTTGTTTGAGATTTTGATAGATTAAGTACTACATTTACCTTCTAAGAGTTCAACGAAGTGCTAAGAAATGAATGAATGGATATGGTTAAGATTTACTATAAACTATAGGTAAGGTTTCTATAAACCATAGGCCAAAGACTTATCTGGTGTGTACTTTAGCAATTACTAGACATATCACAGGGATTAGAATTCAGCATTGACCCTTCACCATAAACCTGAGGACATTAAGCTGTCAATGTGCAGAGGCACAGCAAGACTTTACATGTGGTCATTATTCTACTTTTAAAAATCCTGAATAGTGGACAACTTCCAGAGAAAGTGACCCAAGAAGCAGCAGAAAGCTTCAATGAGCAGATGACCTTGAGAACTTAAAAACAGTCAGTGGCAGGAAAAGTCCTTAAAAATTTTTGATGATCCCTCACGGGAGGTCTCATCCTCCCAGGGGAGTAGATGGGGGATGGAATGGGGGGTTTGGTGGTGGGCATGAGAGAAGGGAGGGAGAGAGAACTGGGATCAGTATGTAAAATAAGTTTTTTAATTAATTAATTAATTTTGCTTTTCGAGGCAGAGTTTCTCTGTATTGCTTTGGAAGCTGTCCTGGAACTCGCTCTGGAGACCGGGGTAGACTTGAACTCACAGAGACCCTCCTGCCTCTGCCTCCCCAGTGCTGGGATTAAAGGCATGCACCACCAATGCCTGGCAAGATGGTTTTAATTTAAATTGAAAAAATTTTAAAGTAAAACAAACAAACAAAAAATGACACGTTATCAGCTTCACCCAAGTTTTTCTGTAGCTTTTAATATTTAGAATATAGTAAGCTAAATCATTAAAATTACTACAACATTAAAAATTAACAAAGATAATGTTCAACAAATGCCACTTATTTCTTGAGGGAAAACAATGTGCCACACACTGTTAGATATGCTTGGAATTCCAAATAAACAACTTTTCCAAGTGGGTCAATGTAACATTTACATTAGTGTCTCGCCTTATCTAACTCTCATTCTGCTAATAGTCAATGAGCAGAATTCTCAAAGACTCTTGTCTTTGTGGGGTTAATATTCAAAGGAGAAGGAAATCAAAAACAAAACAAACATAATAAACAAGTTCTAAATACATTAGAACAATAGAAGAAATGTGAAATGAGAAAACATGGAGCGTCTGATGGGTATTAGAAACCCTTGTTTGCCTTTGTAACAGAAGGGTAGCCTGTGCAGTCATTGAGAAGATGATGAACAAGCAGAAATTGTCCACGGGCAAGGAGGTTAGCTATGTATTCATCAGGGAGAGCAAAGAGGAAAAGTGAAGCTCCTATGTGGAAGTGTGACTGGAGGTGAGGGGAACAGGTAGAGAGAAATGATAGTACAACTCCAGAGAGAAATGATAGTACAACTCCAGAAACTCAGGAAGAATTTAACCCTGTAAGACTTTGTAGGCCATTGTGTTATGTGTGGATGATAGTTTAAAATCAAAACAGGAGAGCACATTGGGGATTTCAAAAAGAAGAGTAATTAGGGGTGTTCTGGTTTCTGCATTTAGAAAAGGTTCAAGGACAAGGGCTCGATGGTAGAGTTGGGTTTTTGTTTGTTTTTATTAGTGCAAAGCCATAGTCAAAAATCCCTAGTAGAAAAGCGAAGTCTCAAGGCAAACAAAAGGAGGAGTGAGGAGATGGCAGATTGGTTACTGAAATAACCACAGGACACATGTTAATAACAGTGAATCAGTGGAAACAGAAGAGAATGTGAGAAACAGTCAGATCATGAGTAGTTTTCAATGATAAGGCTAATGCAATAATTAGGTTTATAATGCTTATGTTTGCATAGTCAATGCAACTATGAAAATAAAATGCAATGCAGTATTACATGAAAATGCATCCTATGTTTCCATAATAATCAATCAGTTCCCATTGGACCAACACATGGAAAATTATCAGCTATGGATCAAATATAAAAACACAGATGAAGAAGGATGGAGTGTAGGCAAAAGGACTCATGAATTCATAAAAATGATATAAAGTGATTTTTCAACTCTTTTATAATTTTTATTCATCTTTTCCTGGTGACTATGTGAATTCAACTTTCCACTTTGGAATCCCAGAAGAATAGACTGTGTGTAGTCCTTTGAGAACACTTGTGAAAGTTGGGTTTCCTGCTTTAATTACTTTGCTCATTAATGCAATAGTAAGTCAGTGAATGCAGATGTTGCACTGACTCTTAGAATAAGTGATTTAAAGATGTTTTTCCCCTTAGGATGAGGACTTTCTTAATTCTGAAAATTTTACCATTTTCCTCTTGTTTAAAACATTATCAAATAATTTTATTATAGTTTTATCTAATATGTAAATTGTATTTCTTTTTTCTTTTTTGTTTTGTTTTTTGATTTTTTTTTGAGGCAGGATTTCTGTATATTGCTTTGGAGCCTGTCTTGGAACTCACTCTGTAGACCAGGCTGTCCCGGAGCTCACAGAGATCCTCCTGCCTCTGCCTCCCAAGTGCTGGGATTAAATTTGTGCACCACCAACACTCAGCTGTAAATTGTATTTCTAAACAAAAGGTATGGTGTGTGTGTGTGTGTGTGTGTGTATGTGTGTGTGTGTGTGTGTGTGTGTGTGTGTGTGTACCAAGAACCACAGAAAGAAACTGGAAATGCAATAAAAGTCATGGGAATGCACTAATAGGCATATACAGGACTGGAGTCAAAATTTGGAAAACTTAAGCAGCATCGATCATTTTCTTATTTTTAAGGGGTTTAGTCTGAGCATAAAGTCATTTCTGAGTCACACAGTAGCTAAAGGAAAAGCCTGCAGGCAGCTGAATTGAAAGATTCACGTTTAGAGTATTGGGCAAAAGCCATTCCTAGAAAGTTAAGGAGAAGGGGTTACAAAGCCCCGGAGAAAAGTTTGTCACAAATTCTGAATCTAAATGCTGTTCAAGTCTTTGGTTGATCTTCTCCTATTTAGGGGGAAAATTTTGAAAATCAGGGTTAGGACTAGTGCCAACTAGAAAGGAAACAGTTTGTTATATGAATTCAACTACTGTAACTCATTAAAATTGTTGTTTATCTCTGGAGAAATGGACCAGAATACAGGATTTGTGCTGGTTAGTTTGTGTCAACCTGACACAAATCCAGGCCTATCTAAGAAAAAGGAATCTCAACAGAGGAATTGTCCCCATCAGATTGTCCACGAGTGGTGTCTGTAGAAAACTTTCTTGATTCCTTAGTGATGCTTGAGGGTCTAGGTGTAGCACCCTCAGGGGGGTTGTCACTCACTAGCCTATGGTCCTTAATTTTCTGGTTAAGAAAGCAGGTCAAGAAAACCATGGGGGAACAAACCAGTAAGAAACACTCCTCTGTGTCCTCTGCTTCAGTTCCTGCCTCCAGGTCCCTGCCTTTAAGTTTGTGCCCTAACTCCCTTTGTAAGATGGAATCAACACTTCCAATCCAAGTTGCTTTGGTTATGTGTGTATTACAGCATTGGAAAAGAAGTTATGACAGATTTCCTATAAAGTAGTCACCCATGGGTGAATGTAAGAGAAAATAACTTGCCATACAAGTAAATGGGTAAATGTAACCCATTCTGTACACAGCACAACCAGAAAACCAGCTTGACATTACTCATGAAAGAATAATCAAAGAAGTATTTTAAGGCATCTATTAACAGTCAAGAGTAGCAACTAAGTTCTCAAGAACACATAACAAATAATAATGTAGAAAATATTGATGAAAAATATCCAGTATACCAACAAATTCACAAATTTATAATATTGTCTATATTAAAAAATACAGACTATGATTTAACAGTAGACCAAAGACAACCAAAACATTAGTGAGCCCGACAATAGTGCATTAGAAATTATCCCTTCTAAAGAAGGAAAAAAGTAATAAAAGCTGCCTATGAAAAATGGGACATTCTGATTGGTGAGTTCTTATCGGAAATAAAGAGCCCAGAAGAGAGGGGAGAGCCTTTAAATGAGTGGTCAGACCAAAGCCCACATCCTGGTAACAATATTCAACATGGCCAAGTAGGCCTTATCCTAGGGCAGTGAGATGGCACACACTCAAAAAATATGTAAGCTACTTTACCATATTGAGGTGTTGAACTAAAAACAATACATGTCTATTTTTACATATGCGAAAAACACCATAAGTTCAACATGTAGGCTACTTAAAAAGTCTGCCAAATTAAAGCCAGAAGAAATTTCTTTAGCTAAATCTAAAAGCAGCACAAAACACTCATAAAAATTCCAGGTTTAATGTAAAACTCTGGTACACTTAAATGAAAAAGGCAAGTTCCACTATCTTCTTTATCCAATATTCTTTAAACTATCCTAAAAAATCTAACAGAAACAAGAAACAGAAAGATCATATTTAATATGAAACTTATGAGCTTCCATGCCTATGTCATACAGGGACATTTTGGAAATATGAGATAAACTATTATAAAATGAGGACAGCACGGTTAAGTATAAGGAAATATACGAGACAATACAAACAATGTGATATCTTACTAAGGTTGTAAATACATTCTAGCATGAGACAAGAAATATTTTGAGACAGTAACATATTTTTCTGCCTCTTGAAAAAACTTCTGTCTCAGCATAATATTTGGTGTGGTCTGTTCTTTCTCTTGCTGATTTGTAATGTGTCCCATATTAAGCCCAAAGTCCCATAAGTATTTGAATGTGTTTCAGGGCTTTGCAAGTCTTAAAACTAAAACATTTAACAGCATTAAATATTTTTGAGATGTAACTGCTTTTAGAATTGTCATAAATTGACAAGCCAATAATTTGTATAGCTACTTTGGAGAGAGAAATTAGTATCTTGTTAAATTGGACAAAGGATATTCTTTATCACACAGTGACTTTACTTGTAGGTATATATCCAAGAAAATACTCATATCATAAGATATAAGCAAAAAGTGATTCATTGTACATTGTTAGCAAATGAAAACTTCAACAGGAAAATTGTCATATCATTATTGGTGTGAGAGACTTTTGCCTATTGGAAGATTATAAGTCAGTTAAAAAGAATAAATTTAATCTACAGCATCCACATGGATAAAATTTAAAACCATGATAAGAAATATCATACAGAAAATACCTATTACCAAAAGAATAGCATGTATGAAAAAGACAACCCAACATGATTTTAAGTACATGCCTGTAACACAGACATGCAGTAATCACACATTATTATCAATATAGTGACTTCTTTAGAATAAAAAAAGAGCCAGGTGGTGGTGGTGCACGCCTTTAATCCCAGCACTCAGGAGGCAGAGGCAGGCGTATCTCTGTGAGTTCAAGGCCAGGCTGGACTGACAGCCTCCAAAACAATACAGAGAAACCCTGTCTCATAAAAACAAAACAAAACAAAAATAATAAATAAATAGAATAAAAAAGAAAAGTAGACATTTAATAATATTTTCTTTGAAAAATATCTAAAGCAATATTATAGGTTATTAATACTTGCTTACTTTAAATAATAGATGCAGTGTCTATTATGTTCCATATTCATTAAACAGGAGAGAATCACGTTTGTTATTGTAAGCTTGACAAAAGCCTATTGTTGCAGAGATCACAGGCCACAGATAAAAATCTATTATTATTGTTTTCTAAATGGTCATACTGTCAAATTGCTTATTAAATATTGATCTGTAACTATAGAGTCATGCTGCTCTCAAATTTGGCCATGGAAGCTCCTTCATTCAATGGGTAGCAGTTATTCGCTACCAGTTATTGGCCAGAGAGTGCCCGGAGATACAGAAAGCAAGAGAAACCATTGTCATTGCTCTTGTTATCTGCTTTAGCCAGATGGTAAGACCCTAGTGCTGAAGACACCACACATTTTTGTTTCAGGGTACTGAGAATTAGTCTTCAACTTACCAAGGAGCTATCCCTGCTGGCTGGATTTCATGGTGCTATTAGGTACTATGCAGCATGTTGGGGGAGAAAAGACACCAGTAGTCTTGCCCATTCCTTGGTAACTGCATGCTATGATATTGACCTGCCAGCCAACAGGTGTTCACTGATGCAATAGTGATGAAAATGTTTATGGCAGTGACCAGTCCCCCCCCACTGGATTTGAAGCCTGATCTACAGGAAAGAATTCACGACTGGTACCTTAAACATAGTCAAGCCCCAAGAGTAGGGAATTCATAGGCCTGTTAATGTTGATCTCTAAGTGGCCGTGTTGTTAAACTACCTTCTAAACTGTATTGATATTTTAGATTTTTTCTTTCTTCTTTTTTCTGTTCCCAACCTTGATCAGAGAAATTTGTTGTTGCAGTGGACAGCAGATAACACAGAGGAGCACTGTTGTTCAAAGTGTTGTGTGCAAGAAACTGAGTGCTTGGGTATAGATGGGACATCTCTATCAATGCCTCCCTCTGCAGGCTCAGGGAATATCTTAGAAGAGTGTTAAGAAAGAATCTACTTACTGGAAGATAGGGATGGGAGCTGTGAAATGTGGTTCTCTGGACATGGCATGGATATTACATGCATGAAATCACAATGGCTATGTTTACCTTTGCAAGATGTATATAAGATTGAGGTGATTGAAAATTCAAGCATGCTTCAAGGCTGACCATATGGTATCCCCTGTTCTGGTGAAAACCAATTCTCCCATTCTCAGCATTCCTTAGCTGCCTGTAGTTCCTTGTGTACGACTTGGGTCTCTTTACTTTTCTCCTATTCATGTTAGTATGTCTATTGTTCTCCTTGGTCAGATTGTATTTATATATTTAGTGTACATACACATATGTGTCACAGTTAGTGAAAAAAAAAGAAGCCATGAGTTAGAAAGAAAGTAAAACTGTGTATATGGGAGAGATTAGAGGGAGGGAAGTGAAGGGGACAAATGATGTAATTATATCATAGTCTCAATTTTTTCCCTCGAATGTGAAGGGAGAGGGACTCTGGAGACCAATCTGAGGAGCCACTGATGGCTAATTGGTGCTGAAGGAGGCGGGGTCATTTTCCTTTGGGCTTAGGCATTTAGAGAAGGTTCTTGGGCAAGGCTTTGTAGACTGTGTTCCACTCTCAGAATTAATGGGCTGATCTTGAAGTTATTCCTTAATGCTTTGTTATTAGAATAATCTGGGAAAGCTTTAAAGAAGGCATCACCTGGGGAGATTTGCAAATTTATTCATATAATGTCAAAAATCATCATTCAGATTTGTCAAGCCAAGGAGACTGCTAGAACAATTAAAGAGTAAAGATAGAAGGGACATAGGGGTAACTCATCTCTATGTTTTCAATCACCAGGTTATACTTTTCTTTCCCCTCCCTCTCTCCTTTTATCCTTTCCTTCCTTCTCTTTTCTTTCCTTCCCTCCTTGCTGACTCTTCTTTCTCCCCCACCTCCTTATATTTGTTTGTATGTTTGGCTTTTGGCAAATATTTGCCCTCTCACATTGTACTTTGGAGTTCTGTCTTTATGACCCGTGAAGATGATTCTGCTGAAGGGTCCAAATGTTATCACAGGAATTCAATCCTGGAATTTGAACATGAACTGTGTTCACCAAATCAAACGTGAATTTAGTACAGACTTCATTTGGAAGCTGCAGTGCCATTTTGGTCAATCTTCTTATCAGCCCCGTTCTCTGTGTTTTCTAAGGCAACCTGGACAAGGAGACAGTCAACTCTTGTGAGATGGTGGAACGTCTAAGAACTGCTGTGATTGAACTTCTCTAGTGAATCTGCATCCAGGGTTCGGTCCTACACATCATTTCATCAACTCTACTTTTCTCTATTCCTTGCAAAGTTGGTTTCTGTTACTCCTTTATCTGCTTTCTTCATTGAGAATATATATATATATATATATATATATATATATATATATATGAGAAGTTAGAATGTACAAATGAAAAACACAACACTGAATGAAAATAGATGGTTTGTATACTGTTTAGATTACTGGCAATGTGGTTTTACTTGAGTTTTAAAATTTAAATCAATTGCCAAAGCACAGTGATTCTCAGGGACAGAGAAATAGCTGTAATAAACTTAACACCCTCATACACTTCCTGCATGCAGAGGCATTACACTCAATTACTATTTCTCTTCATTCATTGTTAAACAAAGTTTTATATGAAATCAAAATGAGTGAGTACTACTGCTTCGATGAGGAAAATAGTCCAGCCGGTAACTTTCCTTACCCAGCTCAGCATTGTAAACTCGGATGGTTTTTAGTACTTTATGTCTTGGCGTTGTCAATGCTTGTGCTCTTGCTTAGGAAAAAGAAAAATCACTGTTGGACTTACTGGTAGGTTACTAATATGTAGATTGAAGTTCACCCTTCACAATGACATAATCAGGAACTAAACGTTAGGTATTCTGAAGGGTCTGGTTTCTCCCAGAAGTCCCAAAAGTAATAGTGTTGTGTATTCCTGATACAAATACTGACTAATGAGTGATTCAAAAATGTTTATTCAAGAAATGTGCTTTAAAGACTATGGGTCTCAAACTATGTAGGAGTTGCTTTAGGAAAATTTAAATTGTGACTGTATAGACTACACTGGCAATGTAAAAGTTACATATTTTTAAAAAGTGCCTGTGGTGATCTGACTACGAAGTGACAATAGGAAGCCACTGACCTATGAAATAAGGCACTGATCTAGGAAGAGTATTAAGCCTTGTTTGATCTCTAGACCAGGTGTAACATCAGCTTTCAAGTAGGTACCTACTGAGAATGTATAATTCCTATTCTCAACCCCACGATTACAGAATAAAACTATGATTCCCTGGGTGGTTCCTATGCATTTTAAATTTTAAGAAGCATTGAGGCATCTAGCCCAGCAGGCATGCTTGAATAGTTGGATTAAAGTTGCAATTGAAAGGCATTCCTAGCCCTAACCCCCTCTACTTAACTAAGCATCTTCTATCTTGATTTTCACCAGTATGCCTCCCCCAAGATAGAGAGATTTCTTTATTGCTGTGCATTAAGTTGGATTTCAAAGCCAGAGTACTCCAACATTCTAAAAGTTTTCCGGGTAGGAAGAAAGCTTATTTCTCTACTGTTTCCATAAACAATGGTTTTCCACTCCAACTTCATATTTAGCTCTACTTGTGGGACTTTAAAAAATGTACTGGTCCCACATTATACATATTAAATTAGAATTTGGGGTGATGAAGTCCAATGCTGGCATTTTCTAAAGCCGTCCAGTGGATTTTAGTGGGCAGCTGGTTTTGAGAACTACTTTGGATGAACTCTCTGATATATCATTGTCTTGTTTAATATATTATAGAGCAATTAGTAATTTTGGATTCCTGGAAGACTGATATCAGTTACTTCAATTAATAAAATATTAAACTGCATTGTATGAATTAAATATTTAGAGCATGCAGGTTGACAGTAACCTCAATTCACTCCTATTTATAGATGATGGTTGATTGTACATAAGGAAATGAATTAATGGCATACATATCATGTAGCAATGCCCACATAATACTATTATTTCGATATATAAAATGTAACACTTTTCATTGATATTTAGATTTGCCATATCTTTAGACACCACAAAGCAAAAATATCTTAGCTCTGTCTCTGTAAGTGCATCCTAGATGAATGGCAGAGAGCACCATGGGGTGCTCCTTAGCAGAAGGACATCAGCGACTATGATACATGCACAATGTAGATAGAGTCTTATACAATTTCCTGGCTATGGGTCCAAAATTCCACTTCAAGTGAAATGATAAACAAATATCACATATCAGCCTTCAAACAAAAGTTGAAAATGACTAAGGAATCAAATGACTAAGTAGTTGGGCACATACCTTAGCTGAAGAAAAACAGCCATGTGCCTTCCACAAGATAAGCAAGCCCAACTCTAAATAATACCAAATATAATTCCAAAATGTATAAAATCGAAGGTATAACGGTAAACATTTCTTTCAAAATTATTTTACTCAACCTTGAAAAGAAAAACATTAAAGAATTTGGCTCTTCTTAAGTAAGACCCTTTTTGGATTCTTGAGTTTCCTGTCGACCAAGAAAAAGTTTTTCTTTAAATGCCAGTTGGAAAATGTGAGTAAGACATTACTATCATTCCATTTGGGGTGCTCAACTTCTAAGAAAAATACACATATATAAAATAAAAACCCTTCAAATTCCTGTGCTCTACAGATAGCAGTGCTCCATCCAGAGTGCTGGGCGACATCCTTAACCCTGACCTTCTAGCATTATCATGGAGTTAGAATATTAGTGACTACATACTTAATTTATGTCATTCATAATAGCAACATGAAATTCAACAGACCTCAGCCTATACTTGATCTTAAAAAAAAAGAACTTTATTCTTTTCCATTAAGCTTAGAGTGTTTCTTTTTTCTCAATATATGTTTTTATTTAAATTAGAAACGTGAATGTTTCACATGTCAGTCCCAGCTCCTTCTCCCACCCCTCCTTCCTTGTCCCTCCACCAGTCCCCCAGCCCCCCACCCAATCCCACATCATTCCCCAGGGAGGGTGAGGCCCTCCTTGGGGGGGGATCACTTAGAGTGTTTCTTAAGTTAAACAAGACTCTTTAATGCTCCATGAAGAAATATGTAGTAATAAATTGCATCTAAATGGGTATATTTCATATATTTATGATTAAGGATTTAAGAAATGATGAACATTTAACTGACAACTATCCTGTCACATGCACATTTTTAAATCTTCTCATGTTGCCATTTTATCATTTGCAAATCTCACAAGTAAATCATGGGAAAATAACAATAGCCTCTTCTGGCAGGTTTGGGGACAAAGTGACTATCATTCTAAAAGTGTAACTTGGCTGGACTTGATGGGACACACCGTTGACCACAGCACTTAGCAGGCAGAGGCATGTGGGTCTCTATGAATTCAAAGCCAACCTGGTCAACACCACAACACCATGAGTTCTGAGTTCTGGGTGGGCCAGTGGTGCTCAGTAGTTAGATATTTTAACTATATTTTAATCCATATATATGGAGAGAGAGAGTCAGAATGAGCACAGGGGAGAGGGAGAAAGACAGAAAGGAAGGAAAGGAAGGAAGGAACAAAGGAAGGAAGGGAGAGAGGGAGGGAGGGAGGGAAGGAGGGAGGGAAGAAGGGAGAAAGGGAGGAAGAAAGAAAAAAGAAAGAAAGAATAGAAAAGGAAGTAATGAGCTAGTTGTTTTCTTTACTGGATGGTTGTATCTGGTGTCACTTTTATAGTTTTTAGACTAAGTAAAATGTTCTGCTTCCATTTACTTGTAATGTATATTTTATTACAAAATAATGTGTATCAAACACAGGAGCATGATTACTAACCACGGTGAGGATAGAAAAAAACTGTTTGAGGAGATACTGATTACAATCTCCTGTGGGACATCACCTTAAGACCTTAGGTCAAGTACTTCACTGTTCAGGGCAGCAATCCGTCTTTAAAATGAGACTGTTTGCTTGGCATATTCAGATTTTACCATCAATTCTTACAATACGACATGGCTTAAATTGTGTTTGCTAGTATGAGTAGCAAACAGAACATTTTATTTTTTTGCTTTAAGAATACTTACAGTTGAGGCTGGTGGCCCCGGAGGCCCCATATCACCCTAAAATAGGTGAAAGAAAAGTTGCAATTACCAACAGCTTCTTTAAGAGTTTCTGGAAAGAGGCAATATATACAGATAAATCTTTCTTATGACTTTATTTATTCTTTCAGAATTTCACAGGATATAGTTTGATCATATTCTCCCCCCCTCCCCAAACCCTTCCAGACCTCCCCCATATCTCTACCAACAAATTCATAGTCTGAAAGGACATAGAAATAGAATTTTTCTTGGTAAAATTTTCTGCGCAGTGAGAGCTTCATCATGTTCCCTTTAGGGCTTATGACATGAAAATCGCCTTGTGTGCCCTTGTGCTTTCTGCAGTAGCAAACGTGTTTTGAAAAACTAAAATAATCTAATTTTCTATTCTTTCGACTATGGAATCCAAAATTAGAAAAAATTATCTTTCCAAATGTGGTTACTTGCCAATGGAGCAGCTGGGAAGCGTCATAGTGACAGATAATTTTTCCGGCAAAGTTAGTATGAGCATCAGCAGAAATAATAAGTGCCCCCCCCACTCCATGCCTTCCAGCTGCAAGGAACGGTTCCCACCACCTCTCCTAGGCGCTGCTGAGTGGGCATCACTCATGCCTTCCGCATTCACAGGCTTTTCCTCCATCTGCGTATTTTCCAGTGCTAGAGTCGCTTTGCTGACCTGCGTGAATACAGGTTTTCAGGTATGTGCATGTTGACTACTAAAAAGTCTATGAAAGTGCTGGGTGTAGTGGTATACTTTAAATCCCAGCACTGGAAGGCAGAGGCAGGAGGATGTCTATGATTTTAAGGCCAGCCTAATTGACATAGCAAGTTCCAGGCCAGCCAGGGCTACATAGTGAGACCCTATTTGAAAACAAATTTTTTGAAAAGTATTCACAAGTTCATGATGTGTCACTCCTGTGTTTCACATTCTTGGAAGCTCTGCTCATTTAATGAGGACTCTGTCATCAGGACTGAGTGTCCTCTCCGTGACTTTCATTGAATTGAACATTGTGGAGTACGTGTGCCTATGGAGTGTGCCACGGGGCTGACTGTCATGGCAAGTATACCTAGGATTTTCTCGTTAAACTTAGTTATCTCAAGTTTAAGACACAATATTGCATATTCATTAATTTTTGCACAGTTGCACCAAAATAACAGCCGTTAAGGAACTAAAATCAGTCACCAGGGATTGCTCTGTGAGATCATATTTAACTCAGAGATAAATATTTAAGACAGAAAAGGAATTCGGCATCTGCTGACCATGGAGCATAAAATGCAGACGCGTACGACTCCTATGAAATCAGTATTGCTCAGTTGCCTTATACAACACAACCTTGCCTTTAATATTTGTTAGCTCTCACTGAGAAGCATCTGTCAAAATTCTGTCATAAGATGGTCCACAAGAAATGGAGCATTTAATCCAAGGCTGAGGCGTGAAGTTTGCTTCCTTCCCGCCAACGCCACCTGCCTGAAGTTTAAGGTGACAGTGTGGTGTTATTGGCCAAGTTTCCTGAGGTAAGACACTTTTGCTAATGTGGTGTTGGAACACCTCAGTGCTGTCAAGCAAAGGTGAGAAACAGCCAGTTCTACACGTGTTAATGTCACCGCCTCTCACACTAAAGCAACCAAAAGGCTTTCCGCACTCAGAGATTTTCCATGTAACAACCTTCCATTAATCCCAGGATGTTTGTGCAATCAGAAGAGATCTATAAGAAGTCACTTAGTACTGAAGGGATGGTGTCTTAAAATAAGGTCGGGACACTCGGGGGTAGATACAGTACCTTTTCTCCTTTCGGGCCAGGTGGACCTTGAGGACCCAAGTCACCTTTCAAACCCTGTAAAGAACATAACAAAAATCATTTCTATATAAGAGTCACCAACAGCTTCAATTACTGAGAAATTATTAGTAAGAAAATGAAACATGTTTTCCTGAACTGCCAAATCCCATTCTTCCCTTTCTAGTGGAGAGAGAGACAGGCAACTGGCACCAGAGTGATAAGGAACATCTGTGCCACGGTGGCTTCAGATGCATTAAACCAGTGCGAGGCCTCAATACTGCGTATTTGTGCAACTTCACTTCCTGCTAAAATTACATTAATTCACCATCTGGGAGAGCATCATTTAGATCTATATGAGCTTTTAAGTATCCTCTCCGGATTAAATTTGTGGATGTTGTAAATACCTCTGATTTAGCATTGATTTAGTCTTTATAAAGCTTGCCAAAAAATTTCTCAGTTACATCAAAAACACGTTCACATCTCTATCAAGAAATTTAATTATTGGGCGGAGGGCTACAGTAGCTGCATTCCTTTCCTGTCACTCATCAGGCTGGAGCAAAAAATGTAGCATGCTGTCCATTGAGAAGTGTGTTTTAGTTTTCTAATTCCTTTCCTTTTTTGAACCTGGATCTGTAAAGCTATCACATGGAACTACATGAGATGTAGAGAGATTGTCAGATGAATATTTTCACATATCTTTGGGATTCTTGGGTGTTTTAGAGGTATTTAGTTGGTGATGGTGTCATCCGTTTGACAGCTGAATGTGTTCACAGAGGAAACAGAAGGCAAGTCGAATAAAACATCCTGACTGTGTGGCAAGCAGGAAAGGTATCTACCTTCATTTTTAACACACCGGTTGAGGGAGAAAGAATAATGGGAAAAGGAAGCATTTGGGAGTGATATTACACATAATTTTAAGTCCAAACAGTTTGCTGTTCCTAGCTGAGGGATCTCACTATCACTACCCAGCGTTTTGTAATGAATTAATAACAAACAGGTAAGGTATTCAACATAGAATCCAAGGACAAAGTGAAGTGACAAAAATTAATTAGATAAAACAATTTTGTTGCACAGAGAGAGTGAAATCCATTTCAGACATTAGCAATGGCAAAGGATGGGTAAAGCACATTTGGCAAATCATCCAATTTGAAATAAGGAAAAAAACAGAAAAAAAACTAACTAAACCCAAAACAGAAAACAAATGAAATAACGAATAAATACCTTAATATATTTTAATCATTATTTTAGTGTTTAATAAATATTTTGAAGTGTAGTATTCTATTGTTATTTGGAGTATTCGTCTATTTCTTCCCAAAACAGTAGACACTTGAATGTAAAACCTGGCAAAGGAACATCTTAACCACTTAAGGGGAGACAACAGTCATTTCTGTGAATGGATTTCTGCCATTCGTTTATCAATTTACTCAATAAACCTTTACCAGGTGCCTTGAGGTCATCACTGTCCTAGAATTTGGACCTATACTGTCTGGTACAGGAGTTTCACACTGTTTCATGTTCTCCTCTCACCCCAGTCTTCTCAGTGATAAGGATTGAGTCTAGGGTCTTGCTCATGCCATCAAATTATTTACTACTGATCTGCATTTCCAGTTCAGTTTATGATATGTACTATATGAAAATAATGTAGATATTCATTAATACTTTCTTAATACTATTCATAGAAAGGATAAAACTGCCAATAATGGATTAAGTAAGGTGTATTAATAAAAGTAATTTTGCCTGTTTCTTTTTCCTTTCTCCATGTGGCTAATGTAATATGTAACGTATTTGCTTTTGCCTTGAGTTTGTAGCTTTCCCTATACTTCTACAACGCTTTGGAGATGCAAAGAGAACAAGAAGATTACGAAGGTGATCTCCATCACTTAACTTTAACCCTTCCTAACTAAGTCTGGACCATGCCCCTTTCCTGTCTTTGGCTTGTCAACCTGGTTACTGTTTTTTTTAATTGCTAATTCAGCTTACAAAACTCTCTCATCCTTGTAATCTGTTCTTCATCACCCCACTTTGACCTCTTGCTCTGAACTGTCTTGAGTGAGAAAAATTTTAGATCAGAACTGTGCCATGCTTTGTTTCCTTTCAGTAACCACCCCCCCCACCTACACACACATAGTTCTCCTCTTATGCTGCTGTCTATAACTCAACCAATGTCCTTGTGTCTGGAGATGAGCCTGACCCCCTCCCATTACTGCAGTCTCCCTGTTATAGCTGCTTGAATAAAAACTCCTCCTTTAGACTTAAAAAGTATAAATGCAGCATATATTTTTTCTTTTACAAAGCTAAGATTCTTGAAATTTATAAGACTAGCAAGGTGGACAATAAGCAAGTCATTAGACTTAATGAGATGAGTGAAGGAGAGAGATACCTCATGTGGGATGCGTAGAAACCTCTATGTAAAGGTTTTTAGGATCCTAGGGGAAAGTAAAAGGGTGATATAAACAGCAAGTACGATAGTCCCGAGGTAATACAATGCAATTAGTATCTAGATAAGAAGCATTGTTTTAAGTCAAGGACAGTGAAAGTAGATATGTGAAGAATTTTTTCAGTTAATTGGGAGGCCACTTCAGTGTAAGTAACAGGAAAATGATATGACTTTTTAAAATGACATACAGTATATCATAAAACATAAATTCTAGGCTTCTAATCAGAAAAAAAGGATAATGAAAAATTTCCATGCCAGATACCAGAGTGTCTGGGAGAGAATGTTATCTCTGGCCAAGAGATGAGATCAAAGTCAGTACATCCTAGGAGGCAGAAGGGCTAGAAGTGGGCTGGAATGGGAGATATCGAGCTTCATTCATTCTTGGTTTAATTTACTGGCCAAAAGGTTGTGCCACTTGCTAACTGAGAAATCCATTAGGAAGAGGCTGCCTCACTTATTGTTTACAAAAAACTATGTAGATAAATATGCATAGACAATAAGAAGCAAGAAATGGAATATAACAGAAAAATCTGAGATATATTCAAGAAAATTACTAATATTGACAAGCATGTCAGACTGTACAGTTACTATAAAAACATGAATATGAATGTATGTTTTATAAGATGGCAGAGAAGAGTGTGATGACTATTTTATTGTCAACTTGACTATATGTAGAAGTAACTAAGACCCAAAATTGGCTGGGTACACCTTGAGGAATTTTTGCTTAGTTAAGTCATTTGAAGTAGGAAAATCAACTTCCAATCTAGATCTTTTGAGGTGGGGAGACACACCTCTAATCTGGACCACACTGTAGGCTGGACCCCTATATAACAGACATGGAAGCAAGAAGCCTCAACCTTTGCCTGCTTGCTTGCTCTTGCCCTCACTAGCAAATCCATTCCTTCACCGGCATTAGAGCCTATTTCTTTGGGATCCCAAAGTGTATTCAATAACAACTGAAACATCCAACGTCATAGACTGAACAACTATTGTATTTTGGACTTTCTGTTCACAGGCAGCTATTGTTGGATTAGCTGGACCACAGCCTATAAGTCATTCTAATAAATTCTAAAAATGTATATGAGAGATAGAGAGAGAGGAAAGGAGAGAAAGAGGGAGGGATTTCATTTTAAAGTTCTGTTACTCTAGAGAACCCTAATTCAAAGAGTAGACATCATGTGTAGACAGATGATTCTAGCACAAGAGGATGAGTTTGGTAAAATAAGTCTGGCAGATTCTGGGGAAAGGAGATTCTCAGTTATAATGCTTACTTCTGGATTCACTGCAATTATAACTGTAATTCATATCTGTAAAATCCATATGATATATAAAATCATACATCAAAAAATTAAAGACTCCAGTACAATATTATCCCTAGTTGTATTACTAAAATAAAGATGTAATGGTAGTTAAATCAGTAACTTCTAGGGGTTCAATTGCTTGTAGCCAGGAAGGAGATGTCGCAGCAATGACAACTCATTGTAAATACTGAGCTCTGCCAGAGAAGTGGAGAGCTGGCTGGAGATTGTATTTCCCAGTGAAGTCCAAATCTACTGGGCATGCTGCAGACTTGGCAATATGGCATTTGGGAGTCATGAAAAGAATTGTGTTTTTTGCACAATCCTAAGTAGTTAGTGCATCTACATAAAAATAGATATAAGCAATAGACATTTTGAAGAGATGTTCAGAATCATAATGGTAAGAACAGTTAGTAGATGACTGTCACTTAACAAAGCTAACAACCTTTTTTTTTTCAGGACAAGTAAGGGATAACTAATAGTGCTTTTTGTTCTGTTTTGTACTCAGGTTGATAGATATGTAACAACCATGCTTTAAGTCATAGAAAATAAAATGCAGTTGAGAACAACTGCATTTATCAAGCTTCTACAGCTAGGGCCATGGAAGTAGACCCATGTAATCATGTCCCTTGTGACAAAGTACTTTGATGCTAAAGCTATGACTTTGTAATAGGCTCTGAAAAGCAGCTCAGCAATGCTTTTTGCAAGCATGATTTTTCTCTTCTTGTCATGCTGATGCTGCTATCAGTATTATTGAGTGCCAGAGGGGGAGAAGAAAGTCACAGTACAAAAGTACAAAACATGTTTAGAAATATGAGCATTAACCTTTAACAGCTCAGATGTGCTGCAACCAGGAAACCTCGATGATGTGGTCACCTAAACAAGACCTGTATAACAACACCACCTGTGGACATGACAGTGCAGATAAGGGAAATTTCATAAGGCCTCATCTCTAGATGGAGAGCTACAGACTATCAATGACTGCAAAAGAGGAATAATTCATCTTCTAAGGATATGCCCACTGATAAGTTATCCAGTCCTTAGATGGTGGTGCGCTCTAAACAATTGTCCATAAGAACATCATAAAATAGGCCCAATAGGGCATTGGTAATTCTCTTTTAAATAAAATTACACCTGACAATTTTACCAATGCCCTAAAAATCTGTGTTTTAATAAAGTAAACTTTTACAGATATTTAGTACCTTAAAATACAAAATTTAAGCTCAGGTCTGTGTTTGGTTACTCATGCTTAGGAGGAATGAATGTCTTCTCTTGTGCATTACTACAATCCATTGTTTTCATCAAATTTAGTTCATGAAGGAAGTATATATGTTTTCTTCTAATACATTGCATTATGTTTTTACCTTTGGTGATGCAATATTCTGACATTAAAGAAGTGATTAATTTAAAAAAAATAGGCCCAATAAAGTCTTCACTTTCTGTCTCTGTCTCTGTCTCTCTCTGTCTCTCTGTCTCTCTCTCTCTCATGTGTGTGTATGTGTGTAAAAGGAAGGAAATGATAGATGAGGTCATTAGCATGACAGGGAGTGGTGGGGGGATATGGGAGACGTTAAAGGGAGGAAAGGGTAGAATATACATGATGTAAGTACAGTATTCAACTAGGAAAGACTTTATAATGTTTAAAATTTCAAATTAAAAAGCATAACACACCAAATGAAATGGATTCTTAGCTTAAGACATGTATGGATAGCTATTGTTAAGAATCTCAGTAAATTATTATATATAGGGATTTCTTGAAACGTGGTAGATATATCTTCATGGAATGTGAAGGTGGGAAGTTTTCTCTACAGGGAAAAATGAAAGTTGAGGGATGGTGTTACATAGAGCAAATGGACTGCAGGATTTTTATTGGAAAAGCTATTGTTTGTGTGATATGGCATCTTTAAGTATCAGATGGTATAAAATAATATTATTTGTTTAAAAATTTAAGCTATTAGTTCATTCCTTGTCCCATCTACTAAGCAAATCTTATTTCCTAGCAATGGCGGCATCTGTCACCAGATGATGTCTTTGGTTTTGTGATTTCAGGGTTTGTATAATTAGTAGTGTAGCTTAGTGGTGTAAGGCATAAGATTTTGCTGACTATTTTAGAAATGCCAGACATGGTAGTTTTGCTATAGGGTGTTTCAAACACCAAAATGAACATGTAGAGGAGACTAAACTCAATGACTGAACCCTACTTTTCTGTATAGCCACCTGAAAAAAATTAAGAAAAGAGATAACTATTAAAGCTAAATATGTCACATTTAAAAGTTTTTAATAGAGAATGATTATGTAGTCCTTACTGTAGGGTGAGTACTGTTCTAATAGTGTGTGCATGATAATGCCTTTGGTTCTCTCAGGATGCCAGTAAACACTAATAGTCTTATCATCTCATGTGTAAATGAAGAAACCAGAAGGATAAATAGGGTAGTGTGACATATAGTTACTAGAAGAGCTGGAATTCGAAGCAGTCTGTCTGGCTTCAATGCTCACAAGAATACATTCACAGTGTTCCCTCTTACATCTGTTCTAAGACACTGTTGTTGAACACATTTCATACTAGGTCACAGTCAGAACCACTTAACTATACCCTAGAACAAGATCTTAAGTTTTGAAAGGTGAATTGGAGAAATTTAAAAATCTTATAATTTTTATATTGCCTAGTATATCATTTAAACTGCAATGGAAATATGTTTATTGGTATTTCAGCATTTAACCCAAAGTTCCCAGACACACACACACACACACACACACACACTTGCACTTATGCAGAATTTTTGTCATCCCAATGAGTAGAGGCTATTTA
Organism: Mesocricetus auratus; assembly: GCF_017639785.1. NCBI lineage: Eukaryota > Metazoa > Chordata > Mammalia > Rodentia > Cricetidae > Mesocricetus > Mesocricetus auratus. The sequence goes on from NW_024429202.1 coordinate 18,378,051, forward strand.
AAAATCACTTGACAATCCTCAAAGATATTACATATCCTACTCTTTCTTTTTTGGATATTATGATACAATTTCAACATTTCTCTGTGTCTTTTCCTCCCTCCAACCCCTCCCACACACCTCTCTTTCCTTGCTTTTGAATTTGTGGCCTTTTTTCTTGTTTCTGCATGTATATATGCAAAAGCATATAAATAAAGATAGTTCCACATGGCAGAGAATTTCCATGTCCTAAATCCCACAGTACCCAGACTAGAAAGAATGGATGACAGTGTACTTCCTTCTAAACCATGCAGTCTAGTTGTTTTGTGGAAAAGTTGTCACAGAAAAGAAGTGTATTTTAGGATACATCACATCAAATTAAATCCAATATACAAAAATAAAAAAGAAATCAAACCCAGGCTGTTTGAAGTCATTAAATCAATACAATTCATTGTAATGTAGAAACTAGCTTAGAAGGTGGTAAGTGGGTATATTGAATTTGCTCACTTGCATTCTAACTGAATATTCTGGAAGTGATAATCCCCATAGTGGCTTGACTTTAGGGAATTTAAAATCACCATTAAAATACCATGCATTCCCTAAAAAGTGTGCCTGTAATTACAAGGTCAGCATGAATTGTCACAAGTGCTGAAATACTTGGCTTGCAGTCAGAAGTATAGCACTGAAGAACAGGTAATGGTGTATGACATGATTTAGTGGGAAAATGAGACCTTTTAGTCAAGCATTCAGGATTAAAGTATGATTTTACTGTTTTATAGAATAAAATTCATTTTCTCAAACTACTTTTTTTCTTCAGAAAAGAGTTTGCTATAATTCTCAGATCTAGCTAGCCCATAAAGCTGGCAGAAGACTAAATTTCAAATTTTTAATGAAAGTAATTTATGAAAATAATGTTACCATGGCCACAGCGGGCAAAGTCATAATAGCATTTGATTCTTCATAACTAATGGGACTAGAGAAGAAAGCAAAATCTCACTACTTGCTCTTGTTTCTTGGTCATAACTCCTGAATATCTTTGGGGAAAAACACGGGAAGAAAACACCTTATACATATCAGCTAATTAACAAAGAAAACAAATTAATGTGCCTTTTCATGATTGGTGGCATACTTTATAGTCTCAAGAATTAAGGCATGAAAGAGACAGAACCATTCTTGGTGTGTGAGTGATTGACTCCCATAGGACCATTCATTTAGAAGAAAGGTTATCTCCCCACAAGTATGTTCTCCAGAGGTCTGATCTTACTGAAGTTTGGGACTCTCTCAGTGACTGCCAGAACATGTATGTAGATGTCTCTGGGAACCTCTAGATAGCACTGTTTTACACTGTTACATCAGAAATCCTGTACCAAGAGCATTTGGCTATCATTTTCAATACTGTTGTGTTTGAGGTGCTCATGTTTCTCACAAGTAATTTTCTTTTTCATAAATAACGATAAAGCAGTTATGTTTGAGTTCCCCTCTATTCAAGTGCCAAGTTACATATCTATGTGATATTTGCAGAAGTACCTCCAAAACCACCTCTTTCATCCTTGTCTTAGGTTAGGCTTTAAGTACTTGCATATTAGACTACACAACATAGTGACAAAGCTTCTGAAAAAGTAAAACTCAGCAAACAGCAGCTGAAAACCTACCCCAAGCATTCAGTTAGTACTTGATAGTATAACACATCTTTATTTTCTTAATAGTACTATAGAAAACTAGGCAAGAACCCAAATTGTATCTATCATAGAACCTCTTAGAAATAAGCATAAAGTGGAACTTCTAAGGAGGACATGTCTTGTCAACTTGACAGTTTCACTCAGGAACCACATCTTTGGGAATGTTTGTAAGGATGTTTCTAGACTGGATTAATGCGGTGGGGGGACCCTAATGGGGATGGCACCATCCTTGGTCCAGATTCCTGGATTGAATACGAGGGAGCAATAGAGCTGATTCCAGCTTCCTTATTTCTCTGTTTTCAGACTCTGGATTCAGTGTGACTAGCTAGCTCATGTTCCTCCTATTGTGAGTTTCCTTTAATGATCTGATTGGACCCTCAAACTGAGCTGAAATACACCCTTTCTTCCTCGGATTGCTTGCTGCCAGGTGTTTGTCATAGCAACAAGGAAAGAAACTAACGCTGCTAATGCAGTGCTTTCTATATTCTAGTTCTCAGTGTGTTATGGATTTTCCTTCTCGGTGGTGCCTTTCGTGAGGCAAGGGTTCAAAAACAAAGACCAGAGCCGGGTGGTGGTGGCGCACGCCTTTAATCCCAGCACTCGGGAGGCAGAGGCAGGTGGGTCTCTGTGAGTTTGAGACCAGCCTGGTCTACAAGAGCTAGTTCCAGGAAAGGCTCCAAAGCTACACAGAGAAACCCTGCCTTGTAAAACAAAAACAAAACAAAAGAATGCTTTAAATCTCATGATGGCTTTCCGTGCCTATAATCTTAATAATCTTTGTATAAAACCATGGGATACTTTAGCAGAGGGGACTTCGTTAGCAATGCCATGTGTGTCCACTTAGCAAACCGATTTGCTGAGCTAAGGGCACAGCGAGGGTAAAATCTGGGCTTTGGCTTATTCTCTAGAGCTCTCACTACTGTACCAGGTACCACAGTACGGTGATATTGAGGTGGCTCAGATGCTGCATTTAAACACATGGGTCAATGTCCTTATATAACAAGGGAAGGTGATGTGGAGACATATGGTGCTAGTACCCAACTCAGTATAGGAAAATTACTGCAAAGGTGAAGACCAACAAGGATGAGGGTCGTAGTAAAAAATGTGAATGGAGATTCCTTGGAAATAAGTAAGGAACTAAATCTGAGGGATGTCAGAAATGTGCCAGGGGTAACTGCTGGGGTGTCAGTCTTTTGGAAGTGAAACTCTCAGGAATCGATTACTTTCTCCATAATTTCAAAAGATTGGTCTTCAACCTGCCTTCCTGCTATGAAGGTCTACTGCACACAAGATGGATTTCATAATATCGCTTGGCATGGCAATGATTTCCAAGTCTTCCAGGCATTATGAATGGAATAGAGCCTTGGCAAGTATTTCCTTATTCTTGACTCACAAAGTTGGGGTAGGTGGCCCCTTAAACAACTTAAACAGTGTATATGTAAATGAGAATAGACCCTAATGTTGTCACTTTATAAGCTCCTAGTACAATCTTCATTTCATCAGAAAATTTCCACTGTGTTGACTTGAGTTATGCATATTTCAAAAGAAACAAAAAATTAAGCGATTGTTTAAATTTCATCCTAAGATCTGTGGTAATAATCTTGAAGGAGGGGCAATAATGCTCCAGGAAGTGGGAAAGATATGAATTGGATTCAAAGATGTCAAAAGCTGTAGTTTACGTTAGCTTGAAGAACTCTTGTAGGGGGTGATAAAAGGGTCATTGTTTTCTGGAAGAGTATATAATCCTAGCACATGGCCTCCCTTCTCTCTTTCTTCCCCTATTTACATAAATACCACCCTACAGACACAACCTTTCCTTAGAGGGAGACATTGGAGATATGGACTGTGAATGAAGCTTGCTGATGAACACATGTAGGAAGAAAATGACAATGAAAGCAAAACTTTTTTTAAAAAAAACAAGACATAAGGGTGAAGGGAGGATTGGTGTGGTGCAGACAGACAGGAGACAAATGAAGCCCAAGGGAGCCCTGCAATGCCACTAAAAACACCGCTGCAAATGACTTCGTGTAAAATCCACCTTCATCCTTCATTTTGTTTGACTGGGGCTGGTTCTGCCAAGGAGAACCAGCTCTAATTGCGTTAGATAGAATATTTCAGTGGTAGAAATAAACAGAGCATTATTAAAAAGAGAATTAGGCTTATGTTTTGTACATTAAGACTAGCCAGACCAATGCCACCTTTGGCCCTGGTTCACCCTAGAAAGAAATAATTTATACAGTAAAAAAATGTTCAAACCCTTTACTAAGAAAAAACAAGAGCTTTATACAGTTTGGATATATATGAAACAAAGTGATTATTTGTTAATCCACTGAAAGAAACATATATTTGAAGAATAAACAGTTCTGAGCCCTAAAACCAAAGAAGTTCAAAGGTTAGAGAAATGCTGCATAAAAAATGATTAGAGTAGAATTAGAACAAGGATTAGTCCTTTTCTTCCATGAGCAAGAAATAACTTTCCAGAGGGCAATTTGGCAATGTATACCAAGGATCTTAAATCAGTTCCTTCCACCTGGCCCTGTGATTTTCCTAAAGAATGTATCCTAGGGAAATAATCAGATGAGAAGCTTAAGGCACCTCATAATAAATGCAGTGGTATTTACGAGAAACATTCCACATGCTCAAGGATAAGGAACTTATCTAATAAATTACTGCACATAGATGAATGAACTGTGGTGCAGCCACTAAAGTCATGTTATAGTTTTATGATGTGATTGTTTTATACTATAAAATTATTAGTATCCGAATAATAGGACTCAAAGAACAAACAGAAAAACCCAATGAGTGTATGTGAACTACTATGTGTTATTTTTAAAGACAGTGTTCATCCCAGTTGGGACATTTTTATTACATCCTCATGCCTACCCAAACTTAGGGAAGTTCATGGGAAAGCAGCCAAAAAGGGTTGGAGGATGGGGAAGAGTGCTGTGAAATGTCTGCTGGACATGGCCAGATATCACACGCATGAACTCAGAGAAGCTACAGTCTCCTGCTCAAGACCTGACCAGCACTAACTAGTTCAAGCCAATCAAAATTCTGGCAGAGATGGCAACGCTGCTTTGTAGGCCCTGCCCTAAATAAGGGGTTACTGGCAGTCAGCATAAATTCTTATGAAGTCATAATTGTTCAAAACGGCCAGGGATATCACAGTGGATAATACATAATAACAGTGATGCCTAATGTTGTTCAATTTCTGTCTGAAAGATGTATTTACTGGCATAACATGTAAACCTACAGTACAATTCAGTTTCTTAAAAATGTGGCTCTGTTTATCCATCTACCTGTTTACCTGTGCATGAGCTTTGTACAGGTCTTGGGAATAGCAGTGGGAGAAACAAATCGAAACAACGTGGATGGATGATGCACTCCAGTGATTATGAGTATTTCTTTTTCACTTCATACTTTAGTGTTTTCTACTTCTTTTTCCCAGCAATAAATAGAGTGTGTGCATGTGTACAGTGTTTGTTGTGTGTACAGTGTGCATTGTGGTATGTAGTGTGTGCATGTTTAGAATGTTTGTTGTGTACAGTGTGTGTTACAGTGTGTACATGTGTATAGTATGTGTGGCTATGTATGTCTATAATGTGTAGATAGTGAATGTGTGTGTATGAGCAAGACAAACACAGTAGTACTATATCAGCGTTGCATCACTAAGGTGATTCTTAAATTTCTATCCTTTCCAATTTCTTTCAATGACCATTATCATTTCTACTTGCAAAAAATATTAAATTAAGCACCCAGTTTTAAGAACTAGCACTTTAAAGAGGGAAATAAACTAAAAATAGAAATACAGATGTGTAGTCCCAACACTCTATGACTATTAGTATCTAATGAAATGAAGTATAAATAGTCATTGGTGTATAATAACATACACACCGGAGCAGTAAAATGCACAAATCTAATTTTCACAGTGAGTGGAAGTTAGAATTCAGTGAGGAGTTTAAAGCTAAAACACTGGTGAGGAGCTGCTCCAGAGTTGCAATGCCCACTGACAACATGCGGCTCTTTGGATTAATATCTTAAAAAGTTAAAAGTTCTCTGTCCAGTGAGACAGCTCAGAGGGTAATGGCCCTTTCCACTAAGCCCAACCACCTGAAATCAATCTCTTGAGTCAACATAGGGGAGGGAGGAGGGAAGGAGAGAAGGAGAGAAGAAGGGAATGAGGGAGGGAAGGAACTGGTTCCCTGAGTTGTCCTCTGATGCCCACTTGTGTGTGATGGCTTGCATACATTCTGTACCCCAGAACTACCACACAAAAGACAAGAACAAACCCAATATTAAGAATCATTCCTCAAGTCAGGCAGTGATGGCTCACTTCTTTAAATCCAGCACTCAGGAAGCACAGGCAGGCAGATTTCTATGAGTTCAAGGCCAGCAAGGTCTACAAAGAGAGTTCCAGGACAGCCAGGGCTGTTACACAGAGAAACCTTGTCTCAAAAAACCAAAACTAAGAAAGAAAAGAAAAGAATTTCTCAACTGTCCTAGACACATTTCAAATGATATTATTTTATTGAGCTCCACATATATTCTATCATGACAGAACATTTCATTGAAAATGGTGATGTAGACAGAGAATATTATGTATGACAGAAAGCTTAGTCCTTGTGAGTACAACAGTGTGGGAAGGTACAGGAAGACAAACTGAATTTCATGGGTACCATCACCAACATTTAAAATTTAATTAACAACAAACACAATATTGAGTTTGAAATAATTTGGGGGCTAGTGATTCAGTTCTGTGGTATATCATATGTTTGAGTTAGACTGTGTGAAATCTGGGGTTCTGCTTCCATCACCCCAAAATAGAATAAAATAATAAGATAAAATGGCAGTTCCTACAGATGAAAAAATTAAACACTGTACCCTTTAAAAGTATATGCGCCTACAAGGACACTTGAAAACTTGGTGTTGGCTGAAAGAGTTTAAAGTTAGATGGTAGTGTTTGCAATGATGGTGGTGATGATAGTGGTAACAATGGTGATGGTGAGGATGGTGGTGGTGATGCTGGTGATGATGGTGTGACGATGATGCAGTGAACAGAGCTGATAGTCTGATGAAGGTTATTCTGTAGGTTAAGAGAATGCAGTACAACAGAGAGTTAAAGAAGCTTCAAACTGATCTCTAGTTTTAAAATAGCTATGATACACACCAAATCCTACACATGAGGAAACTAAAGACAAGAGATTTTAAGTAAGATGCCAAGGTCCCTAATTCAACTCAGGCACCCTGCCTTAAAGTCAGCATTCTAAACCTATTAGATTCATCTTTAAAATGTTTCAACCATGAAGCTGAAATACACAGCACATCTGGCCGGATCTCTTCAAAGAAATAGGCAAAATTTCTCAAAATGTTCTTAGGTCCTAGAAATGGCGGTACAGGGATTGGAGAGCTTGCTGGCCTAACTCAGTGGTCTAGAGAGCTTTCTGCTCTTCCAGAGTACCGAGTTTGGCAGTCAGAACTGACATTGGGTGGCTCATAGCTGCCTGTAACTCCAGCTCTTAGGGATGTGATTCCTTTGGTCTCCATAGATACCTGTGTTCACAAACACACAAACACAGAGACAGAATAAAATAAAAAAATAAACATAGGCTTGGCAGTGTTTTTATTGAGTAGCAACTGGCAGAGAAATGGTGCATAGTAAGAATATCTTTACTATGTACCATCTATCTATCTCTATCTATGTATCTATATATCTATCTACCTACCTACCTATCCATCCATGTATCTATCCATCCATCTATCCATTCGTCTGTCTGTCTGTCCATCATCTGTCTCTTCTAATTTCAGAACTCTTGGCAACTCTCTGTTGTTAAATGGCTTCTATACCACAGGATATTTCATGTCATCTAAGGCCTTTACTTACAATCCAGAAGCTAGCCTATCCTCTACCCCACATATCTTTAGTAACACAAGAATGTCCATAGACATTGCTAAATATGCTTCAGAGAATAATGCTACTTCCAGTGAAGAACAATCACTGATATATATTCCATATATAATGTATGTATGTAACATATTCATGATATAAAACATCATAGTGATCAAAACAGTATGTTGTAACAAGCAAAAAATTTTTAAATAATAAATTGTAGTCTTGCACTTAATTTTGTATCCAACAGCCACATTGTAAGTATTAAGGGATGAAAAGGAAGTATAATTAATATAGCAAGGGCTCATAGGAGACAATGCATCCAAAAACATAGAACAAAATATTCATAGTAGAGAAAAAGTAACATATTTGATAACGTATTAATAAAGTAATACGATTACTATAATCTAAATCAACAATAACTTAGGAAAATATTATTTGGTGACAGATTAATTAACATAAATAATGGGCAAAGATTTTCAGCATTTATATGAAAAAGAAGGCAATTCCAACTGGTAGTCAAGTAAAGGATATCTAGGCAAAACACCAGAGAAGTACAAAAGTATCAAATGATACATGACAAGATTTCAAGCTCTATACTGGGACCAGATAATTTCTATGCTTTTTCTGTTTTAAATTCTATCATTGTTTGCAAAAAAGAAGTGGTGAGCTCTAAATCCAGACAAGAAACACACACATTCATGTGTTGCATATTTAATAAATCTCAAACAAAAGAAAGTTGAAAATAGTAACCAGCTGCTTCTTTCTTTCCACTGGAGGAAAATGGAGTAGAACAAAACCAAAGCATTAAAATTTTAATCTACAATTAAAAAAATACTTTGTCATCAGAGGAAATTAGAAACTAGGATGAGCATATTGTTTCTTGGTATTCGACCCAGTTTTAAAAGATGAAATATTTTTTTAAAACATCGAATGTCTGAAGATTTCTTAAAAATACAATAAACCTTGGAAAGTATGACTAATGGGAACCTAAAAGCAATTCTAATCAAGTATGAAGGACCGCCCCATGGGAATTAAGTCCCATTGATGATTTTTCCACTACCCATACTTGCATGAAACTAATGTTAAAATCATATCAAAACTTAATGACCTTCCAAACAAAACTTCAGTTTCTTTAGAAATGCTTTGCAGCAGTTTGAATGTGAATGGCCTCCAAAGGCTCATATATTTGAATATTTGGACGGCAGTTGGTGGAGTTGTTTGGGAAGGATTAGTAGGCATGGACTTGTTGGAAGAGGAGTGTCACTACAGGGGCAGGCTTTGAGGTCTCAAAAGAGTATTCCCAGTGTGCATTTCACTGTCTCCTACCTGTATGGATAGAGTTTTGAACTCTCAGCTATTCCTGTCATCATTTTGTGGCACCATCATGGACTCTAACTCTCTGAAAACATAAGCCCAATTATATGTTTCTTTTGTGCATTGTCTTAGTCATGGTGTTTTTCCACAATAGAAAAGTAATAGATGGCCTTAAATACTGATCTCTCTCCAACTCCATAACTGCTGCATTCGATTATGTCAGAAACCACACATAGTTTTTTCTTCAGAGACTATAAGTCACTTCCATGGTCAAAGAGCTTCCATTATTCCAAGTTTTTGGGGTTTTTTTTGTTCAACAAAAGTACAAACTCATAAAAACTTTCATTCATTTGACTTGGTCCTTCCTTGATTTTCAGGTGCAGCTGGTAGAAAGCTCCTGAAAAGTTTTGTATACTTGTCAAACTCTATCCTCTGTCCTCTTTCTGGGATTGTTCTGAAGCCAGTTAATTACTTTGACCCTGGTAAGATAGCATAGACAGGTGAGAGCAACTGATGCTACTGGAGTACCAAAGGGTGACAAGAATTAGTCCACTAACATGTCAGCTTCTAGAGAGGGACAACTCCAAGCCATCCTGTCTGGTCCACTGAGGGGACATCAGCAGCATTCAGCTCCAGGTGCCCTCAATGATAAGCAGCTCACAAACTTTAACCATTACTTCCCACCTCCCTTGATCTAACATATTTTCTGGATCCCTTTAGTCCTGTTTCTTGGGATCTTTTTCCTGTTCTATATTTGAAGAATAAATCTTCCAAAAGACACTTTCAGTGGGGTTCTATAAAATATATCTAAGGACTAATTGTAAGGTCCACTACTTTAAATAAGTTGAAACACAAAATGCTTCTTAATTAGAAATTTTTCTCTAGCCATTGGCATTCAAAACAGACTGGATGTGGTGGTGTACACCTTTCACCCCAACACTTTGAAGGCAGAGGCAGGTAGACTGTGAACTCAAGACTGACCTACAAATTGGGTTCCAGGCCAGCTAACCAGGACTATACAAAAACAAACAAGCAACAACAACACCAACAAATCCAAAAAGATAAAGTCTTTGTGATGAGTTTTCGACTTAAACATGAAATAGTTCTGGTAAAAAATACTTTAAATTAAAGCCTATTATTGTTTCCATAGTCTTGGCAAGCAGTTAGCCAGCTAATTGCTGCAGGAGGAAATTTGCTCAGTTGACATTGACATGGGTAGTGCAGAATTCAAGACTCTCTTAGAATCAGCCTTTGGGAAATATACAAGTAGACAATGGTCACTCATATTCACTAATGTACTCTCAGAGCTTCCAGACTCCTTAAACCTGAAATCTTGGACTAGAGACAAAAGAGGCATTTTCAGAATTGCTGCCATAACTTCTGTTGATGACAACCCACAGTTAACCAGTACAGCATGGGAATCATGACAGTGTAGGGTATTGTCAAACTGCATGTTATAGCCTGATTCTTCCCATCATTTACAATTGAAGTTTCTGTATTATAAATGGCAGACAGTAAGAAGCAAGTCCTTTGCAGATTAGTTGAGAAAGGGGGGAGCAAGACAGTAGGAATGGAAAGAGAGAGGCAGAAGGGAAGTGGGGGAGGGGCATCTGTTGTTTGTAAGAGGATGCAGCAGAGCAATAAATCCTGGTTAATGGAATAGAACAAGAGAGTGGTGCTCTGGGGGAAAGCCAGGTCCAAAGGCATGTCTAAAGGAGGAGATAGATGATGGGCAAAAGCAACACATCCAATGAGATATTAATGGCCTGTTCCTCAAAGTTACAAATCTGGGCTGTCTTTGCACAGATGGGCACACAGTAGGTCTCCCACAAACACCTCTTAGAGGAAGGTCACAGGCAATCCTGAGTAAAACAATGGGATTTCAAATAACAGTGTCAGGCTGACTTAGGCCTGGTGCCACGTGTAGAGTAAATCCCCCACACTGCCAAATCTCCTGTGTAATAGTCTGACCATTTCCGAATTATAGCAATGTCAGCAATAATATTTCAGGCCATTTCCAAAATTCCCCATTTCATTTCATTTTGCTGATGCGGAAAGGAAATGAAATGTGATCCACATTTGGGAGAAGCAATTCAGTCTCTTGCAGCTGCTGCCTGGTATCCACACAGAATGACAGATCCAGGGAATTCTCCACAATCATTGTGGGCCAGTCACAACTTGTTCTGGGAGCCATTGCTTCTTTTGCCATTTCTAACACATTTCATGTCCACCTGCCTCTGCCCTCTGAGTGTATGGATTAAAGGCATGTACCACACACTGGCCAGTGAATTGTAGTTTCTTTATCCCTACACTTGAGCTGAGGAATCACTGACCTCCTGGCTTATTTTGAGCTAACCTCCTGTGAAAGGTGTTTATGAACTTTCCATAAATTGTTTTTGTCAAAATAGAAATATCCATTACTGTAAATTCACGATGCTGAAAACTGTACTATGAACTGTGTAATTCTTTCCTCTGGATTGAAAAATTCCATTCTGGAAGAAGGAAGAAAGTTCATCTAGACTAACAAACTTTATGAGGCTCAGGAACCTTTGAAAGATGCAGGAACCCAAGGCTGCTCCCTGAGTTTATAAAGCATTGAACTATGGAAGGCTCTTTGCTGGAAAGAGCTATCAAGTCTTCTCCCCCACTGGGGTGGACTTTTGACATTTGTGTTACCCATGCTCCTGTAAGAAACCCCCATAAATCCATTGGTTCACCAAGGGAGACTGGATGGAATCATTTCCTTGTCCTATGGTCAGATCTCCCCAAAGGGTTACACAACATACAGTGAAACGAGATAGTGTCACTCATCCTAAAAATGCACTCTGGTGTGTTAAGAGCAAGGTGGTACATTAAGCAGCTTATTATTAAATCATGTAGAAAAAATGTGAATACTTTTTTCTGTACTACCTATGACTATTTCATCTGTGCTATTTTTACCTCTACAACATTTTATTAGTTTAAAAAGTCTACTTTGTTGGTATTATTATTACAAATTATATGGCTTAATTCTATTCACTGAACCTTGACTGAAGAAACATACATAACTCTACATTCAAGACTGGAAAACATTTTAAACTAAACTGGATGTAAATCACTATAGTAAGCAAGCAGGGGTACCTCTATTGAACGTTGGATGTGTTTATATGGTTACAAGTCCACTTAAATTGTGACGTGCTAAACAGTCACACAAATTGGTAGCATCACAATTTTATGTAAAGCCTCATGCTAGCACTGCAGATATAAGAACTCAGCATTGCTGTTTGGGGAAGAGCAATCTACGGTAATTGGCAAGAGGAACACAACATTTAACGGCACATGAGTTCAAGAGGAAAGAAGATACTAAAAGCTTTCATGCTCAGGGAACTTTTATGATGCAAACGACAACTACGTTAGCCCCTACAGTGCATTAAAACTGGAATGAACTGTCATCCTAACAGCGGGAGCTTACAAAGATGTATGGTTCAATGGTGAATTAACTCAAGGGCTAGGTAAAAGTCCTATTACTGACCAAATGGGACAATTGTAGTATCAATAAGGACAAGGTCAATAAATGAAAGCAGATCCATAATACAAAAAACAAATTAATAAAATCTAATTGGTAACCATTTGCAGATGCTAGAAAACTAATTTTCTTTTTTTGATAACTGTATATAAGTGAAAATAACATTTAATAAAACATTCTTACTGATATACAACATGGGGTACTCAGGGAATTGATTCAAGAGAGTCTCTCGAGACTCTTGGGGGAGGGCCTAGACCCTGCCCTGGATGAAATGACAGTTACTGGAGATCCACCATGGAGGGCCTCACTCTCCCTGGGGATCAGAGTGGAGATTGGGTGGGGGACTGGGGGACCTAGTGGGGAGGGCAAGGGAGGAAGGGAGGGAGAGGGAGCCAGGATTGACATGTAAAACAAGATTGTTTCTAACCTAAATAAAAAATAATTATCATTTTAAAAATAGAGGGAATAATAAAATTAAACTATTACCATATTTGCTGCCCTAAAAAATGAATGGATCTAGGCATTGATAAGTCAGTGCTATAAACAGAAAAAGGTATTTCAAAGTGGCTTGAGAGATGTCCAAGCTATATAAGCATGAGGACCCAAGTTCAGATTCCAGCACCCACATTAAAAATACAGTATTAAAGCCATACATGAGGTGCATGCCTGTGATCTAAGGGTTGGTGAAGCATAAACTGGCAGATTTCAGGGCCCACTAGTAAGCCAGCCTAGTCAAACCAGTGAACTCCAGCTTCAGTGAGTGACCCTGTGTCAAAATATAAGGTGGTGAGTAATTGAGGGAGACATGTAAATGTGTCCTCTGGACTTCATATACATACACACCTGGACATACATGTCCACACACACATATGAATGAAGATGGAATGGAAAAGCCCAATAACTCGATTAGAAAACTCAAAGGAAAGCCTAAATAGAGTGAATTAAGCAAAAGGCAGAACAGCAGAACTTTAACCTAAAGTAGAGAATTAAACCAAATAAATGAGAAATATGAATTTTTAAAAAAATCCATGGGAAAGGAGATGTGGAACATTATGAAACCACCAAGCCTTTGAATTACAAACATATATATGGGGAGAAGAATCCCAAGTCAGTGCACGGACCAGATCTTCACCAAGATTATAGAAGAAAACTTCCCCAAAGTAGAGAAACACCTACACACAGAACATCATACAAATAAAACCAGAAGGAAAAGCATGGCATGTAATAGCTAAAACACTAAGCATATTTAACAAAGAAAGCAAAGTGAAAGCTACAAGAGAAAAAAAGCAAACCACATATAAAGCAAAACCATTAGAATAATACTGATTTTTCAGTGGGAACTTTGAAAGCTAGAAGAGCCTGGAGCAGTGCATTCCAAGTCCCAGAAGACTGTAACAGCCAGCCTAGACTAATATACCAAGCAAAACTATATGCTAAATTGAAAGAGAAAGAGAAAGTTCCATGATATAAACAGCCTTACAAATTTGTTATCTACCGACCCAAACCCAAAGGAAGCATGAAGTAATACATCAGGATGGAGAGAGGAATGAGAGCATATCTGGGAAATTGTTGAAAGAAATAAGAAGCTGTAATTATTAAAACACAAAATATCACTGAAAAATGCATCACCACAAATATTCAAAAACAGGGTGACTGTATTTAATACACACATTTCAGTGATTACTTTGAATATCAGTGGCCTCATTTCTCCAACCAAAAGACATGGGTTGGTTGAGTGGATTAAGAAACACAATTCATCCATCTGTTTTCTTCAAGAAATACATCTTAACTTTAAAGATAAGCATATCCTTGTAGTGACAGGCTGGGTGAAAGTGCTCCAACCATGGTTGGCTCTTTTCTGAAGAGAAGAAGAGGAGCAGTAGATCTGGGGGTGGGGGAGAGGGATGGGGTTTGGGAGGAGGGGAAGCTAAATTCAGGATGTATTGTAGAGAGAAGAAAAGAAGAAGAAGAAGAAGAAGAAGAAGAAGAAGAAGAAGAAGAAGAAGAAGAAGAAGAAGAAGAAGAAGAAGAAGGTATTCCAATCAGATGCAGGTATTATTATCCTGATACCTGACAAAATAAATTTTAAACTAAAACTAGTCAGAAGAGTTAAAGAGGGACACTTCATTCTAACCAAGGGAACACAATATAGATCAGCATGACATAATAACTCTTGACAATGGACTAGTGGCATGCATACCTTGGCAGTAACCAGCAGCTCTCTAATTGGACTTGAGACCTGTTCAAGAGAGAAACCATACTTAGTTTTGAAAATCTAGCCAGCTAAGCATGGCTAATGAAGTCATAGATCTTGGAGGAGAACTTACAAGCACTACTTGACTAAGCATCATCCTTACCTATGTTCTAGATATTTGTCCTTATGTCTACAGATAAGTCTAATCCTCGTCCCTTATCAAGGAAACCTCTCTTTGTAACAGATAGAGACCACCACAGAAAATCACGACAATCATAATGCAGTTTTGAAGCCTGTCCCAGTGGATTCATCTACAACAAAACTCTTGCACCTAAGGCTCAGGGAACATTGCAGAAGAGGAGCAGAAATATTGCAAGAGCCAGGGTTTCACTGAGTTTTCTGTGAGACTCGGCAACTAATGTCAGAAGCTACATAAATTATCACTACTAGCATGGCTGATTAAACAAATGCTTAAAAAGGACTACAGGCAATCGAGGAATTCCAAGAATGGGAAAAATTCTTCCCCAGGGAGAAGCACACAAACTGGTTATTACCAAACTGTCAATCCTGAAAACATACTTTGTGTGACCTTATATAGACTAAACAGGTTATATTGAGGAATATATATATATATGTGTGTGTGTGTTTGTACACATATTTGTGTGTATGTATGCATATGAATTTGAAAGACAGCAAGGATGGGTGAATGAGTGGGTTTTGAGAAATGAAGGGGAGAAGAAAATGAAATGATTATAGCATAATCTCAAAAATAAAAGAAATAATTAAAAAGAGAGAGATATCTTTAGATGCAGTTCTCTTGCTGAAATCATTACACCAGAGTCTCATCTAAAACCTTTTTAAGGAAAGAGAGAGGAGAAGGGACATAGTGTGAAAATTTTCCAGGACAAACAGTTACTGATTCTTTAACAATTAAGGTACTGAAAACAAAATTACAAAGAGATGGAAAATGACAGAATAATAGAGAGTTAAAAGGACTGCAGAAAGGCAGCCAAGTAGAATGTATAGAAATGATTTGAGTACCCTAAAGCAAATTGCTAAAATACATTTAACATTTTTCTAGTGATATTAGAACTCTGAATGTCAAGACTAGATGTATTGGAAATTATTAGTTTTCAAATACATTTAAGATTTAATGATGTTATATTGGTTATGCAAAAAGAAATACTTATCATTTAGAAATTCATGCACACTAGACTGTTATGATCACACACACACACACACACACACACTGTAAGGATTGCCTCAAAATAATACTAAATGTTACCTAGCTGAAACAAAGTTGACTTGGACTGATGTCAGCCTCAGCCTTTATGTACCAAGAAACATCACTATCCTATTCTCTAATTTTTTTATTTATTTGAAATTGTCCAAAAACGTTCATTGCCATTCTTAAATACATTTTAAAATAATTATTTAAAGATAAATAAAGTATATTTCACATGTCTACAAATAGAGATGTGCTAGTTATACACATTCATTGTTAAGCTTTGTGATAGGTCTAAGAATTTCCTTAATGCATAAAAGAACAGGAAACAAAGGCAAAGATTGCTTTTTCACAAATGTATGTAGTATGTATATAAGATCTTGTATGCATGGCCCTCATCTAAGAGAGTCAACTCACTTGCCTCATCACAACGCTATGGTTAAATGCTACTGTTTTAGCCACTCTATGATCAAACAAGGAAAATGTGAGGTATTATCTCATAGTTAATAAAGGCAGAGGCAGAGGCTTAACCTCCTTAATTTTCCTTTTTAATCTTTTCCTGTTTTGCAAGGGTCTCTGAGAGTACGTCTTGCAGTGCAGACTTCTAAGGCATATGGCTGCTTCTGATGTAGTAGACCAGGAGGTTTTAATGTAGGCAGTGTACAAGCCATCTTATGAAAGACACTGAGTGTAATTTGTACCTAGTGCTTCTCATTAAAGTCTATCCACTGGCAGTTAACAATAACCTCAGCTTAAACAGAAACACATATTCTCAAATTCTGACATGCAAAGCGGCTAGTTTTTCAATGCACAGCAATATGTCATAAATGCTTTGTACAGCAACTACTAATTTTAATAGACATTTCCTGTGTGTGTTATTTAAAACCAAAAAATAAAATTAACTGCAAAATGTCTTTTTTCTTTTAGCAGATTAACATATTTGAAAATTTATTTTATACTTTTTATTTTATTTGTATTTTGTATTTATTCAATCAAACATATTCAAACTTGCATAGGTAAAGCAAGGTCTCTAACCAAAATATGACATTAAAAGAATTCATGTTTTAACAAGGCCCTAAACCAGATTTTTAAAAGACCCCACTAGGGCCACTGGAGCTGTTACAATGTATTAAATTCAATTTATATAGGTGGAAATTCCTTATTATGCATTTTATGCTAATATACATTTTAAGATGTCCCATGACAAATATTATCCTCACTACAAGACCATAATGGTTATTAACTCAGTAAAATTAATAATAGGCCCTTTAAATGATCCAAACTTTTAAGAGCTCTCAGGGGAGATTTATTTTATTTTATTTTTTTAGTGGAGTGTTGAAATAAAGGAACTCTTGCCATTCTGTGAACAAAGCAATACAAGCTTAAGGTATTTTTGAAAATTTTCAGAAATGATAAATGAAACTTAGTTCCAGGAACCAGGTTCTTAAACCTTCTGCTCAACTGTTCTTTAGCAACTCTATTTATGTCTTATCATCATAACTCTCCTTTCCACTTTTATCACTCGCTTGTAAGTGGTTTTAATTTACCTGACTAGGTTACTCACCAAGGGGCCAAAATAAGATATTGGAGCTCTACCTCATCCATCTTTTTACTCTAACTGTTGTCACCCTTGGGCCTCATAGCTCTGTAGCCCAGGAATGGTTGGCATTAGTCATTTCTCTGAGGCAAGCGCCTCTGCAAGTCAGAAAGTGGGGTCCTAGGCAATCTATGGGGCCTTTGGTAGATGACCAGTATTTATTCCTGGCATACAAATGAACATTGGGTGCCCATCCTACAATGAGAGATGCACTTTCACCCTGGACTTTGGGGGAGGGTCTAGGCCCTGCCCTGGATGAAATGACAGACTATGGACACCCCCATGGAAGAACTCACCCTCCCTGGGGAAAGGAGGGGGTATTGGATGGATGGTGGGAGGAGGGGAGGGAAAGGGAGAGGGACGTGAGATTGACATGTGAAGAAACCTTGTTTCTAATTTCAATTTAAATTTAAAAATAAATTTTTTAATAAAAAAAAAGAAAGTGGGGTCCTGCAGGCAGAGATCAGAGTACTTCCCCACAGCAGAACAGACCGATGGCAACACAGAACCTTGCACTATTGCGATTTCACCACTGAGGAATTCAAGTTTTGCAAGGCTGGTGAAAATACTTCCTCCCTAGAAGAGCTGTGTTGGGGTGCACTTTATATTTTGGACCCTGTGAATGAAGAATATTAAATATCAAATTCTCCTTTCTTGACTGGCAAAGGTCTGCTCCGTGTGCCTTTCTTCAGTACTGGAATAGTACACTACTTTGCATACTGGCAGGAGGGAAATCTAAGAAATCAGAACTTGAAAGGAAGGAGAGAAGTGGTTGTTCACATGGCATGGTAATCTGGTTTGCCTTCCTGCAGTTCTGATAAAGCATTCTGAGCAAGTGCACCCTGGGGGAGTAAAGCATTTATTTGGCTTTCAGGTTACAGTCCATCATGGAGGAAAGCCAAGGGAAAGACTCAAGCCAAGAACCTGGTGGCAGGAGCTGAAGCTGAGACCCTAGAAGAATTCTGCTTATCAGCTTGCTATTCTTGGTTCATGTTCAGCCAGCATTCTTATCCAACCTAGGCTCACCTGCCCAAGTGTGCTACAACTAGCACTGGCTGGTCACTCCTACATCAATTAACAAAAAAAGATGCCTCACAGATGTGTTCACAGGCTAGCCTGCTGAAAGCAGTTTTTAAGTTGAGGTTCTGTCTTCCCAGGTTCAAGGTAGATGATTACAACTAACTGACATGGGGTAACCTAGAAGAACTTAGACCTTGTCTCAGAAACAAAGTAGAGAGAAAGCTAGGAGAGATGCCCTTTATCATAACTTCATTAACTTTTGGCCACACATAATGTACTCATCGACATGAATGCATGTAAAACACACACACACACACACACACAAACACACACACACAAACACACACACACACTGCTTAGTAATAATTCTAACAAAGGTTATCTCTAAAGTGAAAATTGTAAGGTATTACTACTAATAAGGAAGACATGGGCTGGAATGATAGTTAGGAGGCTTAGAGCACAGGAAGTGATGCTCTTGGAGACCATCAGAATTTGATTCCCAGAACCTACCATGGGCAGCTCTAATTACCTGTAACTCCAGCTCAGGGAACCCAACGCCTCTGGCCTCCATTGACACCAACATTCATATACGCACACACACATACATACACATAATTAAAACATAAAAGAAACCCTAAAAAAGAATAAGAAAACAACTAAGTAGATATATTATAAGTTGGAAGGTTCTACAAAAACCAACTTTCATACTAAAAATAAACCAACTCATTCAAAATCTCAGCAGGTTGTTTATGAGAGCTGAAACTCACTGATTAATTTTGAAATTGATATGCAAATTCAAAGATGCTAGCTTGCCCAGGATAACCTTAAAGAGCTAGAAATGTGTATCTGTGGCTAAAGGCTCACTATAGATGAATTACTTATACAATGTCATCCTTATACAAGAATGTAAAATAAGTAGGCCAGGGGATCAGATTAGAGACTTCTGCCTCTCTCCCTCCCTCCCTCTCTCCCTCCCTCTCTCTCTCTCTCGTCCTCCCTCCCTCCCTCCCTGCCTCCCTCCCTTCTTTCTTTCTTCCTTTCTGTTTTCATTTCCAATACTTGCTTCAGTATCTGTCACTTCCCTGTCTTACCGTTCCTGTGGTGTTGCCATTACTGTTCTCAAAATTCTGCTTCAATTTCATTACTGATTATTGTAGCAGTTACCTAAGATGTTTTCCCATTCATCAACACAGTTCTATGCTACCTTTTTAATAAAAAACTTTCATAAGATTTGAGATTTAGCTCAGAAGCAGACTGCTTGGCTACTCTGTGCAAGGCCTTATGTTTAACACCCTGTGCCATTAAAAAACAAGACAAAATTAGTTAAAATACATATGTATCGACATTATATACATAAAATATATGTTAGTACAGATGTTAAAGTGTTACACAATATTTATGCACAAATGGCAATTGAGTCTATTAATCTCTATATAAAAATGTATATTTAGAAATAATGTATGAATTTAACATTTATTAATATAAAGTGTATAAAATTTGCACATTTGCAGGGTTTTTTTTTTTGCTTTTTTAAGACATGGTTTCTTTGTATTGTTTTGGAGCCTGTCCTGGAACTCGCTCTGTAAATGAGGCTGGCCTGGAATTCACAGAGATCCACCTGCCTCTGCCTCCCGAGTGCTAGGATTGGTGTACATCACCAACGCCCAGCACATTTTCAGTAATTTTAAAAACAAATTATGTGTAATATTCATGTTTTCAAGTTGAAAGGCTATTATTTCTTATGCTCTTACTATTTCTTTTTCTTTTATTTACTTTTTGCTATGATGTACATCAGGCTAAGGTTGCTAGGCTCTCTACTAATGAGTTATAACCCAAGCACTTTTACTTTTAAAATGGCTATTTACTCATCTGGGCATCAAATTTTTATCAATGTGGTATATTCCCTTCCAGTTTATTTATTCAAACTCATATAATCATAGATACATATGTAATTTCAAAACAATTGGCCATTATATATGTATATATACATATATATAATATAGTTTTATAATTTTCAATTTTCCTTCAACATTTTCTTCTAAAAATAATTTGGATTTGTCATATAGTCCTATTTTCTTAAATATTTCCATAATACTCTAAGATAGGGCTATGTCATAATTGATTCATTTATTTCCTGTTAAAGACATTGGCTGTTTACAGTTTTGTACCATTATGAGTAAAACTGCAATAAACACCATTGTATTCCCCACAATTAAACACTCTACACGGTTTATACTGTATAACTAATAAGTGATACTTATATTATGACATTTGTGGGCCAACTGTGCAGCTCTTAGTAAATGGTTGAATTCAGCTGACTCCACTAGGACTTGTACTAAAGCTTTATCCTTCTTGAAGCCATAAACACCATCATTTGCCTGTGACATACTTCACGGTAGTAGGATTCTCAAGATGGTGATTGCTAGGTAAAAGGATTATTCATTTTTCATTTCTGAACAGATGTTGCCAAATTGCTTTCCCAAAGAGAATATAGCTCTGCACATACCACCAGCAATGCATGTGCATGCCTTTGCCCTTGAATTCCATCCAGCAACAGGTGCCAAATGGGTGTTAAGTCACATCTCATAATTGCTTTAAATTACACATCACAGACTGCCATTAAGCTCCAGCTTTACTGTGTTAACACTAACATTGTGAGTTCACTATCTAGTGACTGTTTGTTCATATGTCTTACACACTTAAAAACCGAGTTATGTGGGCTTTTTCTTGTCAAAAAATTTAAGAATCCTTTAGAATAGCAAATGTTAGCTATTACATTGTTAATAGAATTATCATTTTCAGTTGAATTTGCTTAAGATGATCCTGTACCATTGCAATATTCAATTAACTTCTCTTATAAACAATTTTCTAGAAAGTTCTCCTAAGCTTTCTTAAAACTCACTTTACAGTGAGGGGATTAATCTTTTTGTTTCCAGTTCATGTGATTTAATTTTCATATGAAATAATGGCAAAGGAAATTTTACTTTTAGGGATTAATTTTGCTTATTCAATTTGTATTATGGTTTTTATCTTTTTGTAATCAATATTTACTGTTGGATTTCAGTGAAGATATTTTATCAATTTCTATTACCTGGGAATTTTATTAAGGGTGAGTACTTCATGTTATTCAAAGCTTCAGTCTATGCCAATAGAGCAACTCAATTAGACCCTTTAATTGGTTACTGCAGTGCATTTGTTAATCCCTTAATCTGAATCTCCACGGGCATCCTACTCTACCCTGTTTGACGGTTTGCTGAATAGTTCAATTCTATCTGCTAATGTCTTATTTAATACATTTGTATGTGTGTTTGTGAATGAAATCTAGCAGCAGTGTAGATTCCATTAACTGTGTGATTGAATTATGCCAACTGCTTAGAAATTATCTTTTCTTTATCTTAGAGCATTTTAATTTTTTAAAAATATTTGAACAATTTAAATCTTGGGTCCATAAAGTCCAAGTAGAAAACCAATTGCTCCTTTATTTACTGGTGTGTTTTAGGCTACTTCTCCAGTTTCTTCCATAGTAATTAACATAGCTGTATTTTCCAGTTGCTATTTTTTATATCCTTCAGGTTGTTTAGTTGGATCTTTCGGGGTGCATGCTAGAGACCCCACATCTTTTTAGTCTGTCTACTGTCTGTAGTCTTCAGTTCCTAGTTTGTCTTCTTTTTCCTATTTTCTGTTTACTTGAATTTTATTTATTCATTTTATTGATCACATTAAACCAACTTTTAAAGTTATTTCCCTCTCTACAACTTTATGACTGTGTGTTTCATAAATTTTACTGACCATGTTTATTAATCCCTGTTACTATTTTACTTTGAAGCTGCTTTTCTCTATTTTGTGTTTGATTCTTTAAAATGAACATTTGTATTGCACTGTTTCACACTCATTACAGCTTTGGATCTGCCCTGTGGACTTGGGTGTATTTTCCTGTTTGTTGACTTTTACGAACTTCACTTGATTTGCTCTAGTTTTTAGTGTGTTCTCTGTTTCCCCATTTTATTGTCATGTACAAGAATGTGTTTTATAAAATGTCTACATTCTATTTTAATGTTTTGCCAACAAATCATAAAACCTCATGTATGTAAACACACACACACACACACGTACACATGCATTGGAGGCTGAGGAATGGCCAAGAGGGTAAAATGCTTGCCATACAAGCATGATGCCCTACAGTCATATTCCCAGAACCATGCAAAACCAGATGTGATATAGCACATCTGGAATCTCAACACTCCTTATGGAGAGATGGGATGCAAAGGCAGAAAAATATCCAGGAATTCAAGGTGGAAGGCAAGGGCTGATAACCTCTGACCTCCACACATGCACTTTGGCATACCTTTTGTGACACGTGTGAATGCATACATGGACACACTTTAAAAAAAATATCTATCAGATAAAGGGTAAAACAGTCATTTTTTTCTCTATTCCCCTCCTCACTTTTCAAGTTCTAACTTGCACCCCTTCTTCTGTTTCTTTCCAAACCTTGGCTCCCCCCATTTCTTGCTAAGTACAGCAATACCTGGCATTTTTTCCTTCTCAAAAGCCAAGGTGGAATCCTAGCAAAGAAACTGCTGACTAACATGCTGAGCAATTTGTAGAAGTAACACAGAATCCCCGAGCCTTCTCTGACTATTAGTAGACCAGAGCAAGATCACAGGGAAAGACTAAACACCATGACAGAAGATTGTTGGAGTTTAGATCAGTCTTACTTTTATTTTTCTTGTTTTGTTGTTGTTTTTAAGTGATTGTATCTGCTCATTAACTCACCACATAGCACTTGACAATCAAAACTAAATCATGTTTGATTCATGAAATAAGTGGCATGTTTCATCACACACACACACACACACACACAGAGAGAGAGAGAGAGAGAGAGAGAGAGAGAGAGAGAGAGAGAGAGAGAGAGAGAGATTTACTCAAAGGAAGATTAAACAATTGTATTAAATTGCCTCAAGATTTTGGCTAGAAGAATAAACTTATACTAGCAGTCAAAATTATCCTCCCCACAATAATAAGCCCTTTAGTTTTTAGAAATGGTGAAAATAAATAGAGCTTAACAAAAGCCTTACTCATGTCACCCTGAGGCTTTCAAAAGGATTTTGGCCTCTAATCATCTGTCTGGAAGCTTCAGGTGGGCATTCTCAGAGAGGTTTCTCCCAGGAACAGCTAGCTCCCTTACCAAGGTGGGTGGTTGCTTGGGTGTCTGGTAGTACCTCTGCTGAGGAAAGTAAGCTAAATATGTTAGGATCTGATGCTCCAAGTGACCCTCTGATGTTATTTCTTTGATGTTTTTCCCTCCATCTTTGGACATTCAGCCTGAGGCCGCTCTTCAATCATTTTCTAAAGAGCTTTTATTTCTCCTCCGGTGGTCACTGCTTTCCATTTTGACACTTAATATACTCCAGCATGTTTCTTATACTTCCCATAATGCATTCACACTGAACTTTTGTACTTTCATCTGCCTCTTCCTGCTCTGAGAAGCCTTATTTACCCTTCAGCGCTAACTGAGGAATAAAATTTGACCTAAAGTTACCTCCATCCCCGAGGCAGCATGTGCTGTTCCCTTCTCTTTTTTTCACACTGCATCCTATACAGGTCCCTGTCAAACACTTCACGTGTTTTTTTGAGAGGGGGTTTTGTCTCTTTCATGTTATCTTGGTGCTGAACAAAGTATCTCATCTGCAGTAGGTTCTAAAAGATCAAATCAATGAATGACTGAAAAAAAAACCCAAATCTCTAAAACCCGGTGTGTGTTTGAAGGGATTCTCTGTCTTGCTGAGTTTCATCAACATCAAACAGGTTGGGAAAGAAACCGAAGGCCTTGTAATTAACTGATTGCAGCCAGAGACCCCCGAGACCAATATGGACATGAAGATAGGGAGGACAGATGAAGGACAGATAACTAAGAGTTCATGACACTCACCCACTAACATGAATATCCTAGAGTCTTAAGGAAAGGCTCGCCTGCTGTACAATAGTACATCTTCACTTCTAAAATATGCACACATTAAAGTACTTTAATAAGGATTCTTGGTAGATATCAGGATTTAAATATTTTTAAAGAGTTTTTAAGGAACTCCTAAGGAATAAGATAATCTCTAAAACAAAACTCTTGTGTTATGATTTCTGTTTATTTAACTGAGTGAAACATTTAACAAAGGATGGGTTAGTAGATGCCAGTGAGGTAAGAAAGTGATTAAGTAACAATACTTTTTTTATTTTCAGATGTGTTTAGCTGTTGTCCAGAAAGAGGATTCAGTGACAGTGGCATGCCTTTTCTTATTCAATACTTATATTAATGGTTCAAGTCACCATAATTCCTGTGTATAAAATCCACAACTACTACCAGGTTAAAAGCGTGATAATTGTAAGAAAACAGAGTTAAAGGCATACAGTGAGGACCAGAAGGCCACAGTTCCAAAAGAGAAACACCACATATAAACTTAGATGATTATATTCCGATTCCAGATAATTATCTTCCAGTAGTATAAGCTCTCCACACTTTTAGAGAGTCTACCCCAGTATACATATGACTCTAGAGGAGGCAACACAGTCTCAGTCTTTATTTTCTCAGGTGAAGACTCTGAAACATCTCAGGTGAAGACTCTGAAACATCTCAGGTAAAGACTCTGAAACATCTGAATTAGGACTCTATTCGATTACACTGCCTAGTTGGTTCAGTGATCATACAAAAAAGGATAATTATGGCAATTTCTGAAATGCATCTTTAGCCTTATGAGGTATAAGCAGCATAAGAAGGCAGTGATGAGAAATGCTAAGAGTCTGTAAACTTATCAATGAAGTACAATGCAATATTGACTCTTACCTGAGGTGTTAACAAGATCCCTGAGACCACACAAACTGCTTTGAGCTCTCCAAAAGGTTTTCAGAACTCAGATGGATTAATAAAAATAACAGATTTTTGACTTAAAGCAAATAATTTGTAATTGTTGTCTATCAGCATTAATGAGAAAAATCCTTGAGGACTGTCTAACGAAATCTGAATAAATGATGAGAGCCAATGTAGGAGACCGTCTAATTTCCTGTTAACTAAGAAAGAACCTTTGATTCAACCTGTGCTTGTGGGGGCTATTGTGTGTCCTCACCACAACTGCTACTGAGACATTATCTTCATGAATCATCAGTACACATAAACAAACCTTAAGTGGGAGGCAATATCCCTATCATTGTGTTCCTGGAATGTAGCCAGCTAACGCCATCTGCATGGCTACACTCTCCAGGCTGGGCAATTGCAGGTACCTAAAATAACATTCTGTGAAATCCTTGATCCAAGCCTCAGTGTTGTGTAATTTTGTTCTTGGGTCTGATCATACGGCATGATCAACAGACAGTGAGAGGCAGTGAGGAAAGTATCAAAAATGGAAGTGAGTATTGGTGGCTTTTTGTGTCTTGCTTCATTAATCCCCCTCTGCTATTAAAGAAGATCATTGACAGGGAGTTAGATGGCTTAAAGGGGATTGTCAGGATTACCGAAGAAAACTAGAATCTGAAGAGAGCTTCTTGAAGTTATTAAACTAGCAAGCAAAGTCTGATCGTAAGCCTTTATGGTAAGTTCACACAGTCAGCCACCGCACACACTCTATGAGGAACAGCACCTGTGTCAATGCTCTACTCTTTTGGTGAGACACAATCATTCAGCAATTTCTATACGGTGAGTTGTTCATACAATGATTAGGAAAGAAGTTTCCATCCAGTGGCTTTTGAATAAAAACAAAGCACCCATCGACTAATATTTTGTGTTTTTCTAGCATATGGAATGTTAAATAAAATTTGCCAGTAATGTATACTTATGAAGTGAGAAAATTCCAAGGTTACCTAATTATTAACCCATTCTACTTAAAACATTTTAAATCACATATTTTCATTTTATATGCTAAACTCTGTCATCAAACGTGAAGACAGCCTTGACCTTCACTCTTAATTTAGAACATGCTCTCATTCAGAAATGTTCAAGAAGAGACTTGGGAAGCAATTCAGTGATAGAGTGTTTTAGCAGCATGTACAAAACCTTGGATTCAATCTCCAGAAATGCAAAAAAGCTCAGGGGTGATAATAATGGCAGGAATGTATAATAGACCTTTTTTCCTGGAATGAGAAAACACTCTTAAGTCACCTGCCAAGGAACTCATACATTTATATTTAAAATGGTCTCTTCTCAAAGTGGCTACAAATGAAACTATTTGAGAAGAAACTCAGATAGGGGTGTCAGGGAGGTACAGTAAGGGTAGAGAATGGGGTCAAGTAATGAATGAGAAGCCGGAAACAGAAGTAACAGAGAGCAAAGGAAGGGTTGTAGCACAGGATGACCAGTGTAAAGAGAACCAGAAAATAGGGCAGAAATAGGGAAACCTGGGTAGCCCAGAGCCTGAGTGAGGGGCTGGGGGCGGGACTGGAGTGAAAGTCAAAACACGAGAAAAAACACTAAGCACTGATTAATAAAAATCTTTCAAACCTACAAAAAATTATAGCATAGGAGTCAGTAGATAAGTTTTAATATTACCATTCAATTTAAAAGACAGTCTCATATCTGGTATTAGATGCATTGTATATTTTTGACAGATATAATATAAACCTAGATAGCACCTGCCAAAATATAATTTGTAAATAATAAAAGTTGAAAATTTTAAATCAATTTATTCCATGCATATTTTAGCATACTGCTGAAAATATTAATGGTTTGTATATTCATTGAGATGTAATTACAATAATTATACATATAGAATTAGTGTACTAGAGCAAGTGTATATGTACACACATTGAATGTTTTATACATGTAACTCTGCCTCACAAATTAAATAGCAGGAATTTGAAAAGGCAGGATATTGAGTGCATCAAAATATTTACTGAATAATTTAAGAGGATGAAAAGAAACACTAAACCTTGTCCACACTATTCCCTGGTGGTAATGAATGAATTAATTAAATTCTTTTAGGTGCTAAGCATTATGTTAGGTGTTGGAGATAAAAGCAAAACAGTAGGCTGATAGCTTCTGTCATGGAATTTCTATTTGACTGAGTGGAAATGAGTATAAAGAAAAAAACCACATGCTGGGAATCTTATAATTGTAAATTGTGATAAGTAGTTGAAAGTGAATTATAATGTTAAAAGGCTTAATGAGTATTCTGACAGCAGGAACAGTATCTTTCAAAGTATAAGGACTGAATAGAAGTAAGGTAATTGGCAATGGTTAATTTTAATTGTTAATTTGACACTATCTAGGATGAACTGGGAAAAAAACTCTCATTGAGAATGTGTGTTGATAAAGTTGGCTTGTGGGACTCTCTATGGGGAGTTTTTGTTTGTTTTTTTGTTTTTGTGTTTTGTGGGTTTTTTTTGTGTATTAGTTAGTTGAGATGGGAAGACCTGCCTATCATGAGTGACTCATTCCCTATTCATGAGATCCTGAACTTAATGAAAAGAGGAGAGTGGTATGAGCACCCACATACTGCATTAATTCACTGCTCTCCGCTCTTTACTGTGGATGTAATGACTGACTGCTTCAACTTTTCATTGTCTTGACTTCCCATATAACAATGGACTGTAATTATCACAGCAACAGGAAACAAAATGGAAGCAGTAGTGAGGGACAGCAGTATTTCAAAAATCCATGGAGACATCATTGTACAGAAGAGTTGGATGAAGGCAAAAAACTAAAAAAAGAAAAGGCAACAAAGAGGTGTGTGAGGAGAAAGGGTCCAGGGGTGCAGGCAGGTCAGACCCCAAAAGGCTTTACACACTGTATTAGGGATTGGGTCTCAACCTAATGGAAAACCATGAGAATGTTTTAAAAATAGGATCCATGTGCTTAGATTTTAAAGATCCATCTGGCCACAGTTTTGGAGAGTGGATGAGAGAATAAGATACATCTCATGAGTGATTAGGGTGTGGTGGTGTTCAGGCAGATGAAGGCAAACAGGTAGATTTCGTAGGATGTAGTTTCAAAGTAAAATTAATATTGCTAAAAAAACACAGGTACTGTTAAATAATAATGTGTTACCCGTGTTATATAGGTTGTTGTGTCATGCAATAGCCTAGTGGAAATTCCTTACAAGTAAGGTAGTGCTGACTTTAGACTGACAGTCCTTAAGACTTATGTGACATTTGTAATTCTCTATAAGTGCATCCATCTTTTTCTTTTGGTCCACATCTTGCTCAAGAACATTTTCCTTTCAAGGATAATGCTTTGGATTTTGATGCATACACATTTTCTTCTGCAGTCATCCACTGCCCCTCCAGCACTATTTACATCAAGTCATGAGAGGGTTCCATACAATATCTTTACTTTGTCACTTATGTAGCTATTTAGTCTTCCACAAAACATCACCACACCAAAACTACTCAGCCCAAAGTCACCAAGAACACATAGGAAAGACATGCTTCCAATCAAGTAATTATTAAAAAGAATTAAATATATTCGCATAGTAAAACAGTATATGGTTATTGGACATAATACTTTAAAAACTAGCATCTTTGAAAGTTATTGTCTTATTTGTATATATGCATCTCTCCTTAATATTCCATTTTCTGTAATTACTAATGAGTAAAAGAGCGTTAACTATACTTCATTTTAGTATTTATTCAACAGTGCTGTAAGGATTGGGGAAATAACATACAATCTGTACTGACTAATGTTAAGCCTCTGATTTGGCACTGCCATTCCTGAGTCCCAATTGCCTGTCACCATGGATAATTGAAAGTTGGCACAGTTACTCCCATACCAATTTTCAATGGCCACACATAAATTGCTCTGATTTGTGAAATTATAGTTATTCTACTCCATCTGTTCTCTTCATTTTTCAAGTCAGTTGTCAAATGAAATATGTGAGTCCCTACTAAAATCTTGAGAAGTTTTGCACGTGTTATCAGCATAGATGAAATAATTCTATATCAGGCTAGTGTTCAGGAAAATTCCACAAGGTAAACCACAGGAAACTTCACAGGAAGTAAGGTGACAAGTTGACAGTGGCTTTGAAAGGATGATGGCAAAGTGCCTCATTGTAATAACAGGATTTAGCAATCTTGCCTTAGTTCTGCATATTAAATATTAAGCATAATTGCCAAGAAGGCCTTAATAGTAAAATTCTGAAAACACATTTCGATTCTGAACTACTTTCTCCATTTATTATAGCAGTTTTATTATAACTAAAATTTAAGAGCATATGATATTAAATAAAAGTAGAACATAATTCATTGATGTAGCTAATGAGCACATCTTTTCTGTTGCCACTAAATAATGAATTTCATTTTTCTATATTGGTTTTACATATATGAAGATGCTGTTAGTCAAGTGTGGAAACATATTTTTCATAGTCTCTGTACCCTACTAAGAGCAACTGTTGTACTTCAGATTATGGGAGAATGAAAACAAAATTGTTAAATCAATCAACTTCTGTTCTAAACTGTTGAGTTAGAGGTAAGGGGGTTTTATCTCATTTTGGGGTCCTTTTGTTATGAAATCTAGGTATTTTGCATTCCTTCATATAGCTATACTTTCTGCAACCAAGAGGTGGAAAGTTTCTGGTATCACACCTCTCAAACCTGGGCTGGTTTTAGAACCTGCTTTCTAATAGAACACTGTGGAGATGTGGCCTACTAGTTCAGAGGCAGGAGCCCCAAAAGGCCTTACAAGCTTTTGCATGTCGTCTTTAGATCCTTGCCTTGAGAAAAGTCTGTGATTACTCTTGGAAAGAGAGCAGTCATCTAGAATAAAGACACGGCGTCTTTTAAAATCCAATGTAGACTAACTACCCTCAGCCAACATCCTAGCTCAGAAGTGATATTTAAGCAAACCAAATAGGATCAATGTGACCAAACAATCTCTGAGCTGAGCCACAAAACAACATGCTAAACACACAAAGGTTGGTCTGAGGTTATTTGTTTTCTACAAGTAGCTAATAATCCTGAATATTTTATTTGCTTGTTTAGAGGGAAAGTTAAAAATTAACTTTATGCAAACTTAAAAATTAAGCATAGTAATTATGTCAAAATACCAATATTTTGTATATTTTTCATAATTTGGCTATTGATGGATTGGTTTTATAGAATATTTCATTCATTAGGCATATTTTATTATTCTTACAGCTATCCTGTTAAGTAGTAATTTAGTGTCTTATAAAGGAAAAGACCATGGTAAAGAACACAAACACACACACACAGGGTCACACACCTGGCATAGCAAGATGGGTTACAATACAGCATCTAGCAATGTGTGATTCATTTACCCCAATGACAGCACACCACAAGCACCACAGGAAGTTGTCAATCTAGTCTCTCTTTGGAGTACTGCTGGATAGGCCAGAAGCATATTTCCTCTTCTCTGGCGTAAATGTGGTTTGTTTTGGTCCATCAATGAGTCACCTTTACCGTGGGCATACATTGATGAACTCTGACACCGTTATAAAATGTCTCAGCTAGTATGGACTTCTCCATCTGGTAAAGAGACTTGTTGACTGATCTAAAATGCTACCCCAGAATATCCAGAAGAAAAGTTTATGAGTACTGAATAAATTCCTTCTTTGGCCATTTTCTCTTTCAGTTTTAAGTGGCCAGATCATGGCTTCCTTTCCATTACTCAAGTTCTTTGTGCTTTTAACATGACAACAGTCAAATAACCAATTGACTAAAGTGACAACATTTTTCTGCATAGTAGATCCTGGAATATTTGGAATCACAATCGTTGTTTCTTGGGGCAAATAATTACTACTGATTGTCTGATCGAGCATAATCATATATATACTTCTAGAAGTCGGTGTTTCAATTATTTATTCATGGATGACATTTATTTGCAGTACTGGTATAAAATATTGTTTCATCTTTTAAGTTGGTTATAAGTTAAATGTATGTCATAATCTGTCAGAAATAAATGAACAAAATTCTACCAAGTACATTACCTACCCCACTATTTTTTTGTTGTTGTTTTTGAGACAGAGTTTCTCTGTGTAACAGCCTTGGCTGTCCTGGAACTCACTTGTAGACCAGTATGGCCTTGAACTCACAGAGATTCCCCTGCCTCCGCTTCCTAAGTGCTATGATAAAAGGCCTGTGCTACCGCCGTCCCACTTATTAGCTTAGCATTTGCATATCATTGTTAAATGTGGGAAATACTATCTGCTGATGCTGCTACATTCTAATTCTACAAATGCAAATCTAAAGACTAGGAAGAATGGGTTCAATCCTGCTTTTTCACTTGACTAAAATCTAACATGAACGACTAAGCCAAATACATGGGTGGAGACATTTTCTAATAAGCATTGATCATCTCCTATCGAAACAACAAAAACAACCACCAGAGAATAACCCCTGCATGCAACTCAACATTAATACAATCAACAGGATGACTGCACACACACACACACACACACACACACACACACACACACACACATACACACACACACACGTTATATTTTATGCCAGCATCTGAAACTTTGCATTATACCACCTGACATTTACCTGTTGTGGAAATTTGATTAAAGAATACAAATGTCTGCACAGATGTCTTAATTACAAATGACACCATACAGTTTTCTAGTATTAAAGTATAAAGTGTATGTATATACATGTACACATACATATAGGTAAACAATTCTAAGTTATAAAACACATTTTTGCAATTTTACTTATTGAATTTTATAGATTTTGTAGAATTAAATAGTATTTCATTAAAAAAGAAATAAGCCTCAGTGCAATATTTTTTCCAGAAGATACTCTCCAGTAAAATATATGTCCAACATTTATATAACCAGAGGAATAGTTTGTTAAACATAATTTTCTGATGTACAAACATATATCATGTGGAATTTCAGCATTTAAAGAGGACTTTGGTGACAACAGGACAATAAAAATCACATCTGTAGCAATTTATAAGGTCTAGTTTTCTAGTGGTGGTTTTAAGAGAGTATAAGCCATATGCATTTGTTAGTTTTGTAGCTCCTTTATTGTTATTAGCTTAACCTAGAGTGGGAGAAAACATCAATAAACAGCATAGTGAAAATGGGTCGTTCCCATAAGCCTAAACAAGAGTCAGCACATTGTGGACACTCACAGCTAGAGGAAGCTGTAAGTACAGCTTGTTATCAACACTTCCCTGGCTCAGTTTACAAAGAAAAGACTCACATTTTCATCTGTTTGTTTGGTTGGCTTTTCTAAAACTAAGAGATTTGAAAACACAGTTCATTTTAGTTTCCCAAATAAGAACATTGAAAGTAGCTAAAACACTTAAGGCCCTTACTATATATGCTCATGGTCAGTACCGCTCAGCAATAAATCAAAACCAGCTGCATTTTAGGTAATAAACCAAGAAAGATATGGCAGTTTATGCAGAGACTGGGGATAGTGAGCGCTCAGCCCTATGAGAAGACACCCATATCACCTCCCCTCAAAGTTCAAGGAACATCATGGAAGAGGAGGCAGAAAGGATGTAAGAGCTGGAGGATGGGGAAGAGGGGAAGAGGGCTGTGAAGTGCTGTCTTCTAGATGCCATCTATGCTCACCACTCTAACACCAGTGCTGCAAGTGTTACCTTCTGGACATGACATAGATGTTGCACTCACAGATAAAAGCAACTGTGGTTGCCTGTCCACGATCAAAAACTACAAAAACTCCAGCATGGATGAGGAAAAGGCTCATGAGGTCCCACCTGTAACTGAGGAGCTATTGGCAGTTGGCAGTGACTGGGGGAGAGAATTATTCTTTTTCTGGGGGCAGGGATATGGTCATTAGTAGGCTCCCTATGCTCCGGTGGACGGCTCCACTCCAAAGTGCATATAAGAAGCACTACTTAGCCTTGGTAGAGTTATAAGAAGGAAAAGAAGGGAGCGAGAAGAAAAGGAAGAAGGAAGAAGGAAGGAAGGAAAGAAAGAAAGAAGGAAAAAAGGAAGGAAGGGAGAGGGATGAAGTTGAGAGGGAAACGTTTTATGAAGGTAGTAGGGTGGATATTAACAGAATATGTTATATATATGAAATTCATCAAGAATATACAAATAGTGTTTAATATGTGCCTTACTGAGCATGTTATTTTGTTATCATTCCATCGGGCACAACAATTATATACATAGCATTTTCAATATATTAAGTATTATAAAATAATTCAAAGTCAATTAAAATACTCATGAAGATGTGCATAGGACACACAGCATTCCTACAAGGGAATTGAGTATCTGTAGATTTGACATGTTCAGACGAGTCTTCAAACCAATCCCCTAGGGATAGCAAGGGATAAACAGACGCATACCTCATAACTCAAAAGTGCTCTGGACTAAGTAAGAACAGTGCATTTGTAAACTAGACTTTTGTTGGAACCTCTTGGTCATTCTAGTGAGTGAATCAAGCTGAAGTCTTATTTTCTACCTATGACAAAATAGCAGATTTCTAAACATAGATTCCATTGCCTGTAAACATAACATCTGGAAATCAACACAGAACATGCTATTCTTCAGAGTCAATATTATTTTTTACCATAACCATGTGTTCTTGGTAGATACGCAATTTACTATAACTTCCTGAATTATTTAGTGCACAATCAGTGCATTGTGTCACTCAGTATCATCAAATTTTAAACACCGGAAAGGAGAAACTGTGATAGTTTAAGAAGAAAGGAGTTTTTAAAGTAATTATATATACTTATTATTCCACAAGGAATTGATATTAAAATGTAGCTGGTTGATTTTGTTCAAAACAATGCATTGTAAGCAACCCAAGAATCCTGTGCATTTGTGACACAAAATTGAAGAGTTTTCACAGACTTTTCTTTCTTTATCTCATAGCCAAATTCAACCAACTCATCCTGTGGAAAAATATACATTTTATGGATCATTCACAGACATAATTCATATATATTTATCAGCTTGCAATACTGAAAAGAATCATTTAAAGTCTAATAAGTAGTAATCAAAGGAGAACCTTCTAGGCATGATGATGATTATGTAAATATTAAATTTGGCTATAAACCATCAGGAATGTGGTTCTCATGAAAACACTGTCTTTTCTCTTTCTTCCATATTTCTTTCTACATATTTAAAATAGTCTCCATAATTGTTCCCACCTTATCGTAGAAGGGGTTGCTTGACTGCAACACTCAATAAACATGAGGAAGTGGGAGGAAAAAATCTAAGGAGCAAAATATACTGAAAGTGTGTTCTTTTTAATTGTTTGAATAGCATATATTAATTATACACAACAATGGATTCCATTATGGCATTGTGATGCATGTGTATAATGTATTTTGTTTGTATTCCGTCTGTGGGAATCTGTTCATCACCATGAAATACCACCTATGTTCAGAGGAAAAAGAAGTTATAGGAGTATTGGTGACTAAATTATAGAAAGCATATTATGCCTTGCCTAGTTTCACTGATCTCTAAAGATAAAATCCTATCAATTAACCAAAAAGTACACAGAAATAAGATGTAAAGACATGGCCTGACAATAACTATTATTCTAAAGCAAAACTAGTCAAGGAATTTCTAAAAGACCCATTGAATATTGTTATAATTTTAATGGATTTGTTTTCCTCAATTGCATGGTTATTATATGACTATCATTTCTTTCTCTCTCACTTCACTGAGGGAAAGTAATTATCATGTAGCTTACAACATGTGTAATTTGTCCTGTAATTATAGAAGACACTCATTGTCTCTATAAATACTTATAGGAGAGGCAAATAACTGGTCACTGCCAAGAAAGCTAGACACAAACCACACTGACTGATTTGAGAGCACACTTTCCACCTGCCGAAACTGTAGGATTGTACAGGAAATTTTGCTTACCTATTTTTCAAAGACCACAAGATTTCTTAGAATAAAACACTGCTTAAAGGTATAAAATGCAGAGTTCAGTTTTGGAAGAGGATATTGTGATGGCACTTAGGTTACAGGGATGACATCCATCCTTGGTCCTCCAGGACCCAGTCTACCAGTATCCACCCTCCTGTGAACCCCAGGGTACCCATGCCCATGGGCAACATCCACCTGACTGGCTTTGCTTGCTTCACTAGCTCAGGGTTGAAGGGAGTACTTCTTACCAAGGTTCTCACTTGGGATTGAGTGCTTTGGAAAGATGTTTTCAGTCTGAAGCTTTCTCCACACTTTTCTCTGTAACCTTGTAGTACTGACAAAAGTGTCTGCTGCAAGGTGACCCAAGGCATTTAAAGTCTTGTGAGAGATTTTCTTGTACATCACTCATATGTTTAATCTACCCCTGCATTAAACCATTTGGAATAACTCTGATTTTAGTGTGTGCTATCTTTTCTGTAACAGTTAGCTCTTTTTTTTCCTTTTTAAATTTTTCTTAATTTCCCTCCAGGTAAAATTCCACTAATAAACCAGTGTCCATGCTAACAAAACTTTTAGTCAGAGACATAGTCACTGCAGACCAATGACACCATAACATAAAAATATAATGCCCAATACATCTTTGCATCTTTTATATGTAAATAGAATAAATTTAACTAAAAATGCCTGACCATTAAGTAAATTTAGAACAATTTCTGTCAATCACCAATATATAAAGGCTACTCTAATTGAGGCAAAATTTTAGTGTCACAACAAAATTATTATGTATGTTGTATAGAACATACAAAAACTAAATGAAACATTAAACTATATCAGGAGCACAATTCATCTTTATAAACATGAAGAATTACCTTTTCACCAGTTTCCCCTTTGATGCCTTCAAGTCCTTGTTCTCCCTGTAAAAGAGAAGTGTGGTGTAATAAGAATACTTCTTATAGTTCATACAATTTTTGAAATAATAGCTATATTTCTGAGAATATAAAAGATCAGTGACTTCAGTAACTCCCTGTGATATGAAGTTCTAAGCCAATACTAACAACGCAAAGTCTGAAAAGTACAAAATTACTCAAATAAAAGTTTTTTAGATATGACCTTCCCTACCTTCTGGAAAAATCTAATCTCCATAAGGCCAAGCACCCTGCGTATTAAGTGTCTGAGAATGGTACCATCTAGATTTGCTTTGAGAGTTGAATGAAGCAGCACAGGCTGCATTTGCCATTCTTGCTGTCACTAGAATTGAATGAAGCAGAAGAGACCAAGTTTGCCATTCTTGTTGTCACTAGCCTCTCATTAACCCCAGAAGACACAGACTTCTGTGAAACCTTCCTTCCACATGAGTGTCTAATGAGAGGTTCATGATGAGTGGGTTTAGTATTGAACTTTGGAGTCCTGAGCCTACACCCACCCCCACATGCCTGCAGCCCCAGGTTCCTCTCTGGTCTATTCATGTGACTCACAGTCACAAAAAAAGAGCTGTTCTCTATGCTGTCCTTTAAAACTACAAAGTGCACGTGTTTCTTTTCCTCATGAACCCTTTCCAATTTCATAAGTTTATTTTCTGATTTAATTTGCTGTAACTATATTGATGATATTACCATCAAACATTTAGTAAACACTCACTGAGCGACTCCTACATGTCAGGGACCTATGTTTACGTAGCTAGGAGGTGAGTATTAGAGATGGGTTTTATCTGCCATCCACTCACTGAGGGTCAAGGCACATGGCATTCAGCCAGTATCTTCCTTTTTGTTCTATCTATCTATCTATCTGTCTTTCTGTCTGTCTATCATCTAAGTTTCATTTTACATTCCAACCCGTTATACCGCCCATCCCTCAATTGCCTCAATTGTATGATAAAATTAAAATTCACATGCATTATATAGATTACAATGTGAGCTCCTATCTTGTATATAGATAATTTATGAGTATATTATACACGGTCAAACAAATGCATATAATGTGTAGAAACATGGTTAGATAACTATTTTCTGCTTCCTTTATTCTAGAACCCATATTAGCAAACAATAGATTAGTTCACAGGTATTTTTTTTATCACTAATGCATGGTCCTACCTTTCTTTTAATAGTCTTTCCCCTTAAATATAGAATTTAACTCCATCTGGTAATTCAAGCTGACACTGAAGCTGCTGAACATCCCTAGCACACTGGCCACGATGTCAGCATGATGCAGCCACCACAAACAGCTGCTGGAAAGTCCAAAACTATTTCCCAGCAGATAAATCTGCATATCCCTTGGCTTGAAACTCAACTCACAGATGCAGCACATGCTGTACTAGTGGGTTTTGTCTAGAACTGCCGTGAAGGGGCGCGGAAGCATGCGGTTTCATGGTTCCCAGTCCAATCTTACTATCTCTATGGGGCTAGGTAAAGAAACAGTTTTACAGCTGTAACTATAAATGAAAGTATATCTTTTCAAATGACATTTCCAGCTTTGGGGAAAAAACCTAGATGCATAGCAACTTCTGACATTTTGTTATTAAGACCTGTACTGCTTCGCCACAGCATAGAAATGACATGTTTGGCTTTGGGGGACGTCTAAAATTGCATCAGTAATGCTCTCCCCTGTGGAGGGATTGTCTGGGCTGTATCATGACAGCTGGCCCCACCTGAAGTGACTCCTCTTTTCTCCAGCAACCTGGAGTATATTAGTTTCTGGGCATCGAGGGATGCTTGGCACATAGAGTTGAGCTTGTTCCCAGAGAGAAAAAGCAGTCCTTGGATAGATAGTAAAGGATCCAAAGGAAATGCATTTTGGTGAAGAGAAAGATGCCAGGCATAGTAAAATGTACCATGGATGGTGAAAAACTTTTCATTATGGGTATAAATGTACCATTCTGAAGGGTTATTTAATTATTATAACTTAGAAGGGATTGAATTCATAGCCTCATACAGGATAAGCAAACACTGTGCACTAAATTGTCTCTACAGCCCACTTTTTACTTTTCATTTTGAGACATGATCTCACTAAGTTGTCAAAGCTAGCCTTGGACTCACTCTATAGGCTGGCAGTCTGCAATATTCCTGCTTCAGCCTCCTGAGTAGCTAGGATTATTGGTCTGCACTGCCAGGCAAAAGCAAAAAGATGTGCTTTGAAGAGTTCAGTACTATTAAATATTTCATGTCATTGTGAACATTAAGCAAAATGTTCTGCTTAATCTGAGAAGCACAACAACAAGCGAATAGGAACTAGCAGCAGAGAACACTGTTCCTTTGTTCACACTGATTGATAACAGAAAAATGTTTCTGGTGCAGCCTTAACACCTCCATGGCCCAGGAAGGGCATCACTCCTGATTCTTCAGGAAGGCATACTGTTAACACCCTGGAACAAATATTTCCTATAGAGATCTCTGAGAAGTAAATGCTTCTATGAGTTCTCCTTGGAAAGAATGATTTAGTAGTTTAGTTTGTATGAAATATTTATAAAAACCCATTACCTTTTGACCAGGTAAGCCTGGAATACCATGCAAGCCATTTTCACCCTAAAAAGAGTAACCAAAATAAATTTTATTAGCCACAAATGATACTGAAAAAGACCCCCCTTCACATGCACCTGTTTTTTGTTGGTTGGTTGGTTGGGTTTTAGAAAAGGGGGTTTCTCTGTAGTCCTGGCTGTCCTTTGTAGACCAATATGGCCTTAAACTCATAGAGATCTGCCTAACTCTACCTCGTAAATGTTGGGAAAGCTTCAGTGTTCTGAGGAAAGTTAACATTTTTTTCTGGATATCTGTTACTTGTAGGGTCTTCCAACTTTCTGTTATCACAACTCCAGGAACATCACCTCAAATTTTAAAGTAAAGGAATGGGAGCTCTGAGATGTTAAGTACTAGTCTCACAGACTCAGGGTTATCCTATAGTGTCACCTAAGATGTTTAGGGAGTGCCCAATGATTCCACAGCCTGCATATTCCATGTCTTCCTTTCTTTCCTTCCTCCTTTCTTTCTTTCTTTCTTTCTTTCTTTCTTTCTTTCTTTCTTTCTTTCCTCCCTACCTCCCTTCCTCCTTTCTTTCCCCATCCTTTCTTTTCTTTGCTTTAAGACCTCTGGGCATATTAATAAAATTTTTATGGGGTAGACATTGCTTCCTGAACAAACTTATCAGAGAGTTACTATTCTCATAATCATCTTATATAAATGGGTACACAGTGACCAGGCTTCAAACTCTCTTGCCCTTCAGCTGTGGCCGATGTCATGCGTCCCTACGTGATCTCTGGCAACCAGTTTAAATTGTGTATTATAAGTGTCTTCTTTCCTAATATGAGATATCACATACGCACACACGCATATTCTTCTCAGATTGTGGACATGCTCATTTCCCTATTCCTATCTGCTGACTGCTATGGGGTCAGTTCTGAAGTTGTACCAAAGGCAATTCTACATGAAAAAGTTCTCCCTTCCCGCATGACTCCTGTCATGGGCATGAACATTTTCAGCAGATGCCTATCAGGGTCCATTTCTGGAATTCTTGGTCATTATATTGACGAGTCTGCTCTGTGAAGAGCACACCGGTTAGAAGAAGATATTTCATGGGGTGGTGGAGGGGGGGTGCACATTCTTAGTAAACCCTCGGGCATTTACTTCAGTCTAGGAATTTACCATGGCTCCCAACTGTCCAGACTCAGGCAGCTCAAAATAAGCTATCAGTGCTATGCTCTGCTTTATTTCTGTGAAACATTCATAAAATTCACTTGATAACAGTTTTTAAGCTCTACCAAAAATGCAGGTATCATCTCTAAGAATTAATTGAAAGAAGTTAAATATATTAAGAAGAACAACTACCATATCTTCGAATTTTAAAATCAAAATGAGATACTGTACTTAAATGTTGAGATCTTAATTTTATCACCAATACATTTTTGAAAAGTTTTACTGTTTCTTTTTCTATTTTTAAAACCAGAAGTATACTGCCATATACAAGCACACACTATATTTTAACAACTAAATTATTTTAGACTAAATTATCAAAGTATTCTATAGTGTAGCTGCTATTGTCATAATAAGGGCAAAACTTGGCTGTGATATGTAATCACATGCGGTAGCATCAAAATAGTGTAATTATCAATACACTAAGCACTTATACCACTTAAAAGTTATTAGAGTTCTTCACCCGAGGCATCAGGCAAGACTAGCAGAAAGCTGCAGCAACATCTGGTAAGGAATTAAGGGAAATGGCATTAAGTATCTGACGCCAAGGAACATTGTATGGAAATGGAGCTTCTTTTGCTCATCACTAAAGTATGTCCACTTGTCCCTAAGAAACAGATTATCTTCCTCGGTTGATCCAGCATAGTATTTTATTTCATGTTGCAAGTTACTCAGGATAGCAAAATACAGCATATAATCCACGAAGTACAAAGATACGGTGTTTACCCCGCCAACAGCCCATTTCGGGGAAAAGGGAGTGGTGACAGTTCTTTTTCTCTTCTTTGCTAGCAGCCGACTTTTACATGTCGTGTGCCCAGAGAGTGCTGGCACGGGTGTGTCTTTAATTGATATTTTTTGATTATTGTTGTTAAAATATGGTGTTCCCCTATGGCAAGTGTTAATTGATCTCTACTCTTTCCCTACTTAGAGATTTAAAATCACTTCTAATTGTCTTTAGTCCATAGGAGTGTGGGCATACTGGTTCCCATTTCTATGTCAAGGGGAGAGGTGTATAAGAATCTCCGTAGAAACTTAAAAAGACATAATTCAAGTATGCTAATAGCAAGTGTTGATTCCATAAAACTTTATTTAAAACATTTATGCCAATAGCAGCAATCTTCTTAGTGCTTATTCTGAAACAGAGGAGCAAAACACAGAGTAGTGCAGGCAATCAGGGAAAACTCAATTTTACTTATAAAATCAGTACTTGCCTAACACTACTAGAAGGACACATACCTGTTTTATGTGTGTGCGTGTGTGTGTTTCTGAGTTTCTGCTTCTTTTTTTCTCCCAGTATCATACTAAGAAGGTATAGATGTTTCTCTTTTATCTTTCAATCAAGATTTTACTTCATTATTGGAAAAAATATGATCAGTAGTTTCAAAGAGATCATACTGTTGAAAACTCATTTCTGAGGATATTCTTTCTATTAAAAGCCTTTTAATTCCGGGAACATACTTGATGGGAGTAGAGAACTGACTTTCAAAAGTTGCCCTGTGACCTCCTGTGTGCACCGCTCACACATGAACACACACTGTCCCCAGATTAAATAATACATAAACTGTATTTATAGTCACCAGTCATCATTATAAGCTTCCAGTTAACTTTTTCTATCTGATTCATGTTGTGGAGCACAAATAAAAAAAGACACATCAATGCTTACTGAATTAAAGCTTTCTGAACCTTTAGCCCACTCATCTTATTTCTGTTATCCTAAATTATGGGAGAAAAAATCTAGATCTTATACATGACATCCATTTAGTTTCCATTCAATAAACCATTAGTGACAGTTTGGAGTCTTAATATTATGACACTGCTCTCCGGGTATACCCTGACCAGTCAACACATGTCTTAAATTGTGGCTTTCAAAACTCAACATATTATGTTAGAAATGGTCCTACACAGAACAGAAAGCAAGGCTATAACCTACACACACACACACACACACACACACACACACACACACACGCACGCACGCACACACACACACACACACACACCATGCTGTTTGGGATGCTAAAGTTTTCTTCTATTAGTGTAATTTGCTTCTAAAAATGTATTTGCACATACTGATTTTGTAACCAAGTATAAGCGCTACTAATATTTTCTTTCAAAGGAAAGAATTATATTTCCAATTCTTTTTCAAATTAGTCAAATTTAAGTTATAATGAGCTTTACAAAAAAGCTAAACAATTTAGAAATTATCTCCCTAGTGAAATTAGGGAGACAGAGACTTTTGTAGGATCTTATAAAAATCTGGGGTCCTGTGAAATTGATAATATCTTTTTAAGTGAGCCTGTCAACATCAAAGATTTGGGCTTATTATACTGTCAAATATAGGTTAAAGACAGTCTCAATAAATTTGAAACCGAAAAACCATGGTAGGAGAATCAAGACATTTAACTTGAATCATCTACTGACAGATCTGATGTGTGGTAATTGATACCTACAACGAGCAGTCCACCAAGTGAAAGAAGACTTAAGACATAGAGCACAATGCTATCAGCCAACTCCTCGTTGAGGACAGTTAGATACCAGTCACTGCAAACCATTTCCTGTCCAGAGAAGTCCTCGTGATGAGTAATTTATAGTGTGACTCCATA
Source organism: Mesocricetus auratus (assembly GCF_017639785.1). Classification (NCBI taxonomy): domain Eukaryota; kingdom Metazoa; phylum Chordata; class Mammalia; order Rodentia; family Cricetidae; genus Mesocricetus; species Mesocricetus auratus. Next base: position 18,420,535 of record NW_024429202.1, read on the forward strand.
TCAGTTACCTCTTCTAGAGCTTAGCTGTGCTAAAGCCAGCAGTTTTAGCCTTGCAGTAAACGATCATGGAGCCTTGGAGGATGAAAAATTCCTGAAGATAATAAAACAAACAAACAAAAATCTAAGGAGATTTTTCAATTTGAGACTGGGTGGAAAGAAAGCCAGATAATGAAGACTGGCTATGCTTAAGAGAGCAGGGAGGGCAGGTGACGAGGAAACTGGAAGCAAATTCTGTAGCTGTACACACTGTCCCTATTACATTTCATTCTAGGAAGCAGCACTTCTAAGTTTTGCTAGGTAGAGAGTCTTCTTCGCCCTACTTCCCTGTAGTTTGCTTCTGCATAAAAACTTGGGAGTTCTTAACAAAGCATGTTTCTTATTCATCCCTCAATATGAAGAGAGGAAGAGCTCCAGAGACCATGCCTCACCCTTTGCTCTTTAGGGTTCAGTCAGCGCTTGAAGCCACGCCCAAAGGGGTGTGGCCACTGTTACAGATGACAGGCAAGATGCTACTACATAGTTGTCTAGCAGCTGTGTTTTATTTCCCTCCTGTACTTTGGGGCTAAGTTTCCTGGAGTTCTGCATAATTCAGCTAGCACTTATGAAGATTCTGTCAGTGACACCCATCCTCTGATTGTTCAAAAGTAGGTGTCACAGAAATGAGATAGACAATGATTCTTTCGATTCCAGGAGCTCCCAGGGATATAGATGCACAAATACTGGTGATGTAAACAAAATACTGTGTGAGGAGAACGGAGGAACTTCCAGATTTGCCTACTGTACCAAAAGGTTTCATTAAAAAATAATAAAGCTGGATGAACTTTGATTGTGGTAATCTGTAGTGATGTCGATGGTGATAAAAGATCAAAATATCAATTGTCTGAATTCATCTTCAATTTTCAAATTCACCTGACAGCTTTACCTAATATCTTATACTGGTGCAAATGGCCCCGGCTTGGTTGGCTGAAAGATGGTTCTGATGGAGCCACTTCAAAAAAACTGTGCTATCAGAAGTCACAGATGTCTGAAACAATAGCAGTCGCATCTTTAAATCCACTTTTTGTTATTAGTGATCTCCACCAAGAATAATGTAATCAGAAACTAAGCTATGTAAAAAATCAATTGTGATCTTTTGCCAGGTGATATTTTAGCATCTATATACTACGTACCAAGTACATGTTAAACCCAAAAAGGGACACTAGCAGACTGGGTTCCTGAAATCTGGCTAACTGTTTGGTAAATAAAAGTCAAGTGCTTGGGTGCCAGATACGCTGCATGTGTCGAGCTTGTCGTCCATCTGTTGCGGTCTCTGCCAACTGCTCTACTTGGGATGTGAGTGGAAGGCATTAGAAGGGAATAGGAAACCATTAAGAAATATGGTCAGCTGCAGAGTGAGCAGGTTTCTTTTTCCTATCCCTCTATTAACTCTGTCTTTATTACATTCCTGCTCATTGCAGTGATACATTGTATCCATATACACCTCCTGATAAGGCAAGGACAAGCCACTCCACACCAAAGCCAGAGTTTTTCACCAATTAAGTTTTAGCCTTGAGACTTTAGCCAGTGAACCTAGAAAGTGGAGTAATGAAACTATGACTTTTTGTGGTCATTTTCTATAAATATTGGTTATTATAAGTATTCCAATGCTGTGGATTTGATAAGCTCTTCATTATTAAATATAGTTTTAAATACACAGGCATACAGATGGTTATTTTTTTGCAACAATATAAGTTGATTATATAGCTAGTTGATAACCCTGAAAACCATGAGTTTTAATGGAAAGGTGAAACCTAACCATATTGAGATGTAATTGTTTTTCTTACAGTACATTTTTGATTGGCAATACTTGATATATTTGTTTTAAAAAGTTCACATTTATTTTATCATCCTTTAAAAAAATCCTATTGTTCAACATGAGCTAAACAAGCATGATGATCAATAGGCATGCCAAACTGGACAGGGGAAAGCCCATGAGGCTTCAACCCTACACAAAGAACTACAAGCAACTAGGGAATGCCGAGAGCAGGAGAAATAGCCTCCCATCAGGTTATCCAATACCAAATGCCCAGCCTGAAAACATGAACACAAGTAACATCACACAGACTGCCAGGTTATATTTAGGAATATATCTATATATATGTATATATGTATATATATGTATGCATGTATATTCATATATATGCTTGGAATAGGAGCTTTTTAAAAAGCCATGAATTTACAGAGAGCAGGGAGGGGTATATGAAAGCATTTGGAGGGAGGAACCAGAAGTGAGAAATGTAATTATACTATAATCTAAAAAAGTTTTTTTTCTCGTTCGATAGTTATGTCCTTAGTTAGTGACTTCAGTTTCTGTATTAAATTGTTACATGCAAATGCATATTAATTTTTTTCTTAACTTAGAGAGAAACTGTGGAAATAAGCTTAATTCTGATTGTCCATGGAAAAATTAGGTAAAACCAGAAATGCAGAGAGGAAGCCAAAAGACTTAAACAAAAATTATTTTCACTAAATGCCTATAAGTTTCTTAGTCTCTGAGGCATTAGCGCCACATCTGGACCAGGCTACAGCAGACCTCATTAGGATTCACAGCCGCTACAGGGCTGGTCTGCACGTACATAAACTGAAACAGCATTTGCCTTCATTTCCTGGAGCTGCAGTATTCTCACAATGCCTTTTAAGGGAAAATTGAGATTCAAACGTCACCATCATTTCGTTCCCCAGCAGAAAAGAAATGTAAAGACAATGAATAGTGGATCAGCCTTGTTTGTGTTCATGCCAGAGTTTATGGAGAAAAGATCTGCCATCCAAAATCCCGTATAATGAGGGTAGTTTGGTTGCTTATTATGACAGGCAAATTAGCAACTGACCCATTGTGTTATTAGATGCAATTCTTCAGCATCTTAATGCATATGACTTTGGGGGGCGTGATGTAACTCAATAGTAGAGTACTTGACTGCATATGACATTTTGCCATTACAGATTACTTCAATAAGGTTATGGTACTAAGTTTAATGTCTTTGATAGTGAGTACTCTGTATGTATATGCACATGTGCCTCTGTGTGCATGGATATGCATCAAAATTGTATTTGGTGAAGGGCATAAAGGTAGACTTTGCCATGCTTGGTGTTCAAGACAAGCCAGAGCTCAGCCATGAGTGGGCTACTTCCCATGGAGGGCAGACTATAGATTTTTAACCTCACCTTTGGACACCTTGAAAACATTTGAAGTCTAATTTTGAATTTGGAAAATGAGCAAAATTAAACAGTCATATTTTTATAATTCTTATTTCTGGAGATAAAACTATAAAAATACTCTTATTTGGTGAATGAACTGGTTTTCAGTAATTTTTAGGATGTGGATACAATCTTCTGAAGGTGTTGGAGCTAGAAGATCTAACATTAAAGATGTTCATAGACTCAAAGATGAGGGGCACAGCACTCCCTGGAGCAGAACTTAGAGAGCAAACTTCACAATCCACTGGCTAAGCTGCAAGGCAAATAGATTTGCCATCTAAGTCAAACTGAGTGTGAAAGGAAATCTGGGTCTTTGGCAACATCCTCATGATGCATAGCAGGAAGGTTCGTTGGACAGAACTTCATCTCCTGACTCCACTCCTTGCTAGTCACGATCTAAGCTCAAAAACTCAATGAATATGAGCTAACAGGTCTGTAGGTATCGAATGAGTTCATGTAGAAGAGGCTCTTGGCAGTGTTTAGCACACAATATTTATTGCATAAGTGGATGTTTTTATCAACGTGGTAAAAGTTTGGAACTCTATGTGTAATTATTTTGAATTATTTCACTGGTTTGGAAACATAATTTTTTTTTGTAAAAGAAGCCAAAGACACAGAAGATTCTTGAGCTTTATTTTAACACTATTGCTAAATAAATTTTAGATTTCCTCAAGTGAGTTCTAATTAGTTTCATTTTTAAGTCAGAGCTGGTTGCAAGAACATTATCAAGCTGTATGCTTAAAATGCATCCTCTAGTTATCAAACATTTATGCCAGTCATTAAACTGTCTCTTACATGAACTTCTCATTTCATCACTAAGACAAATCAAAAGTGAGTCCAAGTATAATTTCCATTTGATAAAGGAGAAAGATTTGTACACTAGATCCCCAATCCAGGAAGCATAACTCTGCTGGCTTATTGTCAAGTACATAACTGATGACTAGTATTCACTCTCTACATACTCTAGAAGAAACAAAACTAATTTAATAACTGTTTTCTCCTGCTTGCATGGCAAAACATACCTTTAACCCCAGCACTCAGCAGACAGAGACCTGAGGATCTCTGAGTTTGAGGCCGGCCTGGTCTACTTAGTAAGTTCCAAGGCAGTCAGGGCTACAAGGTGAGACCCTGTCTCACAAAAGGGAAATAAAAAGGTTTCCTCCTTAGGAAAACGTTAATCATTTAGAAAACAAATTATTACTTTAGCATCATTTGGGTGCTGTTTTGATTACATTTTTACTTTCACACAAGTAAAATAGACATTATTAGGAAATAACCTTATTTTTAAAAACTATCTACGTCTCCCCCAAACAATGAGCATTGCCTGGTACATTAGAGAAGGGGGAAGTACAGCAGATTTTTGGACAAGAAAATGCAGGCAGTGAAAGTAAGTGTGGCTGCAGACCTGGATTTGCTAGCCCACTTTCACATCACACCATTTCCCACTTTAGAGGAGAAGGACAGAGTTGTGTCTGTATCAGTGTGTGTGGTGGGGGAAGGGGGGTATGAGCATGTATGTGGGTATGTGTATTCATGTGATCCTATGAATCCATGCTTTAATTTCTCCTGGAAACTAATTCATTCCTTCTACTCACTTACGTATTTATATACGCTTACAAAAAGTAACCAGGTTATTTGCTTATAGAATAGAACCAACAGCAGTTAGTTTACCACACTTAGGCAGAATTGTAGGTGTTATGGATCCATGTATGCAGACGGTTACTGTTTTATGATGTTTGACAGAAAGGCTGTGTGTATAGAGTGAGGAACGCCTACTCAGTGTCTGCACTGACTGATAAGGGTACTTTGGAAAAGAATATAATTAAATATTATAATTCTTCATCCTTAAAGTCCAAATGAGTCTATTTTCCAAAAGTACATTTGACAAAACAGTGCAACACAGGGTATTAATTTACTTCTGTCTCCACAGGGGGAAAAACGCTGCATTGGTTGAGTACCACTTTGTTCAGGGTCTTCACTTAAAATAATTACTACTGTCATTTCACCAAACTTCAAAGTGCAGGTGTATATTACAACAATAGAATTTGCATGTGAATAATTTAATTTATTACAATGTCATATTGGATGGAAATATACATTGAAACTGGTATGCAAATTCTGCTTAATCCTGTTCAGAATATGCCTCATTCTATAATCATGAGTCAGTTTCTGACTTAAATATAAAAAATGCGCCCTTTGAAAATAAAGTGTTTTGGGTGTATGCACTGTGGCATGTTGCCCACATTTTGTTGCAAGACGTTTCAACAAGTCATATTTTTTTTTTGTTTTTGACAGGAGTTTTAAGAACTTCTAATTTTAAGGAAAAAATTCAAATTATACCTAGAGGCAGTAACTAAGAGAAATCAGTAATGCTATTTAGGTGATATGGAAGACACCATATGTTCAATTGATGAAAACGGGGGAGGTGTAGCTGTGAAGATATGTGACTCTAATCATCTAATCACATAAGATATGTGAACTAATCATCCTCTTCAGAAATTTATTTACAAAATTCAAGACTTAAAAGATGGCTCAGCCACTAAAGGTTAAGCTCACAGCCCAAACACCCAAAATCAAATAAGGTATTCTCATTACAAAGCAATAGGAGTATTCCATCTGAAATATTTAACTATAGTATGAATCAAAATTTTTGAAATGTGACTGATATTTTTTCATTGGAGTCAAATATTTGCAATATATATCAACTGTTCATCAAATAAAATGACAGTGGCTTTCTTGTTATTTTTATTTTGCACATGCTCATTAGAATCATTTAAAATAAATGATAAACCTTGGATTATAGAAGTGAGAAAACGCTCTGTGGGTGGCAGTTCTTTTCCACGCATAAGTGTTAAATCTCTTTCACAGCTAAATAAAGTGAATTTAGAAGCAGAGCTGGCACCACCATTGACACAGACCCTGGGAAGAAGAGTGTGGTCGAAGATTGAGTGTTTCTATAGATACCGGGGCGATGCTAGCCACTAAGTAGGGTCTCTAAGCTGCATGAAAAGAGCTGCAACTGAAGCTGATAACTGTGTTCAGCTCCACCGGAAGCTGAGTGAGTCTGTAGCCTGTGAGGCTCTTGGAAGCGATTGAAGAAGCCTGGATGCAAAAGAAAGCTGCTCGAGACACCTGGGGGAGTCTTTGACGGACAGTTTTTCACGTTCTCAGAGCACTTGCCTTCTATTTACGAAAATGAATCATCAAGAGCAGGAGAGGCATGGCTAAGCTCACACTGTTGGACAAAGAAGAGTTATGACTGGTCCTTTACGCTGTACACCTTTTCAGTACACCATTTACCTATGCATCCCCAACCCCCCCCTTGTAAGACGAAGGCATAAATACTAGGCGGTTGGCACTCCTTACACTTCTATCAGGATAAAACAATACAAAGTAGAGAATACCTCAGTGACGGAACACGCATAACAAAGGGAGCCGCTTTCAAAATGGAGACCAGTCAAGAGGATAATGGTCTCGCCAGACCTGGGCTCAGTTCTCAGCCACAACCTAAGCTGTTTGGGCAATGATTCAACCTCACTAACTCTCAGTTTTTCCATCTGTAAAATGGCAATACTAATTCCCAACATGATTTTGTGAGGGTCAAATGTGAGAGCGCTAAAAGTCTCAGTGCTTGCACATGGTGAACAGGAAATTCGTATATTGGCTGTCATGATTTGAATGCTCAATTTGGTTTAAGTAGCTTTTACATAATGTGTTTAATTATTTTGAACTTTCATATAATAATATCAAAAACAAAGGATCCCAAGATTTGTAACTGAAATAATCAAAAAGGCCCATTTCATTTAAAAAATCTCTTCTCCGGCACCAGCTGTGATGTCAGACTGTCCCGTGAAAGGTAGATGGACAGACATTCCGCTGAGACACAAATGATTTACTCTGTGGACGTTTTGAGGACCTGTCAGACATTATTCTCCTTCCAAAAAGCAACTAGATTATATAAATAATTTAGTCATGAATTTCCAAGTCAGGAAGCCTATTTTCCCTTTGACAGAAAAACACAGTCACCTGACAAATTCATTTATATAATTATCTAAAAGACGCATCCAAGAGACCAGAAAACACTGCAGCTAAGTTTGAGCTTGTCAAAGGGAAGACAAATCTTGACACATGGGTTATTGCTTATGATCTGATTGCATACTGAGAGGTCAAGGGCAGTCAGCATCTCCCCTGTTCAGTACTTTCCTGTCTCTCCAGGTAGTTTCTTAGGACTCCTGAAACTCTCACACAGCCTCTGACGTAGGTGTTCTCTATCTCCTTCTAGGAGTGATATCCCAGGCAGCCATTGATCCTAGTCTTCATTTCTCCTAAACGTGCAGCAATATGCTTCCCATGGACACTTAGTAAAGGTTAGTCATTGGAATCTGCTCAGTGGGGACCCATCAGTGGATGAGGGTGTGCCTTTCTTAGGTATCTGGAGAAAAGAGGAATGGGTAAGGCTAGCAAGCTGCTGGGACATATGCCTGCTTCACAGCGTTGTTTAGAATGTAGAGGTACAGAGACTCGCTGCTCTAGATTTCTCAGAATTCCCTAACATCGTAATCGCAGAAGGAGACTCAAATGCCGACAGGACTCTAGTTTACAGAGATCTTCATCTCAGTTGAGCTTTTGAAAGCCTTTTTGACATGTGTTTATGGGAAATATGAGGTGTAAAAATCGTTTTAAGTCACTTTTGAACTGATCCCTTTATCCCAAGAGTATTAGTTGTGTGCACATTACCGGTTCTCCTTTGTCCCCTTTATTCCCATTGTAACCAGGAGTTCTTGGTGATCCCGCTTCCTCCTGAGGGAAAAAAATGAATGCCTGTGTCAAAATCACTCTCTTCCATTGTTCTGAAGCCAAATCTGCCTGCCTGCCTATCTATCTATCTATCTATCTATCTATCTATCTATCTATCTATCTATCTATCCATCCATCCATATATCATCTATATATAGTCTACCTGCATACCTACCTACAAATCTACCTATCACTTATTTACCTGCCTGTTTTTAAAACAGACCTAATGACTTCCATGAGCATAAAAAGGATTTTCATGGAGGTCTGCCGGCCCAGCATCACCAATCAAAGAAATAAAGGTTTAGATGAAGCTAATTAATTGAATATGCCTCACAGAGACAATTAATTAATAGAAAAGAGGAGGCTGGTTTGAAATGTGTGGATGCTGCACAAATATAGTGATCAGACAGAAAGGGGGAAGTACTATGCAGAGTGTTTTTCTGTCTTTGTTGAAAATCTGGCACTTTTCCTCCAGCACCAAATTCTCAAACTGCAGCCAGTTCCTAGCGTGTACTGTGTACACACTCTCCCTGAACTGTAGCCTGTTCCTAGCATTTATATATACTTCATACTTCCCTGTCATACAGCGTTTTTATCCTCAACATTTTCTGTTAATTGTAACTTTCATTCATTGGCAGGAAAGCAAAAGAGACCCACAGCCAAACATTAGACAGAGCTGGGGAACCCTGAGGAAGAGTTGGGGGAAGGATTGTAAGAGCCAGAGGGGCCAAGGACATCAGAATCAACTAACTGGCTCATAGGGGCTCACAGAGACCGAATAACAAACAGGGAGCCTGCAAGGGTCTGACCTTGGCCCTTTGCATATATGTTATAGTTGTGTAGCTTGGTCTTCTTAGGACTCCTAACAGTGAGAGCAGGGGCTGTCTCACACTCTTTTGATGACCTTGGAGATCCTGTTTCTCACTTCTGGTTTGTCTTGTCCAACCTTAACATGAGGAGAGATGCCTAGTCTTACTGCAATTTCATATGCCATGTTTGATTGGCATTCCTGGGAAGCCTGCCCTTTTCTGAAACTGAATGGATGGGGGATGGGGCAGAGGAGAGGTGGGGGGAGGGGAATTAGAGAACTGGAAGGAGAGGAGGGAAGGGAAATTGTGGTCAGGAAGTAAAAAAATATGATGATAATACCTCAAAAAAGGAAAGCAAAAATCCAAGCAATGAATCTTAGATTCATTTTTTCTGACCTGCTTTGGTGATTGTTTGTTTGTGAGAGTTGGAGGAAAAAGAACCTTCTGTAGACCACAGGCCTCAGTCAAGGAGTCCAGAGCACTGTGAGGAGTGACCTTCATTGTGTACATATGAAAGCTAGCATACCTTGTTCGGAATGCACTGGCACGGGTCTTTAAGTTCCTGGTTTCCCGGCAGATATGAAGATATTCTACCAGTGTGAGAGGTCACCCAGGATGGGGTAGTACTTCCAAAGTTGTCTTGTTCAGAACACTAAAATCCCCAAAGAGAATTTAGAAAATGATGTCAGTTCTTGAAGCTAGCTCCCATCAAACCAGAGATAGTTGCTTGCCAATCATACTTGTTTCTTATTAACCAAGCTCTGTCATCCATGAATGAAAAATTATCACACTTTTGCTCTATCACTAAAACTCCAGCATATTTAATCACACTAACAACACACAAAGAGTATATGAAAACAGATTATTTTAGTGAAAAATTCTAATTACATTAGTGACCTTATGATAAGTATAATAATATTGTACATTTAAATTAATGACATAAAAGACTTTACATAAGGAAAATGTGAATAGTATCTGGCAAACAAAAGTTTAAAATCATATACATTTAATTGGTAAAATATAGGTACAACAACAAGCTGGTTATAACTGTTAGTAAAGCTGAAAATGATGTCTTTTTGCACTCTAAGATTACAATTATTTAATCAAAGTATATACTATTCTTCTCCATTGTCCTCCAAAAACAATGTAAAAATGGAGGATACTGAGCACACTGAAGAACATAAAGTTTGATTATAAATTGACAGAATCCTCCCCCCAACTACCACCAGTTGAGTTCAAGGGGCAGGAGAGACAGCAATTAAAATCCATGACTGCTTTTGCAGAGAACCCAAGTTCCGTTCTCAGCACCTATATCTGGGGACTTAATCTCAGCTCTAGCCTCTGATGCGCTTTTCTAATCTTCTGCAACTGTCCCCAAAGCCGATATGCAGATATCTACACAGAAACACACATACACACACACACATGCACGCACGCACGTATGCACACATGCATGCATGCCCACACATCACATATACATACCTAACTAAAATAAATATTTCATAATATAGAGGAAAAAAATTCACGAGGCGATTCTAAACACAATGACTCTTCTTGACACCCGATAGCACACTGGTCCTGTGATTAACTCTTTATTTTCAGCTTCAGTGAAGGGTAAACAACAGGTGGAAGCACACACCAGTTGCTTTGTACGCTACAAATTATACATGAGTGGACAAACACTTTTCAAGTTATGTATATAAAAGATTCTCAGTGGTTTTCTTCTATGGTGTGAGACCATGACGGATTATCTATATTTGTTCTTGTGTCTGATATTTATTTACTTCTTGTATTTACTTTCTAAAATAAGAATTCATAAATTGTTCTTTAATAGAACTCTAACACTTTTATTTATTTATTTATTTTTGGTTTTTACGAGACAGGGTTTCTCTGTATTGTTTTGGAGGCTGTCGGTCCAGCTTGGCCTCAAACTCACAGAGATCCGCCTGCCTCTGCCTCCTGAGTGCTGGGATTAAAGGCGTGTGCCACCACCGCCCGGGCAAGAATATTACATTTACAGATATCAAAACATCACATATTACTTTTAAATGGAAGAAAATGGTTATTTTAGGATCCCTAATATGATACAATCATAATGTCTTTTTTAATTTAAATTAGAAACAAGCTTGTTTTACAAGTGAATCCCAGTTCCCTCTCCTTCCCCTCCTCCCCTGCCCCATCCTTTTCTGCTCCCCAAGGAGGGTGAGGCCTTCCATGAGGGATCTTCAAAGTCTGTAATATCATTTGGATAAGGGCCTAGGACCTCCCCCGGGTGTCTAGGTGGAAAGAATATCCCTCCAAGTGGAATGGGCTCCCAAAGTCAATTCCTATGCTAGGGATAAATACTGATCCACTACCAGAGGCCCCACAGATTGCCCAGGCCTCCCTTAAAACAAACTATTGGGATAATAAAACTTTCATGATTAAAGGTATAGGCTCAGGCAGCCTTGGTATTCCAAGTCTTTAGATTGGCATTCAAGCTATCTTTTTAGGTATTTATAGAAAGATATTTGGCAAGCTTTCACTTCTCTTGGAATGAGATCCATAAACTGGGTTTGAGATGTGCTTTGTATGGCCAAGTTATATAAGCAAGACATAGTATTTGAAAGACGTGGAGTTATTTGGCGAGATTTTCACTCTACTACTCAAACTGCATGGGAGAAGTTATTTGAGTTTTTGAATTAACAATTACTGATTAAAGTTTCATATAGACTCCGGAGCAAGCATAGATATTTGGGGAAATTTAAGACCCAAAGAAACAGAACTTTAAATCTTGGGCTTATGTTTTTTTCCGGTGTTCTTTTGGTGAAGTTTTTAGGGTTATTCCTTTCACAGCCTTTACTTCGTAGTTAACAAATCAGCAAGAGGTTCTGGTGTATGGTGATTTGAAAGAGAAATGATCCTGAAGGGCTAGAATCATTTGACACTTGGTCCCCAGTATGTGGTGATGTTTGAGGAGGTGGTGGTGCTGCCTTGCTGGAGGAAGTACCTTACAGCACAGGGCTTTAAGGGTTCAAAGCCTTGCCCTGCTTTCTGTTCATTCTCTCCACTTCGTGTGTGAGACTGAAGATGTGATCGCTCAACTCCCTGCTCTACCTGCCTTCAGCCAGGCATACCCTCCCCCACCGCCACTATGGACTCTTTCTTTGGAACCATAAGCTAAAAAAATAAAACATGATTTCTCCCATAAGTCACCTTTGCTCGTGGTATTTTATCAGAGCAGTGGAAAACAAACTAATGCATGCTTTGACAATTATTTGCTAACAATGTGCTAGGTGTAAATGAATTTGAAAGTAAATCCTCTGTTGCTGTCTAATTTGTACTTCAGTCAAGTAAAAGCAAATGTTACATTTATAAAATGCAACGGTATGGACCACTGTTACAGTGAGATGCAGGAAACACTGATTTTTTTTCTTGGAATGAAGTACGTGGATATGGGAGTAATGGTTATTCAGCGAGGTAGAGAATATTTAACAAGGGAGACTAATCAAGGTGGTTGTTATTTTGTTGTTAACAGGGAATCACTTAGGACTCTGAGTAAAAGATGGTTAGATGGGGACTCTGTTCATGTCAGTCAGTCTTTTTCCTTAGTTCAGTGTCTACTAGATCCATGGTTAAAAGCACACATTTACTATAAGGAAACAAATGAACATATAATTCAGTGATTTAGAGATCAGTACCATTCTTTTGATATGTCAAGGAAAAGGGCATGTGTTAGAAAGGCATTTGGCATCATGCTGTTTAAGCTAGGCAGAACGGAAAAGTGGACTTGGCAATGATGGGGAAAAGAAAAAAGGAATGGAATGTGTCACAAAGCAAAACTAGACAAGACATATGGATTGACTAATCTCAAGGAGAAAGGCCTGACTTTAATGTGGCCAGCACCTCCTATTAGCTGGTGCCTCAGGTGAAACGGGGAAGATGAAAATCTTCTTCGAGTTCTATTGAGTCCAACAGGAGAACAAATCATCATCAAATCTCAGTATACACCCCGGTGGTTGAAGTTCGGGCAGGTACTTAGAAGGGCTCCCTACTGGGAATAAATTATCCACCTAGATTCAGCTGAGATACTTCATAGTGCCCCACACATAGAATCTACAGACCATGAATTAAAAGATAACTAGCATTTGTTTGTGTTTCACTTTGCGAGAAAATTAGCCTACCTTAGGAGTTGCTATGTCACAACATGATTCTTCAGCTAAAAAGTTTGCATTGCAGGAGATTATGAGTTGGTGAAGTTCAATCTGTGAAAAGTAAGCAGTAACATACATCATTGGCTTTGAGAATCAAAATTAGGCATTATGAGCTATAGCAATTTATATAGAAATGAAAGGAAAATTAATATAAATGATAGGTACATGCTTATAGTGTTTAATTTCAATTTATGATTTATTACTTTAAGGATCATTTGAGAACCAGTCAGCTACACAGGAAGATATCCAGACAGGAAATGAGTTAATGAAACAGTTAGCTGACTGTCTCAAGCAATAAAAATGAAATGTTGAATTAAGGAACTATAAAGACAAATATCTAATTAGAGATATATTGCTATGTACTACAATATAATACTATCCAAAATGACACTTAAAAGTAAAGCTTTACAGGAAGGAGGTCAAAGGTGTGAACATTAAATGGAAAAGGCTTTCTCCTTAGGTCCAAATGTCCTATTTGAGGTATGAAGTAAGTGTGCCAGTAAAGTCAAAGAAGAAATTTAGTTTTTACTGTGTTTAATAAGACCCACTGATTTTATATTAGTACAATCCTGAACAAGACTTGAAAACTGAACCGAGTGGCACTGGGTGGCTTTGCTGGAAGCAGAGTGTTACCTTGCGACTAACTTGAGTTATACATAGTGTTCCAGAGCAGTCTGGACTGCCCAGAGCAATCCTGTGTCAATAGCACTAAACCAAATGATTCACAGTTTTTGTTTCTGTTTTAACAAATGATTCTTCTATTCGCAGAAGATTCATTGTTGTTTTGTTTTTTGTTTGTTTGTTTTTGGCATTTAGACAGATGGAAGTACTTCATGTAAATGATAACCATACCTCTAATGGAGAGATCAGAACAACCGTCTAGGAAATGGTAATCAGTACTTACTATTGATAAACCATCAATACGGTAAATGCTTAAGTCAGCTCCTTTAATTCCTAGACACTGAAATATTAAGGAATACTGTATAGCAGCAGGCACTGACTGGAGCTTTTAAATTAGCATACGGTTGTAAATTTAGGGATATAGTCAACAAACAAGTACACACAGACTTGTTACATAGCATGAGTCAGATTTAATACTCTCCACCTCTTTGTTCACCCCTTTCTTCTTTCCCCTTCTTTATGGTTCCTTATTGCCAGTGTGACAGATCTTGGTTATGCATTAATTTGAAATTAATTTGGAGTTACTTTGAAGCTAATAAATAGGTATTTTGTATAGAAAAATCAAATTATGACATTGTCGGAGTTTATCTGTGGTCATAGAAAACAGACATCTGGCTAGCTAATTGTGAATCTCTCACTTTCCCCATCCTATACACACAGCCGAAATCAGGAGGGGTGTTACAGTGCTCACTGGACTGAGATGAACAAAATTTATCAGGTCATAGAAGGCACTGGGTATTCTAGAGAACTTGCGGATTCATGAGCACCCTCAGGTCTGTGGGTGACACAAAAATGTGCAAGTAGATGAGATTTGGCAATTTATATTTAGCGGCATTTTACAAAGGCTATCGAGATGAGTTTTCACTGGAAAAGTTTAAGTACCTTACTTAGTCTAATGAAGTATTTGGTGATAGAATACAAATTATGCAAAATTAATATGGAAAATTATAATTAACCAGTGTTGCTTACAACTGAAGTTTATTCAATCACTGTTATCAAAATAATGGTAAGACGGGCTGACAGGAGGACTCAGTGTTAAGAGCCTCTGCTCTGCCATTGTGACCTCCTGAGTTCTAATTCCCAGTTCCCACGGGGAAAAAAATCTAACATGGTTGTGCTTGCCTTTACGTAGTCCTTCTGTCACAGGTAGAGACAGGTAGCCCTGACTGCTCACTGCCCAGCAAGCCTACCTGAAACAAGACCTATGTGCGACAAGATCTGCCCTGATTTTATCTCAGGACAGGAAATGATTGCAGAAGAATTCCTGTTCTGCCCTCACATGTACCTGCACAGCAAACCCCTCTGCACTCTCACATGCATTCATCACATATAAATACACTACACACTAACCCCACACACATATGCACCATGTAATGGAAATCATATCACATGTCACTCTGTGCTCAGCACTGTGTATGTGTCACTTAACTAAAGATACATTATCATTTCTAAAGGATTATGATTTAATATTTGATACTTATATTTATAGTCATAGATGAGTGCATACCCTTTTGGCAGATAATGGTTCATAAGAGAATCATGACAGGTAAAATGTAGAAAACAAATGAGTATGGAGTGCTAATCCCTAAATGTGACATCTAAACCAAACGTGTCCCAAGACTCAGGGATGATCATGAAACAAGTGGCAGAAATATGGTGGGAACCACAGGTTGGGGAGGAGTGCTGTGACTTATGTTCTAGAATGGTGGGGCTGCTGCATACATGAACTCACAGGGATTCTAACTGCCCAATGAAGCCCCACCACTAGATCAGGAACTACTGGTGGCTAATGGCAGGAAAGCTAGTTTCCTTCAGGAATCTGGCTCCTGAAAGACCACCCATGATTCGAATTTAAAGAATAGATGCTGAAGTTTTCGCGCAACTGTTGTTAGGAATACAGTATGTACCTGACCGAAAGACAATAAATATCAAATTCACCAACCAGAAAGAGAAACATTAAGACTATACTTTAGAGGTTGAGTCAGATATCAGAAGTTAAGAGCACTAGGTGACTTTTACAGGGCACCTGTTGTTTCTAGCACTCATGGCAGCTTATAACCATCTTCAACTGCAGTGGCAGGGGATCCGAGGCCTCCTTCTGGCTGTTAAAGTCACAGGGAATGGACATGGTGCATATTATGTATGTGCAAGCAAAACACTCACACATAGTATAACTAAATCTACTGAGCACTACATTTGCAATAAACATGTTTTCAAGTGATTGGATGGACAGTAACATGCTTATTTGTTTATTATTAATATCTTTACAACATAATTTTGAACTGTAAATGAAAATAAATGTTGTATCCAGCTAAAATATGTAGGCTGTATCTTTAAAAAAATACATGGAGATACTGATGCCATTCTCCAGTACCATTGCAAGAACCCCCTCTTGAACCATGGTACAAATCCTACGCTATTACAATGAGCAACTCCACCAAATCTATTTTGTAAGCAAAGATACTAACAAATTTATGTGTCCACACTGGGATTCTCTGACTCAAGCCAGTGTACTCACCCTGTGGTCCCAACCCATCCCCAGGACAGGCTGCCCTGTTCTGCCTGTACCTGTACTCCTGGTTATTTCTGACCACAGGTCTTGACAGTCCTGTATTTCTGATCTGCTCACACACAGTCTCAAAGAGAAAAAGGCTTTCAAAATCATATTTCCTTGACTATGTATCGGTATCTAGATATTTTTCTCCTAAATGTGTATTTGCACAGAATTTTATTTCTGAAATGCAATTTCATTGTCAGCACTTTGTGCTTACAGTGTTGGCACTTATTCCTGTAATCTACATTCAGATTTTTTAAGACTTTCTCATCATTTTACCCATAAGAAAATATTTAGTCAGATCTCACTTTTTAAACATCACAGGTCTTATTTTCAAGAAAATCTATACCATTTTAGCTTCACCTGAGTTTTCTAGCTGTTTCCTCATCCATGTGAGCCACTGATATATTTAATGACTGTATTTCTGTCCAAAGGAACTCTAGAAAGACATTATAAGTTGCAGAAAATGCAATAGAATTGCTTGGATGAATTGCCTATTGTTCTTGAGTAAAAACATCAGATAGTCTGGAACCATTTAAAGTTCATCTTGTTCTAATCTTTTTATGTAAAACATAAAGGTTTGGCCAAGCTTATATTTCATTTGTGTCCTATTTTCATTTTTTTTTACTAAAAGTTACTCTTAATAATCCTAGCTTTTAAAAGCATGACCCAATTATTTTAAATTTGCTGACTAGAAAATGTGGTTGAAAGTCAAATATAATTATATATGAAAATAGACTTGGGAATAAATATTCTTCATATATCTGATGACAGTATAAACATTGATGAGAGGGAGGTCTTTTGTGTGTGTAATCATTAAAGGGAGAAATAGGTTCCTTCATTCCTTCCTCCTTTCTTTCTTTCTTTCTTTCTTTCTTTCTTTCTTTCTTTCTTCCTTCCTTCCTTCCTTCTTTCCTTCCCTTTTCTCTCTTCTTTCTTTCTTCCTTCTTTCCTTCATTCTTTCTCTTTCTCTTTATTTCTTTTTGTTTTCCTTCCTCCATTCATCCCTCCCTCCCTCCTTCCCTTCTTTCCTTCCTTCCTTCCTTCCTTCCTTCCAACTCTCTACTCTTCTTTCTTTCCTTCCTTCTTCCCTCCATCCTTTATTTATTTAGTTAGTTACTTATTTCACTGGGTCTTATGTAGCCCAGTTGACATTATACTCACTATGTGGCTGAGAATAAACTGAACTTCTGATCCTCTTGCCTTTCCTTTCTAGTTCTGGGGTTGGAAGGGCACACCGTGAACCACCATGCTTGATTTATATGGTGCTGGAGATGAATCCCCATGTGCCATGCAGGCTATGCAAGCTCTCTACCTAAGGAGCTGCATCTCCAGCCCAAAGAGGCCACTCTTGATACGATATTTTGCTCTAACCTGAAGATGATGAAGCGCCCTCTTAGCATTATTGTTACACTTACATCCACAGGTTTGCCATCTGAAGCTCGCGCAGCAATAACTGTCTTTCCGTGAAAATCCGCAGATTCCTTTTCTTCTGTGTGCCGACTTGCAATTAAATTACAATCCATATAGAGAGAAAGGACTCGGGATTGCACACCAATGCCAAGTTTATGCCACTGACGATCGAAAAGAGGACGGAGTTCTCGATTCTTAAAAACATAGTTCAACAAATCTCCCCCGGCGCCTCGGAACATAAATTCTACCACCTTCTTTGTGCCATCAATCACTATAGAAAGCTGAAAAAAAACAAGAAAGATGAACAAAGCATTTACATGGCTTGGGACTCAGTGTTCAAAATTAGTGAAGCATTCAAACCAAAGTCCCGTGTATATACCAGAGTAACCTGAGAACTGGCTAAACATTTGAGAAAGACCTGTGCCTGTTGACACAGTTGGATACAAAAGACAAGCACCTTGCTGTAAGTGCATTATCATGAAGCATCCCGTGTAATCCGCTCCTCCTCAAAAGAACATATAAGGGTGTGTGAGTGTGTGTGTGTGTATGTGTGTGTATGCGTGCATGTGTGTATATGTGTGCATGTGTGTGTGAGTGCGTGTGTGTGTGTACAAATATAAATGGTTATTTTACATTTATAAATTCAATAATAACTATGTAATTGTGTTGTGAATTCACAAAAGGATGATGATTTTTTAATGAAGTTTATTGTTTTAAATTTTACTTGTGAATAGTATTATTACATACCAAAACATATGTATTATTGTTCTATATGAGTATGCACACAGCAAGATTTATAATCGTGCATTTCTTTTTACATGAGAACTGACATGGACCTTTTAAGCCCTTAATAATTTTCATGGCAAAGAGAGATATTTCATAGATGACATGCATTTCATTCTAAATGATTATCATAAAATTGTGACCTATATTAATAGTAAGAAGATCGGGCCAAAGCTAAAGGCATCCGATGGTTGTGTATAGAAGTGAACACACATGTGTGATGTTAATAAGTAATTTTGAGGTCTGTGGGATGCTTGCATGACCACTTCTACTCCACTGTCATTTTCACAAGGTCTCCTGGATTCTCAACTCTTTCTACGCTCAGACATCTCCCATCACACTTCCACCAGTATTATAACTATGCTCCATAAGTTCTCATAGGTGTTCTCCCGTTATGGACTTTCTGCTCCATAAGAACATGAATGAGGCTTTTTAAAATCTCTTGTTTTCTTTTTGGCATGTGTCTGTGTGTGTGTTATGTTAGGGTATATGTGTCCCCATACGTGTAATACGAATGTGTATGTGTGTGTGTGTGTGTGTGTGTTTGCGTGTATGTGTGCGAGTATGATGCACCTATGTGCACAAGAATGTGGGAGCCAGAAGTTGACATCGGGTGTCTTCTTCAAGTGTTCTTTACTTTCTGTATGGAGGCCACGCCTCTCCCTTGAACGCAGAGCTCAATGATTTGATTAGTCTTACTAGCTAGCTAACTTGCCCTGGAGATCCCATCTCCTACCTTGCAAGTCCTGGACTTACAGGTGGCATTTAGATGGGTGCTAGGGATCTGAACCTCAGTCCTCATTGAAATCACACCGAGCTATCTCCCCAGCGCTAAATTTAATGTTCTTATCACTTCTTGGTATAAAACATGTGGCCCATATTTGTTTTTATTGATGAAACACATATTTAGGTGTCAGACTAATATATGATGCCAGTGGTGAGAGGAAGTGAAGTCAATAAATGGCATGAAGTTATTCAATAAGTAGCTGTAAAAGGAAGGCAGTTACATTGTCTTCAGATAAAATATGAATCTCTACGTTTAAATAAAAACAGGGTTGGACGCATGGCTCAGTGTTTCAGAGCACTGACTGTTCTTGCAGAGGACCTGGATTCAATTCTCAGCACCCCCTTGATAGCGCAAAATTGCTTATGACTCCAGTTTCTGGGGACCCTGAGCTCTCTTATGACCTCTCTGGTCACCATATATGCATATATATATATATATATATATATATATATATATATATGTTCAAACACTTGTGTACATAAAATAAAAATAAATCTTTAAGACAAGACAAAACAAACCTCTCGTCCACTCACATCACTGATACCATCAAGGTTACCCTACTTACAATGTTTGCATTTCTCTATTCATGATGCCTCTAAACAACATACTACTTGAATACTAACTACATCTGTTCCCAGATTTGGTTACATGGAACAGAGAACCACCTGACCTAGTCAAACATATTGGCATCTTACCTGTGGTATATTCTGCTGGTTTAAAATCTTCCATAAAAACCACCGCTCCTTCTTGGTGCTTCTTCGTACTCGAAATACGACTGCTACAGAGTACTCCTCAGGAAGGCCTTTGGGAAATATCTTACTATCGGAAGAAAACAAATAACTATTGTGGGGAGACTGAAGGTAGCTAGGGAAGAAATCCAATTGCAACTCTGTGAAATGTGATGTCTCAGTCATAGCTACTCTCAATGAGTTTAAGGGGAGGGAGAGGGAACTGGGAGTAACGTGTAAAAAGTCAAATAAAAAGTTATTATAAAAATAACAAAAGAAATACAGGAGTAGTCATGTCTGCATTTTCTGTGTAGTTTTTATTTTCATTCTCTCCTTTTTTGTAATCATCTGATATGGTATTATTAAAGGACAGGATATGTAAACTAGTGGGTAGGCTGTAGTACTATATTATGCTCTTATCTAGAGGGGTGTCCAGCACAGATGAGCTCAGATTTCAGCAGTGCTGTCCATTCAGATGGACAGCAGTGATTTATCAAAATGAAAGTGGACTTCCTTGGTCGTTTATAATGGAGAAAGTGGAGATAATTTCCAAAACCTTTGATTATAAATCAATGAATATTTTCTGAATAAATTTTACCACATTCAACTCTTGAATATAAGTTCTTAGTATTGACTTCCTGGTAAGTTATGATGACACCGAATTACATGAGATTTAGCTTTATTTTCATTCTCTTAGAAAAATTAATCTTTCTAGATGATATATACCAAAACATAGCCCCATTACTCTTCTACTTCAATCTCAAGTTCAAAATATTGGTCTTGGTAAAAACATAAGGAAACAAAAAACATTTCACAATATACATATCCACATATGCAGAATTTAATTTTCATTAGATAATGAGCAAGGTGTTTATTTCTTTTCATTGACTATGAAAGTTCTACAGTATTGTAACACTGCTTTTCCTTTTTTCAAGTAACAAAGTATGTCCCTTAAAGACAAACAGACTTGAAGTTATCATACATTATAATGTACCATGCCCTTAATTCACAACTACTAACTTTGAATACTATATTCAGCCCTATTAAAAGAAACAATCAAGACACTGACTACCAGGCTTCTAGGGAGAACACAGACATTTTATTTTGTTCTCTGTGTGTTAACTATTGAGTCACATGTGGTAGATAATTTTTAAAGAAAACATGAAAAACATGTTTTCATTTTCTTACTTGGTTAAATAGAATGTTCACATATATATCCATACATCCATTTATATGTATGCATGTATATGTATGTGTGACAGACAAAGCTCCCAACCTAACAGAGTTTTGACTTTATGATAGTGGGGAGGTGATATACATTAAGGTGAATGTATATATCTTATAGAAACTATCTCAATATAGGTTGGTGACAAACTAATTGAAATTTTTAATGTTGCTAAAATGTTATCTAACATGTGAACATATATTTTAATAAATATAGCTATGTTACACCATTTAATGTGCATTTCCTACTTTTCTTTGGTAATGATCCTTATTATCTTTAAATTTTATATTTTGGAAATAATATTAGACAAAAATAAATGCCGGTGATTTTTTTATTCATGGCCAAAATGGGCTATAAAGCAGTGAAGACAACTTACATCTTCAGCAATCCATTTGGCACAGGAACTTCTAGCAAGCATATGGGACACAGTTATTTAAGGGGTTTTGTAAGAGAAGAGCCTTGAAGATGAGGAGCTTAGTAACCAACCAGCCATTAGGAGTTGGTGATTTCCAATTGAGAGAAAGCATCTAAGCTGCTTTTGCAAGTACATGATAAATTAACAAGTAGATCTAATTCAATGTTCCCTCAACATTTGATCAAATTGAAGAGGCAAAAAGTTCGATAAGTAGGTCTGTAGTAATTTAAATGTCCCCTTGAACTTTCATCTTCTATTCCTCAACCGGACTGTGATGCGGGACAAATAAGAGTTGATGACCAGTGAAGAGCACCAAATCACTTTCCCAAGCCAAATAGCACCAAAAATGTTATTGCTGCTGTTTGGTAGTCTTCTCCAGTCTCATCCACTATGATTTTCTGAGTTCTAGAGAAATTGTTACCTATGAGAAGTATGCTCAACAAACTGGTTACAGGTACCAAAATCAGCAATGTTTGCAGCCACCATAACTCATCAGAAAGGGCACAATGCAAAACCACGCTTGATCGCACATTGCAGTCAATATTCTAAAAGTTCAACAATTGGCACTATCAAGTTTTGCCTCATCTGTGATGTTCACTGACCCTCTTTCCAACCAACTACTATTTCTTCTAACATTTCAGCAACTTTTACAAGAAAAACACCTCCACAATCAACAGGATGAAGAAATGGTTTACAAGAGTCTGCCAAATCCTGAAGCATGGATTTCCATGCCAAGAAATAAGCAAGCTTATTTCTCATTGACAAAATGTGCTGACTGCAGTGGTTCTCCTTTTACTTAACGACAATATATTTGAGACTAGTCATAATGATTTAAAATTCATGGTTCAAAACTGCAGTTCTTTGGCACCCACTGGTTTGCTTTCTAATATTGGTTGTTAACTAGATATATCTGGGAAAATGGAATACCAGATGAGGAATTGCTTCCATCCCATTAGTTGTGAGACATTTTCTTAATTACAAATTTAAATAGAAAAGTCCAGACAACCATGGGTGGTGCCATCCTTCAGTGGGTTGGCTTGGATTGCAAAAGAAAGGGTGGCTGAATGTGAGCCTAAGAGCAAGCCAGTACAGAGCATTTCTCCATAGTTACTGCTGTAATCTGTGGCTTTGAGTTCTTCCCTTGACTTTCTTGATTTTAGATTGGAACCTGAAAACTGAAAAAACCCTTTCTTCCTCATCACTTTTGATTATGATATTTATCACAGTAGCAGAAAAACAGTTGAGCACAGTGGAATTTCCCAGTTTGATCTTTTCTGGGCTCAGATGCACTATGCTCATTTGTGGTGTTGGAGGGCAGCAGGAGACGCGGGGCTCCATCAGTCACATGATCATGAGAGTAAGAAGCCAGATCTGCAGTGTGCTGTGCTGCTGAGCTATGGTTTGAGGTAGACAGGCGAGTGAAGTACATTCTCCACTTTGAATATATTCAAATTACTAAACGCATCTGCATTTGCGTAAATGCATCTATCTAAGGCTGGAGAGATGGCTCAGCACTTAGAAGCACTTTTTCTCTTGCAGAGGACTTGGATTTGATCCCCAGAACATACACGGAAGCTCACAATTGTCTGTAACACCAGTTCCAGGGGATCAAATAACTTCTTCTGGCCTCTATGAGCACTGTGTATACATAGTGCATATACATACATGCCATCAAACACTCACAGACATGAAATTAAAAATAATAAAGAAATCTCAAAAATAGACTAATTCACCTACATATAATTTTCTTTGTTGAGGGTTCAGCAAAAGAAGCAACAGACATTATCACAACCACATTATTATATCCCTTTAATTAATTGATAAGAAAACATTTTTATTGATTTCCTCAAAATAAATCCCAGTAATGGGATATTGTTTCTTCTGGAATTTTATCATTAAATAAAATTTTACCAAATTGCTATTGACAATTACTTTATTGTTTAAGTAGTGTTGCTGACTTAAACAGAACAGCAACAACAAAGCAGGCTTAGACACCTGCCATTTCTCTTTGGGACTATTTAACCCTGAAAGGAAGGCACATGCAGGGTTGATGAGACAACACCAAACAAACTTCCAAGTGGAAGCTTTAAGGTAGTTACAGGAAAGCTATTGTTGATGGAAATTCCAAACCCCACATTATTCCCTTATCACATGTAACAATAGCTGATATTCTTTCTGTTTTGCTTTCAATGTGGAAAGCATTGTCGGTGTTGGCATGATTAGTGAATGGGCATGCCTCACTGGTCAGCATTAGTTGGGAGTTTTCCCCAAGGCTCTTCTAATGCTAATATATTGTGATTGTTTACCCAGATATATTTCCTTTTATCCAAAAGGAACACTTTCGTTTTTACGTGGTAAATGATGTTCACCTGGATACAAGCATTTTCCAAGTGTGGGGGTGAGAGGGTCATGTAGGAGCCTCATGGTTCATTATAGAATTTAGCCTTTTGGTGTTCTGACTCATTCTTGTCTTTACTCTATTGTTGAGGTCAGTGTGAAAGATTTCTAGTTCAAATTCTTTAGTTAATAAGACCCTCACCTCACTTGTGGTTGGGTAATGAAGATGGTAAGTTAGTAACGTGGGACTTCAAACTCACATACTCATCAGATTCACATATACACACATGCACAGGAGTGTTTGCACAACCATGCACAAATTCATGCATGTACACCTACACACACTCCTCTTAAGCATGCATGGTTCAGGAATCTGGTGAGATAGATCTAATTCTTACCAATATTCCCCACCTACAAAACTGAAGATTCACCTCCTTGCTCTTGTTCAGTCAGGTACATATTCCCCAACTGCATTCTCTCTTCTAGAATGTACTGTAATTTTTTCCATTGTTTAATATCCCACTCTACACACTTATTTGCATATTTAAGAGTAAGCCGCCACCACCCACACTCAGGATAGAGGGCAGAGGTGAGCACTTGGTCCCCATCATAAACCCGAATTCCTCCAGCTTGCCCTGTCTCGTATTCCCTGGCTTGGGGATTGAAGCCAGGTCGACTCACCCCCAGAGGGATGACCAGGAGCCTGAGAGAGAGAGCTGGTCCACTTCCTCCCACACTCAGGGCAGAGAGCAGAGGACAGAGACCAGAGGCTAGAGAGTATTGGATTTGCATGCACCCACTGAAAGGGAACTCTGGTCGCCTACCCACCAGGAGAGGAAGAGACTCTTTCTGCACCCACTGGAAGAAGTGATGGGGAAGAGGAAATATAAGAACACACAAAGCAACAGAAAAACAAATATGACACCACCAGAGTCTAGAGATTCTACACCAGTAAGACCTGAACACCTCAATGCAGATAAAGCAGAAGGGACTGACCATAAAAACACCTTCATGAAAATGATAGAGGCCCTCAAAGAGGATGTAAGAAAATCCCTTAAAGAAATCAAAGAAAAAACAAACCAAAAATACAAGAAATAGAAGAAAAAGCAAACCAAAAAATCCAACAAATGCAAGAAAGGGAGAAAAACATGAAGCAAAATTACAAGAAACAATTCAAACAGTGCAAGGATTGAAAGCTGATTGTAGACAATAAAAAACACAGCCTGAATGAATTCTGGAAATAGAAAAACTGGGGAAATGGTCAGGTACTACAGATGCAAGCATAAACAACAGAATACAAGAGATGGAAGAGAGAATCTCAGGTGTTGAAGACACACTAGGAGAAATAGATTCATCAATCAAAGAAAATCTTAAGTCCAACAAATCCCTAACACAAAATATCCAGGAAATATAGGACACCATGAAAAGACCAAACCTAAGAATAATATATATAGAAGGTGAAGAAACCCAACTCAAAGGGACAGAAAACATATTCAACAAAATCATAGAAGAAAACTTTCCCAACCTAAAAAAAGACATACCAATGAAGGTACAAGAAGCTTACAGAACACCAAATAGAGTGGACCACAAAAAAAGTCCCCTCACCACATAATAATCAAGACCCCAAGTATGTAGAATAAAGAAATAATACTTAGAGCAGCTAAGGAAAAAGGTCAAATAACATATAAAGGCAAACCTATAAGAATTACACCTGACTGCTCCATGGAAACTCTGAAAGCAAGCAGGTCCTGGATAGATATTCAATCAACAATAAGAGACCACGGATGCCAGCCCAGACTACTATACCCAGCAAAGCTTTCAATCACTACAGATGGAGAAAACAAGATATTCCACAGCAAAACCAAATTTAAAAAATATATATCCACTAACCCAGCCCTACAGAAAGTTCTGGAAGGAAAACTCCAGTCCAAGGAAGTTAACTACAACCAGAAAAACATAGGCAATAGATAATCCCACTTTTCTAACATGCAAAAGAGAAAAGGGGTGGAAATCCACATACAATTCCACCAAGAACAACCATTCCAAAACAAATGAGAACAAGCAAATAAAGGTCATTAATATGCCTCAATATTAATGGTCTTAATTCACCCATAAAAAGGCACAGGCTAACAGAATGGATTTGAAGACAGATCCCATCCTTCTGATGTATACAAGAAACACACCTCAGCTTCAAAGACAGATGTTACCTCAGGGGTAAGGGTTGGGAAAAGATTCTCCAATCAAATGGCCCCAAGAAACAAGCATGGATAGCAATCCTAATATCTAAAAACTAAACGTTAAAGTGAAATCAATCAAAAGAGATGAAGGAGGTCATTTCATATTCATCACAGGAAAAATCTACCAAGATGAAGTCTCGATTCTGATCATCTAGGCCCCAGATACAAAGGCATCCACATTCATAAAAGAAACATTACTAAAACTCAAACCACACATAAAACCTCACACACTTATAGTGGGAGAAGTAAAAACCCCACCGTCACCAATAGATAGGACTACCAGACAGAAACTTAACAAAGAAACAAAGGAACTAACAGAAGTTATGACCCAAATGGGCTTGACAGACATCTATAGAACATTCCATCCAAACACAAAAGGATATACCTTCTTCTCAGTGCCTTCTCAAAAAATTGACCACATACTTGGCAACATAGCAAACCTCAACAGGTAAAAAATATTGGAATAACTCCATGTATCTTATCAGACCACCATGCTTTAATGTAAGAGTTCAACAACAACACAAATTGCAGAAACCCTACAAACTCATGGAAATTGAATAATGCATAATTGCACTACTCCTGGGTCAAAGAAGAAATAAAAAAAGAAATTAAAGGCTTCCTAGAACACAATGAGAATGAAGACACAACATACGCAAACTTATGGGATACTTTGAAAGCAGTGCTAAGAGGAAAGTTCATAGCACTAAGTGCCCACATGAAGAAACTGGAGAATAGTTACACTAGAGAATTAACAGTACAACTGAATGCTCTAGAACACAAAGAAGCAAACTCACCCAGGAGGAGTAGACACCAGGAAATAATCAAATTGAGGGCTGAAATCAATAAAGCAGAGACTAGGAAAACAATACAAAGAATTAATGTAATAAAGAGTTGGTTCTTTGAGAAAATCAACAAGATAGACAAACCTTTATCCCAACTCACCAAATGGCAGAATGTGAACATGAAAATTAACAAAATCAGAAGTGAAAAGGGGGACATAACAACGGGCACTGAGGAAATCCAGAGAATCATCAGGTCATACTTTGAAAACCTGTACTCCACAAAATTCAAAAATTTAAAGGAAATGAAAACTTTCTGGATAGATATCACCTGCCAAAATTAAATCAAGAACAGATAAGCAATTTAAATAGACCTATAACACCTAAGGAAATAGAAGCAGTCATCAAAAGTCTCCCAACCAAAAAAAGTCCAGGGCCATATGGCTTCAGTGCAGAATTTTACCAGAAATCCAAAGAACCAGTTATACCAATTCTCCTCAAAGTATTCCATGCCATAGAAGCAGAAGGGTCTTTGCCAAACTCTTTTTACAAGGCTTCAATAACCAATATTGATAACCATCAGAAAACTCATCCACCATGATCAAGTAGGCTTCATTCCAGGGATTCAAGGATGGTTCAACATTCAAAAGTCTATCAATGTAATCCACCATATAAATAAGCTGATAAACAAAAATCACATGATGATCTCACTAGATGCTGAAAAAGTCTTTGAAAAATTCAACACCCATTCATGATAAAGGTCTTGGAGAGATCTGGGATAACAGGAACATACCTAAACATAGTAAAAGCTATATACAGCAAACCAACAGCCAACATCAAACTGAATGGAGAGAAACTCAAGGAAATTCCTCTAAAATCAGGAAAAAGGCAAGGCTGTCCCCTCTCCTCATATCTCTTCAATATTGTATTTGAAGTTCTAGCTAGAGCAATAAGACAACAAAGGGAGATCAAGGGGATACAAATTGGAAAGGAAGAGGTAAAACTTTCACTATTTGCAGATGATATGATCGTTTACATAAGTGACCCTAAGAACTCTACCAGGGAACTCTTATAGCTGATTAACACCTTCAGCAACATGGCAGGATACAAAATCAACTCAAGAAAATCAGTAGCCTTAATATATACAGACAATAAGACAGCTGAGAAAGAAATCAGAGAAACATCACCCTTTACAATTGCCACACACAACATAAAATAATTCGGAGTAATGCTAACCAAACAAGTGAAAGACTTGTATCACAAGAACTTTGAGTCTTTAAAGAGAGAAACTTCGAGTCTTTAAAGAAATAAATTAAAGAAGACACCAGAAAATGTAAAGATCTCACATGCTCGTGGATAGGTAGGATCAATGTAGTAAAAATGACAATCCTGCCAAAAAGCAATCTACAGACTCAATGCAATCCCCATCAAAATTCCAGCACAATTCTTCACAGACCTTGAAAGAACAATTCTCAACTTTATATGGAAAAACAAATAACCCAGGATAGCCAAGACAACTCTGCTCAACAAAGCAACACCATTCCTTTCTCCAAGCTCTGTTATAGAGCTATAGTCCTGAAAAAAGCTTGGTATTGGCACAAAAATAGACAGGTAGACCAATGGAATCAAATTGAACACTCTGAGATTAATCCACAAACCTATGAACAGCTGATTTTGGACAAAGAAGCTAAAATTATACAATGGAAAAAAGATAACATCAACAAATGGTGCTGGCATAACTGGATATTGGCATGTAGAAGTCTGCAGATAGATCCATGTCTATCACCATGCACAAAACTTAAGTCCAAATGGATCAAAGACCTCAACATAAGTCTAGCCACACTGAAACTCTTAGAAAAGAAAGAGGGGGGTACCCATGAACGAATTGGTACAGGAGACCACTTCCTGAGCTTAACACCAGTAGCACAAACATTGAGATCAACAATTAATAAATGAGACCTCCTGAAACTGAGTAGCTTCTGCAAGGCAAAGGACACAGTCAGAAAGACAAAAAGGCAATCCACAGATTGGGAAAAGATATTCACTAACCCCCACATCTGTCAGAGGGCTGATCTTCAAAATTTACAAAGAACTCAAGAAGCTATTCTAGAAAACACCAAGGGACCCAATTAAAAAGTGAGGGACTGAACTAAATAGAGAATTCTCAATAGAGGAGTCTAAAATGGCTGAGAGACACTTAAGAAAGTGCTCAACTCCTTAGCCATTAGGGAAATGCAAATCAAAACAACCCTGAGATATCATCTTACTCCTGTCAGAATGCCTAAAATTAAAAACACCAATGACAGCTTATGCTGGAGAGGATGTGGAGAAAGGGGAACACTGGTCCATTGCTGATGGGAGTGCCAACTCGTACAGCCACTATGTAAATCACTATGGAGATTCCTCAGGAAAATGGGAATCAGTCTACCACAAGATCCAGCAATTCCACTCTTAGGCATATACCCAAAAGATGCACATTCATACAACAAGGATGTCTGTTCCACTATGTTCATAGCAGCATTATTTGTAATAGCTAGGTCCTTGAAGCAACCTAGTTGCTGAAGAGTGGATAGAGAAAATGTGGTACATTTACACAATGTAGTACTGCTCAGCAGAAAAAAAACAATGGAATATTGAAATTTGCGGGCAAATGGACGGCACTAGAAGAAACCATCCTGAGTGAGGTAACCCAGTCACAAAAAGACAAACATGATATGTACTCACTCATATATGGATTTTAGACATGGGTCAGGTTAGTGTCAGCTTACAATTCCAGGGCCAGTGAGTCTGGGAAACAGGGAGGTTCCCAAGAGATGATATGCATTATACCCCAGAGAAATGGAATGAGGCAAGATCTCCTGAGCAGATTGGGAACATGGGGGGAGGGAAGAGGGAACCAGCAAAAAGAGAGGGGGATAAGAGGAGGGTAGAAGAAGACATGGGGGAGCAGGAAGGTTGAGTCGGGGTAAGAATAGAGGAGATCAGGATGAGAGATACCATGATAGTTGGAGTCATTATATCTTTGAGGACAGAGCTGACACTAGTGAGATTTCCAGAGATCTACAAGGATAACACCAACTGGAAAACTAAGTAATAGTGAAGAGACTACATTAATAGCCCCTCCTTGATGATAAGGTTGATGACTACCTTACATGCCATCCAGGATCCTTCATCCAGTGACTGATGGAAGCAGAGACAGATAGCCACAGCTAAACACTGAACTGAACTCCTGGAATCCAGTGACAGAGATGGAGGAGTGATGAACAAAGGGGTCAAGACCGTGCTGGTGAAACCCACAAAGACAGCTGACTGGACAAGGGGGGAGCTCTTGAACCCCAGACTGATGGCTAAGAGGCCAACAGGAGACTGGTCCAGACTCCATGAATGTAGTGTCAGTGAGGAGGCCTCAGAAATCTCAGGGGCCTTGGGTAGTTTATTAGTGTTCACCATGGCATACAAATGAACTTTGGGAGCTCCTTCCACATTGAGGGATGCTCTCTAAGCCTGGACACATGGGGAAGGGCTTAGGTACTGCCTGGATGAAATGACAGACTCTGGAGATCCCCCCCCCCATGGAGAGCCTCACCCTCCCTGGGGAATGATGTGGGGATTGGGCTGGGGACGTGGGGGTGGGGGTGGGCAGGGGCTGGTGGAGGGACAAGGGGAGCTGTCGTTGACATTTGAAGCATGCATGTTTCTAATTTAAATAAAAACATAAAAAAGAAAAAAAGTAAACCTTTTAAATCTTTAATGTGTCATTTTTCAAATTGTCTTATATCTTGCTTTGCAAATTATGCCTTCTCTTGCTATAAATCAGACATCCTCTGACCTGGCTGTACAACTGGCAGCCTCTCATCCACTCACCAAGCTAAATGAACATCTTTGATACCCATCCATCCCTTACCCACTTCCTTCTGAATTCTAACATTATTACAATCAGCTAGCCCACTACCCTCTTCTCAATCACCTTTCTCACTCTTTGTTCAGGTTTTAAGACTAAGGACATAGGAAGAGTTGATGGGGGGAATCCTTCTGTGTATATGTCTCTCTTATTGGTTAATGAATAAAACACTGTTGGCCAATAGGGAAGCAAGATAGGTGGGACTAGGAGAGAAGGAGGATTCTAGGAAATGTAGTCAAGAGTGGAGGGTTGACATGTGATCTGCTGGGAGGAGTAGATGCCTCCCTGAGGAGGGCATCTTTGGAAAGATAAATCCTTATAAAAATACATATTAGTAATTATGGGTTAATAATTAAGTCAGAACTAACCAATGAGAAACCATAGCAAACAACCAACAACTTCATAATTAATATAGTGTCCTGTGTGTTCATTTGGGACTGATGTGGCTCTAGGATCCAGGAGGCTGGCAGGAAGAGTAAACATTACAAAGAGTGGAATGTAAACTCTCTGGGTGCTTATGTCTAACCCACTCACCTATTTGTCCTTCTATAACAACAATGCCTGTACGAAGTAGATAATAATAATAAAATCAATAAATGAACTAAACTTGGCAGTTTTCCAGACAAAAACATGACTGACCATCAATATACCTCCCCAATTTTGATAAAACTGGAAATACATAACATTTCACAAATTCACAATTTCCTCTTATACCTCTATATAAAAAACAGAACAGTGAGTTAATAGTAGTAAGAGAGACACTGGTCCTTACATAGAGGATACATGTGAGGACTCTAAGCAACAGTCCAGTCCATCCACACGACAGGTGATAAAATTATCAGCCAGATTCAGGGTTGCCAGATCATCCAATCTTTCCAAAGAAGCCAAAAGCCAAAACTCTGGAATTGTATCTAAAAAGTTTAGAGTTTTAAATGTTGGCAATTAATCACACTTTTCATAAATACTGTCCGGACCAATAATTGACAAGTCAAACAAAGCCAGTGAGTAGCAGTTAGAAATCTTGGAATTATACCATCATCAGATGAATTCTCATCTGGTATATAACACTATAAAACTTTAAAAGATGACAAAAGTAAGGCCCCTAGCCTGCTCTCATTTTAGAAGTGTTCTGAGGATGTGAATAAGTAATATGAATTGGTTCAGAATAGGGAGATGGCCAAAATCAGAACTACATGATATGAATGGAAAACATAATATTGAAAGTAAAATTAGTTATAAAAAACTTATTAAGAGCAAAACAAGATGGCAGCTGTTGAAGATGCTCACAGTGATCTGTTGAAAGGAATATAGTCATGAGGATGTAGTGAGAGATGTCTTAAAATACCTTGTCTCTGAGTCGTAGATCCTAGACCGCTGCCAACTATATCTCTAGGCTTTGGTGATATTCTATGCTTCTGGGACTCCTACTTCCTATTGTCACCAAAATACAAGGACTTACTAAATAATTTCATTTTGGTTGGGGAGAGATTCGAGACATGATTTCTCTGTGTAGCTTTGGAGCCTGTTCTGGGACTAACTCTTGTAGACCAGGTTGGTCTCAAACTCACAGTGCTGCCTGTCTCTGCCTCCCAAGTGCTGGGATTAAAGGCATGTGCCACCAGCACCTGGCTCAATATCATTTCTTAACCCACTTCTCTAATACTCCTCTTTGCCACCTCTTTGCGGGTGATAACTCCATCTTTATTTCTATTCCTAAGACCTTTACTAAATCCACATTTAGAAACCCTGTGGACTCTGAACTGGATACAGTCCCTCCTCCTGTGGAGTTCTTAACGTGAACATGTTTTTACATTTGAAGTATCTTTTTGATACTTTCTAATCTGAATCCATTATGATTGGAATACATATTTAATGGGAATATGAAATTTAAAATTTTAGAATATGTGACCTATTCTGGACAATGTTCCATGCACACTTGAGAAGCACATCTATTTAAGGAAGGAATGTCCCCCAGACAACTGTTAAAATAAGTTATATCACAGACTTCAAGGTTTCCATTTCCTTGAGAATCTTCTACCTATTGGTTCATTAATCTTTGTATTTGGTATTGAGGTTTTCCACAATTTTTTTATTGAATTATCTGTTTCTGTCTTCAACATTGTTAGAGTTTGTATATTGTAGGACTGTGTCATTAGGTGCATGTTATTACCCTTTGAAGCATTAAGATTACAAAAATGATGGATTTAAAAATTTTTTCTTAAAGTCTATTTTGTTTGACATTTGTATAGCTACTATAGCAGTCTTTATAACCACTAGAGCAATCCTTTAATTCAGATAGAGTGGCATACTTCTCTTATTTTTAATAAATTCTTTTTACTGAAATTTGAAAAATGAAGTATGTCTGTCTATTTTAAATAGTACATAGATATATATCATATGTTTTGTCAATTTGATAAATATTTGTAACTTAGCAATTTTCATTAAGATTTATACTTATCATTTGCTATTTGCTTTCCACTTACTTTGTGTTTTTATTGTTCCATTACTTATGTGTCAAATGTCTATTCTACAGTTCCATTTTATTCCTTTAAAATATATTGTTCACGTTACTTTCTTACTGACTACTCTCAGTATTATACCTAACATAGATTTACAACACTGTGGTATAGATAAATGACAACTTAGCTTCAATTATATATATATATATGTGTGTGTGTGTTTTATATATAAACTTCTCTCCTATATGACCATTTCTTCTCCCTTGCATTGTGTTATTTATGATTCTTTATACTTTATATATCTATCAACACAGATTTATAAGTATTAATATATATACATACATATGTACTTATACCTATGCATTTTAAACATAATAAGAAAATAAAAGATTTAAAAATAATTAAGGGACTGGACAGATAGAGTAAAGTATTAGCTTGGCATACAAGCAAGAGGACAAGAGTTCAATCCAAGCACACACATTAAAGCAAGGCATGATGTCTTGAACTTATAGCCTCAGCACTGATGAAGCAGAGAAGGGAGGGTCCCTGAGACATCTATGAACCTCCCAGCTCTGCTCTTGGGGTACACCCAGGGATACTGGATGACTACTCAGGGAGATAGTCTACAGCTCTTATTAGTCTTCTGGTTATGTTTATCCAGAGCTTCAAAATTGTCCAAAGTTTGAATCTTAAGGCTTCCTCAAGTCTTTCCACACAACCTTATGAACAACAGTAGGTGTCTGGATCCCCACAAATGGTGATTGTAATTCTAAACAACAGTCATTGATGGTTGTCCACAATTTCCCAAAGGAAGAAGGAACTAATACTGAGCGAGCTCTGGCCTGGTAAAATAAAGACCAACTTTGGATATCAGCCAGGTAAAGCAATAGGAACTCTCTAGGAAGAAGTTTATTAAGAACCCAGAGCCCCTTTTAGCCACTCACTCCCAGTGGCGTCTATGCTGCTGTCAATGCCTACTAGACTTAAACAGTCATTAGATTATTGTAATAATCTTGTTTTATTGACAGTTCTGAAAACACTGATTTTAGTCCATGCTCTCTTTAATTGGAGCAGATTTTTTTCTTTTAAATCTTTCATGGAAAAAGAACATCAACAACACAGTTATTTTAACTCATTTTGTAACACAACACAAAAATAATTAAACAACTTTTTTTGTCATCTTCTACTTGGATTATCCCTGTGCTCATCTCTGATTGACACTGAATGCAAAATGGGATTTATAGTTATCACAAAGTCTATCAACATTTCAGTGGGGCACCTGATGACTTTGTGTTAAAGAAATAAGTGAATGAGCAACAAAGTAGGTAAAGGCAGACTTAGTTTTAGGATGAAACTTAAATACTTCATATATAAAGGTTCAACATGATTCTTTTTAGTAATTTATAATTCAATTTTAAAGTTTAAATGTGTTATATCAGAAAGCTTCTCTTGTGACAAAATGACTACACAGTATAATTGACATGTAACAATTATTCTTTCAAAACATGCAGGGAAATAATGTCTCTGGTATGCATTCACAGTGGATAAAGATCTTTATAATTATCATATTTCTCTTTCAGAAATTTATAGTCAGTCTTTGAGAATAAAACACTGATTTTAATTTGCTTGCCAAAATGTAACTTTTATTTTTGGTTATGAGCCTAGCCTTTAACGGCTGAGCCTTCTCTCCAGCCCCCAAAATGTAACTTTTAAAGAGAAATTTCTGTGTTTTAAAAATAAGATGTTAAAAACGATATCTGCTCTTACCAGCTTGGTTTCGTGTTTACAGGACACACACACAAACACTCAGTGTGACACAGAATAGTTTCTCTGTGCCTTGCCAAAGTTTCTATTATAAAAGAGGCCATATTGGATTACTTGTGTGCTACCAGAGAGATATAATGACAGCTTGTTCTGTCCAAGATATCCAGCCTGAATGTTTTTGTATGGAGTGTAATTTCCTATAAGAAACCTTATCTGTTGCTTATTCAGTGAGATTGCCATTAAGGAAAATATTGTTAAGCTTTACTCAAATAAATATATATAGCTATGCTATAAATTATCAATGGAATATTTTTGCCTTTGCCCTAATTTATATTCATTGCTCTTCTAGTCCAGTATCGTCCATTTAAATTTTACCCACATTCATTAATATTAACCTACTCGTGAGGGCTCAGTGGAATTTTGAATTTACTCCACCATGTGTTTCCTATGTCTATTTTCTACACATTATTGTGTTACAAACATTCCAAGTCGAGATGGATCAATATAAAATCAGTCTTTTAAATCACTAATTATCATAGAGAGTAAACTTAAAGTTATGCTGAATTATCCAGAGGTGCCAGGGAAAACTGCTTCCAAGGTGTCCCCATTTGTGTCAAGTGCTGAGCATGAGGTATCGCTGAGGTTTCATGAGTCACATGTCGTAAAAGACTTTGAACTTGCCATTTATTTCAGTGTTGCAAAAATCTCTTAGCTTTCATCTGTTCTCTGGCATACTCTGTACAGCAGGCCCCGATTCAATCCCACAGAGAAAGCCAATCGTGTGAGGCTGAAGGGGAGGAGCTAGCGAGCATCAAGTACCAGCCTCCTGGAAGTGACCAGAGAGGGCAGAAATGGTGTCAAATCTGAGAACTTCTGTCAGTGGGGTTTTGATGGCAACAACAGATAGATATTTTTTAAAAATCTGAATATTACAGTGTTTCCCTTTGGGTGTCAAAATTGAGGAAGATTCCATTTTTTTCTTTGTATTTTCTATATTTACTCAATTTTTTCCAAAGGCATGAATCCTGTTAATGATCATTTAAAAAACCCTACTGAGCTAGGTATGGTGGCTTATGCCTTTAAACCCAGCCCTCCAGAAGCAGAGATAGAGGCAGGCAGATTTGTGAGTTTCAGGACGGCCTGGTCTACAGTGCAAGTTCCAGGACAATCAAGGTTACACAGGAAAAACCTTATTTCAAAACACCAAAACAAAAAACAAAACAAAAAAACCTAACAACACCAGCAAAAAACAAAAAACAAAACCCCACAACTGCTTCCATTTGGAAAAAAAATACTAACCCTTAAAATGACTTGTTTTCTTCAGAGGCCTAATAATAGAGTAGTATAGACTAATTGCCACCTCTTCCTAATCCTCCAAATGTATTGATATGAAAGTAGTGAGGCAAGTTATTTTGATGATGATAAGTAGACTACTAATTACATTTTTCTGTTATAATAGGCAAAGCCAAGTCAATAAAGTCTGTAATTACCACTTTACACAGAGGAAAACCCTGAAGCATCAGAAAAGGTTGCAGAAAAAAAAACCCAAAAAACAAAAACACACACAAAAAAATCCTTCAAATGAAAATGTGCCTGAGTGATTATTTTCTCCACATACTTAAAATTCAACAATTAATAAAAAACACTAAGACATATGAAACTGCATTTTTAAAAATAGAATTTAAAGTATCCATGAAAGAATTCATTGTTCAGAACTTCAGATAGGGCTATATTTATCCAAATTGTACATTAACTATATTCTCTAGTGAATTTTTTTCCTCGCTGATTAATGCGATTTCCTGCTAGGCAAAATTTATTTAATATCATTAGGAAGAACAAATAAGATAATAAAGTTTAGATAGTTTGTGTATTGTAAGAAAGCTCTCAGAAAGAGACAGAGAATGGCGTTGACCTCCCTGTGTATGTTTAATTATTATGAAGTGGAATTGTACTTCCAAAGTCATTTAAATGTATGGTACTGGATCAAAAAGTGTTGGGCAGTGCTAGTATTCTCTCTGGTTATACAGTGCTTTCACTGAAAGCCCAGACACTTGATGTCCACTGGTAGGCTGCTCTTCCTCACTGGATAGAGCTTCTGTTTATAAAACACAAGCTCTGTTAACCTCAGACTTTAGTCAACATTAATCCTTGAAAAACAGTTACGTGTTGCTACCAGGTTATCTAGTAATCAGTTCTCACTTTGGAAAGCACAGCCGAGGTCTGCAGAGATTATTATTAAGGAAGGACATTTCAGTAGAGAACACAGAAGGAAGACCAAGTTTGGAGTTCAAAAACACCCCTAAGTTAACCAGACCAAAATGACACACAGCTGTTATGAGAACTCAAAATGTAATCTTCAGGTATGGAGGGGAGGGGGAAACAGGGGCTTGGAAAGGAGAAGAAGAGGAGTAGGAAGATGGAGGGGAAAGGGAAGAGATATGCTAGAAGGGAGATAAACCTTGGTCAACTTTGTCAACTTCCCTCTCACATTTCCTGGACTCACAGGTCTGTGTTCCTCCTGGACATCTCTACTTGGAGGACAAAATCATCCTTTTGTTCAGCTTCTTCCTTTTCTACCCAAAGACATCTCTCTATCAACATTCCTCAGTTCAAGAGGTTCACAGCCATTCTCCTGGGTGTCCCAGT
Organism: Mesocricetus auratus; assembly: GCF_017639785.1. NCBI lineage: Eukaryota > Metazoa > Chordata > Mammalia > Rodentia > Cricetidae > Mesocricetus > Mesocricetus auratus. The sequence goes on from NW_024429202.1 coordinate 18,458,277, forward strand.
CAAATCCCTTGAAGTCAGTTTAATTCTTGCCTTCCCTCCATTATCAACCTAATCCATTGGCAAATCTTCCTCCTTCCACCACCAAAACAGACCCCAGTGCTGTGTACTCTTCTCTGTCTACACTGTCATTGTCTAAGAATCAGCATGTATCCATTGAACTCCTGTCACACTATCATGATGAGACACATTGTTTTTCATCTTGTTCTCAGTCTGGCCTGTGCATGGTGGATAGAATAAACTTTTAAATTCGAAAATTACTTAAGCTTTCTTTTAGAATATGTCTTCCAGTTTGCAGAGTAAAAGCACATCCCCGATGCTAGTTCCGAAGCCTATGAGGACCCACCACTTGACACATTGCCTCTTACCCCAGATTCTGTGAGGCAGCTACGGCTTGCCACAGTGACCTGGATTTTGATACTTTGGATACACTGTGGTCATTGAAGCCTTAGTCCTTTGTGTATTCTAGGCCCTCTCATGGGACAGTCTTTCTAGAGTTTTCATTTACACGGGTGCTCCTGGTCATTCTTGTCCCAGCTCAAATGTCATTTTCTCTAAGAAGCTTAAATTTGTCCTGGCTTCAGTTACCACCTGACACATCCTCTTGCTCCCCTTTCTTCAGTCTTCTGAGTCACGCATAATTTACCATCTTACACATGTATTACCTGTTTCCCAACATCGAAAAATTATTTCCATGGAAACAGGGCTATGACCAACTTGTTTCTGTTAAACAACCACCAGGACTGTGACCTATAACATTTGCAGAAATCACTGAATGAGCACAAAAACCTGTGTTCACTTGCCTAATCTTTGATCCACATGGTGACTTAAGACCACTGTAGGGAAAATATTAACAAATATTTTAACAAAAATGTTATTCAGTCGTATTCTTGCAATTGTTTCAGTCATGACAAACCATATATTGTACTCTTTTAAATAAATCCCAATTGTAATTCTTATCAACCACCTTAGTTCCTACGTGAGAAATCAAAGCCGCAGAACTTAAATGTCTACCCTTCCAACCCTCTGCCATGGATAGATCACAATGAGACTTGAACTCATCCCTTTTTATTTCAAGGTCAGTTTTTTCCAGGATATTGAGTTGTTTGCATCCTCCTTGGTTACAAGTAAGATCCGCCCCATCATTACTGACCTGACTTAAAAGCAAACTTTTCAAACTCAGATGAAGAAGAGAAGTCTCTATTTCTTTTCCTGGGCAGGGGGGAGTGAGTAAATTAACATGCAATATTAATTTTGCAAAATTTAAGAACAGGAAATCATCAATGTTTACAATCACACAATGATATTAGCAACAACCACAAATCATATTTGGTCTCTAAGGAAAATATTCACTCTGACATTTGTACTTCCTAGGTGCCGGGTATCCCTGAGGTTGATAATTACAGTTCCTTCCCCTCCCGTTGTTTGAGAACATCAGGAAGTATCATAAAACACTCAGTAATATCTTCAAAATGGGTTAATTACAGTCTGTTGAATTTTAGGAAAGTACATGCTAAAGAAGGTAAAAATCAGAACTATTTTCCCTTATAAACCCTAGAGATTATTTATTTATTTTAGACAAGTACTTCTTTAACTCAACTTTCAGGAAGGAGTGAAAATCTCAAGTTACATAATGAAACAAAAAGTATTGAAGAATTTTGATGAAAAGTGTCTATGCGTCCTGTAAAAGAAAGATACTGGATTGTGATTGTAACAGTCTGGGAAGAAAACTAATAGAATGGTAACCTAATTAAAAAGGTGAATACCCCTTTTCTTAGGAAAAAACCCAGACTTAAGTCATTTTATTTTTCTTGTATAAAAACCCTTCCTTGTGTGTTAGCAATGACTGGAGCCTGGGTCATCTGAATGAGAGTGAATTTCTAAAAGATAGTGAATTTCTCTTAAGTGGACTTGGTGAACACAAATCAAAGGTCAGGGGTCAATAGCTACCAGTCTTAAAGATGGCATCCCAGGTAGCCGTGACTGGATAGCAATCAAAAGGGATTGGTGGCTTAACTTTTTAAAGACAGAAGTTCTTCCCACCCAGGAGCTGATGCATGCACTCCTTAGGAACAGAGCACCGCTTTGGGGCAGGTCAGCTATGCATTAGGAGTGCCACACTCTCTCCTGTCTTGCTTGAAAATCCACCAAGCACACACTGAACCTGTGTGATTGCCAGAGCTGAGGGAGATGATGAGATCTTCAGTATGTAACGTAACAGTCATAATCTGACTGTTTTCGGCAAGGATCCAACGGAGACCCTTTGCACAGATCCTGGGTCATTGTCCTATACATAGACTCATGTCTATTCTACCTCATTCATCCACTGAGTTCCCAAACCAGGGTCTGACATTGCTTCCTGCCCACAGAGTTAACTCATTGAAGGCAAAGAGCCTCATCACGCAAGAATGGAAGGTTTCAGCTGAGCAAATTGGAAGGCATCCTTGATTGACCAACTAATGAGAAACCAGTAGGGACTGTCTCAAGGGGACAAAGCACCACTTTTCACCTCCTTTCCAGGTGGTAAACACTGGAAGTTTGGCAAATTCAGGAAGAATGGCACTGAAAATAAGTAATTTCTAAAATATGGACAAATATGTATTGGCATAGGTGTTTTATGGAGAGAAGGAAGTGTAAGAGAGATTGATTTATTCTCCATCACAAGCTTAGATGTTTCTCTGATGAGAGAAATAAAGAGCATGGTGAAAAGTCATCAATTTATGTTTCTTGGTGTATTAAGTCATTTCCTTGTATAGAAAGGTCAATCGGGTGGAGTTTTCTATATTCCTAAAGGAATCACAGTCTGCAAGGCAGCAAACAGCACCTCTGTCTCACACGCAATGTAAAAGAAAAAACCAAATTACAGAGTAAGAGGTCGAGAGGAAAACTGCCTCTGAATTCCTATTTCCCTTCTCCCTACTTCCCTGCTATGGAATAAAGAATGTGAGGCCAGGGGCAACCTATGAAAAAGAACAGAGATTTGCACATTTTCTAAGTTTCAGTGCTCCTAAGCTACAAGAAGGAGGCTGTAATCATTCTAGAAAAGCTTCACTTTGTAAATTATGTTCCCCAAGTCCAAGTGTAATTTGTTTCCAAACAACGACTTGTTCAAAAGGCTTAATTGTTGATTACAGGGGTCCCAGTCCTAACTCTTCAAGCAGTCAGTCCATAGCCCAGGGCCTTAAGTAAAACAGTCTTTTACAAAGTGCTATCCCAGCAGAGCTAAAGCGAGTTTTCTAGATCATAGTTAACAAGAGCGGCATTTGTTTATTTATTTTTCCTTTTAAAATGAATGGCCCCATGGAAAAAATCTATTTTTAAACATTAAGAATAAGCTTCCAAATTAATTCTTCCATTCTGAATAAGTGTGAGGCAGGGTTTATAAAGAACTTCCGTATTTACCAGTATCACCGAGGCCTCTGCCTTGCTGAACATCTTCCAGGAAGAGAAATCTGATACAAGTTACATTTCCTGAGAGTGAAGTGAGAGATGCCTGGAGTTTATAGTAAGTCATTTCTTCCCCAGCTGACATCCACATCACCTGTCCACTTACAGGCAATTTGGCTAGCAGGGCTGGAGAGTCTGTCGAAATGCCTTCCGTCGGGCTTGGGGGTAATGTTTGATTTCAGAGCCACAGAGAGTCTGACATCTTAGCCTTTTTGTGTTTGCTAAGAGGATTCAGACAGATAGGTTGTTAATGGGAAAACAAAGCTTGGGTGATGCTCTAGTAATTTCTCGCCTTTTCTGGTAGGCACTTGTTCAATTGTGGCATTGTAAATGACTTCCTGTTGAACACAAGTCATTCCACAGATGCCATCCAGCCACCAAGCAAAAAAACAAACAAACAAAAAACCAAAAACGTGAGGGTAATTAAGCGAGTTGCTCTTCAGAAAGAGAGGACCCATTGCAAGTGAGTCCTGTCTGGCATTTCTCACCCACAGAAGATCAAAACATCCTGAGGAAAACCCAGTTTCCCACAGGAGTCCCTAGAAATCAGAAATGTCCTTCTGGGATGTGGGTGCTCAGCTCCTGCTCTGGGGTCCACTTAGGAAGTCTGTGATTTCTCAATGGCATTCACACAGTTCCTGTTTTCCTTTTCCTAGGGTATACGGTGTTCTCCTAAACCTTGGCTTTTTAGATGAATGAGGTTCACACTCTTCAAACCATCACACACGGCCTTTTAGAATATCCTTGCCTATCTAGACACTCTCACGCCCATGTTCACTAACTGTTCTGGGTTCTCTCAGGATCCCTCCAACTACCTTGACCTTTAAAACCACTGTGCTGCTCCCTTTAATAGCCGTAGCACATGCTGTCCCCCAGCTAACCTAGCATATCAGTACTTTAAACCAGGACCTTTCAAATCCTCTGTAAAACTGTTCCTCATCTGGTCTCCCAGAGTGCGTGTCGTATATATATGACATTACATTCCATAATAGCTAATTATTGGCCTCTTTTGAGACAGAAATAACTTGAAAGCATGGACTATGCCTTTATTCATCTTTCAGTCATTTAGGAATTGAGTGAAATACTTTGCAGAATTTCTGTTTCTTCACTGACATCAAAAGCTGAACTTTAGTGAAGTGACATAATACCATAAAGCGCCTTTCTCTATAGCCCTCCTAAGCACAGATCATTTCATATGCGTATTGTATATGTGTCAAAAAGAGAAAGGCAACATGAGGAAACTGAAAGAATCATTCATATTCATCTCTTTAACTTTGGAGACCCATGGAAGGAGAACCAGGAGTCAGTAGAACTATATTTACTGAGAACTCTGTGAGGCTTTGTGGATACGCATTGTTGCCTTAGTGCACCAGAGTCAGAGGCACTGGATCCTTACCACACCTCTCCAAAGTGTGTGTGTGTGTGTGTGTGTGTGTGTGTGTGTGTGTGTGTGTGTGTGTGCGTGCATGCGCATGCGTGCACATGCTACCCAGGACTCAGTCATAAACTACAAGGCAACTCTGGTACATGAAGACTGAAGATGGTCTAGGCAGAATTTGACTGACTCTTGGGAAGGAACATTTTCATGGACAGGGTTTCCATCAAAGACAGTATTTATGGCAAGCAATTTAGAAAACAATGATGGAAGTGGACTTAGTTGATTTTTTGTTCTTGCTTTGATTTATATTTTCTTTGTAGAGCTAGAATTAAACCGACACCTGAGGGCATTGCCTATGCTACGATAGTGGTGAGTGCTGGAACCCCCGGGTTACATCCACCACTTCAATCACACCTTCTATTTTAAACATGAACATATGATGAACACTCCTGTGCTTCCTGAAAAATGAACTCAAATAGCCTTTGTGGGGGGGATTGAGGATCCCTAGGTAATCATGTAAGGAGTAGGTATCACAGTGGCAGAAGCTTTCATGTACTCATAACATCATTTGGACCCACAAAATGATTGAGTCTTTGGGGACCACTTATATGACTCAAGTCACAATGAGATCAGAATTGTGTACAAAATTCCACCAAAAATGAGGTGTATTGGAGCAAAAATTGAAGCAAATTTGACTGAGGACATCAACTAGGATTGAATGCTGAAAATCGGGCATGCACTCAGATTTCTAGGCTACATAGCAGTCCAGCTGGCAGGAAAGATAAACGTGGGTGTGAGAGAGACATTGTAATACTGATACTATTGGCACTGGAAATAGAAGAGTAATTGTTAGTATCTCAGAGAAAGAAATTTTTATAGGGCTGAAGAAATCTTTGTCAGATGTGAATGGGTTAAGGGATGAATAAGAAAATGCATCAGTAACACTGAAAGGTTTGTGACTGAGTGGGGCTGTTAAGGAAAATGTTTCTGGACTAGGGTGGGGTTAAAAATAAGAGGCCAGGATGCTAGGGAGGAATGAGTTGAAGGCACGCGGGCAAAGGATCAATGGTGGATGAAGGTTTCAGAGGAGGCTGGCTGGGAGGAGACTAAGACCACACATGAGGAAAGCAGAGAGGTCACCTCTGGGGAAGATAGCTGAGATAAGGATCCCAAGATGTAACGAGGAAGATGAGAGAATTCAAGTAAGATCCCAATTCAAACTCATATTCAAGCATCCAGATGTTAATTCTTCATAGTCTCATCATGTATGTCAATGCTGATTAAAATTTTCACTGACAAATCTATCCCAAATTCACTTAAAATGTCTAGTCACAGTAAATGAAAGTTCTCCTCTCTACTATTTGAATGGTTTACTTTTGCTTAAAGTTATAAGATGTTCACCTTTTTTAGAGTAAATGTATCTTTTTCTTATTTGTTTGTTTTTTGTTTTTGGAAACAGGGTTTCTCTGTGTCACTTTGGAGACTGTCCTGGAACTAGCTCTTATAAACCAGGCTGGTCTCGAACTCTCAGAGATGCGCATGCCTCTGCCTCCCGAGTGCTGGAATTAAAGGCGTCCACTACCACTGCTCAGTAAGTGAATGTATCTTGGCGTCCACTACCACTGCTCAGTAAGTGAATGTATCTTAAGAAATACAAGCTGTCATTAAATTAGGTTGTGGACAAGGTATGTGTAAGTATGTGGACCACATAAGATAATATAAGGAACTTAGGTTAGAATTTTTGATTAGCCTTTGTTGCTAAGAAGAAAAAAATTGAAACTGTAAGAAGTTAAGTTATTAGGCACCACAATTATTCTTCCTTGGTTGAGATAAATCTCAAAGTTTATCATTGAAATTGTGATTATATTTTATGATTTGTTAGCATCCAAGAATGATTATAAAACTATTTTATTACCATAGTGATAGTTTATGAAAATAGAGTCCTAACACCTTACAGAAAAGTCTGTAGAGTTTCTATAAATGTATTCTTAAGTATGTAACAAAGGATCATATATCATTACCATCAATTGTTAAGCTAATTCATAAATTTGGGGCCAGAGTGATGGATCAGTGGGTAAAGGTACTGGTAGCCAAGCGTGACAACCTGGGTTCAATTCTGGACTCCACATAGCAGAATGAGAGCATCAAATCCCCCAAGTTATCCTCTGACTCCATGTTATATATGGTGGTATGTTTACACAACTGTGCGTGTACACACATACATACACACACACACACCACGTGCATGCACACTCAGGCTAAATAAATAAAAAGTAAAGAAATTGATTCATAAATCTAAGGTTATGCTTAAATATTTGAAGGTTTATAAGCATTATAAAAACAATACCTTTTCTAATTCCTTAGGTCAATTATTAATTAATCTTCACAGGACTGTTATGGACTTAGTAAGATCAGAGATGAATGAAGCGTGTGTTCATGCACCTATTTTCTGTTGTGTAGTTTGAAAATGCCCCCCCGACACACCCTTTGGTCTTCTCATTGAGCCTTTTCCTTAGCTGAGATCCCCTCTTTCCAGGATTTAATGTCAAGTTGACAGAAATCATAATGCCAGCCCACCTTCTGTCCTCCCTTCCTGCCCTTCCCTTCCTTCTTTCTTTTTCTTTTCTCCCATCCCAAAGTTATATCCTATCTACGTGGAGTATCTGTTTTCCTCTGAACGCTTAAAGTATTAGCTGTTTGCTTAGAGATACAAAGCTGGCTTCCGATTGTTTCCTTTCCTTTCTGCTGGGAGAACGCATTGGCTTTCCCCTAGGAAGAGTTGTGTTTTATACACCTAGCACTCTGATCTGCACTACAGCAAGTGAAGGGGAAAAACCCTATTTTCTTCAGAAACAGAAACACAATCGCTTTCTTTCAAAAAGTTTGCAAGCATTTGAACCTAGAAAGAGACAAGTTTGTACATGAACAACAGTATCTCACTGGCATTTGCTTTCATTTTATTTGACGGTTTAATTTTTAAGAACATCCTCTTTGAAGGCAATAATGAGACTTCTTACTTTACTAATATACTAAATATAAATCATTATGAAAATAAATCACTTCATAGTGTCTTATCCACAACTCACGTGAAGTAAAAATATTTAGTTTCTAAGTGTTTTGTCCAACAGCGCTCACAAATAGATACAACATTTTAAAAGTTTCTGAACAAATAAGATTATTTGTCTCTGGGTTCACACTCAAGGGAACCTTCAATTAATTAAGGCGATATCAGTGTATATCTATGCATTGATGATCAATTACTCATATGGTTTACCTTTCCAAAATAATACTGAGTTATGTGAAATCTGAAGGAAGACTATTCAATGAACTAAGTTTGACGAAGATAAGATAAAACTTTCTCAAGTCTTGCTAGGCGACTAACAAGAAAGGTAAATGTGTTTCCTGTTTCACACACGAATGCAGCAGGATTCCTATAACCACATGACTTCATAGTTGTAATCTCAAGGGGACTTCTTTGCTTTTCCTTGCAATCAACGTAAGAATACTCTTAAATCTTCTCAAGTGTTAGTGGTAGAGGTAGTCTAGTAAAGATGTCAGTTTTTATCCATTTAACGAGTGATGGTGGTGGAGACAGTCTGGTAAAGATGTGAGGTTCATCCGTTTAGCATGCATTTATTTTTCTTAATGTTCTTGAGGTGACTCGTTCCTTCAGCTCAGTGATACTACACATTACAATGATGAGAAAATGCAGCAGTCTCCACCTAACAGATCAGATACGTTTTTTAAATATTGTGTTGAGTGTTTAGCTAACACTTTTATACATACAGAAGCTTCTTGAAGGTTCTTCCTAATTGTATTACAATAGAAGAATGTATGCAATAAATAGTTAACATGACAGCCAGTTCAAGTATTATTATGTTGCTTAATTTCTAAATGAACCCTATAATGGAAAGACTTAAGGATGAATTTGAAAAATATTGAAATTAGATTATCAGGTTCTGTTAAATTGTTAAGTATATATGGCTTAATTTCTGTTCATTAATTTATATCCACCCAATTATAAAGCAAATTTGGAGGGGAAAAATAAAACTTTCCAAAACAAAGAAACAAAAATACTAGAGGATTTTGCGTGATTTTTACATTTTATTAGTCATTTTTATATTAAGTAATTTGTTGACAGATAAAAATATCCATGAGTTTCCTAAAGAAATCTGAGATATTGCTTGTAACTACTGGTAATTTAACATTTCCATATGTTATTTAAAATTTCTACCAGTATCATCTTTAAATTCTTTCAGAACTAATACTAGTAATTTTGCTAGACAACTTGACTTAAACAGTTCCATAGTCATGAGCCCAGCATTCTTCCCTTTCCATTTTGGAACATATGAGCAGTGACTCATCTCACATTCTTGGCGTACCAGATGATAATTAAGGAAGTGCCGTGATGACATAAAGAATCATGTGTAACAGTCAGTCAGTCTCATAAAACAGCTGGACAAGGTTTTAGCTAAGTCACATGGTCCTTATATAGGACGCTTCCTATCTCAAAACAAAAGAATGTCCATAGGAAAGCTCAGGGGAGGCATAGTCACTCTCCATAGTGTAATGGAATTGCAAAGTGATCCTTCAGAATTGTTCAGGAATTAGAGGCCTGTGTCCGAGTTCTGAGCATAGCTTCATGCCTCAGAATCTAGCTGTTACTAAGTACTTGGAAAGGATCCAAGTAAGAGCAAAGAAAGTGAAACATGGGTTAGGAAACAGATCCATATGAGGGAAGGAATGAAAATACTGAAAATTGGCCCTTACATGTATGATGCTTAAAGTTTAGCCTCAATGACAGAAGGGTGGGTTTTGAGTCATGTAGCTGAACCATCAACGACAAAAGGCTCAGGTTCTTTTCAGGCCAGAACGAAGGGAAAGCAAAGCTTTGTAGTTGTTGTTATTTGCTGTATTTTAAGGTTTCTTTAGTTTTAATTATTGCCATGTGTGAGTGGGCGTGTACATGTAAGGGCTGATGCCCTAAGAGGCCAGAAGTGCTGGGTCCTCCTGGAACTGGAGTTACAGGGCTCTGTGAGGTACCAGATGTGGGTGCTGGGATCCCAATTCAGGTTGGTGCAAGCTGTTCTTGACAGCTGAGCTGTCATCTCTGTAGTCCCTGGTTGCCGTTTCTTTCTTTCTTGTATACAAAGTGATGGGTTCCATTATGGCGCTCTCATACATACTTTGTTCCTGTGGATTCTCACCCCTCTTCCTTCCTCTGTCCTCCCGGCCCCCTCCTGCAAGTTCCCTCACAGGTCGACTCTCTTCTTTTTCATGTCACATGTTCTCTATTACCGTCTCTTTCATTTTCCTCTCCCTTACTGTCCCCTACTCATGGTCCCCTTTTTAATTTATTAGTTGTATATATGGATTAATTGTCATAAGTAGTATTGTAGTATTTATATATTCTATTACATATATGCATATGAGAGAAGATATGTGGTGTTTGTCTTTCTCAGTCTGTGATACTTGACTTAATGTAATATTTCCATGTTCATTGCTGTCCTATTTACAATAAGTAAGAAGAGCAATTGGCTTGCTCGTCTCTCAGTGGTTGAACAGATGAAGAAAATGTGATGCAGTGGAGTCTGTTTCAGTTGGGAAGAAAAGTGAAATCGGCATTTGTGAGGAAATGGACAGATCTGTAAATTTTTTAGGGAAGTGTAACTTTGCTGTGTATTCTATATCTCTCTAACAGGTTCCGGGAAGGGGAGAGAGACTCAAAGCCTTTACCAGTGGAAGCCTGGTACAATCTTCAGGGCTGAGTCATAGGATGTTCAATGTTTGTTCACTGAAATAAACTTTGACTGCATGAGTTCCAGGGATTTACTAATGCTACTTATTCATTCTTTAGCTGAACAAAACCATTTAGGAACATGTATGGTAGTTATAAGACACACTCTAGTTCCTATTTGTAATTGTGTGAGAGTTAAATTTAAAAAACAGCACATATGAATTTAGAACCACAGCCCCTAATGCTGCAGAAGACTTCAGAGAATACGAAGTATACAAGGATAAGAATATGATGGAGCAGTGTTAATACTCTATCAGGTTCCCTAAAGATGACTTTCATTGCTATAAGTCAGTCTTTTGGAAATAATCCTCCATATAGAGTGAAAATCCCTTTCAAATATTTTATAGTGCTGTTTATAACACAAAAAAACTAAGTTTGACTAATAACAGCTTATACTGGAGGAGAGGATAGAGACGAAACTGCAGTCGGAATGTAAGATAAATGAAAAGAATTAATTCATAAAAAAACCTGAGTTTGTATAAAGGCCCGTGTGGAAAAGCCACACTCATAGGATCCATAACTCAAAATTAGCAAAGACAAGATGTAAATTTTGACATAAGAAATTAAGTGCACCACTCAGTTTCAAAGTGATTTCCAAGAGTGATGCTATACTCCAGAGGCCCCAAAAAAGACTAAATTACAAAAATACAAATTAGATTAGCATCTATTTATTTCTTCCCTTTCTTTGAGACATATTCAGGTTTTATTTGTATGAAATTTTCTTGGCATTTTGTGGTTATTCATTGACACTTCTATCATCTCAATAGACTGAAAGCACTTTCTCTCTAAAACTGTACTTCTCCTTTGATCTTTCAAGTTTAACTGACATATAAAAACACCCATAACATTTTTGATACATGTATGCAGTGAGTGATATTAAAATGAAATCAGATGTATTTATCACATTAAGTCATCATCAATTCCTTATGGAGAAACTTTCGAAATATTTTTTAAACCTTTTGAAATACACAATGTACTGCTGTTATCTGTGGTTGTCCCTCTATGCTATCCAACACCAGGAGCTATTCCTATCTCACTGTGTTTAGCATCCACTGATTCCTCCCTCCACAATCCTCCTCATGCCCAACTGCGCTAGTTTAAATGAGAAAAAGTCTCCCACAGGCTCAAGTATTTGAACATTTGGTCCCCAAATAGTGATGTTGTTTGTAGAGATGTGTAGGAAGAGATCTTAGGGTCAGCGCTACAGGTACCTAAGATCTCTCCCTACAGAGATGGTTCAACTTTGCTGGTGGGCTAGCTTTGAGAGTTCATTGCCTTGCCCACTTCCAGTTTATTCTGCTCCCCTTTTACAATTGAATATGTAATCTCTTGGCTCCCTGTCCAAGCCACCTGCTACCATGCCTCCCCTGCCCAAGACATATGGACCCTCTCCCTGGAATTGTAAGTCCAAATAAACAATTCCATGAGCCTTTTTGGTCATGGTGTTTTCTCACAACAATGAAAAATAGCTAATACACCTCCTCTCCTGGGCTCTCCTAACCACCATTCTACTCTCATGGACTATCCCTAACTTCCACGAAAATGTATGGGATTATATAACCCTGATTTATTTAGTAAAGCAACCACCAAGTTAATTAAGGAGAGAGAGAAAGACAACTTTTCACTAGAGATCTATTTTAGTAACAAAAAATTCAGAATATATTTATTCCATTCTAAGTAGAATATTTTTATCATTGTACAAGATTAAGTTTTCTTTAACTTACCCAGTGTCATATGTTTTAAATACGTAACAAATGAAGTATGTTATCACTATTCTCACTCACAAAGTCTTATTATCTGGCTATCTTTCACCCCTAGCATTGCTTCACTTCAAACGCAAAGCCATCCAGCTGCCAGAGTTTTACCGTAAGTCAGAACAGTTGCAGATCTGAAACACCCCACCCTTTCTTTCCTCTAATGGGTCATAGTGCTGAAAATCTACAATACTTAATATGGCCTCAAAAAGCGCCTTAGCTTAATATTCCAGACACAACTACACAAATGATTAACTGAGAGGGAGGGTGATTTACCATATCAGGATCAATAATAAATCAGAAAATTCATCTCTTGAAGTCTATTCCCCATTTCCCAATCCAGCTCTGAGTGTGATGACTTTAGGATCAACAATACGTAGAAATTCAAAATTCATGAGCCATCACCTTTGTATTATTAGAGTATTAATAAAGGCTCACTAAGAAAAAAAACACTCCTCCTGGTTAAGAGAAAGCATCTCTGGGCTAGGTGGTGACATAACATTCTAGTTGGTCCAGACCAGTCACCTGTGCAAAGTACAACTTCTAGGCAGGTAGGCTCCTCTTAAGCCAATGTAGAGAGGTAGATGGAATCTTAGACCCCAGACTGATGGCTGAGAGGCCAGCATGGGACTGATCCAGACCCCCTGAATGGGTGTCAGTGAGGAGGCCTAGGCAATCTATGGGGCTTTAGGTAGTAGATCAGTATTTATCCCTGGCATACAAATGGACTTTGGGTGCCCATCCCACAATGAGGGATGCTCTCTCAGCCTGGAACGAAATGACAGACTCTAGAGATTCTCCCATGGAGGGCCTTACCCTCCCTGGGGAACGAGTGGGGATTGGGTGGAAGACTGGGAGAGCTGGTGGGGGGGAGCAGGCATGGAGGGGAGGGAGAGGGAGCTGGGATTGACATGTGAAGCAAGCTCGTTTCTAGTTTCAATATATAATAAAAAAATAAAGAAAGAGGTACATGGAGCATGCTTCCCTTTAACGAGACACTATTTTTTTCTTCCCGTGGATTCCTCCCCCCGCACAGTGTCCTACAGAGTGCATCCAGGTAGCAAAGCGTGGCTTCTCCTCTCCCTTCTATCTGTGCTCTAAGCACTTCCCTCAACACTTTGGGCATCCTTACTCCTTGCCATGTGTGTGCTTGTCTGCCACGTGTCTAACCTCCATGCTGGTTCAAAAAACAGCATGGTTTTCTTTTCTCTCTCTTCCCCATTATACCTCTCTGGGGGAGATTTACTGCTGACTGCCCCGAGGGTTTTTCTTTTAAACTCTAATAAAATTGTCTTCAAGATCCCACATGGATCCGTTCTTAAGTTCTTTTAGCAATAAGAGTAAGGCCCTTAAGAAGAGAAAAACCTTCCTCTGAAAAGATAATGCAGACAACTAGATAGTGCACCACCTAGAATCTTCTAAGGCATTGATACTCACCCTTTGTTAGCTCAAAAAATATGGAAGAAATATTTTTTTCAAGTCAAGAAAAGCACATCAAGTTTTCAAGACACCCTTGTCAATATACTTTTAAGTGTACAATAATATAGATAGGTATAGATTTCTTGAGAACACTTGCCTGAGCAAACTTTGGGTGACCAACAGGAAGCCAGGCTAAAAACACTGAACTTATGCAAATAGGTTTCTGATCCCCACATTCACGAGGCTTCTTCCCTCATGAATGTCAAGTAGAATATGCCAGAACAATAAAAACAAGTTCAGGCACAGAAAGCATTTTCATTTTCCATATAAAACAACATCTGCCTTTTCCCATGCTGACTCTGCAAGGCAGCTTATTTACAAATATATAAATAGCTGCAACTTTACTCCAGGCCCATTGAAAAATCAAAATGGCATCATGCAAGAGGAGCATCCTAGCATACTTGGCTCAGTGAGTGAAATGTAAGTGGAGATGAGCCAAGTGACTTGACACTCACTAGTCAGCTTAACCAGACACCCTTCAGTTTCCTGTCATGGAGGAACCCAGGGTTGTGCTCTGCAGAGCCAGAACATTCACTTTCATTGATTGTCCAGAGACTAGGGGATGATTTAGAGCCAAAGGTTGGAAGGCAAACTTCAATTCATTTATAATCCTGTGGACTCAAAGAGAGAATAACATCACCTAATAGTGGCAATACATTTAAAATCAGCTTATTCTGCTTTCATAAAAGTCCAGTGAGTTTAGAATGACTCACTCCAGTCAATCCTTTTCCCACATTGCCAGACTTACAGGGATTTAAATCAACAGGGAAAAAAGAAGCAATACATCTTAATATTTTAACAGAATATATTGCTTTTCCTAAATGCATTAAGAAATGTTGTCTACCAGGAGTTAGTTTTTCTCCCTCTTTCTCTCCTTCTCTTCTTCCTTCCCTCCCTCTCTCCCTCCCTCCACACACACACACACACACACACACACACACACACACACGTATCTTGCTTTTCCTTACAGCACATGCATAACCAAGCACGGAACTGCCGGGCTGCCCTCAGTGTCTGCTCATGAGGTCACCTGAACAGCTACACGTTATGGCACCTAGTGAAAGTACCACACATGGCAATCACTCCTTATGTATGCCTCCAATATCAAATTATGCTCTTCCTTAACATCTTTGTTTCTCATCGATGAATGGACAGAAGGATGCCGTTAAATTAAAGTCTTCCAAAGCATTGCTAAACAGGAAGTTTAAAAGAAACATTTCTAGAGGGGACAAGGAGTTATAAACTTGTCTGTGTGAAGAACCTGAGGATGGGAAGCAAGATGTGTGTCGAAATTGAGAGCATTCATGCATGCTGTAATCATTTTCACACAAAGACATCTATGCTGAGTGCTAAACCTAGGGGGACTATGGTGCTTTTCCATAGCAATGCATTTACACACAAGGATGTTCAAGTTTGATCCAAGGTATAAATGCCAAAAACACTAAACTGCAAAACAATTTCTTGTCACTTCAAGCTCTATTCAGAATATGGAAGAAGCACCCAAGGGTGAACTGTTATTCTAATTCATCATAAAACTGTATAGACATGAATAAATACAGTAGCGGTCTTTTGTCTCAGAATCTACATTGAGGCTTATGTTTCAAAGTTCACTTTTAAAGTCAGATATCAGTTATGTCTAATTCAAATGGTAATAAGACTACTCTTAAAATGTATTTAATTTTTAAAAGACTATTTCTTTGTGCATGTAAAAGTTTCATTGCAGAGTTTTATCGATAACGCATACATGTCGTATATTCCTTGCAGCATTGGGGAGGCACTATTTAGCTTTTACGTTTTTGAGTAAGAATTTGGAATATCCTTGGAAAACAACTTTTGAAGTATTGTTAAAATGAAAAAGAAAGCGAAGTAGTTTACTCACCTAGTGTCTCTGAGAAGAAGTGCACTTCCCAATTTGAAACAGGTTTTATCACCTTCGCAAAATGCACGCCTCAGAGCAAAGCTCTCTGCCAAATCAAAGCCTGGAAAATGTGACATGTTATTAAACCGAGGAGTAAACTCACAGACATAATTGGTTTTTAAGCAGGAGTTTGTTATCCAGATCCACAGATTGATTGATCTAAAGTAAAGTCTTTCTGTTTGAAATCAACACTCATGCTTGATTTCTTTTTTGCATATTTTCCTTTTAGAGTAGAGGAGAATTAAAATTCTCTTTGCCTGCAGAAGGCATAGCTATCTTTCTGAAGAATGGTTTGTAAACAGTTCTTTCTGGCTTTGCCTGGTCTGATTTCACAGCAGTACTCCCGCTTCAACCTCCCCAAGCCTACAAATGCAAGTGTGTACCACCATCCTTGCTTCTCACAGATTTTCAAGGGAATACAATATCAGTTTGCTTTAATTTAGGAATTGACCTAAGCAAAATGTTATGGTAGTTCATTGTACCATCTCTAAAGTATAAACAGAACATTAGCCAGAGTAAAAATAGTAGCTATTCTTCTCAAATCTAAACAGCCTCTAACAAAAGCACGTATCAAGAGAATTATGTGGATGTGGGGATGCTTGGAATTCAAGTGTAATATATATGTTATCATCATGTATATGTGAGAGAGTTGGAGAAAAACAGAAAGAAAATATGGAAAGGAAAGGGAAGGAGGAAAAGCAAAGTAGGAATTTTGACCGGGTTTCATAGCATATGCCTATGATAGATTTTGGAGGCTGAAGTAGAAGGATCCTGAGTTTGAGGCCAATCTGGACTATACAGGGATATCCTGTCAACAAACAAACAAGGAAACAGCAATAACAACGAGCAAGCAAAGGCAACATTCACAACAAAAGAAAATATAAACAATTTCTAATTAAAAAATCTAAAAAAAATAAAAAAAGTGTAAAATCTAAAAAAATATTACATCAGTATAGTATGTAAATTATGACTACATCTGGATGCTAAAACATCTTCTCAATAATATTATTTTCTCTTTTCAAAACTGCTGCAAAAGACACAGCATTTGTCATTTCACATGACTTTTGTTCTGCATCAAGGTGAGGTGCTATTACCCAATTGTTAAACAATATAGACAGTATTTCACCTGCAGCAATCGCTTCCCATTTCTATGTGGATGTTATGATCTTTTTTTTTTTTTTTTGGTTTTTACGAGACAGGGTTTCTCTGTATTGTTTCGGAGGCTATCGGTCCACCTGGCCTCGAACGCACAAAGATCCGCCTGCCTCTGCCTCCTGAGTGCTGGGATTAAAGGCGTGCGCCACCACCGCCTGGCTGGATGTTATGATCTTAACTTGTAAAACTGGCAAAGGAGCACTCAGGCACATTTAGGGAAGACGTCTCCAAGTCAAGAGAATAAAAATCTCTGGCTTGGTGGAGAACTAACATTCCATCTGGACAGTCAATGAGAAGGCTGCAGAGCCACCCTAGGACGGGGGATGCACTATAAACCGTACTAAAGAGATAGGGAAATCATTATTCCTTTAATGAGATAATGTACGTTACCCTCTCTGGATCCCCACTCCCCAGAGCAGTGCCTTAGAGGACTGTAACCACACAGTGTCCGTCCCTATGAATGGACACTTTGCACCGAGTGCTAATTAGCAAAGAACGCTTACCTGAAACTTGAAGTTTGTCTCTGTCATCTTGATGTCCCTCCATCCTCAGGATAGGGCAAGTTGTTTCTATTTAAAAAACAAGCATGACTTATGTGAGGTAAAATTTCCATCCTATTTTTTCCAAATAAAATTGAAAGCTACCATACAATCATAAACAAGATAAGAGTGAAAATAAAAATAAAACTGAAATATTTTATTAAATTTCTATGAAGTGGGGATGAGGATACCCATCCCACAGTATGACTATGAAGATTAATGTTTGTTCCTATAAAAGAATAAACTATTGCCGGGCAGTGGTGGTGCACGCCTTTAATCCCAGCACTGGAGAGACAGAGGCAGGCGGACCTCTGTGAGTTCGAGACCAGCCTGGTCTACAAGAGCTAGTTCTAGGACAGCCTCCAAAGCCACAGAGAAACCCTGTATCGAAAAACGAAAAAAAAAAAAAAAGAATAGAATATTGCCTGGCCCGTGGTGAGAACACAGCTGGCTGTTATTATCACTATTATTCAAACATCCACATGTTTCTGTATATTTGAATAGGAATCAGCTAGCTTTTACAGCATCATTAAACTCTCGAATGCAATGCATATTCTGTCAATTACACAAGTGAATTATTGCCATATTTTATCAGGTTGTCCTAAACCTTTATAAGAGCAGGGAACATGAGTAAAGCAAACTAAATAAAATTAGAAAGCAAAGACATTTCTGTATGATAAAATTTGAGGAAGTTAACACTTTATTAAATTTGTCCATAATACTCATGGATAAAGAGAAAGTCAATCTCTACTCAGTGAGCTTACATGTCCAATAAAACTACATTATACATTAGTTTTTGAAATAATATATTTAAATCTAATTTGAAATAATATATTTAAATCTAATTGAGATGATAACCACAAATGAAGTAATGCTGACAAAACTGCAACCCACATTTCAAAGTATGCCATTACGCCACAATATAGCTACACTCTTAAATGCATTAAACCTTTCGCATTATGTAATCACAAGTCCAATTCTCCACATCAAAAATTTATGTTTGAGTTTCATGTCTTAAATTTTATAGTGTAGAAAGGAAATAAGCTGCTTATGGCCAAACTGGACATCTGCTTGGCTGAAAGTGAAAGCGTCTAATTTTCCAGTTAACCTCTGAAAGCCTCAGTCCTTCATTTGACAAATATACTTCAGACCCAGAGTTGTGGCAAGGAATCAGCATAGCGTATTTAACTAGAAGTCTCAAGGTCTAAATAATGTTATCACATTATTTGTAAGTAAAAAGCAAATAATATTCTTTCTGAATGACAATTAAACTCCCAATTCCAACAGATCAGGGTGTGTGTGTGTGTGTGTGTGTGTGTGTGTGTGTGCTTGTGTGCATGCATTTTAACACTGACAAACTTATTCTCTAGTTTAAATGGAAAAGCAAAGAAACAAAAATAGCTAAAGGCAAAGGTGAATAATAACTTGGAGACAAACCATGAGATGTAAGGTATCCTCAAAAACTACAGCAATTCAGTGGGAAATAGAGGGTATTTTTAATCATTTGTGTCTGTTATTAGATATTGATAAAGGAAAAATTGATACAGGAGGAAATTATAAATGTGAAAAATAAAACATGAAAGAGGTTTGGTAAAGCATAAAGCTTTATAAACTTGGAGAAGCAAAGGATTTCATGAAAGAGACAAAGCATTACTGTCAAAAGAAAATATTGATAAATGGGGCTTAATTAAATTAAAGCACTTATTAATCAAAAGATCAGAAGTGTGAAAAGACAAGCTCGAGAATATAAGTTATTTATAACACATGCATCTTAAAGAGAGAAGGCAAACCACACATAAGGAGAAGCTATCTAATGAAGTATTGCATCCAGCACATACCCTGAGCTCCTACAAATGAGCAAAACGTGAGAAAGCTTATTTCTAATACACTCTAAACACTTTAAGCACTTCACAAAACAGAATATCCAAATTAGCAACCCACATATTCAAAGGGGTGCCACCTCATCAGTAATCAGAGATGTAGAAAAAACTACTGAGATTCCATTAAATGACCAAAATCAAAAAACTGTCATTCCAAGTGTTGGTGAGGATATGACAAATGGTTAACATTTTCAGCTCTTCTACATTGCATGTGATGGTGGCGAGTGGTGCAACCACCCGAGAAAACTGTTTGACAGTATTTACTGATGCTAATGATGCATGAACTCTAGTAAGAGAAACTCAATGGCCCAAGAGACGTGAAAACAAAACATGAATGTAAATGACCTTTCTAGATAAGATTGCCCGTGCTATCATTACTCATAGCGTTACAACCTACAAGTTCATCAACATGCTGGCAGAGAACATGCTACAGAACAACAATGAAAGAACTGGATAAGAGTACAAAATGATTTAGCTTGATATGGTGAAATGTTTGGATTTTGAGGTAAAATAAGTGGGGGAAGTGCCATCTCCCATAAATACATACTACCTATTCCAATTACGTGGTAATTATACAACCAATCTCTGTCACAGGAGCAATTAGCACCAAGGGGTACTACCTGGGAGAAAGTACACAGAAATCTTCTAGAATCCAGGATATATTTTATGATTTTATTTGAGTGATAATTGCATGAGTAAAAAATCAGGGTATTGTGCTTTTAACATTTACTTACTTTAGACTAAATAAGCAAAATCTCAACACAAGGAGAAAAACAGCAGCTCTCTTGAGAAAATATTTTAATCTAAAAACTGCTCTACATTTTAAATTATAACCAAGAAAATCTCAATAAAAATGTATATTGGCTATGAATGTCTCTATGGCACTATGCCACAAGAGGAACCTTGCATTTTTCATAACATAGGCACATAGGAGAAAGATGCAACCTGTGATTGGCAGAAGAAATCTCTGGGCAGTGGAAGGGCTTTCCTGCTGTGAGATTTTGGAAGGGAGGGATAGGTGTGTGGCCTCTTTCCAGTAGGAAACTATACATCTATCTCCTTTAAGTTCTACCTATCAACTATATGTTGATGTCAATGGAATAATCACACTGCTTTGAAACAAATGAGATCAACATTTCTGGCAATATTTATGTATTTCTCCACTAAAAGTATTTAGTTCTTAAAACATTAATGCCAATTCCTACCTTTAGAACACACACTTTGTTGTGAACAGCTGAACAAAACAAGTTAAAACTGTTTTTTAAGATTTAAGGTTCAATAAGACAAATCCATGAAGATTTATGAAATCATTGCAAAAAATGAAGAAAGAAGCAGTGGCGATGCCTATCCTAAGCTTAGATATGCTAATTAATTAACTTAAATATTGACATATACATTTTAATATAAAACAGTGGAAGTAACTAGCACGAGTTGGGCATGTTAGTTTATTCTAATACAGACATATAAACATACAAATGAATTTTAATATTAATGTACCTTTAGACTTATGCGTAAGATTCAAATATTGTCACAGGTAGAGAAGACCAAGCACAGCAATTCTGTCCCTCAAAGGCCCTCTGGAGTATTTCAGAGTAATGAATGTCGTCTTTCTAGGGAAAGCGCACTGCTTGCAGAACTCAACAGTTTTTCAAAGGCAAATAAAAGTAGTTTTAGCAAATGCATGCTAAAGTGTTAATGACTTAATTTCTTCTTTGTGTGGCTTGAAAGACCTGGGCCGTCTACAGGATTGGTGGGGTATTGAAAGGAGCAACAGGAAACAAAAGTGAAGTCATCTAGTTCAGCTTCACATATGTCATATGTCATGACTTCATCTCCATAGCATCTTTTAACTTTCTGATTCCGGGTCATCTGAACATGAGTCACCCTAGAGAAATAGGTCATGCAGCTACTCAGTGGAAAAGTAGAGAAAAACATACTTCTTGCAAATCAACTTTACTTGTTGACCATATCTCAAAAGCATATTTTAAACAAAATAATAACATACCTAAGAAACTCTTTTCATTCTTTAATATGTAGTTGTTCCCATCATCTGTTTTAGCTGTGTGTTTTAAAAATGAATCTATCACACACACACACTCACACACACACATACACACACACACACACACACATACACACACACACACACGAGATCCAATCTGTTGGTTCTAGTTCTGATTTTACCAGTAGGCATGGATTACTAGATCATCTTGGGACTAGTTCACTTCTTTTTTTTAAAGATATTTAAAAATACATGTGTATGTGTGAGAGTGTTTTTCCTGCATGTATGTATGTGTACCACATAAATGCAGTACTCGAGGCAGTCAGAAGAGGGCATGGATGTCATGGTACTAGAATCACAGGCTTGTTGTGAGCCTGATGTAGGTGCTAGGAATGGAATCCAGGTCCTCTGCAGGATCAGTTAGTGCTCTCTTAACAACTGAGCCATCTCTCCAGTCCCACAAAATATGTTTTTAATGATGTACAGAAACATTAAAAGTATACATGCTCTTTCCTGTCATCTAGAATTTCTATTCTGAATGTAAGTTTTCATTTTGTTATAGCAGTCACTAAAATACTTGACAGCATGTTGAACTGTCTTCTTTCATTTTTCTTTTCTTTTTTTTAAGTTTCCTCTTTCTTCTCATATCCAAGACTAGCTGAAATCTACTGTTTCAATTTTCTCTTTTCAATTGATTTAATATGTAAGCAGTTTGTGTTTGTTTGCTGATGGTCATGCCAAATAGGAGGCAGTAACCTTCGAGACTCTAGTTTAGGAAAAGCAGGAGGTGCATTCATTCTTGTATATACAAAGGTAAAGGGAAAATTGAGTTTTCAGAGCCATGAAGAGTAAAGGCCAGTATGTTCTTTAGACTTCTTGTAGTTTTCTGACTGGTCTTAGCATCACTTATAGAACACACACGTCACAAATAATAGGAAAAGAAAAAGTGTCGTTTGCTTAGTAAAGATATAATTTATGTCTTAACTTTGCTAAAATGCACATATCTGAGGCTGGAGAGATGACTCATCAGTTTAGAGGACCAGAGTTGTGTTCATAGCATCCATATGGTAGCTTACAGCCATCTAAAACTCCAGTTCCAGGAAATCCAACCCTGGTCTCTGAAATCTGCAGGCACCAGAGAGACACTCATGTGGTACACAAGCATACATGCAGACAAGACACTAAACACATAAAATAAATATATCTAAAAAAAGTTTTTAAACAAAGATAAAAATAAAGTGTATATCTCTAAACATTTGTGTTTTAACAGTAGTCCCCCTGGTATGAGTTTTTCATCATGAAATCTTAGTAACTCAAGACCAACTGAAATGTGCAAATATTAAATGAAAAAATTCCAGAAATAATTTTAATTTAAATTTAATTATAGAGTATTGAGGATATTTTAGATTTTATTTTAGTGCCAGTTATTGCTGTCAATCTCTTACTGTGATTAATTTACCGATTGATCTTCATTATTGGAAAGCAATAGATGTATAGAAGAAACCGTATATGTAGGGTTTACTGTTACCCATAATTTCAGACATACACTGGAAGCCTTAAGATATATCTCTTGTGGATAAGAAGGGATGACTCTATGATAGCTCTCAGATAATTGTGACTTAAGTCTTTTGGAGAGAGACTGTACAATATAAATACAGAAGCCTGCCATTCTATGTTATCTGGGAAGGGACAAATGAAGCACTATCTCCCAGGAGAACTCACAGGACAGTATACATTGCCAGGGTAAATTTGCCAGAGTCCATGCTTTGGACTTTGCAGACTTAGAAATCAGATGATTTATAATCACAAAACACAGCAGTATGTGCCCCTACCCCCGCCCCCTACCTCCTGCCCCATACCCCTGCCCCTCATTCCCTTGACTCTGGTCTCCAGACCTTTGTGCCACAGAACCTTTGTGCTGGCTGCTTTACAGGTATACATGTGCCTTATTTCCACTGCTTTGTGCCCCTACTTAATGACCCTACATGAACCCAGCCTTCCCTGCCCATCTGTATCTTCCATTACATCTCACAGAATTGCCCAATATGGCAAATAAACAGAAGATTTGTAATCAAATATCAGATACATAATAACAATAATATTTTAACGCGTGTCTGCTACAATTGTCTAGAACATCCAGGCATACTGGAAAACATCATTGGTTATTTATCTAAACTTCAAATTTAACGAGGTTCTTGAGATTTTATCTGGCCACTTTCCCACACTCTGTGAGCCCAGGCATGATGTTAGCCTGAGCTACAAAGATAACAGTGGGAATGGGAAAAGGCAGAAGGAACGCGATACAAGAATCAACAAGCCATGGTAATGAGAAGAACAGAAGGAGGAAGGAAACTTAGTTTGGGTAACTAGATAAAAGTCTGACTCACTGAAATCTCCCATAGAAATAAGAGTTCACTGTACAAAATCAGTAGCAGTTAGGAGGATCTGTAAGTGTTAAGATTGAGGAGCCATTAAATAATTCAAATGTCTGAATAGAAGTTTATGAATCAGGGGTATGGGATTATCTAAAACTGGGAAGCTGTGTACAGCAATGGAAGCAATAAATACAGTAGAGAGACAACACACATAATGCAAGAAAATATCTGCAAACTGTTCAACTGGCTAGAGATTAATGGTTAATAACCAGAACATGCCAGGGACTCTAAAATCTCAACAAGAGAAAAGACACTGAATCTGATTAAAGCCATACAATGATCTGAATTTCTCAAAAGACAATGTGCAAAAGGCAAACCAAATGCATAAAAAAATTCAGCATCGCCAATCATCAGGGAAATGCAGATTCAACTCAGTGAGAACATCTCAGTCCAATTTGAAATATCAAAAAGACAAGTAAATAGATGGAGATGATAAATAGAAAGCAGATCTCTTGCTCGCTGTCGATGCTATTACATTTTTTTGTGGAAAATAGTGTAGGAAACATGAAATGAAGCTACATATGATCCAGTTACCCCTCTACAAGACATTCCCAAATGTAATAAAATTCTTATACCAAAAAGATATTTATTTCTGTATCTATTAAAATGCTATTCATAGCAGCCAAGCTATAGAAACAACCAAAATGTCTATTGACGAATAACTGAACAAAGAAATTGCAGTACATGTAAACACAGTTGGTTTCAGCCACAAAGATGAATAGAGTCTTGTCATTGGTAGAAATGTGAGCAGAACTGGAGGACCTTAGGTTAAGTGAAATAAGTCTACAATAGAAAGAAAAATACTGTGTGTTCTTGTTCAGATGTTGGTGTTCAAAAAGAAAAGCCAGGTTCATTGAAGTGGAGAGTAGAATAGTAGCTGCAAGAATCTAAGAAGGTGTGATGATTAATGTCAACTTGAAGGATCTAGGATCACTAGAAGACCAGACACTTGGTACATCTGTAAGGGAACTTCAGATAGGTTCATTAAAGTGAAAAGACCCAGCCTAAGAGTGGGCAGCATCTTTCCCTAGGCTGGGGCCCTGGGCTGATTAAAAAGAAGAAAGCAAGCCCAGCATTCATCTCTCTGCTTCCTGACTGAGTGGCAATGTGACCAGTCATCTCAGTCTGTGCCATGACTCCCTTTCCATGCTGGAAACTACCCTTAGGGTATGAGCCAAAATAAACCCATAGCTGCTTATGTCAGGTGTTTCGTTCCAAAGACTAGAAAAACAACCAATGCTGAAGCATGGAGGAAACGGGGGCAGGGGTGGATTTCAATGTTCTGACCTACAGAAGGAACTACAGTTAACAATAAATTACTGGAGATTGCATAAATAATGAGAAAATAGGAGTTCAAGACTCCCCAACACAAAGAGATGTTTAAGAGCATATAAATCCTTTTAATTGCATTTAATAATCATATGTATATGCATATTGAATTATCACACTGCTTCCCAGAAATATGTACAAATATTATATGCCAATTAAAATCTTTGTCAACAGAGGAAGGAAGGGAGGAAGAGGGAGGGAGCAAGAGAGGGAGAGCGAAAAGGGAGGAAGGAAGGTAAGGAGAGAGAAAGGAAGAAAGGAAGGAAGGAGGGAAGAAGGAAAGGAGGGAGGAAGGAAGGAAAGGAGGGAGGGAGGAAGGAAGGAAAGGAGGGAGGGCGGGGGAGGGAGGGAGGAAGCTAGCTACAAAACTGAAACAGATCAAGGCTGCAAAGCACACTTGGGAGTCACTTGGGAGTGACATGATTCACTTTTGGAGCATAAAAACAGATGATCACACAGGGAGTATGACAAGCAGAGACAAGTAAGGGAACACCTTAGGAACTACTTCCCTTATCTATTTTCTGCCTTGATTTTCCTTTTTCTTCATACTACAGAAATATACATAAAGTATTAATGAATTTTTCTTATAAAGTCATAATTTAAAGTTTGGTTCATTGGACACTTCTTTTATCAGTCTCAAATCTCCATTAAGGAAAGTGACTTTCCTTACCTATGATACTAGTTAGGGCATTCCGTCAAGATCAGAAGTGGAGAACATGAAGGCACCAGTTGCCTACAGATGTAGAACTACTTAGTTTGTCTTTTATTGGTGTGTGTGTGTGTGTGTGTGTATGTGTGTATGTCTCTGTGTGTGTGTCTGTGTGTGTATGTGTCTGTGTGTGTATGTGTCTCTGTGTGTGTCTGTGTATGTGTGTTTCTGTGTGTTTGTCTGTGTATGTGTGTGTCCCTCTCTGTGTGTATACATTTGAATGTAAATGTGTCTAGATGCACGTGTGCATGTGGATGCATGTATTCATGTGTGCGCATGTATATAGAGGCCAGAGACGATCAGGATGTCATTTTCAGGAGTCACTCACTTTGTTTTGGGGGACAGCTTCTCTCACTGCCCTGGAACCCACTATGTAGTCTAGGCTGGCAGGCCTTCAAGCCTCAGGACTCTTACTGTCTCTGCCTCCTCAGAATTGAAATTACAAGTTGCCTGTTTTTTTTTTTTTTAAGTGACTGCTGAGATCTCTGGGGATGGAACTCAGGTCATTTAACTTGAAAGACAGGCCCTTTACTGAGTGAGCCATCTCCCGCATTTTAAAGGCTACAACAAAACTCTCATTGGGCAGAGGCCATAGGAGTCGAAGGGCCTCTTTACTCATCTTTACTGTCTGGGCTCGGACACCTGAGTACTTCCTTTATACACCACCAAAACATTTGAGAACCAAACAACTACTCTTCTATGTTGAGAGTAAATCAATGGCTAACCAAAGTAGACAAAGCATGCTGGACTATGCCACAACAACAACAACAACAACAACAAACTATGGGGAAAAAAAGCTGCCAAATGAGAAAAAAATGGGACACAGCTATTTTAGGGAAAGGCACAAGAGGTCACACAAGTACCTTCACTACTTAACTTTAATTCAAAGCTCTTCCTCCAAAGAAAATACCTGGCCAAGAGGCATGTTCTCCAGTCACTGTGAAGTTTTCTTCCACTTTCCACATTTAGGATTTAAGTACTACATGTACCACTGTGAAGATTTTTAGGTGGTACCATTCTCAGCACTAAGACTTATTAAAAATACAGAAGACAAATTTTTATGTGAGGTTAATAGTAGATTTTTCTGTCAACAAATATAAGCTATATTTTAGAATAATAACTTTTTCCTTAGTAGAGAACTGACTTAATGAGGTTTCTGTGTTTAGCTCTAGGCCTGGGAGAATCCCCAATACCATCTAGACGGTTTACATGAAGCTTGAAAGTTGTTTAAAGAATATTCTCGTAGATGGCCTTCTGCCATCTATTTCACCTATGCTTTTCACTCTGGTTTTCTGTTTTATTTTTAAGATTTATTATAAGGCCACAATAAGAGAATAAACTAACCATTTGATGTGGAAGTTTCTATCAGTTTAGTCCAGTTTTAGGCAGCTGATTAAAGCAAATTTGAAGGTTGTCAAGCATTGTATATATGCTAATATATTTTTCTTCTCTACCCTGAAAGCTGAGCTGAAGCTATCATGGCCACCTGAATACACAAATATATCTTATCCCATGTGAGTATAGTGTAAATTGATCAGAGTTGGAAATGCCTGAATTCAAGATTTTTCAATTTATGTTATTATTGACTCTCCCATATTATTCTTGAATTCTCAGTGATATTCCAGGTCACCATTCAGTGTGCCATAGAATGGAGGACAGCAATGAAGACCCGAGTTATCCTTTATTACATTTAGTTTTAACTGTAAACTGTTGACAACCTCACCAAGTCCAGAACTGAAACCCTAGCCTCCCCTCAGATTTGTTAGATTTTATTTTTAGATGTAATCACTTCCCTCCGGTAAATGGTTAGTGACCACACACACAGGTCTGCACATGAGGAAACTAAAAAGGGAACCTTGCACCGTGAATCAGACACACAAGACAAGACACAAGGAGAGTCTCCTGCCAGGCCAGGCCCAGTGTGTCATATTCTCCAACTGTCCCTGTGATGGCACTGTGCTGACATTTTTAATTAACGTAAATGGTATTTGAGCTGAAGCAATTTCCGTGGCATGTTCCGAATGCACGTATTGCTCTACAGGCACCCGCTACCAAATGGCACGAGAAAACTCAGTGTTTTCCTTATTACTTCCCCTTAGTGCTATATGTTTTGTGAATCTTATTACAATTCAGCTTCTTAGAAAGAAAATCTTTCAAAGAAACCAATTCAGTAAGATATTTGGGGCTAGAATACCTTTGAATAGTTATATACACAATACAACTTGATTAAAGAACCATGATACTCAATGTAGAAAAGTAAAATATTCAGAGGAATTCCAAAATATGGATGTTTGGCTATTGTAAAATGAGTGAGTTCTCGGGATATTCAGTAGATAGTGCTATTATGGTTAATAACACTTTCTGTTCTTGTATAGAAAAGCATATTTTACTATACTCTTTAACAAAGTGGAGACCATGATAAGTGTTCTTCTTGCAATAAATAAGCTATTACAGCTAGAGATTAAATTAAAATTACAGTAGATAACCAGCTAAGGAGTAGATGAGAAAGAAAATTAAAAGCCATTTAATTATCCCAAAGGTGAGTATTTCCCCCCAAGAGCATTCCCCAGTCATCCTGTATTAGACTCAACCAGTTGACTTGTCAAAGACTCAAATAACTGAATTTACTATGGCTTCAACAGGAAATCAGAGTCTCTGCTAGATAGGCAGGAATCAGTACCTCTTGTGATTCTTGTCCTTGCTAAAACCAGACTTGTGTATGTAGATCCTTTAAACTATGTTTCCTTTCAAAGCCATTTCCTACATACTAATGTGGCCAAAAAAATTTGCACTGCTCAGCTAAGGATTTATCATCCCTTCTAGGTAAAGGAAGCCCGCCTACCCTTGTGAAATTGCAAAATACAGCACGTCCTCTTCCTAAAGAAACATTCATTTGGGAGAGCAGATTTTCAGAATGTGGTTGCTCTCCCTAGGTAACCTTTTACTTCAACATGGGTGCACTTGCTAAGCGTTGCTGCTTATTTAATTTTCACTGCAGAAAAGGTGATTTCCCCCAAGACTATGTGACAAGCACAGGGTATCATGAATACACGCATAGAATATTTTCATTTTCATTAGGACTGTTTCAGGAAATGGGCTTCCTCTAAAAGTAGTGACAAATAATCAAGAGGTACCAAGCTTTGCTTTTCTTCTGTGTGTATATAAACTCAAAAACCTCTGTGAGAGGGAAGTTGTACCTACTCATAAAAACTATTATGAAATATTCAAGAGAACATACACAGAAAGATTCAGTCTTCAGATCTCAGGGTACATCACCACATGTGATTATTCTCAGAATACATCCCATGGGATCTTTCCTTATCAAATGACCTTACAGATTCACTTCAGCTTTGCAATATGAAGTACTTGTAGGTTAATAATCTATACAGGCACAATTAATTTTAAAAGTCGGTGATGAAAATGAATGCTTCAAATTGCTGGAAAGACCTCTGGGAATATTTAAGTGACGATTAATAAATTTAACAACTGATAATAAATGTTATCTACTGGATATTGTAAAGATGTGTTCAACCTTTGTTTTTCTTATCTGAGACACCACAAGCTGAACATAATTAAACTCTATTTCTTTTTACATTTCAGAGGCAATTTTTCACTTTTTCTTAATTAAGATTAGACATGTCCTTGTTAATCCTAATTAGTGGTGAGTTTTTAGACTTAATAATTTGAACAAATAATTCTTAGAGGCTAAACTGTGAGATAATATCATGTATATGCATGGAAACATGCATGCATATAATCACATTTACAAGTTCCAATTACAGAAAAAGTTAGATGGCCTGCATGTGAAAATTTTGACATTCACCATGGGTATTGTATGAAGGTCAGTGCTAGAAAACAATGATTTCTCTTTTCTGTATCAGTAAATCTAACCTGTAGCCTCTACAACGTTAACAAGATTTGCTTTGATGGATTTTTTTAAATGGATTTAGGACTATAGATAACATTGATCAATCGAGGTGACCCACTTACCTGGCTTTTCCCTGACCGTCACACAAATGGAAGCAGGAAGCAAGAACATTGCCACGCAAGTCCACAGTTTCCAAAAGCCGGGGTGCCTCATTGTGCCTTGAAATCATGGGAACAAATGGCCACAAATCTGTAATGGCAGAAGCATCCAAGTTGAGATTTTGCACACTTTTCCATCACAGTCACAAAATCAGCAGCAGCAAAGAGAAAGCAATCAATTTCTATATATCATATAATTATATGTTAAGTTATATGATGCTCTAACATGCAACTGGGTGTTTCAATGCATATGTTAATCTTTATGAGTGCTTGGGAAATACTTCTAGATTTCTTCCTAGTTAATTATTCAGTTAATTACTCATGATGACAGATTCTTATCATTTAAAATCCCCCCTTTTCA
Source organism: Mesocricetus auratus (assembly GCF_017639785.1). Taxonomy (NCBI): domain Eukaryota; kingdom Metazoa; phylum Chordata; class Mammalia; order Rodentia; family Cricetidae; genus Mesocricetus; species Mesocricetus auratus. Next base: position 18,488,483 of record NW_024429202.1, read on the forward strand.
ATGGTTTTAAAGCTGTACCAGTCAAATGATTTTTTATTTTAAAAATTGTGGTAAAATATGTTGTAATATAAGATTCATATTTTGACCATATCTGGGTGTGCATTGTCAGTGTAATTAAGTTTGTTGCCATTGCTTTGCAACACCCACACTCATCCATCTCAACAATTCTATTCAGTTTACAGAACTGGGTATATGCGACCGTTAAGCGAAACTTTCTGTCTCGTTGTCTGCAAATCCCCAATTATCATTCTACTTCCCCTGATACAAATTTAACTATTGTAGGTACCTTAATATGCAGAATCATTCCACTTTTGTCTTCTTGTGACTTTACTTAATATAATATCTTTGGTGATGGTGGTGGTGGTGGTGGTGGTGGTGTGTGTGTGTGTGTGCCTACAGTCATGTGCTTATGGGTACACATATACATGTGTAAGTGTAGAAGTTAGAGGTCAGTCCCAAATGGCACTCCTCAGGGGTCACCCGCCTTGCTTTTTGAGACACGGCCCCTCATGCACCTCACTTTCTTTGGCTAGAATAGGCTGATATGTCAGCAAGCTCTCTTTCCCAGAACTGGGTTTACATATACACACCATCGCACCCAGTATTTTTATGTGAATTCTGGCCATTGGTCTCTGGTCTTCATGTTTGTACACCAAGCATGACTAAGCTCTTTCCCAGCCAATAGTACAAAGTCCTAAAAGTTATACTGAGACATGTCAGAATTTTTTCTTGTTTGGGAGCTAGATGATACATCACTGTTCTCAAACGTCCATTTTGTTCACCATGCATCCATGGACATTAATTTCTTCCCATTTCTTGGCTGTTGTGAACATTTGTTGTGAGCACAGATATAGAGCCATCTATCCTTGTCCCTACTTACAATTCTCTTGGGCATATACTCAAAGAAGAAATTGCTATGTGAATCATATGGTTCTCCCATTTTTAATTTCCTGAGGATCCTCCATGCTATTTTCCATAAAACTCACACATTTCCATTAGTAAGGTGTGCTGATTTTTCCATATCCTCTGTTACACTTGTTTTCTTTCTTTTTGATTGATACCACACTAATGGGTATAAGAAGGTGGCTCATTGTGGTTTTGATCTGTATTTTCCTGAGTATTAGTGATACTAAACATGTTTCACATGCATTATGGCCATTTACATGTCTTCTGTGGAGAAATGGCACCCAGATACTTTCTCAGTTTTTAATAGAAGTTGTTATATTTTCATGTATTCTGAATTTTGACCCTTTGTCAACTTCCAATTAATAAATGTCGTGTCTTATCTCATGGGGTTCCATTCAGTCTACTGACTATCCTTTCATGCACAGACTTTTAAATATAGTTTATTGTATTTTTTATTTATTGCCTATATATTTGGTATAAAATACTATGATTCCGAATTTTAACCACAATTTTGTCATTCATGATTCTGTCTGAAAATATTATATTTATCTGTTATGACTTAATTGACATCATCATACTTTACATGAACTATTTTGTTATTGAACTGAGTTCCACTCCTAAAATTACTGCACATAGGCAACCTTCATTCCCTTTAAAAGGAAATTGATACATGCAATGCCTATTGTACAATTTTTAATATTATGTTACCATCATCATTGTCTTTAAGAATTTATAGTCCTCCTCTACAGGTATTACAATGAAAGATTCATCAGATAAAATCCATAGAGGGCCTGGAGAGTTTGCTCAGTGCTTAAAAGCTCTAGCTTCTCTTTTAGAGGATTTGAGTTAGATTCCCAACATCCACAAGGCAGCTCACATTGACCTGTAACTCCAATCACAGGTGATCTGATGCCTTATTCTTTCCTCCATGGGCATCAGGCACATGTATGCTGTGAAGACAAAACATCCATACACATACAAAATAATGCAAAGTAAAATAAAATATTTTAGATCCTTATAACAAAAACTTTACTATAGTTAATTAGGTAAAATTGAAAGGAAAAATATACTGTATCCCTCAATTTTATTTGACAATTATACTTTTATTAGAAATAGCTCTTCATGAATCATAAATCATGATTTGTCGTTATTTACCATTTAATAAAGAATAAATCATGAAAGAATTCATCACACAAATGTCTGTCTCTTGTCAATAGACTCTGTTTAGAAAACAATAAGCCCACCATCTTTGATATTCTACAAAACACATGCCAAATGCTCAGTTCAGCATTTTAAAATTAATTCAAGATTTTGGATATTTATGGTTGAATAGCTAGAGTCAGCAATTGCAATGTTAAAACTGAATGTGTGGTTCTAAACATCAAACATCTGGTTTTATGTCTTAATTATTTTGAATTCTAGATACAGATGTAGTCCTGATCCTCACACAACCTTGCAAATTGATCACAGTTATTATCTCATGTCTGTTAGTAACTGTTAAAATTAATGAATTTTGAATTTTGATCCAATTGTCAGGGAGATCTGTGATTGTGTTTTAACTGGGGTGATTTCTCTCAGTTGATCAATTAGCACTGTAATATAATAGTTAAAATATTGGCTTCCTGTGTGAGTTCCGCTACTTGTACATAAGTTATGGAAAATTAAGTCTGGATTCATTCACCTGAAAGCTAGGCTCATGGCCATTGAACTATGGTCTCTGAAGTTGTCTGCTGCTATATCCACTAAGGAATTATTAGTCTAATTATCTCTTCCTCTAAGGTTGATTTGATAATGAAAAGTATAAGCGTTAAATAGTTTTAGAAATTCATTTTCCTCAAAACGTTGGTTCCTGTTACAGCAACAAAGAGCTAGAGAACTATAAAGTCACAAGCATACAGAGTTGGTCTTGATATCCCCTAACAATTTCCTTGAGATACTCAGAGGGCGACAGAACTTAGCATTAACTTTATCTATCCCACAGTGCTTTGAGTGTATGATTAGTTGATCAAAGGTTTTAGTACTTGGACCTCCTACCGCTATCCCTCAGTGAGATCAGCAGAAATTTATACAAGAATCCATTCACTCCCCATCCTAACTCAGTCTCTTCTGAATTTCCAATAGCCAAGCCCTCATCCTCCTGTAAACTCTCATTGGGTTCCCTAACTTCACATTACCTTGAATCCCTTCTAATCTCCCTACAGATCCATTGTTTCCTACTTGACTTTTCCTATCTACCTATCAATCTATCTATCTATCTATCTATCTATCTATCTATCTATCTATCTATCTTCCTCCATACCTATCATCTACCTATGTATCTTTCATATACATATATGTATATATATATATATTCCATCCATTCATCCATCTACCTATCTCCTATCCAGTTGGATACATCATTTCCATCTTATGCTTCCTTATTTCACTAGCAAACATTTTCTAAATTTTTTAAAAAGTTCCGTTGGGGGTATTTTCTGGGTTTGCCCAATAAAATTGCCATGGAAAGAACTTCCCAATATTTTTCTGAGTCTGTCCTTTCCTTCGTCCCTGTCACTGCCTCCAGACACAAGCTGAGCTCAAGCTGCTGGTTGGTGCCCTAAGCTTACCACTGTTTCTCTCCTTGGACTTCTTCATTCCTGACTTTATCCAACCCCTCTATCAGAATGTGGCAGTTTTCTATCTGTCCCCTCAGGACTAGGTACTGTGATTATCAAGACAGCTTTATAAATTAAATCAAGCCAATGTTATCGCAACTTAGTGCTTTGCTCTTCATGGCTGAAGTTAAGCTTTAAGAAAGATGCCCAGTGCCTTCCCAGCTCAGTGCCATGAGACAACGTATGCAGAGGCTGATGTTTCTTAAATCCCTGGAATTGCTTTCTGGAAAACCTGTACAAAGCTGTCTACAGCACATTTTTAATAAAGATATAGAAAATATTGGGTGGTCTCATTTTCTCAAATAAAACATAGTTGTGTGTAGTTTTTATTTTAATATTCGTTGCTCAGAAATAAACTATGCCTGCCTCTAATATTCACAGGGAACAGAGTAAAAAGTCTGTGTAACATGTACCTAAATATTTGATTAAAAGATTTTAAAGAGAGTAGGAACATTGATTTTAAAAACACACATATCTTGGGCTGGCAAGATGGTTCAGTCAGTCAGGGCACTTGTTCTCAAGCCTCAGGAACTGACGTTGCTCTCAGAACCTACATGGTTGAAGAAGGAAGATTAGACCCTCTTACCTAGGCCCTAAGTCTTGTGATGAAAATATGTATCAGGTCTCCATTGCACAGACATGAATGCGCATGGAACAGTCTATCGAGGAGCTTTGGGTTCAAATCCACATTTGCTTGCTCAAGAGCTTTTTTTATTGCAATGTGTCGTTTACTGGCAGGGTACAGGGCACAGCTCTCAGATCCTTATATCTCACATTACTTCCTCATGAATATTCATTTATCCCCTGTCAAGATCCCAGTCATAACCCTGATAATTCCTATCCAGTGCCACTCAAAGTAAAGTCTTACTTGTGAGTGTGTGCTTAGCACTGACAGGCCCACACAGACACCAGTGGACCTTCTAAAACAAGCCCTCTGAAACCCTTTAGATAGATACCCCTGCCTGAAACTTATTTCACATTGCTGTGACAGCTGCAACATAGTGGATGTCTCAATGTCTGGTCCTAATCACTACTTGTTCTCCTCATCCTCTCCCCCATCTCTCCCCAGATTAGTTTTGGATGTTATCTCTTAAACATTCTTAGTCTACTTCTCAGTATCTTTAAAACTATTATAAAATCTAATGGAATTTTAAGGAAGACAGGTTTTGCAGATGTCCTTGCTATGTTTTATAACATGAAGTCTATATTGGTACACAGAAAAGATGAACAGCAAAGGAAGGATCAATGAAAACTTTACTCCTTCATTTCATTGATAGGATGAGAGCTCTACTGTGTACCACTAATTGGGTAGGGATATAGCAGCAAGTCAAATAAAAATTCCTGGTGTCAGGACTAAGAGATGGCTCAGTAGTTAAGAGCCTTGCTGCTCTTGGAGAGAACCCAGGTTTGGTTCCTAGCACCCACATCAGGCAGTTCACTGTTGGCTGTAAATCCAATTCCAGGGAATCTGATGCCATCTGGTTTCTATGGGAACCTGTTTGCATGTTATATCCATAACCTCGCATACTGTGCATACACATAATAACAATAAATAAGTGTCTGATGTTACTGTGGTCCAGGAAAGTGAAATAAACACACATTGTTTTTGACCAAAAAAAAAAGTGAAAGGACAGGAAATTTGAAAAGACAGAACAGTGGACCAGTGCATGGAATAGTGGATAAGTGGATGGACCAGTGGATGGAATGATGGTGGTTTTTCTAAATGAAACAGTTCAGAAGCCTGTCACTGGAAGCCTGAGTCAATCAAGCCAAATATGAATGTTTTTACTGTTAACGACATTTCACATTTTACGTATTCACAGTGCATCTTTGAAATTGTGTATTACATGAGGGCTGGGTCAATAGAACATCACTAAAATGAAAACAAAGTAAAACAAACAAAAATCATGAAGAGCACACACATAAAAGGAGAAAGGAGATGGTGGGGAAGGATACTGATTCATTTGATGTAGGTTGTTACATTAAGTAACATCCCAGTTTTCAAACAAGTAGGTTGGGAAGATTATGAAATTAATTAGATGAATTTCCAAACCCTTGAAGTCCTTAAAATCCTTAACACAAATCTAATTTGTTCCTGGGGGGAAAATCATTTTTTGTTAGAGATTTCATTTGTTCCACTAAAGGATTTGTTGTTGGAAAGAGAAAGAATATGTTAGACCTCTCAGGTGCCTGAAAGAAGTCACACTTTCAGAGCATTCTTTACAGAGGGAATGCTAAACAATCGGGTAGATGATTGATTTTTAAATCAAGCTTTCCTGACTATTCTCCAGTATGTCCATACGCAACTCTACCAGAAAAGCCTCGTTATGCTGTTATGAAGCGAGGCATTGTGTAAATAAGCAAAACAACAGGTGTCCCACATCTGTCCTCTTGTCAATCTTGAGAATCCAACTTTCATAAAGAGAAAAAGAAGCCAGCAGAAAAGGAGTCATACAGAGTTAAAATCCTAAGCTAATAATCAAATACAACTGTTTTGGTATAGATGTGTATTTTACAATTTCATCACTTATTTACTAATGAAATTGAAGTGAGTCCGCAGAATACTCCCACAATGTGAGCAGGATTTCTACCTTAACAACTGCAGGGTAATGTCTTCATCCTTATGTTTTAGTTACAAATACTGTCAAAGCAGGAACACATTAAGTTTCAAAATCATCTTCAAATTCGCCTTCACTCCCTATGCACCTCAGACCTGGAGAGAAGCCTGTCAAACCATTGTAAAGGGTGTCTTTTGAAACCGTGCACACCTTCTCTGCAAAAACCATTCATTCACTTTGGTGCCGTTTGTAGTCCTGGAAGTTACAGTGGACTCTTTTCTAGTTGTTACAACAGCCACGAGGAGACTCTTTTCCTCCACTCTTTTTCCCTCATTTCCATTGCCCAGCTGCTGAAAATTGATCCCTTCTCCCTCTCTCTCCTAACAAGGCTTTGCTAGGTATTCCAGGATAGCTTCAAACTAGGGATCATCCACACCAGTGGAGTGCCAGATTGCAGCAAAGTGTGGGAAGTCCTGGCTAAGAATCCCATCCCTAAAACCATTCCAGTCACATCAGGGCTCTCATTTACGTCTTTCATGGGGTTTCATTATGGACTGGCAGCAAGGCACTCACAGCTCTGGTACAGTCTCATCTCTCCAGGTCTCTGCTTTGAAAACTGCTCCATCAAACTATAAGCAGCACCCCAAATACCATGCTTTTGCCTGTATTTTGGGGGTGTGTGCTGGGAATCAAAATAAGGGCTTTATACATAGCAAGCACACTACCTCTGAATTGCAACTACAGTCCTGATGGAACTTTTTCTAAGTTTTCTTTCTTTTTTTCTTTCTATCTACCTTCCTTCCTCCCTCCCTTCCTCCTTTCCTTCCTTTTATTTTCTATGGAAGCGTCCTTCCAGTCGTCCGACCATCTGGGTACTCTTATTCTACCTTTAACTTGCAGTTTGAAAGATTCTATTCGAGCGTGTCTAAGCAATCTTCTCCCTCCTTGACAATGTGTCCGCTTCATTGACATGCCTCTCCCAATGACAGCTGTCTGCAAGAACTTTTCAGAGACCCTAAATCTCAACAACTGTGGCTGACCTACACTGTTTTCTGATTACAAGCTCAGGTTCTGTTTTTCATAGACACACCCCTGCCTCTGACAGAACTTCGTCTTCGTAGAGTTGTATATTTCCCCCAGTGTATCCACTTTTTCCGGTTTCTCTTCTATCTGAATCACTGTTGGCTTTCTGATAGGGTATTCTTAAAACTTCATGATTGCCTTTGATTTCTTAACAAGTGGGAGGGGCATTTCCAATTTACCATCTACAGATGCATAAGATAGGCCCTTCGGTCTACTATCAGCATCTTCCTGTTAAATTCAGCATGTAGCTTCCTGGCCTGGCTGTCTTGCTATTTACACAAGAACAGTATCCAGTGCCCCCTGCTTCTCAGTCTCCCCTCTCCAGTCTTCTTGGCAGCTCTCCCCATCCTAGACTTCACCTCAGCTTGTGCTTTCTGTCTTACCAGGCATATGACTCCTCCCCCTCGACACCTTAAGCCTTCAGACATGCTGTTCCTTCTGTCTTCCTTCCCTGACTGCTCTCCTCTGCTAAGCCTGTCTATTCTCTGCCTCTTTGAGATACAAGTTCTCAACGAGGCCTCCCTGGACTGATTGAACTCCGCCCAGTCATTACGTTTCCCACCACAGTATTCCGTCTCGGCTATATATTAGTGTACCGAGAGCCCCACTTCTTCGTGTTCTACGCCTGCTTTTCGTTCTTCATTTGAATTTTCACTTATGATGCTATTCTTCACATTCCTATGGTTCCCGTCCATATCTTCCACCCCTAGAGCCGTGCTCTCAGAAGCCACTGTCCATTTCTTCTGCCTCAGAAATAAAACGAACTGAGATTTCAGCAACAGAGATCAAACTGCAGGACCAGAAAAAGATAGATGGAAAGTTTCCCATTTTTGAAGAATACCATGGACTCCCATCTGTTTGGAAAGGGTTTGAGGATAACAATGATTCAGATACAAACATAATTGCACGCGGCTTTCTTCCCTCCCATTTGGCATTTCTCTTACCTGTCCATATGGAGCCGCTCTCCTTGCTCTATTGCCACGCATGTCTTTTTTTTTTTTCAGGACACCTCGCTTAGGTTTCTGAACACTCATAGAAATCATTATGGTCCAAACCACATGAAAGCACCTGGCAGTTACTTCCAACATTTTCTCCGGGAGGGGGAACGAGTTTTCTAACCCTGGTGGCTACCTCCTCTTGATTGTGCCATGAAGAATCGCCCTCTCAGAAAATCCTGTCCTTGTGTCGCAGGACCAGGAAATGACAGTTTTCACCATTGAAAGCACAGACATCTTGCCTCCTGCTTTGCAGGCCCCTGGTGAAGAGCCTTCTACTTAGAAAGGGTCCTGCAGCTTTGCTGGCCTATTCGGGAGAGCCTAAGGCCATCCTTATCAAGCCCTGCTTCTTTGGCTTCTCTTAGAGAACAACTGTAGGCCTTGATTTGTGCAGGAGAGTTGCTTTCATTAGCTCCCTTTTTTGGGGGTGGGGAGTGGGCAGATGTAAATTCCCCTAAAGCGTCTGTACCACCCTCACATCTTGTGCTCCTCAGACCTTCTTCTCTCCTAGAAGAGATTGGAAGTAAGTAGTCTCTGAACTGGTGATGGGGTGGGAGGAGACAGCACAATTTATTTCTGTTACCCTTCCATTTCCCAGCCTCGAGCTAGGTCTCACACCACCCACTGTCGCAGTTCCTGGATGGTTCTATTAAAAGTACACATTTGCAGCATCTGGGTCCGATTCTTTCTTTCTATTAGCGAGTCTACTGTCCCCCGAGACCCACCATGAGTTCCGCTCTGCCTCCCATGCAGTGGAGTCCATGGGGGGTAACCTGCGCACCCACTCGCCTGGCTCCAGAACCCTCCAAGACCTAGCTGGGGTAAGGTTAAGCTTCATCGCCCGCCTGCTTCAAAGGAGCTGACTTGCGCGGTGGCGCCTTTGGTTCCAGGCCAACAAACTTCTCCCGGACCGTGCGCGCCGCCTCCCTCTTCCCGGCCGGCCGCGGTGGCTGCGGCGCCGGCCGGATTCCCGCAGAGCTGAGGGCCGCGGGCGGAGGCGGGGCGGCGTCGGTCCCCGTGCGCCGGGACCCTGACGTCCCCGCGGCGGCGGTGGCAGCGAGGACGGCGGGGACGGCGGCTGCGCTTCGGCCGGACGTGCTGCGCACTCTGCGGACTCAAGAAGGCACAGGGCCGGGCACTCTGGGACCAGTCCCGGATCCTCGCACCACCCCCCTCCCGGCCCCTGTCAGCCCGAGACGGGTTAAGGGACCGCTGCAGGGGTCGAAGTGGGTAACTCCATGGGTCACTCGGACGTCCAAGCTTGCGCGTCCTGGCTTTCGCCTCTCCCGGGCACAGCATCCCAGCCCCAGACCACAGCCCCGCAGAATTCGTAGCAGGCTCTATGCGTTTACCCCCGTGGAACCTTCCTCAGTGTCCGTTCCACCCGCATCAGCATCGCTCACACTTCTGCTTCCCAAATCCACCCACAAAACCCACCGAGAACTAAAGTGGAACGCGCGAGCCCGCGTGACCTGGACGCACAAACACGAGCCCCATTATAGATAGCATATCAAAGTGGCCTGATCTGGTTAAATGCACTCGGTCCCCTCGGCGCCAGCGTGGGAATGCGTAACCGCAGGTGGGCAGATTTACCTCGGAAATATGTGCACATGTGCGGCACCGTTTTGACATTTTCTTAAAAAGCAGATGCAGGCAAATGACCAGAAACACAGCAGATGACAGAGACCGGGCTAGTGTGGGTGACATCAAGCAAAGCGGCCAGTGGTAGAGCTCAGCAGCTTACCTTGGGTTGGTGTCTGAGCCCCTGGGAGACGCGGTGGAGTCCGGACAGGGCTGCCGCACCGCCGCGGAGTGGCCCGCGCCAGCTCCCAGCGAGTGGAAGCGGGACGCATCTCTGCCCTTATTCGTCCCTCCAGTGTGACCCTCCCACTCGGTGAGCACGGAGGACTCCGCAAGACAGTCCTCAGCCAACTCGTGCCCAGATTTTCCTTGAACACACAGAGCCGGGAATTATGTCTTCCAGGTTTCTCTTTTAACAGCAGTATCATAGAGGCAACGACAGTTGGAGGCAGACCGTTTCTCCCTTCTGACTATGTGTCCTCAAAGTATAATGTGTGGCATACATTCCCAGGTAGATAATTGGCTTTTTAACAGTTGAGCTTTTTACATAGGGTATCATGTATATTTTATTTTCACTTCCATGTCTGGAGTTTATTTAAAGTTAATCGAGTCAGCTTTAAGTTCTAATCATCCTGTAGGTTTGTGTCCGCATAAAAGCATGTATGTTGTGAGTGTTAAATATATCATCCTTCACAATGGAGTGATGCTACAAATACTGGTTTTTTAATTCTTTGAGATTTCTTTCAATATGTGGAGGGAGTGGGTATAGCAGCAGCTATACAGTAAAGATATGTGTATTTTCAGATCTATATTCATAGTAGACACAAATATTTATGTACATGAGGTGTGTGTGACGTTTTAAATTTTAGAATTTGAAAGATTAAGTCAATGAATAGAGAATATTCAGGACTTTTTTTTTAAGTCGTGTGTTGCCACAGTTGAAGTTACAGATCTGTTATGGATCCATAATGATGGAAATCAGAGCCATAGACATGAGTTTCACACACCGAGGGTCACAAACCAAGGAATTCATAAAAGTCAGAGTGGCAAAGACAAGAAATGCTCAGAAAGAATTTTACAGGAGCTCATTTTCACCTCGTTTGAGGGCGACCATTATAGCATGTCCTGGTGGACCTTAAACCCACCTGTCATCCTAAAGAAAACACTTGCAGTTTGAAAGTTCTCACAGTGCCACGAACCGCGTTTCTGCCTTCAAGCCATCTGATGCTGTTCCTCGTCATGAGATCTCTGTCACCAATTTTTTTGGTTGACTGTGGAAAGAGGCCAAATAAGAGTCGAGTGACTCAGGTGACCATTTAAAGACATGATCTATCAGACTTTCCTGGACTTCCGGTGACCCTTTCCCTTTGTTCAAGTATCCTTAGTTCACTGGTTTTCTCATTTGTCTGTTATACTTTATATTCGTACTCTTTTTATGCCCAGGCTTTACAGATTATTAAAGAAAACTTTTAAGTTATATGGCAAGAAGTTCATTGTTTCAATAATTTCACAACCTTTAATGTGTTTATGAAATAGCTAAACAAGGTTTCGTTTCTGCCACAATTCTCTTGTTACATATAACATTGAACCAAAAAAACTGGACATCTTCAGAAATGAATAAATAAGCTTAAAACTGTCATCAAGTGCTTCCTCTGTTCCTAGACACACAAACGACTTTCAACATGCATGTCTCATAGAAGATACAGTTAACTATTTGTGACACATGAGAGACAAGTTCCTTTTGAAGTATTTTTAAAGGCTTCATATTTGTATCCTCTGTTTACATAAACAGAGCACTTAAAGAGGGACATTGCAACCTATCTTGATAATTTGTGTGTATTAAATGTATACAATGTGTTTCTTTTCAGCCCACCTTCTTCATCTCTTCTGTTTCTTCTATTTTCTGCATCTGTATTCCTAGCTATGCTACTTCTTTTCTCTTCTGTTATTTTCTTCTTCTTTTCTCCTTCCTAGATTCCATTTCTCCCAAGAATTCCAGCATTGCCCCCAGCTAATTTCTTAGTTGCCAAACTATAAAAGTGCTCATTCTTTATTGACTTTTCAGGGCACAGCCATACATGACTTTCATTCATGTCCCGTGAAATACTTCAATGCATCCCTAATGGATGAACAAAACTTACTGTTAGCTCTAATTGCCAAATCTGGCTTGCTGCTCAAACGCACGCCCTGTTATACTCTTCTCCTGGCCGGTATTACACTATGTTGTTTTTATTCACGTTCGTTCTAAATTCTCTCGAATTATCCAAAACAGGCTAGGAATCTACTAATTTTAAGTCTGGTTTGCTACTGTTTCTACAAAAAAAAATTCTTGTCATACAGAAATTAATATCCCATGGTTTGCTTTACCATTTGCTTCCTCTCCTTGAAGATATTATAGCTCATGACTTGTACTAAGTTTACAAGTGACTGGATGAGGGGATCACAGCTGCACCTTTCTCTTGGTTTCTTAGTCCCTCTTCCTAGGATCAGTGACACTGAAAGGAAATATGATAAAAGACAAGTGACTGGCCTAGTCATGGAGACAGTTTAGCAACATGCATTAAGTTCTCGAAAACAATTTAAGAGAGACAGAGTGACATGCCCGGAAGAAAAAAGTAGCTACCGGGGCGGGGGAAAACTGAGAGACAAATTACCAGAAATATAATATTCAATAAACTCATGATGAAATAGTTAACTGAATTAGCATTAGAGGAAATACACATTCATTAAAAAATTTCTTTCTTTCGCCTATTTTTCCAGGATTAAATATTGGCGATTGAATGTGATGTTGGCAGAAGCAAATAGCATTCTCCACAACTCTAAAAGTATAAAATAGTTCAGCCTCACTAAGGGGCAACTTAGCTATGCGCATTTAAAATGAAAAGAAAAAAAAGTGGGGTGGGGTGGGTGTCGATTGCTTTGTAAATTCCTATAAAACAGTAACTCTGGCTATTTTGGGGGTTAGGATTATAGTGATTTTCTTTCATTTGCTTATCTGTAACATATAAAGTTTCTGCAGTGACATGCAACCCTACTGTAATAAAAATGTAATAAACACAGGAGCATGTGTTGTTCTGTCTTGGGCATGTTGATAAGGGAGTCAAGAAATTGGCCTTGTGAGTACTTAAAACAAATCAAATAGGAGTATTTCAGTTACAAATTAATATGTAACTTAATCCATCTAATCTGGCATTAGTGAATTCACTAGGAAGCAGGTATTCAACAAACCATCAAATCATTTAACATATATTTCAAATGGCTTTTAAATTCAGAGGTAGGTTTAATGTAGCCCTACTTCTTGGTGTTTGACATTTGATAAGATCATAAACTCACATGTTTAATTATGACATTAAGAGAACGTACAAAGCGTCGTAAGCAAAGGAGATGTAAGAGATGAAGACATACTAGGGAAGACCATCTCTTGTGAACCCTTAAGATCTTACATTTTTAGTTGATAAGATACTACAACCATTTTTTTGTTGTTGCTCTAAATAATTACACTTCCAAGTGATTGCATGATCATAGGTCTGGGAAGGGCATTGCATGTCATAATTTGTGATTGCATGATCATAGGTCTGGGAAGGGCATTGCATGTCATAATTTGTGAAGCTCTTAGCTTAGCATTTCATTAATAAATGCCTGCCAAAGGCATGAACAGATGACGAGGGCACATTTCTCTTGTGATGAGAACATGAGGTTTCTTGTTTCCTGCTGTTTTCAATCTTTTCCCCTGGAATTCAAGGGACTAAACTCTTTCACCCCAATATACTCTTATCTGCTCTCCTAATGTACATTTTCTCCACAATCGGATTCGGTGACTTGTAACCACAAACAGAGCGTGTCTAATGCTCCCTCATGCTGCTGCCTCCAGCTGAAAAGTGAAAGAGTCACTGAAATTCTGCCAATCAGTCAGGGATTATTTAGGTGTCACGGTTACCATGACTCCTTCCTGCCATCCTCCATATACACACAGCCTCCCCTCCCTCTGTACAGCACAGTGTATGGTGTGTACTGCTCCAATGATAGTCTGTGTTCCTCTGCCTGGCTTCTCCCACATTTCTACACCTGTCTGTCTGCTTGGGGTCAAATAATCAATGTTTAATGACAAGCATGAATTGAGTATATGAAAAAAATAATAGACTCGGTATTTTTCCTTCTAGCTGAAGGAGTCATATTACTCTACTGATAATAATCACTGGACAAAGTATTCTTATTTTTAAAAAAAGCATCCAGAGTAAAGGGATTGTGAGGCCAGCAATACATCAAGGCAAGACTCACTAGTTTAAAATTTTGTTGTATGTACTCTTCACTTTTTCCTAATTGAAAATTAGTTTTCAGTATGAAATTGTGAATACGATTTAATTTCTTATTGTTGTTAAAGGACAAAAGAATATCTGTGTGAACTTTGCCATGATTCCTGAATATTCTTAAGCAACTTATACCATCTACAACATAATTTCAATAATAATTCAGTGTTGGCACATCATAAGTGATTAGTCTGCTTACATGTTAGCTAGGTTTGTGTTCACACAATTGTGATTATTTTCCCTGAAAGTCCTTTAGGGAACATTAGTTTTTACTCAAAACTTACTTAGCTTGATCAATAAGTATCATAAAATCAAAATTGTGTTTCTAGAGATATGATCAAGTATTGTACACAATGCTAAGTGCTTTCTACACTTTGTCCATTAGAACTTGCAGTGGCCCTGTTGTCCTGCTCTGACAGTGCAGGCCTTGGGCTGTGAGCAATCAAAGACAGAATGAGAGTTTTTGTGCAGGCCTGTCTCATTCCAGTAAATGTCATCTTCACTAGATGTAGGATCTTGTCTTTAGTAACTTCCATCAGGTCTTCTTAGAGCATTGTTTGCCTCTCAGTGCTACAACCATCAGGGGGCTGCACCAACAGGCACTCAAGAGAAGCAGAGACCCACGAGCCCTGACAAACTTACACTCCCGCGCTCCCCCCATTCCTCACTAAATATTACAAAAAAGAAAATACATAAAGTAGGTAATGCAGTCCTGCCTAAGAATGGATTGATTTTATTTCATATGTAGCTCAGACTGGCTTCAAACTATGTAGGTGATGATGACCTTGGATTTCTGGTGCTAATGTTCCCACTTAAGAGCCAGAATCCCACTCAGACCGATGGCTGAGAGGCCAGCATGGGACTGATCCAGACCCCCTGAATGTGGGCGTCAGTGCCTAGGCAATCTATGGAGCCTTGGGTAGTAGATAAGTATTTATCCCTGGCATACAAATGGACTTTGGGTGCCCATCCCACAGTGAGGGATGCTCTCTCAGTCTGGACTCTTAGGGGAGGGCCTAGGCCCTGCCCTGAACAAAATGACAGACTCTGGAGATCCTCCATGGAGGGCCTCACCCTCCCTGAGGAGCAGAGTTGGGATTGGGTGGGGAGCTGGGGGGCTAGTTGGGGACGCAGGGGAGGAGAGGGAGCTGGGATTGACATGTGAAGCAAGCTTGTTTCTAAATTTAAATAAAAAAGATAAAAAAGAGCCAAAATCACCATAAGGCACTACCAAAATGTGTTTCCTGTGGTGCTAGGCTTCATGCTTTCTAGGTAAGAATGGATCCAGGGCTTCATGCTTTCTAGGTAAGAATGCTGCAAACAGAGCTACACCTTGAGCCAGCAAGTTATCTTAAGGAATGGAAAACTGTGAATGGTATTAATTGGAGCTAAAGTTATTTTATTTATTCAGATGTCTGTTGCAATATGCTTTAACTATTTCCAATAAAGAGCAAGAATTACAAGACAGCAAACTGGGAAAAGAGCCTCCTACAGCTGAGTACTCAGCTAAGGCACAAAGACAAAGTAAGAAAATTTGAGTAGACTCTGCTCTCTATCACTGAGGACAGAATTACCAATCTTTCCAATATTCAAAAGCATTCTTGCTGCCAAAGAATGTTACCACAAGCCCATTTTTTACCTATCTGAAATAGAAACTTTTATGTTTATAGAACCCCTTTCAAATAATCATGAGTAGTCATGTAAAAAGTGAAAAATAATGAGATTTAATCAGTCTATACGTGTTTTAAATCACTTCAAGTGTTAGCCCACAAAAACACTAGGGTTTTTTTTTCTTTTACTACATAAATCCATTTATCCACACATCACTCCTCTACTTTTTATTGTTCCTGCTGTTTGAGACAGGGTCATCTCACTATGCAACCATAGCTATCCTAGAACTCGTAGAAATCCACCTGCTATTGCTAAAATTAAAGGTTTGCACCACTACACTAGGCCTAGATCTGTTCAATTCTAAATTGAAACCTCATCAAAAGTTTTAGTGCTTCAGATAGTCACAATGAAATTTCCCGAAGCCCATTATTTTTCAAAGACTTTATTTCACTAACTGCCTGGAAGGTCCCCATATTGCAATCCAATATCAAATGTGGTCACTGTTAAACTGCTTCTGCTATGTTGTCATCACCCCAGCCCTGGAGATGTGGACAACTTCAGGAGCCTGCTACCATCCAAAGCAGAAAAATTATAGTCTGAATGTTTATGACCACTTCATGCTGAAATGGTAGCCCCTAAAGAGATGGTACAAGAAGTCAGGACCTTTGAGCAATTATTAGGTCCTCATAGTGGAGTCCATATGAACATTAGTAGTGTCATAAAAGAAGCGTTCGGGAACTCTTGGACATCCCATCCCTTGAGGACACATCAAGAAAACAACTATCTAGAAGGAGGCAGAACATTTACATTGAATCTACTTTTGTCTTAATCTTGGAACCTTAGCCTCCAGAACTGTGAGAAATACATTTCTACGCTTTGTCTAATGTGTTAGTCATCTTTTTGCTGCTGTGATGCACACCCAAGATAATAAACTTAATGAGAAAAAAGATTCATTTTGGCTCTCAATTTTAGGAGAGTTGGCTATGTTGGTTCTAGGTGATAAAACAGTAATTTATGGCTGGAAAGCATACGCCTCATTGAAAGCATCCCTCTAGTCATGACTTATGATCTCTTTACCTTCAGAATGTTCTACCATCCCTCGGTAGCATAGTGACTTGTGAAGATCTGAAGAAAGGTCGTTCTGTTGGGATCATTCTCTCTTCCAGCAAGGTAACCTGGGCCAAGAGATCACAGAGATTCAAGACATAGTAGAAGACTAGGAAGCTGCTGCTGAAACTTAGGAACACAAGGAAAAGGGGCCAAAGAAAAACACAAGAATCACATGTAGACTCAGAGAAACATACACTTCCACACACAGAAACCCCATAAGAATACAAAACTGGAAACCCTAATATATATGATATATATATATATATAAAAGACCCATAAGATATTTTTTAAATGCTCCAACTCAACATTATGAGACAAAGGACTTCCAAATATGCCTTTGAATGTGTGTTGACCATCTACTGCTGGGTTTGGATCCTGGTCTTAAGAGTGATTTGACTACCCATTGAGACTCCATGGAGAAAACAAACTTTTCCTTTGTGAGCAATTATCAGTTGAAGATAGCTTCTGGATTAGGGATGGAGACTTGTGTCCACTCTCAGCACTGGGACCCTTTCTGGCAATGATGGTTCTGTGCATCCTGCAGCAGTCTGTGAATTCATATGTGCATCTGTCTTGCATCTAGGAAGCCTTGTTTCCTTGGTGTCTTCTGTCTCCATTGGCTCTTAAAATCTTTTTACTTCTTCTTCTTCAAAGTCCCCAGAGACCCAAGGGAAGGAATTTGATGGAGACATCCCATTTAGGGTTGGGTGTATCAAGGTGTCAACTCTCTGCACATTGTTCAGCTGTGGGTCTGTGTATTTGTTTCTATCTCCTGAGGGAGGAAGCTCCTCATGATTGCTGAGCAAGACACTGATCTGTGAGCACAGCAGAACATTTTTAGGAGTCATTTTATTGCAGCTTTCCTTTAGCAGAACAGCAATGCTTGGTTTTCCCCTAGGTCCCTGGACTACATAGTCTCTGGGTCTTCTCCAACTCAGATGAGTTCTATCTCATGAAATTGAACTAAAATCCAACCAGATAGTAGTTGGTTACTCCCATAAGCTTTGTGCCATTATTGCATCAAAGCATCTGGCTAGCAGGTCACTAATGCAAACCACAGGATTTGTAGCTGGGATGGTCATTGCCTTTCTCCTCTGATAGCATGCAGAGTACAGTAATACTACTCAGTGGTGATGAAGATTCTATGTAGGCACCAGCTCAGCTTCTTCATGCTCAATTATCTGTGTATATACTGTCTTCATTAATAGGACCTTGCCATCGGTTTCTGGGGAGCAAACAATAAATAGCCTTGGCAACAGCCTAGGTTGTCATGTTCCCCTTGGGACAACAACACAGTTAGAGGTAACATCACTTAGCTCTCCTTATATATGCATGCAATTCAGGAAACTTCTACTATAGTAGGTTTCTATGTGATCCTTCAAATGGCGCTTAGTTTTATCTCTCCCATTCTGTATTCCTTCTCTCCCTCCTCTTTTTTCCTCTTCCCCATTTGATCATCCCATCCCAACTACCCTCAATCCATCCACAAGTATCTGTTCTAGTTCCCCTTCCTAGGGAGATCCATGTCGCCTCCCTGGTCCCTTACTTCAACTTCTGTAGATATACAGATTGCTTATCAAAGACTTAACAGCTGACCTTATGTATAAGTGAATACATACTGTATTTGTCTTTCTGAGTCTGGATTGTGTTATTCAGCATGATTTTTTTCTGATGTTATCCATTACCTGCAAATTTCATAATTTCATTTTTAGCAGCTGAATAATATTCCGTTGTGAAAATGTACCGCATTTTCTTTATCCATTTTAGTCAACAAAAACTAAGTAAAAGGTTATTTTTAAATTTCTTAGCCTTTAAAAAAACGAATAAGTACAAATGATAGATAGCCCAGGTTGTAGGAGAAACTACAGCCAACTTACCCAAGCTGCAGTGGCCCTGTCCCTGGTGTCCAGGCCTGCCTGCATGAGTATGCACTGCACCCAGGCACTTCCTCCCTGAGCCAAGCCTGCTTCTAAGCTCAGAGACTGTGGGAAGGAAAGACACCGACCCAAAGACATGAATGCGGAAAGGACAGGCAGCAGAATCAGCTGCCTGAGTCAATAGAATCTTGGGAGGGCTTATAAAGGCGGGTCTGACTTCCTTAATAAATGAGTCTGCAGCATGCTCTGCTACTCACTGACTCCCAGAACACCAGTCCATTGGTCTTCTCACCCCCTCCCGCAAGGGGTGTCTAAGCAGGGTAACCTGTAACACCAGGTGTTACAATTTGCATTAGAGTACCAAGGGGAGGTACAGGGCCCTTCCAAGTGGTCCATTATCACATTGTGGGTGGGTGGGTTTCAGGAGAGGAAGGATGAGCAGGAATCACACTATCTTCTCCAGTATTAACCAGACTGAAAGAGTGAGAGCTGCAAAGGAACCGGATTTTTTTTCCCACAGAAGAAAGGCTATTAATAGCTCTCCTTGGTTCCTGAACTTCAGCTGGAGTTGCAACAGCCCAAAATGATTCCTCTTTCTAATCACACTGGACAAATGAGAGTGGGAGAGGGAGCCAGTCGGAGAAGTGAAAGAGGGTTCCAGGAAAAGTCTTTAGGAATGAACCTTTTGGCCATTCATGAATCATAATTATCAGCACAGAGACTCATGCAGATATACAAAAATGAAAGAGAAAATTAGGCTTTGTGGTTTATAGTTGTGTTATGGCCTTAGAGAAATAAATCAACTTTAAAATAACATACTAATCCAGTATTTAGGGATATTTTTTAAAAATAAAGTTGATTGCATAAGACTTGGCAAAATATTATGGAGGTACATTTTTGTACTTGGTTGGGTCCTGAGGAGCTCAGCTTCCAGACAGCCCGGCACCTCTGTTACAGTTCTCGTAGTGGTCCTGCTCTGCCCCAAACCCAGATCTCCTAAACTGTTAGTGAAGCCATTGAGGGAAAATAGGTCATTTTCCTAATATGTCTTCATTTATTTAATAATCCCAGAATGTTTGAGAGGCTCAGTTTATTTTAAGAAAAGAGGAAAATAAGCCAGTTATGAAAAATTAGTATTCTGTATACATTTTTAACTTCAATGTCCCAACAGGGTTCATATAAACAAGGTTTATATGTGGACACAGAAATATGATTTTGAGATTATTTACAAACAAAATAATTGGGATTTTTTAAATGATCAAATGATCAAAAGTCAGTCAATGTACAGATTTCTGTGTCTCATCTCATTGTGTCATTCCAAGGGTGTTGTCTACAGTGGAAAAAGAAAAAACCTGAGATGATTCCCCTTCTGTGACAAAGATGCCTTTCACCTGATTGCACACAGATGGATTTAAAGAGAGTGGCCAGATATTTATTTTTTCCAAACAGGGGCACTTTCAAGAGTGAAAGGAAGCTTTATGAACATTATAATAGGACAATAGACATAGATGCCAACATAAGAGTCCAATATTTGAAGCATACAACTTATTAACTAAATGTCAAGAGGCAGAAGGGCCTACTCTACTTACCTTTAACTTTAGGACTGATTTCCGAGAACCAGATTTGGGTTATAAGAAGCTGTGGATCAGCTGAGGTTGGTGGTTGTTCTGGGACTAAGTGTCTGCACATACCGTCAGTGTGCCTCCGTTATCTCCAGGCATCATCACCCTTCATGTTTATGCTACTGGGCAGTGTGTCGTACAGTTCTAAAATAACTCCTCGGATGCTCACGAGCATGAATGTCCTCTAAGCCAAGTTAAGTCTCCTGTTCTAGTATCTGCTTTGTGCATATTTAAGGTAACACCATGGTCTTTAATACTATTGGCTAATTTCTTCATTGTTTCAAATTGGCCTCCATCTCATTGTGGATATTTTTTATAATGAAACCAACACCCTCAACTCTAGAATGTGTCAACCCATTGTGTGTAAAAAGAATGGCCTTCTAGAATGAAAGTGTGCGTGTGCTTTCCTCAGAGAATGTTGAATGCACTGTTGAGCATAAGGAATCCCCATAAAGAAAGACTGTGTACTATAAAAAAATTAAGGGCATGGACAAAAGAGATAAAATGCTATTCAATACCAAGGAGAACACACAAACAAGTTGGCTTCTTATTAAAAGAGGGGCATTTACAGTTTGCAGCTGGCTTTGGCTAATACCTTCGTCATTTACAAGGCCGAAGCATTTGACTTTCCGTTTTAATTGGAGGCACAAAAGAAAATGGGATCTCTCTTCATCAAATAATCACTAAAAAGGTTCAAATGGTATAGAACTTTACATATAGAATGATACATATAACACACATAAACATGTAATCATACCTACACAGCAATTCAAACATATTTTTAGTTTTACAGTTATTTATTTTGAAATATCTATTAACAGAACAGACAGGATTACATGTTCCTGGCATAAATAGTGATGGAAAAGTTCTTTAAAAAAGAGATAATGCCAGGCGGTGGTGATGCAAGCCTTTAATCCCAGCTCTTGAGAGACAAAGGCAGGCCAATCTCTGTGAGTTCGAGGCTAGGCTGGTCTAAAGAGTGAGTTCCAAGAAAACCAGGGCTACACATAGAAAAACCCTGCCTCAAAACAACTGAGCGAGAGAAAGATAGACAGACAGACAGACAGACAGAGAGAGAGAGAGAGAGAGAGAGAGAGAGAGAGAGATTGAATGGCAGAGAATTTTAAGTCTTTTGCCAATACATACTTTGGACTAACCAGTTACAAAGTGGCACAATGATCATCTAGATTAAACAAATACAAGACAGTGTTCCCACGGGCCAAGGCTCTGTAAGATTAAATTTAAGTATGTGAGCAGCTACCTCTTAATGACTTAGAAGTCCTCCACAAATGTTTTCTTAATGTTCATTCAACATGGACTCCAGCACGTATTTATGGAGTGCTACCATGTGCCGAGCTCTGCTGTAGTCTTAGAGATACAGAACTGAACAGAATGAGCTTTCTTCCCCTATGAAGCTGATACAGCAAGTGACAAGGTGGCTAGTATTGCACACCTAAGTGACTAATATTTATTATGTCAGAAAGTGACCTGTGCAATAGAAGATAAGCTGGAAGGGGCAGAGCTTCCCAGTTTGGGCCAGGACACAGCTAGTTTCTTTCTCTTTTATGAATGATTCCCATGAGACCTCATAGGAAGAGCAACATTTCAGTGAATCCTGAGAGAGGAAAGGGACTGAAGTGTGGAGACAGCCGGAGTGCGAAAGGAGAGTGTGGTAGGCAAAAGGGGAAGCTGGAGTGAGAGTCCTCAGTTGGGAAGGTACCTGATGGTTGCAAGAAACACCAGAAATGGCCATAGCTGCTGATATGAGCAAAGGCTTAAGAGAAGGGCTGAGAACCTGAGGACTCTGTTGTGGCCAGTTGCCAAAGAGTAGTCTACTGCAGAGTCCAGCTGGTGATAAAAGATGTGCTCACTTTAGTCTGTTTATCCGGTTAAATTCTTTCCAGCCCTTTTCACTTGAATCCTTGGGATTTTGGGGTTGTATATATAAAATAAGATTTCCTTGGTAGTTTTTAGAATTTTGTTTTTGGCAAAGAGTATAATAATGTTCACTCCGTGAGGTGTCATTCAAAAGGGAAACAAGAACATTTTTTCCAGTCCTGGAAATCTTGATGCATTTAGGTGCTAGACACATGAAAGGGTGCCTGATTTATCTGCTGTTGGGAGGAAAAACATTTTTTCTCAAGAATGTATGTATTATGCACATGTTATATGGACATTTACATTTTAAAATTTATTCCTAGCAAATGAAGAAACTAGCCTTAACACAAATTGCATACAACCTTGTATTTATTCATTTATTTTGCATACAACCTTTTATATTGTATACTCATTGGCAGTTAGGATTTATGTTAAAAAAAGGTAGATGCTTTCTTCTAGCTAGAAGAAAGACAGAATCAAATAACAGCAATTAAATCTCTAGTAACTGCTATTATCTCTGCCATGTGTATATGACATAAAAATATAGGTAGAGTTACAGTATTGTATATCAACCAAGACACATTTTTTCTAGTCTTATGTCTAGAATCTTAGGCATCATAGATGAGTTGCTATAAATTGTAGAACCAGAGAGATGGGTTTGATGCCAGCTTTTAATACTTTCAAATAAGGAACTTAACCTTACTCTAAATACCTACATGCAGAGTATCTGGAAATATTTCTTTAAATAATAATACAGGATATTCCAAAGCTATAAAATATATATTAATTGCTCCACAGAGCATAGTAATTGTCTTTTCCTTATCTCTTTCATGCTTCTTAATCCCTAAATTCAGCCAGTTGCCATTTCCTATTAGCCCTTCATCAGAAGGGATATGAGTTTGGTTTCTTTCTCTGAATTTCCAAAGCAATTAACCAAAGAACTCATTTATTCATTCAAGCAGTGCTTATTGAACACAGAGAGAGCCACAAAAGGGACACAGAGGTGCCATTAAGCTTTTATTCTAAATTGCACTGTCTTGAATATTAAATTTAGATAAATTGTCCCCACAGCATCCAGCACAAAGCCTAATATTAGGGATATTACCAAACTGACCCAAAAGTGGCATTATAAAATTAGGAAAGAACATAAAGATAATTTTGTATAAACTTTTACTTTCAATTAAATTTTAAGGATAGATCAGCATTTTAAGATGATGCTTCAAGTGGCAAAATCAGAGCATCTGGTTGCTTGTGAAGTAAGGGAACTCTTTATTTGATAGAGAATAAACAATGAAGTAAGAAAGTTGTACTGTTCAGGTCAAGACACAGTGGTCAGTATTATGATATTGGAAGGTCCAGGAGTTGAAAATCACAAAGTTAAAGTGACTTTGTACATTAAACCAAGAAATAGATGAAGTACTTTTATCAGAAATTGAATGATATAAATACTGATCAAGTGAAAACTTTAGAAGTACACACACACTGACAGAGATTAAGTGGAAATTAATAGCAAATTACAAACTGTAGAAGGAAACACTGGTAAAACTGGGGAGGATTGATTAAGATAAAACAGAGTTATCGAAGACAAAATGAAATGTACCATTTGTGAGTAATTAGAATTTCCAAAGAAGAGAAAATGGAAAGTAGGTCAAAAACATGGGTGAAGATGATGTGGCTCATGTTTTTCCAGGTCTGATGAAAGCTATAATGCCAGATGGCAAGGATGCACGCCTTTAATCACAGCACTTGAGAGGCAGAGGCAGGCAAATCTCTGTGAGTTCAAAGCCAGCCTGTTCTGATGAAAGGTATAAAAGTAATTACTCAAGAATATATATAATAAGCCAAAGGAGCAAACACAAGTAAAACCATAAAAATTGAAAGCATATAGGGGAAAGACATAATTTCAAATGAGCAAGTAATTTTGATTGAGTGTTTCTTAGTGAATTTGAAAGGCAGTGTGGGGGACACAAAAGGAGTTTGAAGGGGAAATGGGAGGGGTAGACACAAAATAAAGTATTCTTAAGGCAAAATGCCAGCCTACAGAATGGGTAAAGATCTTCTCCAACCCCACATCTGACAGAGGGATGATCTCCAAAATATATAGAGAATTCAAGAAACTAGACATCGAAATACCAAATAATACAGTTAAAAATGGGGTACAATCTAAACAGAGAATTCTCAACAGAAGAAACTCAAATGGCCCAAAGACATTTAAAGAACTACTCAACATCCTTAGCCATCAGGGAATGCAAATCAAAATGACTCTGAGATACCATCTTACACCTGTCAGAATGGCTAAATTAAAAAACACTGATAACAGCTTATGCTAGAGAGGATGTGGAGTAAGAGGGAACACTCTTCCACTGCTGGTGGAAACAGAATTTGTACAGCCACCTTGGAAGTGAGTATGGTGGTTTCTCAGAAAACTGGGAATCAATCTACTTCAAGACCCAGCAATACCACTCTTGGGCATATACCCAAAGGATACACATTCATACCACAAGAACATTTGCTCAATTATGTTCATAGCAGATTTATTCATAATAGCCAGAGCCTAGAAACAATCTAGATGTCCCCCACCCAAATAAAGGATAAGGAAAATGTGGTATATTTACACAATGGAGTATTACTCAGTGGTGAGAAACAATGGCATCTTGAAATTTGCAAGCAAAAGAACTAGGAAAAAAACATCCTGTGTGAGATAACCCAGATTCAGAAAGACAAACACAGTATGTACTCACTCATAAGTGGATAGTTAACATAAAGAAAATGATAACCAATCTACAATTCATAACCCCTGAGAAGCTAGGTAACAAGGAGGATTCTAAGAGAGAAAGGAATGGATGCCCCTGAAAGAGGAAATAAATAAGATCTCCTGAGTAAATTGGGAGTGTAGGGGGTTGAATAGGAGGGAAGAGGAGATCATGCTGGAATAGAATGGTTGAGTTTGGGGAGGGACAGGGAGAGAGATATATCTTGACAGAGTGAGCCATTATGAGGTTAGGGAGAAACCTGGTGCTAGGGAAACTCCCAGGAATTCACAAGGATGACCCTAGCTAAGATTCCTAGCAATCATGGAGAGCATGCATGAACTGGCCTTCCCATGTAATCAGATTGATAACCATCCTAATTGTTACCATAAAACCTTCATCCAGTAACTGAAGGAAGCAGATTCAGAGATCCAAAGCTAAGCACCAGGCCAAGCTCCTAGAGCCCAGTTGAAGAGAGGAAGGAGGAATGATATAAGCAAAGGGATCAAGATCATGATGGGGAAAGTCACAAGGACAGCTGACCCAAGCTAGGCGGAGCTCATGGACACTCAGCTGACAGCTGGGGAACCTACACAGCCCTCTCTGAATGTGGGTAACAGTTCTGTGGCTTGGGCCATCTGTGGGACCACTGGCAGTGGGACCAGGATTTATTCCTAGTGCATGAACTGATGTTTTTGGATCTCATTCCCTATGGTGGCATACCTTGATCAACCTCAATACAGGTGAGAGGGGCTTATTCCTGCCTCAGCTTGATATGCCAGACTTTGTTGACTCCTCATGGGAGACCTTATCCTTACTAAGGAGTGGATGGAGGTTAGGAGTGGGAAAGATGATGGGGGAGTCAGAGGAGGGGAGAGAGGAGGAACTGTGGTTGGTTTGTAAAATGAAGAACAAAAAATTTAAATAAATAAAAAATTTAAAAAGAAAGCAAAACCAACCAATCAAAAACATAACATAGCCGGGCAGTGGTGGCGCATGCCTTTAATCCCAGCACTCGGGAGGCAGAGGCAGGCAGATCTCTGTGAGTTCGAGGCCAGGCTGGACCGACAGCCTCAAAACAATACAGAGAAACCCTGTCTCGTAAAAACCAAAAAAAAAAAAAATAATAACATAACAAAAACATCTATTAAACAGAGAAGAGCAAAGTATTTCTAAACCAGTGCACACTAACAGAATATTTTTAAGGGACTTTTTGCAGACACAGTGAAACATCATCCTAGTTGGCAAAATGAAAATTCAGAAACAGAGGAAGGACAAAAATAAAAGTAAAACGAGTAAGTAAAATTACATAGGCTTTGACTGACTAAATCAAAATGCAATGGATTATTTTAGTTTGATATACACACATTTGGGGATGCTGAAATGGCTGAGCTAGTAAAAGCACCTGCAGGCAGCCTGACAGCCTGCCCACATTCCATCTTGAGCATGAACCTGGTGGAAGACAAAAAAAAAATGCCTTCAAGTTGTCTTCCGACCTCCACATACATGCTGTGCCTCAGTGTACCGACACCCTCAGCACACATACAAATAAATAAATAAATGTATTAGATATTTTCAAGATTTATTTTTATTAGTTTTAACTGTCTGCATGTGGTTGCACTAATGTGCCCAGATCGAGGGGACCCCCCCCCAAAAAGACCACCACAGAGGCTGAATCCCATATGTAAAAGCTACGAGCCTGTATTTCAAGCTTGAGCATGGTCTCTCCATCTGTCCAAAGCATCAGTGAGAGTACAGCCCCCTCCAGACCCAGGTGGGGGGGTGTATTTTTTTAGCATATAAGAAGTCAGGGTGAAGGGATTTCTAAGGTTCAGGACCCCTGGTTGGCTGACATTTGTCTAGGGGTGTCTTGGTGAAAGTGGGTGGTTATGTACTGGGCTAAGGGACATCTGGTGGTCCTGTCTACAATGATTGGAATGTTAGGTATTTTCCTCTTGGATGCTGATTGGTACGTTCCTGGGTGGTCTCAGTTTCCTGGCATTGGGTGTTGTCTTAGGGTAAAACCTAAATTCAGGCCTACTTTCTGGCTGGTCTCTATTGAGTTTGCCATGGCATTAATGCAGCCAAGCTGCCCTGGGTCGAACATACACATTTGTACAGGTGCAAGAGGCTGAGGTGTCAGAGCTGGGGTTACAGGTGCTTGTGAAGCCACCTGATATGGGTTCAGGGAGCCCCATTCACATTCTCTGGAAAAAGCAACAAGTGCTTTTAACTACTGAGCCATTTCTCTAGTCCCAAATGTAATTAAAAATCTTTCAAGGTTTTTATTGTTGTAGTTAAATAAATTATGCATATATAAAGTAGACAATAGAATATTTATGTATGTGTGTTTCATAACAGAAAAGAAGATAAGTAAAATAGCCAAAGTTTACTGACTTGTTTTGCAAAAGTACAATAGCTAAATATCATCAGGTCTCTAATAAGCTAACTATTTATATTTTGTGTTCTATGGACATATTTAACCCTTTAATATGTCATGTGATATGACATAGTCACCTTTAACATTTATGCTCAAGAATGACATAATCAAGTTACAAATTTTAATTTTAGAACACCTCATAATGTTTTAAGCAATACTATTGTGTAGGGTCACACTCATCTCTCATAAGTGACCTTCAGAAGGCAGCAAGTTCAACACACCTACTAGATTGTCCACTTTTACAGATTAGAGGAAGATTAGTGGAAGAATACATAGCTTATGGAACAGGGAAAAAGAAATTCAAGAGTGCCTGAATAATTTAAAGGAGAATAAGGACTAAAGCATGTATTAATTAGAAAACAAGTAAGTTAGGACTTCTATAGTTGATATAACTGAATGCTAGACTGTTCATAATATTTTAGAAAGGGTCTATTCCAAGATCCCAGAGCAAGCTTGAAATTGCAGTTGCTGTTGAAACTCTGTACATATAGTGTTTTACCTATATATAAACACCTATGATAAATTTCAATCATAAACTAGGCAAAAACAAAATATAAAACAAAAAAATCCTATATAATAATGTTGACTGCTAAACATTTTGATTTACAACTTAATCCTTCATTTAATTTTTGTAGCACATATTGTCTTAGTCAGGGTTACTATTGCTGCGATGAAACACCATGACCAAAAGCAACTTGAAGAGGAAAGGGTTTATTTGGCTTAGACTTTCAGATCATAGTCCATCATAGGAGGAAGTCAATACAGGAATTCAAGCAGCAACCTGGAGGCAGGAACTGATGCAGAGGTCATGTGTTTACTGGCTTGCTTCCCCTGGCTTGGTCAGCCTGCTTTATTACAGAACCCAGGACCACCATTCCAGAGGCGTTCCTACCCACAATAATCTGGGTCCACCCCCTTCAATCACTAATTAAGAAAATACACGTTAGCCAGATCTTCTAGAGGCATTTTCTCAACAGAGGGAAGTTCCCTTCTTTCAGAAAATCCAGCTTGTGTTAAGTTGTCATAAAACTACCAGGACATTTATCATGCTACGGACTTTTAAAATGTGCTCCTTATATGTTAATTTGTCTTTTTGTTTGTAAATGCTCTCACCTCGTGGTAATGCTCTATTTCCTTAGAATGTTAGAAATACAAAACTGAAAGTTTGTGTCATGTTAGAGCCTAGAATGTTTGAGTCAGAAGAATTGACTGGAGAGATTGTACTGACAGAAGGGTACTGTGAAGCCAATGGGATTCAGAGATGTTTGGTTTTCTCCTACAGTCTCTGAGATGGGTAATGTCAGAGCCAGCAGAGAACCACAGTTCTTCATGACCGGATGATGCCTTCTTTATGCACTTTAGTCATTAAAGAACATTTGCTTACTACACTGTATTTGGAAAACAGAAAATTAGTACCTGACACCCCTTCCATTTTGATACAAGTATTACATATGTGCATATGTGTTGCTGTTGTTAAGTATAGTAATAGCATTAGTATATTGTTATTAAATGCAAAATATTTATTACATTTTATGATATATTCTAAAGTATTAGATATTAAGTTGCTTTTTCTTCCCTTTAAGCATAGATAAAATTCTGGTTTGGTCCTAAAACCTCTATTTATAATGCTTGCATAAAATCTCAACAATTAGATGGCATCTGCCTCTTCTGGAAAGTTTTGGTTTGTGTCTATTTTTTAAGTATATAAATCATATTGAGCATGCTTGTAAATCTACAATTTCTCACATTTGAGACCATTTCTCTCAGTCCTCTTAACTCAAATAGTCTAGCTTCTTATGACTTCTAGTATATACTAGTTATTTTTTTTTAATTACAATGAAGCCAGAAACATAAAACACATAACATGGGGCTGGAGAGATGGCTTAGAAATTAAGAGATCTTCCTGATTTTCAGAGGACCTGAGTTCATTTCCTGGCACCTGTATTGGATGGTTCACAACTGCACAACTCCACAGAATCCAATGCCCTCTTCTGGCCTCTGCAGACACCTGCACTCATGTGCATGTACCCACACACAGACACACCCTTGATAGTTCAGACCTTTCTGTTTGTGAGTTTCTTTCTGACTGAAGACACACTGTGACCAGCCCCTTCACCCCCCTGCCATGCTGTCTTCTCTACCTTGATGAACTCTTAAACTACAAACCAAAGCAGACCTGTCTTTTCTGTCAGGATTTGGTCACAACAAGAAGTAACTAATATAAAGAGCACCCATTTCTTTGTGAAAACAATCTCTCTATGCAATAATAAAAGCTATGGGGCTATGTTTGTCACAAATAATATTAGCATCATACAGAGATCCCAGGAAAATATATGTGGGAAAATAATTGGTCAATGATCGGAATTAACACTTAGCTGATTCATGTGTGTTGGGACTGCAAATTTAGGCATACCACAATTGAGATTATCATATAGCGTGACTTCTTGTTTTTCTATAACTGATCAAATCTTCATTACTTAATTAACTTCTACATTGGAAAATGGAACTGGAAGGTTAAGTGCAGTCTTCAAAAGGCAAACTAAGTATTTGAGCAGGCTGGTTATGTCATTCCTAAATTCCTGTGAAAATGCCTAATTATCTTTTCTCTGTCTCTCCCTTAGGTATTATTTAGATCTTCAGGAGAGAAGTATAAATCATGTTTCATTCTGGGAAGAAGGGACAAGCTAGCTTCATGCTAGTCCTTGAGTATGTGTTGACTAATCAGTCAATGGAATTTTGTTCATTATTGGTAACAACAGAAATATTTAAAGCCCAATACAACATGGGTGCCTAAGAATACAAACACTGGTTGTTGATACCAGGGTAGTCATTCTGTGTGTACTGCCTAGTGTTCATCTGTTGCTCAAGTCTGATGCTAACAAACCCTTTGGTCTATTTTGTCCATTCAGGATTCACGGCCTTTTTCAAGCATGTTGTGTCTCCTTAGACTGATGTTGTAGGCACCCCTCCTGACTTTGTCTCCCCAACTCTCTGTATAAATCTCTGAACCAAGGAAACAGATTTCTCTTACATCGTAGCTCCTTCTTCAAGAAAAGGCATCTGCCCTCACCTGTTTTTCTTGACCTTTAAATATATTTTCTATATTTTTAGTTATTTGTGTGTATGGTCTGTGTGTGGAAACACACACATGTGAGTGCAGATGCCAAGAGAATCCAGAGGAGTGCTGGGTCCACTGGAGATGGAATTACAGGTAGTTGGGAGATGCAGTTATTGATGCCAGAAGCCAAACTTGCGTCCTATTCAACAGCAAGAAACACTCTTTTCAGCCCCATTTCCTAGAATGTTTTGGGTTTATTTAAACAAGTTTCTTACTAATTTTTGAGAAGGTCATACAGTGTGTTTTGATTATAAGCACCGCCCATTCCTCCCAAGTCCTCCAATCTGTATATCCACCCAAATTAATTCTTTTCGCTCTTTTTTAAAAAGCCCATCAAGTCTAAGCTTCATTTAAAAAGTAGATCAATCAATGAATTAAAAACTCTTAGTAACAGTTACTTATAGATTGTTTACATTAGAAGACTATAGACCAATTTATTAACTTTTACTTTTGAGATTATACTACAATTACATTTATCTTTTCCCTTCCCCACCTCCAAGTCCTCCCATATAAGCCTTACCAGCTCTCCTTCAAAATTCCTTGCCTTTTGTCACTACTGATATTGCATGCATATGTGTGTATATATACATAATATATGTATATATTATATACATACATGTTTCTAAATATAGCATGGTCAGATTGTATAAAGTTACCTCTGTGTATATTTTCAAGGTTGACTATCTGGCACTAAACAACCAGGGATGTGAAAGATAGTAAGAGCCAGAGGATCAGGGAGTTTGCGGTGAGATTGTATATTCTAGTAATATGGAAATTACTCCCCCAAAAATCTCACCAACATGACAGAATGTATATATACATGACAGAATGTGAGTTCCACAATGTGAGCTTCACCAACGTGAGCCGAACAAAGATGACACCAATGGACATGCCAAACCCTCAGCTCTACACAATGAAAAGCCCTCAGCTCTACACAATGAACTACAATCAACTAAGAAAAACTGGGGTTAGGAGAGGTGACCCACCCCAGGGAAGAGCACATCAATTGGGTGTCTAGTACCAAACTTTCAGGCGTGAAAATATACATACCTGTATCACTGTATGGAATGAATAGGTTGTATTAGTTTAAAAAATGTGAGACCATGAATGAAGGGAAGAGGATGGGTTATATGGGAGGGTTTGGAAGGAGGAAAGGGAAGGAAAATGCAACCAAGTTACAATCTTGAGAAAATTAAAATAAAAAATGTATCAGGATATAGCTTAGTGGAAGAGCAATTGACTAAGATACATGAGACACCCAGATATAACCACTAATTATAGTATGTTATAATATATCAGAAATAAATTTCATCCTTAACAGAAATATTAGCCTGAGAGAGGGACACCCTCACATGAGAAGGCATTCATGTAGGGACGAAAGCCTGTTAGGTCACTTCTCATTTTTCACCTTGACGTGAGTTCCAGGGAAGGATGCAGTCACCAGGCTTGTGCCGCAAGAGCCTTTACCCACCGAGCTTTCTCACCAGCCCCCACCATTGTTTATCTTAAAAGATATGCCATATGTTGTGATGTTGAAGTGCTGAGGGAAGGAGGTTTTGTCTCATTATGTCTCATTGCCAGATTTCTGTGGCAGGCTAAACATATTCACCAAGTTATTGTAGCATGCAATTAAATATCAAACCACAGACATTGTCTTAAAAATTAGATATGCTAGACCTATTTCTAAGTCTGTCTCATGCAATGCATAACAATTCTGTGTTGTCTCATTAGGGACAGAAATAGAAAGTTCATATGGTCCCCTATCACTATTTATAGTTTAATGACAAAAGAAATCTAAGTTTTAATGAAACAGAGACTGATTATGCCTACTGTCACCAAAAATTTAATATGAGAAAGCTTACATTATAAAATAAACAAGCTTGAAACTGGGCCTTCAGTTATTTTGGGGCATTTTTTTTCAGGCTAATTTTACATAGACTCAGGCTCAACCCCAAGCAGTTGAATTCATTAGCACAGCTGTACATTGTCTTTCTACTCCATGTAATTCCAATGCCAGGATACGATAGCAATAAACTCATGTCTTCCTTCACTCAGATCAATCATCAGTTTGGACTTTATTTTTGTGAATAACTGACATTCTAAGCCTTCACAAAATAGCTCACATGTGACACGGGAACATTAGTGCTACCTCAAATTTTGTCCTTCGATAAAAGAAAATATGCAGATGACATAGAAAAATGCAGAATTTTGTTTATTTATTTATGAAAAACTGTTCTGAAATTTTACCACAAATAAAAATACCAGGCTCCATGAAACCTTTTCCAGTAAAACTTGGTATATTTTATTACAATAGCATAAAATTGAAGATATTTTACCTACTTGCCTAAGGTGCTGTGGATAGTTTTTGATATTTTTGTTTTTGTTTTTCAGAATGCTGTGTTTTGATGTGACTCAAGCATCCTCTTCCATGTAGATGACTTCATCCAATAGTGCTGAAGAGGACTGACCTGGGATTCCTCCCCACTCAGACATAACTTTCCCTCTAGGTCATCATCTACATTGAATTTGATCTCTTAGTTATATTAAACTATCAACTTTCATGTAAAATTGCACACCAATTATTTTGCAATAAGTGAAAATTTATTATTTCCCACACTATTTTGTATTTTCGTGTCTACTCAGGTGTATTTTTAAAGGGTTACTTAAGTACATACAAAGGTGACAGAGTTAGAAATCTAGGCTTGCCTGCATAGTCCTATCAGTTACACCACCAATGCTGGGTACATCCATCACCTAGTCCCTGGGGGTTTCAGTTTCTAAAAACATGAAATGATGACATTGAACTGTATAGCATGGGAACATTCCAGACTCTATGAGAGCTAAATCAGTCATGTGCCCTTTGGGAAATACCCCTAAAACATATGCTTGAGTCTAATGCTTCATGACTTTGTGACAGTAGACCCCATGAACTTGACTTCTCTTTGATGTCCTATGCATCCTCTAATAACCTTCATCATGTGTCTCCCACACCCTGTGGTGCCAGGAGCAGATAGATTAAATGTAACTGTGAGAGTCTGCATTTAATTTGTCTTTAATATTTACTTTAGTGATCTCAGTGATGTGACTTCAGCATCTGCTTATCAGGGAAATAAAGAATTCTTTAAGCATTTCTTTATACTTATGTGTGTGGGGGGTGTGCCTGTGTGAGGGTGTGTGCACAAGATGGTGAGAGTGTCCCCTTAGAGCTGGAATTACATGTTGTTGTGACTACGTAGAAGCTGGTACTCAGGTCCTCTGCAAAAGCAGTATGTGCTTTTAGCCAGTGAGCCATCTTTCCGATGCTTTAAGCATTTTAAAATATACTTTATAAAACTTTTACGTTTTTACATTTTTCTCTGTGAAATCGAGACTGCTATTTCTAATGTAAGAGGGTTGTGTTGGCTAGTTCTATGCCAACTGGAGCCAAGCTAGTATCATCTGAGAGGAGAGATCATCAATTAAGAAAATAAGAATGGGCTGTAGTCAGGCCTGTAGGGTATTTTCTTAATTAGTAATTGATAGGGGAGGACCCAACCCATTTTGGGTGGGGAAATAACCATGAGCTGGTGGTCCTGAGTTCTACAAGAAAACAGGCTGAGCCAACTGTGCGGAATAAGCCAGGAAGCCTCTGCTCCAGCTCCTGCCTCCAGCTTCCTTCCCTGATTGAGTTCCTGCCCTAGTTACCTTCAACGATGAGCTGTAGCATTAATGTGTGAGTGAAATAAACCCTTTACTCCCCAAGTTGCATTTGTTCATGGAGTTTCATCACAGCAATAGTAACCCTGACTAATTCAAGGGTCAACATAGCAAATCTATATATTCAAATGTAAAAGCAGATTTGATTCATGAGCCTTGGAAACAGTCATCTATGTATTTTTTTCTAAAGCAACCTCACCAATGTATTAGTTTTCCTTTAGCTGTGCCCAATACCTAAGTGAAAGCAGGTTAAGAGAGGAAGGGTTTCTTCTGGTTCAAAGTTCGGAAGAATATGGTACATCACAGCCTGAAAGGCATGGCGATGTAAAGAGCTTGGTCTGCAATGCCAACAAGGAAGCAGAGAAAGAGAGAAGTCATTCTTTCTTACTCCCTCCTCAGTTACTTTTCTTGGGTATACACATACATACATACACACACACACACACACACACACACACACACACACACACACACATGCCTTTTTAATGCCCTAGCTATTTCTATCAAGTTAATAATGGAAATTAAATATTAAAAAACAGAAAAAGGTGGCTCCTACTCCACCAGAGGCCAGGCCAGCATGTTGAACTCCAGGTAAGACTGCCCTCCACCCTGCCTGTGAGGCCAGTATAACTCCAGTAGCCCCTCCTCTCTTTGTTACCACATGCTGGCCCACACTTCTAGTGTAAACCTCCTACTCCATCATAGCTCAGGCCAGCTCCCTGAAGACTCCACTCCCACCCCTGCCCTGCCACTGCCCACTCAGCATAACCCCAACTGCCCCTCCTCTCCTCACCACATCCCAGCCCAACCTCTAGAGGAAGCCTCCTACCCCAACAGAGGCCAAGCCAGCATTCTGAACTATAGAGGACCTCGGGCCAGATCAGAGGACACACACAGAGCTAGAAATCCAGACCTAATTTGGGGCAGCAAGTCCCTGCTAGATCAGAGGCCATCAGGCCTTCAAAAGCCCAGTCCCCAACTTGGGCAGACACCCTCTATTCAAGCACAGACCACTGCAGCCAGAAGACCAAAGAGAGACCAGAAACCAAGAGAGAAAATACCCATCCGACAAAGACAAATCAAAAAATTAACACCTCCAAATATAGATGCCTAAACATCAGCATAAGAATAACAACAACAACAAAGACAGCCAGGAAATATGTTACAACCAGAGTCCATCCACCCTGCCCCCCACGTCAAGCCTGAATATTCCAACGCAGGTGAAGCATAAGAAAACGACCTTAAAACCAACTTTATAAAGAGCATAGAGATTAAAGAAGAAATGAATAAATCCCTTAAGGAAATCAAGGAAAACATAAACCCCTTAAAGAATGTCAAGAAAGCAAAAAAAAGACCAATAATTGAAGGAAACAAATAAAACTGTGCAAGACCTGCAAATGAAATAGAAGCAATAAAGAAAACAAAAACTGAGGGAATTATGGAAATAGAAAATCTAGGTAAGTGACCAGTTAACTACAGATGCAAATATCACTAACGAAGTATAAGAATCTCAGATATTCAAGATATGATGGAAGACATAAATCAAAGAAATATGTTAAATCTAAAAAAATCCCTAACACAAAACATCCAGGAAATATGATACGCCATGAAAAGAACAAAATTAAGAGTAACAGAAGTAGAAGAAGGAAAAGAATCCCAGCTCAAAAGCCCAGAAAATATTTTTAACAAAATCATAGAAGAAAATTTACCTAACATAAAGAAGAACATGCCCATAAGAGTACAAGAAACTTACAGAACACCAAATATAGATTGGACCAGAAAAGAAAGACAAAAAGGGGTACATAATAGGTGACACTGAGGCAATCCAGAGAATCGTTAAATCATACTTCAAAAATCTGTACTCCACAAATTGAAAAATTTTAAAGAAATGAACACATATCGTGATAGATACAATTTACCAAAGTTAAATCAATGACAGATAAACAATTTAAATAGTCTTTAAAACCCCTAAGGAAATTGAAGCAGTCATTAAAAATCTCCCAAACAAAAAAGCCCAGGGCCAGAGGGTTTTCCTGCAGAATTCTACCAGATTGTCAAAGAAGAGCTAATACAAGTACTCATCAAATTATTCCAAAAATAGAAACAGAAGGATCATTACAAAATTCATTTTTATGAGGCCACAGTCACCCTGATACTCAAACCACACAAAAATTCAACAAAGAATTACTCTTGTTGTTGGTAGTTTTCCCTCTTCACTCTTTTGGGGCCCAGCACCCAGTTGCCAACTAATCACACAGAGACTTACTGTTTCTTACAAATGCCATGTCTTTATTTGGCTTTTTTCTAGCTAGCTTTTCTTAAATAATTTCATCTACCTTTTGCCTCTAGGCTTTTACCTTTTTCTATACCTATATGTCTTTTCTTTCCTTTTTATTAGAACAATTAGGTGTTTTAGACAGGCAAAGCAACACAGCTTCACAGAGTTAAACAAAAAGCAGCATAAAAGAATGTTACACATCTTTAACTAGTATTCCACAACAAATTACAGACCAATATGCCTCATAAAACATTGATACAAAAATACTCAATAAAATATTCACAAACCAAATCAGAGAACACATGGAAAAGCTCATCCACCATGGTCAAGTAGGCTTCATGCCAAAGATGCAGGTATGGTTCAACATAGAAAAAATTTGTCAATGCAATCTACTATATAAACAAACTGAAAGAAAAAAAACAACACATGATCATCTCATTAGATGCTGAAAAAGCCTTCAACAAAATCCAACACCCCTTCATGATAAACATAATAAAGAGATCAGGGATACAACAAACATATCAAAGCATAATAAAAGCAATATACAGCAAGCCAACAGCCAACATCAATTAAACAGAGAGAAACTCAACGTGGTTCCACTAAAAGCAGGAACAAGACAAGGCTGTCCACTCTCTCCACATTTATTCAATATAGTGCTTGAAGCTCTAGCTAGAGCAATGAGATAACAAAAGGAGATCAAGGGGATACAAATTGGAAAGGAAAAAATCAAACTAGCACTATTCACAGATGATGTGATAGCATACATAAGTGGCCCCAAAAACTCTACCAGGGAACTCCTACAGCTGATAAACACCCTCAGTAGCATGGTGAGATGCAAGATTAATTTAAAGAATCAGTACAAGATTAACTCAAAAAATCATAAATATTTCAGTATGTAATTTTTACTTCAGCATAACTGAACCTACCCATACCTGCTACTTACAGTTTGAAATAAGAAAAATGATTAAAATAGTAATAAAGAAATGAGGAATAATCAATCTGAAAAGATAGTCAAACAGGAGAATAAAGACAAGAGAATTTTAAGACTGAAAAGGGTGCCATGAAAAGATTTGTGTGTTGAAAAGAGATAATTACTACATGAAAAGTTTAACCTGAGGGGGGAAAACCATGAAAATAAAATTTCTCAGGCACAATTCATAAATCTTGGCAGTTGTTTTTATTGGACATGTGTGTCTCGAGGTGAAGAAACTTTTTCTATATCTATTTTAATGTATCAAAGGCAAACAGTAAAAGGGAATGCAAGGTTTGGGACTTCTTAGCAGGCAATTTCATTTTTTAATGCCATCACTACAGCATTGTTGGAAGGGGAAAAGATGTCAGGGTATTCCTTTACAGAAACACTAAGCAATAAAAAGGAATCCAGAAGGCAGAGAAATTGGAGCTTTTATGGTATGTGGCGAAGTTAAAACACAACATCTCATCAAAGTCAAGGGTATGTACGAAAGAATAAGGATGCTTTAGGCAAGATTGAAAACTGAGCTGGGAGAGGAGGTAAGGCTATGAATAGTGTGTTGAAATGTAAACAATCCAGCATGCTGACTGGTGATAGAGAGGTTGGGATGAAAGATGCAGGCTGATACACAGAAAGGAAAAAATGAGGTAAGTTATAGGTGATAGATGATGTACACATATATGTATGTATGTATGTATGTATGTATGTATGTATGTATGTATTGATGGATAGATGAAACTTCACAGATTAGCAATTGATTCCATGTGGTTGCTTTTACTATGCAAATAGATTAACACAAAGGAAAACTTAGAAAGAAATATGTGGATCACAACACAACTAAGGTATAATGTCCAAGAGCATAACCAAAAAACGATAATGGAAAATTCTAGATCTGACATGAATTTGGAGGTCCCGTTTTGGGAGTTTCATCCCCAAATGAAATAGCTGTGACCATGGACATGCATGTTGCATATAGTCTAGGCTATTCAACAATGTACATTTCAGGTGGTAAGCATGCCTATCTAAGCCAACACCACCAGGCATGATCAGGAGAAATGGGTCAGAGATGAGTGAGGCATGGCTTTGTCTTTAGAGAACTCTGATTCTGAGGGGATAGAGAGAGGTGACAGAAGCTTTCTGGTTAGGACAGGAAAATAAGAGTTATAAACAGTCTAGAAGAGAAAAACTATTCTATCCCCAGGGAGAAGAGAATAAAATAGGTTAAAAATATAGCTTTCACAAACATGTAAAAGCAACAAAAATGCAGTCTTTCCAGGGGCTTACAATAGATTGATGTTAACTGAAGTATAGAGAGGGTACTGGAAATTTATTAGGGGCCTTATAAGAAATGTCATTCAGTGTTTGTCTTTGGGAGTCACACAACACTACACAATGTTTTCCTAGAGCAGTCTTATGAGCTAAACATTAATCTCATTAAGTGACTATACCAACAGGCAAAAGCATATCTCTGGCTATTTCAAGGGCTATCTAAGTAAGCCTTATGCCATTTGAAAATTGAAGGATAACATAGCACATTGTTTAAGGACAAACTCACGCTGGGTTCCAATTTCATATCTGCCACTTATTAGCTGTATGATTCCTATTGCATGCTATATAATCTCATTGTGCCTTGGTGTCTTACACATGCACAGAATAGAAGAGTGACTCACTTAAGTAGGTGCAATGAAAGGAAAGAAAACCAATGGCTTCATATTTTTTAATGAAGTATGAAATTCAGAGTAAGCAAAAGTCATTTCTTCCTTCCTTCCTTCCTTTCTTTTAATTTTTGATACCAAATCTTGCTCTGTAGCTGAGGATGGCCCTAAAATATTCCTGGCTGGGCATTCTGAGTGCTGGGTTGGATTACAAATACATACACATTACCATGGCTGACTGCTTTACAATGCTTTTAACATCTTGATTCATTTACTCATCAGGAGGGAAAAACAGACACAGAAATATACATTACATATATGAATGTGCAGATATATTTAATCAAGAATGGGTAAATAAATAAATAAGCAAATAAGCCCACTGATTGGCTAGGAACCATGTTCCTCAAAAAATGGAGTTGCAGAGCTACAGCAAGGGCATCACGAGCCTTCACAGAAATGAACAGAGTCTGCATCCACCTTAGACTGAGAATCCTGGGGTTTGGTCTGGTATTAGCTCATTCAGTACGTTCTCCTGGTAATTCTGGTGCTAAAATGTGAAAAATGCTGCGTCAGCATCAGGGCTTCACACCAGCTTGTGGGGAGCAGATCTTAGAACTCAGGAACACTCCCTTTTATTTCAAAGGTGTATTTAACTTCAGAGATATCAGGACTGTGAATTTTAAAATTTAATAATTACCTGGGATTCCCTCCTTGTGTTACATGGGGGGGATAGATTGTCACATACTTCAAATGTATTTCTATATCACAATAATGTACAGATGCCACATTCCCCAGGGGCACTAAAATGCACCTATCTAAGAATCTTTTTAAGACTCCTAACAATAGTACAGGTCTACCCCCTGTAACTAGATTGATGAATACCCAACTATCATCATAGAGCCCTCATCTAGTAATTGATGGAATCAGATGCAGAGATCCATAACCAAGAGACAGACCAAGCTCCAGGAATCCAGTCAAAGAGAGGGAGGAGGGAATATATATGAGCAAGAGAGGTCAAGACCATGGTGGAGAAATCTACAGAGACAGCTGAATGAAGCTTGTGGAAACTCATGAACTCTGAACCTACAACTGTGAAGACTCCAGGGAACTGAATCTGTATGTAAGAGACAGTTGTGGGAGACATGGTCCTACTGCCCTTGGACAGACAAACATGGTACATGAGCTAGCTTAGGAGCCCATCCCTTAGGGTAAGATGCTATGCTCAGTGGCAGGAAGACTACTATATAATCCTGGTACATGAGCTAGCTTGTTGGAGCCCGCTCCCCATGGTGGGATGCCATGATCAGTCTTAATGCATGGAAGAGGGGCCTAGACCTGCTCCATCCTATTATGCCAGACTATGTTGACTGCTCATGGGAGACCTTACCCATGAGGAGGAAAGGACTGGGAGTGGGTTAAGGGGAAGGGGGGGAGGCAGGGGGAGGGAGGGAGATAGAACTATGGTTGCAATGTAAAATGAAATAAAAAATTTTTAAAGTGGGAAAAAAGAGCTCTAAGGAAGGAATTGAAGCTTCTCTTTGTTTATATTTTTTATAGTATAAACTCAATAAACTTAAATATAGCTGGTTGTTACCATGTGATCCAGCTATACCACTTCTGAGCATCTACCCAAAGAAACTCAAGTTAACATAAGCAGAGCTTCCTGCATGCTCAGTATTACAGAAATTTTCACAATAGTTAAGGAACCAGCCTAGATACCCATCAACTTATGAATGAAAGGACAAAGAAAATATACAAACACACATGGAGTGGTATTTACCCATAAAGAAGAGTAAGACCCTCTCATTTGTAAGAACTGCACAGAGCTGGAGATCATCTTACTAAGCCAGATAAACCAACTTCAAAACAACAAATAGTGTGTTTCTCCATATGCAGAATTTAGCTGTGTGTGTACCTGGGTGCATGTTTGTAGGTGTGGGGGAGGGGCAGAAGAAGGGTAGAGACTAAAGGGTCATGGGGCACAGTACAGAACTTACATAGATGAAATCTATCATAACGAATATACACTAATTAAAAAACTAATTGGATGCTGTCTGTTTTGTATTTTAGAGACATACCGTTATGGTCACAACATATACTTGTGATCACTTGGTGACTTGGGAAGTTACAAACCAAATTAGTTTATAGTCATGACAGCAATTTTTTAAAAAGTTATGAATGGACCATTTCTGTGATCTTAAGACCAATAATTTTACTCGCTTTCTAACACTATTTCCTTTGTAATTACTCTGGGATTTAATTTCCTTATCTAACACATGACATCACAGGTAGGGTTGAGAAATAAGAAAGGAATAATGAAGACGACGAACAGACAACATGCTTTGTGTAGCTTAGAAACTACCCAGGAAAGGGGGATGGCGAGAGAGCTCAGTTGGTGAAGGGACTTGCTGGGTAAGTGTTAAGAATGGGGTTCGGTTTCTGAAACCCATAGGAAGGAGAGAAGCCGACTCTACCAAAGTGACTTCTGACTGTATGTCCCTCCTGCCAAAAAACGTGAACAATTTCTTAAAGGTAGGATTAGGAAGTGATATGGGATTAGAAAGGGAGATGGGGCAAATCTGAAATTCACTAAATACACCCTTCATTGAGCCCTTGAATTCAGGAGCTCTGGAAGGCTGGAAAATCAAGTACAGACAACTGTACAGCGCCATCTAGTATTGGTTACTAGAACTGCAGTTGCGTTTCTGACACTGGCAAGAGGGGAAATTTACTTTACTGTTTGGAATGCTTTAATTATTAAGATTCCAAATTGCAGGTGTTGCCTTCCTAGTCCCACCGGGGCTGGGGGGGGGGCGGCCTTCTTTAAAACAGCCGCTGTTCAGTTGACAAATTAGAGTTTCTCATGAAAAATAAATGATCCACAAGTTAATGGAAGCTACAAAACAATGACAACATCTGAGGTTTATGTGAGTGTAAGAAGATGTCAGCGCGCTCGTTATGACCCAAAGGTTATAAGACAGCTGTGTAAGTTTACAGTAAGTTTAATTTGGGTGCATAAACTCGAGTGTATTTCAGGGGAAAAAAAGAATTTCTTAAATGAAGTTGGCATTTTATAAAAGGAACAAGGTTTCACTTACCAACAATTTTAATTTCAAAAGTATCTTTTGGGTTCGATTTTAAAAATTAGTTTGAATTGTCTGAAAATAGCGTACAATGCACGATATTCTTGTCATCTTCATTTCTCATTGGCTTAGCAATCACGTTGTATATTTCAGATAATTGTGTATAGACTCTGCAGCAGTTAGTTTCAATTGTCAACTTGACACATAACCACCAGGAAGGGAGTTTTCATGAGGGATTGTCTCCATTAGATAGTTTATGCCCATGTCTGTAGGGGGTTATCTTAATTATATTGACTAATGTGGGATGCAGCAATCCCTGGGTTTGGGTCCTAGGCTGAGCAACAAACAGAAAACTAGCTGAGCAAGCATGCATTCGTGTCTCTCTGCTTCTGATGATGCTGTGTGACCAGCTCCCTCACGTCCCTGCTGCTGTGACCTAGACCTGTGAGCTAACATTGAGTCTTTCTCCTCTACATTGCTTTTGTTGGGGTATTTTTATCAGAGCAACTGCTGAAACTGAGATAGTACCTATCCTAATTAGGTTCCTATTGCTGAGATGAACACCATGACCAGAAGCAGCTTGGGGAGAAAGGGGTTCATTTCATCTTACATTTCCAGGTAAGCATCCATCACTGAGGGAAGTCAGGGCAGGGACCTGGAGGAGGACTTACTCAGCTTGGTTTTCAAAAATGCTATCCACAGGCCCCTGCCCCAAGGTGACAACATCAACACTGGGATGGACCCTCCACATCAATCATTAATCAGGAAAATGCCCCCGCAGACTAGTCTACAGGTCAGTAAGATAGAGGTATTTCTCAACTGAGTTTCCTTCTCCCCAAATGACACTAGCTTGAGTCAAATTGAGAAATGAAAAAGAAACTAGCCAATACAGTACAAATTTGATTAATTTGGACACTCCTCCAGTTGAGTTTACATTGAGAAAAGATTAAAAGACCAGGAACAGTGTTCATTATTTGGTTGTTTGATTAGTTAGTTGTTTTTGAGATAGGGCCTATCTTCCTAGTCAGGCTAACCTTTGCTTCCTCAGTCCTGAGACTACAGAAAATAGCATATTTTTCCAAGAAAGGGTTTTTAAAAGAACAAATCTACAGACTCACTTGGCCAACTTGAGCTTCCATTAGAAAAGTCTCTCTTCATAATACTCCTGTTACATTTCTATATAAACTTTTTAATTTATCATTAGTCACAGAGAGCATTATCACCTTTAATCTGAAAGAAAATCTGTTTAGTAGTTTGCCTAAAATAAATGACATGTTATTGGTGACTCAAAGTCATAATGCTTTGACTTTGCATGGCATTATAACATTTCAAAAACACTCAAATCACTCATTACAGGAGAAGGAGTCATTTGTCTGACAGTAAACATCTTGTAACAAGTTTCTTAACTGCTTCAGTATTTTCCCTTTTCTATTCTTAATTTGTTCTCTCTATAACTAAACTTCAAGGATGTAATTTTTCTTTAGTGTTGTAGTTAGAAATGCATTTGTCTCTCCAGAGAACCTTTTAACATTGGTGCAATGTTCTGTGGCTATTGGAGGAAAACCAACCTAGTATGCAGGCCATGCTGCTTTTGACTCCATCCCTTCTCAAAAGCTAACTTATAACTAGACAAACGGTGCCTACAGGAAGGTGATAACAGAGACCCCTCTGTCCATTCATGAGCATGACACTGTGTTGAGTTGGTCCCCTGTCTGGTGCCCTTCCCCATGCAGCACACTAGAGAGCAAACTAATTTGTCAATTATTCGTTGTTACCTTTTTTTTTTTTTTTTTTTTTTTTGGTTTTTACGAGACAGGGTTTCTCTGTATTGTTTTGGAGGCTATCGGTCCAGCCCGGCCTCGAACTCACAGAGATCCGCCTGCCTCTGCCTCCCGAGTGCTGGGATTAAAGGCGTGACCCACCACCGCCCGGCTCGTTGTTACCTTTTAAAATCACTTCTAGTCCTTTAAGATTGTGTCCTATTGCTTATGTCCACAGAAATTATATCCCAATCTTCTCCAAAACATTGCTTAGGGTTCTGATTCCATTGAGGGACTTTTAGGTTTTAAAAAATGCACCTATAAAACAGCAAGATGAAAATTCAGATGGTGGCTAAGGGGAAAAATCCCTAGTCACTGGTTTTCCAGATAAGATGAAACTTAGTTCTGTAAAAATTAATCCAGAGCATTTTGAACATTTTAGTGAAACTGGCAGGTATAAATACACTTCTGTTTTTCAAATTGGTTTTTAGTGCACCAGCAAATATTTTAAATGTCAAGAACTAAAATTATTTGTTATTCAAATTAAAATGTATATAATTCTTAGGAAAGAGTCATTAAATGTGATATTTTGAAAAAGTAATTAATTCAGAAATGTTTTCCTCCAAAATAGAATCATTGTCATCTTTTTTTATTTTTTTGA
This sequence comes from Mesocricetus auratus, assembly GCF_017639785.1. Taxonomy (NCBI): domain Eukaryota; kingdom Metazoa; phylum Chordata; class Mammalia; order Rodentia; family Cricetidae; genus Mesocricetus; species Mesocricetus auratus. The sequence goes on from NW_024429202.1 coordinate 18,533,079, forward strand.
TTGTGACAATCCAGGAACTATGTTTGCTTATATAACAGCCACCAAATTATTTTTTAATGTTTTAACCTAGAAAAATAACTCAAAAATATATAAACCCCCTACAATATATAAAAGATATATGCCACCCCCACAATAAATGTTCCAAAGAGCTTGGTATGTTAGAGTTGAAAGAAGAAGGGAACATATGCCCCCATCCTTAATTCAGAAACAATCTCCAATTGATAGCCACTTATAAATGAGAATTTAGTTTCCTCCAAAGGAGTCTTACTGGGGAAACAAACTACTCTTGAGGGGTAGGCTGCATGCCCAGCCATAGAGGGCCATCAGGAAACAAATTCAATAGCACTTTTGGAGGTCCCTTTTCTCTCAGTGTCATTGTGAACTCAGTTGGTTTGAGGAATGTTAGGAGACAAATAAAGCACAACTCTGGGTGTGTCTATGGTGGAACTTCCTACTGTGGATTGTCTAGCCTAATCCATGAATTAACTCCTTGATGGACTCCCAGCATGATGATGGCTTTATAGGTGATGGTGAAATGTAGGTGGGGAGGTTGGGACAAGTTGGAGGAAAGAGATCACTGGGGGCATGTCTTTGAGCATTGTACCTTGCCATAGGTCCTTCCTGTGTCCCGACGGTTCTTCCATTTCTTACTCTTCCTACCTGGAAGCTACAATAAATCCTTCTTTTGGGTTGTTTTTGCCAGGCATTTCATCACTGACTGCAGATGGTCTTAAGTATTAAAACATTAATTATTTAAGCCTTTTAAGAAAAATAATGTAGACCAGGTGGTCTAAAATAGAAGTGAAGAAATTAATTTGAAAGTATTCATAATGTCCCCATGACTTCTTGTTTTCTATTATAATTTCCCATCCCTGTCTCAATTATTTCTACTAAATAGGCTTTAATGAGGACAATCAGCTGTGAAATTGTATTGTCTCACCTGAGCCTGCATTTCATGATCCCATGTGTTCTTTATGTAGATGTATTATAATAAACAATTGTTTTTCAGACATCTTCAAATATCCCTTTTGAGGATGGGGCCACATGGAGGATATTCTAGTTTCTCTTTTCCAAGTTTCTGCTAAGAATGAACTTCATGAAAAGTCTCTATTTCTGTGACCAGTCTTTGTAACCATGTGGCTCCTTTTCCTTTGCTGTGTGATAGTCATACTGAGTAGTAGACTTTGGAATGCAGAATCTTTGGTGCCTGGAGGATTCTGATACTTTTACCAGGCTAATGATAGTTCATGGAGACACACGGAAGTCATAAATATTGAGTGCTACTCCAAAAAGTTTCCCACTTGTCCTGGTGAGTGCCCACCTGTTGTGCATCGGGAATGTGAGACGGTAGCCTAAATTGGAATGGAGTTGGAGATGATATTGTATTACAATAGGGACTTAGCTCATTTTGTGTTTGGGTCCTACACTTGTACTTGTTAAGAGATACCCTGCAGTCACTACATTTCTCAAGTTCATATGAGGCACATTGACCTACACATTCTGCAATACTAGTTCTACACTTTACCATTGAAATGGAAAACCTCTAGGAATGGAGTCTTGGAATTTTCAGTTTTAAGAACTTTATTGTATGCTAAACATGGTGTGGCATACTTCCAATTCCAGCACTTGGGTGGCTGAGGAGAGGCGGGAATCGTGAGTTTGAGGTCAGTCTGGATTATAGAATAAGTCTGACACAGCTTTGGCTGCCTAGTAAAACTGTTTAAAACAAACTAACAATGACTTTTTCTTTGACAAGCTCAATTTCTTCAAGTCACAGTTTCCTCAAAACCAACAGGATTGCTTTGAACTAAATAACTGTTAGAGTTAAAACAGGCATCTTCTAAATTTTTATAGTAATTTTCACATCTTACCATTTCATATTTGCATACTTGTTCTTTTATCCTTGTATCATAAGGACCTTAACAGTAGTATACAGTGCTTCTTCTCAATGCTAGTGAGACTTCTGAAACATACTTGGTATCATATGAATGTTTGTTTCATCGATCTTAGTTAAAGATATAGATGAATACTTAAACTTGAACTACGGTTTCACATCCAGGATTTTCCTACTTTGACTGACTAACTTATCACACTTGGTATAAAGGATGAATTTGAAATTTCTTCTACATTGATTAATGTTTATTAATTAAATAAAGACCATGTTAGCAGACCTTATTGCGGAATTGACATAAAAGAATGTGAAGTATGAGACACAGAAATCATAATTCCATTAGAAGTGATAGTTTCAGTTCCTAGTGAAGTGCTTTGATGGTTCAATATGTTTGGTACTTCAATGGTCTCTCAATGTGAGTAGCAGACCAACTGCAATGCAATGGAATGCAATAAGTCAAACACATAAATCAATTAAGTTGACATCTGAAATGCAGAAATGTAGAAAATATGCTTTCTATTTAAGTATTTCATGAAGTGTGTTTGGAATTTAGTAACAAGCTGTTGGGAAGGTTGACTATTGGTGGACTTATGCAGTTATATTCTCTGGTAATGAGCATCGGTAATCTGTAACAGGAGGAAATTAAGCATCAGAAGGAACTTGATCTTATGAAACCTGTGAAGTCATAGAAATAATATTAGTTAGAAAAAATACTTAAGTTATTTGTGGATGACAAAAAATATTATCTTATCAGCCAGGATTATGCAAATGAGTCTCTCTGGGGTGAATTCCAGTATGTCAGACATACAGATATAAATAGTGTTTATTAGGAGAAACATTTTAAAAAGGATAGTGGCCATGCTGAACTCAGTGGCTTAGGTCAGGCAGAAATATTGTGTTTGCACCTGCCTGGCAGTCCAGGTGAGACTCTCATCAGCTCTGCACAGATTTACAAGGAAGAAGGTCAGAGGACATCTGCATAATCACGTAACAGTAGATGCCCGTGTTTGAGCAAGTGGCCTTGCTAAAAGGGGGTAATATTTGGAAACCAGTATCTGGTGTCAACCACTTCTTCAGTTGCACTAAGTGACCTGCAGAGTCAGCTCTCTGAGAAGTCAGGGAAGGAGAAGAAAATATGCCTTTGGCACCATTCCATTTTGTCATTGTCAGTCACGCCCCTTGGTTCCTAGGGATGCAATGAATTTGAATATTCCCCAGCTCTGAATGACTCCAGATGGACATGTTTTCTGCATGGTTCTTGGGGTAAAGCTGTTATGTGGCCCTGGCTGGGAGCCAAGCATCATCTCACCTGCTAGGTAAGATTTCTAGTGCCAGCCCAGATGAAATTGTCCACCACACTTACTTCTACCAATGAGTGTATTTCTTTTTTTTTCTCATCCCTGTAACCAAACTTCTAAGAAAAGAAACTGACTCAAAGGAGGAAACATTTCTTTGGATTGCGTTTTAGAGACCGCGGTTCATCTTGGTGGGGAAGCTCCATGGAGAAGCTCAGGCTGCGGCAGCTGCAGTGTGTGACTGTGGCCCCCCACATCTTAGAGGATCAGGAAACTGAGCACTCCGGCTCTCAGCACGGCCAGGCCATAACTGCCAGTGACCCACCTTCAGCATCATGCCTCCCATCCAAAAGGTTCCACGACGTCTCCAACCACCTCAAGCCGTTCAAATGTGTGACCTTGTGTGAAATGTTTCATGTTCAAACCACAGCACTGATTCACATCAGATACTTTGGCAAAGTATTTTAGAAAATTACTTGAGGGCTCTGAAAATTTGAACAGCAGGCAAATTAGAGAAGAAACAAAACCTTGACGAATGACTCTTAACTGTGTGAAAAGAAAAGGAGTGTTTTCGTTTTCCTCATTTATTCCCTTCTTGCTTCTTCCCTTATCTTCTTTCTCCATTAGCCCATCCCCTAGTTATGATTACTCTTTTTCCTAGGATTTTTGTTTCGGTCTTTGTTTTGTGTTTTTGAAGTCTTCATATGATATTTAGCCCAGGATGGCTTTGAGCTCATGATCCACCCAAATTCTGAGATAGCAGTTCACACCTGTGTCTTGAGCTATGGCTCAGTGGTTAAAAGCACCAACTGTTCTTACAAGGTACATGAGCTAAGTTCCCAGCACAGAGGATCATGTCCTCCTCCTCCTCCTCCTCCTCCTCCTCCTCCTGCTCCTCCTTATTCTTCCTTCTTTTTTGTGCAATATGCTACCATGCTTAACCATCATCTGATTTCCACTCACAATTTGTGCTAACTCAGGCAGCATTAAACACTGAAAACTAGTCGTCAGAGTGCCCCACAAAATGAGCTCCTATATGTAGAGGTGTTAAAAACCCATTCTAGTCTACCTCACTATCTCTATTGCTTCCCCCAGATGTTCCAGTGCCTGGCATCCTGGACACACAAACACATAACCTTAAAATGTAATCTTTTCTTGTTTGCCCCCCAAGATCTCACATTGAAACGGCAAAATAAAATACACTACAACTTTTAAAATCTTACAGTCTTTAAGGTATTCAGCACTTCAAAAGTCCAAACATACCTTTAAAAAACCCGAAGTCTCATACTGAGCTCTTATAAAGTTAAAAAAAAAATAAGTTACATATTTTTTTCATTCTGAGAGGGAATCATCATGGCAATGTTACAATCCAATAAAAACAAAGACAAAAAAATCCAACAGTATAAAAGCTTAATTGATGACACCTGGAACTCACGCACGATCTGGGCTCCAAAAAGCTTGGGCGGTCGCACTTTTTTATCTCTGCTACCCATGTTACATGCGGCTCACGCTGACTCTGCTCCATTCCTGCCATTGTGTTTAGCAGATAGATGTCCCACAGTCCTGACATCTCCAATATCCCAGGGTTTTCACTACACGTGAGTCTGCATCTTCACTTTTGGCCTTCACTGTTGTTCTTCTGAGCTTGTCACACCATACAAAGGCTCAGGTGCTCTCCATAACTCCTGCATGTCTTGAAAGCATGTGTGTAAAGTTCTTACACTTTTTTCACTAAGTTGATGATAAGAAACCTTGCACCCTGCCCTCCCAGTGGGCTACAACGTCTGTGTACTGACCTTCAGAAAATGCTTTCTAGAACATTTTGCCTCAATGATACCCATGATTCTAAAATAACAGCTGATTTTCAGCCCCAAATAATCAGCATCCATTGTCCCAGTAAAGCAAAGGTTTTCACTTCAGTGGTTCTCTTCTCTTATTAACGACTGTGGATTGTTCAGCAGCAAACTTAACAGGAAGTACAGATTCTTCTTCACACTGCCACACAAACAGTTCTGATAAGAGTATTAGAGGGGCTCTCACACTTGCCTCTGAAATTTCACAAGCCATTCCTCAATCGTCTGCATTTATCTCAGCATTCTTACCTTCCAAATTCCCACAGAACAGTGATACTAAAATATGTCTTTCCCAGCCCTAAGTGCCAAATGATTTAGCATCGTATCCGCAGAACAATGTGGTCAAGTCTGTAACAGTAATGCTATAATATGAATCCTGGCACCAATTTCCATCCCAGTCTGCTTTTCTGGAGCATAACTTTTCCACCATGGGAAAACTGTATTTCAGTTATAGGTCACAGTCCATCATCAACGAAGCCAGGTCAGAAGCTCAAGTCAGGAACTGGGATGCAGAAATTAAAGCAGAGATTACCGAGGGATGCTGCTTACTGGCTTGATTTCTGAATCGTGGTGAGCAACTATGTTTTTTTATATATAAGGCCCAGGACTAATTGCCTAAGGATGGAACTGCCCACAGTGGGCCGGCTCTACTACATCAATTCTTCTTCCCAGGTAACTTCTAGGTTTGTGTCAAATAGGCAGCTGAAACTAGTTATAACACATGCTTGTAACATGCATGTGTTGGTGCTATAGACAACTCACCCTTGCGTCTTAGGAGGAAGGTAGAAAAATGTAATTATAGAACAATGTAATTGTTCAATAAGCCGTTACCCAAGGCTCAGGATAGTATCAGAGCACTTCAGACAGAAATAAGAACAAGAGTAGGACAGTAAAGCAAAAATAATGATGTTAAATCAACATAACACACAAACGATGAACCACAGTTTAATGGAAACCCTCCCTCTAAAGAAAACTTTAGCAGAGTCCAAGATTTAATAAAATAATATGTAAAATGCTGCCTGAGTCAACTCAGTGGTTAAGAGACCTTCTTGCTCTTGCAGAGAACCAGAATGTGGGTTCTCAGAAATCACACCCAGTCAGTTCACAGACACCTGTATACCAGTTTACATTATCCCAAACTTCTTCTAACCCATGGGCATCTGCACACATGTGGCACAAATTACATGACAATGGTTGTACATGTTGAGAAATGTGTCACTGAGTCATTTTTGCTTCTGTGTGAACACCCTAGAGTGTATTTACAGAAACCAGAGTAATACAACTTGACTAGGCAGCATAATTTATGAGAACAGTATTGTTCGTGTAGTTCCCTATGGACTGAAAGGTTATGCAGTGCATAATAATACATAAGTATATGTTTTACACTATCCATGTTGAGTATAAAGTATAACCAGTTATCTGACACCTAGAATTTGATGTATGTTATTTTTTATTTTGAATTTTATACTTACCTTTAGTATTTATAAGTCAGTTATAAGAGGTATATTAGGGGTTGGAAAGGTGGCACTGGTGCAAAAGATGTGCCTAGAACATAAATAACAAGAGTTAGTCCTCCATATTGATTTTCTTGGGGTTTATATGTATTATATTCTACTATGCATTATCACTTTCTAGTTAAGTAACATGCTTTCTCATTATATTTTCATATGACATTAACATATTTTCATGTTTTCACTAAATTAAAAGCACCCAAAAGACTAACATTGTGGCTTAGTGAGTATGGGTGGCACTGAACAGGATAATAGTTTAATCTGCAGAACCCATATGGCAGGAAGATAAATTTGACTCCTGAAAGTTGTCCTCTGACCTTTGCACACACATCATAGAACAGGCATATCACACACCCTACCCCTTCATGTGCAAAATAAATGCACAAATGAAAAATAAATAATTGAAAAAAATTTAAAGCACACATTAGTTCACAAGAGTTTAATTATAAAACCGATGTAGATTTAGCATATATTCTAAGTACATAATTTGTCCACTTTATACATTACCACTGTATTCAACTAGCTGAATAATTTGTTGAAGTAGAGAATTAAAAAGTATGAAATTGCAGTTTTTTTCTTGTCTTCTATGTATCTCCTCTGTTCAAGCATAAGCTTCATTTTGGTCAGGTTTCACTTAGGGAAATAAAATTCAAAACAAATAAAATCAAAATATAATTGCTATGAATTTCAAGATAGTGATAGCAGGAGCTTTGGCTAAGCTGTGGGGCCCCTCTGAATTAGAGAACCCCTGGCAGTAAGCTATTGCAATCCCTTGAGCTTGTTCTTGATTACATATTTTAGTGGTACTTTTTCTGTCTGTTCTTTTGTCTTACAAGCAATATACCACAGCAAAGCAAAACCACAGGGGGAAAAATGTGTTGTTGTTTTCTTGAGAAATCTATTTAATCAAACACTAAAGAGACTGTAGCCCTATAAATGACTTCTGCTTGTCAATGTTTCCTGGGTGCCATCCTACTTAGGCTCATCCTCATTCCTAAACAGCTTCTCCAATGACAAAGAGGAAGGAGCACCCCGTTTCTCTCCTGTCAGAGAAGCAGATAGCTCCCAGCCGTCTCCAACCTCAGAACTCATTTGTTTACTACGTGTTTATCTACAGAAGTGGCATGCAACCATGATCACAAACATATTAGACTACATGTCTCATACGTCTGTAGGCCTTGTTTTTCCTACTTTAGAAGAGGGCTCCCTCTCTTTGTTACTATACAGCACCTACAATACAGTTTAAAGCTTGGTAGTTTATATTTCAATAAATGTTACTAAATATACCTAGTAGTCACCACTTAGATCCAGCTACAGAATACATAAAGTTTCAAGAATTTAAGGCCTCTCATAATAATAAAAAAACTATCCATCCCTTCACTATATAGTAATTGCTATGATCTGTATTACCATCTTGCCTATTTTTTTAAATTTAATACTGCCATCTGGACCCATATAACATATATGGCAAATAACATGAAATGACATTCAAACTCTATTAATCAGCAAAATTCATGAACAAACATATGAGAAACAATTTATATCTACCTAATATGAACAAAAACTAAAGTAATATTTCTAGTGTTGGAAAAATTGAAAGCAATGAAACTGTTGGAGAGGAATTGTGGAAAATATGAGTATACAGGAATAAACATGGTTATTATGAACATGGGCAAATACCATATGAAGTTTAAATAACAATTTTAACCACAGATTATCATATGCGCAAATGTTCTTACAAGGCACATGCAAGAATGTTTTATCCTAACTTAAAAAAGTAATGAATGTCCATCCAATAATTCTCTCTTTGAGTGGAGAATTTGCAGCACACTCATGTACCAAAATAGTACATGAAATGTTAAATTATTGTACACATATATGTAGAGATTTCAGAAAGCAAGTAAATTTTCACCACTCTATTTTATAGGCACAGTGAGCAATTATTCATTTATTTTGTTCCTTAAAATGTACTTATCTGCTACAAATCCTTACCTGTACTTGACATATTATACAATTACAAAATTGTTTGGTGAAGGCATACAAGCAACAGGTCAAAAGACAAGAGTTCATTCCAGGGACCAAACTCAGATCACCAGTTTTGCACAGCAAGTGACTTTACCCACTGAGCAAAACTGCCTACCTTCCCAACAAAACTGTTTTTATTATTTAAGTATGTAGAATGTATCACAGTAGCGTCAGCATTAAACATAAAACATACAAATAGTGTTATTGGAATAATAGAGAAAGACCTTGGCACTATTTTCAAATAATAAAAATATTTATTGTTAGACTTTGAGAAGGAATATTTATTGGGATATCTAAGATAATCATAAATATTAAAAACACTTCATATACTTTCCAAACTACTAGTAGAAAAGAATAGACTGCTAAAAATAATCTAAATGGGCAAGAGAAAAGAAACTTGGATCAGAGGTATAAATAAGAAGTAGAAAATAAGATTAAAATGGAATTATACCAGTAGTTGAGTTCTGTATACAGGGACCAAATATTTCCATAAAAGACAAATGTTGCATGGAAGGTGGTGGTACATGCCTTTAATTCCAGCATCCGGGATGCATAGGCCAGAGGGTCTCTATGAATTCAAGGCCAATTCCAGGGAAGACAAGACTGTTTCACAGAGAAACCCCGTGTCAAAAAAACTAAAACCAACCAAACAACCAAACAAAAAAGATGAATGTTAGGAACTGGAGTGATGGTTCGGTGGTTAAGAGTGCTGGCTGCTCTCCCAGAGGACTTATGTTCAGTTTCCAACACCCACGTCTGAGCGTTCAACTGCCTGTGACAAGATAGGTAGGAGTGTGCATTCCTTCCCACCAGCCTGGTCTCAGAGCCGCATCAGTCCCAAATGAGCATGCAGGACACTACATTAATTATGAAGCTGTTGGCCATTTGCTATGGTTTCTTAATGGCTAGCTATGACTTAATTATTAACCCATAGTTGCTAATATATACTTTATAAGGTCTTATCTTACCAAGAAACCCAGACTTGTGCCCTCTCCTCCAGGGATCACATGGCAACTCCTACTCTTGACTTCACTTCCCAGAATCCTCCTCAACTCCTAGTCCCACCTATCTTGCTTTCCTATTGGCCAACACTGCTTTATTTATCAACCAATAGGACAACATATATACAGAAGGACTTTCCCCCATCTCTTAGGCATATTATTTCATGGACCTAACTTTCCAAAAAATGATTTTGCTTCAGAGGTTTCTTGCTCCTCTTAGAGCTCTAAGGCATAATGAACTCTGAAAGCTCTGCTTTCTTCTCTCCAGAACCCACCTATTGGGTCTCATGGCCTTTACATTGGGAGATCAGCAGTTAAAGATAAAAGGCCCTCTGCACATTGTCCCATGCCCATCTCCAATGAAGCTTATTTTCTCTGTTATGATGTAACTAGGGGAGACCTTCTAAAATCTTTTATAAAAACAAGAGTTGCTTGGGATTTTCTTTCTGTTTGGCTTCTCTGGAACTACCCGAAGCAGCAGTAACTTCCCTTATTAAAATACAGATGTGTAGGACTGATGTAACGGGTATGCCGGGAAACCCATTTGTAGAAGTCAGTACACACAAATTTGTGATTATGTACTTTATAATTTTATTTTATTCATTTGTTTATTTATGAATGTTTGTGCATATGTGCATGTTTTAGCGGGTGTGCATGAACATGTGTGCTGTGAAAGTGGAAGCCAGAGTTCAATGTTGAGTGCTTTCCTCAATTACTCTCAACCTTTGTTTTTGAGGCAAGTCTCTCACAGAACCTGGAGTTTCATGATTGGTTATCCTGGCTGACCAGCAAGACCCATAGATACTTCCCTCTCTGCCTTCCCAGTGCTGGAATTTTAGGTTCATCCCTCAGGTCTGGCTTTGTAGGTTTTTTCTTAGAGTGGCTTTGACTCATTCATTTGGCAAGAATTTATGGATAAATCCTTCTATGGCAATCTTGAGGATACAAGGAACAGACAGATACGACTAAAGGTGCAAATGAAGGGAGCTGATGTAAATAAATTATTTTAATATGTTACAGCCAGTGAATATGTTGGCTAATGAGTGCAGTACTGGGCAATTACAACCAGGCTGTTTTAATTAGACCTTTCTTCTTAGTTATAAAGACAGAGGTTCCCCGAGAATGCCTTAAGTCATTTGGAGTTTATTAAAAGGCTCCACATGGAAGTGAATAAGTAAAACAGAGATTGTGCTCATTTGTTTTAGCTTCCTGCCAGTCTAAAGAATGCATCAAACCAGGCCCCACAAGAAGAACTAGACTCTTCTTTGCTAGAGCCCAGTTTCATCGACTTCAGAAATGCAAAAAGATATGCTTTCTAACATCAATGTTCCATCCATAACATTTTCATCCCTCATGCTGTCTAGTCTTGCTGACTAAGTTTTTATTTGCCTCCTCCCTTGCAAATCATAGCTTGTATTTCTTGCTTCCTTCTTCTGGTGTTTAATTTCTCAGTGTTGAACCATCCCTGCATCCCTGGGATGAAGACTACTTGATTATGGTGGATAATTTTTCTGATGTGTTCTTGGATCCGATTTTCCAGTATTTTATTGAGTATTTTTGCATCCATGTTCATGAGGTATATTGGTCTGAAGTTCTCTTTCTTAGTTATGTCTTTGTGTGGCTTGGGTATCATGGTTATTGAAGCCTCGTAAAAAGAGTTTGTCAATGACCCTTCTGCTTGTATTGCATGGAATAGTTTGAGGAGAATTGGTATTAGTTGTTCTTTGAATTTCTGGTAGAATTCTGCACTGAGGCCATCTGGCCCTGGGCTTTTTTTGCTTGGGAGACTATTGATGACTGCTTCTATTTCATTAGGGGTTATAAGTCTAAGGATGACACCAACTGGCAAACTAAGTAGTAGTGGAGAGGCTACCTTAAATGCCCTTCCCTGATAATGAGATTAATGGCTACCTTATATGCCATCCTAGAGCCTTCATCCAGTGGCTGATGGAAGCAGAGGCAGACACCCACAGCTAAACAGTGAACTGAACTCCTGGAACCCAGTTGCAGACAGGGAGGAGTGATGAGCAAAGAGGTCAAGACCTGTGTGGTGAAACCCACAGAAACTGCTGACCTGAACAAGGGTGAGGTCATGGACCCCGCCATGATCAAGTAGGCTTCATCCCAGAGTTGCAGGGATGGTTCAACATACGAAAATCCATCAATTTAATCCACCATATAAACAAGCTGAGAAACAAAAATCACATGATCATTTCACTAGATGCTGAAAAAGCCTTTGAAAAATCCAACACCCCTTCATGATAAAAGTCTTGGAGAGATCAGGGATAACAAGAACATACCTAAACATAATTAAAGCTATGTACAGCAAACCAACAGGCAACATCAAACTAAATGAACAGAAACTCAATGCGATTCCTCTAAAATCAGGATCCAGATCCCCTAAACCTGGCCGACAGTGAGGAGGCCTGGACAATCAGTGGGGCCTTGAGTAGTAGATCAGTATTTAGCCCTAGCATACAAATGGACTTTGGGACCCTATTACACATAGAGGGAATGCTCTCTCAGCCTGGACACAGGATGAAATGACATACTCTGGACATCCCCCATGGAGATCCTCACCCTCCCTGGGGAGAGGAGTAGGAATTGGTTGGGGGATGAAGGAAGATGGGAGCGAGAGGGAGCTGGGATTAACATGTGAAGCAAGCTTGTTTCTAATTTAAATAAAAGAGATTATATGAAAATCAATTAAACATATTTTTGCATCATTAAACAAATGTTCTATAGCATAAACAAATGTAACACAACTTAATATTCTAGAACAACTGGCTTCTCTCTCCTTACCAGGTCCCTTATCTTTTCAAATAGCCAGAATCATAGCAAACACACTCTGCCTATGAATATACAGAGTTATGGTTGGGTTCAAGAGGCCTGTTGCATTAGGATGTTTGAGTCTAGGTCTGACAAGACAAATATGAATGTCAGTGTTTTAAAAAGCTTACATCATATTTAGGTAATCCCCAAATCCCACTGCAAGACTGTTTTGGAAACATGGTGGTTATACAGCAGATGTCAAGCTACTCTATAATGTGAGACTAGAAGAATAAGGCATCTACCTGATAGTCTCTATGTTCTTGACTTAAAGCCAACAATGTATCAATTCATGCAATTTCTCTATGGGTACCACAGCATTAAAATTTTTGCTTTTTTTCCAAGTATCCTCTAGTTTTATGTGTATAGCACATATAAAGTAATATTTAAATAGTAATGTTTGGAGCCTATAAGACATTCGAGCATAACTGTTATGATATGCTAACAGGGAAGTCATAATTTTAACCGTACAATTGTCAGAAGTATTTGTATAATTGACTTATTTAGTAAATCAAAGTAAGTAAGTAAGTTCAGGTATGGTGGTGTATACCTTTAAATCCAGCATTTGGGTGACAGAGGCAGGTGAATCTACATTCAAGGCAAACTTGGTCTATATAAAACATTCTGTGCCAGCCGGGCGTTGGTGGCGCACGCCTTTAATCCCAGCACTCCGGAGGCAGAGGCAGGCGGATCTCTGTGAGTTCGAGGTCAGCCTGGTCTACAGAGTGAGTTCCAGGACAGCCTCCAAAGCCACAGAGAAACCTTGTCTCGAAAAAAAAAAGTTCTGTGCCAACTGTCAAAGGAAACTGTAAAGCAAATTTTTATTCTGTATTTTATATTTAATTTATACATTTTGCAAAGTCATTAGCATATATTGAATCGTTTGAAGCAGCAGTTGAATCTCCTATAGTTTATACTTTCTCTCCTGTTTGCACCGGGGAAAGATTGGATGATAAAACTGAATGTACTGAAGAGATTCCTTGATTGCAAAGAAAGTTATAACTGGATTGATAGATCCTATGATCAGCCAGGACTCATCAACATCTCAAGAATCTTACTGGGTAGTCAGTGTTATAGCCACATTGTGAACAAATGGTTTTAATAATCTTATCTTATATCCCATGTTCTAATGCTTTATTACCAAAATATACACTAATAAATAGTGTATATTTATTTTAAGTTGCAGTAATAATTGGATCAACTGAATGCAAACCTCACTGGTACCAACATCACACTGTCTTCAAATGAGGAAGAGAGTTCACACAATTATCAAGACTCCACTTTAAAACCAGCTCTCAAGGATTACTTCCCAGATTTATTTAAGCATGGAGTTTGATTATTCTTAATTAGCAAACAAGGACTGGAAATTACCATTTGTACCACATACTTAGGGAGATCGACATTTTCTACAGTTGTGTTATTGAAATCAAAGTCCCCAAGCAGATTAATCCTAGAGCCAGATTAAGCCCAGGACTGGATGGTTTTGTCTCAGCAGGGTACCAGCATGTATCACATTAACAATAGTGTCATTAACACAAATCTTCTCTGTAAGTTTCGTTGGAACATTTTAGTTTTATAGGGTCATATAAGGTTGAAACACTCCAGGAATTTGCACACGGATAGATACAGATAAATTACAGCTATAGACATGTAAATGACATCATAAAAACTTGATATTGGATTCCTGGATTTTTTTTTTGTCTTTAAAGGGATGCATTTTAAAAGCTTGAGAAACGCTATGTAATCATACAAAAGATGGAGGATTTTGTTCTCATTTAAATTGACACTGGAGAGTCAGTGCTCAAGATAGATGCAGTCAAGAGGAGAAAAGGAAAACCCAGACACTTAGCAGGTTTGTGAGTGGAAACTGCGTAGAAGAAAGTTCAATGGGGAGATGGAGGAGGTGGAGGGGATGCACGGGAGGTGCAGGGGATGCACGGGAGGTGCAGGGGATGCACGGGAGATGGTGTGTACAGGGAAAAGCCTGTAAGTTTCTAGGAAGGGGTCAGAGACAGGGAGGTGGGATTTCTTTTTTAATCTGTATAGAGAACAAAACTTAACTTTGTGAATGTTCAAGATTTTTTTAATTAAAAAATTAGTATTATGAATAAAAAAATTAGGCTCAAGGTATGAAGAGATAGCTCAGTGGGTAAGAGTGCTTGCTGTTCTCAAAGAGGACCGAAGTTCTCAGCACCCACATCAGGTGGTTCACAGTAGTCTGAAATTCCAGCTCCAGAGGATACAATGACCTCATCTGACCTTTTCAGGCATCTGCAGCTCCCTCTCCCCCTCTCTCTTACACACACACACACACACACACACACACACACGCACACACACACACACACACGGAAAATAAACTCCAAAATAAATGCTCACTTGTAATAAGGGGACGTAGACAATTTTAGCAGCTGATAAACACTGTACACATAAAATTCAGGAAAATAAACCCAGCATGTTCCGAATTCTGGTTTCATACTTTCAAAACTTGACTCTTTCCCAATACCCACAAAGTTCTAGTATCAGGCACTGGACACATATTCCCAACACAATACATCTCGGGTATTACCTTTTGTCACAGTCCCAGTTAAACTGGAATAGAAAACAGAGTATTCCTAGAAGCCAACCAAATACCTGGATACCCATTAACTATAACAGAGGATATATGAGACATGCAAATGTATTCCACTAGTACTACCTGAAAAAGCATTCCCAATGCTAAATAACACTACCTGACACTTTGTGTCTGTGACTACTCATATGACACTCCTATGAGACGTGTGATAGGAGGATGGTTCTGTGGGAAGACCCAGGAAACAGATTTCAATGAAAAAACGTTATGCAATCTTGGGAGAATGTGGTAGGGACTGTTTTAAGACCATGAGAAATGTCTATCGGTGTGGTCCTTAAATGGAAGCCTCATTAGTGTTATGGTGAATTTACTTCTGCAGTCATGAGAGTAAATGACAGTGATATCTAAAGACCTGAAGGAAGCTTAATTACCAATTACCTTTCAACAACTTCTCAAGAGACTGGCGTTTTCACTGTCTAATTATATGTTTATGACCAGTTGGTGTTCCTTTAAATGTCAGTCCACAAGTCTAGATTAAGTGAGGAGTCCCAGAATCACACAGGTTACAAGGCAATTAGAGCCTAGTAAATAGATGCTTGATCTGGGTGAATGGTAAAAGACCGAGTGCTATTTCAAAACCCATTGAAAATGTGTACTCGTATACAGTTGCCATTAGGTAAATGTGGCCCAAAGGAAAATGAAATATGAATATAAGTTGAATAATTCCCAAACTTGTGCAAAATTCCATCTTTCTTTTGCTGCTTAGAGTACGCCAATACTGGGGAAATATCAATTAGTGTGATGACTTAATGAAGCAAAAGAAAAAGATAAACTTGAAGGAATTACAGGGAATTTCTTGAGGGTCTTCTATTACATTTATCAAAACTACTTTGCACTTCAACTTGGGGGCAAGCTTCTCTAAAAAGACACTCATCAGAGGTACATTTACATACTAATGACATAAATTTTAAAAATCAATATTTGATATCCAATTAGTTATGGGCCTTTCCCCAATGAGGTCTCATTCATACAAACAATATTAACTGTTTATTTGGCACAGTCCTTAAACTGTCTCTAGCTAAAGGTTTCTAAAATTGAGGTTGAAGTGAAATTAGAATGGAAAAATAATTGCTGAAGTCATTTGATCTATTGAGACTTGATTAGAGAGTTAGATCAGGGAGTAGAAAGTGTAAAATTTAAATAAAATATTTAACATCAAAACTAAGTTGAGGGGGTTGATCAATGTGTCCTACTCTTGTTGAGTGCCAGAGTTCAGTTCCCATCACCCGCCTGGTGCTCACAGCCCCCTGAAACTCTACCTCCTGGGTATACAACATTGTCTTCTAAGCTCCTTGGATGCCTGCACCTGCATGTGCACAGACCCAGGCAAAGACACACATACATACATAAATTAAAAAGTTAAAATAAATATTAAAACATTAAGTAGAAATACTGACAGTATACACAAATAAAGTTTTAACATTGTTTCTTCTTATTTTCAAGGCCAAGCCAATTAGTGTCTTGTTTTTTATTGAAAATCCCAGAAAAATTAACTTATTTATATTTTTTGAGATAAGGAGCATTGTTAATAATGAATCTTGTTTTTTAATATGAAGATGAAACATTACACTGGTAATTGGTAATGCTGCAGAAAATTAGTCTTTCCTAATCCATAGGTATCATTGTTTGTTTTCATTATGCACAATAAAAAATGAACAGTGGATTTTTTATTAAAGAGTTATTAAACTTTTTCTTATTAAGAAATATCAGTGTCTCATTAACTATGCCAAAAATACAGTGCATCACAGAATCTGTGAAAAATGAAATCTCCTCTTGTCTTCACTTGGACTCTGCATGTCCTCTGTGAAAATCTTCATTCTATTGCTTCCACAAATGCATAAGTTAAGGTAATTCTGCTTGTTCCCGCTCTCTCTCATTTACATTACCTATCACCCATCTATCTTATCTATCATCTAGTTACCTATCTTCTTCATATTCTTTGTACCCTTTTCACGTATCTCTTTGTCTTTAGCCTACTAGTTCAATGTCTTCGTTGGAACCCCAATACAGCATCTTTTTTCATTCTCCTTCATTCAGTTTTCGCACCATATCTTGAAGATTAATCTTTACTACCATTTCATAAATTTATTCTCTCCTTTTATATTGATAGACTTGATGTAGTTTCATTACCTCTTTCATCGACTGTAGCAACAACAGCTTGGTTGATTCAAGTCTTCCCACTTGCAACTAAGAATTCAAATTACTCTAAAGGGAAATTTCTAAAATGCAAGGCCAATTACATTGTTTCCCCGCTTAAAATGTGTTTCTCATTATCTGCAATGTGAAGTTTCAATTTCTTGGTTTTATACATAGAAACTTTTACAGTCTAGTTTTGAACCGGCCAATTCTAATTGACTAAAGTCATACTGATTTTGCCTAGTACCAAACGTGGTATTTAAGAGCTCATGTTGTTGTGCATGCTATTGCCTTAGTGGAATGTTTACTCACTCTCTGATATGCCTATCAAACTGTTTTTGCAACTTTTAGAACATTTCTCAGTGTTATCTACATCTAAAAGTTCTTTCTAACCCCAATAGATACGTTTCATATTTGTAATTTAAACATTTTAAGCAAAGACTGAGATATATAAGTTGAAATCCAGTTTCTATCTTTATATAATTAGAAATTAGAAACTTATACAAAATTTGATAGTCAAAAACCTTAGGAATGGCAATGCCTATCATATTTGTCTATCAATTTTTAAGCTATTTCACATGCTACAGGCATGATTAGACATGCTCAGTGGTTCTCAACCTTCCTAATGCTGTAATACTTTAATATAGTTTCCCATGCTGTAGTGACCTTCAACCATAAGCATTATTTTTGTTGCCACTACATAATTTTAAGTTTGGTATTGTTACGAATCATAATATAAATATTTGTGTTTACCAATGGTCTTATGAGACCCCTGTGAAAGGGTCATTTGATTCCCAAAAGGGTGGAGATCTGTAGGGGGAGAACCACTTCATAAATTCTGATAAGGTTTCATAAAACTGTATGGTCTGTAAATCATGAGAGCAGGCAGAAATTAAATACAAAAGGTTACAATTTGAATTCAAATTTAAGGTAACAAATTCTGCAAAAATGAAGCAAACAAAAGTACATTATGAAAAGAACAGATGTTTCCATCAGGAAAGGAACCCTATTGTTAGGGAAAAGAGCAACATATGCTACCAAATACATAAATAAATCAAAAGCATGTTTTGTTAAAATCATTGAGTGTACTATGGATAATTTTAAATATCATGAATTAAAATCAGTTTTTAGAAATAATTTCTGCTTATAAACTGACATTATGAACTGTACATCCAAGTATTTTTTTCATCTAACTGTACACAAGTACCGTGTTTGAGATGCAATAATAAAAACACTTGGAGGCCTTAAATGATTTTAACATGTCTAAACTATGAATACATCATTTCACTTTTAGCCAGAAGAAAAATCTTGAGACTACCATACACTGCCAGTCCACGAGGAAATGCTTGTTCCATTACAAGTTTACGAACAGTATCCACTAAGAGCTCATCACTGTAGAAACATGAAAATGTGAATGTCACAATCCGCATTATCATACTGTGTGTGATCTAATTTTAGGATGGTAAATTGGGAAGTTGCCTGTGTATTTTGAAATAAAAAACACCCAGGTATTAACATTTTAGTGGCATTTTCTTCTTGGCATGTTCCCCCCCCAGTGGAATGGATGTGCTATGTTTGAAATGTACCTTATACATTGGTGTGAAAAAAAATCTTGAAATTGACAGGAAATGTAGACATAAGTACAATTTTTCATGAATTGGCTCTTGAGCAAAATCCTCTGGCTCCTCACTGAGTTATATATAAATGAGCAAATGAGCTCCTAGAACCAAATGGCTTCACAATCATATGCATGGAGGACCTTATAACCAACAATTGAGCCCTTTTCTCAAGGTAAAGAAGAAACTTCTTAGGGCTATGATGAGAAATTTAGTGGGGTGAGGGGTGGGGTGCGGGATCAGGATGACAGTGGAATAGCTGTGAGAAAAAAGAGTTAATATGATGTTGGAAAGAAAAGGCTGGCATGCTTATGCTCCCTCAGTCCCACATCAATCTTCACCCCCAGATCACTCCTAAATCCCTTTGACAGGAGATTAAGTATAAGGGAAACCAGGAGCACAGAGAACTAAATACTATATAAACACATTATGAATCAAGACAGACATGCAATGTCACCAAGCAGCAAAGCTTCAGTGTAACCTGGCTGAAGGAATTAAAATAGCTAAAGAAAGAATTTGTCATGCAAAAGAAGGATTATCTTTGGGTCAAAATGACAGTCTTAGAAACACAAATCATAATGCTGATTTTCACTTAATCTAGTGTTTTCAGTTTCCACAAAAGTAATGCATCTCAAAAGTTTGAGGTAACAATGCTCAGCTATTTAAAAATATGAAAATGGCAGAATCCAAATATGCTACCAATAGTTAATTTGAACATATAGCTCTATACAGTTAATTTGGACACAGAGTTGAACTTCCCTGTGGCTTAAACGTAATTTCAGGTACAAACCATATAAATCCATGTTTCAGTTCCCTTTGTGCAGTTAGGGCGGTTCAGTGCAGAGCTAAGTTCCTGCTCAGTTCTGAGATCCTTTTAGGTTGCCCTCCTGCCATGAGCTCCTACTTCTAATTCAGCCTACTTCTACTTTGCAGGTGCAGGTCCAGAGGACTTCTTGGCTTTTGAAGAGACCAGGTCCTCCTTCTGTTTCCTCTCCCTTCCATCCTCCTATGCTCCCCACCGACCCCTGATCTCATCCCCCATCCATTCCCCAGGGAGGGTGAGGCCTTCCATGAGGCATCATCAAAATCTGTCAAGTCATTTTGGGCAGGGCCTAGGCCCTACCCTGTGTATCTAGGCTAAGAGAGTATCTCTCCATGGGAAATGGGCTCCCAAAGTCTATTCGTGCATTAGGGATACATCCTGATTCCACTGCCAGAGGCCCCATAAATTGCCCAGTGCTCCTAACTGACACTCATGTTCAGGGGACATAGTTTGGTCCTATGTTGGTTCCCCCAGCTGTCAGACTGGGGTTCATGAATTCCCACTTGCTCAGGTCAGCTGTTTCTGTGGGTTTTCCCTTTGTTCATCACTCCTCTCTCTCTGAGACTGAATTCCAGGAGCTCAGCTCAGTGTTTTGATGTGGGTTTCTGCTTCTGCTTCCATCAGCTAATGGATGAAGGTTCTAGGATGGCATTTAAGGCAGTCATTCTCATTATAGGGGAAGGGTGTTTGAGGTAGTCTCTCCACCATTACTTAGGTTCCTAGTTAGGGTCATTCATATTGATCTCTGTAAAATTCCCTAGTGCCACATTTCTTTTTAAACCTATAGTGGCTCCCTCTGTTGATGCGTCTCTTTGCTGGTTCTCCTGTATTCCTCTCCCCACTCAATCTTTCCGATCTCTCATGTTCTCCCCCCTCCTCTTCTTCCCTCCTCTTTCTCCTACCTCCCTCCCCAATTCCACCATGCTCTCAATTTGTTCAGTGGCTCTTGTCTTTTCTGCTTCACTAGGGGAACCTTGTATGTTTCTCTTATTGTCCTCCTTGTTTCCCAGCTTCTCTGGAGGTGTGGGTTGTAGGCTGGTAATCCTTTACTCTATGTCTAATATCCGTATATGTGTGAGAACATACCATGTCTGTCTTTCTACTAATTCTTATAATCAGTATTCTTTTGAATTTTGTCTTCTAGTTTATGTCAGTTAATCAGAATCTTACCTTGATTTTCCAAAAGTATTTAATAAAAGGATGGTGGCCACATCAAATACTTATATTCCCTGGGTCCCAAACACACTCTCAACTTCTCAGCTCAAGGAGGAAGCATACTTTGAGTACTTTGGGGAGCAAAAATAACTGTCTTTGCTCTAGCCTTCCTATTTAGGCCAAGAGAATTCTCAGGAAGACATTCTTCAGCAGAAGTTTCATTCCTGTGTGTTAGGAAATCACAGTTGTCAATCTGATGAGTTACACAATCACCTGAGAGAGGCATATCCCCTACCTCCACCTATTTAAATTTTAATTTGAACAGAATTACATCAGTTTTCCTACTCCATACCTGTCCCTGCTTGTCTTGAGCTGTAAAGAATCCCCCACTTTGACTAGCCATGGTGATACAGTTTTATGAAAATATCTCTTACATTCAAACAAATTGGACTTTGTGGGGCCCAACCTCACAGCCAAACAAGTATGTAATGCACCTTGAGATCACTTAAGATTTAAGCTGCTATCCTACTCTGTAGTCAGTCTAAGTTTAGTCTGCCTTTACAAAGAAAAATGCACAAACCAACCTTATTGGTCTTGAATTTCTCATGCAATTAGCTTTACAACCTGAGGCTAATGCATAACTTTAATTTTAAATTGTGTACTTTTCCATGCTTCTGACCCAGAACAATGTGTGTGTCTTTGTGTATTGAAGCAATTGTTATGGAATAGTTTTTGAGTACACTGTAAAGATGTGTCTTTAGCAAGGCTCCTTCTGATTGGTTTAATAAAAGAGCTGACTGGCCAGTAGCTAGGACAGGACAGCCAGATAGGGGATGCTGGAGGAAGGAGGGTGGAGTCTCTGGAGTCTTGAGAGGCACAGAGAAAAGGAAGATGAATGTGCCATGTTGAAAGTCAGCCATGTGGCAGAGGGTAGATAAGAAACATGGGTTAATTAAAAATGTCAGAGTTAGCTAGTAACCAGCCTGAGCTATCAACAAAGCATTTATAATTAATAATAGGTCTCTGAATGGCTATTTGTGAGTGGCTCCGGGAGACACAGAGAAACTCCATTTACAAGTAATTTGATGACAACAACCCAACAGATTGGAAGCAACCTCATACAATAAATATTTATAAAAATTGGATTTGAAATATCAGATAATTGTATGGGTGCAGAAGGAGATTACATTCCCCAGCCTGCAGCGTTTTTTGGAAGGTGGGAGAACCTATAGAAGGTGGGTCCAATGACAATTATGCCACTGAGGGCATGTCTTTTGAGGGGACTCAGTTCTCTTCCTCTTCCTTTGCTTCTCAATCACCATGAGGAAAGTTCTTCTATACTATGTCCTCTTGTACAATATGCTGTGACAAAGACAAAGCAGTATGATCTAGTAACTATAGGTTGAAATCCCGAAACTATGAACCAAAAATAAGACTTTCCCCTTTTTAAGTTGATTGCCTCAAGTACTTTCTCTTGAGTACAGTTTCTCAAGTGAGAAAAAAAATTTTACTGCAAGAGGTCTCAAGGAACCTATTTAGAGAATTTGAAAATGGACACAACACTGAGATGTACAGAAAGTTCTTGTCTGAGGCCTGAACAAATTATACCCACTGTGGAATGGGAACTGAGCCAGTAGACGATTGATTACTCATCCATACTCTCTTTCCATTGGTTCTGCATTGTATCAAGTCTACAGTCAAAACTAAACACCACACCAGGATTTATTTATTTAATTTAAACATGCACTAATACAACACGGGAGCCATCATAGGAGTTCCCTCTGCTTCACTAAATGTTTACGGCAATGTCTGTTTTGTCTACTTGAGAATATTACAACCACCCACAATGTCATTATCAGTATGTTTATAACTCTTGACATCTTATGTGAAACCACCATGGAAATTCACAAGTTTGCACAGATGAAAACATCACGTGGTAACTGCAGTGCCCAGGCAAACAATGACGTGGCCTGGTCACCAGCAAATTATCAAGTCATTGGGGCAGCCAGCATTGTTTTACTCTGAGTCATTCCTGCACCGAGATGATTTCTGCTTGGATACTGGGAACAAAACCTCGTTTGGGGACGTAATGGAAGCCCCTAAACCTCATAGGGACCTTCAGAGGCACAGGGCACACCCGGCGGCTCAGTGGAAGCCACCGCGATCCAGCGGAATGCGGCCTGCGCGTGGGCGGGCAGCGTGGTGACGTCACCGCGCGTCGGCTACGCCCCGCCCGGGTTCGGATGGTCACCAGGGGACGCTCGCGGGTCGGATCGCCTTGGCAACCCGCCGCTCCGCCCCTCCACCCCTTTAACCTTTAGGCTGCGCGGTTCCGGGTCCCTCTCCGTCCCTGTCCTTTCCCTCCCCTCCCCTTCGGGCCTCTGGGACCGGAAGCGAAGATGGCGGCGGCTACGGCCGAGCTGGTGATCGGCTGGTGCATCTTTGGCCTCTTGCTCCTGGTAGGGGAGGCGCTCCGAGTTCTCCCAGGGTGCGGAGGTGGGAGGAGGAGGGCGGGCCAGCCAGCGCCGGCCTTGCGAGCCCGGAGACCTTCCTCGCCCGTCCTGCTTCTCTGCTGGGTCCGCAAGGGTCCCCAGGGGAAGGTGGGGGAGGCGCTGACTCTCGAGGTCTCTTCCCAACTTCAGCCTCTTAACGTTTGGTCCGAGGACGTGGCTGGATGGTCGGTTTGGGGACGAGCGACCCTCGAGGGTGGAGAAAGGCGTGATGGCTTTGATCGGAGTCCACGCCGCCGCCAGTCTCCTGGGCGCTGGCTTGGTCACTTGTTTGTTTTTCTAATTGTCCCATTTCCCTACTTATGCTCCAACCCTTGGGGTGGTAAATCCCCAGACTTGCCCGTGCTCATTGTGCGATTCTGACTTGATGACGTGAGTGTCACATTCTAGGTGTCACATTCCACCTAGAACAGGAGTATGGTCAGCCCTCCTGGTGACAGTCAGTTTTATGGGTCTCCACTACTATGTGTCTGGCCTTAGATGCCTCATCTTTGATTATTGAGTGCACAAATCCACCTGTAATTGCCCAGAGTGTTCTACTTATCAATCTGGTACCCAAAGGCAACGGACTCAGTTTGTTTACTTTGCCTTCTCTGTGGACCTTTCGTGTTGTCGGACCCTTACCCCACTCTTCAAGGACTTGGAGTCCTATGGTTACTCAGTGTTTGCATTTTGAAACCCATTTGATGTCGTTTGTCAGATTCCCTAGACTGACACTCGTGTAGTTATGTTCCGCTAGTAAAGTTTTTCACCAAGACACACACACACACACACACACACACACACACACACACACACACACACACACACACACACACACACAGCACTTGCTTAGCTTGTTCTGGGGTCCTAAATTGACTCTTCCGTACAAGGGTGCTACCATCATTTCCACAAATCCCATTGCTGGGCTCTTCTCCAGGGGGGGAAGTTGGAAGCCCCAAAGGTTAGAGGCATGCTTGCTCTCCAGAGCCGTCCAGTTTTGTACTTGGAGAGTTCACCGGCTTTTCCAGTCCATTTATTTGGAAGAAAATAAACATGTAACCAGTATGAAAGTAGAGTGGGACTATTTGACTAAAAAAAATTAGATCACAGTAGTTTTTACTGTAGCCCACGGAAGGTTACAAAGGGAATAATAAAACGACTTTTATAGAGAGCCGATAAGTGAGAAAAATGGGTTTTAAATATTGAAAGACAAAATATGATCTTATATATGAAATAGGACTTGGGAGAGGACTTTGTTGAAAGAAAGTACAAGTGGAGGTAAACCGAAAAGTTAATGAAATTGTATCCTGGACAACAAGAGACCGACAGGAGAGCAACATGTGAGGTGCAGAAACAGTGATCTGTCTAAAATTAAACTGCAGTTTTACCTGCAGTGCTTTATAAATCCCGTACCGGGATGTCAGAAATGTTTTTTTTAATGGCAAATAATGTATTCTTCTGAGAGTAGTTTTCAGATTTTGAATGTCCAGAAAAAGTTTTAGAAACACAGGACCTGGGAACTTCACATTTTGAGAGTGAATGCCAGTTGTGTAAGAAAGGATCAAGTAATTCGTGTTCCCTTTTTACAACCTTTGACAAACAAAATGGACTTTAGTTTCTTGTGCCACGTTCAGAATAATTACATTTGGTCCCTTATGTAAGTCCTTCTACTGAGTTCCCCATATCCTCAGGAATTTGGCCTAACCCACCTTTCAAATGCTCTTCCCATTACTTCAGAGGCAAACTCCGTATCTGTAAAGCAAATTACTTGTGCTCCTCAGGGTGTGGGCATCCCTTACGGATTTGTCACCACTACACAATCCGTGGGTCCACCCCACTGAAGTAGCTTACCGTTTAATAAGCTCCCTTAAACATCTCTGCTTCTTAGTTTGACAAAAACTCTTTAGTATTCTCATTCTTTGCTATACCTGGTTGGTTCCCAACCTTGCCTACTCGTTAAAACCATCTAGGGAATTTTTAAAATCCTAATGCCCAGAACAATTAAATCCAAATTGGGAAGAGTTGGAGAACTATTGAAAAATCTCTCCTTGGTTTTAGTAATAGCTTCTTAAAAGAAAATAATGCTGTTTGTTAAGGAGTTACTGTAGCTATGCAATGTGCTACACAATAGCTCATTTAATCTTGAAAATCCATTAGAAGAGTTTTTATTCTTGTCTCACAGGTCAGGACAATTGGTTCATTTGATAATACAGTTACTGTTGTCATCGGTAACATAACCTAAAGAAAAAATTGGGGGGGTTTCTTAAAATAGTAAAAGTCAAAACCTCCTGCTTGACTATTCTTCCTGGCAGCTCTCTGTAGCTTGTCTTTCTGAGGGTAGTGCATGCTTTCTGGGCACTTCCTCTCAGTTTCAGCTTGGTAAAAATGCCAACATCTCTTTCCTGAAGTCTGTGGAGAATGTACTGAACACCGTGTTAAATGCTGTGAAAGTGTAGAGAGGTAGACCCAGCTTCCAGTGAGTCCAATACAAACTCGAGCAATGCTTACAAGAATTTTAAATTCACCTTAAAACACTCATTACATGTTAATATAACATTTTATGGAAAATAAGTTTCTCAAAAAATTAACATTTCAACAGAATTTGAGCTTAGGTTGGTTTTTTCCTTCTTTTTGTCAATGTCAGTGTTGAAATGACAGCAGTATGTAGAAATCATATAAATCTTTGATGGATTTCAAATGCATAGGGCCAAGTGAAAGAAACTAGACCCAAAAGATGATATATTACACAAATACATAAAGGCACTCTAGAAATGAAATAAACTGTAGGGACAGATCACAGATAGTGGTAGTTAGGGGCAATTGATGTAGAATGGAGTTATCTATGACAAATCAAAATGTTCAGTTGTAGTGGAACCACTCTTGGTATCTTAATTGTGGTGGAATTTGGATGCTACAGGACCAGTTAAATAACACAAAGCAAGTTTTGTCTTTGCATTCTCACAGATCTTGTATAGAACAATGGTTGCCACTGTTGACTTACAAAGCCCTGATTCTTAGAGGAGCCTCCCAAATTGGTTGATGTGATAGGGTATAAAGGTATTTAAAAACTACATATATAACTCTAGCTTACAGTCAGGGCTGAGGACACCGATAGTATGTGTCAGCAACCTTCTGTTATCGAGTAGAACATAGGAGCTCTAACATAGTACCTGACCACTACTGCCATGATCATGTCCATTAACATGGAGATGTTCAGAGCCCACCTGGGCCTCTAATGATGAACCTCTGGGAGGTGGGCCCAGCAGCCCGCCTCAGCAAGCCCCCTGTATGATCCCAATGCTGCCTAGTGATGTAGAATCCCTGAACCTAGGTGTGCTCTTTGTTAGGCACTGGAGAGGTCCTAAGAGTGCCATTCAACTAGAGATGTCAACTTCATTGCCCTGGGCACAGTTTTCACAGGAAAACTTGTTAGGCATGAATCGATTTTCATTATTGACTTTTCTTAAATGCCCTTTTGTTGGGCCCCAGCCCCATGGGGTCTCTGTGAGTTGCTGGTCAGCCTACAAGTGCAACTTGTTTTCCAGTCCAAGTGCTTTCTGTTTTCTAGTCCTGGCTTACTGCCCTGGCCTTGACCCTCTGACATCAACATTTAGTAGGAGGAAAACAACGATCTCTTCTACCTGGGGTTTTTTCCACTGTACTGTAAACTTGTATAAAAAGCTCCTCCCTCCTACAAGGGAGAGACCTCTTAACACTTGCAATGAAGACACACACACTCTCCTGGTAATAAAGGCAACACATGCATTCTATTAGTACAAACAAGTGGACATTTGGTCTCTCTTTTCCTGATACCCTGGACTTGGTTGTGGCACTGGCGCGGCACCCTTTAAAGTTTGAATTATCGTTTTTGTGTGGTGGTTAGCAGCTTTTGTGTGGTGGGTGGCCTCTGTGGGCTGCAGTTTCCGGTACATTTCCTTTAGATTGGAGAGATGTACTGGAGCATGACTTTGTGTGTAACTATGAATGTTTGGTGAGGATGTATGCACTGTTACTCATAAGGTGTGCGGACTTAAGTAAAACTGTAGTGCATTTTCATTCATAAATAGACTTTAACTTCCTATCATGTGCAAGTTTATAAAAATTTCCCTTACACATGTAAAAGAACCTTTGGCCAGATAAACTCCAAATACACACTGATATCAGTTTAAAGGATGTATAAGGTAATGATAGGTGTTTCTTCTGCTCTGTTTCAGGCTATTTTGGCATTTTGTTGGATATACGTTCGTAAATACCAGAGTCAGCGGGAGAGTGAAGTGGTCTCCACTGTAACGGCCATTTTTTCTCTGGCAGTTGCTCTGATCGCATCAGCACTTCTGCCGGTGGATATATTTTTGGTTTCTTACATGAAAAATCAAAATGGTACATTTAAGGTAAGTGTTATCCTGCTATGTGATTTTTTTTTTCCTTGTGGATATTTAGCAATAGTTTCATTGCTCCCTCCCTTCCTCTCTCCCTCTCTTCCCCCCTCTCCCCCCCCCTCTTGTGTGTCCTTGCATAGGCATGTAAAGTCCAGAGGTGGACATCAGACAGAGTTCAGTGTTTAGGTTAGCCTGGTGGGTCACAGAAGCCTTCCTGCATCCCTGTCCCTGCCGCTGCCCCCACTGCCCAATGCTGAGGATCAGGTGTGGGTGGCCATGCTTGGCTTGCAAGTGGGGGCTGAGGATCTAAACTCAGCTTCTGCTGCTTTCACTGATAGCTAGCATTTGTCTCCAGCCAACAATCCCTCCAGTCCTCTTTCCTTGAGTGGGAATAGATAAGTATAGAAATGAGTCACAGAGAATGAAAACACAAAGTGGTAGGCTAGTTGCAGACGACCACCTTATACAAGAACCCTCAGTTCAACAACCCAGCCAGTACCGGGCGTCTTTTTTTATATATGAAAATATTAATTGGTTTTAGTTTTGTGCTTCTTAGAATTCCTTAGCAGCATATTTGATTGTATTGACATTAATACCATAAATACGTGACTTAGGAGGGCTTTCACTAATGGCAGAACAGCATTTACTTCATAGAGTCTTAAAATATATAGAGAGATTGCTAGACTTAGAGGGGTAATTTTGGCCAAGTTACTTAACTTTTCTCTACTTTTGGTTCCTCATTTTAAAAAGGAAAGGCGTAGATTGGAGGAAGATCTTTTTCAGTTACGCAAATTCCTTTTGTTTCTTAATAGCTTAATTTAGCCTCTGGGTACTTTATGTCAGTATCTGGCACATGGTCTTGAATAAAGTAGTAATTTTTGAATTTCAGTAATTCCCAATGCTTTAATGACTCTTATTTTGGTCTTAATGACTTCACTATTTGATAACATTTTTGTGGCTATGTTTGGATATATTCTGCCTGTTGTAGAAACTGAAATTTCTTTTTCTCCT
The DNA here is from genome assembly GCF_017639785.1 of Mesocricetus auratus. Classification (NCBI taxonomy): domain Eukaryota; kingdom Metazoa; phylum Chordata; class Mammalia; order Rodentia; family Cricetidae; genus Mesocricetus; species Mesocricetus auratus. The sequence continues at coordinate 18,561,728 of NW_024429202.1, forward strand.
ATACGGCAGATGTCCTTGTCAATTCTAGAGTTTATATATTATCCTTCTGAGATCTTTGATGGAGTTGAAGACAGATAGTTATGGTTTTCCTTAGTTAAGATAAAAGATAAGTTACATATAAAAATTTAGACTCACAAAGGTAGGATAGATGATAGAATATTTTTTTTTAATTTTGCAAAATGTTAATGGACTAAATATTGTTAACTATAGTTCTTGCTTGATAACTGTTCTGTTAAATGTAATTTTGCTATGTTAAAGTTAAAACCTTTTTATTTAGACAGAAAGAGGAGATGATGGGGGATGTCCTTCTGAATTCTGTAAATATATGTTTCTCTTTTTGGTTGATAAAGCTGTTTCAGCCAGGGGACGGGCAGGAAGTATAGGCAGGGCTGCCAGACGAGAAGAATGCTGGGAGAGAAATGTATAGAGTGAGTCTAGAGAGAAATGCCATGTTGCCACAGGGAAGATAGGACGACCAGGCATTCTCGGGTAAGCCAAGACCTCGTGGAGAGATACATAGTTTAATAGAAATGGGTTAATAATTAAGAGATAGCTAGTAATAAGAAGCCTGAGCCATTGGCCAAACTGTTTATAATTAATATAAACCTCTGTGTGCTTATTTGGGACTCAGTGGCTGTGGGACTGGGTGGGACAGAAAATTCCATCTACAGGCAGACCCCCAGTTAGTATTAATGGAGTCATAGCATGTGCCAAAAGTGTAGTGTTGGGAAGACGATTGTTGGCATCTGCTCTATTGTGTCTGTATATTAAGTGTTTACATACATTGGCTTCCTTGACCTCCCAAGCAGTCTGATGAGGTAGTTATATTACCTATGACTTTATGGGTTAAAAAAAAAAAAGCGAAACAGAAGTTCAGCCTGAAATTATAAAATAATTTGAAACCCTGGTGTCTGCCCCCAGAGGTCTTCTTTCATTTATTTTGATTTTATGGGGGGAAGATGCCCTTTTAAGAAATAAACTTTTCAGTAGTTTAACAGAGAATATCTTACTGTCTTCACTTATTTTCATTTAATTTATATTTTGTGTTTTGCACTGAGACATTTTAGGAGGAAATGATTATCTTCAATGGCTTCATTAGATTTTTCTGTTTTCTTTTTATTGTTGGACAAGAAGTAAACACCCTTAATAACCTTGGATACAGATAATTAAGTAATTTATCTTAACATTATGAGGTAATTTTCTCTGATGTCATTTTAGTATTAAATTACATGAAACTGTCTAATTTCTTGTGATTGAGGTTGGGTATACAGCTGTGTTTCCTAGATAAATGATTCTGACATTGTAAGATTGTGGGGGGTATTTTTATTTTGAAGTAGTGTAATGAAATCCAGGAAGTACGTAATTATAAACTTCTGGGATGTTTTTCTTACTGCAGTCTGTGATTAACGCATATATGTATGTATATGCACAACTATTCTGATATAGTACAAGCAGTGTAATTATCCCTTGCATAATTACTGTTTGAACTGAGATTGGTTTTTAGTTTTTAATTTAGAATATTTATTTATACATTAGAGGGAACTGTTTTCATCTTGGTATTTCTAAAGTAAATATTTCTATGAACTTATGAACTTTGTTTTATATTGTTGATTTTTGTACCCATGCCTGAATTAGTAGTCTTTTTCTGGATAGTAGTTATTTCCCTTTTTAAAAATTTTGTCTGGATTCATTATTCTTTCTTTTCTTTTTCCAGTGCTAGGGATAAGACTTATGTCTTAGCACACACAGCAGGCACTTCACCAGCGAGCTGCTTTCCTAGCCTTTGTGCTAGTTTAATTTGGGAGATTTTATTTTGCTTATGAGCAAGAGTTTAAGCACTTTCCTTCTGGCTGGAGATGTGCTTCAATGGCAGAACACTTGCCAAGCATGTCTGCAAACTTGAGCTCTGGGTTTGAATCTTAGTTTCTGTATCTTATTGTCTCTAATTAGTTTATTTTTAGCTCCTGTAATGAAAATAATGCAGTAGTATTCTTTTCTTAGTACACTTTTATTTGATTTGAAATTTGATATTGTTATCATCATCATCATCATTATCATCATCCTCATCATCTCAGTGTGTAACCCTGACTGGCCTGAAGATCTCCATCTCGGTCTCTTGAGCACAGGGATTACAGATAGACATTGTCCTTATCACCCCAAGCCCCACACGTGTTCTCATGAGCGTGAGTGCACTTGGTCGTTTATTCCCGAGATTGTGTTTTCATTTCAAACCTCATATTTGCTGTCTCATGAAAATAAAAACTAAGATGGACAAAAGTTCTTCTCTCCAAGTTCTTGCTGAGTTCTGGTCGGTGCTTAGTGAAAGTCAAGTCCAAGTATGTAACGGTTACTCCTGCAGACTTCATACTGCAATTGTAAGTTGTCATGTTGAAGAAAGGTGAGCTACTGACTTTGAATTTCCTAGTTGTTTTCCACACTCGATGATGCAATATCCCAGTGTGACTTTTTGTTCCTTCATGAATATGTACTGTATACACCAGCTTTCTCCATTTCTACCTCATATATTTTGAGTCTTCCAAACTCATGGGTTTGCTTTCAAAGTTTGATTATTTGTAGTGATTGCTAACTCGGCTAAAGTACGGCTTCTCCCTGTGAGGTGTGGCAGTCCCCACTGTTTTCCCTGCTTTTGTCAACAACCCTACTGGTGTTTTCATCATTCTAGCCACGTGTGGGCAATAATGCCAGAGCTGTTTCTGGTGACAGTTGTTTTTAAATGTGATAATATGAATGAATTTAGCATAACAATTTGTTTCTAGTTTTAGCGAAACAAGTTTGTAGATAAAAATTTTGTGGTATAGGTGTAACAAACAGTCCTATTAAAGACTCATTTAGTTAGCCTTGGATAAAGATATACATAAAGTATACAGATAATTTTAACTTAACTTAATTCTAATGTGAACAATGATACGTTTTTTTCCACCCTGTGTGGATTTTAAAAATTACCCAATCTGCAGCCTCAGAATGTTTGCTGTTTTGGTGCTGACTGTGTCTCCCCTCCTCTCTTGAGTAATCACCTCATGGCTCATTGTTTTTATGTGTCTGGTTTGACTACTCCCATTCCTGTTTTAATGGCGATGATGACATCCTGGAGCTTGTTTTCACCCTGGAACCTTAAGAATCAGTTCACTGTGGGCAGTGAGGTAAGGATGTTGGGCTAGGGAATGCTGATAGTGTTTCAGGAGCTTTGGTTTATAGCACTGGTTCGCAACCTGTGGGCTGTGACTCCTTTGGAAAACCTCTGTCTCCAAAAATATTTATGCAGGATTCCTAACAGTAGCAAAATTACAAATATGAAGTAGCAATGAAAATAATGTTATGGTTGAGGGTCACCACATGAGGAGCTGTATTAAAGGGTCCCAGCATTAGGAAGGTTGCGAACCACTGTTTTATAGGGAAGTGGAGTTGGGTTAGTGGAGGTGGTTTCACTTGTGGTGGTTATGTATTCATCTCTGTAAGTTACTGGAGTTGTGTATATTATGAGTCAAGAGACAAGAAAGGGTGGCTTTGCAAGTGTAATGTCCTTAAGAGGGGAAGGGACTAGAGTTCTCAGTGTGAATGTGGGATCCCCTCTAGGAGTTCTTGCTCTCCCTAATAAAAGAATTTAAGAATAAACTCAAATGGAAACTCAAGGACAATTTTATTAGCATTTAAAAGAGAAACCCAAGTCTGGCTAGCTAAACTCCAGTGCTGCACAGAGAAGGTTAAAGACCATTCCATTTAAGCTGGCATGGAGAGCAGACATGGAGATGGAGGGGAGGGAGTTGAGGGAAATGTGGGGGAACCCAAAGTGATAGGGAAAGCATGCTTAGAGATAAGAAGGAATTGAGTCATTGTAACTCTGAAAATCAGGCTTCCCTACAGAATGCATGGCTGCGGCCTTGTAAGCTCTGCTGGGAAAATACAGTATTTCAAGAAGAACTAAGGATTCTGCTTGTATCTTTAGTATGGCTTAAGGTGAGCCCACTGTCTTAGGGACATGGTCCCCTGATAACGAGGACCTTAGATCTCCACCCAAGCCACAAACCCTATCCTCTTGAACAGAAGGAGGTTTTCCTTACTGGGCTTTGTTGCTACTTAACAAAAGGATTAACAATGAAGTAGTGTGCCGCTTTGAAGGAAGATAGGCCTAAAGTTTGGGTACAAATAGAGGTCAGTTTTAACTTTGTCAATAAGTTGAGTCAGTGTCAGTATTTTAGATTCAAACTCTGAGACCACTGTTGGTGTTTAGCCCTGGGTAATTACTGTACAAGATTCTCCTATACTAGATGCCTGTAGCATTGGATGCCCCTTTGCCCTCCTCCAGCTTCTAATGTCTCAGGACATTGACAGATGCTCCTAATGTGGAATCACTTTTCCACGGTGAGGTTATCACTTGAGAGTGGGGAGGGTTTAGTTGGAGCTCTAGTTGGACAGAGAGGTTCCAGGGTCGTCTTGAAGAATAGCAAAGGCGTGCATACCCACTGTGTCTTTCTGTAGAATCCGTAATCTTTCTGAGATATTCCAATTTATTAGTCTTTAGTCCTCCTTCTTGACTGTTCCCCATTCCTCTGGCTTTTAAGTAACTGAAGTTCTCAGTAGTTTCTCCTTTGGGAGACAAGAGTTTATAAAACATATCAAGGGCATAGCAGTTCTCAAAGTGTGCGAGGAGGAAGGCTATCTAAAGTCAGCCTCCCAACAGTCCATCAGATACTCGGGAGGTAGGGAAGTGTATAAAGCAAATACACTAAGAACCCTTGAACTCTGATGTATATTTGACACATATTTGTAGCTTTACAATAATAACAATTTGGCTGGTCTATTGTCTTAAAAATTGGCTAGACAGAAGAGCCCTCTAAATTAAAAGATGTTACATTTCAATGAATATTTGCCTTTAAATTACTTTCATACTGTCTGTTCCTAATTTATGTTTTGAGATTGGTCTTTTGTGGAATTTCCAAGTTTTAACTTTAAGTGGTTTTCAGTGAGGATGGCACTTCTTCCTCAGATTGTCTGGGAAATGCGTTGGGGCTTTGTGTAAGATGTAACAAATGAAAACAGAACTAAATATCCTCTGGTTCACTGATTTGATCATCTTAATTAAAATTCTTTTGAATATTCTGCTCTGATGTGTAAGGAATCACTAGGGATGCCAGGCTCTGAGGAGCTGACACTTAATGGTTGTGTCCATTCATGTTGGGTACTTAGGACAGCGGGACAAAAAACCTTTCTCCTCATCCATAGATTTCTCAGAGCAATGGGTCCATTAACAATTTATGTTTCTGTATTTTCCTTTTGTTAAATTTTTAAAGATAGAAGTTAAGTGCATTTAAGCCATTGGTTGCAGCTTGTTCTGTTTCCCTAACTCTAAAGTACTCCATGCTATTTTTTTTATTAAATGGATCTTAGTTTTTAATATTTACATATTTTATGTTAAGAATTTATGATAAACGTTTTCTCATCTTTCCCCTGGTCAATGATGTCTTTAGCTTCTTTTTTTTTAACACACTACACTGTATATTTTTTGATAAAAATCCCTTATTCAAAATCAAAGGTGCAGGCTGGAGTTTACTGGGATACAGGTTCGATACAGGTTCATCTACACCTCAACTTTCTTTCGTATGTCTTGCTCTAGGGCCAAATAGTCTTGTCAGTAGATAAACTAGGTGTCAGCTAGTTTGAGCTGAGTAGCTATCAGCAGTTCACGGGGTGCTAGAATATGCTGATTGTTGAACACCTTAAGAACAGGGTTCCTAGGTCCAAGAAGAAACTGAAACTTCCTACCCAGCTCTTTCTGGGTAGGAAAAGGAGGCTGAATTTGGGCTCCTTTGTTGCCAAGGAACTCACTCAATAAGAGTCCTAAAGTCATCTAGTTATTCATTGTACACTACTATTTAACTAATTTATACACTGTTATGTCTTGATTTGTCAGATTTTTTTTTCTGTTAGATTTAACACAGAATGTGCAGGTCATAGGTTATCTTGCTCTTAATATATGAGGTTTTTTTTTTTTCTACCACAGTTTTGAACGGATTACTATTATCAGAGTGCCAAGTTACTAGAATGGGTGAAAGGCTCCTATAATAACAGTGCGATGTTTTCTCTGTATAGTAATTCAGAAATTTCTTATTGTTGATCTCCTTCAGTTTCTTTTCTTGCCGTTTGTCTGTTGTCAAATAACTTTTAGGATGTCCACTTTCCATTATACCTAAGTCTCAGCAGGGTACAGGTTTTATTCTATGAAAATGATGAATTTTAATTATATTTTCTAAGCTTAGAAATGGCAGCTGTGAAGGATGAATGCCAAGAAGTTTCAGTTAGCTTGTAGGTATTTTTTAAAAGGTATAATACACTTGTGTCAGTCACTGTGCTGGCTAGTGTTTGTCAACTTGATACAAACTAATGTCACTTGGGAAAAAGGACCCTCAATTGAGAAACCATCAGATTGCCCTGTAAGCATGCCCATAGATCATTTTCTTATTACTGAGATGGAGGGGGGCAGTCCTCTTGGGTGGTGCCACCGCTGGGCATGTAGTCCTGGGTTATATAAGGAAGCAAGCTGAGTGAGCCATGAGAGCAAGCCAGTAAGCCGTGTTCCTCCATGGTCTCAGCTTCAGTTCCTGCCCTGACCTCACGATGGACTATAACTTGTGCAGGGAAATAAACCCTTTGCTCTCCTGGTTTTGGTCAAGTGTTTCTGCACAGCAGTGAAAACCAAACACAGTAGTTACTTTGCGTGCCTATGACAAAATACTGGTCAGAAACAGTCTAAGGGAGAAAGGGCTTGTTTTAGCTCAGCTTTCAGTGAGTTAGTCCTGTACTTGGTCAGACATCTTGGTGTGGGCGAATGCAGCAGAGACTTGGGAATGCAGCACTCCTTGGTCTTTCTTAGTCTGAGGCAGGGCTCCAGCCCATGGCATGGTGCTACCCTCTTCCAAGGTGTGTTTCATTCTCTCTTAAGTCTCTCTGGAAACACCTCCACAGGCATACTTCAGCAATCTGTAAGTTCTAAAACCCAATTCTAGATAGAGCCAAGTTGATAATGAAGACTGCCACAGTATCTAATGTCCAGATCTTCCTGAGGCACAAGCCAGAGCTGCTATTCCTCATCTAGTCCCCACTATTTTCTGTTGCTCCTACACAAAATGCAGAATACTGACACTGACTCACAGGTCCCGCCAACAGTAGCCCTTCCTGTCCTGTCGTGCTACCTTTCCACAGCCATGGGGAGTCTGTCTTGAGCTTCTTACAGGTTTTGGGTTTTTTGTTTGTTTGTTTTCAAGCCTTCTCTATATATTCTGTTCTGTTTTCCCTCCTTGTATCATCTTTTCAGTTTTCTAAGACTATCCTTTTTTCCTTGAGTGACATTTGAGGACAGTTGGGAAAGTCACTCGAGATCATGTTTTCCCTGTAACTCTGTTGCTGTCTCAGTGCTTATGTATTGATGCCTGTTTGATTGTCTGCTCTCATTTCTCATAGAGACCATATTTCAGCCATAACAGACCCCAGAGATGATACTCATTGGTACCTAATCTTCACTCTGCATGTTAGGCAAAACTGTTGTTAAAGCTAATACCCTTACTGTTTCCCTTTTATCCTAGGAGTGGGCTAATGCCAATGTCAGCGTCCAGATTGAGAACACCGTTCTGTATGGCTACTATAGTGAGTATCATTCGGTTTCATTTTCTCTTTCGCCTGCCAGTCAAATTTAAAGTAAAACTACATGATTACTCTGAATTTTGTTATTAGTTTTGAACACAAGGAATAAATAAATTAGCAGTTTCCCCCACTTGTGCTCTGTATTTGATACGTGCTCGGTTTTCTGGCTTTCCTCTCACAACACTGAGGGTAGTAGAGTACACTCTGGGAGTTTTTTCTAGGGGCTGTGGTCGCTTGGCCTCTTTCTGTCCCTTCCTCCTCCCACCTATATTAGACAGAAGGTACAAATAGCTACCTAAATGCTTTCTTTTATTTGAATAGTCCCAGAATTAGGCTTTCATAAAAAGGTTTAAATATGTATATTTTGGAAAAGGATGCTGTTTTTTAAAATCAGTAAATCAAGATATTGAATAAGATTTTAATAGGACATAATATTGGAAATTGAAAAATACACAGACATTTCTAATGAAGGAATAGCTAATTTTATTGCACTGACTTATTTGCATGTGTGTATGTATGCTTAGGCATATGAGTGCTACCTTATGCATGCCAGGTCAGAAAAGAACTTGTGAGATTTGGTTCACTCCTCCCATCATAGGAATCCTGGGTATTGAACTCAGGTCAACAGAGTTGGGGCCACACCCCTTTTCTTGCTGGACTGTCTGGCTGGTCCTAAGTGAATGATTTTTTTGTTCAAGAGGCTTCCTGGATTTTAATTTAGCAGGTTTGGTTCTAACGCATGTCTTTTCTCCTGATCCATAAGAACCACGAAGTTCCTCTGGTTTAGGTTTTAGAAGGCTTTTATAGTATTTATATAGAATGTATTTATTTATTTTTGTTTTCTTTTTTTTCCACTTGTTTATTTTTATTTTTAGAGCTTGAGGAGCATTTTACTAGAGTTTAAGAGGAAAGCAGTGCGTTCTTAGGGGACAATCCAGCAGCTGCCAGGAAACAGAAAGAAATAGTAGTGCCTTTTAAGAGATGATATAGCACTCTGGATAGAAATGTGCTAGTCAGCTGAGAATGGGAGCCCCATGCCCTCAGTGTGTGCTTTAATACTTCTGGTTATTACATTAAGTAGATTTTATAAGATATAAATAGCTCTGTGTTAAGTTTTCACTACAAGTTATTTGGGTTAATACAAATGACTTTTTTAAACATTCTTTTGAGGAACTGGGTCTGTGCCCTGTTACATTATAGTCTCCACCCTGTAGATCATGTGACAAGATAACCAAACTTACTATGAAGCCTGAGTCTAGGAACCATATCTTATCCTTGAACTTATCAGCTGTTACAATGACCTTTTGCTACTAAGGTCACAAAAACACTTGTAAAGCACACTATTGCTTTAGGCAGACTTTTAAATGTTATCCCCAACAACCTACAGAGAGGGATTTTAGTGAGTTTTTCTGAATCATCCCAAGGATATTCTCTATCTTCTCAGGGATAAAGTGTCCTAGTCTCATTGTAAATGCAGAGGAAATAAGCTGATCATTACCAATGGGGGGATGCTTTAGGGGTTGCTGAATTCTCTGCAGAAGATAGAGTTGGTGACCAAAGCTCTATATCAGATTGCTTGTTGGATTGCCAGGTTCTGAGTTCAATCCCTGGTGTATACATACACCCTGAGTTCAATTCCTAGTGTATACACACACACACACACACACACACACACACACACACACACACAGAGAGAGAGAGAGAGAGAGAGAGAGAGAGAGAGAGAGAGAGAGAGAGAGAGAGAGAGAGAGAGAGAGGGAGAGAGAGAGAGAGGAGAGGAGTCTGCCATTTACAAAAAGAAATTTGAATGACTGCAAAGTCTAAATGAGGAAACCTAACATGGATAACGGTGATGATTGTTCTTGTCTATTGTGACTGTGGCTAGCCCAGCTTCTAAAATAGTTACTGTCTCCAAGCCTCACTGTTTTTCCTATTAGATTTGCTTCTGAACCTTAAGATTCAAAGCATCCAAGGCATGGTTTAATCATAGCCCATTAGAGTCTGCTATTCCGAATCTCATCTCTCTAGGGATATCAACACATTTCTGTTGTTAATCTTGCTAGTCATTGTGGACTCTCAAACTCAGTATCTCAATGAAATTTTCCTGACCCATTACTTTTGAACCATGTACAGATGAGGGAATCAGATCATCATATTAGTGGATGTACAACCCTAGCTGGGACTGTTTGCTGTTAAGTCAGCTAGCTGCTTTTTAGTCAGTGGTTCTGGGAGTATGACCTATGGGAATAATTAGTAGTATTAAAACCCCAGTGCAACTTCAGGATCATCTGGGACCTTTAAATAATTCAGTTGTTCCAGAGAGATTCTGATTTAACTTGTGTGCCTTAGTTAGGGTTTCTTTGGTGTGAAGGGACACCATGACTCCTTTAAAGGAAAACATTTAATTGGGGGCTGGCTTTCAGTTTACAGTTTTAATCTATTATGGTTATGGTGGGAAGTGTGGCAGCATGTAGGTAGAGTTGTGCTGGAGAGAGAGTTGAGAGTTCTACATCTGGAACCACTGGCAGCAGAAGAGACTGCCACACTGGCCAGGCTTGAGCATCTGAGACCTCAAAGCTTTACTTTCACTTGCCTTGGAGTGTGTGTTTTCAGCATACACAAAAAAATCTATTTGTATATTATTTGACCACCATTTTTCCTAGAATATTGAGATTAGTATACCTTCTCTAAACTGAACCCAGCTTTTAGGCTCAAATCAGTTCTTGTGTCTTAGCCCATGGGAGAGCTGGAACTACAGCTATACACCACTGTGCCAAGGGTCCCATGCCCATGTTTGATAATCTGCCTAATGTACTCAAGCCTGTATAACCATTGTTTAACTCTCAAATTTGATTTCTCAAATTTAAAGGGGGGATGGAACTGAAAGTGTGGATGGTGAGGCTCACAATTACAGTAGCACACACTGCTGAGCTGTTGTAAGGTGTGCGTGTGTGTCACTGTGCTCTTCCCAGACAGCAGTGAAGGTTTCATCCTCAAAGGTGGGTATTTAACGGGCATTTTACTGCTTCCAGGGGGACACTGAATGAAGTCCCCGGCCTTCTCCCCCTCTGAAGTATACAGTGATTACAAGTATAGTTTGGACCCACTGTTGCCTTTCCTTCTAAAAGCCAGAATGCTTATCCACCATCGTTCTGCCTCACACCTCAGGTCCAGTGCAAGCGCAGCAGAGAGCAATGGCACCCCAATGTCAGGATAACCAGTGCCCATGCTGCATGTGAAGCAGTCCCCATGGGGACATCTGCAAACACTCACCTGTAGAAACCACATTCTTCCTGACCTTCTGTTAAGTGAATGAAAGTTTGTTTTTTCAGACAAAGTTCCCACATGTAAGACTGGCAGCTGCCCGAGAGTCAATATCTGGATAGTTCCCAGCTATTGACTTCTCACTACCGCTCACCCTCTAGTGCCTGAGGCTGTCTGCAAGGGAGTTTCCTAGAACCTGATGGAGAATGAAAAGGGTACCTGCTGGTCCCTGCCCTTTGCTCTTAGTCACAGGGTCTTTAATTCAGAAGCTCCACTTGAGGTGTTCTTCTACCCAAGAACTGTAAGGATTCGTTTACCCCCCTTCTTGGTGTTTATTTTTCTTATTTATTTTTTCATTGTTTTCTTCACCATTTTCATACCTCTTTGCAGTGAAACAGATGCTATTATATGGGACTTTGATTTTCAGTTTCACTTGACTTTTCTACTTAGGTCTGGTACTGAGTCCTCCATGTCCCTGTCTTAGTCACTGTTCTAGTGCTGTGAAGAGACACTATGACAAAGGCAGCTCTTATGAAAGGAAGCTTTTAACTGGGGACTTGCATGCAGTTTCAGGGGGTAATTCCATGATCATTGTGGTGAGCAGCGTGGATTTACACAGGCTGGCAGGCGCCAGAGCAGTGGCTGACTTTATATCCTTATCCACAGGTGGGGGGGGGGAGACAAGAGACAGAGCAGACCTTGGGACCTGCTTGGGATTCTGAAACCCCAAAGTCCACCACTAGTGACACATCTCCTCCAACAAGGCCACACCTCCTAATCTTGTTTCTTCCACTGGGAACCAAATGTTGATACATGTGAGCCTATGTAGGCCATTCTTATTTAAACTACCACAGCCCCTCAGGTCTCAGTCTTTCTCTAACTAAATTGTTCCAGTGTTTCAAATTGTCTGTTATCTTTAGCTTTCTTCATTGTGCTTTTTTTTTTTTTTAACTCTTCCCTTTATTCTCATGGTTGCTTTAGCCATACTTGAAAATCTAGTATGGCAGAGCCAATTGTTTTGCTACCTGCTTCCTTGTAGGATTTCATTTAAGCGAATTTCCCTTGCATATATCAATATCTATACATCTTTCTATCTGTCTGTCTGTCTGTCTATCTCTCTCTCCTGCCGTCTAGCACTGCTTTATTAGGGCTTAAGTTTTTAATACATGAGCGTTGGGACATACATTCAAGGTTTAGCAGGGTTTGTAACTCCTAGGCTCTAGTTTGAAAAAGCTCATTGGACTTACCAGGTTTTTGTGACTTTTCTACCTTGAAATGCTGATTAAATAGTACCGGTTCCATAATATTAAGGGTGTAGACACATGTAGATAAGCAATAAGTAGATGTTACTGCTGATGTTTATTCCAACCCTGTTAGAGATTAGTGAAAGGAAAAGTCAGTATTGAAAGAATTAGCCTCTAATCTCCATTTTTATCCTTCTGGCACATTATTTTTGAAATGTCTGTAATGGTGTATTTCATTCAGTGCTTTCCAGAGAAGATAGGAAGGTGAAGATTTGTTTTTTGTGACTCAGGTCTGTAAAGTCCTTTTGGTAAGACAGCAAGTCTTGTCTCCTGGCCCCTCACCTCCTTTTTAAAAGAAACTTTAAAATGTAACTTCCAGCTGGGCGGTGGTGGCACACGCCTTTAATCCCAGCACTCGGGAGGCAGAGGCAGGCGGATCTCTGTGAGTTCGAGGCCAGGCTGGACCGACAGCCTCCAAAACAATACAGAGAAACCCTGTCTCGTAAAACCAAAAAAAAAAAAAATGTAACTTCCTGTTATGTTTGCTCTCCCTTTTATGTAAAAATTATTTCATTGTCTCTGAGTAGAAGCTAGGAAAACTAAAGCAGTCTTCAGTTGTGTGATCTGAACATCCTGTGTCTGGACAGACTGTCAGTGTGTCCCCTCGGGAATCACAGACCTACCCTACTCGAGACTCTGGAGAAGCATGTACTCACGGGTTTCCTTCTTCTAGCTTTCTATGCCTTGAGTTTTCCTGGATGGCTCTTTGCTTTCTCCTGTATTGCTTGCTTCTTTGATGTATAAGTGCCCCCGGGCTTAATACTCACATTTGTTCTTTATCTCAGTTAATCCCTAGCATATTTTATACGGTTTAATCTTCAGGCCAGTTCTTCATCCCAGTCTCTTACTTGTTTTACACTGTGGCTTGACTCGGTGCCATCTATATGCCAAACTTCCAGATTTAAGTCTGGGTGCTGATCTCTCTTGAACTTCATATTCTAGTTTGCAACTATTGCAGGAATTTCTACAAAGAAATCAAAGCCATTTCAGATATAACACATCTAGAGCAACCGACTTGCAGCTTGCTAGATCTCTTGATTTTCTTGATTTCAGTGGATAGCAACTGGAGGAATAGAGTTACTTCAGATAAAAAACCTTGGAGACATCACTGTTTTTTTCCACTTTGTATGTCAAATATGGCAGGATGTTTTCTTATGCTTGATCATCCCAATTAATTAAGAATCCAACTACTTCTGGATCCAACTACCCTCACTACCTTCTGGTTACTCTGCTGCTTAAGCCACCATTGTCTCTTTTTGGGTTATTGCAGCAGCTTTTTAATATATCATTTTACTATCCTTTGCCCCAGGGTATTCATGATATAGTTATCTTAGAGATTATTTAACAACATGAGCTTCTGTTCTCATCTGCTTGTAACCCTAAAAAATATTTTCTTTTTCACTCAGAGGAAGAGTAAGTTGTTACTGAAATGCACTGAACCTTATGTATGTGGTCTGTCATTGTTCATCTCCTGAAACTCTGAGGCCTTGTTTCATACAACTCTCCTCTGTATGCAGATGCCCAAGAAGACCCATAATGCTCTCGGCCTCCTCAGACCTGTGCCCTTTGTTGCCCAGTCCTCTTGCGTACTGTATCTAGTAATTTGCTTTTAACAGAGAAAATGAAGCAAAAAGTGTGGGCTATCACTTCTGGAGTGAGGCTTTACGAGAGGGATTTCTACCTTGCTTGTGCCCCTGGTTCTTTTCTCTCCTTAGCTTTGATTAAACATGCTGCCTTGCAGTCCCCTACCTAGTATAGAGTGGCTCACATAATAAGGCAATGAAGTAGCTTCCAGCCACAGCCAGTAAGAACTAGAATAGAATAGACTACACTGTTCGAGTGAGCTCAGAGGCAGGTCTACCCCGTTTGAGCCTTGCAGTAGCTGCTAGTTGGTCCTTTGTAGCCATAGGAGAAATTCTAGCAAGATCAGTTGGTTAAACTTTGCTCATATTTGTATCTCATAGAATCTATGACAGTACATGCTCTTTATAAATTTACTTTCTGTACTTTTTTTTTTTTGGTTGATGCTTTTTTTCCTGTATCTCTTTGTGTAGTCCAGGCTTGCTTTAAAGTCAGAATCCTACATCTTGGGATTACAGGTCTGAACATTGTGCTGGGTTCTACATGCCCTTTTCAGCCACTACTTTTAGACATTGCCATCAATACCTAGTATTTTCATCAGTATTTATTGCTGTGATGAAATATGTATGAATAAAACCTTGCAGGACAACTTAAGCTCAGGCTTCAGATGTCTCAGTCCAGGGTCGAATCGATTGATTGCTTTAGGCTTGGAGTTAGGCAGGACATCATGATGAGGAAGGGCAGTCAGTATAGAGCTACTCATCTCACACAGGTTTGGATGCAGAGGAACAAGAGGAGCTGGACTAAATATGTCCTCCATGAGACAAGGATCCTTCGTAGGGGCTGCGCTCCTGATAGTCCACTCAGATTTAAAAATAATCATTGGGTTAAACTATCGGTTAGGTCAGAGCCACCACCATCTGCTTGTGGAAATGCCTCAGGGACATACCCAGAAATGTGCGTCACATCTCAGTAGGTGTAGCGTGGGGTGCAGATGTTTAGGAAATGAGTATTTCTTTGCTGTGCAACCTAGGGCAGCTCACAGAATTTGCCACCTGTAAATGGAAGAAGAGATTATTTTTGCATTATTACATGAGTGAGTCTAGGGTAGGGTTTTGCACATGGTCAGGTAAGAAGATTGGCAGATTCCCCCTCCCATCCCCCAAAAAAGGAAAGTTGAACTAAAATTGAAGAAAACCCCACTATTGAAGTACGTTGGAAATCAGTGCAATGTCTATCCCACTTGGGAGAGTTTAAAAATTGCTGCAATGTTTTGGAGTTGTATTCTATCCTTGTATTTTGACCCCTGCCTGCCCTGTCCTCATGCCTCAGGTTGATTACTGGTGATCTGCCAGGCAGGCCAGGCCACAAAGTCAGGCAGCTCTAGAAGGGGCCTGTTCAGCTGCTGGGAATTCACTTTGAGTAGTACTTTCTAGTCTTTGGCTGTTTGTTGAATTACTCAGACATGAAGACAGACACCAGAAAGACAGGCTCAGATAGGAATAAAACAGAACAGGAATTAAAACAAAAACCAAACAGTTGAGTAAAGACACTTAGTGGGAGCTAGATTTGAAAGATTTAACACAGGCAGTGATTGATCAAAGAAACAAAGCAGGAACAGCACCCTTGAAGCAAAGCAGCGACCCAGACTGAGCACCATCCAAAATACAGACTTCAAATGGTATTATGTCAGGTGTCTGTTGTGATGCAGTTAAAGAGTTCAGAGAACCTTCCCATGCTAAGGACGACAACAGTTCATCAAGCAATATTTCTAAATGTTAAATTTAAGTGGCCGACTTCAAAGCAGCCTCTGTGAACTGGTTCAAAGCATAAGAAATTTAAAGAATTAGAGGGAAGTGAGACAAATGGAAATTTGTCTTTAAGGAGCTAGAAATGATTTTTAAAAGAACCAAACAGAAATTGTGAGGTTGAGGAGTTATAATAGAGAAATGAAAACTCTTCTGGAATGTCCCACTGGTAGATTTGACATTGCAGTAGAAAAACCTCAGTGACCTTGAAGACAGATGACCCAATCTGAATATCCAAGGAAAAGAAGGTTGAAGAGAAATCAATAGAGCTTCAAAGTACTGTGTGTCCTGATCAGACTCGTTCCAAATGGAAAGGAGAAAGGACAAGGGAAAAAATGTTAGAAGAAATTATAACCATATCCTAGTCCACACATTTAAGCACTTCAGTGCAGCTTAGATCGGAAGGACAGAGAACCATTGAAAAGTCATTCCGAAAATATAGCACAAAAGTAAAAAACAAACAAAAAAAAAACTTGAAAGTTGGGAAATTCCTAAGAGCATTTATGTGATTCATAGCTAGTTCTTAATGTGAAATAGTAGATTTCAATAGTCCAGCTACTGAAAGAAAATATACATGCTAATTAAGAAGTCTGTAAGCACTAACATTACCCTTCCAAAAGGGAAGATGAAGTAGACATTCTAAGGCAAAACTTAAGAGAATTCATTGTTAGCAGGCCTTCCTCACAAAAAATAGTGAAAGAAGCCCTTCAGGATCAAAATGCTACACTAGAAAACCACTATTGAATACAAAATAAGAGTAAGGGAGGGAAGCTAGGGCTGGGAGGCAGGGAGAGATAGGCAGAAGTAATGATGAGATGGGTAAATACATCTTTATCAGAGATTATATTAAATGTAAATGATATAACTACTCCATTCACATTAGCCATTGATTGGCATAGAGGATAAAATAATCACTTCTAATCAATGTACTCTCAGAGAACTTCTATTCAGGACTCAAATATGCAAACAGTAATTATAGCAGTTGGAATAAGTGTATTAATATCAGACAAGATGAACTTTAAGATGAGTATTACCTGAAGGGCTAACCTGAAATGGTTAAAGGGCTAACATACTAAAAGATATAATATTACTAATGTATTATTAGTGTTAAGACTAATTATATAATATACCCTAACCTATAGTATCAAATATTTAAAACAAATGGAAGAATAGAATCCTGACAAGCTTTGGTTAGACAGTGTACTTGGGTCTGATTCATAGGAGAAAAGTCTTTAATACTTTGGACTTTGTGTGTATTAATTGATCTCAGAACAGAAGACCCAAACAAAAACTGATTGGCTATTTGTGGTGGTAGTCTTATCTATTTGGGAGACTGAGGTAGGCGGATCACTTGAACCCATAAGTTTAAAACACTAATTTGAATGCTTAGAGAGAAACTCCATTAAAGGAAAAAAGATAATTGCCAGACAGAAGAACATAATTGTAAATCATATGACAGGGAGTATACATTGATATTATATCTTATTAATCATTAATCACACAAAGTGATCAGTTAGAAATGAGCAAAATATTTGACTAGTCATTCTTACTGGTGGTGATAAATGAATGCTAATAAATGTCAGCATTATTAATTACTAGAGATATACAAATTATATTTCTAGAGAGATATTCAATGCCTCAACTGAGATGGCTGCTTAGCCGAGTGTGTCTACTACAATACAGCTGATTGGTGGTTTAAACAAGCAAGTAGGAGATGATAAGTCTCTTAGTCTACCTTAATGTCACCCTGCCTTCATTCCCTTCACTTCACGTTGGAGATGCTTCTGCTGGGGTGGCGGATTAAGTTCATAGTTTGTAATTCAAAAATACTGTTTTGAATTTGGGGAGCTGTTCAAGTCCATAGCAGATGGACTGTATACTATACATGTATTGTAGAGTATAGAGAAAGTCTAGCAATGCTGCCGCTGGGAATGTAAAGTGGTATATTGCTCTGGAACACAGCCTGTCACTTTCTCAAAAAGGTTAATCTGTTATGTGACCCCGGTAGTTCTAGTTCTAGAATCTACCTAACAGAAGCAAACAGTGCCCACAAGCCACATGGTTTCATAGAAGCCTCAAACTGTGAATCTGAAAGCCCCAAAGCTGGTGAATTCTTAAATGGAATGCATGGCCATCTAGTGGACTGTGTATTCAGAAACCTAAGTTAGAGATCAGTAAGCCCCCAAGACTGCTCTCTTCCTGGCTGTTCACTTGCCTCCAGCGTCTGCTGTCAGTACTGCAAAATGCACAGTTGAATGCCTGTGACAGAGAAGCATGCTACTTTATTTTGGGGGGGGGGTTCAAGACAGGGTTTCTCTGTGACTTTGGAGATTATCCTGGAACTAGCTCTTTATAGACCAGGCTGGTCTCGAACTCACAGAGATCCGCCTGCCTCTGTTGAGATTAACGGCATGCGCCACCACCACCCAGCCCCACATGTTACTTTTTATGTCAGCATTTACAAAGAACAAACAAATGAAGCTTAGTGAGGAAATCAGATGAATAATTCCGTGTGTGTGAAATATCCCAAAAAGCCAAATTGCTAGATCAGTGCTTGCTTGCCTCAGGGTGGGAAGCAGTGAGCATTAGTTGCAGAGTGCTCTAAAAGTGGACTGTGGTAATAGTTCACAACTCTTTAAATTTCTCTTTGACATGTGTAATATGTGAGTTTTGTCATAGCAAATTCCTTGTTGACACTAGAGACAAGTATGGTGAACAATCAATACAGTAGCTTGAGGATTAGTCGTCGGGGTGGCAATAGTTGGAGGCCCCATGGCTTTAGGAGAAGGGTCACTGGGGTGTGCCCTCCTGGGGAACCTGACTTCCTGATTTCTTCCCCCTCCTTTCCTTTGCCCTTTGCCCTTTGCCCATGAAGTGAGCACAGTGCTCACTATCACTACTACCTGGCAGCCCCACCATTGGCTCATGTAATTACCCCACCTTCTTCTACTGACTTCTCCAAACGATGACCCAAATTAGCCTTGCAGGTGTTCATAGTAACAAGAGGCATAGCAGCTTAACTTTTGTTTTTATCATTTTATGTGATTTTCTATCATTGGAATGGTATCCTCAATTTGCAAATGAAAAAAAGGAAAATGAGGCTAAGTTATGAAGACAGGCTTATGAATTGGAATGTGGTTCTTTGATTTGTATGAAACAGGGCCTCTAGAGTAACTAGTTAGTAATGTTAATTGCTATGTTTCTGCCTACTGCTATTGCAGCTAACGTCTGTGTAGCTTTGAAGCACACATTCTAGTCCTCAGTTGCTAGACAATTGGGAGTAACATCAGAAATTGCCTAATCTTCTTTTTTTCTGGTTGTTTTATTATCAATTATTCCTATTACAAATGACCTTTTAGTGTTAACTGTGGAATAAACACTATAAAGAGGAAACAACAACAACAAAATCATTAACAAAATGACTGTTGTTCACAATACCAGTTCTAAGCTAAGGCTCACCAACAATTTTATTTTCCGTTCTGTATTCTCAGTGGGCATACAGGAGAATGCCTTTGTGGCTTTGCTTTTCTCTCTGAATTTGTTTCAGTTATCGCTTATCATTCAACAAAGTATCTGAAAATTTTGCAGTGTGAAAAACAGACTTCATGTTGCAATTTCTCTGCTCAGGAATCCAGATGCATCTCAACTGGGTCTCCCTGTGCAGGGAGGTGTGTCGGGTGCTATAGTCCTCCTGAGACCCTGCTAGGGAAGCACTAGCTCCCCCAGTTCTCACTCGCCTGTTGGCCAGCAACCCCAGTTTTGTGCAGCAGCTCTTCTGTAGGCCATAATACAGCGTAGCAGCTGGGGTCTCTCGGGGAAAGAGGGATCCTGTGGTCAAGATAGAATGTAATCTCAGAGTGACTTTAATTACTTTTGTCATGTTCTCCTTACAGAAATGACTAGTATGTCCTGGGAGTTGAGATGCTGCATCTTTTTTTTTTATTATTATAACTGATGTCATAAGATTAGGGCTCTGCATTTTGGTTTAGGTATATGCTTACTCTGGAAAGAGGGCGGGAGCACATTCCAGGTGCTTACTAACCACACACAATTACCTGGAGCCTTTTCTCTGTATGAATAGCATCATTCCACTTAGGGGCTTTGTGAGTCTTTTAAAAATACTCCAGAGGTTAATTATTATTAGGCTAACTTTGCATGCCTTAGAAAATCAAAACTGTTGAAAATGGTGGCATTGTAAAAAGCACTTTGCTGCATTTGGTTCGCTCTTCTCTCTTTTAGAATTTTTCAGTCAAGTTGCATTGATACAGGCCTGCGATTTTTTTTCTCCTTTATTTTATTCTTGTCAGGTTTTAAGTATGAAGACCCAGGTAGGTAGCTTTATAAAATGAATTGAGAAATCTTTCTTTTGGAGAATGCCATGGCCCACCACAGAGCACAGCATGGCTTCTCCCTTCCATCTCCTGGGGGTTACTAATTACCAAGGGAACAGTTCACACCACCATTCCTGGTTCCTGGTTCATTATGAGCAGTAAGTTTCCAAGTAGTTCATTATGAAACTTCCTTAACTGAACTGTGTGGTGGTTGTTAAATCTTAGAAGCTGTTTGGGAATGCTTCCAGCAGAGTGGGAAGTAGCACTTTCACCGACTCACTTTCACAGGGAGGAGAGTGGCCATTTTGGTCTCATTCTACAGAACAACCAGAAAATAGCAGCGATCACACCAGCGGGGATGGTAGGCTGGCCAGGGCTGGTATGTTCTGTCATGAGGTCAGAGTTCATTTCTTCTCTGGTCTTCTTCCTCATCATAGTCTCCTAAGAGCATAACAAGTTTAAGATGGCACCATCGTGTATCAATTTGAAATAGGAAGCAGGTGAAAGGGGGAAGGTCAAAAGCGACTGAAAAGATGGTGAGTGTTGGCAGTGCAGCTCCCGATTTTGACCCTGTGTTTCTTCAGCAGGAAAAATGTAAACAAATTTGAAAATGTTCTTATTCCCAGAGTATAGATCTTTATACTTTGACCCTCCAAGATTAAAAGTTTTGTAATGATTGGTTATTCTTAGTGTTGGAGACGGGATCTTGGCAGGCCAGGCAAGCATCAGCATACTACTGAGCTAAATCCCTGCCCCTTTTTACTTTAACTTTGAGATAGGCTTTCAGTAACTCATCTAAGGTGGTCTTGAACTTGCTTTATAGCTGGGGGCAGGGGGTGGGGGTTTCGGGAGGCTTGACTTTATCATCTTGGTACTTCAGCCTTCAAGGTAGCTGGGATTACAGGTCTATGTCACAGAGACTATCTGTTATCCTTTATTATAGTGTGTTGAGTTAAAAGTTAACCATTTTTACTGGTAATCAGGAGGAAACTGATCTTGAATTTTAAAATTTCAGAAACCTAGTGTATTTAAGTTCGTCTCATATGTATTACCCTTTAGTAACACAAAGTTATTAGGCAGATTTCTTGCTTTTTGTGTCTAAAGGAAAACAGTATGGGGGGATTAGCATGTGGTCTTGGCAGTAGCTCTCTGTTCACTTGTTTTACTGGTTCTTGTATATTAAATCTATTTAACATTTTTAAGGAAACCATGAGTTCGAGATCTTCTGCTATTGTGATCTTTGATATCAATGAACCTGTTAGCCCCAAACTTGCTTACTGTAGTTTGCTGATGGCAGTCTTTAATGAAGACACAGGTATCAGCACACTTCATACAGGAGTGGGGATCCATAGTCTTGGCTGGTGGAGTTAAGAAGGACTTCCTTTGACAATAGATATGAGTCTGAGGTACATCTTTAAATGAAACACTTCTGTTTCATGATAGTAGAAGAACCTTTTTTGCTTTTCCATTTGTAGATATAGAAGGATGACTGAGTGATAGAAATAGCCCAGTTCTACTTTTACAGTATTTCTGGGCTAAAGGCAGAGACCTTGGTGAAGGACACAGAGGAAAAATAACCAAATGGGAAAGATAGTTTAGTCTGGGCTGTAAAGAAACTGGCATTTAGGGTAGGTCTCTAGTGTGTTTTGTGGCCACTACCTATAAACTGTCCAGTCTCTGCGTTTCTTCTGTTTCTGTCTGCCTTGGAGAAGTGGTCACTGCCAGAAAGTTGGTTTTTTTCCTGAGTTTTCCTATCTGTCAGTCATTGTCCTAAGGTTTCCTCTGCTTTGACTTTTGAAAATGGATGTCTTCCTTTTGGATGAAGATGTGTGTTTACTGATTCGCAGGGTTCTTCATAGTATAGCATGAAGCCTGAGAGACAGATTTCAGGGCATCAGCTACAGTGTGACAGCATGACTCCTCTTCTCCTTGAGCTGTAGTTTCCTTATAACTTGTTATGCTAATGAGTATGACAGCAGCTTACAGCAGTCATAGGCCATTGTTTTACAAATGAGATCATGTTTAAATATTCTGTAACTCTGTGTACAGGCACTTCTTTCTGAATAAGTTATTTGAGGTTTTGGCAACCACCCTTCTACTTTTTGTCTTCATGGGTTTTACTTAAGTATCTCCTATAAGTTTAATTATGTAGATCTTGTTTGTTTGTGGTGTATTTCAGTTAATGAATGTTTTTAGTATTCATGTTATAGTGTATGTATAGTGTATTTTAAGTTTGACTAATAGTCATTTAACATATGTGCTATATTGTACTATATTGTGCTATTTATCTGTCATTGGACCCTGGGTTCTATCTGTGTTTTTGCTATTATAAATAATAAAGCTTTGGGCATGGGGTGTGGCTATTGAAGTAGCTAGATACCACTTCTAATTCCTTTGGATGCATACACCAAAATATATTCATTCACTCACAGTTGTAACTCTTAGTGGTTGAGAAAGCATTTCACATTCCTACAGGAATACACAGGATCCTATGTGTCCTTGCCAACCTGATATTTTCCCATGTATAGTAGTCAGTGTGTGAGCAGGTAGCTTTGCTTCCTTGTATGGAGGAATGTGATAGCTGCTACTTGGTAACTGGTTTAGGATGCTATACTGCTATTATTTTCCATGAGTTTATGTGTATGCAAGAAAATGCTGATACACGGATTTTTAAAAATAGGTTTTGTGGGGTTTCAAGTTTCTCAAAGTTACTTATATTGTTTTCTTTACTTCATAAGTGTACTGGATCTTTGCTCATGGTTTAAGCTTTGTATTGAATTAAATATTAAATATTTTACTACCTGAAAATATCTCAACTCTAACATCATTTTAAAGCAGAAAAATAACTCCTGCTAAATAACTCAGAATTTAGTTTTATTGATTGATTGCTATTCTTACCTTTTCTTTACCTTGTTTTAAGACCAGTGTGCTAATTCTGTGTTTATATTTAGCATATATTTTTATTTCTATAAAAATTGCAATATTATTTCAGTTTGCTCTTTAACTTACCAGAATGACTGGTAAATGTTGGGCTGGAAGGAGTACAAGAGTTAATTGAAATGAGACAGTGTACAGGTTTGTATAGTGTGTGTATAAGAACCTGGATGTTAGCCTCCACAGTTACCATCATTAATTTTGTTTTACATTGCCTGGAAGCTAACCTATGGTGTTATATATTATTCTAATCCATTTGCTGATTTCTTAGGATGGGAAGAGGAAAGGGCATTTGAATACTATGTATGTAACCAGAGTTCAGATCACAGGACATCAGTTTGGTAAATTTGACATTTGTTATTCTTCTCCACAGCTTTGTATTCTGTTATACTCTTCTGTGTGTTCTTCTGGATCCCCTTTGTCTACTTCTACTATGAAGAGAAGGACGACGATGACACCAGTAAATGCACTGTGAGTATCTCAATCTAGAGTGCTCATCTTGGTCAAAAAAGATTATTTCTTTGCTTTTCAAAAAATGCCATGACTCCACTAGACTTTATTCTAGCCCTTGTTTAGACCCCAGTGACTTGGGTGACTTAGAAAAAAACTATTTAATCCCTTTGGGCCTTGACTCCCTGTGTGTAAAATAGAGGTTAGAGTATGTATCGTGCACTTAAGAGGATTAAGTAAGTTAGCTTGCATAAAATGCTTAGAATAGTGCCTGGCATGATAAATGTCATACATAGACTTAAATCACACACACAAGCTAGAAGGAGCAGTGCACACCTGTAATCCCAGCATTTGGGAGATGGAGACAGGAGCACTGCCAAGTTGAATGCCAGTCTGGCTACATAGTGGTTTATATTTGTTTGTACTTAAGTTTACAAATGTAGCAAAACATATATGTGTTTACATGGCTGTTAAAAATTTATATTTTATAAACATAAACAACTGTGTACATACATTATTTATTCTTAGCCAGTCATGGTGACACACACCTTTAATTCCACCACACAAGAGACAGAAGCAGTTAGATCTCTGAGTTTGAAGCCAGCCTGTCTACAGAGTGAGTTCCAGGACAGCCAGGGCTGCACATAGAAACCTTGTCTCAAAAAAATAAAAACAAGCAAACAAACGAAAAGAATATTGCTTATTCTTTTCACTGATTTTGGTGATTGTATCATAGGTGCTGTTGTTCATTTGGGGGGGAATATTTTTCTATTTTGACAATTTCTTCTACTGGCTAATCATGCTTTCAGTGTCGTGCTTTTCAAAAAGGTCTAACCATCCCAGATTTTAGAATCTTGCAAAGACACTTAAGATGCAGAATACTGATTATAGTTTTCTTTACATTTGAAGGCTTTTCTGTCTAACAATTGAAACCTTGCACTCTTGACTTGAAATGTATATTTGATATGAAAGAGAGCATTTTTATGCTGTCACAGTACTTTTCTATGTAAAGGCTTGACAAGATGTTTTCTCCCTTGGCCTGTAGCAAGTTAAAACGGCGCTCAAGTACACTGTGGGCTTTGTTGTGATTTGTGCACTTCTTCTTCTCATTGGGTAAGTCTTGGTTTTTCATTGTGTCAACGCGGGAAACATTATTTGAGTAACAGTAACAGAAGCTTCATTCAGAAAAATTTTGGCAAGGAAAACAGAACAAAATGTGAAAATCAAACAAATGACTTTTTATGTCACCACTGCATGGAGCCACAGTGAACACTGGTTCTTGCTTCTAGTCCTTTTACCCATCTCCTCATGTACCCTCTGCCATTACTGGTTTTACACAAGTACATTTGTATTTTGTACATTGTATTTTGTCCAATTCTTGGTGAAGTTGCACTCTTAACACTATTGCCAGTGTTCTGGGCGACTCCTCAGGTCTGTGAGTGTGGACTCCTCAGATGTTGGTGGCAGGGCCTTTGTAGAAGACAGCTGTCCATGTGAGTGAACTCCAAGGATTACTCCATGGACATGCGTGATATTCACATGGTAAAATGAAAAGTCGTGTCTGTTGAGCTCTTAAGTTTGACCGTCCTGTCAAATCTTTGTGAGTTCCTTTCTGAATGCTTCATTCTTATTTTAACAGAAATGTCATTGACTTATGAGTCTGAGGCCTGTCCTTGTTTGTTGGAGACTTTCACCTTTGTTAAAATAGATCTGATCCTTTCATATTTTTATAGCAAAAAGGATGAATAAAATGATCCTTAGTTTCAGTGTCATGGTTTTTAAACAATTTTAATTAAAATTCTTTTGATATTGTAATACAATTACATCCTTTCCCTTTCCTTTTCATCTCTCCAAACCCATGTGCTCATATCCCTTTGAGGACATACATTAGGTGGTGATACGCTTTTAATATTTTTTGTTTATAATTAATTTGGTGGGTTTTTAAAAAAATAAATTTTATTCTATGTGTAGGGCTTTGCCTGCACATATATCTATGCATCACCAGTGTGCCTGGTGCCCACAGAGGCCAGAGAGGGCATTGGACCAGCTGAATTGAAGTTGTAGACAATTGTGAGCTTTCATATGGGTGCTAGAAATTGAACCCAGATCCTCTGGAAGCACTCTTAACCATCCTTCTAACCCATAATTTAGTGTATTACATTTCAGTAAATAACTTTCAATGCTTTAGACATTGTTGGATGTACTTTGTGATGGGAATGAAATCTGCCAGTGACCTCTGGCTGCCAAGGACTGTGGTTGCATATGCTTCCCATTCAGTTACATTCCTGTTTCTTCTGCCTGTCTTGCTGGGTCGTAAAAGGAGTGTATTAAAAGACCATACGATTAGGGGTTTCCCTGTTTGTTTTAGCTACAGAATATTCTTTTATAAGCTCATTTCCTACTAAAGAAAGCCAGAGGAATTTATGCTAAGTTTCTTTGGTGACATGGAAATCTTGTGTGTTAGCCTGTTACTTAGAACAGGGGGCAGCAAGCGAAAGGGGCAGATACAGGTTACAGTGCATTTAGTTAATGTGGTTTGTAGGCCCTTTTGTAGCTGTGGGATAATCATAGACTCATAGACAAAAGCAACAGTAAAGCTTACATTTTCATAAATACAGTCACTAAACATGTGGCAGGTCCCTGATGTAGAATATGACTGAGAACTAGCGATAAAACCACCTATCTCTGAAGAAGTCACAGTAAAAGAATAATGAATTAAAGACTAGCAATGTTTCGGTTATCTGGGACAGTGCTCTTCTCATTACCATGTGTGACGATTTGAACAAGGCGTGCATTTCAGTTAAGTGATTTACTGAATTTCTTGAGAATTTTTTAAAATTTATTTTTGTGTTTTCAATGCATCTCCACTGTAGTGTCTCCTCCTCCACTCTTCTCTGTTCCAATCCCCACCACTCTTCTCCACATCCACTCCCCCTCCTCCTCTGTTTCTCTTCATGAAAGAGCAGGCCTCCCAGAAATAACCACTGAACACAGTATAACAAGGTACAATAAAACTAGTCACAAACCCTCATATCAAAGTTGGGTGAGACAACTCAGTAGGAGAAAGAGAGTCCCAAGAGCAGACAAAAGAGTCCTAGATACCCTCACTCCTACTGTTAGGAATCCCACAAAACCACCAAGCTAACAAGATGTTGGCAAGTTAGGTCCCTGGTAAGAGTCTGCCTGGCACACAAATGGCAGCCTCTTACTGTGTCTTTTTTTTTTTTTCTATCTCTTCCCTTATTTCAAGGATACCAAGCTCATGGGACAAGGGCTCCACTTGACTATAGAATGACATAAAAAGTATGTGACTTTAAACCTACCTCTCCCCTCAAACTGACAAGTAAACAACCAACAGACTGCAATGTGATGTTTCAAATGATCACATAGACAGTTGGCACATCATATTAGACACATATGTAGGCTCTGAGTCTAGTGTGCAATGTTTAGGAAAGTGAGTTTCATTCTACTTAGCAATGAGAAGATAGCGGAGATGTGTGATTGTAACTTCAGGAAAGTTAATATATGTGACTGATTTAAAAGTTACAGCCATGTAAAGGGTGCTTGGACAGGGCCCTTGGGGACTGCGTTTGAGAAGTGAGGTATTAAAAGGTAGCAAGATCAGCCAGGTAAGCCACTATTGATTCAGGTGAGAAGTGAGGTCTGAGTGATTAGTTTCTCAAAGCAGGAAGAAACAAGATGAGCCATTGGGAAGAAAGAGAGGATGTGATATGGTGGTTGAGGGTAGGAAAATCTTGTGTTTGATTATGCTAAACTCATCTGTTCAAATTCATGTCCCCCAAAGTCATTGATTAGCCCCTTGTCTGCCTCTTTCCAATGATACACTGAATTAGGATGCTTCAGCCAGTAAGAGGAGTTTAGAATGTTTTTCCTAAGCAGCGTTTCAGGTTTATTATGCTCAATGATGAGAGAGAGAATTCTAATCTTACTGTGTTCTCATTCTGTTTGCTACTACGACTATGGAAACTGGGCGCTCTGTATTTGTTGTTTTTGAGAAAGGCAAATTAAGAAGATATTGATTTGATTTGGTTGTATCTATACCGTTGAAATACAACTCTTGATTGCCATAAATCATCACCATTTACTGAATGCCTGATAGTCTTATTTACTGCTTTTCCCTTCTCAAAACTGATATTATCACATCATTAATTGGTTTCAGTTGCCTTTTTAAATTAATATTTTTATTAATTTTTGAGAATTCCACACAATACATTTGATCAAGTTCACCCCACGATCTTGCCTTTAACTCTTCCCAGATCTATCCCTTCCAATTTCATATTCCCCCCTTTTAAAAATGTAATATTTTATGGACTCCACTTTGTGCCTTTCATAGTCTTCTGCCCTTGAGGCCATCCACTGGACCATGGTCAACCTATGAGGAGCTTTTAAGAACCCTGACTTTCCCTCAGCCAGCAGCCGTCAGCTGTCCGTACAGCCTCAGTTGCATACGGGTGCTCATAAGCCCCTCCTGTACCATGCTCAGATTTTGACTGGCTTTCTCTCGTGCAGGGTTTGTGCAGCCACCCCAGCTTCTGTGAGTTGACGAGTACAGGGGTCCTGTCATTTCCAGAAGACAGTGGTTGCTTGTGATCTGTTTTCTCCCGTCCTCTTACCTTAGCCTAACCCCATTTAAAGAGTTAAAGTTAGCTAGACAGTGGTGGCACCCGCCTTTAATCCTAGCACTCATGAGGCAGAGGCAGGCAGATCTCTGTGAGTTCGTGGCCAGCCTGGTCTACAGAGCTAGTTCCAGGGCAACCACGACTGTAATGTAGAGAAACCCTGTCTTGGAAAGAAAACAAGAGTTAAGCCTGTGCTGGTGCACATTGATCATTATTGCCTTTACTGAATTGGTCATTAAATATTTGAGTACTGTTGTTTAGGATTTAGTTACAGAATTATTTTCTGTTCTGCCCATTGGTATTTCTCTTTACATAAAATTATTTTGGTTGTGTTCTTAATGATTAAATCCCAGCGGTGATGTGGTTGGGAAGAGCTTTGAGCCTCTGCTCTAGTTTCTGCCTGAACAGATGCGTGATGAGTCTCTGATGGATTTCATTTTTTGAAATTTAGTTTAAAAATTCAGGTCATTTGGCATTTCCTCTGGTGTTACTTACTGTTACTTTTGTGTTGTTGAGCAGCCAACCTCAGAAATTGGATTGTGAGGGTCCCCAAAGCTAGATTCTGCCAATGCACAACACTTTTGATTACCAGATGAAATTTTTGAGAGTGAATACTACTCTTAAGTATTTGTAATATATCTTGTAATCATAGCTAAATGAACTTTTTATAAATATTTTTTTCTATGATCACAGAATGATTATTCTGACTAAAATATTCAAAATACACTTTGTGGGCTGACAAGAAATTTTTTATGCTAAAATAACTAGGCTATTGTATAAGTAGTCCTTTCTTGCTTATTTTTTGGTTAATTAAATCTTAGTAGTTAAATTAATACTATTGTTATATAGTATATAGAATTTAGCCTGCTTCTGCTTGATTTTATTACTAGACAGTGAACCAACTTTTATATTTATCCTTGTGCTGTTGAGTAGTTACTTTTCTTTCTAAACGTGATGAGAATTAAAATCTCGAAGATTAAGAAGACTAAAGGCAATGTGAGTAGTTAGAATTGCCCTCCACGAGATGGGAATTGAACTCAGGGCCTTGGTTTGCTAGACAACCCTTGAGAAACGCTGTACCACTGACCTACATCTGTAGCTAACCTGTTAGGAATCAACTGACATATGCATCCCATTCATCTTTTTATAAGAACTGGAGTAAAGGTTTTTAAAACTGAACTTTCAAAATAATTGCTGTTTTTGGAAAATATTTTCAATACAGATGCCTTAACATACCAACATATATTCATTTTTATATATTGAATTCAACATATATTCATTATTTCTTTGTAAAAATCAGATACATCCTATTGCTTTACTTATAATTAAATCAGTTTAGGAGGGATGTATAAAGTTACTTTTTACCCTTTAGAGTGATTTCCCATATATATTCTCTCAGAGACATCTGCTTGTTACCTTGATGTCTTCATGTTTTGGTTTATTGTTCTGGTCTAGAAAATGAATTCTCTATTCTGTTTTCCATTTTCCTTAGTGTAAGCTTCTGTAGTGGTGCCTCTATTTCAGGGTGTCCCTCTCACCTGTAGATTACAAAACAAAAGAAAAATGTGTTTGTTATTTGTATTGGGTAGGATCTTAAATGATATTACAAAGAAGAAAAACTAAAAACCATCTCTAGTTTCATTGTATGATATTTACTGTTTATTTTGATGCATTTTATTTCAGTTGTACATATAAATATATTGAAATAATTATATGCATTTATTTTTTGCCAATTCAACATTGAGCTTTTGTTATATCATGGGTGAGAACAATATATGTGGTACATTTTGTGCAGAGATGAGAAACTCCTGATACTTCTGTGTCTGAAACAGGACTAGTATTTGGAAGAAGAATTGATTTTTTTCTTTTAAAAGGCCTATTGAGAGTTGAGTTTCAGACCCTTTTCTTGTCTTTAGCTTATTTTTGAAGCATTTAGAGTTATTTTCTCCTTTGCAGTGCTTTTGTGCCTCTGAATCTTCCCAGCAACAAAAATTCCACAGAGTGGGAAAAGGTGAAGTTCCTGTTTGAAGAACTTGGAAGTAGTCGTAAGTATTGAAAACAGTTTTCAGTAATTCATATTTTGCATTCTTTGGGAACTTACGAAAATCAGTGAGTTTTTATTGTCCTAAGAAATGTACTTCACCATTCTTTACTTAAATGAGGAGGTCTACATCCGTTTTATGTGCCAAGTACTTTAACATGCTGAAACATCTTGCCTAAATATATAGGAGTAATTCTTAATGATTCACTGAATTCTTTGGTCAAATCATTTTGATTATTAGTAATGCCAATTTTTCCCTGTCTCAATATGTTAGTGTAATACTCCACTTTATTAAAGTACCTGTGAGCTGGATGCCAGACCTACCTTGGTAATATGAAGGTTTTTTTGTTGTTGTTGTTTCGTTTGTGGCAACCAAAAAAACCTTGGTGTATCTTTGATTTGATAAAATCTAGTTTTAAAAAGATTTATTTTATTTGTGTGTATGTGTGTTTATGTATGCCTGCCACATCTGTGCCAGTACCATGTATGAGTAGCTGTCTGGGGCAGCTAAGAACTCAAGGCAGGAAGCAGAGCGTAAACCGTGGAGGAGTGCTGCTTGCTGGCTTGCTCACCATGGTTTGCTCAGTCTGCTGTCTTTTTTCCCCAGGACCACCTGCCCAGGGGTGCCACCACCCACAGTGGCCTGGGCCCTCCAGCATCAACCTTTAATGAAGACAAGGCCCTACTGACTTGCTTACAGGGCAGGCTAGTAGAGGCATTTTCTCAGTTGCCGTTCCTTCTTCCCAGATAACTCTAGCTTGAGTCAGGCTGCCAGAAATCTAATCAGCACATGCTCTCACCTCCTCGTGTAGCCCAGAATGGCCTCCAGCTCTTCATGGCATGCTTCTCCCCATACTGAGCACATAGGTGCCCACCACTGTCTTCAGATAGTGCAGTTATCATTCCCAGTTTTTATGTTGAATTTCAATATAATTTTGGCTCGTGTTTGCTTTGCTTTTCCTACCAAGTAGACAAGCTGATCCTCTCAAGTTAAAAAAATGAAAAATGCTTAGTGTTATTTCTGTCTTTCCTTCCTCTCCCTCCATGTTAGTCTCCTTTCCCCTCCTCAGTTAGAGTGCAAGCCCTACACCTAAGGCTCAGAGCACACCACTGAAGAAGGGTGGAAAGACTGTGAGAGCCAGAGGACCAGGACACTTGCTACTAGTTGTCTTTTTTACACATAACAGGGATGCTACACACATGCAATCTCAACTATATGGTTGCCAAAACAAACCCTACACGGTGACAGTAGCACTTGATGTGACAGTGCTTTAGGTGAATTTCACAAGGCCCACCCAGAGATGAAGAGCTAGGTCATGAGTAGCTGCTGAGAGAAGTAGAATCATTCTCCAGGAATGAGCCCCCACTAGGTAGTCCAATTCTAAGAGGTCATCCCTCAATACATGTACACAAGAGCAACACTAAATGAGCTTAGACACCTGCCTGTATATGTGCATAATGATGGAAGAGATCAGAACGTGAGTGGGTTTGGAGGCTGGAGGCATGCGCAGATTTGGAGGGACAGGTGAAATGATGTAAATACAGCACTCATATGAAATTCACAAAACAATAAACTTAGATACAATTTAAAAATCTTGAAAAAAATGAAATAAACTCTAAAGGCTTTAGATTAAGAAAAACTTAACCTCAAATTATCAAGACTAAGGGAAGGCAGGCAAAAAGAGAAGGACGGGGTGTTCCTGTGTAGTTTTACAAAGAAGTGAAGGCATGGGCTGGGGAGGTGACACCTCGGTGGGCAAAAGCTGTGCAATCGTGAAGGCCTGAGTAGGGATCCCTGCGCCAGCATGGAAGATCTGTAGCCTCACCACAGATGGCTGGAGACCAGTGGGGGAGCCCGAGACTTGCTGACTGGTTGGTCTGATGAACTGGTGAACCTCAGGTTCCATGAAAGACCACAGTGGAGAGCAGCAGAGGAAGACCCACAGTGCTGCTAGTGCTCCTCCGTGTTCACACACATGCTCACCCGTGTTCACACACATGCTCACCCGTGTTCACACACATGCTCCTCCGTGTTCACACACATGCTCACCCGTGTTCACACACATGCTCCTCCGTGTTCACACACATGCTCACCCGTGTTCACACACATGCTCACCCGTGTTCACACACATGCTCACCCGTGTTCACACACATGCTCCTCCGTGTTCACACACATGCTCACCCGTGTTCACACACATGCTCACCCGTGTTCACACACATGCTCATCCGTGTTCACACACATGCTCACCCGTGTTCACACACATGCTCCTCCGTGTTCACACACATGCTCACCCGTGTTCGTGTGCTCCACACACCTCGGCACACACAGGGGCACAGAACAACCTTATCCTCATCTTTTCATGCCTCTCATACTGTACTGACTTCTTTTTAGGTCCAACACTTACATGGATTTTTCTTCCTAATTTTAAAAGGTGGAGGAAAGGAAATCCTAGCTGAAGATCAGTTTGTAAAGAGCTCATTAGAAATTCCTCTCTCTCTCTTTTTTTTTTTCATTTTTCTTTTTTTTTATGTATTTCATTTTCCAGTTTAAATTTAGATAAGAAACGAGGTTGCTTCACAAGTCAGTTCCAGGTCCCTCTC
This sequence comes from Mesocricetus auratus, assembly GCF_017639785.1. Taxonomy (NCBI): domain Eukaryota; kingdom Metazoa; phylum Chordata; class Mammalia; order Rodentia; family Cricetidae; genus Mesocricetus; species Mesocricetus auratus. Next base: position 18,594,338 of record NW_024429202.1, read on the forward strand.
CCATTCCCTCCCCTCCTCCCTTGCCCTCCCCCCAACCCCCCTCCCCATTATCCCCTCATTCCCCCAGGGAGGGTGAGGCCCTCCATGGGGGTGTCCATAGTCTGTCATTTCATATAGGGCAGGGCCTAGACCCTTCCCCAAGAGTTCAGGGTGAGAGAGCACCTCACATTGTTCTATGGGAGTCCAAAGTCCGTGTGTATACTTGGGATGGGTACTGATCTGCTGCCCAAGGCTCAATAGATTACCTAGGCCTCCTCACTGACACCCAGATTCAGGGGGTCTTGATCAGTCCCATGCTGGCTTCCCAGGCTGATGCCTGGGATTCAAGAGTTAACCTTTGTCTGGTCAGCTGTTTCTGGGGGTTAAACCAGCCCAGTCTTAATCCTTTTGATCATCAGTCCTCCCTCTCTGTTACTGGCTTTCTTGAGTTCAGCTCAGTACTTAACCGAGGGAGTCTGCCTCTTCTTCGATCAGCCACTAAATGAAGTTTCTGTTTCCCAGACTCTCTGGCCATAGGATTGTAGGCTAGCACTCCCCAGATCTATGTCTAAAATCCATATATGAGAGAGTACATGCCTTGTTTCTCTTTTTGTGACTGGGTTACCTCACTCAGGATGGTTTCTTCTAGTGTCATCCATTTGCCTGCGAATCTCATGATTCCATTATTTTTTCTCTTTTTTTTTTTAACAGACTTAATTCACTTTATTTTTCTTGTATGAAAACCCTCATGTGGTGGCCACAGCTAGAGCCTGGGTCCTCTGAGCAGAGACTCTGGTGTGGGCTTTCACAAGATGGTCTGTGAATTCCTGTTAAGGAGACTTGGTGAACACAGTCTCTTTCCAGAGGTCAGGGGTCAGGTAGCTGTAGGTCTTGGAGATGGCATCAAAGATGGCCTTGGCAAAGTTGCCCAGGGTAGCAGTGCAGCCCCTGGCTGACGTGTAGCAGCCATCAATACCGGCCATCATCAGTAGCTTCTTGGGCACAGGAGCAGAGACGATGCCAGTGCCTCTGGGGGCAGGGATGAGACGCACCAACACAGAGGCACAGCGGCCCGTCACTTTGCATGGGACAGTGTGGGGCTTGCCAATCTTGTTCCCCTAGTAGCCTCTCCGCACAGGGACAATGGAAAGCTTGGCCAAGATGATGGCCCCCCAGATGGCTTTGGCTACCTCCTTGGAGCAATTAACACCAAGATCAACATGACCGTTGTAGTCCCCAATAGCGACAAAAGCCTTGAACCTGGTGTGCTGGCCAGCCCGAGTCTGCTTCTGTACTGGCATGATTTTTAGAACCTCATCCTTTAGAGATGCACCCAGAAAAAAATCAATAATCTCGGATTCCTTAATGGGCAGGGAGAACAGGTAGATCTCCTCCAGGGACTTGATCTTCATGTCCTTAACCAGGCAGCCCAGCTTGGTGACAGGGATCCACTCCTTGTCTTCGGCTTTACCTCCACGAGCCCCGCGTCCTCGACCATGGCCACGGCCTCGACCACGACCGCGGCCCTTGAGACCATTGCCGAAGAAGCCTCCGTGGAAGCGGCCGAGGCCTCCTAATCCTGGGCCCCCGGGTCCTCGGGGCCCACTTGCTGCACCGGAGAAATTCCTCTCTTGAACAGGCTTAGCCCTTGAAGGGCACAGCAAGATATATTTGTTTTATTCCTTCATAATGCCTAAAGAAGCCTGATTTATATATTTTATATTGCTATAATAAATATAAAATTCGAGTAGTAAAAATGTACATTAACAGTGTTTTTCATGTTCCACAGACGGTTTAGCTGCGCTGTCATTTTCCATTAGCTCTCTGACCCTGATTGGAATGTTAGCAGCCATAACATACACGGTAAGTGCAGTGGGGCCATGAGCTGTTTCAGCATCACCCTCGGCAGCAGATTGTACTTCAGTCATCTCTCACCGTCCTTCCCTCTGCAATGTCTTAGCTCTCCCTTGATTTCCTTACTTAAGAGGATGATACATTTCAGTGACTTGACCACAATTACCTGTTTGCAAAATGAATACTGAGAAATGAATCTTAGAACTTGTGGATTGCAACTAGTTCTGTCCAGTACAATAGGGGAATTAGTGTTGGTATGTGCCAGAGCCCTGAACTACACGTAGACTAGTGTGTTACTAGCTCACAGACTAGTTCTGTGGGAGCATGTGCTTTTACAGTCAGATGCTGACACTCCTCTAGTGTACAGTTCCTGGTGCTGTATTTTCTTTTTCTTTTCTTTTCTTTTTTTTTTTTTTTTTTTTGGTTTTTCGAGACAGGGTTTCTCTGTATTGTTTTGGAGGCTGTCCTGGAACTCTCTCAGTAGACCAGGCTGGCCTCGAACTCACAGAGATCTGCCTGCCTCTGCCTCCCGAGTGCTGGGATTAAAGGCATGCACCACCAACGCCCAGCTCATGGTGCTGCATTTTCTAACTTTCTGATTTTGTTCAAGTTTCTCCTGGAAACAGCAGGTGTGGTAAATAACTGCTACGAATACAGGCTGCTCTTTGGTTTGGTCAAATTAAGACGGAAGGGGCCATCGTCAGTGCTCTTTCTTACCCTTCCCCACTGAGCTGCATAAGCAGCATCTAAATGATCTGAAAGCTCTTGAGATTAATGGGATTATGCATAGAGCATTCTTGGTTCTTGTAAAGATGGGAAATACTGTTCTTTTGGAAACATTTTTGGATGTCTTTCTTTAGGCATAAAAGAAATGGACTGTTACTATAGTAGCAGAATCTAGTTATGTTACATGATCAATCATGTTTTATTATATATAGTTAATATATATAATAATATATATTATAATAATATAAATATCATGGGTGGCAAGATTGCTTAGTGGGTAAAGGTATCTGCCACCAAGAGTAATATTCTGAGTTTGATTTCTGAAACCCACATGATAGAGAGAACCAACTCCCACTAATTATACACACACATGTCCAAACACACACACACACACACACACACACACACACACACACACACACACAATTTAAAAAATATTCTGAGACACTTACATTTAAATATCTTGAGGTGCTTTTTTAGGTACTTAGTTTTTATTCACTCTCAGTTTTCTGTTTTAATGTATTATACATAAGGAGTTTGCCATCTGCTACTAGTGGGTGGTTATCGTCTACCTCACAGAGTATGTTTATAGCTTGTTAATTTTTCGTCTTTTGAAAAGAAAGCACATACTGTAAACCAATCGGGAGTTAGACCTGGTGCTCTTGTCAGTGTTATCTGGCTGGTCTGTCATATTGATTTTGAGTTTGTTTCTTAACCTTCTTGAGTCTGTGTCTTCTAGATTAAGTGGGAATAGAAAAGTCTCACAGGTGTTTGTGACGTTCAAGGGGAATTGTTTATAGAAGTACTTTGGTAATTACAGGGAAATGTGATAAGCAGTGGATAACAGATTAGTCAGGAGAAATAAACGAACAAAAAACCAAAACTGACATGTAATGCCACTGTCAAGAACCATGAAAGGCCCAGAGTCCATCCTGCTTTAGCTGCCACAGTTCTGTGGATTCTTCAGATGATGTAAGACTTCTGAGTCTGAAAAAAAAAACTGTGTCATCGGGCAGCAGCACTCGTAGACTCGTTGTCCTGTTCAGGGTTCCCGGGTTTCAGTTCCCACCAGCAGTTGTGAGTAGAACCAAAGGAAACATGGCGCAATGCATCGTAGAAAAGGAATTCTGGCTCAGGGAGGCTGAATCATTTATATGAACAGTACACATGGCTGCCCCTTGTCCCAAAGGAACATACTTCCTGTATCTGCCAAGGCTGTTGCTACACAGGTGTCCTTAAAAAAAGACTACCGGGAGTATGGGATGGGAGGGGTCAGGTGATAACCTGAATTCTGATTTGTGAGTGAGGAGGAAAATGAATGACATCACTAAGACCATCTGAAAGACAGCTTCCTGCAAGAGCAGTGTTATGATATAGAGAAACATGTTTCTAATTAATTAACTAACTTTATTTTGTGTGTGGGTGTTTTGCCTGCATGCATGTGCACCACTTGTGTGCTGGTGCCTGCAGAGGTCAGAAGGAACCAGATCTGGAACTGGACTTGTGGTTAGTTGTGAGCTGCTGTGTGAGTGCTGGGAAACGGACATTGGTCCTCTTGCAAGAGCAGCCAGTGTTCTTTACTACGGAGCCATCTCTCTGGCCCACAGAGAAATATGTTTAATATTTTGTGTTGATCAAATGGGAACTTTGAAATTTTTCATTCATTCATTCAAACCAAATGATCATGTTGGATTGGGACATTCTTTTTTTTTTTTTTAACAGACTTAATTCACTTTATTTTTCTTGTATGAAAACCCTTATGTGGTGGCCACAGCTGAAGCCTGGGTCCTCTGAACAGAGACTCTGGTGTGGGCTTTCACAAGATGGTCTGTGAATTCCTGTTAAGGAGACTTGGTGAACACAGTCTCTTTCCAGAGGTCAGGGGTCAGGTAGCTGTAGGTCTTGGAGATGGCATCAAAGGTGGCCTTGGCAAAGTTGCCCAGGGTGGCAGTGCAGCCCCTGGCTGACGTGTAGCAGCCATCAATACCGGCCATCATCAGTAGCTTCTTGGGCACAGGAGCAGAGACGATGCCAGTGCCTCTGGGGGCAGGGATGAGACGCACCAACACAGAGGCACAGCGGCCCGTCACTTTGCATGGGACAGTGTGGGGCTTGCCAATCTTGTTCCCCTAGTAGCCTCTCCGCACAGGGACAATGGAAAGCTTGGCCAAGATGATGGCCCCTGGATGGCTGTGGCTACCTCCTTGGAGCACTTCACACCAAGACCAACATGACCGTTGTAGTCCCCAATAGCGACAAAAGCCTTGAACCTGGTGTGCTGGCCAGCCCGAGTCTGCTTCTGTACTGGCATGATTTTTAGAACCTCATCCTTTAGAGATGCACCCAGAAAAAAATCAATAATCTGGGCTTCCTTAATGGGCAGGGAGAACAGGTAGATCTCCTCCAGGGACTTGATCTTCATGTCCTTAACCAGGCGGCCCAGCTTGGTGACAGGGATCCACTCCTTGTCTTCGGCTTTACCTCCACGAGTCCCGGGGCCTTGACCATGGCCATGGCCTCAACCACGACCACAGCCCCTGAGGCCACTGCCAAAGCCTCCGAGGAAGCGGCCACCTAATCCTGGGCCCCCGGGTCCTCCGGGCCCTCCCGCTGCACCGGCGTCATCCGCCATTTGGTGTTTTCCGAAGTAGAAGAAGCGGATTGGGACATTCTTAAAGCAACTTTTCTCAACTACAGAAGAGTGACCTTAAAGATAGTGATAAAATAACCAGGGTAACCTGTGCTAGGATTGGGAACCAAGGGCCACAGAGTAGTTGCTGAATAGAAAGGAAGGAGTGCTGAATCCCAAAGCCAAGGAAGAGGTTTCTGAGGAGTCTCTAGGGTTCAAACTCCTAGGGGCTGCAGCTTTTCTTTAAACTAAACATACAGCACAATGCAGGTTCTTACTGTGCATCTCACATTCAGGGATTTCCTAACCTACCTTATCATCTCAGTTTCTTCATGATGGAGATGGAATAATAGTCTGCAAGTTAGGTGTGATGGTTTAACTAACCAGTGTACTAAGTCTTAGAATCCACTGACTCCTTGTGAAATAGTTGTTGTTAACTTTGCTAAATATTTAGTTTTATATAAACCAAACTGCAATTTCTACTTCTGTCTTCTCTCTGTGGAAGTAAAAACATGCACAAAGCAATTATATCACGAAGAGTAAGGAAATGAATTATTCAAAGATGTGCAAGTCAGAGATGTATTCATAATTGATGGTTAGTTGGAATTGGGAGGATGTGGAAAGAGAATAAATATCATTTAAATAGCACTGAAAAATATGCTTGAAGCACAGTGAGATAATATTTCACACCTAACTCAGGGATCGGCTCAATTGACATTGACAGTGGGAAGGAGGAGAGCGTACGTACATAGCTAAGTTAGTTTGTATGGGTTTTTAGATGACATCTGCTATCTGATCACGTGCTTCCCTGGTAGAAATGGGCAGTAATCTCACCTTTTTAAAAGTCTAATCAGAAACTGCACCAATTCTTTTGAAAATTAATGAGTGCCTTTCGTGTAAGTAGGTAATTAATATTACTAATTATTGTATTTGTTTACAGTTGAGCTGCAAAGTTTTTCCAGCCTCATCCTGGGAAGGCTTGGTTGGTCTTTTGTGTTATATAGTGTGAAAGAAGGCATGATAGATATTTATAAAGCTGGAGGGGGTTTAATTTTAATTTTAGTATCAAAGTGAGATATTAAGACGTAGAGTATTTTGACCCTGAATATAAAGAATCAGCTAAATAGGAAATTCTGTTCCAGAATTTATAACTATTTTTTCATATTGAATTTACAGTCATTTCTATATCAATCAAGTGTGGGTTTCATGCACAATAAAATGGAAGTTCTTACTGTGTATCTCATATTCAAGAATTCTCTAACCTACTTTGTCATCTCAATGTGTGTGTGTATAAAATGTTATAATACTATATATGTGAATTTTATACGTATTTAGTTTAGAAGCTAGTTGATTATTTATATTTCACTTAGCTACTGACATTGTACTGTGTCTTAAGCATTAGCTATGTCATTTCATAGTCCGTTTTAGGAGAATGACAAACTATTTTAATCTGCTTATTATTTTAAGCTTAAGTTGAAAGGTGATCTGATAACTTTCAAATGTAACAAATGAACTCTCAGGAAATACATATCTATGCAGATATTGTAGATTTTCTTGGTGCCACCAAGTGGGGCAACGTTGAATCAAGATATTTCCATACCAGCCCAGTCTTAATCCCTTTGGTCATCAGTCCTCCCTCTCTGTTACTGGATTCCTTGAGTTCAGCTCAGTGCTTAGCCGTGGGAGTCTCTGAATGAAGGTTCTGTTTCCCGGACTCTCTGGCCATGGGATTGTAGGCTGGCACTCCCCAGATCTATGTCTAAAATCCATATATGAGAGAGTACATGCCATGTTTCTCTTTTTGTGACTGGGTTACCTCGCTCAGGATGGTTTCTTCTAGTGTCATCCATTTACCTGCAAATTTCAGGATTCCATTGTTTGTTTGTTTGTTTTTTCTGCTGAATAGTACTCCATGATACCTGGGATTCCAGCATGGGACTGATCAAGACCCCCTGAATGTGGGTGTCAGTGAGGTGGCCTAGGTAATCTATTGAGCCTTGGATAGTAGATCAGTATTTATCCCGGGTATACAAATTGACTTTGGACTCCCATCCAACAATGAGAGATGCACTCTCACCCTGAACTCTTGGGGGAGTGTCTAGGCCCTGCTCTGGATGAAATGACAGACTATGGACACCCCCATGGAGGGCCTCACCCTCCCTGGGAAATGAGGGGATATTGGGGGGGTTGATGGGAGGGCACGGGAAGAGGGGAGGGAAAGGGAGAGGGACCTGGAACTGACTTGTGAAGCAACCTTGCTTCTAATTTAAATTTAAAAATAAAAATAAATAAAAAAGATATTTCCATATCAAATATGATGAGTGGTGTGCTTAGAGACAAGATTGCTAACTGCATACTCATCAGGGAATCTTTAAAAATGTCCTTTAAGGTGCTCATAAATAATAAGCATACATTATCCTACCCTATGTACATTTAATATAGATTGTTTATTAGTGGCCATGAGTAATAAATGTAGTGCAATAATATTTCATGCTGTTGAGAACTAGTAGTCTGCCTGTTTTGGAGTATTCTATTTTCATGTTTGGGATCTGCTTTCAGCTTCTAACGCACTGTTCTGTGCATTTACATTGTTTTGCTGCTGTTTATCTCACCATTAAGGCAGTCCTTAAGTAGAAAAATGCTGCTTTGTTCTCCTCTGGTCTGTATGCACTGTTTCTGTGTCGTGCCTTAGAAATGCAGGTGGTAGTTAAACTCAGTATTTTATATCAGCAACGCATGTAACTCAAGGAAGGTGACTTCCGTAAGCAGGACTGAGTTTGCGATTGTGCTAGGGACACTGCCGTGTCGCGGCTTGTGTCTCAGCAGTTATAAGGTGGTCCGTGTCAGGGCACACGCAGACTTCACTGACAGTAAATGTGAGAAAATGGATGTGGCCTTATGAGGAAGGCCTGGGCTACAGCATGTGTTCCATGGGCTCTCGATGCATGGGACATGCTTGTTAATTCTACATGGCTTGTTGTTGAACCTTAGCGAAAATCCCAGAGGCTTGAGTTGGAAACAGTCTAAGGAGTAACATATATAGAAAATTTCCATTCTAAACTGAGCAGTGGAATATGATGGAAGAAATGTTTGAACTTTATACATAATGTTTTAAAACACTTTGGTTGTTGATTTATGCTTGGAAGCAAAACAAAACAACAAAAATTGGAGGCAATTAGGGCTAACCTAGAAGCATTTTAAACGCCTATCCCGTTAGACTTGCCATTTCCTAGAAATCCACTGGAGGGCAGTAGTAAGCAATGAAAGTGCTTTTGTGCATCCCCCCCCCTTCCCCTGAGATAAGAAGTTAAATTCAAAAGATTATTTAGAAACCTTAATGTTTTAAAATGTTTATTTCAAGTTTACCAAAATCTAAACATTCTAGTTAAATTTTTGATAAGCATTGAAACTTAAACATGCTACTTAGAAGCAAGCCAAAGCTGGGTAGCCAAGCCAGTGGTGACTGTATTGTATTTGCTACCATCAGTGAGACTTCCAATAGAGGTGCAGTGCCCTGGTGCCCTTTTTAAACGGGTTGTTACCACTGGAGTATTTTTATTTTCTAAAGGACTTTGTATGACACTATTTAGTAGTTCACACCAGCTCTTCTGATAAGTAAATCAGTGTGTATAAGACAGTAACTCCATGTGAAGAGGTCTCTCTTCTTAAAGGCCTTTAAGCAAGTGCTGTCCTCACAGGCAGATTATTTTATCATCGTAGTAAATGCTTTAGAATAAAGACAGGAGGAAAAAGAATTGGGACCTCCTCTGGACATATCAAACGGTCTCCGCTCTTGTTATTCGGCTCTAGCTTAGAAGCCTGATTAGCCAAGTTTGGCAGGCCAATAATGTTGACTACACATTGTTGTTTATTATAAGCTGGGCACATTTGCAAATCAGGGGAAATTTCTCAGACATGGTGTAATTAAGCTGGCTTGGAATGTGCCGGAGTTTTCTAATGAGGCAGGGCAGTAAGTGGCGCTCAGAGGAGGGCACTACATATATTAAAGAGTGACATAGCAGAGTTTGAATTGGGCCACTAGAGCGTTTTGAGACTTGTGGGGTAAGGTTAACAAGATGATGGCTATGCAAGATTGCTACAAGAACTCTAGCTCATGTTAAGAGATTAATAACACTCCTTCCTAACGCAATCCTAAGTGAGATTCAGAGAAGATCTCTGCATGTTAAAAATGGATGGATGAGTAGGACACTGAGGCTACAGTAGCAGTTGATGGTGCCATGTGCTGTTTCTCTCCTCATCTTCTGCACTGGCCCTCAAAGTACTTTCCCAGAATCCTCTCCTGTGAGAAGATTTTGGATGATATCTTCATGAGTCCTGGAGACTCTTAAAGGCTATTAATTAGAAGATAACATGGTCCGGTGTGGGCAGAGTATGATCACTTTGAAACAGCATAGAAGATAGACGTGAACTAGATCAGACCAGCAGAATCATCAGGCAAATGTATACAGCTTGGGCTTTGACAGCAGACTGTTAATTGGGAGCGTGTTGTAAATAATGACTAAAACAATATATTCCTAGTGAAGCGGTTCTGGAGTTAACTTGTTAAAGAACTCAGCTGCCCAGCACAGAATGAGGAGCCCAGTTCACGCCCCTTCCTGTCTACGGGGAGAATGAGTAAGGCACCATGGTTGTGTGCTTAGGAGAAATATGAGAAAGATTATATATTATTACTCTGAAGGACACCATTTTGAACCTGAAAACTGTGTAGAAGATGCTTTGAGTAGCTTTATTAAAACATGTACATGTTCCTTTCAGGCATATGGCATGTCAGCACTGCCTTTAAATCTGATAAAAGGCACTAGAAATGCTGCTTACGAACGCCTGGAGAACACCGAAGACATTGAAGAAGTGGAGCAGCACATCCAAGCGATTCGATCAAAAGTGAGCGCCTGTCTTGTCATTGGAAGCATAGTTACCTTCTCTGTGTCATCCGTCACGATCTGAGTTTGCCATTGACACACCCAGAACTTTTTACGTTGTTTGTATCCTGTGAGACAAATACTTCATGGAGCACTTCTCGATTCAGGGATGTGAGTCTGCTTCTCTTATCTGGGTGGGCCACGACACAGAGAAATGGGCATGCTGTTACATAACTAACTGGTTTTCTCCTTTTTCCTTTTTCATCTAGTGCTGCCTATTTTCAAGGGTAGTCTTCTTTTCTTTTTCTTTTTTTTCCCTCAGTTAATCCCCTTTAAAGTAGTCCTCAGAGATATCCAAAAGTGTGTCTCATCAAGGCTATATATACATGTTTTCCTAACTCAATAAATTCATAATGAAATTACCCATCAAAAGCCCAACTTTTATTAACATGATGCTCAAAAAGATTACTGTAACCCATACAGTACCCCCTTCTCATACTATGAAGGTCAGCTAGTCTGCTTTTAAGAGTCCCTGGCATCTTAAGAGTCCTAACACTGCTACAGTGCCAGACAGAGTCTTGACGAAGGAGGATACAGCCTCTTCTCTATGAGACCTTGTAAAATAACAGAGTCGGGTTAAAAATTCCAGCGTATGGTGGCATAGAGTAGATACTTCCGTGACAACAAAGAAGAACAGAAGGGGCAAGGAACGTGGGCAGGGACACCAACCTGAAGTCCCAGGTTTGGCGTCTAGGGCTCATGGTGGCAGCACCTCTTAAAATGAGCACGAGTGGCTCTCCTCTTCCTGCTCTATTATCCTGCTCTATTACAGGTGGCACGTGTGACGCTCAGTTTGCTTCCACTCAGTATCCACAGCAGTCTTTCCCCGGCAGATCCTCACCTTTGTGGCAGCTCCAGTATCCCGGGGTTTCCATCCCACTTTAGGCTTTGCCTTCACAACTCCATGAAGAGCCTGCTCAGGAGCTCTCTGTAGAAATACCAACCCTGATCCATGTTGCCAGGCCTCCATGACTGTCCAAACCCCGCTGTAAGCCTCATGTAACCTATTCTCGCATCCTACATACTTGCAAAACCATCATTGTGAGTACAGTACCACCTTCTGATGCCAGCCATGATATACCCTGGTCCCCTGAACCACATATGCAGTGGCCTCTGTGTATCTTTGACAGTCTGGGAAGGCACTTCCTTTGATGGTCATTTCTAGCAGAGTGCCCTAAAGGAGCTATCTTTCCAGACATCATCTTTCAGATGGATTTGAAGTATGGCTTCTCGGAATTCTCAATAGGCAGAGAATTGCCTTCTAGCCCCTTCTCTACCAGCTATCGTGAGCCTGTAATTGCTCTACAGTGGTGCTGTTCTCAGAAACACTTAGGACATTTGTCTGTATCCATCTCGGGCACAACTTTGAACTCCTCATGCTCCCCCAAACTCTTCATTGCTCCATCTGCATAAATCTAAGAAGACTGAGCAGTAGTCCTGTCCCAGTGTGAAGAATATTCTGTCTTCAAGCTTTCTTCACCACACAGTGCAGTCCTTTACTGTGGAGCTTAGCCTTCTCAAGTTTCAGTATCTGGGCAGAGCGCAGCCAAATTCTTTGCCAAAATGGAACCTGGATGGGCTCTTGCTGGCTTCCAGTTGGAGACACTGTTCCGCTCTGAAACCTTGAGCCCTGCTCCACCGTTCAACACTCGGGCCTTGTGAACTCTAACTAGAGTGGCCCACTAAGCTATGAAAGAGGTTGCTTGGTCTCAGGAGGGCCTGGCACAAACCATGGAGAGATGTTTATAACGGTGGGAGGCTCCTCCAAAAGATACTATCTTCATTTTGTTATTTCACGTTGAGGCTGTAGTAGCTAGCATGTGCTGGCGAGCATGTTTTGTGCCTTAATAAGAACAATATGGATGTCCCCCTGTTCTTAGTGTCTTCACATCTTTAAAATAGAGCCCCAAGAGAGTATTTGTTCTTCTAATAAAAGCAGTTGTGTTCTTTCTTCCTGCGTTCTGGGTTTGCTTTTATCGAATGCCTTCATGATCGCTATATCTGCAGCACGTATTAGGAACACTTCAGAAGCGTACATCAGGCTGCTCCTTTACATTGTTGGATCATGCATTTGCCTGTAGAGTGTCCAACTTTTTAAAAAGCTGCTGGATTGTTTTGTTAAGACTTTAATGATTTGAAAGAAAAAAAACACCCTTCATTTTGTTCTATTATTTGTAGAGCAAAGATGGTCGACCTTTGCCAGCAAGGGATAGACGAACCTTAAAGCAATGTGAAGAAAGATTACGAACGCTTAGGAAAAGGGACCGGCACTTAGAATTCATTGAAAACAGCTGGTGGACGAAATTTTGTGGTGCCCTGCGCCCCCTGAAGGTAAATGGAGTTTTAAAAAAATTACCCTCTCACTGTTTTGCAAGCCTGTATAGACCTCTTAAGGGAGATTGAATTCTCTCTTGGCAGTATTGCACTGTGGCAATTTAAGAGCATGGACTTTGGAGTTGAAATAATCAAGTTTGAGTCCCTGCTCTGTGATTTGGTAGTTTGAACAAAGCATGCAACCACGTACTCCTTGTAATGTGTCATTAGAAAACTCAAATGAAAGTAAAGTACTATAATAAGCTCTTAGCATGTTTTGTGGGTCTGTCCTGTGCTGTATATGGGAGAGTGTGGATGCATACTAGGGCGCAGGAACTCTGTCTAAAAGTAACAGATTGCCCTGGTAGATGAGTGTCTAGAGGCATGTAAAGCACTGTTAACGGGAAACCATTACTTTCTCCCTTTCTGAATCTGTTGTTTGTTAGCCTTCCATTCTTTGCTATGATGGTACCTGAATTTAAGGTAAATGATGGTGACTCAGACTGAGAAGTAACTGACACTGTTAGCTGCAGATCCAAGTTTACCTGTTCTATATCTGGGTGACTTTTAGACATCAGGGTTTTATACACAGTAATATACAAGTTGGAATTTATGGTGCACACTGCGTAGATTCACTCCAAGTAAAGTTAGCTGGGAAGTTAGAAAACAGGTTGGCCTAAATTTTAAGATAAATGTTTCAGACAGGTGTGGGGTGACATAGGTCTCTAATCCCCATACTTGGTAGACTGGAACTTGTGAGTTCAAGGCCAGCCGGAGCTACATGACGAGACTCTCAAAAACACAAAGTAAAACAGTGTTTCAGAGAATGCCATAAAAGATGGGTCAGACAGGTTGAATTTTGGCACTATTTTACTTACTACCATAAAAGTGCCTCTTTTGACATTTTAAAAATAAGAATATATTGTCCGTGAAATCAGGTAATTCTTCTAAAGTGGTCAGCTTTCTGACCATCTCTTAGGATGCTTGCTTGATTTTTTGTGTATTTTTTGTGGTGTTGCAGCTAGGATTCAGGACTTCTGCAGGGTAAGCAAGTGCTCTGCCATTGAACCTTGCACTTAGCCCAGAATGAAATAGTTAAAGGACCCCACCTTGGTCTTTCCTCCCACGGTGATTTATTGCACTAAAAATCTTAACTTTATTACTAAGTTCTTTGTAGCATCCAATGAACATTTATAATAAAATGCGATCTCTGTCATCATCTGCCTTCATGTGAGCACGTGTTTTTCACCAAGCATGCATGTAAATGGAGCAGCGATTTCGCTTCCTGACCACCCAGTCCCAAATAATCACACAGAAGCTTAATGTTAATTATAAACTGTTTGGCCTATTGCTTAGGCTTGTTATCTAGCTTAACCCGTTTCTATTAATCTATATATTGCCCTGTGGCTCATGGCTTTACCTGTGATCTAGTACATCTTGCTGCTCTAGCTGCTGACTGGCATCTGCCCCTGACTCCACCCTTCTTCTCCCTGTATCTCCGCTTGGATTTCCCACCCAGCTATGTAATGCCTTGCTATAAGCAGCTTTTATTATCAACCAATGAAAGCAACATATATTCACAGCATACATAAGGGTTATCCCACAGCACATATGTTTAAATCAATTTCACTAAGTGTACAGATCGATAGCTGTGTCGATGCATAGAACACCCACATGTCTCTAAATCCACCAGGTGTAGTGGTCTTTCACAGTTTAGTTTAAGCTTCCAAGAATTTCATAGGAGTGAAACAGAAATGACAGCTTTGCCACAGCACAGTGTCATATGTTTTTGAAGATTTATTTTTATCTATGTTCTTATCTTGTGAACACATGTCATGGGTGTACAAGCACCCCTGGAAACCAGAGGAAGCCTTTATATCTGTGGAGCCGAAGTTCCAGGTGCTGTGAGCCACCCAATGTGGGTGCTGGGAGTCGTCCTTTGAGGTCACGGGAGCACGCTTAACCACTAAGCCATCTCTCCAGCCCCGCAGTGTTTCTGTGTTCCGCCGTGTTGTTTCACTTTGTGTCATTCACTCAGCTTTACTGCTGGCAGTAATCTGCTGTGTCCATGTCACAGTTTGCTTATCTGACTTACTTCCTTTTTTCAGAGTAAACCTTTGTGCAAGCGTGGCTTTCATTGATTTTTCTTGGATAAATACCTTGCAGTAGAGATTTTCCGACTAATGTTTAATGCCCACCTTTGTGAGAAATGGTCCAAGTTTTTTTCCCCCATCAGTGGTCACAGTGGTTTTATTCATTTAATAGTGAGATCTTAGTTATGACATGTCACCGTCCCTCTTACATAGTGTTTTTGAGAATTGCTATTCTAAGGAATATAGCAGCTCATGTATTTTTTTTCTAATTTCCATTTATCAACTGGATAATGATATTGTTTTATGTGGTTGTAGATCTATAAAATGTGTATATAAATCTCTTGAACATTGTCTAAATCAGTTTTCCTCTTAAATACCTGTTTTAGTTAATAAATTACATTTATGATGACATCTCAATACGTACTACAGTGTATAATCATACTGAATTTTTCTACTGTGATGGTTTATAAATTCATTAAGAATTCTATGTCAAGGATTTTGTCAAATATATTCACTGTTGATATCTTTTCACAATTTGTGGCATTTTTAAAAAAATTAACACCATTGTACAAATACTCCTTGTATTTTGGTGAAATCCAATTTATTTATTCCCTGTTTGTACTGTTCCCAGAAATTTTTATAGTTTTCTCCTTCATTGTCTTGTAGAAATTCTATAATTTATCCCCAAGTTCAGGTCTGTGGTCAGTGTTGAGTAAATTTTGTGACTTAAGTTTATTTTTATACTGATGCCCATCTGCTCCAGCAAAGTTTGCATAGAGATTATCCTTCCCTCCTTGGACTTGGGCAGCTATCCCTCTTTTGGGATAACTGTCCGATATTTCCCGGCTCTGTCCCACTGGTCTGTGTGTCCTTGTGCTGAAGCTTCGTTAATGGAACTTTGTAGTCCATCATGAAGTCAGGCAGAAATTCTTTCATTTCATCATCCTCTTTCAGAGTTATGGGAGATCATTTCCATTTCCATGTAGATTTTAGAATAAATTCATAATTCTGTAAAGCACCTGTTGAAATGTCCACTAGGGTTATTCTGAATTTATAAGATCTGAAAGTAATTTGTGGAAAAGTGATATTTTCCCATTACTCAATTTTCTAGCTCGTGAACTATTTATATTTCTGTCAATGTTTATTATATTCACTATACTATCTTTAAAATAACTTGAAAATGTTTCTACTTCTTTTTATATCCTGTTGAAAACTGTATTATTGATTTTTAAATTTCAGTATTTATTACTCATTTGTAAAATTTTAGAATTTACCTTTTATCTTTCAACCTGGCTGGGCTGTAGATTCCTTAGAAAATTTTTGTTCTTAGTTGTGTTACCTACTCAAAGATCTCTACTTGTTCACTTCTAATATAAAGACTGTGGTTTGAATAAGTGTTCCCAGCAGGTAATTTATTAGATGCTTAGTGTCCAACTCTGGCACTTCTGGGAGACTATGAATCCTTTCAAAACTTCCATAGAAGTCTTGCCATCAGCACTGTCAACTTCCTGACAGCTGTGAGGTGAGCGGTTTGCTCCATTACATGTCTGTGACACATTGCCTTGTCAGTGATCAAATGCTTGAGGCTAGCTGACCAGGAACTAAACCTGTAAGCCAAAATAAACCATTCTTCCTTAGGAGTTTATTATGTCAAGTATTTTGTCATGGTCATAGACAATAGACTAAAACAGTGATGGGCTGGAAGATTCCCGGCTGCTATTTTCCCCTCTTCCAATTTTCCTATTGGAGACCTCTAGCACAATCGACTTGACATGTATTTCTATTCGTTATATAAATGTGTTGTTCCTGAATAGAGCTGAATTCTCACCAATATTCTGTTCCTTAGCTAGAAATAAGGCAGGAATGTCAGAAGGAAGTCCCTGGGGGATAGACATAGGTTTCAAATAATTTAACATATATGTAAGGAGAGAAACACACCTCTTTTTCTTTAAATGAGATATGAAAGTCATTAATTAGCACTTTGGTATTTGTCAGAAGTTGATGTAATTCAGAATAAGAAAACTACCTTTTGCTTAATATTTTTAAACATGAAGCATCTACGTCAGCCTTGTTGATGAAGGTCTAGATAGTTGGTTCACACATCTGCACTGCTCAGTGTGTGTGGAAAATATCTTTAAAAGTTTCTGACGCTTTACTTACTTTTTAAATTATTCTCTTTGAGATAGGTATTCACTATATAGTCCTGGCTGGCATTTAACTCACTATGTAGATCAGTCTGTCTTTAAACTCTTAGGAATCTGCCTGCCTCTCCCTCCCGAGTTCTGGGATTACATGCATGAGTCATCTTGCTCAAATTACATTCTACCTCAAAGTTTGGTACTAACATTGCTTTTTCGCTCTAGTCTATGATCCATTTGTTTTAATGATAAAATACATACTCTGAAATTAAGAGATTTTTCTGTCTTCCTCCCCCCCCCAAAAATTGATTTTTTTTTCTCCCATGAAGACGCCTATTGAGCTTGTGATCTCGTATATCCGTCCTCTCCCCAGCATTTGTAAACCTCTTCTCAACGTGTGAGGACTTTGAGCTTGGGCTTTGCAGTTAGTCCTGAGTTCCGTCCTTGCTGTCACCTCATTGGCTATGTACCTGCTTGCTCCTTCATCCTTCTGAGCCTGTTTTCTTGTCTTTAGAATGGAGTCATACATTTGTTTAATATGGGAATTAAATGAAGTGATTTATGACATATACCCTTTGTTTCTGATGCTCTTGCTACAGTTGTATATACAAACTTTTCAACTGTTAAAATACAACAGTGGTACTAAAGGTGATTATTCTGTTATTGAGACAAATTGTAAAAGTAAGCACTTAATTCAAATAAGTTAGAGACTCCTGTAGTTATAACCTATATATAGTAACAAAATATTTTTCTTGGCATGCAATCTAATGTTCATCAATACTTAAACTCTTTTCTGGAAAAAACAAACAAACAAAAAATAGGCTTAAAGCTCCAACAGACTCACCGACCCGAGTAATCTATGTCTATTTGTTAAATATAATTTGAGGTTCTTGTTATTTCTGTTCAGAGTTACAATATTTTTATTAATGTATTTTTTACATTCCAATCCCAGTTCCCCCTCCCTCGTTTCCTCCCACTTCTTCCATTCCCCCCCCCCCTTCCCATCTGCTCCATGAGAGGGTAAGGTCTCCCATAGGAAGTCTATAAGTCTTTTCCATCTCATTTCATCTCATTGAGGCAGGACTGAGGCACCTCCCTACCCCCCACACCTCTGTGTCTAGACTGGGCAAGGTATTTCGCCATATAAAATGGGCTCCACTAAGTCAGTTTGTGCATTTGTGTTAGGTCTTGAACCTACTGCCAGTCACCTCATATATTGTCTGTCCCAGTCACACCACTGTCACATATAATAAGGGAGTCTAGTTTGGTCTTGTGTAGACTTCCCCTTTGTCAGACCTCAGTCAGTGATTTCAGAGTTACAGTGTTACCAGTGACTTCACATATTTTTAATCTTTAGTTGTGACTGCTTTCTATACTTTAAAGTTTACCATTTTAAGTTTGTATCCAATGACATTAACACATTCATCATTTTGTACAACCATCACCACAGTTCTTTTCCCCGATCTTATTTCCCATACAAAACACCCTGCCTAAGAAAAATAGTTCTATTTCTTGATGACCACTGTTCTAGTTTTTCTCTTAGAGTTTACCTACTCTAGGCATATAAAGTGAAGAGCAGAAGAAACGCATACAGCTGTCTATAATAAGACATTGCTAACACTTTATGTATTAGTAATATCAACAATTGTAAATGACCTTACTCACCATTAGAACAATTTTCAAATTCTTATCACAAAACAAGATCCAACTATATACTGTTTAAAAGAGATACACTTAAACAGCAGCTCAAGAAGATTAAAATGAGGTATTTCAAGATAGATGGACAAACACAAACCATGGAAAACAGGCAGTGTTCTTGATGTTTGGGAATCAGAGTCAATAAAATATATTAAATGGAAAAAATGCTTTTTTCAGTAAGCAGGATGATGCTTTGATGATCTTTTCCCAGGGACTGTGACTGTCTCACCTTAAGTAGCAAAGGGGACTTTACAGATGTGATTGAGAATATCACCCTCAAAAAGCAGAGCATAGCTGGGACTTTTGGGATGGTCTCATTCTAACAACTTGAAACTTAAAAGCAGAATGTTTTTGACAAGAGACCAGGAGAAATCATACAAACGGCATTGATTATCAACATGTAAGAATGACTTGCTGTGGTATCATTAGCTAGAGAAATGATGTGGTAAAGAGAGGAAAGTGTCAGCCCTACTACCTCGAGGAATGAGTGTGAAGTGTTTCCCTCCCATGATTTCCAAAAAGGGCCATGGCTCTGTTGACAGCTTGTTTTTAAAGGCATGAGGCAGATGAGAGCCACGTCCTGTCAGATGTACCACCCACAGTTGCTGATGGGGAAAAAAATGAACTGGGTGTTATTGGTTTTACCAAAAGAGTTTGGAAAAATTTACTATAGCTGAAATAGAAAATGAACAACATTTTAATCTGAAAAGTTCTGGTCTATAATGAAAATATTATGAGCATTCATTGTGGAAATCAAACAACTATGTTTTATGAAGCAAAAGTCATGGAAGAGTCCAAGAAACAGACTGAAACCATGGTGATAGGTGATTAACAAATATCTACCATGTGCACATTAATGTACTTCATGTAAGCAGCATTGTAAAGGAATGTGGAGGAGGGGCTGGAGAGGAGGTTCAAGGTTAAAAGCACTGTCTATTCTTGCAGAAGAGCCTGGTTTGTTTCCCAGCACCCACAGGACACTCACAAGATCTCTAACTGGTACTGGTACTGGTACTGGAGAATCCCAGGAAATCTGACATGGCCTCCTGGGTACTTCATGCACATGGTGTACAGTCATACACGCAGGCAAAACACCCATATATAAAAATATATAGAGAGGGGGAGAAGGGACCCAAATATAATCAGTGTATATCTTAGAACTTAACATTTGGATAATAGGAGATATTTATCATGTTAATTGGGTCATAAAGAAAAGTGCCAGTAAATTCTATAAAGTAGATATAGTATATACCTTACTCTAAATGCAGTTTATTGAAACGAGAAATTTAAACAAAATCAATAAACAAAGGCCCCTTTCACTTGAAAATTTACCTTATAGTCAGGACCTCTTGAGTGAGTAGACAGCAGAAATAAAACCAACTACATAATTTCTAACACCTAATGGTTCAGGTTGAGCATTCCCAATCCCGATGTTGCAGATACTATTTAGAACTCTGTGGTAATCAGAAAGTTTCAGATTTTGTAAGATTACTATTGTCTATTTTTTCGTTAAGGATGCTCAGTGGTAAACTTTATATAATTATTCCTGGAAAACTTAAAATTTGAAACACTCCAAGCCCCACACATTTGACAAGGGATACTCAACCTAGATTGGGCCCTTTCTGGAGACTGTGGGAGGAAACACTTGCTGTTCATTCTGGTTGTTGAGCTAATGCGCTTTCTTGAGGTTGTAGGGCTAATGCTTCATGGCTTTGTCTGTACTAGAAGATAAACAGTGATCAGAGAAATACATAGCTCCAAACACAGTTATCAGTAAAAATGGAAGGGAAAAGGTATTTGACTCCAACATAACATTTCAAGCTACCAAGAAGCTAACAAAAGATAAGAAACAGGTAAGAAAATAAAGATGAGAGCGAAGGGGAAAAGATAGGTCAATTAGTAGCTCCTGTCTAGAGTATTTGTTTTATAATAGACAATCCCTGACCAATTCCATGAAAAGGAACTAGGACTGCTCAGGCAAATACCCAATTCTAGGACTGTGCCTGCGAGAGCCAATGATAGCTTCTTGTTCCAGACAGCAAGGAGAAATGCACAGAGAACAGCCAGTGCATACTGAGAGGAGCCAGCTTTGGGGGTATACCACTGAAAAAATGTAGGACCGTTTAGGTACAGAATCTTGGTATTAACAGTATACATAGTAACAGTAATGATAATAGCTCCATGAATGAAGTGCAAATCTGAGTGAATTAATGTGAGTAAAGAAGTCAAATAAAATAAAGCTCATTAAACAAATAAATTTAGAAAAACCCTGCAATGTTAGAAAGAGAGCAGCATCTGGCAGGTAACATGTGCTGTCTCTGGGGAGAGGCATTGAGAGGAAATTAAAGGCAAAAAAAAAATGCTGAGAATAAAATTTTGCCTATTCTCAAGTATGACACATAAATAAACCCTAATAAACCGTTGTCTAGGGTAAATGTAGTACGGATTTACTATATTGAGATGGTTTCATTAATTAATTAGGGGCACTTATATTAAGAAGGCCCCATTTCTCTTGTCCTTTCATACTGGGAGAAATCGTAAATAGATAGAAACTGACCTGGATTACTCCGGTCTGAACTTATTAGTTACGGAAGGGGAAATGTTACGTTTACAATGGAGAAGCCTCATTAGGGGTGGGACAGATAGACTTGATGGTGCCTCCTGATCTGATGTATTCAAAGGACCTAACATTTCTCTGCCATTTCTAGAAGGAAAAAAGGAAAGAAATGAAGAGAAAGGAAAAGATGGAGATGCTCATGAGAAATAGATTATTTAACTTGAAGGACATTCTATAAAATAATTGCCCTGGTCTCAAAATGTCTAGGTTAGAGAGAAAAAAGTTATTAGGACTTGATCCAAACTGAAGGTTACTAAGGTGACATGAGCAGCATGAGATTCTGGGTTGCATTTTAGACTAGAAAAGATTGCTTTTTCTATAAATGACATGCTTCAAATTTGGCTAAGGTCATATCAATATTAATTCCCTGATTTTTATACTTGAATTATGATGATGTTAAAAAAACATTACTGCTTTTTAGATACAGGGACTACAAGGCATTTTATCATCACTAATCCTCAAACTGTTCCACATGTATGCACAGCAAAAATAATAGAGCAAGGTAAGCGGCGACCCTTGGAGAATCGGGTTGAAGGATAAACTAGGATCCTTTGTACTGTGTTTGAACATGGCAGAGATGAAAATAAGAAAATGTGTATACTGCATACGTCTTCCTCCTCAGGATTACCTTTATCTTACCAACCCTCTTTCTTCCAGCTATACAAAAGTCTCTTTCATTAGAGTGATAGTGCACTAAATAAATTGCTTCTCATAGATAACCAGGAAAATAGCTACCTTCAAAAGCTAAATGATGATGCATTGGCATGTCACCATGAAATTCTTTGCAACTTTGTTTTTTTTTTGTTTTTTTTTTTTATTTTTAGTTTTTCGAGACAGGGTTTCTCTGTATTGTTTTGGAGGCTATCGGTCCAGCCCGGCCTTGAACTCACGGAGATCCCCCTGCCTCTGCCTCCCGAGTGCTGGGATTAAAGGCGTGTGCCACCACCGCCCGGCCAGCAACTTTGAAACAATACACATGGTGGAGCTGAAGCCTTTTATCTTTCAGCATTTAAAATGATATTAATGAGGCCACTTATACCATGTAAAGAGTTTATGTAATCTGTTTATGTAATCATAGTTCCCGTTGATATGTCCTAAACGAATGAAACCATGGGATTTCCTTTGATCTGTGAGGAAAGTCTTGGTGACTGATAAATATAGTAAGTATAGTATCAGTTAGAGGTCTGGGACCATTGGTCGTCCAGAATGCCTACTACTCACTCTACATGGAGAGCCAGATGGTTGCTAGAGAGAACAAGGTTTAGTTCCCATTCTTTTCAAACCCTTTGAATGAATTGACTTGGCATTATGTGGGTTAACAAGCACCTTTAAGCATACCTGATGTTAAGACAATAATAAAGACTTATATTTGAAATAATGGTAGCCTGCACTACAGGAGAGTTCCTCAGTCTCTGCACACTTGATACCTGATGTCTACACTTGCTTAGGAAGAGCCGTCGTGTGCAATAGGGCAGTCAGCGGTGCCACTTTCTACCCACATGAGGCCCATGCACAACAACCTTTTCCCAAAATTGTGACCGTGGGCATGAAGTGCCTGCAGAGGCCAGAAGAAGGTGTTCTTTTTTTTTTTTTCCATTTTAAATTTAGATAAGAAACAAGGTTGTTTCACAAGTCAGTTCCAGGTCCCTCTCCCTTTCCCTCCCCTCCTCCCCTGCCCTCCCCCCAACCCCCCCCCCGTTATCCCCTCATTCCCCCAGGGAGGGTGAGGCCCTCCATGGGGGTGTCCATAGTCTGTCATTTCATATAGGGCAGGGCCTAGACCCTTCCCCAAGAGTTCAGGGTGAGAGTGCACCTCACATTGTTCTATGGGAGTCCAAAGTCCGTGTGTATACTTGGGATGGGTACTGATCTGCTGCCCAAGGCTCAATAGATTCCCTAGGCCTCCTCACTGACACCCAGATTCAGGGGGTCTTGATCAGTCCCATGCTGGATTCCCAGGCTGATGCCTGGGATTCAAGAGTTAACCTTTGTCTGGTCAGCTGTTTCTGGGGGTTAAACCAGCCCAGTCTTAATCCCTTTGATCATCAGTCCTCCCTCTCTGTTACTGGCTTTCTTGAGTTCAGCTCAGTACTTAACCGAGGGAGTCTGCCTCTTCTTCGATCAGCCACAGAAGAGGGTGTTTTATCCTCTGAAGCTGGAGTTACAGGCTCTTTTGTAAGCCACAGTTAGGGTCCTGGGATTTGAACCTGGGTCTTCTGGAAGAGCAGCCAGTGCTCGTAAAGGCTGAGCCATCTTTCGTTCACAGTGTGTGTGTGAGCCGCCTACACAGGCGCACTAGCATACTTTATTTCAGGAGGAAGACTGACAGGAAGCTACTGATGATTGTTAGCACTGAGGAGAGAAACGGGAGCCTCGGGCAGATGTGGAACTTGTTGGCCGTTTTTAGCCAAGCTTTGTTCTTACACTTTAATGTTAACTTTTTTAAATGGTGTCTTTTTCTTCTGTACTAAACACTATACCTGTGTTTAGTGCACTATATGGAGGCCTGCACTTCAGTTTCTAATATTTTCCATTTCTATTACCTCCTTTTTATAAAGAAGTCAATTTAATCTCTCTGTCTTATTGACTCTGTCTCTTTCTATTTTCCCCTTCAGAATTTCAGTTCACTTTTTTTTGTTGTTGTTGTTTGGTTTTTCGAGGCAGGGTTTCTCTGTATTGTTTTGGAGGCTTTCCTGGAACTCACTTTGTAGACCAGGATGGCCTCGAACTCACAGAGATCCGCCTGCCTCTGCCTCCCGAGTGCTGGGATTAAAGGCATGCGCCACCAATGCCCGGCCTCAGTTCACTTTTTAATAGCATTTGTTCCTCTATTGGTATTATTTGCTGAAACATCATTTTAAGGTATTGATTTTAATTTTTTTAAAGTTTTTACTCAAAGTTTTGTCTATTAATTTCGAAGTCTGGGTTTTCCAAAATGCTTATTAATTATTTTATCTTTTTTGTGTCTTTCGTATTTTCTTGGTTTGGTTTTATTAATGATTATTAATTGTGCTGTCCTTGGGTTTTTTTAGTTATCTTTGATGGCATTTGTTTTAGTAATTCTTATGAATTAATTCTACAAGGTCTTCATTCTTTGCTGTGTGTTCAGTCTGGCTGCTGTCAATTAGTGTGTTCATTAATAGAGAGATTTTTTTTTTTTTGCCTGGTGGTGGTGGCGCACGCCTTTAATCCCAGCACTCGGGAGGCAGAGGCAGGCGGATCTTTGTGAGTTCGAGGCCAGGCTGGACCGACAGCCTCCAAAACAATACAGAGAAACCCCGTCTCATAAAAACCAAAAAAAAAAAGAAAAGAAAAGAAAAGAGAGAGAGAGATTTTCTTCAGTTCTTGCAACCGGTGAGCATCTTTGTGTGGGGGTGCGATGCCACACCAGCAGGTACTTCTCAGCGTAGCCTCAGCCCTTACTTCCTTCATGTGCAGTCAATCTTAGGCCTTCTTGGGTCTTTCCTCAGCCTGTGCATAGACTTGAGCATACACAGCTCCTTCTAGATTGCTGGGAAAGCATGATAACTTCAGGCCCCCAACAGACATCTCATTGACCAGACCTTCTTTTTAAAGCTTTTTGGTTAGTATATTTTTGAACACTGTCCACTAGCCTTTGAGGCCATGCAGTTCATAGATTTCTTGTCACTGTTTGCTGTCATCACTCCTACTCAAAGGCTTTTAGCACCATATGAACACCAATCCAGGTCAAGTACAGGGCACTTTATAAGTAGTTTTCTCGAGAAGCACCAGGCACGGTAAGGGATGGCATTTTTCTGGGAAGGATGATTTAACAGTGCTTCATCCCACTTCTCTGTGTGCGTGTTTCCTCCAGACAGCTGTCCTGTGCGGTGTGTCACCTTAGGACAGCTGTGTCACCTTAGGACAGCTGTGTTACTTTAGGACAGCTGTCCTGTGCCCTGTGTTACCTTAGGACAGCTGTGTTACCTTAGGACAGCTGCCCTGTGCGCTGTGTCACCTTAGGACAGCTGTGTCACCTTAGGACAGCTGTGTCACCTTAGGACAGCTGTGTCACCTTAGGACAGCTGTCCTGGGCGCTGTGTCACCTTAGGACAGCTGTCCTGGGCGCTGTGTCACCTTAGGACAGCTGTCCTGGGCGCTGTGTCACCTTAGGACAGCTGTGTTACCTTAGGACAGCTGCCCTTTGCGCTGTGTTACCTTAGGACAGCTGTGTCACCTTAGGACAGCTGTCCTGGGTGCTGTGTCACCTTAGGACAGCTGTCCTGTGCCCTGTGTTACCTTAGGACAGCTGCCCTGTGTGCTCGGTTTTACCTCCAGATTGCTGGCCCCATGTGCTGTGTTCTCTCCAGACTGCTGTGGCCCTGTGACTGTTTTCAAGATGACCATAGCATTAGAATGGGAAGTTTGGAGCTAGGACAAGTTCAAGTTTGCTGTGCCGTACCCAGACTCAGCCGCATTATCATGAATTCATGGCCATGAATTGCTGTCCGCTTCTAGTTAATGTCCATATTGTGGAAAAGGTTGATTCCAACCATTTGTGCTAGCTCCTTTTCCGCTTTTGTGGGGAACAAATGCTTCACGGGTTCTGACTCCACTGCCTTCACTGGCACTACCTCTATAACTTCATTTTCATTTAGAAATTGGCATCTTGGCTAAAGCATAATCTATGGCTTCTAGGTCAATTCAATATTCCCTTCACTGGTAAGATATTTAATTGCTAATTTAACTTTTTGTATATATGAGGTTGGAGCATCATAAAGTATTTAGATTCTGTTTATTTTGTAATCTTAAGTAGCTAATTAAATAGTCTAACTCATACTTAGCCTGGTAAGACAGCTAAGGATTTTTGTATTTAATATTTTTGCCAAAATGAAACAAAAGGGAATCTTTCTATCATCAAGGTCTGCAGTTTCTGTGTCATGTTCCAGGACCTCTAATTGAAAGCCATTTCTTATTAACCGTTAGGAAGAGCTATGCCTTCCCAGTTATCTTCCATGTTACATAGGCAGCACACATCGTTGTCTGAATCTAGGACTAAAGGAAGATGCATTCCTATTTCATAGTTCCTTGTCAGTAAAATCCCTTTTAAATAATGAGTTCTCAATGAAGTCCTATCATAGGAGATAGGTCCATGGAGTGTTGCCCGCTTTCCCAAGATCCTCTTGACCCTCTCTTTTGCTGTCCTTCCTACTCGTTAAACCCCAAGGACACTCTGTTTGAACTGGAGAATTGACGAAAAGCAGCCTGAACCGCTTTCTCAAATTATTATCTCATAAGCTTATCTCGATATGGTGGATAGAATAATATGTTCGTATTTACTTCTTTTATCCCCTCAGCATTCTGAAGCACACTTGAGTGTCATATGAAATGAAATTTCTCATTCATCTGTTTGTATCAGTTCCAAAGGAAAAGGCAAACAGATCTAGCCTGTACTTGGAACAGAGCCTTTTTCTTCCTGTGGCCTTGCCAGTTCTTTGCTCTGGCTTAGGTGTGCCTCGAACTTGAATAGAACTAGCAGAAAAGAGAGAGGCAGAGAGGGAGGCAGGGAGGGAGGGAGGGAGAGAGGGAGAGACAAAGCTCAAGATTTTGCTGCCAGAGAATCTATCTCTTTTCCATTCTGAAACAGTTATTTAGAAACTCAATTTCTTTTATGTCCATTCTGAAAACAAAGTTTGTATTCTAGGGTATGAGAGTTACAATACTTGATGTATTTGCCACAGAAATGTAAGACAGCTCCTCAAGCTGGTGCTGTTTCTGAAGAAATTTCACTTACGTAGACCTCTCTGGCTTGAGGTCTGTTTAACTCTGTGTGTGGTGAGAGAGAGAGAGAGAGAGAGAGAGTGTGTGTGTGTGTGTGTGTGTGTGTGTGTGTGTGTGTGTGTGTGCGCGCGCGCACGCACGCTGGTGTGAGTGAGTTATAGAACAAAATTTTTGATAAAACCAAAGTTTTCTTTACCTCTTAGTCAAGACTTTTTAAAAGGTTTTGCCACTTTGCATACACACTATTGGCCAAATAGTCTTATGATGGAAATTTGGATACAAATGCTGGGATTATATGCTAAATTAAATTGTACCTAGCATTAGATCATTGCTATGTGGTAGCCATTTATGTCAGCTTAATGATTTTATGCTTTCAATGTCAATGTTTAGAACTGTATTGTGATGAATGTGTCTTTCATTTTAGATCATCTGGGGAATATTTTTCATCTTAGTTGCATTGCTGTTTGTAATTTCTCTCTTCCTGTCAAAGTAAGTACAGCAGACATATTTTCTAAAGCACTTAGACAAATTCTTAGTGTGCATTTTGGTGCTGAATTCCACCAGTGTAGCCTGTTCGATTTGAAGTGCTGTACAGATTAACCCAGATAATCGCTAAAAGGTCTTGGGATAGACAGTCTTTCCTTATTTTCCGTGAGACATTTAAGTGAAGTGGAAGTGACATGCTTAAGTTATGATGCTGTTCTTTCTAGCTGGGCTGGAAATGTGATGGCATAGTAAATTGATTCTTCACCATGTTTTGTTTTAGTTTAGATAAAGCTCTTCATTCAGCTGGAATAGATTCTGGTTTCATCATCTTTGGAACAAACCTGAGTAATCCATTGAACATGCTTCTGCCTTTGTTACAAACAGTAAGTAACATGTCAGTCAGTTTATACTCCAGCAAAATACTGTGTCATTCTGTCACATTAGAATCATTATTATGCAGACTTAACAAAACTCAGACATGCGTTGGAGCCGTGCACTAATTTTTTATTTACAAATGCTTCCTAAATTGACATTGGTTTACAGATAATTATATCTGTGTATTAACAGACTTTTGATATAGGATGCTTAATATTACCAAAGGTGAATTCTTCCAAACAGTATTTGGTTTTTAATTTTTCATTAAGTACTTTATTTCATATCTAAAAATTACAATATAATTGATTTTAGAATTTTTTTCTACTAGGATGCTGCTACTAATAACATAGTGGTAATTGGGATTTTTATGAAAATATTTTACTTTTTTTTTTTTTTTGGTTTTTTGAGATGGGGTTTCTCTGTATTGCTTTGGAGCCTGTCCTGGAACTTGCTCTGTAGACCAGGCTGGCTTTGAACTCACAGAGATCCGCCTGCCTCTGCCTCCTGAGTGCTGGGATTAAAGGCATACGCCACCAACGCCCGGCCGGAAAATATTTTACTTTTTATGTTATTCTCATATTAGCCTAATCTGAAATGGGAGTAATATTTTAATTATCAAATGTAAATAATTGTTTCCAACTATTTTGTTGTAATTTCTAGAGCTTTCATAGCTTGACTATTAAAACTTGCTTTTCATCTTTTTTCAGGTGTTCCCTCTTGATTATATTCTTATAACAATTATTATTATGTACTTTATTTTTACTTCGATGGCAGGAATTCGAAATATTGGCATATGGTTCTTTTGGATTAGAGTAAGTATATGATGTCTTCTGGCTTTTATATTCATTACTTTGTACATTATTTCTGTTTTGTCAATTTATCCTCTTGGTCAGTTTGTGTATTATTTGAGAAAGATTCTTTGTAGCCCAGATTGACCTCAAGTCTGTGATTTTCCTGCCTTTATCATGTTTGTGTTAGGATGATAGTGTGTATCGCCACAGCCTACGCTTATATTTAGAATATATTATGTATAGATTGATACTAAAAGTGATAGAAATACTAACATTATGTTTCATGTTAACATAAAAGTGCTTTCTCTCTCTATCAGGAGGTCTTCAGTAGGAGTTTTATACACACACATCTCTCTCTCTCTTTCTCTCTCTCAGATATTTAGCAATGTTTGAAAACATTTTTTAGTCATAGTTACTAGGGACTGGTATGAAGCTGCTAATTGAACATTATCTGCTGAAGTTGAAAAACCTTGGTCTAGAGGATACGTTGTTTGTCTTAGCATTTGAGTGTATGAACATACAGCAAACCCAGCAGATACACTAAAGTTCAAAGCTTTCCTTCCCTGTTAGGTGTCAGAGATTGCTGCTGTTAGCCCTCTTTATTCATGACTTTCCATCTGTATATCTAGTCAACCAAATAGATGAAATCGGATTGACATTTTCCCTTGAACAACATAACTATTGATACCACACTTAAGTTAGTTACAAGTAATCTAGGCATGATTTAGAGAGTAGGAGAGTCTACATAGGCTATATGTAAATTCTACCTTTTACACAATGGAATTGAGTATATGCAGATTTTTTGTGTCACAGTGAACCTCTGTCCCAAAGACAATTGTGAATATTGCTTATTTTCTTATATTCATCCTGATATAGTTATGAATTGTAAATTGCCACTGAATCAGGTAGAAATTACTTCTAGATATGAATAAAAAAACCTAGTAAATATGCATTTGAACTGAAGAAAAACTTCTTTCTATGGGGGAGATGCTTTAGTGGTTGGAGCTTGACATCCATTAGTGCTGTGATCCTTTATTTTCTCATGAGGAATATGTTACTGTGTGACTACTTGCAGGCATAAGGGAATCTGGGAAATGTACATTTCTAAGGGACTCTATTGTCATCTCATCCAGAACAGAAATTCTGTTAGCCTGTAATATGCTGTTATCTAGTTACCATCTAGGAAGATGATACTTCAATTACTAGAGTAAAGTGGGGCTCACCATTTAAATGGAATGAATCACATAAATTCCTAAATTAACACTTTAATTCCCCTTCAGCACAGATAAAAATATCACATCTATAGTCAGATTATCATAAATGATCAAAAACTGATTTTTAAAAGGATATACTATGAGGGTATCATAACTGTTTCTATAGAAATTAGCACATCTGTTCTTATATGCTAGTATTATGGAACATCAGAACTATAAAACCGTAAGCATGTTCCTTTTAAACTTAGGGTTTAAATTCATGCTCTGAACCTGTAACTAGAACAGGACGTAGTTCGAGTTCTTAGCTTTATAAATAAGCTGAAAGTACTACAAAGGAAGCTTGAAACCTTGCCTGGAAGCCAGTGATGGTGACATTAATGAATTGTTTTATTTTATTATTTTCTGAAATATTTTAAATATTGTAAAAACAGGAACTGTATCAGTATATAACATAATAGCCTGACTTAAGGCTTCCAAATTGCCTTGGTGAAACTTTGTTACTGTTTTTTATTTTCCCCAGTTATATAAAATCAGACGAGGGCGGACCAGGCCTCAGGCACTCCTTTTTCTATGCATGATACTTCTGCTAATTGTCCTTCATACGAGCTACATGATCTATAGCCTTGCTCCTCAGTATGTAATGTATGGAAGCCAAAATTACTTAATAGAGGTAAGTGCAGCATTTACAATTGAATTCTTTCTGTATTTTAGAAACACTGTTTAAAAAATTAAAAGAAATAAAAATAAACCAAAAACAAATTTAGAGATATTTAAAAGCAAATTTTATTTATTAATTATTAAATTTATTATTGACAAAACTGGTGTTTCAATGTTTGTAAACATATTTATGCTTGTTTCATACTTTTTAAAGTAATTTCATTCTAAGTATACATTAAATGAATCCTGTGACACCAAGCTACTGTGCTTTTCCTCAGTACTTTTTAACTGATACTCTAATGCTCCTACAAGAGTAATGCTTTTAAGGAATTCTAGTAACATGTTCCCAAAAGTTCGGAGTACATAATGTTTGTGCATTGCTACTGCAACTCAAAGAGAGAGGTTTCTTGATTATTTTATCTGTAATTGGGCTTCTTTTAAACATGATGGCTTCTTTGGTGCTCTTTTATGTTTTCTTGATATGGTTGACTAATAAAAACCCACAATTATTTTTAGGTTTAATTGAATATAGCAAGTTTGGATTTTTAACAATTTAAAGTATTTTTGCCATATTGGATTCAGTATCTGTCTAGTATATTATTATTTACTTTTCTGTTGATGTGTTAAAACACAATGACCAAGGCAATGTTTGAAAGGGAGAGTTTATTTTGGCTTATGGTTCTAGAGGGTTGGTGTTAAATGGCAAGGAATAGGCAGCAGCAGGCATTGGGGCTGGAGCAGGATGCTGAGCACTTACATTTTAACTACAAGCATGAAGCAGAGAGAGTAACAGGGAAGGCTTTTTACTCTCAAAGCCCATCCCTCCCTCCAGTGATACACTTCCTCAAGCAATGCCACACCTCTTAAACCTCCCCAAATTGGACCACCAATGGAGGACCAAGTGTTCAGATACTCAGGATTGGGGGAAGGGATTTTCTCATTCAAAATACCTCATTTAATTTATTTCCTTTTCCTAAAATGCATCTTGCAGTGCTTCCTAACATTTACATCATGACCATGCTCTGCCCATTGCTTTAATGGAGGCTTCACCATTCGCCTATCCTCCCGATCTTTTTTCTTGTGAAGCCTCCTTTCCTTATTTATTCTTATACGACATAAATAAATGTGCATCAGTTCCTGCATCTATCATCTCTAGTTTTGCAAAGTGTTGAAAAATATTTCAAAGAATAATAGTTGATTACTAATGTAAGTGTAACACTATGTATGGTACAGAGTCTGGGTCACCAGGCTGGATCATTAGATCTCATGAACTGTCTGTCATTTCCAGACCCTGCTATTCTCCTGCTCATCACTTACCTGCTTTACTTGCCGATACTCAGTGCATGTTCTATTGGGAATCAAGATCTGTCTTTTGTATTGAGAAAAGATGCTTTCCCTGTTTTCTTTTTCCTTCCTTCCTTCCTTTGTGCCTTTCTTCCCATCATCCACCTTTCTCCCTATTCCCCACTTCTCTGCTTCTTTTTGTGTAGTGGGGAAGGATGCTTTTTGAATAGTGTGGTAATATATTGTTTATGATCTAATAAAGCCACTGAAGACCAGAATGCGAAGCCAGCCACACTAACCACAGCTCTAGAAACTGGGCAGTGGTGGCACACACTTTTAATCCCAGAACTCAGGAGACAGAGGCAGATGGGTCTCTGTGAATTCAAGACCACCCTGGGCTACATGAGAGTGAGTCAGTCTAAAAGAATAACAGAGCTCACGCCTTTAATCCCAGCACTAGAGAGGTGTATAAGGAAGAAGCAAAGGGTCTGATATGAGATTCAGTTTCCAGTCACAGGGAAGACAGGACCCCCATTTCAGCCTTGGTAGAGGTAAGAGCTACTGGCTGACATCTTTGCTTCTCTGATCTTCAGCTTGAACACCAATATCTGTCTTTGGGTTTTTTTATTAATCATGCAAGAAAATAGGGTTTTTGGTTTTTGTTTTGTTTTTTCAGTTGTTCTTGTGGGACTCCCAACTGCAGGGATTTCAAATGGAATCTACTGTCTAAGGCCAAGCAAAACTCCAGGCTTTTGCCTTTTTCTTTTTTGGTATCTTGCTACTTTTGAATAGAGTCCTATTGTTTAGTATAATGCCTAAATTATTGTTGCAAAAGCAGTTTAATATTTAATTCACCATAACTTCTTGTCTTACAACTTATATTAAGAATATTAGATGTCATTAGTCAAAAGTAGAATATGAAGTTCGCAGTGTGATTACTTTAATCCAAATATATTCATGACCGCAATATTTTATTTTAATCATATTTTCATCTTTCAGAGCAATATAACTTCTGATGTCCATAAAGGCAATTCAACCCTTTCTGTGCCAAGAAGATGTGATGCAGATGCCCCTGAAGGTAAAGTAGCTACTTGTCAAACTGCCTTACAATGTATGATTTGTCAGAACTTAATAAAGTAGCATACAGCAAGGTGTGGTTAACCCTGCCGGGTGGAGACCGGGAGAATGACAGCCAAAGAGAAGTTTTGGTCAGAGATGCTGATGCAGCTTCTCTAGGTTGCAGAAGAATGTATTTGATATATTCATCAAGGTCAAGCTGTCCCTACCAAAGAACAAAGCATTCAGACAATGATTTTGAGGTTACACAGTTGTGTGCTCAAGAGTTTAAAATATTGTTACTCTAATTTCATTTTTTTTTTGAGGGGATGACGGTAAGAATGACAATTGAAGAAAATTGCAGAATTGGGAATGAGATCCTAAAGGTCTGTGAAAGTGACAAAAGAACCAAGAAGAGTTTTAAGCAAGGACATAGACATTATTTCATGATTTATTTTTCTAAAAGTTGAATCTGATAGTTAACCAGAAATAAGTTAGGGAAGGAAGAATTCTAGAGTGATCCAAGACAGATGGGAAAACTTGAATAAACTGTAAAGTATGAGATAAAAGACACTGGTAAGATTAGAGAGAGGGGTGAGGGGTATGGAGGTGAGTGGAGATGTTTTAGGGGCATCCAGAGAGCTGATGGCATTTGGACATGTATGCTAAGAACTGAAGGGAAGGGATGACAATGGGATGTAGACTGGAACTCAAAACATATTCCAAACAAGAGCAGATAACGTGGATACAGAGAGGAATGAAAAGCAGGAAAAATTTTAATGATGGTCATGAAACCACCTGAGTAAAGGGGAGTATGAAGTATGAACAATGTTTACCTAAGTCATTTCTGAAATTCACAGTTGCGATTGGACGAGACATAGATTAAAAACTAGAAATGGCATGCATGCAGAATGAAGGGTTTTGTTTGTTTAGATTACAAGAGGCTTTAGGAGTTAATAGGATGGAATTAGTAGGAAAAAAGAGGTTGAAAAAAATGTTAGAAAGGATGAGTGATAGTCATGTATCACCCAGTTCTGGAGAATATGACACTAAAGACATTCAAGACAGAATACTTCAAAAAGAATGTGGGCTACCACTTTTTCTAGATTACAAAGCTGGGTAAGTTCCTACAATGGTCTGAGGGATATTATGACGTACCATTAATATCTGATTAGCTCAGTTCTCCATGAAGTGTAAGTTCAAACCATCCACCAGGATTTACTGGACCATGAAGTAAACAATGGAAGAAAGTGGCAGTAGTTTCTGATAGTTCATAAAAGGGACCAGAAGAATCTGTCTGAAAATAAGCTAACGATAGAGATAAGCATGTATAGGGAAAAAGAAGGAATTACCAATATGTGCTTTTCTTGCTCAGTCAACAGAACTGATGTGATTGACTTCAATCAGTAATAAGGTTGTTTGGGGAGCATGTGAGTTTGAGGGTTGAATTTAGGATGGAAAGCAAGGTGCAGGTCCAGGGTTGGAGAATAACTGTGTTCCCAAATGTTAAATTAGAAATCTCATCACACAAAATCTTACTCTGCCATCACATGCAATTATTTGGAGCTTTCTTGAAGTAAATTCATTGTCTTATTTGGACGTTAGAGTAGCTGAACATTTCCACTTCTCTGTAAAGCAGACTTCATTTCTGTGTGTTCATTCCATTTAGTGTATTAGCTCGCATAACAGAGGATAGCCTTAGAAGAAATCAGATACTCTGTAGAGTCATACACTCAAATACTAAAATATAAATTGATATGCCATCCCAACTAGATGAGTTATGGAATAGCCAAGGAGACAGAATTTAAATTTAAAGCTAAAGAAGGCACAATAACATATATAGGAGATATAAAAAGAGAAGTGGGAAGTAT
The DNA here is from genome assembly GCF_017639785.1 of Mesocricetus auratus. Classification (NCBI taxonomy): domain Eukaryota; kingdom Metazoa; phylum Chordata; class Mammalia; order Rodentia; family Cricetidae; genus Mesocricetus; species Mesocricetus auratus. The sequence goes on from NW_024429202.1 coordinate 18,628,801, forward strand.
TTGCATGACTAATACTAATGTTAGAAGCAGTCCGTAGAGAAAATGTGCATTGATATCTTACTATAGAAAGAGGTGATCACTAAGTAAGTAAATGAGCCTAGCATCTGGGGTCATTGAAGAATCTAGCTTGCACAGATAGAAATCTGTTTGCCAGATCATTTTCTCTGCCAGCAGATCCAAGGTGACTTGAGACCCTGGAACCATTTATCTAAGCTAATATCTAGGTTAGGGTTAGGGAATTTATCCCCACTCATACATTTTTTTGCATGGAAATCATAAAAATGGGAAGAAAGCCATAAAGAGCCACATACATTGTAAATAGTTCTGAAAGTATGAACTGTAATATAATGAAGAAAACATCTACAAATGCCACCTGAACCATGGCCTCCTTCTTGTGGTAGATATAGACTGGATTCTGAGAGAGAAGGCCTGAAGAGCTGGGCAGACAGGGTGAGCCTTCAGCTTTAATCTGAGGAACCAGATTCCAAGTCTTGTTTTCGCATCTACATTTAATATTTTTTCTGTTTCGTTTAAGAGAGAGGAAATCTAACAGTATTACATCATTTGTCCTTTAAATTTTAAAACCAAAGTTTTGTTACTGTTTTCTAAATAAAATGGAATGCTCATTCCAGGCAATGATGTAATGGAAGTCACAGACATTATAAAGAGACTGAGAGAAACAGACAGACTAAACCTAGGTCATTAGAGGAGACACAGGTTGGAAAATAAGAGAGGAAACAGAAGACTAGCGTTTTAGTACCCAAAAAAATACGTTGTCAGTGGTCCGTAGTGTAGATGCTTAAAACAGAGTATTCAGTAATTAGAAATCCTTGAGTCTTGGAGAATGTGGTTTTCATACTAAACTACAGTATTAGAGATAGAAGGAAAGAAATTGTAAAATGAAGGGAATTCCCTATCTTAATATAGTTTTGAAGTACTCCTAATAATTGTATGCAAATCTAATTTTTGATACAGACTCATACTAAAAGACACGAGCTTGCTATTTAACCAATTCTTATAGTCTTTTTGCAAAAATGAATGTATTCTTAATTTTCTATGTGTGTGTGTGTGTGTTAGTCTAAGCTGTCAATTTGACACAATCTATAAGCACCAGGAAAGAATGTTAATGAGAGGTTGCAGGAAAATGAGTATAGAGAAAAACCTGCCCAGACTTAATGTTGGAATTATCAGCACAGAATAGAGTGGCTAACTGGAGGGAAAGAAGAAAACAAGCTCACAATACCAGCAGGCAACAATCTAAAGATGAATAAATAAATCCCTAGCAGATTTATAAATGACCCTAATAAACCACTTAGAGATAAATATAACACGAGTGACTGAAATTAAACCCAGTGTAGAAATCTTAAGATGAAAGCTATACCTCAGAGGAACTGGACAAAATCTACATCAGGCCATCAAAGTCAGCCTCACTGAGGAGCAAATGTGCTTTGTGCACCTCATGAGATGACAGCCTGACAACACTGGGTAGCATGAATCAATGGATTAATATCAGACAAAGCCAGCTGAAGAGCAAACTACAGTAATTAGCCTGCGTGCTTCAAAATGCCAGTGTCATAAATGGCAACAGGAGAAATTGTTACATCTTTAAGAACATAAAAGAGACATGATCAAATGTGGTTCATGGCCCTGAATTTGACCCTATAGTGGAGATAGAAGTCCTAAAGGAAATTACTGAGATGAGGCACAGGTGGAAAATACACAAAATAAAACATGCCCTATCAATGGTAAATTTCTAGACTTTGGTACCTGTACTATAGTTATATAGAAAATATCCTGCTTTTAAAATGTTGAAATGTAGCTGGGTATAGTAGAACGTGTCCTTAATCTGAGAACTTGGGAGGCAGAGGCAGATGGATCCCTGTGAGTCTGAGACCAGCCTAGGCTACACAGTGAGAGCTACATAGTGAAACCCTGTTTCAGAAAAACAAAAACAAATAACCAACAACAGCAAAATACTGAAATATTAGACAGGCACACCTTACATTTCCTGTTAAGGAAAATAAGAAAAGTCAGTCTGTATCCTCCAGGGCTGCTGTTTAAAAAAATGTGCCAAGGGTAGAGCAAGATTGAAAACTGGGAAAGTTGGCATTTCTGAGTATCATTTTGAGTTTAATTATACACTGTTTTTCATCTAATTTCACATTATTTATATGTCTTGATATTTAAATGTGTACCTTTTATCTTTCTTGAACTCTTTAAGTTTAAGTGGAATACCCAGGAGTTTAACACAATGTGTTAGTAGATTTAATGTGAGCCTACATGTCGGTGAGTAAAATACAGCTAAAGATGCCCCGAGCAATTTCAAACAAAGGATCAACTCCTTGTGAAAACAGTTAAATCTTTCTCATTTGCTCTTAATTTTGAATCTTTAGTGAAATATTTTGTGTTAATAGTTCTTTATCATTTCTGGTGTACATTTTTTAAGTTTTTCGAGAGTTTCATAAGAGCACTCTATATTATGTCTACTCCTCCCTTTTTTCCTTCCAACTCCTTTTGTGTCCCCCCACTGCCTTTCAAATTCATTTCTTCTTTATTGTTACACATATATGTACATATGCATATATGCATACACATTTAAACACATGGAGTTGTATAATCTACTAAGTTCACTTAGTGTTGCTTATATGTACATGTCTTAGGACTGACTACTTGGGATTGGATAACCTATATCAGGACACTCATCCCTGGAAAAGACTGATTTCCCTCTCTCAACAGCCACTGATTACTCATAGCTTTTCATCTAGGGGTGAAACTTCCCCCAACCAGGCTATCATATCAGTGCAAGTTGTCGTTGTGCAGGTCTTACTTAGACAACCGTGTTGTTGAGGTTTCATACATGCGGCTTACCTGTCTTGTCTATAAGACACTATCTAATACCAGGTATCCTGGCTAGCTGACATTTAAATCTTTATGCCTCCTCCTCCACAGTTTTCCCTCAAGGGTAAGTAAGGGTTGCATTATAGATAATTCTGTTGGGGCTAGCTACCCCATGGTTGCTTATTCTCTGAACTGTTAAGAGTTGAGGGATGAGACCTACCTCACCTGCCAGTGTAAGGATAAGTATTTAGAATACAGTTGGAAATTATACTGGTTTAGGAAAAGTGGCAGTAGTGGGTTTTCCTCTGATGTCTGTGACCTCTGTAGCCACAGGTAATTACATGTACAGTACCAGGGATGAATTTCCTCCTACTAAGCAGTCCTTAAGTCCAATTAGGCAGGTGTTGATTACTCATATTGCAACTTAAGGATATATTGTCAGTGAGTCATTGTTTACAAGGAGGACTGATGCTTGCTTTTTCCCCTTGAAAAGCCTACATAGTACTTTCTGATACCATCAGAACTAGTCTTCTAGGAAGAGGCTTCCAGGTCAGTTTTAGCTCAATTCTTCAAGTCCTGTGTCCAAAGTGGTGTATCTTCAGCAAGAGGATCTTACGTCCAAGTTCAGGAAACGTTCCCGTGCCTTGCACTGGGATTTTTACTAGTCTGTGGCTCTTAGTGAGATTATGCCCCATGTGACATTCCTCCATTTAAACTGTAATTCTGTCTGTCTACCTATCTAACTGCACACACACACACACACACACATACGTGTAATACATGTATTTTTATGTAAGCTTCTAATTTAACAGTCTTCTCTATGGTCTTTTTCAAACATCCTTGCCTTTAAACATCTCTTTCCTTCTTCCAACTCCCTCTGTCTACCATGAAATGACCTTTGCCTTATTTATAGACATATTCAGTGATATAAAATGAGTCATTCTTCGACTTACATTGTACCTTTTGAGGATGTATTCTGAAATTTAAATCTACTAAAACTTCTCTACATAGTGCTTAAAAACACTGAAGACTTTTATTTTTTAAATAACTCACAGATTTAAATACAGACATGGCATTTCATTTTTGGTAATAACAATCCAACTTTAATGAGCAGTTTTAATACTTTACAAACTTCTCACCCATTTTTATGATAAAACCATTCTTATATTTTATAACGTGAAGCTTTTGTTTTGGAAGCTGAGGGTAGTAACAGGTGGGATTTTTGTTTATTTGTTTTCTTTTTTCCTTTATTATGTGTGTGGGTGTTTTGCCTGCATGTATGTCTATGTACCACTTATGTGCCTGGTGCCTGCAGAGGTCAGAAGAGGGCATTGGATTACCTACAACTGGCATTACAGATGTTTTTGATGCACTACATAGGGGCTGGGAATTGAACCCCAATCCTCTGCAAGGGAAGCCAGTACTCTTACTGCCAAGCCATCACTCTAGCTCCTGAGGACTTGTTTTCTAATCAAAGTAGTTCATATGATAGTGCCAATAAGTTAGAGTGCAAGGCTACCTGGCTACACCATGTTAAATAATTCTTGAGACAACAAAGCATGTTTGTCTACGTGTTCTAGGAGACACTCATTCCCACCTGAAACAACTGAAATACCTTGTTGGCACAGTAGGACTTAGCTCAAGCCTTTCCCCTTATTTGTACCCCAGTCTAGTACTATTTGGTCTTGAGCTTACAGCAATGCTGCTAGTTTTCCAACTTGAAAGACCTTGAATGAAATGATCCAGCCTACCCCAACCTCTAAAACTTTTGTCTTCTTCCATTTTTCATCTTCCTGTTCCCTTTTATTGCAGTCAGTCTAATAAATTGAGTTTTGCTAGACTAGTAAGGGTTTTTAGTGTTGCTTGGAAATCGACTGTTAACAATGCAAAAGCTAAATATGCTAAGTAATTTAAGGGGCAAAAATCAAGAATTGAGTCTCAGGTTTCTCTTCTTATTTTGTAATTGGCTGCTAGTCTGTGGACATGCTCATCCTGCCAGCCCCAGAGAGCTCCATCCTCAAGCCCAGAACTCAACCCTTTTCCTCCTTTCTTCCACTTACCTACTCTGTGCTGTTCCTGCTACAGGGTTGGCAGAGTGGTCTCATTCCTCTTCTTTGCACTAAGCTACTTTGATGGAAGTTTAATGGTACTCATGTCTTATCTGTTTTCCAATAACAAGTTTCCAAATCCCACCAACATTACCTAAGAAACATCCCAACAACAAACACAACTACAGCTTTCTCCATCAGTGCGAGCACTTAAACAGCAGGACATGAGATGCAGCACTGAGGCTTTCCATGCCTTCACATAGAACAGTGAGAGTACCTAAATAGTAGGATGTGAGATGCAGTACTGTACATGCCTTCACATAGAAAGCAAGCACAGATATGATAGGTGGAAGAGGACAGACATACTTAGTCTTACTTGTCAATACTTCTACACATGAGCAAAGTATAAAATACTAGTTTTACCTTCATCAAGAGTTGAATATTCCCCTTTTGCCTCTTAAGCTAAATGCCTCCTATTACTTACAATTAAAAGAGAAGGAATCAGTAGAGAACATTTTTAAGGGCAAAATCAGCAAAACATCTGCCAGGTAGGAAGTTATTTTATGGAAGATTGCGCCTTTCCATTTATTGAAAAGTGGACAGCTGAAAAAGATGTACTGAAGGTTGTTATTAAATTCCTTTTACCATCTTTTCCCCAAACATTAAATACTTGTATTGTTGACTATCTAACGTTTCAGGGAATTTTATTTTGAAATCTCAGCACCTAAGTAACACTGCTCAAGCAGATTCATTGTCCTGTGGGTTTATGTGATTTTAAAAAAAATTTTTTAAATCTGCCAGGCGTCAGTGGTGCACGCCTTTAATCCTAGCACTCGGGAGGCAGAGGCAGGCAGATCTCTGTGAGTTTGAGGTTATCCTGGTCTACAGAGAAAGTTCCAGCACAGCCTCCAAAACAACACAGAGAAACCCTGTCTCGAAAAACCAAAAAAAAATTTTTTTAACCTTAGACATTAAGTGTATTTCTATATTTACTTCCTTTTAAAGCAAATGATTATTTTAAGTAATGTCCATTTTATAGGGCTTTGTATGGTCAATAGATTTCTCTAGAACCTAAATCTTTGGCAGAAATGCCACAGTGATGCTTTGTTATGGCAGGATTCAGTAATGTCACTGTGTGATCTGTGCCCAGGGTGGTCCATCAGAATAATGTGAAAGGGAAACGGTGGAGACTCCTCCCATCCTGACATGAAGGTCAGGTTTGAATGTGAACTATCAGCATAACCCCTCCTAACCCATATCTAGTCTCCAACACATTCTAAAGTCTTGAACTTTGATAACAAGATGATCCTCTTCAGGAAATGAGAAGTTACTCAATCCCTTGGACTCAAGGAAACAAGACATTGTTTTTTGTTGTTGTTGTTGTTATTTTTTAAAGGACATGTAGTCCTTTTGTCTAATAATCTACACATGTAGAGGTGGTGATTAGAATATTTTTTAAAAGTCAGGTTTAGTCTGTAAGGTGAAAATAAGTCAACCTCAGTAGAATTGTGATAATTTACTTGAAGGATACAACATTAAATAGCGTGTGTGTTGCAACTTAAGTGTGCTTGAAAGATAACATCATTTCACCTTCAGTAGGGCTGAGAACCACAGTCCTAAGTGTTTTGCTTTTGAGTATCCCACATGAGCACTTAGTTCTGGTTATTTAGCCTTCCTGTGCCTTTTCATTTAACAGATACATAGTGTTATGGGTCAGTGTTGTCAAAGTTGGGGTCTCATAGTGAACATCAGTATTCTTGTCCCTGCCCAGCTTCCTTTAACTAAAAGGAGGGCACCAGTATATGAGCAAATATGGTGTGAGAACCACAGAGACCATGACTGGTCCTCAGGAGGAATGGGTCAGATGTTGGGTATGATGGGAAGGAATTGTTACTGATGAGATGACGTCTGAAAACACCTTGAGATGAGGAATAAGCAAAGATAGCTGAGGCAGAGCATTTTAGAGATAGGAACAGCAAAGGGGTAGTTTCAAGGTCTTCATCTTTTATATTCAGAGGGAAATATTTGGACGACTGTGAACAGAATGGTATAATGTGACTTTCATTCTTTATGGATCACTATAGTGACTATGTTTCAGACAGTTCAGAACCTGGCGGACTTTATGCAAAGGGCCAGGTAATGGTCATCTTTTAGGTTTTGTGGAACTCACCATTCAGCTTTGCCTTTGTGTCATCAGAGCAACTCGGGCATAGAGATGTCTAGTTGTGTTCCCTAAACACAGCAGCAGGTGGAGACCCTGATTACCTGTGTGCTGTAGTCTGACTTGTATACTGACCACTGTATAGACTGATGAACCAAGGACAAAGGTGAGTTGATGGGTTATTTTCACTAGTCCAAGGAAACACTTATGATACTGGTGACAGTGTCAACAAGTGGTCAGAATCTAGATATATTTTAAGTGTAGAGACAATGGGATTTGCTGAGGGATCTAGATGATGGAGGATGAGAAAGTAACCAGAGATGATACACACATATTTAAATTTGGTTTCTTTGTTGCTGATTTGGTGGTAGGGATGGAGGGTGGCTTTAAATTTTTGTTTTGTTTTGAAATAGGGTCTTACCACATAGCCTAGGCTGACTTTAGATTCTCTATGTGACCCAGACTGGCCTCAAACTCACAGTCATCCTGTTTCAGCCTCTAGGACAGTGAGATTGTAAGAGTAACCACTGTTAGCTTGAGTGTTAATTAGAACATACTTGCTGAAAGTTTTGCATTGTTTTTGATAGTATGCAGAATTTTCTGTTTAACAACCTACTTGTACTTACTATAGTTATTACTGAACCTTGTTGACTTGTAGTTTAGGAGTCTTCCTTTATAGATAGAGAATTAATAGTGTGACTTATATTATACTAAGAATATAATATAATCTCATTATTGTAACTTATTATATAACTTACTAGCCACAGTTGGGTACTGTACAATAACAATAACTCATTAGGTTTTCTTTTTGGCCAGAAATACTTGTGTGGTTTTTAATATGATACATATGTTAGAATATTGCCTTATAGATAAGGAAGAAAGCTATTAACCTGTTTGCTACCTGTGATCAGCTCTAATGGAATCCTATGTTCATGTGAACGTGACATGCCAAGCTTTATATGGTCAACTGGTCATGTAAATGAAATTGGTAACATTCTTTTTTGAAGGAACAATACATATATTTTGGCACCTTGTAAATGTTATAAACAACCTCCTCACCCTCCACCCCTTTTTGAGATGGTTCCAAGTAGTGTAGGCTGTCCTCACACTCTCTATGTAATAGATCCGCCTCCCTCCATTCCGCAGTGCTAGGATTACGGGTGTGACCATCATGCTTAGCTTAAATCTTGTTAAATATAATCAGCTCTCAACACAAATTATATTCTAAAAATTATATTCTTAAAAATGATCACTATAAAACTTATTCGGTATAGAACAAATTCTAGCTTCGTTAGCCTGGTATGATTCATATATTCTTAAAATAACACTATTTGCTTCAGACTTTCCATCATCTTCACCGTTCATCATTATTTTCCCCTTTACCTAGTTCTTCCAGTGAGACTTAACCAAGTGTTGATTCAGCTTTGTGGCATTTGTTCAACTTTAAGTTAATTGCTTTTTATTGCTTCTTTTCTTTTTTTTTTTCTTTCTGCCTTCTTGTTTATGTGGTCTTATATTGTTTCCCAAGTCATTTTAGATGTATGTAATTTCCATGTACTGTAAAGATACCTGAGGATAGAACAGTGGTTTAACTGAGATTTCCTAAAAAACCGCTCCCCTTAACACTGCCCAGCATCCCCATAGCTATGCTCTACATGTGAGCTCCTCTCCCGCCTTAGTGGTCCTCCCACTCTCCCTGCTGCAGGCTGTACTGCACATGGGTATTTTCTTGTTTAAACCATTCCAAGTGATCATATTTTGATAGTAAATTTATTTGGTAAATAATTAGAGATTCTGAATGTTCATGTTAGTTTGGGGTGATGATGGTTTAATATGATGGCTCAATTATAATTATGCTTGCTCTTACCCAGAAACCCTGGAAATGTTCTTAGCTGTGCAGTATCTTGACACTGCTTATAAAATAAAATAAAAAGTATTGTTATTAGAGTTATCAATCAGGGGTATTTTAGTGGCAGTCAACATATATTAGAAATGACTTAGCTAGTGGTCTAAAAGAAACAAATGTATAATATTCAAATTATCAGATAAAATAAAGCCTGCTCTGTTTGATACACAATGGTCTAGGTGCATTTGTTCTTAGTTTTTCTCTGATGATCTATGAGAAGCAATGGAGAAAGATAGCAGACATGGAAGGTAATAGTCTTCCCATTTTACTCATGTGACCATGGTGCCCTTTCTCAGCTCTTAACTTACTTAAGAGTAAGTCATCAGAAAGGGAAACACATTTCAAGTTTTCAAGCTAAACATTTAGCCTGTGGTGTAATTGAAACTTTATATGTCATGTTCCATGATAACAGTCATAGTCTTCTGAATGCTTCTGAGTTTAAAACCCAACTCCTCAGTCTCACACTCACTCTTTCTCCCCTTCGTGTGTATATGTGTGTGTGTGTGTGTGTGTGTGTGTGTGTGTGTGTGTGTGTGTGTGTGTACACAACCTCAGTGTTGGCCTTCACCTTCCAACTTGTTTGAGATTTGAGTCAGGGTCTCTTATTCACAGCTGTGTGACTTCGGATGGCTGACCTGTGAGTGTCACAGGATTCTCCCATCGCTACCTCCCATCTGACCCTAGGGTGCTGAAGTTACAAGTGCAGGCTATTGTGCCCTACTTTACACAGCTCCAAACTCAGGTCATCATTCCAGAACCGATGCTTTTAGCCACTGAGCCATCTCCATCCTTAAATTGATTTTGAAGGTTAAAGAAAATTAAATTGTTTTACTGTCGTCTCCTCAGAAAACTTCGAGAGCTAAAGATGTACTAGATGTGTGTGATTCCGGTGAGCAGCTGGACGGTGGCAGATGGTGAACAGGGATCTCCCTCCCCTTGTTCAATGGGGAATCATCTCTTGGGATGAAATACAAACAAGACACTAATCTGCAAGCATTGTTCTCAGGGTACATGCCAGCCTATGCAAATAAACTAAATATAACAGGCACGTAAAGATAACAAATGCTATTGGATGATTGTGTATGGATTTTTAGGCAGGCGGATCTCATAAGTTGAGGCCAGCCTGGTCTACAGAGTGATTTCCAGGATAGCCTCCAAAACAATACAGAGAAACCCTGTCTCGAAAAAACAAATAAAAATGTGGAGAGCACATAAACAATGTGGTTGGGAAAATATTTAAGATACAGTTTTGGTGGTGGGCCAAGTAATCTGGTCTAAGCCAGTTTCAGATATCACTGAGTGGATTATTAGGCCTCTGGGGAAGAATGATTTGATTTCACTTATACTTGCTTCTGCCAGCTCAGCTGCTGTCCTGTAATCCCTCTTCTGGCCCTGAGGTTTCTAATTCAGGCCAGATTTAACTCTCAGTGTCCTTTAGTGTGGAAATGAATAGAACTTCTGCTTCTTCGTTTACTCTGCCATTCGTGTTGAGACTTTTGAGTGACATTTTCCAGATAGTTTTATACTTGTACATAAGACTCCTGTAATACTTAGCCAGAGAAGATACTGTACTTGTTCTTAAATAATTTTATATTAGCTATGTTTCTTGCTACAATGACAAAGGCTTTGTGTGGGGAAAAGGATCTATTTGGGCTTAGGTTTAAGAAGAGTTGCCTTCCATCATGGTGGAGAAATATAGTAGCTGGTCACATTTTGTCCGAAGTCTGGAAACAGAGATAAATGTTGTTCTCAGCTCGCTTTCTCTTGTTTTCCTTCTTTAGTCTGGAACCAGCTCAGGGATGGTGATGCCCACATTCAGTTAGCCTTCTCCATCCTTCTCTCTGGAAACAAACTCACAGATGCATCCAGAGATTGATTGTCTCCTGAAGATTCTAAATCCAGTCTAGTTGACCATGAAGAGTAATCGTTACAGTTTTAAACAAATTTTCCTAAGTTCTAGCTTTTAGCTCACTTCATTTATAAGCATTCAGCTTGACTAATTTAAAGGGATTTTTAACTGTTCAGCAGTATTTCTTATTGGTGAAGTGTTCACCTTTCAGTTTTGTGTAACCCGTTCTGTTTCAGCTCTCTGTAGAGGAGAGCAATGAACATGTGCAAACTAATGATGCTACTCATGCCAGAGAATTATTCTGCACTACTGGGGGACACTCCAATGCGTGTTAAGAATAACTGTTTACCTTACAGCCATTGTGCAACTCCTGAGAATAGTCATCATGTTACTTCATGGTATATTTCATGTTATATCATGAATTTCATTAAAATTTAACAAAAAAGGAAGAATATTAGCTTTTTAAATTTAATTTTGTTGGGTTTTGTTTTGTTTTGTTTTTTTGTTTTTCAAGACAGTGTTTCTCTGCATAGTTTTGTAGACCAGGCTGACCTCAAACTCAAAGAGATCCACCTGCCTCCGCCTCCTGAATACTGGGATTAAAGGCGTGTGCTACCACCCCCTGATGCTCAGGACTTTTTGATAAACCTCATTTAGTCTGTAGTTATCCTGGGAAGAAAGGATGATAGCCATTTTTTTAATATTTCACAAGCCCCATGGTTCACATAGCAAAGAGGGTAAATAATAGTCACCTGTGTAACTCTCAGGCTCTGGTGGTAGGCACCATTCGCCACAGCGCCACCTACCCTCTCATTCACCACAGTGGCATGCGTTTACTTCCGCTTCCTTTTGAAGACTACTCAAGGGTCTTGTTTTAACATCCCTAGACTCCTGTCAGATCTTAATTTAAGAAAGTTAGAAAATGTTCTGTTTAGCAATGTGAATTTTTCATAAGACCAACCCCACCCTAAATTTTATTTTACTTTATCATATTGAATATGATGGGAGATGAATCCTCTGTGAGTACTTTAGAATAGTGAGGCTTATTTAGTGAAAGATCATATTACTGTGAATTGCTGTGGATAGCTATATAATTGAAGAAAACGTAAAATGTGGTAGGAGCAGAGCAAATGGTGAAGTAATTTCCTATTTAGGTGCCTCCTCTGGTACACTGACCCCAGCACCTGGTTTGAAACCATGAACTCGAGTGCTTCGGGTAGGAGGGCAAAAAAGTGTTTAGAGCCAGCTGTGGTGCACATCTGTAATCCCAGCATTCAGGAGTCTAAGGTAGGAGGATCATGAGATCAGCCTAGTCTACGTAGGAAGACCCTGTCTAAAACTAAACACAGTCCCTGCAAAAATAGAAAGAATGTGACAGGGTTATGGAGAATCACTAGATAAGAATTTCACTGGTAACTCTCCTGGTCAGATGCAAAAGGTTGTGTCCCTGCTGCATGCATATTTCCCTGCTAAAAGATTGGTATTGGGTAATTCAGAAATACATCTCGAGATACAGTGGAAAGGGTCAGATTAAGTAAGATTTAGATTATTTAAACATTTGCATAACATATCTCTAGGACAGGTCTTCTGTTCCTTGTAAAATATAACCTAATTTCTACTTTTTCAGAAAACTGTGTATCAGCCGTAAAATTTAGAAAAGCATTTTAGATTCTGTAAATAATAATAAACTGGACAACAGAACTCACTGCTTAATTTTGTTTCAAGAAAAGAATGTCTCTTAGCATTATTAAAGCTGAGAAGATGGTTCATAAAATACAAATTAAATGCATACTCTCTTAATCAGCGGTAGGGTATGATAATAACTCCTAATTTCATATAGGATGTTTGGCCCTTGCCTGTTTCAGATGCAAGTATGTAGAAGTCATACTGTCTTAATAGATGGAAAAGAAGTTGCTTTGTAAGTCTGTTTTCTGCTGGCGAATAAAGGCCCCCTGAAGTGAGGAAGGTTGTTAGGCCCAGTGAGCAGCAGCAAACACAGTGTCAAACACAGTTGGGTCCTGCTGTGCCGCCATGCTTTTCTGAGTAGCTTGAAATATTTCCTCGGACTTTGCTTCCAACATATGCATCTGTGTCTTGTAACTTCATGAGAATAATGTATATAATGTATTTAGATAATATGAGTGTAAAATCCACCACAGCTATCAAGTAACCCGTCTGCTTTCTCTTTGAGTTACAGTTTATTTGAAGGAGAAATAGAAATGAATTGTTTTTTTATTGAGGCTATAATTCTGTCTAAATTCCAACAAGAGCCATCTCTGTAAACAGTGATAATGGGTTTTCTTTAGAAGAACCAACTGCTTTTTCAGGAGAGTGCTCTGAGGGGGGCGCAATAAAATCTCTCAAGTGTGAACTGTCCTGAGAATCTGTTTCTTTAAAAAGTGCTGCGTCTGCTAACCACTGGTTGCTCTTTCGTTGTTTCCCCTAATGGGAGCGCCTTTTTTGTTTTATACGGCTGGCACTCCAAGTTGTACTTACTTCTCTATTTCAAATAAATTGAACTGGCCGATACAACTTTTATTTTTAGGATCAATTATAATATTGAAGTTCATTTTTTGTGTGTCACAATAGTCAGCAGTTTAACGCTGGCTGAGATTGAGAGTAGATGTGGAAGAAGACCCCACCTCTCCTTAACATCCACTATCTAAGTTTAGCCAATACTTTCGGCTATCAGATTCAACGTGAGTCATTGGTTTATGAAAGGAGCAACTTTAAATAATCGTTTCTTTGTTTTTGTAGATCAATGTACCGTTACCCGCACATACTTATTCCTCCACAAGTTCTGGTTCTTCAGTGCTGCATACTATTTTGGCAACTGGGCCTTTCTTGGGGTAAGTATAGGTAGTCCAAGCATAACTCCGCCTTGCTTTACATGGTTACTTGTATACGCTTATGTGTATCTCAATAGTCTGTTTGCCTTTCGGTACTGCCATTGAGAAGTTTTTGAAGGTGTAATTTATATATATGTGAGTGACTGCCACGTGTGTGCAGGTAACCATGAGCCCAGAAGAGGGTCAGGTCTTCAGGAGCTGCCATTGTGGGAGGTTGTGATTTGCGGTGTGGGTGCTGCAAACTGAATTCAGGCTCCTGGAATCACAACTCTCGCCTTCGAGCCATCGCTCTAATCCCAGCTACCGAGTTTTCAGTGTGTTGCCTAGGTGGTTAGATTTTAGTAACACCACGTATTTGCATTTACAGGTATTCTTGATTGGATTAATTGTATCCTGCTGTAAAGGGAAGAAGTCAGTCATTGAAGGGGTGGATGAAGACTCGGACATAAGTGATGACGACGAGCCGTCTGCCTACTCCGTGTGAACAGCCTTCTGTCCCTAAGGACTTTGTGAATCTGTTATGCATTTTCAAAGTTTTCAAGTAACATTAGGATGAACTGTCTAGCTTTCATCAAAAATGAGAGCATGGCCATTAAAAAGAACTATATTTTTTATGTTTTCTGAAGTAACATTATTGTATCATAGATTAACACTTAAAATTGCTATAATAATGCTGTGTAAATACAATATTTCCAGGTTTGTGAGGGAATGTTTGTGGAAATTTTCTTTATTGTATAATAGTGTTAAATTTATTAAAATCTTGCAGAATTTACATTCCCTTTGTTGCTTTTTAAAAACATAAGAAGTCACTTGTCTTGTGCCTTAGGGTCTCTGGAATAATGTGAAATTTTAAGTCTTTCTCTGATAGACTGAACAGAGTGTTAAAGTATTGCTCGTGGATAAGTCTAACTGTCATGGCTTGTTTTCAATTGTGTCCATAAGATTATTAGTCTAACTTAAGTGGAGTTCATGAAAAATTGTTAAACTGCTTAAGACCATTGTATTCTAAGATGTGTTGCAGGTTTCAATGTTCAAGTCTTAATACATTGGGAGTGTTGCTGCCGCCACAGGAATATTTAGGGCACATCTATTAATGTAGATAGTACTTGTTTTATAGAAGATTTTGAAATTTGTAATGTCATAAATGGAAATATCAAGAATAATGGATGCTGAAAATTGAGTTTACCAAGAGTTGTAAGATATATGATATCATACTCAACTATTTTTTCATTTACTGTTTGGAAACTTATCAAAGAAAATGAAAGATATGTGACATAACAGAATATTCTGAAAATGTTCTGGGTTGTAAAAATAAAATCTAATTTGCTAATGTCAACTAGAATTCATAAAAAAGTATTTACCATTATGCTTGAAGCAAAATACCATTATGCTTCTAGAGAAGACTTAAGAGTTAGCCCGTCTGCAACTGAATCCTCCTCCTGTGCCTTAGTTTCCATAGCACTTTGTTCTCATTGATTCTCTGCTTCATGTTGACCTTTGCTCCTGTCCCCACCCTTACATTACTCACTAGGGTGCCAGTCTCTGCTTCTCCTAGTTTCGATTTCCGGGACGGACCATTCCCTGGACCTCCATCTCATTACTCTTCCCCAAACTCTGAACTTTGTCTGCGGGTAAGTTACATTACTGCTGTCATAGCAGTGGGTTGAATTGAACCCCATTGTTGGTTCACTAAGCCTCCTTTTGTTGGTGTTTACTTCATTGGTTTGGTTATGGCAAATGGCCTGATCCATCAGTCAGGCTCCCTGCTTACCCCACCCATCAGACAGCCTTATATACCCCCCTCACTGTGGAGCCATACTTAACTTTTTGCTGCCTAACTTTCCCTCACGTTCTTACTGCCACTTAACCATGTGATGCATTGAATAGCCTCCTTCCAAAATTCACATGTTGAAGTCCTCACCCCAGTTCCTTTGACTTGACTATTTAGAGGACATTAAGAAAGGTAGGTTGGGTAAAATTAGGTAGCTGAGTGGCTCCCTCAGAGAGACATCAGATGTACAGGCAGCATGGGGAAGCAGCCGTGTAAGGACACAGAGGAAGGCACTAAACTGTAAGCTAAGGAAAGAGACCTCAAGAAGACCTAGCCCCGCCAGCACCTTGCTCTTCGGCTTCTGCCTTCCATCTCTGTCAGAAAATAGTTTTAGTTTACAAGCCATTGGGTCTGTGCTGTTTGTCATCTAGCCGAGGCACACTAACACCCCGGTTCCTGAACTTCCTCACTGGGTGTTCTGCCAAGTCCTGACTCCTCCCAGCCTTTTCTTGACACTCAAAGAAAACCTGGAATTAGTCCACTGCTTTGCCGTGAGAAGGGTCCACTGTTTCTAAAGGAAACCTCCAAGCCCTCGTGGGAATGTAAGACCTTTCCGGTGGTTTTCTTTGCTTCCAGACTTCTTTGCCATCCCCACAGCATTTCTGTGAGTGGCTCCTCACTGCCATACTCTGGGTCAGCCCCTTCTTCTTGTCATGCCCAGTCAGCCTTTCCTTCGTCTCCTAAGGGGATTCTTACTTTTCTGTCCTTGGGTTTAGTGTTCCATCCTTCCTCTAAGGCCCCGGAGGAGTTGAGATGCTGCTCGATGCTGTTCATGTGGACCTGGTATGGGGCAGCATATCGTGACCACCTGCCTCTGTGGCCACCTTCTCCATGATGCCAATCCGTGTACACAGCATCCAGTTCTCTACCTGGGGACCCAGAATCACGCCTTACATGTGGAGAGCACATGCTTGATAGTAGATTTGCTAATTTGAAGCTGTAAACATGTCTATATTGGTTGAGCCTACATAAACTATTTTTACCTAATTGTCAGCAGGCATATATGCCTTCCTTAGATTATTTTTGTTTTGTTTTTGCTATTAAGTTTAGAAATATTTATCCTAATTATAATATATACTTATAGTACTTTTCAGCCAACTTCGTAGCTTACCATTTTACTTGTTTTATTGTTTAGGCAACAAAATTTAAGTACACATTTTCTTCCTCTTGTCTCCTATGTCTTTAGAAGCCTGTTTTATGCTAATGTTACTCTGTCCCTCTCCTAGTGTATTGGAATGCATTGGACTTTATGTTCTCATAAAGCTGATTTCTAAGTGTTATGACTTCTGCTAATGGACAATGTATTTCCTTTGAAGTCCTCACAGAAATGCCTAAATGAGAGATGATCTAGAGCATTGAGTTTCCAAAAGACTAAGGACCTTCATGTTCCATGCAGACTTCAAAGTGATTAATTTATTTAGCCATATAGCAGGATAATGAGCACCCTAGAATGGCTTCTAGCCAGCTTAATGCTCCTATACCAAAGAAATAAAACATCTTATTACATAAGAAAAGAAAACTGGTTAGGAGCTCCAGAGAGAAAAAGGTAATTTAAAAATGTTTTCATGAGCCTGCATGATGGCTCAGCAGTTAGATTGCACCCAGTCCTTACCACCTGAGTTCTATCCCTGGATCCCATGGTGACCCGGAAAGAACAGGCTCCTGAGACTAGTCCTCTGACCTCCATATGCCTGCACTCTCAAACACCCAAAGATTAAACTCGTGTTTTCAAGTATACTGCAAAGGTCCACCGTGGATGTTATATAGCATAATGTACTGCTTTATGAATAACCCACGGACACAGAACAGCAGCTGTTGGCTATAGCACTGAAAGTATGTATCAGGCTCAGTCACTGTGTTATCTTTCTGTCACTGTGACAACTTAGAGCAGAGTCCCATTAAAAGGGAGATTTATTTTGAGTCCCAATTCCAAAAGTTTCAGTCCATGTTCTTCTGCTTGCACTACAACCTTTTGGAAAGACCAGATAGCATAGCAGGGAACACACAGTGGGAAGAACACCTGTGGTGTTCAGGTAGCAGCCAGAGTGGGGGGCTGGGATTCCAATATTCTATCCCAGAGCACACCTCAAGTGAACTGAATTCCTTCCACTAGGTCATTCCTGAAGGTTCTGCTATCACTGAATAGTGCCTGCCCCAGGCTAGCAACCCAAACTTTTGGAGGATTCTTAAGATATGAGCTATAGCATCCAGGTAAAATGGCAGTTGGTAAAAAATAAAAATACTATATATATATATATACATATATATATATATACATATATATGTATAAATATATATTTAATTTTTTAAAGGGAGAAGGAAAAGACCTTAGAAGAAAGGATGGTAAAGTCTTCCTATCAAGGGATATGCGGCTAATTCTTTGATAAGTTGACACAAACTAGGATCATCTGGGAAGAAGGGAACCTCAGTTCAGAAAATGCTTCCTTTAGATTGCCTTGTAAGCAAATCCATAGGACATTTTCTTGAAGAATGATTCATGGGGGAGGGCATGGCCCACTATGGGTGGTGACACCCCTGGGCAAGCGATCCTGGGTTGTGTAAGAAAGCAGGTTAAGCCTGTGCGAGCCATGAAGCAAGCCAGTAAACAGCACTCTGATTCTGCTTCTGTTCCTGCCTCCAGGTCCCTGCTTCATTTCCTACACTGACTTCCTTCAGTGATGGAGTGTTACCGTGAAATAAATCACTTTTCCCCAAGTCGCTTTTGGGTTGTGGTGTTTATCTCAACTATGGAAATCAAACTAGAAGAGAAAATGATCCAAAGGGTAAAATACTATGACAGACCTCTGTTGTTTTTCTGAAAATTATTCAAGTGTTTCCAACCTTAGGCTGGAAGAGCCAATGAGTGCTTATGTAGAAGTCTCAGCAAATAATAAACCCTTTTTGTGGTTTTGGTCGGTGTTTTATCATTGCACCATAGAAGCAAACGAGAAGAGAAAAGGAAGAGAAATCAAAAGATCCTGTCCCTAGTAGAGGGAATGTAAGTACTAATGTGTGACAAATTACACCCCACTGTAGCCGGGTCCTAATGGCTCCCTTTGGGAAGGGGGATGAGAAGGGGCAGCAACAAGGGCACAGACACTGGGAGTCAGGTGAAAGGTAAACAGCAGATTCGTTTATTTAGCAATGGGGAGACCCACATGTACCCTCTCAGCACCCAGGCATTCCAGTGTGTTCACATTGCATGGTTGCCCCCTCATTGGCTAGGCACAATCAGGACCTCTGGCAGCACCAGGCAGACTCCTCATCACTCAGCCTTGTAGGCCTTCTTACACCCCCACCCTAAAATATATTCGCATAAGGAATGTTTTGAGCTAAGGGTATTTAGAAAACAGTAAAAACAAGGTCACTGGGAACTTGTCTTTCTAAAAGTAGATGAGGCCCTGTATAGAAGCTGTCTGCCCCATACTGAAAGGAAAGTAACATCCCTGGCACCAGCACCCCCCCCATGTATTCTATGCAGATTGTTCACTAACCCTTAGCTTCTTAGCTACTTCTGCACCATCAGCTGCCCAAGGCCAGCTTCTAGAGTCTAGTATTCTAATGTCTAGTTCTATTTTCATGATTCACTGGTCTGTGTCCAGCATGGAAGCATTCAAGTATACTTACTCTTTGAGTTTTCATTTCCATATCACAGGTTCTGTGTTATGCAAAAACTTAAAGTGGACGTGGATGATTTTCTCCTATTAATCTTGTCTTCTGTTACTGAGCCCCGACTGGAATCCTAAGATGGATAGAGAAAAGATTGCGTTCTCTCGATGCAGTTTATTAGAACTGTGAAGGTAAATATAATCAGTCGATCATCTGACTGATGATACAGCAATGTTAGGACATGGGAGTAGGAGGAGAGACAGAGAAAAATAGCTTAAGGAGGAGTTGGAGGTAGGGAGAGCTGTCTCAAGCAAAATGCTTTTATCATAACTCAGTAAGTGACACTTAAAATATATAAACATAGGAATAATAATGCTTTATAGTCTATAACAAATATATTAAAGATAAAAGTCATACTATTTATGGAGACATTTCATTAGAGAGATAAAATGTCCATTGCAATTATATGTAAATCAGTCTGAATTTCCTGGCAGCCAAGACTAAAAGATGATAGATGAAGTTCTTACACTCGAGCAGCAGTGTTCAATTTACTACAGATACTTTCTTGTTTGTTTCTATTTTTCCCAGGGGCATTAAACTTTAAGAGGAAGTTATAATATGAATTATTACATTAAAACATTGAATAATGAGATAATGACTACTAAAGCTTGAACAGAAACACATGTATGAAGATACAGATTCTTGAGGAAAATGTGTTTGCCTATCAAGAATTCTCAACACACATCGTGTTTATGATACTTAGTTTATTTTACTCAGCAAGTAATTTAGCTTCTACATATTCCATATGACAGTGGCTACTGAGAAGTTTCTAGGAATCAAGATGATGGCCTCATCCTTTCAGAATGTGGTCTAGGAATGCATAGCATTTGGCGGCAAATGGACTCCATATATACTAAGATTGTATGTGTCCCATATTTTGAATTAAATATAAAATCAAAGTTCAGTAACAATAAAGATGTTACAGTATTAGAAAACTTATGTCTGCAAAGCTTAACACATCCTTTTCTGATACATAATCTGTTTTTGATGAGTGTGGGATTAAAGATATGTGAGATATGCAGTTGGGAGGACCATTGCAGTCTTGTCTAACTACCATCTACATTATTTAGAGTTTTCTAGGGAAAAAGAATGTATTTCTATGCATATTTAAGAAGTGGTACCAGACTTAATTACATAATCAGAAGGTAGCTCATCCAACACAGAAAATGCAAGATGGAGAGGTAGAACCTGGTATCAGCTCCCCAGTATGAGAACTTTCATGCTTTAGCATAGGGAAACCGATAGTGGACTGAGGCTGAAAACCTGGAAGCTCCCTGAGAGTCACTGGTATGATGTCTGCAAGCCATGACAGCAACAACAGGCACATGTGGTCAGGGAGAATACTTTTCTTTCCTTCCACTTTTATCCCATCGTCAGCCTTGGCCTATTGTCCAGTGCTGCCGTCATTCAGTATGGGGCTTTCCCCTTCGGTTGTTAGTTCTCTCTGGAAATGCCCTCACAGACACCTAGAAGCGTGCTTTGGTTATTCCCTGTACATCTCTTGATCCAGTTGACAGTCAAGATTAACTGTCACCTTCACTCTTCTTCAGTAGCATCTACTTCCAAGATGAACAAATTTCTCGACTTTACTAAACTGAGCTGTGTTGCCTGAATGAATGAGCAATCGTTAATTAAATAAATGTCAGATGATTCAGTTTCAAAATTTTAAACACAGAGCTTAAGCCACACCATTTTTAGGAAATGTTCTTTCCTCATCCTCCTCACACACTTTTTGAGAGCCACCTTATTCTGCTCAAGTTCTCCTAAGGCACCTGCATAACCACTCATGATTTTCAACAATGATTTGACAACGAATGTGATACTTATAATAAGCCAATAAATGAATATTAGGCCATAATTAGGGAGTAAGTTTTCCACATGGTTCACTATGCATTTATTTCTACTTCATGTCAATACTAAAGCTGCTGAATAGGCATGAGATCATGAGTGCTACAACATATATGTACAAAGCACCAATATCTGTTGTCCACAAAAGACATATATATTTTAGTAGTAGATAAGCAGGTGACCAGGGTACCACTTGGAGATATTATGCGGCACAGACAGCAGATTCTTTCCCACATTCAGCACAAGAGTACTGATGACTGTGGAGCTCAGTAGTCTAAATCTTGCCTAGCATGCACAAAAGCCACAGGGTGATCTATGGAACAAGACTAATATATGTCTAAAAATTTTATTCTTTTTGTTGAAACCAATTTCATTTGATGAAACAATTTAATATATTGATGTTTTTTTATTCTGCTGTGTGGTTTATTCTAATACTTAATGGCAAGAACAATGTGATGGTTAATTTTCGTTGTCAACTTGAGAGTATTTAGTCCTGGCAGCCAAGACTAAAAGATAATAGATGAAGTCTTTATACTTGAGTAGCAGTGCTCAGTTTAGTACAGATACTTTGTTTCTTCCTACTTCTCCCAGTAGTATTGAACTTTAAGAGGACATTATAATAGGAATTATTACATAAAATGAATAATGCGATAATGACTACTAAAGCTTGAACAGAAACACATATATGAAGATGCAGAATGTTGGCTCTTGAGGAAAATCTGGATGCCTATCAAGATTTCTCAACATACATTGTGTTTACGATACTGCGTTTATTTTACTCAGCAAACATTTTACCTAGGTATATCTATGAGACTGCTTTCAGAAAGCTTTAGAGCAGGAGTGGCACTGTGGGTTCACTAGAGGTGGACTTGTGATAGTCTTCATTGTGAATTTCCTCTTGAGTCACAATGGTAACATGCCTCTGGGTGTCTCTGTGTGGTAACAAATAGAAAGCTTTGACACAACAGAAAAGCCTACTTTTAATGTGGGTGGTACCATGTCATACACAGACACCTAGAAATACGCTTCAGTTATTCCCCCATATATCCCAAGCTCAACTAAAGGGGGACAGAGAGCTGACCACCAGCATTCAGTTTTCTCTGCTACCCAGCTGCAGATGCAATACTGCCTCAAGCTGCTGCCAATGTGCTTTCGCTGCCATGATGGGCTGTGAACCGAAATGAACCCTTACTTCTTTACAGTCTATTGCTTTTCTCAGGGATATTGTCACAGATAATGAGAGAAGTAGCAAATACAATTAATCTTGATAGCAGTTTCACTATATTTACCTGAAGCATTTTGAAAATTTCGGATGTATGTACAAGTAAATGTCTATATACATAAGATTTCAGTCTAGGTCAGGAAAGAACAGTCTTCCTAATAAGAGTAATTTGTGGGAAAAAAGAAGTTCGTTCCTCATGTATTCAAAGCTCAAATGCTTGCATCAATATAATCAAGCCTGAAAGCCTTTGGTAATGGGTTTACTGATGCGTTTGCTCCAACTGATATTTTAGTTCCTAGCGAGTATCAGAAACAGCTATAGGCTAGAGGCACACAAATAAAATAGTGCCTATATTCTAAGTGTTGGGAATCATGAGACACATTTACTAGATAGCTTGATGTCACAAATGCCATCCAAAACATACTACATAATGTGACAATGCTGTGAGTGGTGACTTCTTGAGCTGAGACTCTTGAGGTAAGAAATGCCAGCCCACTTACAATCATTTGTCCATGTGGAAGGAAAGTAGCTTCTGTTGAGTGAGTCAGTCTGTAAGAGAGGCAGAGATAGAATGTGGTGATGGGACTGTGTGCACTCTGCTAAAGAGTAAGACGCATGGGTGGCTCCATTGAGGAGGGACTGTCTGAGCAGTATTAACACGTGGAACTCATTAACCACATTTGAACCTCACAATCAGTCAGGCCCGAGGAAATGGGGACCAGAACTAGATGAGCATTAATCTTCAGCTCAAGTGTGGTAAGAACCGAAATCACTATGGAATGCCTTTCCCATGCAAAAATTGGGAAGGTAACGTTGGTTTGTGCCACAGCTGTACCAATAAACTTGAGTGCCCTTGGATTTAGTAGCTTGCTAAGTTAGTTACTTCGCTAGTGAGGCAGAGAAAAGAATTTTACGTTTGTGATGTGAAAGTGAAATCTTCCTTGTACATGTTGGTTGACAATGTCCCTTTATTCTAAGTGTTTGTACCCTTTCTGTAAAAGGGCAAAGAGTAGTTGGGATTTTTGCACTTGGCATGGAGGCTACACGAAGATTGTTTTGACACGCATATTGTTTTCATTTCTGTTATTTTACAACCCTTTCAAAAATAAAAAATCTTCTAATTTAATTTGTTTTTCTTATTATATAACATGACAAGCTCTAAATGTTCCCATTTATTGCATTGCTTAAAGTAGGTTTATTTGCAAAGGTGTAGTCAAGATGACCTAGCTAGATTTCTACCCCACCCTCCCTGTTCATACTTGAGGACAGGATGTTTGCAGGCCCTGCTAATTCACCCAGTGGATCTAGGATGGTTTCAGTTGTCCAAGCAAACACTATCTTCATTATATATGGCAGGAGGGGTAAACCAAGTTATGCTATAATGTGACAAGAATGTCCCACTAGACACCACAGGATAACAAAAAGCCCAATGCCAGAAATGGGTTTCCTCTTTTGAGTTTGTTGATCAGTGAGTTAGCATAGATCCCCAAAGAGCATAGGCTGTTGCTAATGCTCTTAGATGCACTCCAGAGCTTCATGGTGAGAACCTATTGGTGAAGAAACCATATACTTGAGTCATAGGACTTGGAGAAATCAAGTTGGTACTCACCTGGAAGCTTCATCACTACCAGCTACCTTTCATAGAGTTTGAAAGGTCAATCAGCACTAAGAGGAGGAAGTAGTCACCAGTCTTACC
Organism: Mesocricetus auratus; assembly: GCF_017639785.1. Classification (NCBI taxonomy): domain Eukaryota; kingdom Metazoa; phylum Chordata; class Mammalia; order Rodentia; family Cricetidae; genus Mesocricetus; species Mesocricetus auratus. Next base: position 18,652,718 of record NW_024429202.1, read on the forward strand.
CTGTTGTGCAACCCTGAAAGCTGCATTAGTATCAGCTTGCCAAGACATGCCCACTAGTATAACAGTGTTACAAATGTAATGGGTGTAACCAACTAACTACTTTTTTAAAAATAGGATTTAAGTCCTGATCCACACAATGAAACCCATACTTGGCAATGTTATTGGGAATAAGAAACTGAATTTAAAGAGATTCTAGGTCTTACGGGGAGCATACTGTTATCATTCTGCTAAATGGACCTGGCATTAAACCAACTCTTAATAATCTTAGTCATGGTTTAAAATAAAAATAAAATAAAAACCCACAAATCGTAGTAATGTAAGTTTTCACCATTAATATCTCCATTTTTATTGTTTAGTGATTGATTTTCTTCAAGCTGGTTTCCAAAACTCCACATAATGAAATTCAAGAATAAAACATCACCGTTACTCAAGCATAGAGGCAGTCGGAACACTTAATTAGGAAACAAGTCATTGTACTCTCCACATTGCTCACCTTGTTCTCAGGTTGGTTAGCAAGGACAACAGTACAGTCTTTGTCTCCCGGCCTCTGTTTCTCTGCTTGCTTTATTGTACAGAGTGAACGATTTCAGTTTTCCACAGAACATTGTGAGTTTAGAAACTAACATTCTTAAAGCTCCCCCCTTTTCAAGAATGAAGAAAAATTTGTAAATGTCCCATCACTACAGAGTATAAAAACAAAGTAAATTTAAATGAAATGTTTGGTGTCACTTTGCAGACTACAGTTTGTGTTTAGTACCTAGGCCTTGGTTTTCTCAGACCTCACAGGCTTGCTGCCACTAACAGTATAGCATAAGTATAAAGAAAAGACATGACTTAGGTCAAAATCCAACCAGAGTTGCTTAGTAACTGGGTGATTATTTTTATTTCTACAAGCTTTCTTTTGTAAAACCGACTCACGTTCCCTACCTTGTTAATTATCAAAAGAATTCACAGCATTAAGAACATATTAGGCTCTCAGCTGACATTACCAATAATTCCTGCATATGTAAAGACTTAGGAAATCATGTTTTTAACCAAAATATGGATTCATGTGCCATGGGATAAAATATATACAATCCAACACTTCCCACTTAATAACAAAACACGCTGACTAGTACATGTTCCTAGAAGGCTATTTTCTTGAGCACCGGACCTTAGTTTTAGGCTCTATTCCTTGAGTTCAAATGGATGTCTACATGAAAAAAGTAAACTATAACACCCAAAGCACATGTTGACATCACATATTGCAAAACCATGCACATATATGTCCCTCACACCAGTCATTTACTGTTTCCTGTGGACCAGCTGACCAGAAGAGAAGGACTACACAGATATCTAAAGCAAAGCATGACCTTGACCAAAAGATACTTGTCATTCATTCAGGAACTTTTTTTTCTAAAACTTGAACTTAAACCTATAAAGTAATGAAAGTAGAGTAGGTAGATGGTTACCAGGGCCCAGGTAATGGAGGAGCTACTAATAGTGTAGAAAGATTCAATTATAATAATTTCTACAGCCCTAGTGATTATAATTAATAATTTATACTCAAATTTACAGAATATAACTATTTTGGAGACATACTAGCTGAAGTGAGAAATAAGCTAATTATTATGACCTTGGTAATCATTTCTCAATGTTTATATATATCAAAACATTGCATTGTATATTTGAAAAAATACAAAAATCTTTGCTAAATGTGCCTCTTTAATGTTGTAAACAAGTTAATTTTTAAAATTATATTTTATGGCCAGAACTGATGGATAAGAAAATTTAAAGGCATAAGAATACCAATATGTGATGAATTGAAATTTTGTCTTTGGGTTCGTGTTTTGATGTTCTCAGTTTGTTTTGCTTGGACCATAGACCTTGCTATGTTTCCCAAATAGGCACCAGATTACTGAGCCAGAGAAATCCTGCTTTTTTTAACCTCCTGGCTACCAGAGACCACAGACACCTATCCTACCCATCTTTATTTCTGTCCTTATCTCTTGTTGGTCACAATTCCTTTACTCTTTCTCCCTGATGCTTTGAAAGCCGAACCTCTGATCTTTCATCTCTGCTACTTTGAGTATCAGTTTTCTGTGAAAAAGATAGGGTTTCATGCATATCAAATTTGGATGGTCTCCAGTAGCTTTCCCAACATGGTAGCTGTCTGTTATCTCAATCTTTCCCTATTTAGTTGAAGTAATTTCTCCAGGGGAATTTCATTTCTTTCAAAACTATCACTTCCCTTTGGTTTAACAGAAAAAGGAAAAATTTCAACCAGGAAAGCTCCACAATTCTCAGCATGATTCTTTTTCATTTTCTCACGCTGACTAAGCCCAAGTCAGCAGCTCACTTACTCTCATAGATTCCTTTATAACTTGCAGAGTTTTTGCTTGATCCAGTTCTCTGGTATACATCAAAATGATGTTGAGAAATGGATTTGACTCAGCATATTTAAACAAATATGTGAATTCGCTCTCTACCATAATTGTCAAATAAAGCAATCAAAAACCCAAGACCAGTTTGCTTTTACTACATAAAAATAATAGCAACTTCAAGGTTGCACCTTCTGTATAAACTGTCTTTTTAGAATTAATAAATCAGTATTATGTACAGTATGTAAATATCAGGTACTTTTATAATCATCAGAGGAAAGAAACCCAGGAACTTACTAGATTACTAATACCTGGGGTAAGCAAACTTACTGTTGTCACGCTGAGGTTAGCTGTCAACCTCAGTATCTGATTTTTCTACACACTTTCCACACATAATAGCCAACCCCTTTGTGTTTGCTGCTGTTCCGCAACCTTGGTCCACAGTTCCACCCTGGAGAAGCCCATCAACCTGGGTGACTGCAGAGACTGGCCCAACTTGATTCAGTATTTGGCTCAGTTGTGTCCCTTGATCTGGCGTGTTCACTCTGAGAATGAGTCACAAATAGCCCCTAGTGTGATGCCTTGGGTTTAGTGGGCAGTCAGTACTGCTATTATTTTACACATTGGTGTTCCTGCTCACAAAATGAACTGTACTCATTCATCCCACTGTCTTCATAACTGAAATAAGGACTTCATCTTTGATTTCTTTTACCCCACTCCCCCCAACACAGACATCACTATACTTATACCTGAATAAAAGTTTCCCTTATTGGAAATATTTAGGTATTGAAGGCTCGGCAGACACTTCCTATGAAAAGAAAAGAACAGTAAGTGTTGTGAGAGTCATATTTTTGTGTTTGTTTCTTTTTGCTTTGTTGTTTGTCTGGAGATAATGTCTGTTTCTGTATCCTAGGCTGGGCCATAACTCTAGGAGCCTACTGATTCCACTTACAGGTGCTGAGATAACTGGTGTGCTATGCCTGCAAGTTGAGCAGTTTTTGAGAGAGCTTCCCTAGAAGATCTCTTAGCCAATCTGCACGAGCAGATATTGACAATAGCGAATCTAGGTAAATCTTTAATTACAGCAAAATTCTTATGATTCTTGCTTGAGAGCAGCAATCACTATACAAGATGACAACTGAAGTGTGCCATAAACTTTTATGTGTGACAGAACCTGGGTGATAACTGCCGTTTGAAGGCAAAAAAGAGCAGAAGGTAAAAATCACAACTTGGAGGAAGTCATATTTCATATACAGACTCATTCATGAGATCTTGGAAAAACACAGATTTGATGAATGAATGACACAGTCATACAGCATCAATAATACCACAGTCCTCATTGCCAAGCCTCCTCCCCACATATACTTGGTAGTTGTAGCTGGGCATTATTTCCAAAATCCTTTATCATCTGGTTGCATATAATTTACAACCTTTGTTCCAAAGCAATTCCGAATCTGATTGACAATCACTCAATTGAAACATGATGGTGCCACCTAGTTTTCTAGGACAGGCGTCTTAATATTTTGACTCTCTACCTACACCCTTATCCTGAGACATTTTCATGGAGATTCCAGGTACTTGTGTACACAAAAATAGGTGTATAAGTCAAACATTTACTATAATAAATCATGAAATCCAAACAGTTCTTTGATTATATATTATTATTATTATTATTATTGTTTACTGCAGACAAAACCTAGCTTGATTATTTAGATATGCCTCTATTTTCATGTAATGAATATTTGATAATGCAGAATTCAACACTTTCCACAGTTGATCTGTATTGATCTGTATAATCATCAACTCCAAGAATACCACTTCATATAAATGGTAGAAGTATAATCATACTTTTCAGAAATTGCTTGAAATTCTGTCCTATTCTCAGGCCAAATTATTTTAATGAAACTTAAATCAGCAACTAAATTATCAGTTTTTAAAATCAAAACATTCTAACACAACACAAAGACATACTAGTTTGGTCTTATATGCTGAGGACTAGGCATGAAAATATTGAAAGATTTTAAACCATTATGCTGCCCTAAGATCAGAAAACACTCTTTTCATGTTAAAAAAAAACACTAAAGTTCATAAAATACAACAGACTTGAATTTGAGCCAAGGTGTTTCAAATAGGTTTATTGACTTTGAGTAGTATAATGAGATACAGTACCAAGTATACAAGTTTACAGTTTAGTAGCATGGTTTGTCATTACACGTTTAATTCCAAATTCACTTGTGGGTTTTGTGTGTTCAGATACATTTTGCTGTTGCAAATTTTTCCAACCTCCACATTCAGCTGTACAGCTCCACATGGGTTTATATTCTCACAGTTTAAGAACCTTCTATTCAAACACTAGTAACTACATATTTCTCTCATGATGACATGCTGCATTTCCCCCTCATATATCCTATGAGTGGCTGCAAAACAATTATGAATAAAGTTATTTTTAATTGAAAACATACAAAGTCTTTTTTTCTGGCTTTAATGCGATAAAACTAGAAATCAGTTGCAATAAAATATTTAAAGCATACTGTGGTGGCTTGAATAAGAACGGCCCCTATTGAGTCATAAACTCGAATGCTTCATCAGGGACTGGCACTTCTTAGCAGGGTTAAGAGGCATCCCTGGGGGTGGGCTTTGAGGTTTTCAGAAGTCCAAGCCAGGCCTAGTGGCTCTCTTCAGTCTGCTGCCTGAGGATCTGGATGTAGAACTCTCATCTACTTCTCTGGCACCATGGATGCCTGCCTGCCACCTGCTCTGCCCCATGATGACAATGGGTTAAACCTCTGAAACTCTAAGCAAGCCCAACTCTCTGTGAGAGTTGCCATGATCAATGTGTCACTTCCCACAACAGATCCCTGGCTGACAGACACACAAATACCTACAGATCATATAATCTACTTTGTATGTATGTGTATGTGTGTATGATGTGTGCTTGTGGTGAGTGAGTGTGCATGCAAGCATTTGAGCAAGTCTGGAGACGCATGTGCCACAGAGCACACTGCCAGAGGTCAGAGGATAACCTCAGTCAGTAGTGCTCAGCTTCCACATGGTTTGAGACAGTGTCTCTTCGTTGTTGACCATTGGTTGTTGACCATTGGCTGTTCACCATTGTTAGCCCACGGTTTCCGGATTCCCCTGTCTCCACATTTCACCTCACTGTAGGAGTTCTAGGATTAGAGAAACATACTGCTGTGCCCAACTTTGTGTAGGCCCTGAGGATTCAAGCATCAGTCTTCACACTCAGCAAACACTTCATTCGCTATCCATCCCTACATAATTTACTTCACAATAATGGTGTATTTCACATTTTTTGTTGTTGTTCTTCAAGACAGTCTCACTATGTAAGACAAGTTGGCCTTAAACTTACTTTGTATCCCATGCTAGCAGCAAGCAATATTCCTGCCTCAGATGCCCTAGAGCAAGGATTACGGACATGTACCCCTGTTCCTGGTTTTGAAGCAATAAATTACAATTTTTTTCTTGAAGTAAATCAAAGGAGACACAACACACCAAATCCTACAAGACACAACATATGTAATACTTAGAGGTAAGTGTATAGCAGTCAGTGTCCACATCAAAAAAAAAGACACGATGCTCTTGAACAAACGACTTATCTTTGTGGCTTCAAGAATTAGAATGAAAAAAATAGACATGAAAGAGGAAACAAATGACTGCAAACCACACAACAAAAACATCAGTGAAACAAAGAGCTGCTTCTATAAAAATGTAAAATATACAAACAAATAGACTAAGAGAATGAGACAGGACTCGAAGAAATATGTATGCAAAGGGAAAGATTCCATTGACATATCACTGAAATATGACAGCTTTTTGGGAATTCTTTACCACAGTTCTATGCCAGGAAATTTGATCACCTAGAATAAAAAATCTCTGGGCACATATCTCTTAGCATCATTAAATTATGAACAAAAAGAAATCCTGGACCAAGTAATGATGAGTAACTAAACTTAATTATGGAGTCTCCAATCAAAGAAAAGTCCACAACTAGATGGTTTCACTGTTTAATTCTACCAAAAAATTTAAAGAAGAATTTGTTAAAATGTTGAAAAAAATAAGGAAAATTTTCTAAACAGCATTACCTTGGTTGGTTTGTGCCAACTTGATACAAACCTAGACATAGTTGGGAAGAAACAATCCTGATTTAGAGAATACCTCCTTAAGATTGACCTGTAGGCAGGAAATAGCAATGGGAGACCCAGTGATCATGACTAAGTTTCCAAACCTTCAGTTCCCTTCTCTGAGGGAAGTCATCATATCCTATAAATGAAAACTTATTTTCAAGCAGTGTATTTGAAGATTCATTGTCCTTTTTTTGTTGTTGATAAAGAACAATTTTTTCATGCAATATATTTTATCATAGTTTTCTATCGCCCAGCTCTTTCTAGCTCCTCCCCACCTTGTAGGCTGAAGTTTCTATCCTGCAAGCCTTTCCAAAGTAATCATTTTCTTGCCAGAATCACACATTGCTGGGGGAAGTCATCCAATATACCAATGCATAGGGGAAACTGCTCAGTAAACAATTAATGTACTGCAATGCTATGGGAAGAATCCCCAAGCTATAATGTGAGGGAAAGAGCTTCATACAAGAAATCTGTATTTAGGACAGCTTACACATTCAGAAGGCAATATACCTTATTGCCTTGCTAGTTAAGGTTAATGAGATATGCATCTCTGGTGACAATATTCCTTATCACCTTGCTAAATAAGGTCTATTCTCCATGAGATATGCATCTCTGATGGCTTGACCTCTGAAATACACAATGAACCCTCACTACATAACTCTGAGGCCCATTGCACTTGCAACTCTGCAGCCAGCTGATTTTTGACAAAATGCTAAGGACGTGTATTGGAGAGAGTATTGTATTTTTGATGAATTGTATGGGCCTAAATTGGATATTCATATACAAAAGAATGAAACAAAGCTGATCTCTCCCAAGTTACAAAAAAAAATAGATGAAAGTCTTAAAATACAATCGCTGAAACTACTAGAAGAAAACTCTAGAGAATTACTTTCATTGCACTGGAATGGCCAAGCCTTCTTTTTATAGAACCCAAAGCACAATGAAGTGAAACTAAAATAGATAAATGCATCAAATGAAAAGCTTTTGCACAGCAAAGGGAATATTGAAGTCAAGAGGCAACTTACAGAAATTAAGAAAATATTTATGACTATAAAATCTGACATAACTAGAAGATTTTATATATACATCTATATACATATTTCATATATATACATATACATATATATGAAAGTTCAATGTCTCTATAGCAAAAGAAAATTATAACTAGGTACTAAGAAGAAGTTTCTCAAAAGAACATATACAAATAGCCAACAAGTATCAAAAGGTGTCAAGGTACTAACTAAGGGAACACAACCAAAATTTCATTAGGATAACACCTGTTGCACTAGCTATTTTCAGGAAGAAATAAGGGAAGAAGGAAGATGTACTGATGAGGCTGGGAGAAAGGGGAAGTGGTGCCCACTGTTAGGGAATAAATCTCAGGATACTCACTGTGAGAAACAGTGTGCAGCTTCCTCCCCAAATTAAAATGCAATTGTCCTGTGACCTAGCTACTCCCACTACTAGAATATTCACCTAAAAGATACAAAACACCAATTCAAAGGCACATCCACCATGGGCTCATATTTTTTAAAAAAATTTATTACTTTAATTTTAAATAGCTTGCTTCACATGTCAATCCCAGTTCTCTCTCCCTCCTCTCCTCTCGCACCCCTCCACCATCTCCCCAGCCTCCCACCCTATCCCCACTTCCTTCTACATAGGGGATATCTAGAGTCTGTCATTGCACTCAGGGCAGGGTCCAGGCACTTCCCTAAGAGTCCAGGCTGAGAGAGCATCCCTTTTTGTGTTATGGACACACGATGTCTGTTTGTATGCCAGGGATAAACACTGATCTACTGCCCAGGGCCCCATAGGTTGCCCAGGAGAACAGGGAGCAGACTGGAGTTCTCGGTGTCTGGAGGACCTACAGGCATCCAATTCATGTCCAACAAGAAACTAAAGGAGAAGGGTGGCTACCAAAGTATCATCTGTGGCACTTAGAGTTGCTTTGGTTGTTACGACCCAAAATACTCCCCTTAAAACCTGCACAACTCCAAATTTTTGTATCTGTTCAAGTTTGCCTTGTTACTGAGTATGTGGTCAATATTCGAGAAAGTTCCATGAGGTACTGAAAAGAAAGTGAAGAAAGTGTATTCTTTTGTGTTTGGGTGAAATGTTCTATAAATGCCTCTTAAGTCATAACCTCTGTTAGTTCCCTTATTTCTTTGTTAAGCTTCTGTCTGGCAGATCTGTCCAGTGGAGAGAGTGGGGTGTTTAAGTCTCCCACTACTAGGGTGTGCAATACCACTGTTGGGCATATACTTGAAAGAGGAACATTCACACCACAAGGACATTTGCTCAACTATGTTCATAGCAACTTTATTTGTAATTCCAGATCTTGGAAACAGATTAGATGCCCCTCAACTGAAGAATGGATAAATGTAGTATTTTTACACAATGGAGTACTACTCAGTGGTAAGAAACAATGACATCCTAAAATTCGCAGGCAAATGGGCAGAACTAGAAAAAAATCATCCTAAGTGAGGTAACCCAAAACCAGAAATACAAATATAGTATGTGCACACTCATAAGTGAATACCAAAAATAAAACAAAAGATACCTAGCCTACAGTTCATAACCCCAGAGAAGCTAGAACCCTCTTCCAGAAATAGATGGAAACAGATTCAGAAATCCACAAATAACCAATGGGCTGAGCTCCTGGAATACAAAGTGAGGGAGAAGTAAAAATATGAACAAAGGAGTCAAGACCATGATGGGGAAACCCACAGAAGCAATTGACCAGAGTTAGTGAGAGATTACTGACTCAGGTCTTACAAATGGGGAACCTGTATAAGACCAAATTAGACTCCCTTAATATAGGTGACAATGGTGTGACTGAAACAATATATGAGGCCACTGACAGTGGGTCCAAGACTTAACTCTAATGTACAAACTGACTTAGTGGAGCCCATACTATATGGAGAGACACCTTGCTCAGCCTAGACACAGGGTGGGGGTGGAGAGTGCCTTGGTCCTGCCTTAACTAGATGATGGGACAGACTTAGTAGATTTGCTATGGGTGGCCTTACCCTCTCCATGGAGCAGATAGGAGGAGGGAAGAGTGGAGGGCTTGGGAGGGGGAACTGAGATTGTAATGTAAAAAGTAAATTAATAAAAAAAAGAGGAAGGAAAAAACCTACACATGTATAATTAGTTGTCTACACAAACATTAAAATACTCTTGTGGTGAAAAGATAATAAACACAGTGAAGACACAGACAACAGAATTGCAACATTAAAAAAAGAAAAGAATAGTCATGTTCCTGGAGTCCCAGCAACTAAAAAATACACATGCCAAAATAGAATGGAATTTTGACAAAGGACATGTGTGTGTGTGTGTGTGTGTGTGTGTGTGTGTGCACGTGTGTGTGTGTCAGGGAGAGAAAATAAGGAAAACTAAGACAAATGGAGAGTCCATTAATATGGAAATGTTGTGCTAAACATGTACATTCAGCACACACACACACAAAAACCTGACTCAGACATGGGTCTAATGGAATAAAAGGCACAAGGACTAGCTCATTGTCAAGACTGTGGAAGGTTTCAGCTTTATTAGACTTTCAAAATAACAAGTTACCCTGCCATAGCCCATACATACTGCCAAAATAGAGATTCAAGTCAAAATAAAATATCGTATTGTTCATGATACATTGGAGCAAGAAACAGTATATTTTGAGATTCCTTTCAAACACACTTGTGAAGATTTTGTGAGACAAAATATGTCATTAAATGTTTAGTTAACATCATTGAGAATTGCTTTCTCACTCCCTCCTGAGTATAACAATGACAAAAATCTAAATGAAGTTTAAAAGTTAAGAAAAAAGGAAGAAGAAAAAGAAGAAGGACAGCATTGGAGAGGAATCAAAAGCTACCAAAATCTGAAGGGATTTCAGTTTCCAAAGTAAAGAAGTACATTGGGTAAAACCCACTTTTAGACAACTATTTCTCAAAGCACCCCTTTCAACCCACAGGGAACAAGGCCATTAAATCTCAAGCAAGGAAAATCTTACTACACCGAAGTATCAAAGGACAGAGTTCAGAGCTGGCAAAGTATCTAGAAATAGAGAGGGAAATTTTTCACTAGAGGGGGCACTTACTAATGAAAGTGCCCAAACTTGTGGGGGAAATTTTCCTTTCAAACATTTGTGATCTTGAAAACATACTTCAAAGCGGAGGCTTCAAAAGCAATAAGAAGAAATTAAAGGCATGCATATTGAAATAGAAAAGAAAAACTGGCTTTGCAGCAAGATCTGTGAAGAAAATTCTTGAAAAAGTGAATTAAATAAGGTTGAACAGTTTAAGGGCAACACATAATACTAGCTGTATGTTTATATACAAGTAGCATGCTGTCAAAGTTTAAATAATATAATTTCCATTAGTGTTAAAGCATAAAATACTTAAGATATGAAGTGACAAATGTGTATGAGACTTAGAAAACTGTAAAAAAGTGCTGAGAAAGTTCCTAAGTAAATGAAAAGATATTCATATGTTAAAGGCTCTATGTTTTAAGATGTAAATTGTCCCCCAAATTAATATTCAGATTCAAAAAAATGTCATCAAGATCTCAATACATTTTTTTGACAGAGTGTCACTATTTAGTTCTAGTTAGCCTGCAATTTTCCATGTAGATCAGGCTGGTCTCAAACTCAGAGATCTGCCTGATAAAGCCTCCCAATTGCTGGGATTAAAGGCAGGCCTGATGGGCGAAGTCCTTTTGTGTTTGTTTGTCTGATTGGTATAAATAAAGCACTGTTGGCCAATAGGGAAGCAAGATAGATGGGACTAGAAGTCGAGGAGAATTCTGTGAAATGTAGTCAAGAGTGGAGAGTCGCCATGTGATCTCCTGGGAGAAAAGGATGCTGGAAGAGAGTGTCCTCGGTCCTTATAGAAATATATATTAGTAGTTATGGGTTAGTATGTAAGACAGAAGTAGCCAATGAGAAGCCCTGGACATTGGCCAACAGCATTGTAACTAATAGAGTCTCCATGTGTTATTTTGGGAGCTAAAGCAGCCACAGGACCCGGGTAGGAATCCTGCAACACAGGCCTACTTCTAAAATATTTTTAAATTGTCATGGGAATTGGCACACTGATGGTCAACTGTAATCCCAGCACTCAGAAGGTTCGGATGGGAGGAGCAGTTGAGTTTGAGCCAGGTTCAAGACCAGTTGGGCCAACAGTGCTAAAGGAAATGTATATAAATTTAAGTTAATGTAATATATTTATCACATAATCACTTAATTAGAATAACTTCTAATAATCATTAAGTTTGGTGCATAATTATGCATGTATCATATGCAATTTAATATGTAGACAGGAACTGGAGTTGCAGCTCAGTTGGTAGAGTGCTTGCTTAACATGCAAAAGGCCCTTGGACCAGTTTCCAACACCATAAAAACCCGATGTGGTGGTATATGCCTGTAACCTAGCACTCACAGGGGAACCAAAAGCCGTCCTCAGAATCATCAATTTAAGGACTACAGGTCTCAAAAAATTTTTTTAATCCTGTAGTCAATTAGGCTGTGGTGGTGCATGCCTTTAATCCCAGTGCTTGGGAGGCAGAGGCAGGCAGATCTTCTGAGTTCAACACCAACCTGCTCTACATAGTCAGTTCCAGGATAGCCAGGGTTATGCAGAGAAACCCTGTCACACACAAACACACACACACACACACACACACACAAAACCAGACAAACAAAAATCAATACACAAATTGAAAGAGAAGACAGTCATAAAAAAAGAATAATTTTGCTAGTCTGGAAAATAAAAACATAGTCCAAAAAGCACCGAGCAAAACTAGGGAGAGCTAAAGACTGAGAGCATGGCAAGTGAAAAGGTATTCTGAAAGCCTGGACATGCGGTGCTTTGCAGAGAGCTTGCTAGGTATCAAGTCTTATGCAGCAGGTCTGGAACCCAAACTCAGAGAGAACCACAAGGCTACAGAAGGCATAATACATAAAATCTCCTCTTTTGCTTTAGCTTTTAATAACAAAACCTTTCCCCAGATCTCCATGTATGAAAGTTTAAAAAGGTTGAAGACATTTCAAGTGAGAAATGCCATGGAAATATCAAACTTCACCGTATCAGCCAAACAGAGTACAGTTGTAAGCAGTTTGACATGAAAGTGACCGTGCAAATGGGCAGGTCCGTGGCTCTGTAAGGGTGATGCCGTAAATTTGATGTTAATGTGTATCTCAGATCTATCTTAAAATAAACTTTGAAGAAGATTTTTTTTCCATAGCAACTTTCTGCAAAATGAGGGCATATTTTCTTCACTGCCTCTTTTAACTTTTTAACCAGAGATGCTTTGCTTTTAAATGTGTTGACTCCAGATCTTACTAAAATGGGAAAATAGGATTGACTGTTTAGATAAAAGGGGTGCTTTTGAAAACAGATTTGATTAAGTTTTTAACATTATTTATAAACTAGAATCTACATGAATTCAGATTCCCTTGGGGAACCTAAGAAACATCAGGAAATGGGACACAGCCATTGAAGAGCAGTGGATAATTTCTTCAGGTATGCTTGTTATTGCTACAAATCAATTTCCTTATTGCCTGTAAATATTTGTTTTCTAAATCCTAACATCAAAGGTCAAAGCCGGGTGTTAATATTTTCTAATCCTTTGACAGTGTTGACATAAATCATTTGTACTGTAAAGAATCCCTGGGTGGGGTCATTAAAAATCCTGTACAAACCTGGGCGGTGGTGGCATACGCCTTTAATCCCAGCACTTGGGAGGCAGAGGCAGGAGGAGCACTGTGAGTTCGAGGCCAGCCTGGTTTACAAAGCTATACAAAGAAACCCTGTGTCAAAAAATTAAGAAAGGAAGGAAGGAAAGAAGGAAGGAAGGATAGAAGGAAGGAAGAAACGAAGGAAGGAAGGAAAGAATCCTGCACAACATAAAGGATTTCTTGAACACTCAATGATCAGTGATTAATTCAATGTCAAAGGCATAAGAATCTGAGGCACTTCCTGGTCCATGGTCACTGGTTCCACCTGACTTCACTGCAGCCATGGTTCTGAGCACAGAACACACAACTGTACTTTGCACTGTGCATACTATGGCATCACGCATTGACAACACAGCCTGGAACGCCTCAGCTCACATTCAGGACTCACATATGACAGAGGATGAGTGTCTTGACTGTACACACCAAGTTTTCTGCTCTTTTAGAAATAGAATGGTTACTCTAACCCTAACCCATACAATCACTCCTCAATATGTAATTATCACACTAGATTATTTTGGACTGGTTTTATGTTAGGATGTTTCATTTTAAAACTTGATTACATGAAGTTACTTTTATGGTCTTACTGTCCTGGAACCCCAGGTTCAGGTTTCAGGATTTAAAAATCCTTTTGAATAGTTAATTTTCTAACTTTTTACCTTTCCTGCTATATTATATGTATATGCATACATGAGTATTCATGAGTGGTTTTGCAGATGTCATGTTCATCTGAAGTTAGACTATACAAATGTTCTGAATTACTGTGGGGATACATTTTTCTGAAATCATCTCTTCATCCCAGAGAGATTGACCTTTGGCTGGACCTTGCAGCCAAGTTTATAATGAGCCCTGAGGTCACATAGACTATGCACTTAGGCTGATGTCCTGGTGTGTACTCAGCTTGCTTCAGTTTAACTTCCTCTAAGAGAACAATGCAACCAACTTCACCATGCATTGGCTATCTCATGCAATCAGCTTTTACAACATAAACTAAATGCATAGCTTTAATCTTAAGTTATGCCTTCTTCCATGCCCCGATGCAGAATAATACATGTGGATATAATCATTTGCTGATTAAAGTAACCTTAAGACATATATCCCATAAACACTATAATCAACATGTGGACGTAGGTTGACTGACATCTGTTGTGATTTTAAGGGCTTTTCTGGGGTGGATTGGAGTCAGTAAAGTAAGCACTTCCCTTGTAAAATGCTATTAAAAATTCTGTAATGAATTCCCCATCTATTCCCAAACCATATTTCCTGTGTTGTTCAATAAACACAGAGAAAAACACTTTGTTAAGGGCAAATGTAAGACACACAGGACAAGTGGAGAATTTACATTTGGGCTCAACCTCGGTCAAACGAATCCACAATAATTCCTAAACCCAGTTGTTATGTTTCTATGTTTGGATCACATTACTTGCCTCATTCCCATAACAAAATACAAAAGGAGGAGTTCATTTTGACTCTGAGTTCAGGGTATAGTGCACTATGGTGGGCAGGGCATGGCAGTGGTAGCAGCCACATGAGGCAGCTGGTCACAATGAAAGCACAGTCCAGGAGTTGATAGACACACGACTGCTGCTCAGCTTACTTTCTCCTTTATTCAGTCAAGGCTCTAACTTTTTGGATGGTTCCACTCACATCTGGGGTTCATCTCCCCTCTTCAATTAATCCAATTTAAAAATAAAATCCCTCGAACAGACATACAGGGTTCATTTCCATGGCGACTGTCAAGTTGACAATCAAGATCGGCCACCATGGTGATGCTAACACCCATTTTATCCATGTGCTTGGGGGAAGGCTGTCATTTATAAATTTCTGGACTTCCTCTCCTTGGTCATCATGTTTCTAAGAAGTTTTATTTATATTTATTCTTAAGTGGCCAGACTATGGTAGCTACTTTCCTCTTCTCTGTTGATTCACCGTATTGACAGGATGTCTGCATTTTTGGTTTCAGCCATAATTAACACATGTGAAAGTGCCTACTGTGTGCTAAGAATAGGCTCCATGGCAGATTCCTTTTTCAAAGAGGAATTCAAGTGATGTCGTTATTGTACTCTAACATCCTGCTCTTCAACACCTCAAGGCAGTGCAGGGGCACGCTTCTTAGTCTTTCCTTTTACATATGAAGAAATGGAGCACTTGTGGGATTCTTCTCACGATCATACAATAAATAAGTGGCTGAACCAGTTTCAACCCAAGCATCTCAGATTGCAGCTCTCAGCCTCTCCCAATGCACACTCGGGCATCTTCTTTTCATATAACCAATTCATAGCTGCTTCCAACAGTGAAATCACTTGGTCTACTATAGATTTCATTTTGTTTTTATTTCGCCCTGAACTTGTTTTATTTATCTTATTTAATAGATATCCTGTCCACTTTTTATCTCCTTGAGAATAGATTTTTATCTTCTTCCTAAAATCATTTTGCAGCAAACGCACTTTGGGGTAATGTTTATCTCCGAGCTCCTGCGGTTTTGTTCTGCTTTAGTGTAGACAAAATGCTAGTGAGAGAAGGTGTTTAAGTGACCCAGATTACTGTTTTCTGTTTATTCGCCTTTCCTTGAATTTAACCTATGGATTTTTGCAGTTCTGTTGGAAATGGTGTTTTGTGTCAGCTATTCAAGGTCATGTATGTTCATTTAAGACAGTAACTAAAATATAATTTTATAGGTTTTGTTTCTTGCTCATTAATATGCTTCTTAGCAGTCTGTTGCTGCTTTGGCCAATATCTAATCTCATATTAGTATACATGCTTTGGAAAAGGAGAGAGATCCTGGTGGCAACAAAACAATCCTTTTGTTCCCTATTGTTCAGATCACCAAACTCCACGGACTTAGAGACACTCTCCTACCAGACAACAACCCCTGCCCCTGTGATTCCCAAAGTTTTTTGTTATTGCACTTTACACTCTAACTGATGTCCTTCAAATGATGGAGGCTGACTTGTTTAGGAAATCTGATTCCTCTCAGTAGATGTTCTTAAGTTTCTAGAAGTAAAACAATGCAAAATACCCACTGGTTGACATCTCTTCAAAATGGATTTGGGTTCATCTTATTAGCTGTGTCTGGAAACAGCAGACAAATAGCCATTTGCTCATTTAACCACTTTGCTTTTGAAGTGTTTAGCTTAGAGAAGGGAGGGGGAACCAGCTAAGTAAACCAGAAGGTATGTTCTTACTCATTGACCTTCATTAACTTCATTAGATCATATCGATGTTCTCTCTGGCACTGCACAGGCAGTTCTTCCTGTAGAAACAAATACTACTTACAAACATGTAGGTGGTCAAATAAACAAGGAGGGGAAAGAATCCCTCCCGTTCTTCTGAAACCAGTTTGGTTTTTATGTTTTCTTTGGTCCCGGTTTATTCTGCTGACCAGCTGTCTTGACTAAAATAATTTAGAATAATTCAAGCTGGGTGTGTGTGAGTGTATGTGTGTGTGTGTGTGTGTGTGTGTGTGTGTGTGTGTGTTAGTGCATGCCATGGTGTGAGTGTGTGTGGTTAAGGGAGTCAGTTCTTGTCTTCCACTTAATTTAGGGAAGGCCACTCTTGTTTCTGCCACTGTGCTCGGCACTCCAGCCTGACCAGGTAGTTTCCAGAGGAGAATTTCCCTGTCTCTGTCTCCCATCTTGGCTCTAGGAATGCTGGCATTCCAGATACATATGACCATGTCTGGCTTTTTACGTGGGTTTCAGAGATCTGAACTCAGGTCTCATACTTGCTTAGGGAAAAATTTTACTCACTGACCCTTCTACCTGGCCCTATGCCTCACTGGTTATTAATTATTATTATTATTATTATTATTATTATTGAGACAGGTTCCATCACTGACCCTGAAACTTCCTGTTTTGACTAGACTGGCTAGGCAATGAACTCCCAGGACTCTACAACCCCAGAGGTAGACTTGCAGCAACCATGCCTCCACAC
The DNA here is from genome assembly GCF_017639785.1 of Mesocricetus auratus. Lineage (NCBI taxonomy): Eukaryota > Metazoa > Chordata > Mammalia > Rodentia > Cricetidae > Mesocricetus > Mesocricetus auratus. The sequence goes on from NW_024429202.1 coordinate 18,669,889, forward strand.
CTAACTTTTACATGGATGCTGGGGATGTGAACTCAGGTCCTCAGGCTTGCACAGCAACCATTTTACCTACAGAGCCATTCCCCCAGCCTCCTTAAGTGGGTGTGTTTATTGTTTATGCTTATGTTGGGTTTACTTCACTGATGAAGAAAGGAAGTAAACTTAGAAGTAATTTTAAAACAAAAGAATTCTAACTTTATCAAGGCCTTTGTGCCTCCAAATACTTCAATTATTAAAAACTAATATCCAGTTTACATCCCTTCTTCATCTGAAGATATATTTTCACAGCAAAATGCAGATTCATTGACTCTACTAAGCTGCATAGACTGCTAAGTGTATGAAGCAGGTCACCTAGAAATGTCAACGATGTGAGGAGCATGAAAGGAATCTTGAGTAGATCAATTAAAGATGGGATGAGCAAAAGCACAGGGCAATGAGAAATGGAGCTATAGAGAACTGAGAGATAAAGAGAGACTCATCTGAGAATGGGGATGAAGTCAGTGACAGATTGCTCATTAATAATGGTGTCCATCGGAGGCGGCTCCTACCTCAACTTCAGTTGAGCTCAGCATGTGAATCATGGCATAGGCCATGCACATGGGCTACATGTTATTCATATCTTTTGGGGGATAAATACAAATAGAAAAATTAAACTTTGTAAATAAGAAACGGGAGTAAAGCAAATGGTAGAGAGCACAGAAAGGAATTCCTATCTGAAAGTCTTGGCAAGCTGAAGGACAGATGTTGAATTAACATTTATCAGCACTGCTAAGATGTTTGCAGAAGTGGTAGAGCTACATCTCTATGTGATTTGCAGAGGACCTTTGAGAAATAAAACATCGGAGTCCTCTAAATGTACTCTAGTCATCTCCAGATTTGTCCACTGCCCAGACATGCTGACATTGACCACTGGGACAAGTCCTCCCAAACCCTAAAATTGTCAGCAAATGAACAGAAATCAGCCCAGACAGCAGAATGCCCACAGGCCCTTCAACCCATGATGGCTTCGCCTTTGCTTTTATATTTCCCTATCCAGCTCATCAGGCTTTGATCCTAACATTCAGGTTCAACAACATCCTTGTTTCCTACACTAGTGTTTCAGCCAGAAATCCATCCTCTTGCAGTATGTAGTGTGTAGTATGGTCAGTATGTACACTAACATCCATTTCTGTGTCTTCCAGGCTACATTTGATAAGGAGAAGTGTGTTTGCAATGGAATCATTAAATGAGAACAGGACTGAAAATTTGTATTCAGGAACAGACACAGAAAAATATTGTCAGGATGGATTTTTGTGTATCGTGCTTATGCAAGAAGGCATACATGAGTGCATGTAAGTGTAGGGGGCCATGTCAGGTAACTGCTTCTATTGCTCTCCATCTTAGGTTTGTTTGTTTGTTTTCAACCAGGTCTCACAATGAACTGGCAGTCATTGATTCAACTGGACTTGCTGGCTGGAAAGCCCCATGGGTCCTAATGCTTCAGTCACTTGGGCCCTGGGATCACAAACATGGATTGTTTCACCTAGCTTTATTTTATTTTATATAATATGGGTCTAGGTCTTGAACCAAGGTCCTTATGATTACTCAGCAAGCATTTTATCAAACTGATTTATCTCCCCAGCCCCTAAAAATAGGTTCTATCTGAAGTTCAGCGTCCCACCCATTTGAGATTCAAAATGTAAAGAAATGAATATTTGGGAAACGTGAGTTAAAGGGTTGCTTCTGTCTCCAAGAAGACCAAGGACCATGAAGTGCTATTCTTAGAAAGAACACAAAAAGCTTTGATCATAATCTCATAACTGCTCGTTATTGACTCTGGAGTACAACACAGCAGAAACAAACCCAGATGCTAATTTTAGAAAAGCCATTGACTCTTCCTGCTTCAAGCCCTCCTGGTTTCTTCAGGGCTGCTCCCCTTAGCTGGACTCTTTGCATGTAGATTTCTTCACATTCATCCTGACCAAAATTAGTACTGTACAGAAACTCAAATTTTGCTTAGAGCCAAAGATTGAACAGCTTCTAAAGAATTAGAAAACGCTACAGGTTTCTTTCTTTCCCTTTCTCCATATCTACCAATTTCCCCTCTTCCCTTGTCATGCTTAGGTCACACTCACCTTGTTTCCTGTCTTGGTTCTCATCATTTTTGCATCACCAGTTGTTTTCCATCATGTTGGAGTCAAAGGATAGGTCTTCAAAGAAACCTCTTCTGAGCATGGGACTGGAAGAGCATTCCCTCAGCCTTCAACTGCCTTCTGTATCTCTAGTAAAATTATCTCCTTATAGTAGTTATCAGATCACAAAGGTGTGTTGACTATGTTGCTCTCCCCACCGAAATGTAGGCTGCATGCTAGTAAGGTTCTATTCTGTCATGGTGATTATGGCTGTCCCCTCTCGCACGTGGCACAGTGCCTAATTAGGCATAGTGCTCAGAAGATATTTTTGAATAAGCAAGTGAAAATAATGGGGACAGTTTAAACCTTCTTGTCATGACTCATATTACATTTTATATATTCATGACCCTGACAACCTGGAGATACTAGAGAGGGTCGAGGAGGAAGGGAAGGTATGTAGCAGTCCACTTAACAAAAGATGCCCATATCTGGTTGTGTAACTGATGAGGTAAACTGATCACAAAACTTGTATTGTCTACTTTCTTCATTGTTGAAATTAAATGCCCAACGAGAAGCAACTTAAGAAAGGGTAGGGGTATTTTAATTTACAGTTTAGAGGATACAGCCCTTCATGGCATGCTGCTATATCAGGCATGTGAGGTAACTAGCTGCATTGCATCTGCAGTCAGGAAGCAGAGAGAGATGAATGCTGGTACTCAGATCACTTTCTTCCTTCTATGCAATCCAGAAATCTAACTCATTAAATAGATATGCCTAAATTTACAGTGGGTCCTTCAACCTCAGTTGACTCAATCTAGAAACCAGCTCTCCCATGTAACTAGGGTTTGTCTTCTACGTGGTTCTAGATTCTGTCAGGTTGGTGATCTATGCTAACCATCATAAGGTATTTCACAAAGGTGCGAGCAGCATGTAAGAGAAGCATCAAGGGTGATGGTGCCTTGGAGAGCAACAAACACATGAGAAATTACAATGAGGCAGGAAGTCACAAAGGAAGCATATTCGATGGAACCCGATGGCACCTGAGACTTTCAGTCAGATGAAGCAGGTAGGGGAAGAGCTTACTGGGCTCTTCTTGCCTTCTTTCTCAGGATAGCAGTGGAGGCTGTTAAGACAGAAAGAAGGATAAAGTAGATGTGAATGAAGATCTAGCACAGCATCCCTCACTCAGCATCATTTGAAAGAAGGCACTCTGATATATTAACAGGGTATCTGGCTTCAGATATCTGTGTGTGTGTGTGTGTGTGTGTGTGTGTGTGTCTGTATGTGTTGTGTCTGTGTGTGTGTGTGTTTGTGTGTCTATATGTGTGTTTGTATGTCTGTATTTGTGCATGTTTTCCTGAGCAAATCTAGATAAGCACAGTATGCTGGTTAAGAGCTGGGTGCTGAAGCTATCCAATGTGGGTTGCTTTATGAACTAGTTACATAACTGACTGTATCAATTGCTTCACAAGTGAAATGGGATCAGAAAGCTTTGTTCTGGGGATTTAAAAATCTACAGTAGATTCACATGTGTAAAGTATGAAGACTTATACCTGGCATATCCTAAGTCCTCAGCAAGTATTAGTTCTCAAGATAAGTCTCTTCTTGACTTGTATGACTTTGCAATCTGATCTCAAAAACTATTCAGATTAACATGGCAGGGGAGGTAGTGGGGAGGAGCCAGAAGCTTATACGCACTAACCTGAGTAAAACAATGATATCATTTCTATTAATAGGTAGTCCCATGGAATTCATCTTGAAAAATCTCCTTTTATGTCAGCAATTAGAAAGGGGCCTCAAAGATCCATCCAAATACTCTTTCACATGCTTCACAGGCAGATGGAAGTGGCTTTGCTTTTCCTTCTACCTCTGGTTTGCTAATGCCTATTAGTTAGGTCTAGCACTAAACTCATTAGCTTTCTCTTAGTTTAGAAACATTGTAGAATGCTGTCCCACAGATCAATAATGTAATTATAAAATAAAATCCCTTGTGAATATAAATTAAAGATGACCACAGAGAATTGTTTCTGATAGAATGGAGATATGGGTAAGTCCACCTTGAAGCAGCAACTGATGAATTCAAAGAACAGAAGACCAAAATCCAGCAATGGATAGTATGTTGGATACCAGTTATATAGCACTATTGTTAATTTGTATAAAAGATCTCTCTATTTTTTTCAGGAAATAAAAATATTTATACTTGAGTTATAATGACTCCTCTGTCTTCTAATCCATGCACTCAGGGGTTAGGGCTACCATATTGTCACTGGCCAAACTTAGAAGCCCTCTTTCACAACTGATGAGTATATACGTGGAGCAGAGGGCAGGATGAAGAGATAGGGATTGTTGGGAACTTGAGAATGTAGAGGAACTTCTCACCCAGGAATCCAGCTGAAGCCTTTCATCAGTACAGAAGCAAGAATCCCAAAGCAACTAACAACTTCTTAAGGCTTTACTCTCTTTCTAGCTATAAACTTGAAAATTTCTAGAAATCTCACCCAAAATCCCATTTACAGAGAAAGGACATGTACTATCCCCACTCTTCCATGCAGACCTGGTGGCTCCTGATTTTGTTTTATTAAAAGAGAGAGAAGAAATAAAGAAAATAAGTTTTCTTAGCAACTGTATTACTCAGAATTTTCTAGAATAGCCAAACTTAAAGAATGAATATCTATCTATCTATCTATCTATCTATCTATCTATCTATCTATCCATCCATCTAAAGGGATTTATTAAAGTGACTTACAGGCTGTGGTCCAGCTAATCCAATAATGATTGGCTATGAACAGAAAGTTCAAGGATTCAGAAGTTGCTCAGTCCATGAGGCTGGATGTCTCAGCTGGTCTTCAGTAAACACTGGAACCCCAAAGAAGTAGGCTCTAATGCCAGTAAAAGAATGGACTTCCTAGCAGGGAGAGAGGAAGTAGGCAAAGAGCAAAAACGTCCATCTTCCATGTCCTTATATAGGCTCCAGCAGAAGGTGTGAACCAGATTGCAGTAGGTCTTTCTACCTGAAAAGATCTGAATTAAAGTTATGTCTTCCAACCTCAAAGATCTGGATTCAAAGAGGAATTTCCTATTTCAAATTAAGCAAAAATCCTTCACAGTTGTGCCCTCCATTTTCATATTTTAGTTAATTCCAGATGTAGGCAAATTGACAACCAAGAGTAGCAACCTTTTGAACTACAACATATAAGCTACCAAGATGGTATACATGGATAATATGAAGATGATTGATAGTGACTCTCCACTCAACTCCTGTTCTTTTCCCAACTGTTCATCAACTAGAGACTAAGCATGCAACATATGAACCTATTCTGGGGCCATTTTCATTCAAACCACACAGCAGAAGCCAACGATCATGTGCTCATTAATCTGAGGGGCCTTATGAAATGGAAGCAGAAGGTCAGATGAAAGAAAAGGACCAAAAAATCTTGGAGTCAAGAGTTGAAAAAAAAGCAAAGGGAATTAGTGAGCCATGAATGCAGTCATCAAAAATCAAAATGCCTTGTCTCTGAAAGAGTAGAATCAAATGATAATCTAACCAAGGAATTAAACTTATCTTAAGAGACATAAAATAGGAAATCTTAACAAAAACTAGAAATAGAAAGCTAATGCTAGTATAAATATATATCATATTTATCATAGTAAAGAGCTGACAACGTGCTTGGGATTTTCTTTAGTGACACAGGAATATATTTCCAGCCTCCAATACAAAAGATCACAGTTCGGTAAATATAAAAGTGAGTGTTACTCGACTTGCAATTTGTACATAATGCATATTTTAAAATGCCAGCCTACAATTTGACTCTTGCTTCTTTTTAAAATTTACAATTATGTAAACAGTAAATACGTGTAATTCTATATAATTACACTGTATAAAATACTATCAGAGAAAAATTTTAATACTGAACTCATAAAACACACATATTTATAACTTTAAAATACAGAACCATGGTTTTATAATAAAAATATCAGGTTCTAATCTTAAGTTATCCTGTGTCTGGAAGCAAGTAAAGCTGTCCAGTTTAATGAGATGTTTGACACTCAAGTTGTAATATTCTTCAAGCCTCAAAGAACTACAATTCCACAATACCAAAGTATTATGATAAATTCTGAGCAAGCAGAAACATGGGGATTAAAAGCTGAATAGTCTCCACCCCCGGTTTTCCTGTCTGATGAGTAGTGGCACTTAGAGACTGACAATTTTAAGAAAACTACATTTTTCCATCTCTTTTCATCAAAGGGATGGTGTGTACTTTTCTCAGTTGTTAGACATTCTTTTGAGAAGGGATTTACTTTCTGTCATGTCATTAGCATATATACAAACTTCCACTGTCTTGAAATAATTGCAGGCTCATTCCCTTTCTGGTTGTTTGTTGGGTTTTGTATAAGGGACTTAGGATGCATTTCACTGCCGTCTAATTACCTGGCTGCAAATTAGAGAATGGATTTCGGTCACCTCGCTTGGACTTTCTATCCTTTGCCTATCAAGAAAGAATTCATTAATTTTCCTCTTTGCACTTAGAATCCAGCCATTTCCAGGAGGCAGGGATGATTATTTTTATGTGTTTTGTTTCCTAGGAAAATGCAAGCATGGGTCTATTTAATGCATGGTGTTGTTCTGATTGCTAAACTGAGGTGCATCCAAGTGACATGCCTTGATAAAATTAGTAGGAAGCTATCAAACCCATACTATGATACTAGGGGAGAAGATCCCAGGTGACATCTCTATGACCTTTGTAAATTAGGGGTTTAAGGGTTGAGGTAGTTGTCCTTGCACTATGAGACCTGACTAACATTGCTGCCTCCTGCTTGGAATGACTAGTCAGCACAGAAACAGAGCTGAGCGGATTTGGGTTTAAAAAGTCAACCTTCTTGGGCAGCATTTTCAAAATCTGTTTGTTACTAGCTTTAACTGGTATATTAGTCAGGATTACCTAAAGGAACAGAAATGACAATCATACATGTTTATGTATATATATGCTTATATTATGTGTGTGTTTGTGTGTGTGTGTGTGTGTGTGTGTGTGTGTGTGTAAATACACTTACAGGATGTGATGTGGTCCAGTAGTCCAACAATAGTTACCTTCATACTGAAAAGACTGAGAATCTGGTAGTTGTTCAGTCCACAAGGCTGGATGTTTGAGCAGTCCCAATCTCATACTGGACTCCTGGAGAGCTGTTACTGTTCAGTCTGCGTTTGAATCCTAAAGAAGTTTGTTCTAATGTCAGTGAAGGAATGCTGATGAACTTGCTAGTGAGAGTGAGGGCAAGCAGGCACAAAGCAAAACTCCTTCTTCTTTCAGGTCCTTTTATCTGGAAGGTGTGGTCCAGATTTAGGGTGGGTCTTTCTGCTTTAAATAACCTGATTCAAAGAATCCTTCTTAGGAGTGCCAAGCTTTAGCCATCATATTTTGTGTTTGTAGATAAAAAGAGCAATTTTATATCAATGCAATGACCATGGCTCCTACGCCATTTGCTCGACTTTCCTAAACCAACTTCAACTTCCTGACCTGAACAATGGACATTATCTTATCATTGAGTTCTCAGGAATCAAGTATAATAATTAAAGGAGTTTAGTAGGGGCCTTACATAGCTTCATAAATGGTGTCATCCCCAGGATCTTTTGTTTTCTAATGGTAACTGTGAACGCTCTATAAGACACTTCATTGCCTGCCCTATTTCTCACTGGGATTGGGACTGTCCTGGCAGAAGATCCTATATTTTAAAGTAGGGCATTCTTGTCACCAGACTGTTGAAACTGACTCTAAAGAATTAAAAGTTTTCCCAGGAATCTGATACTGGGAGAACGGAAAGGATAACTCTAGATGCCAGCCACAGCAATGACTTACCTTCACCCAGGTCTGATAAGTGGTCTAAGAGATGCTGTCAATGATGGATGGGACCACACTTTCACCGGGAGGCATGCCTCATGCTTCTTTCTCTCCATGTTTAAGCCTAAGCCTTACCTTAGTACAACAAAAGTGGAGTTGGGGATCATTTAGCCTAAACATGGCCACACCGAATGACTTTCCTTTCTCTTTTTTTCACTGTTGTCTCTTTAATTGGTATATTGAGGATAGGTAGCTAAACTTATCTTACTAAGGCTGCCAGGGCTCAGTATTTGCCCCTAACTGTCTGATAACATTTTTGTTACCTTTCGTCTTGCATCTGTGGATTGTGTTTAATAATTCTTTAAAAAAAGTATTTTATGTATAATTCTATGAGTATATATCACAATAAAATCATTTCACAGAAACAAATTTAAAAACAAGTTAAAAAATTATCAGGAATGATAATTTCTTGGGGACCATAAGTTGGCTTGACTATTAAACGTGTTTTTTCCTCTTCTAGAAGAACCCAGTTCAGTTCTTACTGCTCATATCAAGTGGTTTACAATGGTCTGTAACTCTAACTCCTTGGCATCCCACATCTTCTTCTGGGAACCTGCACACATATGACATATACTCACATAGACACAGGTATGTGTACTTGTTAAAAATAAATCTTGGAAAAAAAACTCAAAGTGAAACTATTTCATCTCAAAAACAAACAAACAAAAACTATTAACAAGACAACAAAAATGTAACATGACTTTTCTGATGCTGACAATACAGAGAAAATGAAAATGCTGGTCTCTATGGTGTTTTTTCCCCCCTGTGGAGGGAGTGTGGTTGTTTTGCTTTGTTTTGTCTTTCCATCACAAATCTCCCATCTAGTCATCTGCATTGGATTGACTTAGGCCTGTCTTTGTTAGTGGTACCCTTTTAAGAACTAACATATCACCTGATACCTTATACTGGCATGGACTCAAAGGAGCTTGGTGCTGTACATCTCATATCCTGTCTCATTACCTATGGATAAAGTTGTATTCCTTTTCCTTCTCAGATTGAAGCTGTTTTATATTCTAAGAAGGGATGGTCAGATAAGACAAAAACAAACCAAGAAACTGTAACAAGGGTCTGGAAGATGACTCAGTGGCTTGTAGATGACAAGAGTCTGATTTCCAGCACCCATGTCAGGAGAGTCAAATACCAGTAACTCTAGCTCTAGGGAATGCAACATCTTGTTCTGGTGTGCACATGTGTGCATACATGCATGCACACATATGCACATCAGTGAAAATAATAAGACAAATCTTGTAAAAAAAGCATAGCAAGATGAAAGAATAAAAGAAACAATAGGACTCAAGGATATCACCAAAGATAAGGCAGAGAAACAGGGCCAAGGGCTTTTATTTTAGCCACACAATGATAGAAAGATTGCTCTGTCTACGTAGTGACTGGCCAGATCACTTTAATTATGAATTTTGAATTACCTTCTAGATAAGTTCAACCTTTGATTTATGAGATAAATTGTACTAAAATAAGTTTGGCTGTATCCAATATGGCTTAATGAGATTTCTTTATATAAAAAGATATTATTGGCTATTATTAGGTTCATTCTTCTCAGAGTTTGAAGACTACTTTCAAATGTGATCCATACATCTTCCTTTTTTTGTTTATAAAAAAAGGCCTAGTTTCTTTTTTACAGCCTTTCATTTATAGTTGAGCACCTACCACGTATTTCCAGTACCTTTTAATCAAACATACATAAATCTCTCATCTAAACATTGTTATGGAAAAATTGCCCTCAAGCTGGCGTCTGCTGCTTATGGACAAACCCACCAAACTGGCCATCTTCCCTCCAAGGCTGGCTTTTCTACTGCCTACATAGGCAGCGCAGCTGTTTTCCTCCCTTCCTCCCAGCTTCCTTCCATGGTCGGCTGTGTTTTGCCTGTATCCCTTGCTGCTTTTTGTTCCAGACCCTTCTTTCTTAAGATAAAGTTCCTGAATTGCTCCTATCAGCAGGGAGACAGGCTGCATGCAGAACGGGCAGAGATAGTCTAGTGGCAACTGCAGGCTTTTTAATTTAAAGGTTGGCTAGGTTACCCTGCAGCACTGAGGTGAGGATTTTGTTTGTTTCATTGGTTTTGTTTCTTTTCATTGGTTTATTAAAATAAGAGGCAGCTGTGGGAGTGTTTAGAAAAAGGAAAAAAGAAAAAGGAAATTACAGCACCCACAAACTTTGGCTATACAGGAGAACAAAACCCCACCTTGAGCAGGCTGGACCTGAGCCCTGGGAGTTGGGTGTCCCCTTTCCCCAGTGATCTGGTGAGATTTTCTCTGCTGTACACATATTTGCAAGCTGCCTGTGGCTCTCAGTGAGGATGTGAGAACCTGAGTGACATCCCCTTCTCTATCCCCACCTCTCTGCGACTGCAACAGTTCAGTTGTCAATAATGAGGGGAAAGAGACACAGTTCTGAACACTCACAGAGCAGCCTGAAGAGTTTCTCCAAACTTCTAGGGACTCAACTCAGGCCAAACCAGGATTCCTGACGTTGGTAAGGAAATAGACATAGCTAGGCTAAGTTGGAGATCTTATTAAAGATAGCACAAGCTTAAGGGTTAAAGGTGAAGGGAAAGAGAGTCATTGGAGAAATGTTGCAGGTTACCCCTTGGAGAGGGGGTGAGAAGCCTCTGGCACGGGGAGTCAGTGAGTAGCAAGCAGAGCATGCTGTAGACTCATTTATTAAGGAAGTTAGACCTGCCTTTATACCCTCTCCCAAGATCCTATAGGTTTAGGCGGCTGACTCCGCTGTGTTGTCCTTTCCTCATTGGTGTCTCTGGGTCAGGTGTCTGTTCATCAGCATCTCTGGGTGTAGAGGCAGGCTTGGCTCAGGGACATGCAGGCTGGCCTGGGCACCTGGGCAGGACTACTACAGTGGCTTGGGTAGGCTGGCTACAGTTTTTCCTACGGAAAAAATGAAGTAAGATATAGCAGTGAGCTTAGGTGTGGGCTTCTCCAACAGATAATCACAGAAAGACAGACATATATATGTGGGCGCAGGCTCCTCCAGGGAGAGTCTCAATGAATTAGCATTAGGTAGATACACTATAATGGTGACTCTTGGGTTACTTCTCTAAAGATGGCTAAGATGATGGTGATGATAATGATTATTATTTTTTTGTCTCTTTCTTCTTCAGTCCCCCACTCTTGATTTGCGTGTGCCTCTCTCTGGTCGCCATACTTGTGCTCTCTACAAAGTCACAAGACGTGGGGGAAGAGAATAAATAATTCCTTTTACTCATATCATAAAAATCAACCTTCAAACCAGCAAATGGTAACAAGAGTTTTTTTTAAAGCCAGCTTTCAAATTTAGACATTTCTTGAGATTGACTTGCAGTCAGTTGATCCAGAGCTGTGTTGGGTAGGCCACACAATGAAATAAACTATGTGTAGGCTTTAAGAAACTCGTAATAGCTAATTTCAGGAGACTCTTTCTTGTTAATCCTCAGTGAAACCTGACAATTTAACTCTAATTTAACTCACTGGAAGCGATTTTGAAAAATACATGGTGATAACCATGTAATAATAACTTTCATCAATCACACAGTGTGCTCAGTTTCTAAAGTGTGATGCTTTCCATGGCCTGCTACAATCCACCAACAGCTGTGGCTCAGGCCTTTGTCTGGATCACTGACTCCTTCAAGAGTTGAATGAAGGTTAAAGTAGCTTTGGAAATAGCAGGCTCTGATCCTCAGCTGGGAGACACGTGATGGCACGCAAGATAGAAGCTTTCTGGACTGGCCAGACAGTCCAGTTGGAATTACACCCGAGGCAGATGCTTGTTAAGTATTTTAATTAGCAGTGCTGCATCTTTAGCATCCAATTTTGATGATGTCAAGAGGTTCCGGTGCTGTCCCTAATTCTATCCCAGGGCTAGTCAGGCACATAGATCTCAAGGCAACAGCCCCACTTAGAGCCGGAGAACTTTATGGATTGGTTTGCTTTTAAGCCATTTTTTGCAAACACTAATTTTCCGACCCAAATGATGATCACTTATTTATGTTGCTTATCTGTCTCAGGCAACAGATAAATACAGTTAGGGCTGGCTCCCGTACACTCTCAGTCATTCATTAATGAAATTCTGACTATATTCCTGGCTTTGAATGTCCTTGAGACTCAAGTCACTTCTGAATGTCCTTGAGACTCAAGTTATCACCATGGAGCTGCTTTTCTTCATGTCACAGTCTGGCCAGCCTTTCTTACATAGGCTACTTTAATCTAATCCAGTGGTTCTCAACTTTCCTAATGCTGTGACCCTTTAACACAGTTAAATGCTGTGATGACCCCCAACCGTGAATTATTTTTGTTGCTACTCCATAACTGTAATTTTGTAAAAATCTGTGTTTTCTGATGGACTTAGGCGACTCTTGTGAAATGGGGGTTCAGCCCCACAAGGGGTTGCGACTCACAGGTTGAAAGTCCCTTGCTTCTCAGAGTGGTGTACAGACCAGCAGTATTGGAATTACCTGAAACCTTATTTGAAATGCAGAACTCATTCCCCCAAAGCAGAATCTGCATTTAAACAAGATCCCAAGGTAATTTGCATGCGTTTAAAGTTTGAGAAGCAATTCTTTAGTGAAGATTACTTTGATTTCTTTGCAAGGTTGTGACTGCCCCTAAGTCACAGAGAAAAGTTACCAATGCACTTCGTGCAGAATGTCAAGTTGTCCAAGATGAGGACAACTCTCTTTCCCCGTGAACCTATTGTCAAATTGACTGAGGCACTTATGATGATGATTTTGCTTCATGGGTGAAGATTTGCTCTTGAAATTCATTTTGAAATGGTCTGTATAGATGGCTGCCTGTTAACCTGGTACCCTTGAGACACTATCCCTGCAAGAAGAGAAATAACTAAAATGACATAAGATTGCCTCATCTGCTTGTGAGTGCCAGAAGTTATGTTTCTAGTGTTGATGTAGGGAAGGGCTAAGATTGTCAAACAAAACACAGGATACAATATTGAATTTGAATAACATATAAACAACAAATGCTTTAGCATTTATAGGTGAATTTTGCATAAGTAATTCACATGCATAAAATATAAACATCTAGAAGACTTATTTATACTGAAAATATTATTGTTTATCTGAAGTTCAGATTTACTGGGTGTTATATATTTATTTGGTATTTGCTTAAATAATGCAAAGTACTGAGAAGTCAGGAGTCAGTACTTGAATATTAGTGGTTTTTACATTGCTAAGACTCCAAACCAGATCCTCACCCATGCTTGGCAACTGCTCTACCACTGAATTCTGTTCTCAGACTTTATATTTTGACATAACACATAAATATAATTTCTTAGCCCCATAACATTCTTTTCTGGATGTTAGGGCAGCCAAATTTATTCCTATCAAATTGGTAAAGAAAGCAAAGGGAAGAGGCATTGATTTTTGCATTAAAAGAGCCTCCCTCTTAAAATGGATATGCCCTTGATATGACACATTAAACACCAGCCTAAAGCTCAAATCAATTGCTGTGATGTAAGAAAAGTAGGTATGCTACCAGGCAATTAGCTGTTGACAGCTATTATACTCAATAGCAGTGTCCTTTGAGATGTAACTATGACTGCACAGCTGCCTAGAGAAGGGTTACTCCAGCACATTGCAGTCAACTGCAGCAGATAGATCTGTGACTCTTCAGGTGCAAGAAATAGAGAAATTCTTGTTAATTCTGCTTTAGAACTCACCAAATTAAGTTTGACAAGTATTCGAAAATACTACATAATTTTTCAGGGAGCTAGCTGCTTCAGCAGCTTAGATCATATGAAAAGCCATAAATTGGATGGCAATTAACTCCTTGGGTGAATTATCCCTGTGAATTTAGACTAGTTTGGGCTATGAACTGCTCCTAGGTAATTGTAAAGTGAATTATTCCACAGTAGTATCTTGCATTGGCAGGCTTTTAAATATATATATATGCATATATATATTTATGGAAAATTAAATGTTGTAAGCAAATTGTTAGAGAGGATGATTCATTTTATAGTTCTAAATTTTGTAGCATCTAAAAATGGGGAAGTTTTGTCTGTAGAAGATGGTAGAGATTAATGTCAGGCAGAGGACTATATACTTCTGTCTGTAATTCCCCAAGAGGTCTCTATTTCATCATCACACCTTTAATTGAAAAAAAATCACTCCTATATTAAAATTCCCTTTGGTTTAATAAATATCAAGAAATTACAAAAGTAGAGAATCATGTAAAAAAATACACTTGTAGCCATAGCCCATGTTAGCTTTGTCTTCACTCCCTATTTCTATGTGGGAACAGGACTTTGTAAAGGTCCTACACATGACAGTTTGCCTTTGTCTCGGAATGTATCTTAAAAGATAAAGGCTATCTTTGAACAGTACTGTAAAACTGGCTGCACTACTAAAAGCAAACTACAGATTCAGTGCAATGCAATTGCCATCTAAATCCCAATGACATTCTTCACAGAAGCAAACAATCCCAACATACATATAGAAGTGCAAAGTACTCTGAGAAGCCCAAGTAATCCTCAGAAGAAGGAGCAATAAGCTGCTCTTAAATTATACTACAGAGCCGTAATAACAAACACTGTAAGATATTGCTATTGGTACATGTACGGAGAGTTCTTACACACCCATAGTGCTGACCACACCCATGTGGGTGTGTTCACATGTATGTAAGACCTCTCCCTACAGGTACAAAACAAACATACAGACCAATGGGACAACTTCATAGATTCAGAAATAAACTCACCCAGCTACAGACACCTAAATTCTTGAGAAAAAAATACACACACACACACACACACACACACACACACACACACACACACACATATATATATATATATGGGAAAGTCTCAACAAAAGGTGCTGGGAAGCTGGATATTAACATGTAAAATTAACTAGATTAATATCTCTTCTGCACAAAAGTCAATTCCAAAAGGACTGAAGACCTTAGTGTAAGATATCAAACTTTGAAATTCCTAGAGGAAAACATAGGCAAAATATTCAAAGATATATACGTAGACAAGAACTTACTGAAAAGGATCCTACTAGAACAGGGAATGTTTCCAAAACTGACAAATGAATTAGAATGTCCAAAGAAAAATATACAACCACTAAAATGAAAAGGTAGCTTACAGAGTAAGAAAAATTATTTGCCAGAAAAACATAAAGCAGAGTGCTACCATCTTCAATATATGAAGAACAAGAAATGGATTAAGTACTCGGAGCCTCAGAGATGGTTCACTGGTTAAGAGAGCACTGGTTGCTCTTACAGAGGAGTCAGATTTGATCCCATGACCTATATGGAGGTTCACAATTGCCTGTAACTCCAGATCCAGGGGATCCAACACCGCCCTTTGGATTTTTAGGGAACCAGGTATAGCCATAGTACACAGACACACAGGTAGATAAGACACACAGACAATAAACAAACCAAAATAAACTTTCCAATCATAAAATCAATAAATGCGATTTTCAAAAGAACTTCCAATGGACACTGCATATTTGGAAAAAATGTTTAACGTTCTTAGCCCTCAGAGAAATTCAAATTAGAACTTGTTTGTACCCACCTTGCCCGGTCAGAATGCCTATTATCACTAAAATAAGTGGCTGGGAGGTGGCGGTGCATGCCTTTAATATCAGTACTTGGGAAACAGAAGCAGGCAGATATTTGTGAGTTCAAGACCAGCCTGCTCTACAGAGTGAGTTGCAGCACAGCCAAGGCTACAGAGAGAAATCATGTCTCAGAAAAAAAGAAGAAACAAAAGGAAAGAAAGAGAGAAAAGTAGTGATAATTATTGTAAGGAATTGGAAACGGGAACCCTTATACAGCAGTGTGGGAACATAAGATGACGTAGCCAATAAAGGGATCATTGTGGGAATCTTGCAAATACATGGACATAGTACTAACATATGATTCAGAGAATCCATTTCTGGGTATACTCAGAGTACTTTAAGTTGACTGGCCAGTAAGCAGCATCCTCCAATGCCCCTGTATCAGCTCCTGCCTCCAGGTTCCTGCCCTGCCTGAGTTCCTGCCCTCACTGCTTTTAATGAGGAACTGTTAGATGGAACTGTGGAATAAACAAACCTCCCCAAGTTTCTTTTGCTCATGGCATTTTGTCACAGCAATAGGAACCCTAACTAGGCCACCAGGCAGCTCTAGCTTGTGACAAGTTGACCAAAAGTAACCAGAGTAAAAATAAAAACAAGAGCGCAAATCAAGGCACTTTACCATGTTTTTGATATTTTTGGTCTCCATCTGGCACAGAACTGTTGATAGAAGCACGGGTATTTCTTGGTTCTGGCCAAGACAGAATTAGTTGTCAAGGGCAAGAAGCAGAGCTGCTCACTAAAGGTCCCAGCTCTAACTGCCTCACAGGTTCTTTTCCTATCTCCATCAACAACAACAGCGAGTGAGGCTACCTGTAAGTTAAGGGGAACAGCAAGAGACGTTCCAGAGAATGGACAAGAACCGTGGAGGAAAGAGTGATTAATATGTAACTTAATGAAAAGGCTGTAATAACACATATTACTTGGTATACTAGCCTGAAAACTCAAGGACATAAAATAGATCTTATTATCATTCCAACTATTTAATTTTATGTGTAACTTTAAAGTTAAATAAAGTTATATCAAAGGAAACACCAGCGCTGCCCATGTAGAATGTAGCTACTAAGATTAGCATTACAAATAAACAGTAGCTCTTTAATATCAGATATCCAAGACTCGCATTTTCTCTATGGCTTTATAAAGATCGTGTTTTGACAGTTTGGTGATTGGAATGTGTATGTTTTTATAAATATTTATGAGGCAAAGGGCATTCTTCATAGGAGAAAGTGACCCCCTTTCCCTCCCAAGTAACGCCTGACAGGGTCTCCCGTTTCGAGTATTTCTTCCCATGATTCTCTAGAAAGGCCCAGAGAGTGGGAGGGGGGCAAAACCACAATGCCAATGATATTACAATGAAGCTGAGGTCTTTTGAGGATATAGACCATTCATAAGTGCACACATGGAAGAACATTCCATGGCCCTTAGTTTAAAAATATAATGAGAACAGCCTATCTACAGCCCGAAGATAGCAGGCTTCACAGCAAGATAGTAGTTTAGCAGCAAAGGGGCACTTTGCCCAGTTGGAGACACAGATTTCAAGACACTGCTGTGTGTTTCTTGGTTGCCTCACATCTAAAGACTGCTGAAAGTCCATGGTTACCAGTTAAGAAATACCGTCTTAGAGCTAAGACATGCTGTCACTTTTTAAATGGAAGTTTTTACAGTGAAGGCTGGGGCAAGAATTCTACAAAAGATTGGTAGTCTGCAAAAAACAGGGAACAGGCTGTGAATTCTCACCTCTCCCTTCCATAGCTCAGGTCTGTCTTCTACCTAAGAATATAGTAGGACCCTTGTATGCCTGGCTTCTTTGTTCATTTCTTTAACACTAACCTATATTGCTTACATGTGGTAACTGTGTATCTCTTCATTATTGCCTAATATCCCATTATGTGCATGTACAAACTAGTATCCATTTTCTTTGTTGGTGGGATTTAGATTGCTGTTATATAGATTTGGGGTTATTATGATTAATGCTGTGGCATTCAGAACGTAAGCAATTTATTTTATTAGACGATAGTTTTACAGGGTAGTTTACCAATACCCTTTCCCAGCATCAATGTTGTGACTTCTCCTCTTCACACCAGGGTTTAACATTGTTAAGTTTTCAAAGCTGTGATCATCTGGGTGGAAGCGGCAGAGTTTCTTATAGTTTTAGTTTGTTCTCTCTTGATAATCTCTCTCTGTCTGACCATTGGCATGTTTTCTTTTGTAAATGATTTTTTTTAGTTAAAGTGGTTATAGTTCCTCCTCAGCATGTTGTTTTAAAATATATATATTCTGACATAAATCTGTTCGTTTTGAAAATAAAGATTTACTAGTTTTTAAATTTATGTGTATTTGTATGTGCATGGGAGTGCAGTGTCTGAAGAGACTAGGATGGTTGTTGGATGCCCTGTTGCTGAAGTAATAAATGGTTGCGAGTCACTTGACATGGGTACTAGGATTGCAACTTCAGTCCTCTGTAAGAGCAGCAAGTACTCTTAAGTGCTGAGCCCCCACTCCAACCTTCCTGCCTCTACAACATATTCTATGTATGAGGTTTTTTTCCTGGATACAAGTGTCTGCACTTGTTCTTTGGTGTAAATTAAACTGCGCTTTCAGTTTATAATTTTAGGGATCTGGAAAAAAAAGATTTGCAAAGACAGTGCAAAGGTTTCCTATGTGTCCCACACCCACTTCCCTTTATTACTAATACTCTACACTTGCATGGTACATTGTTATAATTGATGAACCAATATTGATACGTTAGTAGTAATGAAGCCATGTGTTACTGATGCTTCTTATTTTTTCACCTAATATTCCTTTTATGGTCCAGGTTTTTATCTAAGTGATTAGCCTTAATTGTCATGTCCCCTTGACCAACTTGTGGTGGCGACAGTCCTTGTTTTGAACGATCTTGAGAGTTGTTAAGAAAACTAGTCAAATGTATTATATAATGCCTCTCTATAGGTATCTGATTGCTAGATCAAAGTTACATGCTTTTAGGAGGATGACAACAGAGGTGGTATGTTGTCTTTATTTCAAGAATGCGCACTAGTATATAGCAGTACACCCTGAACACATCAAGAAGACACGCTGCTGGGCAGAGGATCAGAAATCCTATATTTGTCACAGCGATTCTGAACAGAGAACTTAATTCTCTCCCTGGAAGAACTTAATATAGAAAGTAGTTTTCCCTATTTGTGGTTTCATTTTCTTGTTTTCAGTTACTCTGGTCACCTGTGGTCTGAAAATACTAAGTGGAAAGTTCCAGGAATAACTGAGAAGTTCAATGTTTTGAGTGGCATGGTGAGCTCTCCGTGGATCTGACCCGGGCCACAAATGATTCCCTTTGTTTAGTATATTAACACTGTACTGCATATATGTTGGTTTACAACTTTTCCGGCGCTTTCATGCATCCACCAAGACTCTTGAAAACTATCCCTTAATAAAAGGAATCAGTACTGTGTGTGTCTTTTATTTGAACCCTAGATCATATCTTTTGAGTTAACATTGCTTAAATGAGAAAATGAGTTCAAGTGCTATGTTATTTAAATGTTAAGTGCTTTAGTGTGCATGAAATCAAGAGATATGTAGATAATGATGCCTTTGTAATAAATCAATCTGCCTATAATTTCTTAGGAATACTATTATATATGTTTAACTACAGCACAAGGTAATGCTTTTGTACATGCTTAATATTGCTATGGGGCTTAACATGTTGTTTGCATTAAAAGAAATTGTGTAATATGTTGAAGTAAATTAAATTAGATACAATTATATGATATCACAAGAGTAGTAAATCTGATGGAAAAACACTTTCTTAGGTATAGCTTTCTGTGCATGGTTCTGTGGAATTTAGCTAGAGGATATGATTCCAAAACTTTTTGTGGATCCTGTTTTCGTGTGTGAAATGAATGTTGTGACAGAGAGCCAGCATCCTGATGTTTGTGTTAAAATTAAGTTTTAAACATAACTAATCCACCTAGCCTGTATGTTTCCATGATGGCTTGGTGTAGAGTCACCTGCATCTGAAAGACGCTTTTCAGTATATTTAACCAATTTGTGTCTCTCCCTCTGAACAGGTCCATATATACAAATTTATATGTTTGCTTTGAACATTTGGTGTTTACAAAAATAGACTGGCTACAGAAGACTTGAATCATTTTCTAGAATTTATAAAAATTCACATTTAAAAGTCAGGATAAAATGTGATTGGTAACAAAGAAGAGGGAGAAAGGAGTGTTTTCGCTTCCAGAGTGTTGATCCCCACTGCCACAGCCCCTCTGTGTGACTGGAAAACTGCACTTGGAACCTGCCAGTGTCCTGATTTGCCTGCACCTGAAATCTGGAAAAGGCCCAGCTTCACACCTTCATAAGAGCGATAGTTCAAGGCACACAGAGTCACCCAACACACCAGCCCAGGGCCACTGGAGGGTTAATTAGAGAATATTTATAAAGCACTTCAGAAATGAAATGAAGTTCTTCAAATGCCAAAGTTATTAAGATATTTGGCAGCCTACACAGAAAGTGGAAATTGTTATGCTGGCTTAGGTTTGGCTTAATCTTTAAAAATTGAGATGCTGAAAATTCAACTTCTAATTTAATTCAATAAAAGTTTACTAAGCAACATGGTCTTTGTGTTGGGATTTTCTAGAGGAACAGAACTGATCGAATGAATATATATGATTACATAGATATGAACGACAGAATATATATGATAGAATGGCTTACAGGCTGTGGTTCAGCTATTTCAACAATGGCTTTTTACTAATGGACTGTCCAAGAACCACTAGTTTGTTGGTCCATAGAACTTAATGTCTTTGATCATCTTCAGTTTATGCCAGAATTCCAAAGAAGTAGTCTCTAATACCAGTGAGGGAAGGGACTTGCCAGAGAGAATGAAAGCAAGCAGGCAAAGAGCTTCCTTCTTCCCTTCCATGTTGTTTATATAGGATGCCAGCAGAAGGTGTGGTCCAGATTAAAGGTGAATCTTCTCACATCAAAAGATCTGGATTAAAGGTGTGTCTTCCCACCTCAAAAGATTTGGATCAAAAGTTGGTCTTTCTACTTCAAATGATTTAATTAAGAAAAAAAATCTTCACAGGTATAGCCAGCTACTTGGGTGTTGGTTAATTCCAGGCATAGTCAAGTTGTCAACCAAGAATGTTCATCAGAGTTTTCAAAGGCAAGTCAAAGGTGAACGAAACTTTCTCCTTCTTAAGGGGTTTACTTGTTAGTGTCCAGGTGGACTCACAAACGGTTCATTAAAGGAAACCCAAAGGTTCCTCTAAGAGTTCCAAAGGGCACTGAGAGAGTCACTGTGAGTAGTTACTAGCTGGAGCTACAGCCTGAGCTTTAGAGAGGAAATACTACATCTGTGCCTCAAGAGATGTTAAATCCTTGACAGAGAAGATGCTGGGAAGGGGACTATCTTATTTCTATTGTCATGGAACACTGTGATCAAAACCTATTTGGGGAGGAAAGGGTTTCTATGGCTTATACCTCTACACTGAAGGAAGTCAGGATAGACACTCAAACAGGGCAGGTACCTGGAGGCAGGTGTGATTCAAATGCCATGAAGAGTGATGCTTATTGGCTTGATCCTTGTGGCTTGCTCAGCCTGCTCTCATAGAACTAAGGACCACCAACCTGGAGATGGCCCCATCTACAATGGGCTGGACCCTCTCACATCAATCACTAAGAAAATATCCTACAGGCTTCCTTATGACCTGATCTTATGGAGGCTCCCTCCTCTTTGGTGACTTCAACTTGGGTCAAGTTGACATAAAACTAGCCAGCACAGAAGCATTTAGAGAAAACTAAGGCTGAAAGGCAGGAAAGACACTTCAAGGAAATACCATTAGCAAAATATTGTCCATCAAATGGGAAGGCTGGGCTGAGATGGTGGAGTGGGGTCAAGTTGAAAAGACCTTATTCACCAAGGCAAAGGAGCCAGAAGAGTGCTGCTGGAGGCTTTTGGGAAAGGTCAAGGGGCTGTGGTATGGATGTGTTCTTAGAACATCACTGAACACAAAAGAGTGTACTAAGCAATTATTTATGGAGTAATGCATGCATTACGTTTTCTTACATTTTAATGATGAGAACCGTTTTCTTAGATACTTTCCTAATTTCATGCAAGGCCATGGGGTCAAGCTTCTACTAAAATCCAAGTTGTCTTTTAAATGTATCTGTTGTCTTCCTTGCAGAAATGCTTCCTTTATCCCTTTTCCCCTCTAGTTCCAATGTTCTGCCAATCTTACTGGACCCTGTTTCCTCCAAGCCCTTATCAATAGAGGGCTACCTGTCTCATCCCTATAGTGCTATTAACCCTGTTCACATCCTCTCTATTTTCTTCCCAATTCTAGGTTCTATTGCTTTTCCTGATGGAGAGCTAGATGTGTTTATAAAAAGTCTGTGACCTTTCCTAAGCACTTGGTGCCCAGTGGTAATCACTGTGGGGGGAAGTGAAGAATGCTAGTGGAAGGAAAGTCAAGCCCTGGTGTGTGTGTGTGTGTGTGTGTGTGTGTGTGTGTGTGTGTGTGTTCAAGAGAGCTCTGGAACGTAGACATATGCAATTTTGCCTCAGTGTCTTCATCTGTCAAGAAGACAATGAATAAATTACACACCATTGTCAAGAAGACAATGGAATAAGTTACACAAAGTAAGTGAATTTTAATATTTTGAAAAGATATTTAGTGAAAGGATGGGTATGTAGCTGCTCCTTCATAAGGTTAATATAAGAGGGAAAGAATAAATTGGGTGTGATGTTTCATGCTTTTAATCTCAGCCCTCAGGAAGCAGAGGAAGAGGCAGATGTATGTGAATTTCTGTAAGTTTGAGGCCAGCCTGATTAACAAAGTGAGTTCTAGGACAGCCAGTGGTACACTGTGCAATCCTATCTCAAAAAAAAGGAAGAGAAAAGAGAATATCTAATAGATACCCTACTATCCTAATATGTGACATGAAAAGCATCTGAATTTAATCATAATAGCTTAGACCAGCGTCACATCTGAAACAATTTTGCCACACATATACACACACCCCAGACTATTTGGCAGTAACTAGAGATGTTTTTATTTACTGAGAAGTGTTGCTAGAAACTCACAAGTGGAGGGCAGGAGTGTTGCTGTGTTACGGTGGGCAAGATGGTGCTACACAACAGAGTCATCCAGTATCAAATGTAGGCAGCACCAGAGCTGAGAACCTTTTCCTTAGACTGCATAGTGAGTCCTATTAGTGTAGGTGAAAGTGAAGTGGTAAAAGCAGAGATGGGAAATCAAACTACCTACTGAGCACCCCTGGGTGGGGCATTCTGGGCCAGAGCCCGTGGAAAAGGTATCCAATAATCCAGGGAGAAGTGCTAGCCATTTGAGTCTGAAACAAACTTTGTGTGTTTGTTGATGTGATGCAGGAAGGGAGAGGAAATTTAGTGAATTATGGTTTCAGATCAGGTCATGGTGACATGTTAATAGCTTGTTAGTGTTCATCCTTGATTAGCTCAACTTTTCTCAGTACATGACAATGAAGCCCAGGTAACAGAAGGAAAAGATGACATAGGTCAGACGTTTTCCTTATCTTAAAATGAGATGTTGTAAATAAACAGAACAGTCCTGACAATTAAAGATAAAATTAAATTTTTTTGATAGTTTGCCAGTGAAGCCAGAAATCTCTCCAACTGATCTAGATTAAATATTGTAGATGATTTTAAAATATGTCCAAAATGCTTTGGCTCTCTCTTTAGAGGTTAGAGCCCACTTATTTTTCTTGATATTGTGAATAGACTTGATTAAAACAGATGGTATGATACTTAAACTCAGAATTGGCAGAATGAGAGAGAAAGAGAGAGACAGAGAGAACACACACACACACACACACACACACACACACACACACACACACACACACACACACACACACACAAAGGTCACATGGATCCTGGTTACATGGCTCCTGGCTTGCTGTATCTTAGATCACTGCCTTGCCACTTAAGAAGTCCAAGGAGAAGGAATCACAGACCCAACGGTTTCTCCTGAGGACACATTCTCTGGCCTCCATCAAGATTTTAGATGACTGCATGGCAGTAATGTGAATCATGACGCATAACCAAGTTCCTAAGTTACCTGTAGATTCCCCACCCTTTGAGACTGAGTAATGCAGTAATGTGAATCATGACGCATAACCAACCTCCTAAGTTGCCTGTAGATTCCTCACTCTTTGAGACTGAGTAATGCTAATGATAATTATTATTTTTTGAGCTAGCAGGTTTTGAGATAATTTATGAAGCAAAGAACCACTGTATAGCTACCATAAATACATAGTATAAGTTATTTATTAAAGACTAGTACAGATAACATACATGAGAGTTGGAGATAAATTTTCCATAACGGTCCTTTGTGAGAGATAAGATTTCAATTCAGAATTATTGATTATGGTATCAGATTTTGGATTAGATTTCCAGAGATCTAACACTGGAACTGCCTAACTGACCAGTTGGCCCAACTTCTCAGGCTTCGGGCTCCTCAGTTAAAACATAAAAATAAGAAACTCAATTCTTCCTTGTTATTTTAATAATACAAGCAAACCCCCTCCTGCTATTAAGATCCAAGGCAACTTTGATTATAACTTGAGTCTTATCTAGTAGATTCTTTTATGACTCTGGCATATAGGAGATCATGTGGTAACCAGCACCTTTTTGCAAACTTCTAAGAGCCAGAAACTCCCCTTGTCTATTGTAAGTAAAAGTTCTCTCTCCTCTTATGACTGCATCATGGATGACTGTAGCCTAATACTATGAACTCTCCCAATAAAATTCTTATCTGGATGACAAAAATAGAATGGCTGTAAAGTACTTGAGTATTTGAAATACAAACATGAAATAACATTAGTTGTTATTGCTACTTCTGTGGTTAGATCACGTTCCACTTTAATGGTGACTTAAGTTTCCAAAAATACCTTGTAACAGCTATCAGAGAGAGCATGAAGCCTGTTTTGCAATGGGTCTGGTGAGTTTCCAAATCAAGCATTAAGGACTGCCTTCATTAGGACCTTAGCACACAGGACTCTGTGGCTGGTCTTGAGGCTGTATTACTTAGGGATAATTGCCTTAGGACCACAATGGAGTATGCTGTTAACTATTATCAAAAAGCAACCTCAAATTAGTGCAAGAGGCAAACTCATAAGATATTCACATTTTGAAGACTTTAACTCTCAGTGAACATTATTTCCTCACTTCTCAAATACAATTTATCTATCAATGTGGTGGTTTGAATAAGTGATCTTTATATCTGAGTAACTGGACCCTGTTGGTGGAATTGTTCAGGAAAGATTAGGAGGTGTGGTCTTGTTGGAGGAGGTGTGTCACTGGGGATGGACTTTGGGATTTCATAGGACTAGTACCATTCCCAGTTAGCTCTCTGTTTCTTCCTGTTTGTGATTCGGATTATGCTCCAATGCCATGTTTGTGTGTCTGCTGCCTCATTTCCTGTCATGAAATTTCCTGTCATGTTCTCAAACCCTCTGTACATCTACATTTTATAAGTTACCTTCACCATGCAGTTTCATCACAGAAATAGAAACCCTAACTAAGACAGTTAATTTAGCTTCTCAAAATATCCTGGTCTAGGGATAGACAGACACTTCCCCAGTTAGGTCTCCATACTGTTTTTGCAGAAGACTGGCATTTGGTTCTCAACACCAGTGTGAAGCAGCCAACAATGCCTGTAACTCCAGCTCCAGGGGATTTGATGACCTTTTCTGGCCTTTGCAGGCAGAGTTGTTCATCTGCACACACACAGCCCCAATTAAAATAAAAATAATTTTTTCTATTAATTAATTTTCTTTCTTTCTTTTTATTTTATTTTTCGATAAAGGGTTTCTCTGTGTAGCTTTGTAGACCAGTCTGGCTTCAAACTCACAGGGATCTGCCAGCCTCTGCCTTCTGAGTGCTGGGAATAAAGACATGCACCACCACTACCCACTTTTAATTTATGTTTTACTTTCCAGTTCCAGTTAAAAAAAGTATTCTGCTCTAATCTGGACACTGGCGATGAACACCTTTAATCCCAGCACATGGGAGACAGAAGCAGGAAGATCTTTGTGAGTTCAAGGTCAGCATAGTCTACACAGTAAGTTCCAGGGCAGCCTGAGCTGCATAGTAAGATGCTGTCTCAAAATTAAAATAAAATAAAAAGTATTCTGGTCAAAAATAGCATATATTCCAGGCTACAATAATATTTTTAGCTACCTGTTTATGTTAATGATATCTTTATATGAATTTTAGATATCAGGTACCTATATGAAACTTGAAAGATAAGAACACAAAATGAAATTCAGTTTTGCAGAAACTTTTCTGGGAAATGGTTTTGTGCCTAAGTGGGTACATTCAGTTCAGCCCCTGGCCTTTGCTGTCTGTCACTAGCACCCATGAGCTTTCAGAATAAACGAGGTGTAGTCTATAATTCAGGATAACACTGAGGGCTAACTGAAGACTGACTGTCGGATAAGGGCAGAGAAATCTACCAGTTTGGAATATTTGTCTAAAATTTTTAACCTGACCTCGAGGTAGCAAAATGGAGATACACTTGATTTTTTTTCTGCTAAAATAATAAAATGTGAGAAAATAAGTCAAGAACGTCCTTTTCCTGCTAAGAGTACAGGACAGACAGATTTTAATCATATCTATTAAATGTAAGTAAGAGTAAAATCAAAAGATCTTGAACTGCATGATCTTTGAAAACACAGAATAGATGAATTCTGTTCAAGAGACATGAGGATAAAAAGGAGACTACTCGGCGCCTTTTGTTTTGTGGAGAAAGAGCTTTCCTTCATTAAGACTGACACTATTTAGAAAATCACAATGTCACCTCTAATCAGGGTACATTTTATCTGAGGGTAATCTGTGTGCACTTCAAAGATGTCTGTAAAGTGAGGCTGACTTCGTTTTGTCACTTGCATGAGGATAAAGCCGCTAGCAACTGTGTTTCAAATCCTTTCTTGATGAAAATTGTAGAAGCCATGAACAGAGAAAAAAATACTCCTTTTAAAAAGAAGACAAAGGTTTTGATAGTGTTAATATTATATCTGGAAACTTCTGTTCCAAATAGTTTCAGTTTAAGAAGAAAATGATTCAGAAACAAATTGCTATAGTTACATTTTTTCTATAAATAGAGGTAATGGCAATTCCAACTTTATAGGAGTGTTATGAAGATGGATTATCATTTTAAGTTAATATTAAGGAATGTAGAACAGTTCTTAGCACATAACTCATGTTATTATAAGTGCTTCTTAAGCACATAAGTATAATGATTTTTAGGATGCAGACTATTAGAGCTGGAATAAGTGAACGACGGTATACTGAGAATAGGACTGGTGACTAGTGGAACATGGAAGGGGCCCGGTCCATTTGTGTGATCAGAGCTGTGTCAACATCATCCAGTATGACACCCGATGATTTTCCTGAAGGCTGAAGATGCCTTCATTCTTCCACTGTCACGACTTTACCTGTCCTTGCTTGGTTTGAGCTTATTATTTCAGGCTTTTCTCTGTTTTTAAATCTCTTTTGCCAGAATTCATTGTGACTTTTAAACAATATATTTATTTGGGGGCCGAAGAGATGGCTCCATGGCTAAAAGCACCACCTGTTCTTCCAGAGGACTTGGGTTCAGTTTCCACCATCCACGTGGCAGCTCAGAACTGTCTGTAACTCTAGTTCTAGGGGACCCCAGCATCTTCACACAGACATGAATGCAGGCAAAACACCAATGTACATAAAAATAAAAAGTCCTACTTTATTTTAAACTGATTTTATTATGATACCCATCTAACTACCATGGCACAGTTGTAACTTGGACCTTCTTACTACAATCTATACTCACGAACACACACACACACAACATACATACACTCAACCATGCACATTATTACCCCTTACATGAATGTTGGACAAGTTTCTACCAATTTATACTTCTTAGTGCACAAAACTGATTTTCCCTCCATGCTTACTATTTTACTGAAAGAAATAAGGACGATTGAGAACACCTGCCATTTCTGAATCAGGTTTACATGTTCTGTGATAATTGTAACAAGTCACATTTGCATTAGGGTATGTAATCACAAAGTAGTTCTTAGAAATTATTAAATTTGATTCTTATAACATCTTTACATTAGCATTAATATTATTTGCCTTTTATCTGATGATGCTACAAGCAAGGGAGGCGTTATCTGTTGTTATCTGTTGCTATAATAACACCATGACTGAAAATAGCATGGAAAGGAAAGAGTTTATTTGCCATCCTATATCAATCACTAACTTAAAAGAAAATGCTCCATAAGCTTGCTTAAAGGCCAGTCATATGGAAACATTTTCTTATTTGAGGTTTCCTCTTCTCAGGTGACTACAGCTATTGTCAAGTTAACCAAAGCTAACCACTTAGAGAGAGTGGTTTACCTACCCTCAAGTTCACAGGAATTGTAGAGTTGTGAGTTGTGGTATTTAAGATATTTTCTAACTTATTTTGTCTTACTCAAGATTTCACTAGTAAGCTAAGATCAAGTAAGAGAAAATTAAAGATGTTTATCTGTATTTTACTTCTTTCTGCTAAGTTCTATTCTCTCTATTCATGCTTAAATACTAGGTTTGAATATTATTTAATTATTATGAATATCCTGAGTCTTCTGACTGTGGGATAAGCAGAATGTTGAAGAAGTCTTCCCATTTCTCACCTCCTGGTTATTCAACTACACTAGCCTGGTTGCTGATGTGAAGATGTAATTAAGATCACTGCTCAATTGACATTAAAATGGAGCAAATAGCCTGGCCCTTCTGTTTGGGTCCTCTGTAATCTCATTAGTCTTTAATGAGGACTGCCAAAGAGGAAGTAGACAGGAAAAAACAGAGGAGTTAAAAATGTGGTGAGTCAATGAATTATTTATTGCTGGCTAGAAGGCTGAGACAGCTGTATGGATGTTTGAGAAGCAATTCTGATACTAACCAATGGGCATAAACCCTGCCTACCAGTCGTAGCACTATCTTAAACCCTGGTTTTAGAATCATGAGAAAACTTAGTTTTTGTATGTCAAGACTCTGAGACGAATAGCTTGTAAAGCTCTTCTATAGTGTCAGCCAGTAGACCTATGGGAAAAAGAGAATTCTTGAAGTCTCGAAGTTATAACAACAGGCTTTAGAGCAAATGAACACAGTGGTGTCTATTTAAAGGCTGAAGTTGAAAGGAGGAATATGAGATCTTTCTTCCCAATGCTCTTCTCCTTTTTCTGAACACTGAGATAAGAAGGCGGTAGCCAACTCCAAAAAGCTCGTGGCTCCAGGAAATTCTAAATGGCTTCCTTTACATCATACCAGGAGAGCTTACTACTCCTTGAGCAACATTGGATTACCAAATTTGTAAGGAAAGAATCAACCATTCCAGAAAGTAATGCTTTGATACCATCAATAGTGATGACAGTACATACAAAATTGTCCACCTGCCATTTCATCTGCTTACACCTTAACCAGGGCCATAAATGTCTCTCCCTGGGCCCTCCATGATGTCAGAGTGCAGGTACAGTTTTCCATTTATGTGAGTCTAACTGATCCTCAAATATTTTACCAAAGGTTCCTATTTATTTAATGAAGCTGACAGAAAATATAGTCATGTATTAAGCACTGTGTATTGGACATTTTTCCAGAGTGGTAGTTCTAAGACTAGATGCTCTAAGTTGAAGCAAGCTGCCCAGGCTGCCCAGGAACCCATAAGTAGTGATTCTATTTCTGATGTGGTCTCATTGAGCACAACTGCAGGTAAGGCATGACTATGTCATGAGTACTGTTGTTACAGATACAATCAGTTAAAATCAGCTAATGCTGGAGTAGAATGAACCCCTACTCCAATTTTACTGGTGTTCTTATAGAAGGGGTACTTTGGGGCATCTCCACACAGGAAAACATTATCTAGTGATGACAGGTGAGATCAGGTCAATGCAGAAACAAAAGAACACTAACGACTGCCATCAAACCACAGTAACCGGGAGAGTGGTCTGCAAGCAGATATTGTTCCCAGAGGAGTCAACCCTCCTTAGTCTTTGTCTTCAACTCGAGAGCTCTGGAAATGTGAGACAGTGCATGTACATTGTTAGACACCCTGTTTGAGGTATTGTGGAATAGTGGTTACATAGTAGGTGAGGTCAGAAACTTTCCCAACTATCCATCATTGTAGTTAAAAATAGATGAACTGCAGTGCATCCTTCCATCAGCCCTGGGATGCTGACCTCTGTAGCAAAACTTTTTGACATTACCAAGCTGTTCTATAATCTGCGTCATCTTTGAGCCTTTTCCAGATCAGGTCTACCTATAGAATTGTATAGTCATCATGTACCCAGAAGTGCTATAATAGAAGGACATCAAATGGCCTATGTTAGCATAAGAATATGACTCACTAATGCGAGGTGGGCCAAATGTCTGAGGAACACTTTATTGCTGTCATAAAAACAATTAAGTACAACCTCATGAAATATTTTCAAAGAATCACCATAATTTTATGAGCAAGCACAGAAATGGTTTTTTAAGTTAGCAAAAACTCCCTATTCCTTTATTTCAGCACAAAAGTTTAGAATAGAAAAAAATACTCAAGATTATACTTTTTCCTCTACATAATAGCATTTGTTTGTTCAATGACAAAGGAAAGAAGTATGATTAACAACATGTGTCAGTCAAATTGAGCATTATTACACTGAACAAAATATGATTCCTCTCAACCATACTTTGACCAACCTTAAGAGTCAGTGTTTCGCCACCATTGAGCTCATCAAAACATTTTTCAAGCTAAGTACACAAACTAATAGCAGCGTGTAAAACTTTCTAACATTCCAGGTCTTCCTCAAAACTGGAATCCTGTCATTGACACTGTCTTTCAATACTTATTTATTATAAAAATGTATACAAAAAGTGAAAACAAAACAACATGAAAGAGTCAGTGTTTAACCACAGAGAAGAGACCAAAATTGAAGGTTTGGGGACATGCATTCCATGCCCAATTTCTTGACCTTCTTCGTGAGTTCTCCATCTGACTTCACTATCCGTGAAGGAAGATCATAAATCCTACTACACTCTTCCCTACAAGGTTATGGTGAAGCATTGGTGCATGCTCTTTGAAAAGCTCATTCAACATTTTCCCGAGGAAACCCAAAGCTATTTCTGTGAGTGTGTGAGAAAACTGAAACTCACCTGTCACTGTGGCTTCTGAGACATGGGTTTTTGAGATCATTTGCTATCTGAATTCGGTTAAGTAGAGGAGACAGGAAGGGTGTGAAGGCAGGAGAGGGCGGGAACAGCAACTGGCTGGGCTGGATCGAGGCACTGATACCATAGGAGACAGGAAGGATGACTTGACAATTATGCAGTCTAATATTCAGTTCTAGCTACTTACATTAATGTATAATTTTTGCCAAGTGTTGGCGCTAGAGTGATTATATGTCTTTGTTATGTATATGACTATGTTAACCTATATTTAATTGTGTGCATATATGTAGGTATAGATATGCAAATACAGATACTTAAAGCTTAAAGAAAGCGACCCTGTGTAACAAATAATTTTTATAATGATTGGGGCAATATTGGAAATGTGTACATATGTTTTCCAGCTTGGAAAGATTTATCTAGCAGTATTTACCTCCACATTGCCTAAATTGCATTCATAGAATCAGAGCTTTAATAAACCCCTAAAATTTAGAGTTGTGATAAGAAATCCAAATAAGATACAAGGGGGCAGATTGGTCTAAAAAAAAACTCATTATAAAATCTTACTCATTCAATGACAGACTTTTGAGATCCCCAAGGAGGGTCTCACCCTCCCTGGGGAATGATGTGGGGATTGGGTGGTGGGCTTGGGAGTTGTGAGGAGGGGTGAAGAGGGAGCTGGGACTGACATGTGAAACATTCACGTTTCTAATTTAAATGAAAGCATATATTGAGAAAAAAACTTACTCATTCTTTAAGGTTCCATTATTTCTCCTTTGAAGTGATTCAGACCTTCCATTTCCCCCTAGTCTATGCTCTCTGTACAAGACCTATTCATCACATCACAATTCAAACTTAACCTATTGTTTCTCCCCTAACTTGCATGAAGCTTTTGAGGTTTGGCCTTGACACCATGGCAAAGACTGAACAGGGCAAGAACTGGCAAGTGGTTATCTCTCTTCTGCTCAAGCCAGCAGCCTGGAGCTCAGAGGTGCCTGGTGAACACCATTGATTCCACTGAACTCTGTGTGTGTTTGTGGAATGTCAGCTTGTCTTTAACTTCTGTCAAGTCTCCTGTCTGCCCCTAGTCACATGCTGTGACATCATATCCCAAACTTCATGGTTTTTTTTCCTATGAACTGAACTACTCAGAGTCCCTAACATCAGGTCTGACCAGAGCCAGTGTCAAGTACTGTTGACCGACTGAGTGGACACCTACAGATTGTGCTATTGTGTCAGGGTCTGTAGTATGATTCTATTGTCCGATGTTGAATTTTAATGCGACTCTGAGCAATGTTTAGCTTTCCAGCTGCTGTTAAGTCTCTGTCTGTAAGCATAAGCTTAATATAGAATTACAGACATGGTTACACCTTCTAGGTTGGCTGAAGACAAAATGAGATAATGCAGGTGATGTACAGTTATTCTTATGGTTTTACTATTGTCTGATGGTTATGACTGCAATTAGAGCAAGTACTATTTGTGTTTATGTCCTCAGAGTTGAGCATAATGCACTCCAATTTGACAATGGGCAATTTTGTATTGAATAAGGGGCAGTTTCATGGCTGAAATTTTATAATGGCTTTTCTTGCCCATTCGTATTCATTTCTCTGCACTGGCTTTAGCCCATGAAAATTCCCAAACCTCATCTGAATAGTTTTTAAGAAACTCATACAAAGCATCGTAGTAGATGTTATAGAATTTTAGTTAGGGGCTGGAGAGCATCTCCTCTAATCACTTTCAAGTTAGAAAGGTTTGAAGGACTGTATCATCAGGACTGGAAAAAGAAACTACAGCGTGAAGTGTCAGAAACACTTTCAGGGCAGTACTGTGGAGCCGACCTAAACAAGATTGACTGTTACTGTTGTGTTAAGTCAACCTTGCTACTGACAGTGGTGAACCATCATTGTGAATTTTACCCTAAAACCATACTAATGCTTCCAACTACATCCACAAAATAGATGCCCAGAATCACCCTCTCATCTTCTCATTTAACTAGCTTTAAAGTATGTTTTTGAATGTGTGTGTGTGTGTGTGTGCGCGTGTGTGTGTGTGTGTGTGTGTGTGTGTGTCTGTGTGTGGTGTGTGTGTGTGTATACTGTGTGCAATTACTTCCAGATGCCAGAAGAAAGAAACATGTCCAGTGGATCTGGAGTTATGGTTGATTGTCAGTCACCTGGCATGGGTGCTGGGAACTGAACTCGTGTCCTTTGGAAACATATGCCCTCTGGAAGAACAGTAAATGCTTTTAATCACAGAATCCATCAACCTATCCACCACTGCAGTATATTTAAGTATTGATAGGGAAGCATGATTGTTTACAGAGTTGAAGGTAAGTCAGCATGCTGGAATAGAGGAAGTGGGAGAAGAGGCACTCATGGAGTGTGACAGGGCATAGCTGTGTGAAGCCTATGGAGGTGGACATTAAATATCCAAAATAACTTCCCAAACTCATATTTTAAAACTTAGTTTTGGACATGTTGACATTAAAATGTGTGCATTTAGGAAGCTATCAGGCCACGAGGGTAGATCCTTCCTGATTGTGATAGTGTCATTATAAAGACACATG
Source organism: Mesocricetus auratus (assembly GCF_017639785.1). Lineage (NCBI taxonomy): Eukaryota > Metazoa > Chordata > Mammalia > Rodentia > Cricetidae > Mesocricetus > Mesocricetus auratus. Next base: position 18,703,254 of record NW_024429202.1, read on the forward strand.
AGAGAGGGTCCCTGTACCTTTCTGCCATCTGAGTACCTCTGTACCCTACCCAGCTACAGCATCCACTGATACCTTGATCTTGGTCTTTCCTGCTGAATTGTTAAGTAAAATTACATTTTTTAAATAAGCTTATCGTAGTAGCTGTCCCTCTGGCATCATCAGGTAAACAGGCCAGCTTCCCGGCCTGTGTTCCAGAGCCTGCAGATCGCCTGGGAACTGCACAGAGCTCCCAATCCCGGCGGGAGCCAAGCACCCCAGACTCCAGATCTTCTCTCCCATCAAAGAGACCAGGAAACTACAGGAGCCAGGGAGACCAGGGGAGTAGCTGTTCCGGATCAGGTACAACAGGACCCAGCATAGGGTCCAGGGGACCAGGTAGGAGGCTAAGCGCCCCAGATTCCTGTTCTTCTTCTCTACCCACGGACCAGCATATGGACAAGGCATAGAAGAACCACCAGATTACTGGACTTACTAGCACCCACCAAAAGGGAACTCTGGTCCCCAGACCAGGAAGGGGCTCTTTCTGCACCCACTAAAAGAAGAGATGGGAAAGAGACAATACAAAAACAGAGTCAGCAACAGAAAAACAAATATGACACCGCCAGATTCTAGAGACTCCACACCAGCAAGACCCCAATATTCCAACGCGAAGGAAGCAGAAGAGAACGACCTTAAAAGCACTTTCATGAAAATGATAGAGGCCCTAAAAGAGGATATTGGAAAATCCCTCAAAGAAATGGAAGAAAAAACAAACCAAAAAATGCAAGAAATGGAAGAAAAAACAAACCAAAAAATGCAAGAATTGGAAGAAAAAACAAACCAAAAAAGGCACGAAATGGAAGAAGAAATGAAGCAAAAAATGCAAGAAATGGAAGAAAAAGCAAAGCAAAAAATGCAAGAATTAGAAGAAGAAACATACCAAATAAGGCAGGAAATGGAAGAAGAAACAAAGCAAAAAATGCAAGAAATGGTAGAAAAAACAAAGCAAAAAATGAAAAAAATGGAGGAGGAAACAAACCAAAAAAGGCAGGAAATGGAAGAAGAAACAAAGCACAAAATCCAAGAAATGGAACAAAAAGCAAACCAAAAAATGCAAGAAATGGAAGAAAGAACAAACCAAAAAATTCATAAAAGGCAACAAACGGACGAACAGATAAACAGAAAATTGCAAGAAGCAATGCAAACGCTGCAAGGGTTGAAAACTGAAATAGAGACACTAAAAAAAACACAATCTGAAGAAAGGCAGAAAATAGAAAAGCTGGACAAACAGTCAGGCACTACCAATACAAGCATTACCAACAGAATAGAAGAGATGGAAGAGAGAATCTCAAGTGTTGAAGATACATTAGGAGAAATGGATTTATCAACCAAAGAAAACCTTAAATCCAACAAATCCTTAACACAAAACATCCAGGAATTATGGGACACCATGAAAAGACCAAACCTAAGAATAATAGGTATAGAAGAAGGAGAAGAAATCCACCTCAAAGGGGCAGAAGGCATATTCAACAAAATCATAGAAGAAAACTTTCCCAACCTTAAGAAAGACATGCCAATGAAGGTACAAGAAGCCTACAGAACACCAAATAGAGTGGACCACAAAAAAAATCCCTCGCCACATAATAATCAAGACCCCGAACATACAGAATAAAGAAAGAATATTAAGAGCAGCTAAGGAAAAAGGTCAAGTAACATATAAAGGCAGACCTATCAGAATTACACCTGATTTCTCCATGGAAACTCTGAAAGCCAGAAGGTCCTGGATAGATATTCTACCTACACTAAGAGACCATGGATGCCAGCCCAGACTACTATACCCGGCAAAGCTCTCAATCACTATAGACGGAGAAAACAAGATATTCCATGACAAAACTAGATTCAAGCAATATGTGTCCACTAACCCAGCCCTACAGAAAATTTTGGAAGGAAAACTCCAACCCAAGGAAGCTAACTACAACCAGAAAAACATAAGCATTAGAGAATCCCTCTCTACCAACAGCCAAAAGAACAAAGGGGCGAAATTCCACCCATAATTCCACCAACAACAACCATCGCAAATCGAAGAAGGATGAGCAATCAATGGTCATTAATATCCCTCAATATTAACGGCCTTAACTCACCCATAAAAAGACACAGACTAGCAGAATGGATTCGAAGACAGAACCCTTCCTTCTGCTGCATACAAGAAACACACCTCACCCTCAAAGACAGACATTACTTGAGAGTTAAAGGTTGGGAAAAAATTTTTCAATCAAATGGACCCAAGAAACAAGCAGGGGTAGCAATCCTAATATCTAACAAACTAGACTTTAAAATAAAATCAATCAAAAGAGATGAAGGAGGTCATTACATACTCATCACAGGTGAAACCCACCAAGACGAAGTGTCTATCCTGAACATCTATGCCCCCAATACAAAGGCATCCACATTCGTTAAAGAAACATTATTAGAACTTAAATCTCATCTAAAGCCCCACACAGTTATAGTGGGAGATTTCAACACACCACTCTCACCACTAGACAAGAATACCAGACAGGAACTCAACAAAGAAGCAAAGGGTCTAATAGAAGTAATGACCCAACTGGGATTAACAGATATCTATAGAACATTTCATCCACATAAAAAAGAATATACCTTCTTCTCACCACCACATGGAACCTTCTCAAAAATCGACCACATACTTGGCAACATATCAAACCTCAGCAGCTACAAAAAATTGGAATAACTCCATGCATCTTATCAGACCACCATGCCTTAAAATTAGAATTCAACAACAACACAAATTGCAGAAAACCTACAAACTCATGGAAATTGAATAAGGCTCAACTGCACCATCCCTGGGTCAAAGAGGAAATAAAAAAAGAAATTAAAGACTTCCTCGAATTCAATGAGAATGAAGACACAACATACCCAAACCTATGGGACACTTTGAAAGCAGTGCTACGGGGGAAGTTCATAGCACTAAGTGCTCACATGAAGAAACAGGAAAACAGTTATACCAGAGAATTAACATCACAGCTAAAAGCTCTAGAACACAAAGAAGCACACTCCCCCAGGAGGAGTAGACGCCAGGAAATAATCAAATTGAGGGCTGAAATCAACAAAGTAGAAACCAGGAAAACAATACAAAGAATCAATGCAACGAAGAGTTGGTTCTTTGAGAAAATCAACAAGATAGATAAACCTTTGTCCAAACTTACCAAACAGCAGAGAGTGAACACGCAAATTAACAAAATCAGAAATGAAAAGGGGGACATAACAACAGACTCTGAGGAAATCCAGAGAATCATTAGGTCATACTTTGAAAACCTGTACTCCACAAAATTCGAAAATTTAAAGGAAATGGATGACTTCCTGGACAGCTATCATTTGCCAAAACTAAATCAAGAACAGATAAGCAATTTAAATAGACCTATAACCCCTATGGAAATAGAAGCTGTCATCAAAAGTCTCCCAACCAAAAAAAGCCCAGGTCCAGATGGCCTCAGTGCAGAATTCTACCACAAATTCAAAGAACAGCTTATACCAATTCTTCTCAAAGTGTTCCACACAATAGAAGCAGAAGGGTCTTTGCCAAACTCGTTCTATGAGGCTTCAATAACCTTGATCCCCAAGCCACACAAAGATACAACCAAGAAAGAGAACTTCAGACCAATATCCCTCATGAACATTGATGCAAAAATACTCAATAAAATACTGGCAAATCGGATCCAAGAACACATCAAAACAATCATTCACCACGATCAAGTAGGTTTCATCCCAGGGATGCAGGGATGGTTCAACATACGAAAATCCATCAACGTAATCCACCATATAAACAAGCTGAAAAACAAAAATCACATGATCATCTCACTAGATGCTGAAAAAGCCTTTGACAAAATCCAACACCCCTTCATGATAAAGGTCTTGGAGAGATCTGGGATAACAGGGACATACTTAAACATAATAAAAGCCATATACAGTAAACCAACAGCCAACATCAAACTAAATGGACAGAAACTCAACGCAATTCCTCTAAAATCAGGAACAAAACAAGGCTGTCCACTCTCTCCATACCTTTTCAACATGGTACTTGAAGTTCTAGCTATAGCCATACGACAACAAAGGGGGATCAAGGGGATACAAATTGGGAAGGAAGAAGTCAAACTTTCACTGTTTGCAGACGATATGATAGTTTATATCAGTGACCCAAAGAACTCTACCAGGGAACTCTTACAGCTGATTAACACCTTCAGCAAAGTGGCAGGTTACAAGATCAACTCAAGAAAGTCAGTAGCCCTACTATATACAGATGATAAAAGGGCTGAAAGAGAAATCAGAGAAACATCACCCTTTACAATTGCCACAAACAACATAAAATACCTTGGGGTAACGCTAACCAAACAAGTGAAAGACCTGTATCGTAAGAACTTTGAATCTTTAAAGAAAGAAATTAAAGAAGCCCTCAGAAAATGGAAAGATCTCCCATGCTCTTGGATAGGTAGGATCAATGTAGTAAAAATGGCAATCCTGCCAAAAGCAATCTACAGATTCAATGCTATCCCCATTAAAATCCCAGCACAATTCTTCACAGACCTTGAAAGAACAATAATCAATTTTGTATGGAAAAACAAAAGACCCAGGATAGCCAAAACAACCCTGTTCAACAAGGCAACGTCCGGAGGCATCACTATCCCTGACCTCAAGCTCTATTATAGAGCTATAGTCCTGAAAACAGCTTGGTATTGGCACAAAAATAGACAGGCAGACCAATGGAATCGAATTGAAAATCCGGGTATTAACCCACACACGTACGAACATCTGATCTTTGACAAAGAAGCTAAAAATATACAATGGAATAAAGAAAGCATCTTCAACAAATGGTGCTGGCATAATTGGAGACTGGCATGTAGAAAAATGCGGATCGATCCATGTTTATCGCCATGCACAAAACTTAAGTCCAAGTGGATCAAAGACCTCAACATAAATCCAGCCACACTGAACCTCTTAGAAGAGAAAGTGGGTGGTACCCTTGAACGAATTGGTACAGGAGACAGCTTCCTGAACATAACACCAGTAGCACAGACAGTGAGATCAACAATTAATAAATGGGACCTACTGAAACTGAGAAGCTTCTGTAAGGCAAAGGACACAGTCAGCAAGACAAAAAGGCAGCCCACAGAATGGGAAAAAATATTCACTAATCCCACATCTGACAGAGGGTTGATCTCCAAAATTTACAAAGAACTCAAGAAGCAAGTCTCCAAAACAGCAAAGGACCCAATTAAGAAGTGGGCTGCAGAACTAAATAGAGAGTTTTCAATAGAGGAGTCTAAAATGGCTGAGAGGCACTTGAGAAAGTGCTCAACATCCTTAGCCATCCGGGAAATGCAAATCAAAGCAACTCTGAGATACCATCTCACTCCTGTCAGAATGGCTAAAATCAAAAACACCAATGACAATTTATGCTGGAGAGGATGTGGTGAAAGGGGGACACTCCTCCATTGCTGGTGGGAGTGCCAACTGGTTCAGCCACTTTGGAAAGCAGTATGGAGATTCCTCAGAAAAATGGGAATAAACCTACCACAAGACCCAGCAACTGCACTCTTAGGCATATATCCAAAAGATGCCCATTCATATAACAAAGATGTCTGTTCCACTATGTTCATAGCAGCTTTATTTGTAATAGCCAGAACTTGGAAGCAACCTAGATGTCCCTCACCCGAAGAATGGATAGAGAAAATGTGGTACATCTACACAATGGAGTACTATTCAGCAGAAAAAAATAATGGAATCATGAGATTCGCAGGCAAATGGATGACACTAGAAGAAACCATCCTGAGTGAGGTAACCCAGTCACAAAAAGAGAAACATGGCATGTACTCTCTCATATATGGATTTTAGACATAGATCTGGGGAGTGCCAGCCTACAATCCTATTGCCAGAGTGTCTGGGAAACAGAAACTTCATTTACTGGCTGGTTAAGTACTGAGCTGAACTCAAGAAAGCCAGTATCAGAGAGGGAGGACTGATGATCAAAGGGATTAAGACTGGGCTGGTTGAACCCCCAGAAACAGCTGACCAGACAAAGGTTAACTCTTGAATCCCAGGCATCAGCCTGGGAATCCAGCATGGGACTGATCAAGACCCCCTGAATCTGGGTGTCAGTGAGGAGGCCTAGGTAATCTATTGAGCCTTGGACAGCAGATCAGTACCCATCCCAAGTATACACACGGTCTCTGGACTCCCATAGAACAATGTGAGGTGCACTCTCACCCTGAACTCTTGGGGAAGGGTCTAGGCCCTGCCCTATATGAAATGACAGACTATGGACACCCCCATGGAGGGCCTCACCCTCCCTGGGGGAAAGAGGGGATAACGGGGGGGATGGGGGGGATGGCACGGGAGGAGGGGAGGGAAAGGGAGAGGGACCTCGTACTGACTTGTGAAGCAACCTTGTTTCTTATCTAAATTTAAAATGGAAAATAAAAAAAATATTAATAAAAAAAACTTGAAAAAAAATAAATAAGCTTATCACCAAATCTTGTTATTGAAGCCTAAACAAAGAAAGAAAAGGAGAGGGAACAGGAAGGAAGGAAGGAAGGAAGGAAGGAAGGAAGGAAGGAAGGAAGGATGGATGGAAGGAAGGAAGGAAGGAAGGAAGGAAGGAAGGAAGGGTGAAGGGGCATTGGGAATTACATACTAGAATAACTTATTCCAAGGAAATTCCTTACAGCCAGCAGCTTAATTACCTGATTTTAAATGAGATTAATAGTTGAGGGAAGGGAAGGGCTGGGTGACTTGAAAGACATCTGAACTCTAATCCTAGAGAAAAAGCATGTTTGGTCCAATTGATTCATTTAACAAAGATTCAAAGATCACAGAGATCATCTCTCAGAAGTAGTTCCTCCTAGAACAGAAGCTGTTGAAGCTGGGAGAATTTTGCATATCATGCCTCCTGGTGGGTCACTTTGCTGCTAGTTACCAATGGGACACTATCTTTCACTAGTCTAAGATCTGTGTCTACCTCAATGGAGACAAACAGCTCTGAATTTCTTCCTTTGAGGGAAAAAGGCATTGGCCTGCTGTGAAATTCTTTGAAATCAGATACAGGTTTTTCTTTTTGGACCAGCTTAGATTTCACCAGGATTTACTGCACTCTTGAAAATGCTGTTACTAAGGGATGATTTTACTCTCCTTAGAGAAGGAATGAAACTTACAGTTCAACATTTTCATATAATTTTAAGATAATATGCACATGTTGAATGAAACAAAGCCAGAAACTACAAATAAGATAATAAAAATATTCTGGATCAATTGGTTATAGATTTACACGCCATTTATTGGATCATTGTAAGTAACTGCTATAAATCTAATACTTGCATGTCACCAAGATTCACACAATGAAGGCTGCTAGTTACATTCTGTTACTGTAGTAAAATACCATGGCCAAAAGCAACTTAGGAGGGAAAATTTTATTTTAGATTGTGGTCAGGGGCATGGACCCTCATGGCACAGAAAGGATGGCATGGGAGCAGGCATGGGTGTAGAAGCAGGAAGCTGGCTGAATGGGAAGTGAAGAGAAAGAACAGGAAGTGAGTCTATAAACCCTCAAAACTCCCCCCTCCTCGTGATGTATCCCTCTAGTAGGGCACTATCTCCTAAAATGTCCATAACCCCACCCCCAGCAGTCCACCCCCAAGCAGTGCAATTAATGAGGAACTAAGTGTTCAGATACATAAGCTTATGGGAAATATTTATCATTTAAACCCCATGAAGCCTCTTGGAGTTTCAGGTCTCCACAGGATGAGAAATCATTTTCTACTTTTTATTGGTTGTCTAGCTTACTGCCATTTGTATAGTGACTTTAGTGTATTGTTGAGGCATTTAAAATGTTATCTTATTTAAATTTTATGACAACTTCGGTGTGGTGATTACAGATACTTCTTCCATTTTCTAGTCAAAGAGAATAAATTTTAGAGAAGCTAAATGATGACCAAATTCAGACAAACATTATGGAATTTGAATTTCAGCCCAGGCATTCTTATCTGTCATTTTGTTCTGTTAACCTCACAATGTGTGTATACATGCGTATGAACACATATGCAGACTCTTAGGCCATACAATGCATATTCCCTGGAAACTTGCCCTTTTCAATTGGTGATTGAATTTCTTTATGTCATGAAGTGTTTCTGTGACATAACTTTGAGATATGGCATGGTCTGACAGAGTTTCCCAAAAATTTAAAGTTTAAATATTAATAAAATTATTTTATGAATACCATTATCATAAACACAATGGTTTTCTAGAAGCAGATTGCTTAGTCAAATTGTGAGCATGTTTTGAAGGCTTTTGGTGTAGAGTAGACAAGCTGCCCTAAAGTAGTGGTTCTCACCCTTCCTAATGCTTCGACTTCTTAATATAATTCCTCATGCTATGGTGACCCCTAATTATAAAATTATCCCATTGCTACTTCATGACTGTAATTTTGCTATTGTTATGAATTGTAGTAAACACCTGATATGCGGGATATCTGATATGCAGCAAAAGGTACAATCCACAGGTTGAGAATCACTGTTCTAAAGGATTTTGGTTCTTATCATCCACTGTATTTGTCCATAAACTTGTATTAAAAGACAGCCATGCTTATTTATGTATGCATTCTTTTGTTCTGCAACAGCAGAAATTACTGACTACAATAGAGACTGCATGGCCCATAATGCTGAAAATATTTGCTACCAGGTCTTTCACATGGTGGAATTATAATTTTCAGTCTTAATTCCATATTGTAAAAGCATAAATTTTCCTTCTTCCAGCCAGGCTTGGAAATTAATGTATAAATGAGTAGATTAATGGATAGAAGGCTAAATAGATGTATACATACTCAAAGTCTGGCATAGTAAATTAATATTTTTTTTTTTGGTTTTTTTCGAGACAGGGTTTCTCTGTGGCTTTGGAGGCTGTCCTGGAACTCGCTCAGTAGACCAGGCTGGTCTCGAACTCACAGTGATCCGCCTGCCTCTGCCTCCCGAGTGCTGGGATTAAAGGCGTGCGCCACCAACGCCCGGCTGTAAATTAATATTTTTATATAGAAAAATATTTGTGTTTCCTGGCCTTAAAGTAAGTCACTCTTTACTTAATATTTTGCTTTCTGGGTTCTTAATAATTTGAATATATTTATGCTTAATTGATATCTATTTTTCTTTTTAATCTGTCTTTTGTTGTATATATGGTACCTTTGATATATAAGCTTTAATTATTTTGTTATGAAGTCTGTCAATTTTTTAAATGATTTATTTATTTTTACTTTATGTGCCTTGATGTTTGACCTGCATGTATGTCTGTGTAAAGGCATTGGTTCCTTTGGAACTGGAATCACAGACAGTTGTGAGCTGCCATGTGAATGTTGGGAATTGAACCCAGGTCCTCTGGAAGAGCAGATAGCGCTCTTCACTGCTGAATCATTTCTCTAGCTCTAAGTCTGTAAATTTATTTAGTTTTAAAACTGAGACCTTTTATTGTTTGAGAATTATGGATACACATGCAATGCGTTTTTTAAAAAGATGCACCCCACATTCCTTCCCTCCAGACCCTCCTTCTCCACTGCCTTTTGATCTCAAATGTGCTCTTTTAAAAAGCTCGCTAAGTCCACATAGTACTGCTTGCATACAACCGCATAATTATCTCAGCATTATTGGTGAGCTAGTCATCACAATTCTTCTGTGTGGTGCTAAATTCTGATTTACAATAGTATTTTTCTATGATAGTTTACTTGTTACTGTTTTCATGCTGCTCACTAAATTTCCTAGGTTTTAATTGGTGAAAGTTATTTTTATTGAAAAGTGCTTACCTTTCCTACCCTATGTGTTAAACTGAATAAACATGCAGATCATGCTATGAAATTTAATGCAGATTTCCACTGATAATTATTACAAAACCTGAGTTTGAGAGTGCTGGAAACAAATATTCTTGCTGCCACACAAAGAAATAGATGAGCAAAGAGAAAGCAACTCGGCAAGGTAGTTTCTGATCTAAGTAGGGTTAGCAAGCACACCAAGCAGGGACAGGAAGGTTAGTTCTCATAACACTGATGGTGACTGTGTCTTTTCCCCATTGACTGGGGGCTGACCTCACTGTGTTTAGGAATTGGCTAATTTTTAAAAAGGAGGCCCAATGGAAATGAAGGAAAGAGACAAGAGGTCTGCCACTCCAGGGCATCAAGTTCTGGGAATGTGGCATGGGCATTTGTACTAACTAAAGTTTTACTAGGTGGGGGAGATTAAAATATTTGTGTAAAAGTTTTAAAAGGTAGGGGAGATTTATGGAATACTGGCCCTTGGTGGGCTAACTGCCTTTGATTTAAAACAAATTTTTAGAACAATTGAAATACTTGCATATAAAATATTCTCAGATACTAAAACCCTTTTTATAGTGTGTGTGTGTGTGTGTGTGTGTGTGTGTGTGTGTGTGTGTGAATGAATGTGTGATCCTGTGCCTGCATATGTATCTGGAAGCTGGAGAACAGCCTCAAGCAACAGCCTCAGGTGCCATAGGCTTTGCTTTTTGAGACAATATTTTTGACTGACCTGAAGCTCACCATGTAGGCTAGGCTGGCTGGCAAGCAATTTCCAGGGACTAATAAATTCTTGGTGTCTGTTACTGACATCCAAGATGAGATTAAATCAGATGGCAGGGATAAATCTGATGCTGGCAATGAGGAACAGTGGAGAACAAATCATCCCACGGTAATCAGATGGTTAATGTCCTCAGAGAATACTGTTCAGAGACAAAAAGGGAATTGTCATACTTGAAGTCTTTCTGGGCTTGGTAGCACTTGCCTGTGAACACAGTTTAGGAACCTGGAGCAGAAGGCTAATCTAAGCCTCTTGGCAAAGACCCTGTCTCATAGCAATGAGATGATGTGGCTTGGGCCAGCCCGTCCAGAAGTAACTAGAGCTGAGAGGTTATATAGAAAAATTCTTATGCTCTGTGTAAAGAAAAAATGAGTTTTGTCTATCTGATGGGCCCAGGACCCTGCTTTGACAATTCTGCAGCCATGACAGGGTTCAGAAAAGACATAGCAGGATATAGCCCCCTGACTCAGCGGGATGTGCCGTGCCCATGACCTTGCCCAACCTTGCCCTAGTTACTGAAAAAAAACCACAAGATATCCACCATATGGTAAAAGAACCAATCAGAGGCTAGGCTAGCAGGCTCTGGGCCATTTTACTAATAAGGATGGAATGTAGTAATCACAGCAACCACTACCAGACGTAGTAGTTTTCCCACGGCTGTGGTTAGGACAGGTACCCTCACCCCAGAATTGCACTAGTCTTGAGACTGTTACTATGCAACTTGCAGGCCCCCAGACTTCCCTTGGTCTATGCTCATTAAATGCCCTGCCTCACTGAAGCTCAGGGTCTCTTCTGCTCCATCACAGCACTAGAGGAACGAGAGACCAGAGTTCGAACTCAAATTAAAAAGACTGCTTTTTCATTGGATCTAGTCTCCCGGTGGTCTCTGGGGGTCCAGACTTTGGGCACAACACCAACAAATAGTACAAAACTTGTGTTTAGGACAAGGAATTCAAGACTTGTGTGCAAATGTTATAACCAAACTCCCTCTGTTAATGCAAAGGCTTCCTGCTTCATTCCCAGAGTTTGATGGTCTGGAGTTGTGACCCCTTTTTTTCTCTTGCCTCCTTTTTTTCCTATATGCCGATTCTTTTAAGACTAGCCATCCAACAAGAACTTAGACCCCAGTCAATGGGGGAAAGACACAGTCAACACTGCAGCAGGAACAAAAATTAAGTGTACCTCCCAGATCATGTTCGCTCTTTGATGCTCACCCTCTTGATCAGAAAAAAAGCTCTCCTTGTCCAGTCACTTTAGTTAGAGTGGTGGTTTCTCCCTTTGTGACCTCCCACTTATTCTAACACCCAGTAGTAGCCTGACACTAACTGAATATGTTCTAACCTTGGATCACACTTGTGTTTTGTTTATATTGGACCCAGGCATAGATCACCTCAAAATGAGAGTTAAGACAATGAGTGGGGAACAAATATATTCTAGACAAATAGTTGTGCTCATCTCTATGACTCTCAGTCTATTGAAACCACCTACAGAGAAAGTAGAATTTGCCCCAGGAACCTGCTGCAAGAAGAAAATGTGGCCCTGAGGGAAACCAGAGGAGGAACTTGTCTCCTGAAGAAAGATTCACCAATTGAAAAATTACCTTGAAGGTGAGTGACTTAGAGGTGAGACATGGGGGGACAGGGAATCACACCTTGGCTGGATGGCTTAGGTCTGCTCCTTTCTTAAAGTCTATTGAAGTTTCCCCTTTGTGTTAGTGTCAGGTATTGGATGAGGAGGGGGGCTGTAGAGAATAGTGGATTGTTGGAGAGTGGAGAATTTATTATAGTTGGCAACCTTTGTTCTGGTGGAAGCCTCACCCCTGCTCCTGGCATCCATATACCCAAAGAGTCTGGAATGTTTTGGTGGAAGTTCCACCTTAAGCCCCCTCCCCTATTTTTCTCCAAACCCTGCTGCATCTCAGAAATCTGGCCAAATGATGACCCCTCCTTGAGAGATGCTCAGGACCACTCCCACAGGGTATTTACACTGCCTCCCAGAAAATAGATGCATGGTTTTCCAATCTCTCTTTCCCATCTTCTCTCTTGGGGTCTGGAAAGCCCTCTGGTAACATTGTATGCATTAAACATTGTATCCGTTAAATATTGTATCCATTAAACATGGGATTTTCTAATTCGATTTGATTTTGTCTGATTTGGATTGTTATGTCAGAGGAGAAGCTTATCCTGGTACAGAAACTTTTCAACCTCCTGGACAGAGACAGAGGGTAACAACAGCTTGACATGTTTTGAAGAGATTCTGAGCTCATGTGGCAGAAGTGGGAATCTGTCCTAAACTTTCTGAGAACATGGAAAGTTTACAACAAGAACCTGTAGCAGGCGTTCTGATCCCCAGGGGGAGGCAGGGAAGAGGTGAGATGTGGCACCGGCAAGTCTGCTGGTTAAAGATGCACAGACAATGCAGGGTAAGGGTGACTGTCAGCATCTACCAAAGCGGGGAGAGCTATGGTGAAGCAGTTACCAAATAATTTACAGTCTTAGGTTAGTACCCCAAATGTGAACTAAGGGGACACAGTGTCTCTTTGTCTCTCTCTCCGCAAGGTGGCCATATTGAATAAATCTCCTTTTTCTACTCTTTACTACTTAAAAAAACCCTAAATTTCATTTGCAGACATCTGCTATGTGATAAAGTGCATCAGAACTTACTCTTAACTGTAAGTGCTCCTCTGTCCCCCCTTCCCCCGCTCCTCTCAGCATCTGGTAAAGCAAACTACATTTCTTCTTTCAACTTCTATGAGATCAGCCCTCATTCATTCAACATATAAGATCACGGGGCATTTGTTTTTTATGAGTCTAGTCCATTTCACGTCATAAAATCATCTCCATTTATTTTCATGTACGTCCTTGAAGAATACAGGGTTTATTTTGTGGTTATTATTCCATTTTGTATATGCACCACTGTTTTTTTTTTTTTATTTGTTCAAGATGAGGGAGAGGGAATGAATGTTCCCATTTCTTGGCTGCTGTGGACAGTGTTGCAATCATCATGGGCATGCAGATGTCTCTTTGATACACTGATTCCATGTCTTTGGATACATCCCCAGTAGTAGGGTTGCTGGATGCTGTGGCAGTTCTGGCTTTTAGTTTTTGAGGAAACTGCTTACTTTTTGCCAAAACGAGGGTACCAATTTCCATTCCCATCGATAATGTCCAAAAGTCCCCTTTTCTAACATTCTCACTGGCATTGTTTACCCTTTACCATTTTCTACAGCAACTCTCTCTTCTTGCTGAATTGACAAAGTTTCTCATTGTGTTTTTTCTACTTATATTTCCCTGGTAATAAGTGATGTTGAATTTTTTTAATCTCCTGGCCACTCATATTTCTTCCTAAAAACAAAACAGAACAAGAACTACAGGGGGGTGGGGTGGGGAGATGGCTCAGCAAATGCCTGAGTTTGATGACTAAATCACAGCTTCCTCCAACTACAGCTCCAAGTGGATCCAATTAGGGACATCAGAGGGCACCAAAGACCTCACATGTATATACACCCAGAATAATAATAATAAAAATAAAATTAAAACATCTAATTTTGAGACAAGGTCTCCCCCTTATAGCCAGCCGTACCTGCACTGGAATAGGCTCTATAGCCTAGGCTGGCTTCAAATTCACAGAAATATGCCTGTCTTCATCTCTCAAGTGCTGGTATGAGAGCCAAAGTGATATTTTAAGTTTTAATCACTATGCCTAAGAGATCCATAGAACAAAAATGTCTCTGATATGCAAGCCCCTTGCCCAAGGACAGGTAGTTCCTAAAATGCTGGAGGCTGTGGTTTATGGGAGATAACAAGCCATATGCTTTCACTCCCCTAAAAAAGTTTGTATGACCCATCCAAACCAGATGTGTTTGATCACATGTGAGCAGGAGGTTCACAGCCAGGAAATACATCAGGAAGTACACTTATCCCTGATTGGATGGAAGCTTAAAGTATGAAGGCAGGAAATGTGAAGAGATGTATGCTTACCCCTGATTGGACCTTGTGGGAAATATTTTAGGCCTCTGCAAACCATGACTTAGGACCATTTCTTGGAAACTCAGATATGGACCTAGCTAAAGCACATCCACTTGGCCAGTATTTAATTAAAACTTGCTTCAATTTGACTTTAAACTGTGGTAGTGGTCTTCTTCTCGACCAGTGGAATTAACACTGGTACTGAAGGTCTACACCACCTATTGTCTAACCTATTGTCTATTTAATTTTTTTACTTATTTTTAATTTATTATTTATCCATTATCTTGCTATTAAGCTTTCAGGATAAGGGCACACACACATATACAAATAAATATTGCTTATGATGAGCTTAGTGGCACACACAATTCCAGCACTGAGAAAGCAGAGGCAGGTGGATCTTTGTGAGTTCAAGGGTTACACAGTGAAACTCTGTCTCAAACATGTAATATCAACAAAGCAATACAATATATAGCAAAATAAAATAGCAAAAATACCCTCTTACCATAACAATAATAAATCAGAAATATTATTTGGAAGCAATTTGTTTTTAATCCCTTTTCTTTTTAAGCAGGAAACATAGTTGCCACCCATCAAATGCTTTTCTTTTTACCTCAGACATGGTTAAGTTTTGTGTTTGCTAATGTATGGATGGCTGACTCTCTATCCTTCACCATGATGTCAATGTAGCCCCTTCATCTACTGAATTTAGGTTCCAGCTCTTTGCTGTTAATCCATTCTGCTATAATTAGGCTTCCAAGAGTCTGATTGTCACCTGTGAATGCCAAATACACTTGCACACCATGTTTCACATGTTCTCTGCAGACACTGTGCAACCAGGAAGCGACTGCTTTCAGAATGTGCAAATTCTCACCACCAACCTGCTGAGAAATTCTTTAGCTCTAACTTAGTAACTGTCGGAGTTATATTTGCTCTCTCTAACTGACATATAGCAGGGGTTTGAGGAGTCCCTTATGTTGTTATAAATGTTGTTGTGAGGCATCTGCCAGAGAAGACTACTCAGACAAGGGTTCAAGGCAATCGAATGTCTTTATTAGCTTGGCTGGTGACTAGACTGGGTGTTCTGGACCAGCTTTTCTCAGGGTGAGTTTTAAGCACAAAAGCCATACCTGGGGTTGACACACCTCAGTTAACAAAAGTAGTTAGGCATAAACAGAACTACAGAAACCAAAAAGCAAAGTTAGTACACTTAGAGACGTTTCCTCTTATATGAACTTAGATGTATCAAGGTGTTTGTTTCTGTTCTAGCTGGCGTTGCTGCCTATGCACTGGGTTCAAAGGCCTGTACGGTACTTCAATCATGGCGTCAGTTGTGTTATGATCTGGGGCCTGTTACAGTATGACTAAAAGCAGGGCTTTTACCCTCTGGCAAAGAGCGTGGGCGAGTGCATCACACCTGCAGCCGAAGGCATGACTAATCAGCATGGAAACTCCATCTGGCTTTCCCTGGACAGTTTTGGGCATTCCAATAGCAAAAAGGGTTAGATCGTTCCCTGAGGAAGAAAGCCAGTAAGGAAATGTGTTCTTTGAGGTAGGAAGACTAAGCTGCCACCGTGGCTGTCCAGGGTAATTTCATTAAGTCAAGCCAGCTTTTCTGCACAATTTTAATTCAGTCACAGTCTCCAAGATATTTCTTCTGGCTTTGACATTTCCTGAGAGTAATTTGAAAATGGAGGCATAATCAAGGAAATGAAATATTTCAACTTCTCTACCAACTATAGAACTGTGTGTGTGTGGGGGGGGAATAAATGCCAAGGCTGAAACCTTGAGGGAAGGCTTGCTGTTCCCAGAAAAGAGAAAGAGCTACCATGTGATGAGAGCAACGTAAGGCTGAAAAGAATGTCACCTAATCACAGACAGATCACAAGACTGAACGCAAGGTTAGGAACATGGTGAGCCCTGATGCATATCGTCAAGGCTGGGTTTAGATTTATTCCCTGCCATGTAGTGCAACAAGAATTTCATCTAGGATCCAGGTAAACGTGTCTGGAGGCAGCTGGATCCTGTAAAATGACTCTTTTTAATTCTATGATTCTTTGTATGTTGACAGCTTGTGTCAGGTAACCAGTCTGGAACATAAGAAATGGTGGGGAAAGGAGGTAGTTTAGCAAAGCTGAAAAGGGCAAGATGGGAGCCGGGATTGCCTCTGAGATCAGAGGGGTATTTTTCAAAGCCTTCGTGTTGGATTCCAGCTGCTAGATTGTATTTTAAACGTTGCCTTCCCTAAATCTCTCCCTTGCTCCCTCCATTCTTTTGCACCTTTCTTACTCCTTCCTTTTTCCTTCCTTCCTCCCATCGTAAGAGCCATAGTTTATACTGCATCAGGCCACAGTGATGACCTGCAGAGACTGATCTTGAGTGCAGTTTTACTCCGTCTTCATCCTGCTGATGAACAGCGCATGCGTGTGTTTCCAATCCCATATTTTCTAGTCTACTGGCTTCCAAATGCAGAATGGTCTTCTATTTCACCTCCTCTTCACCGGAGTCCTCCTCCTCTAAGAGGGAGTTTCTCTTTGTTGTTAGTAATGGTACTGTGGTCCAAATCAATCTCCTCATGAGCAGGGTTTTCAAACTGTCCGTCCCGACCCATTTTAGGCCTGGAAATCAATTTGATGTGTTGCAACTGGTATTTGAGAACAGAGTAGAAGACAATATATGTTATTAGAGTGCCCTGCACAGTGGAATTATTACTTGCCTACCTATATTGCTTTAGTTAAATGCATGTATGCACAATTGCATCCTGGGGTGCATTTTGGATAAGGTTGATTGAAAACTTCTGTTCAGGGATAGCGGCGACTCATCAGTGAGCAGTGCAGGAGTCTTTGGGGTTGTGGCCACAGGCTACACTGTTGAGTGAGCCCAAGTGTGATTGCATTCCGATGTTCTGCTTTTTATTCACCTTTCAGTTGGATTCATTTCTGTTTACAAAGCCTTGTCCTTTAGGCACTTTTGTAAGCTCCTGATATCTCTTCAGTAAATTCTTTTGCTCTCTTGTTGAACCATTTCGATTTGCGAAGGTCTGTAAACTATGCTGAGACACAAGAGTTAAGTGTTAAGCCCTGGACACTGATGCTGGGAAGAGCTCTGATATGGGGAAGGGCAGTCAAAACTGGTGTCACAAAACCAAATTTAATGTGGTTTACCCCATTGCCCTACCCCAGAAAATATAAAGAAATGCAAAAGAGAATTCACTAATTAAAGTCAAAGATATCCTCAAATGAAGGCAATATTCTGATTGCTGGTAGCATCATTGCCGTTTTTAATGAAACTCAATATGTCACATCACCCTTAATTAACATTCAGTAAGAGCCTCCTGCTATACTTGGCGATTAGAGGTGGAATGGATTGTACGGAGTAAAATTAAAAATCAGATAAGGTGGTTTCAGGCATGAAAATGTGACTCTTTGCCGTTTCAACCAATTTATTAAATGATTACGTGGTTTAGGATCTCATCAGGGTCCTGTACAGTGCCTTGTTTCTTTATAACCATACAGATGTGGAGGAAGGGGGTACTGACGACTAAATGTATGCATATACATAGTGAGTACTATGCAGTGAGTTCTTCCTGATGACATGATGTGAAACATTCTCTAAGATAAGTTAATGATGAAACACAAACTGTACATACAAGGTTCATTTAGTAAGCCCCACACAGTCAATAGAGGGAGCATGTATCTGTTTGCTCACATTTAGAAATATCTGGTGTGAAACACAGGAAACTAATGTCTTTGGCAAAGGAAGGTGGCTGGGAGGGCAACAAAATATATTTTTCCTTTCAGACAGTTTGAAGTTTTTCAGAAGTCTGTACATGAATATGAAAATTAGGATAAAATTTCTTATCCTAAGAAAAATATATTTGCTTTATTCTATAAATAAGAAATTCCTTTTATAATGGCAATTTTTATCTCTTATTTCTTTTCTCCTTCCTCTCTCCTTCCTCCTTCCTCCTTCCCTTTCTCTCTCTCTCTATGTATACATAATATATATACACACACACACACATATATATACATATATACATATACACACAGAGAACACACACACACACAACTTTTTTTCACTTTCTTTGTCCTTTTATCCCAAACTTTAACACATTAAGAATGAAATTCTCTTGAACACTCTCCCTCGGGGAGAATGTAGCACTGGGGTGAAGTGGTTAGCATTGATTATTGCTATAACACAAGAGACCCAGAAGTTGGTGATTCCTCAAGGTGATATTTGATCCTTGTTATTTAGACCAAATATGTTTTGGCACATTGCCAGCAATTGGCAATATCTGCTTTATTATTTTACACACAATGTGTTTCCATAGATGTTCAGTATTTCAAACAACAAACCATGCACCAGAAAAAGTATCGGCAGTGACTCACTTTCTGTCACACTCAATGGTGCTTCTGAAATGGACTGTTCTGTGCTGCCCAGGGTATTTGTAGAATTGAATATTTGCTACTGTCTTTCTCTCATCAAAGACATTGCTATGAATACATATGGTGTATTTTATATTTATAAAAGAAATGAAAATGCCGGGTACAGTGTACTGATTTTTAAAAGTACTGCACTTATGAGGAATATTTAGACTATAATCCATCATAGAACTCAATAGAAAAGAAAACAGATTCATGGATTTTAGCCAATGTGTGTATGCAGAGCCGATTAATAGCTAAAATATACACATATCTACAATAATTTCTATTTTTCTCATTTTTTGAAGTTTTAAGTACCCAGAATGAAAGTTAGATTGACAGGGATTTCTATTTTGAAAGCATTATTTAGAGTGTGTTGTGTTAGCACATTTGTTCTAGAGACATAAATGTTACCATGTTTGTTCATAGTGCATTTACAGAGTGTGTGCTTAAGTGGACTAAGTAGGTGCACTATTAATAGTCTATATGTGAAAAGTTTTGTTACTAGATGTATAATCGTGGAAAGATATCAGGTTCTACTATATCTAATTCATTGCAGGAACATTAAAGGTGTGTCAGTTTTCTGATGATAGACTTGCATGCCATCTTCTTGGTGAGGGAATATTTAAAGTCATGCCACTTAGCAGGAGTAGTAATTGTAGTAATTGAACTTTGGCACTCGATACCCCCTTGTTCTTCTCTGCTCCCACTTATGGGTTTATTTACAAAAATGTACCTGAGTGACAGTGGATGTGCTTAAGCAATTTAACCCCCAGAATTATTCCTTCCCTCCCTCTCATTGCTAATCTTTCTGTTTACAGATAACAATCTTGGCATCTGTTGTAATACTATCTATGAATTTTGGAATATAAAATATATCATCATGGTGTGAGGATCCTCAAAAACAATAGTAGGGAAAAGTCACTGTTGTCAAGAACGTTGAAAACTCTAGGCTGAATGAAGAAAACAAGAGAGGAATTAGGGAGGAGAGAGCCCATTCTCAGAGAAACAGATGTCTCTGGATTTGGATGAAATAGATCCTGGATTTGGCAAGAGTTTATAAACAACCTCTCCAACCCAAGTTAACATTATTTTCTCGTGTCTAGAAGTCAGTTAATTTGGTCAGTTTCAGTAATAATATAGGTCTTCTAGCCAATGATTTGGCAAGGAAGCTGATTTGACCTCAGAATATAGATATGAACTTTTAAGTAAAAATATCCTTAGACTTTAATTTAGCTATAAACCCATTCTATTTAAAAATTATATTTTAACAAATCAACATTTATTTAAGACCCATTGTGTGGAAAGCACAAGGAAGGAGAAAAATCACTTCAAGCAGCTGAACAAATGCACACAGCGTCTTAAGAGCAATTAGCAATTGTTTTATGACATCTTGTGGCTATGTTTAAGAGAGGAGAGATAGTCTGGATAAAGAAAACAATGTGCGGTCATGAATTGTGCAGGTATCTTATTTCTTTAAAAGGTAAGTAGTTGGGATAAAAGACCCCTGTATGGTGAAGGTGCCCGCCCCAGTGTTCTATGCAATCAGTAAATTGATTGCTTAGAACTTACTGTATGTAAATGAATAAATACGTATTTTTCAGTATAATATTTTATCGATTATTTGGAAATTTCAGATAACACAACCCGATCATTCTTACTTCTCATTCCTTCCATGTCTATTCCCTCACCCTTGTGGGCATCCACCCCAAAAAAGATTTTAAAAAATGGTTCAATTTGTGTTGTCCATATAGTCACTGGATCATGGGCAAACTACAGGTGGCCAGCCCCTTAAAAAAGAGTGAATCCTTCCCCACCTTTACAAGTAAGTCGTGAAGAGCTACATTTCAGCAGCCTTATCACAATTTTTAAGAGTTCTCTCTTTGATGGTTTCCTGTCTAGGATGATACTTTTGGGGGGAGAGTGGGGATTGTTGCAGAATCCTTCTATGACTCTCTTTCTGAGCCAAGTCTGCAGTCATTGATGTGCTGAAGAAGCTTCCTTCTCCTCTACAGTCAGCAGGAGCACAGATCAAGGACTTCTGCATAGTACGTGGTGACAGCATGGATCATGGATGTCCACCTGGCCGCCTACATCAGCATGAGCTTTGGACCTCGGCATAGTTTCCAATGACAGTCTGCCGCACTGACACCAATATGGTCCCCAGTGACAGCCTGGTCCACTGACATCAACATGACTTCAGGCAGCAGCACAGATCATAGACAACCACATGGCTTCCGGTGGTAAGCCAGGCCACAGGCATCAACTTGGTCAGTGGCTGCAGCATGGACCATGTACGTCAACATGGCCTCAGGTTATAAAAACATTCTAAATAATTCAAGCAAATTTTGAGTTAGAAATTGCTGACTTTTTAAAAAAATTTAGTTTCTTGGTAATAATACCTGCTTAATTGTATTTGTGTGGGTTCAGAATTCTTTAGCGGGTTATTGCTATTTGGCCTCTGGCTTTCTGGTAAGTTTCTACAGAGATGGAATATAGAACTAATTCAACCAGAAATACATTTATAGAGATTTGTTGGTCCAGTTTCTCTCCCCGAGGAATTCTTCCCTGGATATTAGATTATCTCACCAGCAAAAGTTCTAAGGATGCTCCTTAATCAGTTAGGTATAGTTACTTCAGAGACCCCACAAGACCTCATCACTTCCTTTCATGAAACAGAAGTTTCTTCAGTTTTGTCTTTGGCAGTGACATAGGTGCATGTGCAATGATCAAGTTACAATGGCTTAAATTATAATGTTTGATCTTTAAGATGGTACGAAGGGAAATGAATGCAGTTACAACCATACTTTTACTTCTACAGTTTGATGTCTTCCTGGCCAATGGGATGTAAGGTAGTGTGTGTGCCATGCTGGCCAGCTTCAAGACGAGGAGCTGTATGCCCAGGGGCTTCTTCATCTCCAGGGTGAGTGGTGATATCCTAGCCCTTTCTTTAACCATGGGGTCTTCAGTAGATCAAGTTTGATAAAGTTATTTTTGGATTTCACTTTTTTTTTAGTTAGAATTGGGATCATCTGGATGTACCCCCAATATAAATGGAAGAGGAGTGCTGTAGAGATACATAGTAATGTCTAGAGAGTAGGAGATACATTTTGTTTTGTTTTTTCAGACTTTGTTCTTTTAAAGCAGAACCATTGGAGTGAAATGAGGTGTTGTTTTTGTTGTTGTCGTTGGTCATACCTCATTGGATGAACTATTTAATCTTTCTGGTTGTCAGTTTCCACCTGCAAATAGGAAAAATAATTAAATCTACATCAAAGAGAGAATTAAGTGAGTTGTGTGTAGTTTGTGTTTTCATCTTTGGTCAGTTCATTTTCTTTGATAGTGTTTCATTTTAGCACCATGGTGTTTTATTTCCTGATTTTTAATTGTGCTGTCTATACAGTGCTGATAAGTTCTTATTATATTTGTTAGGGAAAACGTTCATGGTCTGGTATTTAAGTTTATTATGCATTTTAACTTTTCTGAATATGTGTGCTTATGTGTATACATGTGTTCACATGTGTTTCCTTGCATAAACACCTGTTTATCTATAATTGTGGAAGCCTGAAGTTGGCATTGGGTGTCTTTTTTGTTTTCATTCCACCTTATATATTGAGACAAGGGTTTTCTCTTAACTTTACTTCACTGTTTTGTTAGTCAGACTAGTCAGCTTGCTTCAAGGATACCCTGTTTCTTCTTTCTGCGTGTTGGACAGTAGTCAGGCTACATTCAGTTAGACTGTGCTTTCTGTTGCTGAGAATTTCATACACTGTATTTACATAATTTCAAACTCTTTCCATCTCCCTTCAACCCCTCTAATGGTTTTTCTCAGTCCCTCTCAAATTCCCAACCTCTTCTACTGGTCTTTTTAAACATAGGTTCTATAGATCTGTGTTCTGTCAAACACTTTAATCTCCAAGCCATTTCCTAGCTCCTGCTTATTATATTTTAAGTATGACATTTCAAAAAATTGAAGTTGACAAAATGATTCTGGCCTCCCAGATTATTTCTTCAAGTGTGCTTTGTTGGGAAGATAGCTAGCACTACAAAGTATTTCTTGATTTTTCTTCTTCACCTTGATATGTTGTTATTTAGCTTGCAGTACATTTCGTATATGATATTGGATGACATCTCAAATGAGTACGCCTCCAAATATTTAGTCAGTTTTATCCAGTCATCCATTCACGTTAATTGGATAGTTCTCCTGTTTTGTTAAGATTTCAGTGTCCTATGTTATGTTCTTAGTTTTCAAGACTTGTTTTTTAAGTCTTTTTTTCTTACCATTTTGATATCAGCTCTCTCTGTCTCTCTCTTTCTCTGTCTCCTCTCTCTCTCTCTGTCTCTCTCTCTTTCTGTCTCTCTCTCTCTCTCTCTCTGTGTGTGTGTGTGTGTGTGTGTGTGTGTGTGTGTGTGTGTGTGTGTGTGTGTTCATGTTCCGGTAGAAGGGAGATGCCATTGCCAGATATCTTTACTAGTTGTTTCTCTACCTTACTCTTTGAGGGAGTGTCTCTAGTTAGGCTGGAGCTCACTGGTTCAGGTAGACTGGCTGGCTACCTACTGTGAGATTCCAGGTGCATGCTGCAGGATCTGACTTTTTTATGTGGTGATGGAGACTGAACTCAGGTTCCCACACCTGTGCAATAAGCACTTTGCCAATTGAATGGTCTCCTCCACCTCCTTCTGTCAGCTCTTTAGTTCGTCTTCTGTCTTTATAGTCATCTGGTGGGGCTAGTCCTTCATTAGACAGATTCAAAATTTGGAGAGATTTTTCCTCTTCTTTATAGCTATGCTTTAAAATTTGATTGACATTTTGAATAATTTTTACCCCCAAGTTTTGAAAAAATTAGTTCTTGACAAAAGTACAAAACATGTAGTGGGAATTAATTATCCTTCCTAACTCTGATTTCTGGATTCCTCCTTCAAATCAAAGGAATTCATGGTCACAAGCACCAGCTCTGGAGACAGCTTCATTGTGCCTGAATTATAGTTTATAATGATGAACTATATTAATGTAGCTAAATGATTTAAACTCTCAATGCCTCACATTTCTTATTCTTTATGTAGATAATAACTGTACCAAACTTTTCATTGTTTAGGTCAATGGTTTTCAGTCATGATCCCTTTGGGGGTTTGAAGAACCCTTTCAGAGAAGTTGCTCGAGACCATCAGAACACAGATATTTGCATTCATAACAGCAGGAGAATCACAGTTATGGAGTGACAATGAAAATTATTTTATAGTTGGGTTCACCCAAACATAAAGAATTGTATTAAATTGTCACAGCATGAGGAAGGTTGAAAACCACTGGTGTAGGTGATAAAAATTATAAATAAACTTTTTAGGATAATGTCCAATACTCTGTAAAATTTAGCTATTGCTACCACCAGTAGATTGTCTTGTGAAGCCACTTATTGTTAGTACATGCTGACAGAAGCATATGCACTTTACACAAACAGCTGTAAGTCAAGGGCACCATAGTTCTGTAACTGTAAAGGTTGAAAATTATTATATAGCCAGGTGGTGGTGGCACACACCTTTAATCCCAGCACTCGGGAGGCAGAGGCAGGCAGATCTCTGTGAGTTCGAGGCCGGGCTGAACCGACAGCCTCCAAAACAATACAGAAAAACCCTGTCTCATAAAAACCAAAAAATTATTATATACCCATGATTTATATATTATATAGTAAACAATCTATTGGAAATGACTATGCAGTTTATTTCCAGTTTTGTTACTAAAAACAATATCAAGTGGAACAATTACTTTTGTCGGCTCGCAGATGTGTTATTCCCAGAAGTGTGAGTGCTAGATCAAGTCGGTTTTCATTTGGTTTCCTTATTTTTCACCACCTCATGCAGTTATCAGTCATGAATGGCATACTGTTCCTAGCACAACATATTATCAAGTTTATTTATTGCAAATCTATGAGCTAAAATAGGAAGCCTGCATTCACTTGACTACAAGTAAATTTCTTTTCCTCTGATATGTCTTAACATTGAATTTAGTTTTACTTGAAGAGTCTGCAGATATATTTTGACCATTTTAAATTGGGATTTGTTTTTTTTTCATTTTGGTATGTAAGAACTTTTGGGGTACTAAGAATATTCTTTCTTTCATATGTCTGTGGCAAGAATGCTTTTCCCCAGTTTGTCACTTGCCACTTACTGTTTATAATTTTTCATGCGTAATATAGACACTTCGAGCTGCTCTATAGAAGCATTTCTTTTGGATTTTGTTAGTACCCTAAAAATTCTCTGTTGGGTCACCGGTCGGGGCCACAGCTCGCACATGTTCTCTGAACTACTGTGTGATATTGAGGAATGAGCGAAAGAGAACTGAGAGTGAGAAATACGGTGTTTGCGTTCTGATGACAACCAGCCTCAAGGCAGGTCACCTGGAGATGAAAGCAATGGAGTCAGAAGAAGGTCATCATTGTCATATCTGTCACAGGGGCGAACTTGGTCCCTCCTGTTCCAGGTGACAGTGGCTGGTTGGTGACTTTGCAACCACAGGCCACGAGATGTAACTTCTTTCTTTGTCTTGGTCATTAGAAATGTTTTCTGGGTTTAGCATTTGATGACAAAGACTTTACTAAAAAGTAAAAATTCCACTTTTCAGGTGTTTATGTGTATACCCAAAATAATTACACATATAATTCATGTTGTCATTACAGATGCTGAAACAACACGGTGGCTCTCTCTCCGCTATCCAAGAAATGATTTTTTTTTGGTGCATAGTCCTATGGTGTTCTTGGCAATATTTGTGATGTTTACTGCTCACCACACTGAAGAGAATATTGGAAGGAAAAGTATGGAACACTTGAATAGTTTTCTGCATTATTGAGCAAGTATATTAAGGAATATAGATGTGTACTGTTTATTCAGAAAACAGACCTTGTTTCTACTCTACTATTCCTGCTGAGAGCTCAAAGCATTTTTGTAATCCATGAAATCTCTCCTCTTAGAATTGCTTTGCTGAACTTTATTTATGCACAGTTTTTTCATTTTTTGCTGTGATATTTTATAAAAAAAACATTTAACTTAATGAAAGTTAAACTTTAAAAATATTTTTAGGAAATCTGAAAATCAAGAGCTACAAGAAGAGAATGAATACATTATTAGCTCATTTTCTTTAGTAGTATCTTAAAGACTGTGGAATGGTCTTTCATATGTTCTTTTATTAGATAATTAATGAGTCTTTAATTGGAAAATTTGCACTGCTTTCAGGGTTTTGCTTTTACATTAAGTACTGGGAATAACATGATTATACATGTGAATTCTCCACACTCAATAGCTAATTTAGGGGGCAAAAGATGAAGAGTAGAATTTTGGATTGAGGACTAGGCATATTTTATGGTCTTTGATAGCAGTTCACATAGTGTTGGATGCCAACAATGGATAAGTGTCTTCTTTCTTGTACCCCTCATTAACAGTGACTCTTAAATTTTAATGTCTCTACCAACTTCTAAATAACCCCCCACTGGGGGTTAAATGTACATTCATTACTTACTAGTATGGATAAAACATTCTTAGTTGATCTGTTACCCTAAATATGACTAAGTTTAATTTGTTGGACTCTATTGATTCCAACATTTAGGAATGCTCATTATATAACTAGAACTTTAATCTTTTAGTTATCA
This sequence comes from Mesocricetus auratus, assembly GCF_017639785.1. NCBI lineage: Eukaryota > Metazoa > Chordata > Mammalia > Rodentia > Cricetidae > Mesocricetus > Mesocricetus auratus. The sequence goes on from NW_024429202.1 coordinate 18,729,893, forward strand.
CATAGTGTACTTAATATTCATTGAGACAAAAGTGCCCTAAGTTTTGAGTATATGAGTGTATGCATTCACACATCATATGTATGAACTAATATTCATGTGTATACATATATATCATATTTAATCTTGATATTTGCTCGTATAAATATGTTTGTAGACATATACGTTGATAGACCATACTTATACTTGGCATTTACATATACATTTTATAGGCATGGTTCATCTCACAGAAACATTATTGCCTATGCATTGCTTTATTTGAGGATTTTTAGATAAGAATGCAATCAAAAGGACATTAACTTCCTGTGGGTTTTAAAACTGTGTTTAGAATAATTCCATTGCAATCATATTTGTGAGTACCTGCATTCATGTAGGTACACTGTTTGCATGCCTGGTGTCCACAGAGGCCAGAAGAGAGTTTTGAGTTCCCTAGAACTGGATATATAGATGTTTGTGAGCTACTACTGAGGGTACAGTAGCAGCAAGTTGCAGGAACATCTCTCTAGCCCTGTTTATGAGATTATTGTGTAAGCCTTGGGATTCTCTCCTTGTAAACTTGCATGAGTACAAAGGAAATAAACCTAATTTCAGTTTCATAAACGTAGATACCCTGGAGTGCCAGACTACAATCCTATTGCCAGAGAGTCTGGGAAACAGAAACTTCATTTACTGGCTGGTTAAGTACTGAGCTGAACTCAAGAAAGCCAGTATCAGAGAGGGAGGACTGATGATCAAAGGGATTAAGACTGGGCTGGTTGAACCCCCAGAAACAGCTGACCAGACAAAGGTTAACTCTTGAATCCCAGGCATCAGCCTGGGAATCCAGCATGGGACTGATCAAGACCCCCTGAATCTGGGTGTCAGTGAGGAGGCCTAGGTAATCTATTGAGCCTTGGACAGCAGATCAGTACCCATCCCAAGTATACACACGGTCTCTGGACTCCCATAGAACAATGTGAGGTGCACTCTCACCCTGAACTCTTGGGGAAGGGTCTAGGCCCTGCCCTATATGAAATGACAGACTATGGACACCCCCATGGAGGGCCTCACCCTCCCTGGGGGAACGAGGGGATAACGGGGGGGGGGATGGAGGGGAGGGCACGGGAGGAGGGGAGGGAAAGGGAGAGGGACCTCGTACTGACTTGTGAAGCAACCTTGTTTCTTATCTAAATTTAAAATGGAAAATAAAAGAAATTAATAAAAAAATATCAAATAACAAAAAAAATAAACAGTAAACACTATTGTTAAAAAAAAAAAACGTAGATACCCTGCTATCCTAGCACTATTCATTGAACATGCGGTCTTTTGTCCAATATGTGTTTTTGGCATATTTGTCAAATATCATATGACTGTAATTAGGAAGACATGATGCACTTGGGGAATTAAACTGAAGCCGATCTGGAAGCCTGCTGCCTGAAGAGTGGCTCTCATGGTACCAGAAGATGTTATGCAAGTTGCCAAGGGAGAGGAGCAATTGATAGTCCTACCCAATTGTAAAGCCTATGAATCATTATGATGGGACTGGCAAGATATCCACAATGCTGGAATTGTGATACTTTTATCTTAGGGATTACCAGCACCTGTTTGACTGGATTTAAAATGTGCTTAACTGGAGGTAAATCATTCCAGATACCCAAGGCTTGAGAAGCCACAGACTTGAAAGGAGAACCAGATAATACCTGATTTTTAAATACCTACTTTTATATTCACAGATTAATATAGATCTAATCCTTCATCAAATAGGATTAATTTTGCAACATATGACACCTATTGCAAATATCTGCAATTTAACAAAATGCAGAGAACAATTGACTATGGAGTGTCCAACCAGAACTGATATATCTGCAATGCAACCACTAAACCTAAGGCCCAGGGCAAATAATGGAAGAGTGAGTGAGTGGGAAGATTATAGGACCCAGAGGCCCAGAATACCTGTAGATTTCATCCCCAGACACAACAGGGAAAATGCACCCATGAAGAACACCACTTGACATGTCATTTCAGTGGCCACAGGTGAAATGCCACATGGTATTACTCTTAGATAAAGAGTTGCAGGAGTTCAGTGATTGCTGAGAATCAGTCCTCTCTAGGCATGATTCCTACTGATTCCATTTGGGATTGCTTGTACATATGTCTAGGACCAACCCCTTGGGATAGGATAACGTATGTGGGTGTTCATCCCTGGAGAAGACTGAAATGGGGACACACACACACACACACACACACACACACACATGTAACAATAATAATTTTTTAAAAAGATATTATGAATTTGTGATGGGGCAGAGGGAAGAATTGGAGGGGGAGGGGTATGAATGATGCAGATGATGTGCTCATATATGAGATTCTCAAAAGAAAAGAATATTAAAAAGCCAAACATCCTTTGGTATGGCAGAAGGAAGACCTCTTGTCTTTTGCTCATTTGACCTTCCCTCGTGCTATGGAGTTGATCTACTGTCACTGCTACTGCTGATTGCTTCTCTGACATCAGGACCAGTGTTTCTAAGGGCCAGTGGCTCTCCAAGGAACCTTTCAGGATCTTAGAGCCATTTGGGGGCTGCTGAGCCACGCATCCTCAAGGACTGAGGTGCTCAGCTTCTCAGGTGTGATTCAGCTGTTGTTATTTTAGGATAAACTAACACATTCTTTACATCTATGTCTCCATCTATATATTCTGTTCCTCTAGAGAATGGTGACTAATATAATCATTTGTGAAATCCAAGAGGACATCATTAGTACTTATATCTGATATGTGTTGTGTAGTTATACAGGACCAGGTATTGTTACAAGTTCTTTAAGCACACTGTCATGCTATCATTCAAGCCTCAGAAAATTCTATAAAGTAGGTTATTGTTTTTTGGATGCCCATTTTGAAAGTAATGTAACTTGTGTACACATAAGACAGGCTTAGGCAGGTAGAGGAGCTGCAATTCCCCAGTCAAATAAGAAATTGTGTTTTTTAAGTAAAATCTTCGTGTTTATTAATTTGGTAGCCAGTTCAAATTTTAAATAATGCGCGATGACAAAAATGCCAGTCAAAGATAAAAAATGGCCTGTACCAAAAGATGCCCAGGAATATTGTTTGTGACTTTGGGCTCCTAAGGTGTCCTACTCATTTACATCAACACAGTGCAGGGGCTTTGGTCACTACTGCTGTTTTTCTCTGCAGTTTTCTTTGGGCCACTTGTCACATATGCAGGGTCTACGTTATTACATTGAACTTGTTCATACATTTCTTCTTATGCTATGTTTCTATAATTAAGAAGGAAAAATAGATGCTTATAAAGGAGAAAGGAGGGGAAGGGAAGCATTATGGGTGCTAACAACTTGGACAGGCTATTGTAAATGAATATTGGAAAATGGAAATATTGTTTAGATAAGAAGTCCTCCCTTATTTCATGTCTAAAGACTCCAGTGCATTTCATTAATGGACTGCTTCATCTGCAGCTGAAGGATTTGTGATTTCATCTTTTAGCCATCGTCCCCCACCTCCTTTGTGTCTGGAGGCCTCTTTCCCTCCAAGCCTTTTCTTCTGTGACATTGACCACACTAGTGCTCGTTCCTTTCCCTATGCAAACACTGTTAGTGTTTCTGGTGTTTGCATTTCAACTGCACTTTAATTGGGGTATTTCACTGGAATCTTCAAGCTTGTCAGTTTTCCACCGTCTTGCTCATGACATCCAGCAGAGAAATTGGTCCCTTCAGCTCCCTCCTTGCAGACTTGACATGGTTGAAGTGCTCTCCAGGCAAGATAAGCTTTTTATCCCAGAAATAGAGAGAGACTTCATGAACTGAAGGGCTTGTGTGTGACCTGCAAAACAGAAAAACGGGATTGACTAAACTGGGACATGGCTGCCTCCTCCTGATGCACCAAAATAGAATATATTCAGCCAGCCCCATTTGTAGTCTGGTGTTTGAGTGCTTCTGTGATAACATCCACATGATGGCGTGGGATCAAATCTAAACAATGGCAAGGACATATGAGAATTCCATACATATGTGAAATTCCTTTAAAGAGATGGTTAATATAATGTTACAATTTCCTAAGAGAGATCATTATTGATGATCTAGTTTATGTTTTTAAAATCCTTTCTCCCTCAGTTTTCATGAAAGATTTTTTTGACTCGTAGATTGTTAAGCAACCAAACATGTAATAAAAATCATTTATTTTTTGTGTCTTTAAACTTCCACTGTTGTTCCCCCTGCCTTTGCACATATGATAACACGTGGAAATGATGTCAGTTCTCTTCTTCATTTGCTTCTCCATGTTTCTGAGAAGTGGTCTCTTAGGAACTCACCGGTCTGGCTAGGCTGACTGGCCAACAAGTTCTAGGGATTTGCCTGTCTATCTTTGGGTGAGTGCCAGGGATCCAAACTCAAGTCTTCATGTTTGCACAGAAGGGCTTTCCCCACGGTGCCACTCCTCAGCCACAGGTGTTTATATTTAGTAAAAGGACGTTAGCGTAAAGAAAAAGAGCTGAAGGCAAAGCAGAAATTTGCCAGTGTATCATCAATAGCAAGATATCCAAACAACAGAACAGTAACTTGGGTAGAAAATAGAAATTTTTAACATGTCCTCCCCTCTCTGTGTGTGCGTGTGTGTGTGTGTGCGTGTGTGTGTGTACTCATATGTGCACGCTAGTGTGTATGCCAGAAGAACACAGCAAGCGTCTTCTATTACTCTACAATGTAGTTTCTGAGACAGGCTTTGTCTCTCAACCTGAAACTTGCTATTTTGGTTAGGTTGCTTGGCATGTCAGCTTTGGTATCTTCCACCATCCCTATACAACTATGTCTGGTTTTTACTGGTTTCTGGAGACTTACTTGATGTTAATCTATACTTTAAAGTACAAGAAAGCCAATATGTCACAGATTAGAATGGGTATCATAACCTTTAACATCCTCTACTGTGAAATGATGCTCATATGTTTATTAATACTATTGGTCCTTATAAGAATAAGCAGTATATAGCATCATGGGAACCCTAGTTTAAAGTTTCCTTTGCTATTTCACATAATAATCTGTCAAATTTTAATCATATTTTAAACTCAGCTTTTATTGCACTCCCTAGCCCTAATAGATAGAACTTGTTACTTACATTTTCTCTTCCATAGCATTTTGTTCAGGCATGCCACATATCACATTGTAATTTATACTACTGTGTCTTTGAAGAGAATCATGGGTATATTGAAGAACATGTTACATTCTCTGTAGAGAAAAGGATCCTGGCCAGATGTAGTAGTACACACCTGTAATCTTAGCTACTTAGAAAGTAAAGGTACACTTGAACTACAAGTTAAATTCAAGGCCAGCCCTTAGGTCACTGAAAAGAAAACTTATCTTTGGAACCCCTCCTTCAAGTCAAAACAAAATGAAACAAAACAAAACACTTGAGACCACAGTCAAAATAACAACAAAACACAGTTAAAAGGTTTGGGGGTGTATAGGCCACCAGGGCAATGTTTTCTTCGTATGCACAAATCTTGCATTCAGTCCCCTGTGCCTCCTCGTCCCTACACACACACACACACACACACACACACACACACACACACGAAAGAAAAAGAAGATGATCCTGTTCAATACTTACAATGGTTGGGTTTGGACAATAGCCATTTGTGAATCTGTGATCCTTCAAAAGAAAATCTTTAGGTTTCTACTCTTCAAATTCGCTATTCTTTCAAGTCGTTTTTTTCATTGTTTCCTTGATGAGTGTATCAGCAATGACAGTTTTAGGTGTTAAATAAAATAGGTAATGAACAAATCAAAACAAAGCCTTTCTGCCTAGGTAGCTATTTTTTCTACAAATAGGATATTTTCATTAATTCTTTGAAAACTTCATGTGTGTCACCCACTGGATCATGACTGATTCATCAGAGGCCAAAAGGGAATTATATTCTTATGCACAGACAATGAAAATTAAAGTAAGGTAGAATGATAGGACAAGGCACAGAAAAGGGAAAGGGGGAGGTTTTTTCCTTATAAAATAACAATAATTGGCCATCTATGTAACTCCCCTGTAAATGTTAACTTCGGTCTTGAACTATTGCTCAGGTGTTGTTTCTATTTGCATATGTATGTACGTACATACATACATACATATCTACTAACCTGCAATATTATCAGAATTATAGGATTGAACCACTTTGATGAACACTAGAAAATTCAAAGAAATTTAAAGAAATTTTTACACATAGAATTAGGATAATGCAATCTGTTTAAGGCACTGAAAAGAGATCTACGAAAAATATAATGTTCTAGATAGATTATTGCTTTTAGCAATGATTCTTCTGGGACCAGGATGGTGATAAACTATTACCTGTCCTTCCAAGGAAGGTAATTGTTCAATCTAATGATGACTTTGGAAAACAGGGTAGTAATTCTTTGGTAAAAATTGATGCTTCTATTCTGACACAGGTCTGGGACTAGGAATTTAGTGGGTGTGACAACTCCTTTGCTAAGAGCACTATTTATTAGCCCTAGAATCAGGAAGTAGCTAAAGAAAACAGAGAACACTTGAATTCTGTCTGTCTGTCTGTCTATCTATCTATCTATCATTTGTTTTTGGGGGGAGATCAAGTGTGGGAAAGAGTACATGCAATTGCTTTTATTTGGCAGAAGATAATGTGATTTTTGTCAACCATGGAGGAAATAAATAAAAAAATGGTCAAGCCTGAGATAGGAGCTAATTTATATAAAACAGGAAGGGTCCTGTAAAGATGTCATCATACTCAGAGTTATTCACCATTCTTTCCCATCTCCTGGTTATTCTCCTCCTTACTCCCTCACTCTGTCCTAGAATCTCTCTTCTAAATTCAAATGTTGAAGTCTTAATGGCTACTACTTCAGAATATGATCTTATTTGGTGCTAAGGTCTTTCCAATTAATTGAAGATGAAGTTGACAGAGTTGGCCCTAATCCAGTATGGTTGTATCCTTATAAATAGGAGGACATTTGAAATAGGGACAAAGACACAGGGAAATGATGTGTGGGCATGAGGACTGATATCAGGGTGATTGTTCTTCATGTCAAGGAATGGCAAAGATGGCCGGAAGGGAGGTATGGAGTTGTTCTCTTCCTAGTCTCTAGAAGGAGCAAACCTTGCCAAATCTTAACCTCAGACATCTGGATTTCCAAAGTCTATGACATATTTCGGTTGTTTAAGCCACTTAGTGTGACTGGTTGAATGACAGTCATAGCAAATTCACACAGTCAGGAAAAACAGTGTTTTTTCCAAGTAATTGACATGTGAGAAAGACATTACTAATTGTCTGTTGTATGGTATTTTGTTTGTGTCCTGACAAATAAAGGTTGTTTGGAAATCAGAGGGCAAAGCTAGCCACTAGTTAACCATAGAGACCAGGCAGTGGTCACACCTTTAACCCCAGCACTTGGAAGGAAGCAGGAAGATCAGGAGTTCAAGGCCTCTCTGGGCTACATGAGATTGAAACAGTGTAAAAGAGAAACAGAGGGGGGGCGGTGGTGGTGTGGCTCACACCTTTGATCCCAGCACTTGGGATCTCATGCCCTTGATTCCAGAACATGAGAGGCTCATGCCTTTAATCCCAGCATCCGGAGGTGGAGACAGGAATATAAAGTGGGTGGAGACAGGATCTCTCACCCATTCAGTCTGAGGATTCATAGAAACAGGGTCTCCCTCATTCAGTCTGAGACTTCTTAGAGACAGGATCTTGCCCAGTCAGTCTGAGATTTCTAGTGATTGGCTGCTTTGCTTTTCTGATCTTTCAGCTTTCACTCCCTAATATCTGACTCCAGGTTTTTATTTAATAGGACTTATTAAATTCACGATTCATTGTCTGATTAATCAACAGTGCTTGTTGGTGGGTGCAACCATATACTTTGACTGTGGGAGTTAAAGATGGGTAGAGCACAGGTTGCTTGGTTGAAACTCTGTATACAGAGTTTTTATACTCTCCTGACCCCCTGTTCTTATTCATCCTATGAAACCTTCTCGACTAAACAAGGAGGTTTGATACACAATTGACCCAACAAAGCTCTGGACTGAGTGGCAGAAAGCACAGCTAAGGGTAGGAATGTGAGACTGTTAGGTCTGAAGAAGAATTTATTACATTCTGTGTGTTCAGTTTCTGGCTATCTCCAGCCTCACCCAAATTCTTCCCTTCCTCCACTCCCAGAATACCAGGCTGTTTGTATCTATCATCTTCCAGGCAATACGTTGCAGGACTCCTTAAATCTGTTCATCTCAACAGAAATTATCAGCAGCTCCAACAGCTTGGGTTTGCCTAATGAAACGTTCAGGTTTCATATGACTACGGTCCAGTGAAGTTCACAGAAAATCCTGGTAAGCTACTCTAAAGAGCTCTGTAAGTGCTTGTCGTTTTTGTCTAATCATGATCATGCCTGATGTTCCTTGTTTCTTATCTTATTCAACTTGAGTTTACTTTAACACTGACATTTTATTTTTCTCATTGAAAAATACGTACTCTTTTTACACAGTATTTTGATCATGGTTTCCCTTCCCTTCTCTCTTTGCAGGTCTCTTCAACCTCATGTCTTCTTTTTCTGTCTCTTCAGAAAATGAACAGGGCAATAAAAATGAAACACATACATACATACACACACATAGAGATGCACATACACACACATGCAAAACCCATACAAACATAAAATTAGAAATCATAATAGATATGCAAAAGACAAGTAAGTTTTTCAAAAAGCCAAACAAATCATTATGAGACAAAAAAATCTCCAGAAATGCCATTGGGTTCATCTTGTTTTGACTTTCCACTGCTGGGCATTGGGCCTTCCTTAAGCGTGGTTTCTATACCCAGTAATGGAGAAAACTAAATTTTCCTTTGTCAGCACTTGTCAATTGGAGATAGCTTCTGGGTTAGGGATGAGGGCTCATGTTCATTTACCATCTTAGTTCTGGGACCCCATCTGGCTTGGAGCTGTTCAGGATCCACGGCCTCAGTCCCTGAGCACTGATGTCATCCCATTTAGGACTGAGTCAACCAAGGTCTCTCACTCTCTGCACATTGTCCAGATGTAAGTCTCTGCCTTAGTTCCCATCTACAGACGGGAGAGCATTGGGACCTAATTCCAATCCCTAGGACCCATGTTAAACGCTGGTCACAACAGAAAATGACTGTAATCTCAGTGCTAGGGAAGTGGAGACAGGAAGGCTCTGGGTTCAGAGAGAGGCTTTAATTCAAGAAAATAGGGTTAAAAGCAGTTGAGGGAGGCACTCGATATCACCCCTATACATGTAGGTATACTCGCATACACAGGCACACACACACACACACACACACACACACACACACACACACACACACACCCTAAATGCATTTTCACATAATGCATTTACATAAAGTATTTGGTAAATTGGTTTAGTTTTACATGCTTATTACAAATAAATGACTTTTATGAGAGCTTCTTATAGTTCACTAAGGATTGTTAATGCTATAAGGTTGCCCAAGGCTCATACATTTGAGGCTTGGTTGCCAGCAGGTGTTGCTATTCGGAGGTAGTTAAACCATTCCAGGAGGGTCATCATTGGAGAAAGTTAAGTGATTGGCAGTATATTTCCCTCTTTTGTTTTACCCAGGTATTTTGTCACAGTTATGGAAAACTGACTGCTACAACGCCTTCACCTCAAACATGCTCCTTGTGACTGAAAGGCTTATCAATTCCTAAGTATGCTATGTTTTTCAGAGTCCTGTTATAACATAATCTTCTTCCTGTGGTAACTAAAGGTCAAGCTCCGGGACTTCCTGTTGCTATGACATATAATTTTTGGCTTCCCATTGTAGAAAAAAGGTAAATGTCAGAATGAAGCTGAGCCAGTGTGCACTTAATATAAAAGGAAAAGTGTCAAAATCAGACAGATTATAGTGACATTTATATCCATGACCCTATCACTCTTGAGTGGAACTAAGAATGGTAATAGGGGCACCTGTGTCTAATGAGCACAATTTCTCAACTTATCATATTTGTGGCATATCTAATTCATTCAGTTCTTCATCTTTACATTTAGTGATTGCTGCTCTGAACTCCTGACTTGTGAATTCAGTGTTGTGTTGTGTCAGGAGTGACCTTCAGAACTATGGAGAACACGATATTGAAACAGATGTGACAGCCTTCAAATTATCCACAATTGCAAAACAGGTTACCTATCGTCACCTTGACTTCATGTCCTTTTCTCTACACCATCTTTCTGATAATAATTAATCATTTCTGAACATAGAATCCTATGTCCTATTAAAATACAAATACAAAATTATTATTAAGAAAAACATTTAAAAACTCACTGAAAATCAGGTATGAGGACAGGTGATGGGGAATGGAGGGAGGGGATGCAGGGAAGGAGAGGCTAGAGAGTTAATTCAGATTAAGGATGTACAACAAAGCATTATGAAACCACTGGTTTGTAATACAACTTAAAAGACATTTTTAAAAGGAGTTTGAATAGAGGCACCCCATGTAGAGAATAATACCCCTCCCGGAAGGCACCGGCTATTGAACAATGATCTCAGTGCCAGACATGGGTTACCTTCTATATAAGTTATTAGTCAGAAGTCATCAGAGGCATCCAAATCTATAGGGTAAGATCCTATTGCTAAAGATGCCATACACTTTGATTACAGAGAGATCAGTCTTGAACTCACTAAGAAAGTATCCATGTTGGTGGGTTTTCATACTGCTAGGAAGTCTTATGCAGGCTGCTGAAGGGAAAGTCATCAGTAGTCTTACCTATTCTGGTTCCTGTGTGCTACAACATCAACCAGCTTGGCAAAATGTGCCCATTATTGCAATAGTGGCAATACTGTTGGGGTAACCAATTGCACTCTTGATTGAATTGGGGGCCCTGCTCCATAGGAGAGAATTCATGGGCTAGTATTGTAAAACAGAGTCAAAATCTATATTTAGGAGGGCTGCAGAGGGGAAGAACTAATGCTGCTTTGCTAAAAAGGCATATTGTCAAACTTCCTTCAAAATATTCATGTTTATAGCTATAAATTTATGCTATTCTCAAGCTTGGTCAGAGAAGCTTGTTGCTGTGGGCGGTAGTTCATGCAGACATTGGGCTCTCACCCACAGTTAGGAAGCCTACATCACCTCAAGACTCATGGAAGATTGTAGAAGAGGGGACAGTATAAGTGTAAGAGAAGGAGGGTGGGGGACGGAAGAAAGCTGTCAAATGCCATCTTCTACACATGACACAGTGACTAGATACATAAACTCACAGTAGCCATGCTTACCTGCAAAAGACCAAATCAGTGAAAATTCCAACATGGATGGGGGAGGGGCTGCTTAGGCCTCACCTCTAGCTGGGGGGCTACCTGCAATTGATGGCTATGGAGGAATGGAGAGTCACTGGTAGGCTACCCATGCCTCAGTGGATGACTGCCACATCTATAGGAAACGGGCATTGCTAATTAGACTCAGTGGGCTAAAAATAATAACAATTTAAAAAGAACATATAGCATGCAGGCCACCACCCTAAAGATCTGCCTCACGAGGGTGGCCTGGAACAACTGTACTACCATCTGGACCCAAATCCAGCACCTTGGCTAGGGTCACCCCAACATCTTCTCCATCTACATGTTTCTGGAAGGGGCGGAGAAGCTGGTGTGCAGAACCAGATCCAGGAACAAATCATAGCCATGGGGATGGCAACCTGAAGCAAGGCTGTGAATGAAGCCGGCACCCACCACCTCTAAGCAGTTCCAAGGAGCCTGAGATACTCATGGAGGCTCCGAGGAGAGACGAGACTGTGGCAGAGGAATCTGCAAAGGCCACAGTGCACCCAGACAAACTATTAGAGAAGACCAGGGTCATAGCAAGATGCCATGGGGATGACAACATTTCTTTCTCTCACCCATCCCCCCCCAAGAAAAAAGAAGAGTCTAATCAGGAAATCATTGAAGAGAGCTCTTTAAAATTGCAATAAGGATGCTAAAGTATAGCTCATCACAGGCCTCTGGTGGGAGAGGGGTGGGGAAGGAATCAGTTCTCTTTAAGGGACTGGCTACTGGGTGTTTGGTCATGCACCAGTGAGTATCATACAGGTAGAACAAGTTGGATCTGAGGTATTTTTCTTTTTTCTTTTTGTTTTTGGGGAGGTCGTAATGGTGTGGATCTGAGATGGCTGGGAAGTGAACATGATAGCATGCCATATGTGAACTTTCTAAATGATTAGTAAAGAACATTAAGTTGAAGAAGAGGAAGACGAGAGAAAAGAAGAAGAAAGAAGGATGAGGAAGAAGAAGAAGAAGAAAGTTAAAGGCAGATGTGTTTCTGGGTCCAGGGGAGTAATTGGAAGGGGTAATGGGAGTATATTCAAGGCACATTGTGTAAATAAATGAAATTTCAAAGAACTCACTAAAATATTTTTAAAGAATACAGGAATGCAAATTTACAGGGTATCCCTTAAATGAAAACTGTTTAAATATTTTTGTTTTTCTGACATGGAAACTACTTCAGGTAGATTCTCCTGTATCTTATATGGCTCTGAGACTGAAGGTGGAACTGATCTCAGTGGGCTTTCCCTTTGAGTACTATAATCTGTCCCAACAAACCTCCCTTACCTCTAGTGTAAGTTCCTTTAAATTATAAACTCATCTTTCTCTTTATCACTCATCACAGCACAGAAAAATCTGGAAAGAACCCTTTCATAAAAGTTTTCTATTTTAGTGAAATAGTTGTCACTCCATAAAGAACATCAGTTGCTTTATTCTTTCTCCTGGTCTTTGTTATCATCCTACCCACCATCCTGCCAAGTCTTGTCCAGTATCTTTAAAGATAGGGTAAGGTGACACAAGGAGTAAGAGCCAATAATATTCCACCAAGTTGGCAGGTACCTAGGCAGGGGGCAATCTTACATCAGGTCTAGCTGAGTCACTCCCACATGGAGGTTACAGGTCAGAGACAGGTCGCCAAACTCTAGCCAGGCTCAGGAGGTTACATCAGAGCCCCTTTTAGGCCCAGCAAACTGGGATTATGTCTACAGGAGAAAAGACCCGTTCCCTAATTTCATTTGATTAATTCCTTTAAATGGGAGTTGTAAGAGAAACTTGTGCTGATACATAATAAACTCATGGTCTTTTGTCATCTTCCACTTAAAAAATGCTATCCTCATGTTCAGTCAGAAATTTTCATAGTATGTGTGTGCTTACTCTAAGACTCAAGGAATCAGAAATGTCTAGTACAATGATATAAGGTAAGAATATACCTTCATTGGAGGATTCTAATTTGTTATGATAATCAAGTGAAGATTACCAGATTAAGTATATAAAATCTTTACTTAGACAGAAGACAGATGATTTTGGCTCTCTTGGTCTTATTTTAAAGAGATAGCTTTTGTATAATTTGGAGGTATCCAGTTATTACTTATAAGAATTCTAGCCTAACACCCTTTTCAAATTGTATATAATATGTTCATTGCATGTACAGTACTTGTGTTAGTACATTTAAGATATTAATGCATGTATACTGCATAATATGAATGTGGAGTGTGTTGGGTAGTGCATAGAAGGGAATAGAGCCTTCTGGATTCCCACTGCTTTGTCACACTGGAGCATGTAACAAATAGAATGGGTGTGTTAAATTTGGTTACATGTATTTAAGATACATAATTTTTCCTTTGTACGTAAGCTTTTTCATATTTTTCTTATTAAATGAATCCAGGAAGCCATGCAGAACATCATCAGATGCAGGAATCTAAGTGTGTGCAATCTCCTTTCTTTCTAAACTCACACTTTTTCTAAAACAAGCTTAAGTTTGAGAAGGTTTTTTTAATGAAGGAGGAATGATGGCTTAACAGATGGCAGATGGTCACTTTTTCTGGGATTTTGAAATAGCATACACTGTCCTGTAAAGCATCCGTAGAAGGAGAGAAACAGAAGGGAAGATGAATGGTATTTCTTATTAGCGTGTTAGAAGCAGGTGGGAAATTGATGGAGATGATACAGCTAGACCAGCTAGAGAGAGTGGCATCCAAACCGATTGACAATGTACCAGAGTACCATTAAACATACAAAGAGGAAAAAAATTTATTTTTGCAACAAGGAATAATAACTAATTATTTGTGCAGCAAGGAAATATAGAAAAGAGAAAAAGAAGGGGGGCTTAGCATATGGCTAGCATTCAACATGACAGAAAGCCTGCCAGCGGAACTGTGTAACTTCTCATTAATTTCTCCATATAGGAGCAGGTTCCTGGATCAAGTGTAATGAGAAGATGCAAATTTAACGGAATAATGTCCACTGTGCTTACAACGGTCATGCTTCCGATCCTGTGCATTTCTATTCAGTTGAGGAAGGATTAACTAAACACAAGGAAACAAGTGTGTGTCCTGCAGGTTATGCAAGATCCTATGGGGGCAATAGTGGGCAGTGTGTCTGTAATGGAAAGGTAGAAAGTGGTAAGAACCACTTTAGACAGAATGATGACACCATCAGCTTTTCCAGGGAGATAATACTTGAAATAAGTCATGGAGTCCCAGAAGTTGTTGCTCAGAGAGCATTCCAGTCAAAAGGAAGAAGCTTAGGATTTCAGGGACAGAAAGGCCTGTGTAGTTTGTGAAGTTAAGGAAAGCAAGGTAGGTCAAAAAATGGGCTCAAGTAGTAGGGTTGTGATTATGTAAGAGCCTGTATTTGGATTTTTTAATTTCATCTCATGCAAAATGGGACATAACTAGAGAAATCCATCAAGATGAAAACTGTTTTGAATATCTATGCACCAAAAACAAAGGCACCCACATTTGTTAAAGGAAATGCTACTGAAATTCAAATCACACTTCAAATCCCATACACTTATGATGGAAGACTTCAACACCCTACTCTCATCACTGGACAGGACTACCAGACAGAAACCTCAACAGATTAAAAAAAATGGAATAATCCCCTGTATCCTATCTAATCACCATAGTATTACTTTAGAATTCAACAACAACACAAATTGCAGAAACCCTACAAACTCATGGGAATTGAACAATGCACAATTGCACTAGTCCTGGGTCAAGGAAGAAATAAAAAAAGAAATTAAAGACTTCTTAGAACTCAACGAGAATGAAAACAAAACATACCTAAACTTATGGGAGAGTTTGAAAGCAGTGCTGAGAGAAAAGTTAAAAATGGAGAATAGTCACACTAGAGAATTAACAGCGCAACTGAAAGCTCTAGAACAAAAAGAAGCAAATTCACCTTGTAGTAGATGCCAGGAAATAATCAAATTGAGGGCTGAAATCAATAAAGTCGAAACAAAGAAAACAATACAAAGAATCAATGTAACAAAGAGTTGGTTCTTTGAGAAAATCAGTAAGATAGATAAACCTTTATCTAAACTAACCAAAAGGCAGAGAGAGAGCATACTAATTAACAAAAAAGGGGGGCATAACAACAGACACTGAGGAAATCCAGAGAATCATCAGGTCATACTTTGAAAACCTGTACTCTACAAAATTTGAAAATTTAAAGGATATGAACAATTTCTTGGATAGATATCATTTACCAAAATTAAATAAAGAACAGAGAAGCAATTTAAATGGACCTATGAAATAGAAGCAGTCATCAAAAGTCTCCCAACTAAAATAGAGTTGAGGGCCAGATTGTTTCAGTGCAGAAATCTACCAGAAATTCAAAGAAGTGTAAGTACCAGTATTCCTCAAAGTGTTCTACACAATAGAAGCAGAAGGATCATTGCCAAACTCTTTTTACGAGGCTACAATTACCTTGCTACCCAAGCCATACAGAGACACAATTAAGAGAACTACAGACCAATATCCCTCATGAACATCGATGCAAAATTACTCAATAAAATATTAGCAAATCGAATCCAAGAACACATCAGAGAAATCAGCAAGCATGATTAAGTTGGTATCATCCAGAGATGCAGGGATGGTTCAACATACGAACTGCAAAAGAAAAACCACATGATCATCTCACTTGATTCTGAAAAAGCCTTTGACAAAACCCAGCACCCCTTCATGATAAAGGTCCAAGAGATCAGGGATAACAGGAATGTACCTGAACATAATAAAAACAATACACCAACAGCCAACATCAAACTAAATGGAGAGAAACTCAATGCAATTGCTCTAAAATCAGGAACAAGACAAGGCTGTTCTCTCTCTCCATATCTCTTCAATATTGTACTTGAAGTTCTAGCTAGAGCAATAAGACAACAAAAGGAGGTCAAGGGGATACAAATTGGAAAGGAAGAAGTCAAACTTTCACTTGGTTACATAAGTGACCCAGAAAACTCTACCAGGGAGCTCCTACAGCTAATAATCACCTTCAGCAAAGAGGCAGGATACAAGATTAATTAAAAAAAATCAGTAGCCCTAATATATACAGAAGATAAATGGACTGAGAAAGAAATTAGAGAAACATCACCCTTTACAATAGTGATGAACAACATGAAATATCTTGGGGTAACACTAACTATACAAGTGAAAGACCTGTATAGCAAGAAAGAAATTAAAGAATATACCAAAAATTGGAAACATCTCCCATGCTCTTGGATAGGTAGGATCAACATAGTAAAAATGGCAATCTTGCCCAAAGCAATCTACAGATTCAATGCAATCACCATCAAAATCCCAGCGTAATTCCTCAAAGACCTGAAAGAACAATAATCAACTTTATATGGAAAAACAATAGACCCAGGATATCCAAAACAATCCTGATTAATAAAGAAACTCCCAGAAACATCAATATCCCTGATTTAAAGCTCTGTTATAGAGCTATAGTCATGAAAACAGCTTGGTATTGGCACAAAAATAGATAGGTAGAGCAAAGGAATAAAATTGAAAACGCTGATATTAACTCATACATCTACAAACACCTGATTTTTGCCAAAGAAGCTAAAACTATGCAATAAAAAAAGAAAGCATCTTCAACAAATGGTTCTGGTACAATTTAATGCTGGCATGTAGAAGACTGCAGATAGATCCATGTCTACCACCATGCCCAAAACTTAAATGTCCTTCCCTTATAATGAGATTGATGATTACCTTATATGCCATTCTAGAGACTTCATACAGTGGCTTATTGTTGTGGGCTCCCACCTGGGTCCTGTTGCCGCTTTCTCAGTCCCCAAATAACACAAAGGACGCTATATTAATTATAAGCTGTTGGCTGTTTGCTTGGTTTTTTATCGGCTAGCTCTGATTTGATTATTAACCCATAATTACTAATATATATTTTATAAGAACTTATCTTTTTGAGGATACACTCCTGAGCATCCATTGCTCCCGGGAGATCACATGGTGAGAGCTCTCCTCACTAAAATTCCAGAACCATCCTAGACTCCTAGTCCTACCTATCTTGTTTCCCTATTGGCCAAGAGTGCTTTATTCAAACCAATCAGACACATATTTACAGAATGACATCTCCCAACCTCTCTTTTCTGTCTAAAATAAAAAGAAAGGTTTTAACTTAAACATAGTCAAATTATATATAACAAATTATATATAACATATTATATATAAGAAATTATATAGTTCTTATTAAGTAAGAACTATAGTTACAATATTTTGTCCATAACATTTACTAATATTTATAGAAAATATTTTATTATCTATCCTATCTGTGTAAGTCTAAAGTCTTATATGTATGTAGCTTATCTTTTATCACAACTAAGGAAAAATATAATTACAACTATCTGTCTTCAACTCCATCAAAGACTACAGAAAGATAATGTATAAACACTAGAATTGACAGAGAAACTACTTGGACAGTCACCCGAAGTTCCTTTATAACGTTGGGGCATCCATCTTCAACCCATAGGCCACAATGTGTCTCGAAGACTTCTCAGCAAAGCAGAAAATTTTAAACTGTCTATCTGCACTGGCAGTCTGTCAGCCATTTTTCTGTGTCCTGTAGAAAGTGTGGCAGACTCTTCCATGAAGCATGAACCCTTTAAGACTGTCCAAGTTCAGTAGTCACTTTTCTGTGGGTCCTGCATGTCCAGTTTATACAGCAACAGTCAAGCAGTCTAGGCAAGAGCAGTTTGTTGCCCAAATGGCTAATCTTGTCATGTTGAAAGCAAACTTCATAACGAGTTTCTTTGATGCCCATCTTCCTCTCAGATGTAATTGATGTGCCAGGAGCAAACACTTCTCATTGTCAAGAAAAATCCTAAACCATTTTAAAAGCCATTTTCTGGAGGTCTTTGAAAGGTTTGAAGACTATCTATATATCTCAAGGATATCTCTGTATATCTAGAATACCTAACTAACCTAACTATAAGTTATGACTATTATAGGTTTACTATCTATAATCTGTATTTAGTTATGTATTACATTTTAAAAAGAACAGTATAAATATAATACTTAATCAAGAGGAGAAATATACATATCACAAAATTGACCTTAAATTGTATTAATAAATGAAAATCCATTCTAAGACAAAGTATTCATTTTTATGTCATATTCCCATTTTTCTCTTTAGAAAGAGATTGACTATGATCATTACCATTTATAAGTAATCCCATTTAAATGAAAACAAAGATTTATAAACAATATTTGGGAATTTGGATGTTGTTCGTTCCAAACTGCTTCCTGCTGATGGGGCTGCTGTCCATACCATGGGGATCATGATGAAACACAGAAACCTGTGTAAGTCCTTGTTTTTGTAGTCTGCAAGGCTGCATCATCTCGGCTGTTTCAGAAGTTGGATCACCTGGGCCACTGCTTCCGGTGGGGTCTTGGTTCGTCAAACCACAGAAGCCTGGAAGGAATCAACAGCTTTCCATTTTCTGTGGAAACATAAGCAAAAACTCTTTTCCCAAGTAGCCTGTCTTTATATTTTAGAAGTCAAAGCATTTTAAAAAGATATAAGCTGGATTAATTCAGCAGCATTTGTTATCAAGTATATTTCAGCAGTTGTTCCTTCTTTAGCCACTGAACAACTGAAAAAAAACAATAGCATACAGTATCCAGACTCTGTGTATTTTCCATTTTTACATGGCTTTTTTATTACTCTATTTCTTTTACTTCTATTTACTTATTTTTCTCTGAGACAGGGTTTCTCTGTAGAAATCTGCCTGTCTCTGCCTCTGGAATGCACCAATCAGACACATATTTACAGAATGATATCTCCCAACAGCTGATGGAAGCAGAAGCTGACATCCACAGCTAAACACTGTACTGAACTCCTGGAACCCAGTTGCCGAGAGGGAGGAGTGATGAGCAAAGGGATCAAGACAGGGCTGGTGAAACCCACAGAAACAGCTGACCTGAACAAGGGGGAACTCATCCCAGACTGATGGCTGAGAGGCCAGCATGGGACTGATCCAGACCCCCTGAACATGGATGTCAGTGAGGAGGCCTCGGCAATATTTGAGGCCTCTGGTAGTAGATCAGTATTTATCACTGGTGTACAAATGGACTTTGGGGACCCATTCCGTGTGGAGGGATGCTAGACACATGGGAAAGGGCCTAGACCCTGCCCTGGATGATATGACAGACTTTGGGGATCCCCTCATAGAAGGCCTCACCCTCCCTTGGGAGCAGAGGGGAGATGGGGTGGGGTTTTGTGGGGGATGGGGGAGGAGGGGAGGGAGAGGGAGCTGGGATTGACATGTGAAGCAGGCTTGTTTCTAATTTAAATTTTAAAAAAGAGAGAGAAATATTGCAAGAGAAATTAGTCTATAGGCCTTTTCTGGTAATGATTTCTGTACCAAAAGATAAAAACAAATGCATTTAGCCACAGAGTTAGCTTTGCTATCACTGATGACTGAGATTCTACAAGTTTGAGGCTTTACTGTAGAACAGATGTTACTTGGCCGGATTTCATTTCAATAGAGTTTGTGAGGCTATTGGTACACTTGAAAACAGAAACCTTAATGAGTTTCAAAGATTATGTTCTGCCTGGCAAAAGGTGAGAAAACCCAATTAGGAATTTGCAACATTAAAGGCTCAGTCATCAATTTTGCATTTACTTTTTTTTGCTTCTGCAGCAGCATCTAGAAGATATTTTGTTGTTTCTCTTCTGTTTTGGTTTTGTCTTAGTCTGCCTTTTGTCCTCTTCATTCCTTTCGCAGTTGGAGAAGAATACCATTATGTCACCTATAGGATTCATTCTGCCATTCCTCCTGCTTTCTGACGGTTATCATCATCATCATCATAGTGTACATTTGGAAGTAATTTTTATACATTTGTATTATAATTATACTAAGTAATTATTCCTTAGTACATTCCTGCGTAAAAGAAGTGATCTTATGGAGGCAAGAGGAGAATAGGTAAAAGTAAGGGGCACTGTGACAACTGTTGATACCAAATCATCATACTCATCTCCTTGCACAAAACTCAAGTCCAAGTAGATCAAAGGCCGTAACATAAAACCAGGTACACTGAACCTGATAGATGAAAAAGTAGAAAATAGTCTCGAACACATTGGCTCAGGGAAAGACTTTCTGAGCAGAACACCTATACAATCAATAAATGGGACCTCATGAAATGGAAACACTTCTTCACAGTAAAAGAAACTGTCATTCAGACAAAGCAGGAATGGGAACTTATCCAAATACATACATAAAGAATGATGATCTAAATGATTTTTGGCAAATAGTAGATGAGACAAAACCCCTACTGTCCATCTCTTGCCACCAAATGAAACTTTCAGTCCTGAGATTGGGTTACATCTAATTGAGTTGTTGGCCAAAGAAGTTCCATGAGACTCCTCAAACAACCCAGACTTTTGTCAATAATGTAGGTTGTTCTCCACAAGTAGACAGAAAGGTCTCATGGCTGAGGACAGCAGCTACACAATTCATTGAACACAGAGAAATAGAGCTGGTGCCTATATTCTAGCATCTTTGGTGAAGGAAAGTACACTACCAGAAGACAAACAAACATCAACCCAGTCACAAAGCTATTTAATCTACAGTGTTGTCCTGCCTGAAATATGGCACAATGGTGGCACAATACTTGTGGGAGTAACCAACCAAAATCTGATTTGACTTAGGATCTGCCCCATGAGACAGAATCTGTACTTGACACTGCTAGGTTGACCAAGAACTTGAGAGTAGCTAGTGTTGTAAGTTTTGAAAAACAGCACCCAAGAGAAAGACACCATGTGATAGTGTTCAAACAAAGGTTTTTTTTTTAATTAGAGAAAGGGATCCTAAAATGGGGGAAAGGGAAGTGGGGAGACCAGCCTCTGGAGACAGGAGCAGCAGGAGAAAGGAGAAAGGAAAGAAGGGGAGAGAGAGGAAACAGGGGAGAGAGGAAGTGAGAGAAGGGGAACAGACAGAGAGAGGGAGAGAAAGAAAGAGACAAGGATGGGAGGTAGGTAGGGCCCCTTTAAAAGGGAGCATAGTAAATATGCACAGGGGTGTCCTCAGTAGCTACAGCTAAGGGCTGCAGAACCCTGTCAGAATCCCAAGGACAGGCCAGTACAGATGCCTGAATACTGGGCACCTAGGGACCTTGGGTAAAACCAAATATTTTTTGTAAGTATTAACAAAATTTCTCTTAATAACATTCTACTATCTTCATAAATCAGCTCCTTGCTCAGCCATCATTAGAGAAGTTCCCCAGCAGCAGATAGGAACAAATATGGAGAGCCACAACCAGATATTATGTAGAGAGTGAGAGACCTTGGACCATGAAGTCCTAAAATAGGATGTCTCCTTTATGACCTCACAGAAACTGAGGCAGCACGTACTTGCTTGCACAGGCCCTTTGCATACATATTATGGCTTCCAGTTTAGTGTTTTTATGGGATTGCTGAGTGTGTGAACCCTTCTCTTGGAATCTTTTCTTTTTCTTTGCTTGTGTTGTCCAATTAGGGTGATTTTTAAATTTTTATTTCTTTATTCTGTAGTATGTCACATCCTCTCTTTCCTCTCCCTCCTCTTCTCCCAGTCCCTGCTTCTCATCTCCTTTCCCCCAATCCACCTCTCTTCCATTTCCCTTCAAAAAATGTCAGGCCTCCCAGGGATACGAACAAAACATGGTATATATCAGGTTTCAACAAGACTAGGAATCTCCTTTCATATTAAGGATGGGAGAGGCAACCTGGTAGGAAGAAAAGGGCCCCAAAAGTAGGCAAAAGAGTCCCTGCTCCAAATGTTAGGAGTCCCATCATAAAAACAAGCTATTACACATATGCAGAGGGCATAGGTCAGTCCCATGCAGGCTCCATAGTTGTTGGTTCAGCCTCTGTGAGTTCCTATGAGCCCAGGTTAGTTGATTCTCTGGCTCCTACAATCCTCTTCTGCAGGATTCTCTGAGTTCAACCTAATGTTTGACTGTGGGTTTCTGTATCTGTTTCTATCAGTTGCTGAATGGAGGCCCTCTGATTGCATTTTGGCTAGATACCAATCTATGAGTATAGCAGAATATCATTAGCAATCATATTATACTTGATTTTTATTATCCATTGTAAGCCTGTTTGTTTTCTAATGAGAGACAGAAAGGGAACGGATGTGGATGGGAGGAGAAGTGGGAAGGAACCGGCAGGAGCAAAGGGAGGGAAAATAGTAATCAAGATATGTGAGGAGAAACATCTATTTTCAATAAAAGCAAAGAAAAAAAAACAATCCCTGTGATTTATAGAGAGTGTAAGCAAGAAACAAAAGCTGCAATGTGAAAGCATTGAGTTCACTTCGTGCAGTTTCCTGTCAAGAAGGTTGTTGGTCAAGATATCCTTGACTCAATCAGGTGGTGTTTTAACCCCAGGAGAGCTGGCACCCATGTTCCCGTGGGTCTTTGACAGTAATGTCAACAGCTCTGAAGAATGATTATGATTCATCAATGGAGAGATGGCCAATATTAACCCACAGGGAGATGGTGGTAAGAGCTAGCAAGACTTACAATGTGTTTCTAAGTGACTTTATCCTAAAACTTCGTGATTGTGGGAAATGAGCAGCGTCTCCCACAGTGATGGCCGACATTGTCATATCCACTTGTCTCCTACTGAAGAATGAGAACTGACTTTATCTTTTACACATTTTGGAGGAAAGAAAAGCAGGGCTGGGTAACTTCTAGAGGCCTGCCCATGTTTTCAGAAGGAGAAGCTGTATTTTGATCCTAGGTTGGGGATTCAAATCAAGAGAATTTTAATCATTAGAGTAATTCACTGCCCACTCTCCCAAGATTGCCATTATCCTTCAAACTACCTACACTCCCTTGCAATTGTAATGATAAACAAATTATTAACAGTAGTATTTATTATTGACTTACAAAATCTTGCTTCAATCTAGCTGATCAAATGCCATTAGCCAACTCTGTATTTACTTCAGTTTGATGGTGTTTCTCTTTTTAATTTTCTGCATGGAAATGTAAAGTTTTTAAACCTTTTATGTTTACAATTAATTTCTAACTGTATATAAAATGTATTGCTTTAAGCATAATGCCTAACACCCTTGTAATGTTATATATAATTTCAAAATATTTTCATATGTTGAAAATTCATATTTTAAAGCATCCATACCATGGCAGTGCTACTTTGGTGCACAATATAGATAATTTAGTCCCCTGTGCTCTTATATGGATTTTCTGCATTACTTGTCATTACTTTTGTAATCTCTGGCACATCCTTTTACTTCTGAGTTTCAGTTTCTTCATTTGCAAGATGAAGACAATAATTGTACCTACTTCATCAGGTTATCATGACACAGTCAGTGCAATTTGCCACAAGGAATAACACTCAGTAATAGGCAGCTGTGAAATTCTTTTTCTTCTTAAAATATTACAAGGTCTTATTTTCCACAAAGAAAGCTCCCAGAGGTCAAGGACCACATTTATATGGGTGTTTCCGTAAGATGTTCTACGTTATACAATGTACTGAAGGCTCTGATAAATGTTATTCAAGTGTGTCATTCTGAAAGATCAAATAGAATGGACTTTAAAAACAAGAGTTCTCTACTCCCACAGGCAAGTTAAGTTTGTAGAACACACAGTGACAACAAATTCAAAGGTTCCATAGAGTAATTTTAGTAGCCTTTCAATGGGCTGATAACTGTTTTCTGAAAATGATTGCCAATTTACTACTGGCACTTAGTGGAGAAATTCTATCAATTAGCATCCAAAGGACCACTCTGGGAGGAGGAACTTTCTGATGACAAAACAGGAAGGAGCCCTCGTCTTTAGATGGGCAGGATGGAGACTCTGTTGAATTGAATGGTTACCAGAAACTGTTTATGTGATTTTATACCTATCTTTCCTTTATGAAACAGCCCTTCTGTACACACTGTTTTGATTTTCACATATACAAGAAGCCAAAATCTTTGGGGTGGACATTAATAAAGTGGCTCAATTCCTTGAGTTTTCTTAGCCCTGGTCCTATGACTCAGGTTTTCTAAAATCATGTACCTGACACATAATTCAAATTCCACAAAAATACAGCTTTCAAAATAATTTTTGTAGACCACTGAAATTATTGTGACCAGTTCCTTGTAGCTACAGCTTAAGTACATATCTGGATCTACAATCTCAGGAGTTGCACATATACTTAAGTCTTATCTATGTGTCAAATTCATATGAAAGCAATTTACAATGACACTGAAGTAGTCTATCTGCACACTCCCTATCAACCCTAGCCATCTGTGTTTCACACATGGAGAATCAGAGATCAGAGTCTAATTGTCATCATCTCCTTTGTTTCTAAGACTCTTATTAACTCCTGGGAATCCCAGAAAGAGACAAAGGTAGCATGGTGTGTGGAAATTCATAGACTTCGGCATGCTTTTCTGCACAAATGGTGAGCCTTTGCAATTGTTTTTTGAAAACTAAAATGGGATCTTCAGTGACTTTGCGTTGTTTATAGTTGAATCCACCACTGAGGCTTTTCTTCTTCCTCTTATGGGTAAGAATCGTTTTTAACGTCCATGATTTTTTTCCTTATCTGCATATCTTATTTTCTCCTCCATTTTCCCCTTCTACTGTTTTTGCTGTTGCTATTATGAGACATATAGAACTTCCAATATTTAGATTAGTTATACATTATATTATATTTTGTGAGTATTTCATGACCTTCTGGTTGTCTATTTGTCTTACTGTTTCTATGACCAAAAGCAACTTGAGGAGGAAAGGGTTTATTGTAGTTTACACAACACAATCCATCACCAAGAGAACTCAGGACAGAAACCTGGAGGCAGGAACAGAAGCACAGGCCATAGGAGAGTGCTGCTTACTAGCATGCTCCTAGAGGCTAGCTCAGCCTGCTTTCTTATATAACCCAGGACCACAGGGATGGCACTGTCCATAGTGAGCTGGGTCCTGCCACATCCATCATTAATTGA
The DNA here is from genome assembly GCF_017639785.1 of Mesocricetus auratus. Taxonomy (NCBI): domain Eukaryota; kingdom Metazoa; phylum Chordata; class Mammalia; order Rodentia; family Cricetidae; genus Mesocricetus; species Mesocricetus auratus. The sequence goes on from NW_024429202.1 coordinate 18,755,129, forward strand.
GACTATACCCCCAAAGACTTGCTTATAAGCCCTTCTTATGGAGACATTTTCTCAATTAAGATTTCCTATCCCCAGACACATACAGGTTTGCGTCAAGCTGGCAAAAACCAATCAGCCATCTTTTCTTACTCCTTAGCAAAAACTCTGGAATTCCCTAAGTAGTAACTTACATCTGGGTAACACCTTGAATTCCCAGCTTGCTGCTGAGGTACAGGGTGAGGTCTGGAGGTACTCCTGGAGGAAGTCTTACCCTTGCTTGCTTGTAGTTGAGTACTGCCTGCTACTTTCATTCTTTCTGCAAAGAGCGCTGGTGGGATGGGATGTGAGATGACCCCCAGGGAGAAGCCCATACCACTAGTGCAGCTGTGCCACTGATAGCTGTGGAATTACCATACTTCCTTGGGACCATTTTCAAGTGTGAGAACATTGTCTTGCTGACATCATATGTTTTAATTGTTTATGGGGTGAAGCCAAATAAAACTAAAATAGTACTTTATATTTAAAATATTTACAGTGACTAAAATTCTCTCACATATATTAACAATAAATATTTAAAAACAGAAATGCACTAAAAAACTAAGTGGAAACCAATTATGACTCCATTACCTAGGGTGTGCGTTGTTAAAAACACATGCTCCATTGTTGGTTTCCAGCATTTTATTTAGTTTTTATAACAATAAGACCTTTTATGTGCCCCTTTGTATCAGTGCTCCTTTTTTTAATTTTCACTTTTCTTTTTTGTGAGTATGTAATTTTTCATTTAAATTAGAAACAAGCTTGTTTTACATGTCAATCGTAGTTCCCTCTCCCTCCCCTCCTCCCCTGTCCCCCAATTGCCCCCCTCCCATCCCCTTTCTTTTCCCAGGGAGGGTGAGGCCTTCCATGGCGGATCTTGAAAGTCTCTTATATCATTTGGAGCAGGGTCTAGGCCCTCCCTCATGTGTCTAGGATGAAAGAGTATCTTTCTATGTGGAATGGGCTCCCAAAATCCATTCGTATACTAGGGATAAATACTGAACCACTACCAGAGGCCCGATAGATTTCCCAGGCCTCCTAACTGACACCCATGATCAGTGGGTCTGGATAAATCTTAGCTGGTTTCCCAGATATCAGTCTGGGGTTTATGAGCTCCCCCTTGTTCAGGTCAGCTGTTTCTGTGGGTTTCTCCAGCCTGGTCTTGATCCCTTTGCTCATTACTCCTCCCTCTCTGCAGCTGGATTCCAGGAGTTCAGTTCAGTGTTTAGCTGTGGGAATCTACTGCCTCCATCAACTACTGGATAAAAGCTCTAGGATGGCATATAAGGTAGTCATCAATCTCATTATAGGGGAAGGGCATTTAAGGTAGCCTCTCCACTATTGCTTAGATTGTTAGTTGGGGTTCATCCTTGTAGATCTCTGGGCATTTCTCCAGTAACAGATTTGTCTTTAAACCTCTAATGGCTCCCTCCATTATGGTATCTATTTTTTGCTCTCTTGTATTCTTCTCCGACTCAATCTTCCTGCTCTCCTCCTCTTCTCCCCTTCTCTTTCTCCTAAATCCCTCTTCCATCCTCCCATGCTCCCAATTAGCTCAGGAGATCTGTCTCTTTCCCCTTCTCTGGGGGACCATGTATGTCTCTCTTAGGGTTCTCCTTGTTTCCTAGCTTCTCTGGCTGTGTGGATTGTAATCTAGTAATTCTTTTCTCTATGTCTAAAATCCACATATGAATATGAATAAGTACATACCATGTTTGTCTTTTTGTGACTGGGTTACCTCACTCAGGATGTTTTTTTCCTAGTTCCATCCATTTTCTTGTGAATTTCAAGATACCATTGTCTTTTTCTGCTGAGTAGTACTCCATTTTGTAAATGTACCACATTTTCTTTATCCTTTCTTCAGTTGAGGGGCATCTTGGTTACTTCCAGGTTCTGACTATTACAAATAATGCTACTATGAACATAGTTGAACAGATAGCCTTGTTGTATGAATGTGCATCTTTTGGGTATTTGCCTAAGAGTGGAATTGCTGGATCTTGTGGTAGGCTGATTCCCATTTTCTTGAGGAATCTCCATACTGATTTCCAAAGTGGCCACACGAGTTTGCACTCCCACCAACAGTGAAGGAGTGTTCCCCTTTCTCCACATCTTCTCCATCATAAACTGTCATTGGTGTTTTAGCTATTCTGATAGGAGTAAGATGGTATCTCAGAGTTGTTTTGATTTGCATTTCCCTGATTGCTAAGGATGTTGAGCACTTTCTTAAGTTTCTTTCAGCCATTTTAGACTCTTCTGTTGAGAATTCTCTATTTAGTTCTATACTCCAGTTTTTAATTGGATTATTTGGTGTTTTGGTGACTAGCTTCTTAAGTTCTTTGAATATTTTGGAAATCAGCCCTCTGTCTGATGTGTGGTTGGTGAACATCTTTTCCCATTCCGTGAGCTGCTGTTTTGTCTTGTTGACTACTATGAACATCGTTGAACAGGTGTCCTTGTATGATCGTGCATCCTTTGGGTATATGCCTAAGAGTAGAATTGCTGGATCCGTGTTCCTTTTAAAATATAGAATTATAGCATGAGCATGCATATTGTCAAATATTCTTTCAGAATATCATTTTGTTTGTTATTATGATTGCTTTGTTGCTGTTTTTGTGAAACAGGGTCTCATATAATACAGGCTGAACACTAACTTACTATTTGTCCAGGGGTGATATTGAGAACTCATGATCTTCTAGCCTCTGCTTCCCCTATACTGAGACTGCAAGTGTATATCTCCAGATATGGCTCTAGATACAGACTGTAATATGTACATGGTTGTCTATCTTTTGAATTCACAGGAATGTATTTACTTTATCATGTGTTGTTAGTGAATACTTACTACACTAATTTTAAGCCACTCTTAATGTGCATTTATGATTATTTCTTTGTAGAAGTAGCATTATTAATCATCATTTTAAGACGTCATACGCATTCCTGAGTTCTTGGTCTATTTTCTGAAATTGCCAAATATCAAAAAAGACTGTCTCTGTCTCACACAGGACATTGACATTTTAAAATATTTGATGCTAGCGAGATCCTATTTTTGTATATGTTGACAATAAATCACCCATTCTTTTGCTAGTTTACAAAAGCATGCCGAAGAGTTAAGACACTGGTATCTTGAATTTGTTTCTCTCCTTATTTTAAACCCCAAACAGCTATGCCCCTAGCAAGTGCTTCAGCATTGTTTATTTATGGTTGGTATTTTTCTTTTCAATATTTGAAGATAGGAACAAGAATGGCTGAATTTGGGTTTTATCAAGAAGGAAGTGGAGACATTCTGTGTTAAATGAGTTTTTGGAGTCACTGTTGGGCAATTGGATGAAGGTGGATGTTAGAGAGATCTCTAGGGAAGGATGTGGGCATTAACATACGACAAGCTAAAAAGAAACTATCATAACTTAATCTTTGCTAAGTGTCATCTGTGTATGGGTCCTGGATCTTTCTTGTGGATCCTGTTTGTGTTACATTCAGTAGTGGGTTTTCCTCTACCAAGATTTATTCCAAAACAATCACAGACTGACAGTGATCTCACATTAGGGCTCTGTCATACAGCGATGTTATTGGATAGATGGGCTTCAAGATTTCACTACTGTATTTTAACTATATGTACTTAAGAACATGAACAGTAGCTCTAATGAGTATTATCATGGAGACTATAGTTCAAAATTTCAATATTGGAAGCACATATGCACTCCTAGAATGTACTCAAGCAGCTACTTCTATCAGACACCAGCTGCCTTTTGTGCCATAGACTGGCTAGAGTAACAAATTGGCATTTGGAGACTGTTTCCCTGTTTTAGCAGTGTGTCTTCTATTAACAGTCATGCGCAAAATTTAAGAAAACTGAGAACAGGGAATCTTAAACTATTTAAAATATTTTCTATTAAAAGGGATATTTTAAACCCACTTGTCAAAATATAAGAATAGCAGTATTTAATAAGCTCATCCCAACAGCTGATTCAAGGCAGGAGAAATCTATATTTACAGATTGAGCACTTGTTCTAATAGCTGTCACAGGTAAATAGAAGATTGGTCTCCTAAGCCAGACATTGTGGTTCATGTCTGTAACACTTCTGCTCAGGGAGGCTGAGGCAGGAGTGACACACTAACTTTAAGGATGGACTGGGTTACAAAGTCAGACCCTGATTCAGAAAATCAAAGTTGGAATTCGAGAGATTGCTGCAATGTGAAGAGCACCTGCTGCTCTTGCAAAGTTCCAGAATTCAGTACCTAGAACCCAGGTAGGACAGCTCACAACTGTCTGTAACTCTAGTTCCAGGAGATTGGGGGCTCCTACCACAGATACTCACACACACACACACACACACACACACACACACACACACACACACACACACACACACAATTGTATACATTGACACAATGTCGCGACCGCCTTGACCAGCAAGGAAGATGCAACGCTTGGACTCTTATTTAAGCAGTTTATTCAGGAACCTTGAACAATCTTCTGACCCCGGGGAGTGCCCACTCACAGCTTAAAAACCCTTGGGCGGCCAACCCCAGTATGCCACATGGAACATGCAGATAGGTCCACGTACACAGAAGCAAGCCTGATATCCAGCCTTAACCAAATACAGGTGGGGCTCTTAAGGAGTTGTTTATCACAGAGCACTTGCTGTCGGGCTAGCAGAAGGCGGAAGCCAGCGCCATTTTTAGGGTGCGGCATTTCGCAGCTCTCTACAATACAAAATAAAAAGTAAACCCTAAGTGTCCCATAAATTAAAAGAAACATCTCACAGATGTATTGACATAAACTGAACCTAGAAACACATTTGTTGCAAAGTAAAATATAAAATAAAAGTTAAAAAAATAAAGTCACATAATTGATCATATTTCATTCAGGGCACTAGGGCATTAGTAATGAATATCTAAAAGTATTAGAATAATTACATTGAAAGTAGTTTTGATTTAATCTCATTCTATTCTACCTATAAAAATTATAATATTTTTGTGTTCACATATCCATATACAATCAAAGTAATATGTACATATTGTTATGGTATAAGCAAAGAACATCACAGAAAAGGCTTGGAATCTTGGTCCAGTGGAAAACTAGAAATCAGAGTGAGAGAGTACCCTCTGTGGATAGATACCTGAGGACCAAAGTCATACTGGGATGTCAGGGTTAGATGAGAAAGACTGCATTGTGCATGTCTATGTTGTGGTCACAGAAAGGAGCCTGTGGGAACCCAGTCCTCAGAATCTTAGGAAGAAACCAAGGTTTCATTTCTCAGAGTCCTTAATTTCCATTCTAACTTTGTCGTTTCCTAGTTGTATAATCTATGCAACTTGTTTTCCAGAAACTCAAGCTACATATAAATAATGCCCACTTTATTTTTTTAATCACTATTTTGGGGGATTTCTGAGGTTATTTGTATAAAGTAGCTACCTTCCAACCTGGCACATCATAGGCACTAGCCAATAATGGTTTTATCAGGACATTTCTTACTGTTGCTGGGTACAAGAGAAACAAATGAGGATAAGTAACTAACTGTGGTGCCTATTAGCATACCAAAGCACCTGCTGGCCTCCAGGCTCTCCCACTCAGTAGTGTGGCTCTTCTCAGTTTTGCTCAGCTGGCCCTAATTATCTCCAGTCCATGGGCTTCCCTTCCTCCACCTTCCCACTGTAGCCCTGCCATCTCAGTCATAATCAATCTCTCTCTCTCTCTGTCTCTCTGTCTCTCTCTCTCTCTCTCAGCCTGGTTCAGTGTGCTGGCTATTCTGCTATTCCACGACTCCCCGCCCGCCCCACTCTTCCTGATGCCTCTGGCTATATTCTCCTTCATATCCACAATAAAAACCTTCTCCTCAATCATACCCTGGCGGGTCATGTCCTCAGTTTATACAATTCTGAGACTATAGTTCCTGATAATTATTATATGAAATTTAATTTCCTTTATATATGGGAATCATTTCTAGCCCTTTGTTTTATTTTCATCTCAAGGTGATATAAGCTGGCATTTATTTGGATTTTGTGGAATAAATAGTGGATATATCTCTATTTGGTAGACAGAGTTATAAAGGATTTATGTCTGTGAAGGGCTCCAAATCTTTTATGATTAATTTTACCCATGATTTCAGTTCATCTTGTATCTTAAATCCTTTTACTGGACACTATATCCCTTTTGTTCTCTCCTTGCTATTTATTAACTGATATTGCTTTATCAAAATATTCCCATACACTTTCATCTTGTCTTCATATCTCCTCAGCCACTCCTATTGTGTGCAAGACACTGCTTTTAGACCATCTGTTCTTCGGACAAAGCCCTGCTGGCAAGCAGAGCTGCCCACCTACCAAGATATCCTCAAAACATCTTTTGTGGGCTTTCCAGTTTACCTGCAGGTGCTAAGAAATTCATATTTTTTCCTCAGCCCCAAGGATCCAAATGCTATTCAGAAAGCCAAGCCTTTAACCAAGACTCCTGCTAAATTACTGCTGTCAGTCATCTGTGGGCAGACATGGCATACTGCCTTTCTTCTGTTCGCTAACTTGAGTCTAAATGCAGACAGTGCAGAGGATGGAGGCAAGGATAATGGCAAGCTCATCAGTGTAGCCTATTTGGAAATTCTTGGATGTTCTGTTCCCACTCAAGCCTCAGCCATTTCCTGGAAGTATACTCACCTCAAGACATTGAAACATCCTGTGAAAATTCTGCCTTTTTTTCTTGCAGCCCAGGGGCCTTTTCTAACCTGAAGATCTCTATTTCTCTTCCTGGAAAAGTATTTTAGAAAAAATGCTTTCTGCAGAGTCAGGGATTGAACCAATTTTAAAAACCAATTTAAACAGCAATGCCATAGTTAGAACCTCAACCCTGTGATCTGGTGGGCAGGACCGAGGAACTGTCAGCAGAAACACATGTACTGTGCTGGGAGAATGCAAATTCCATTTTCAAGACATGTTTCAATGGGATGGGCTTTGTTTATCTGTTTGCTTGTAAGTTGCTAGTATTGCATATTTCTATCTTATTTTCACTAATATATTAGGCTAAATTCTCTAGGAGTAGCTTAGGGGTAAGTGAAGGAACTAAGAAACAGCTTACATTGTTAGATCTTTAATCAGAGTTCCTACACTTGACTGCACTGCAGAAACATTTGGAAGAGGTTAGTTTTTGTTGTTGTTATTTGGTTGGTTGGTTTTGTTTGTTTGTTTGTTTTAAGTTTTTAAGAGCCAGAGGAACATAAGATCATGTTTTCTAGAAATGCCAGAAGCTAAACCTATAAAGTCTTCCCAACATGGCTGCCTGAATGTGATCTGAACAAGGAGGACAATAATAGACATGCCAACAGGAACAGGGAAAAGCTCAGGAGGCCTCAGCTCTGCACAAAGAATTACAGGCAATTAAGGAATGCTGAAAGCAGGAGAAATAGTTTTCCCCTGGGGAACAGCACATCAATTGTTATCCAATACAAAATGGTCATCCCTGGAAGCATACATACTAGGACCTTACACAGACTGAGCAGCTTTTATTTAGGTCATTAGGAAGACACACACACACACACACACACACACACACACACACACACACCAATAATTGAACAACAAAAGAAGTATGAATTTGAAAGAGAGCAAAGGAATACATAAGGTTTGGAGGGAGGAAAAGGAAGAGGAAATAACATAATCTCAAGAAAAACCTATTTTACAAAGTAATTTTCTAGAAATCGCGACATTGCGTCACAACACTGAGAATGTGTAAGGTGGACTCGGCGATTATGCACAGAAGTTTCAGTGGATGGTCACATTGGGCAAGTGTTGCAGAACTCAGGAGGTTTTCTCCAGTCCAGAGTGAGTCCAGAACTGATTTTTCCTCCTCCCTGGCTCGTGCCTTTTTCTCCTATTTGACCTCCATGCCTCTTCTCACCCTGTTCCTTATACATTGGCATGCTAGATAAGAAGGCACACGACGCTGAAGTTAGATTGTTAGAACACACACGAATGGGAGTGCGCCCCCTAGTAGAAACTAGGGCAGCTTCTCTATGGGCGCCTGTCTTAAGGCGTTTGCTGCAGGAAACTTGGAATTACAAGTTTCTTTCTCCTCTAACATGTATCTAGCTCTCATTTGAGACTTCCTCAGCACTCAGACCCTACTTCACCTCTTTCAGGGATCTCAGAGTCATTCTGTGAGAAATAGTGCTTACTGTTAAAGATGACGCTCGAGTGTCTCTGAGATAGTGCGCATAGGGCTCTGACCCTACTGCCGGGCACACAGACACTAAAATGCTGGCCCTTTTTAGAGCTTTTACATTTAGTTTCTATGCTCCAAGTTGCCACACCGCCCGTGTTCATGCAGATAAGAGCTTATTTTGTTTTTCTTCGAATAAGCCCAATTCCCTACACAGCTGGTTACCCAGTTACTTGATCCTGAGGATGACCCATGTGGACCAACCATGCTGTCAAAATGGTGTGGTTCCTTTTTGAAAAGACCGAGCCATATGTATTCAGACTGGACTTAAATTTCTGATGTAGCTGAGGGTGTTCTTGAACTCCTGATAGTCTTGTGTCTACCTCCCAAGTGCTGGAATAATTGTTGTGAGCCACCACATAGTCTTCTTAAACCCTCCTTTGCTGCTTACTTTGAAATGGTGCACATTAGGAACTCCATTTGCTTGACTCTGTCAAAGGGAGCCATTACTTCCTGTTTGCAGTCTTTTACTAGGCTTTGGATGCATATCACTGTGGAGATACTTTGTTTATGATCTAATGAAGATCAGAATGCAAAGCTAGCCACAGCCATGGAGGCCAAACAGTGGTGGTACACGCCTTTAATCCCAGCAGCCACACTGGTTAGCCATAGAACCTGGTTGGTGGTGCACACCTTTAATCCCAGCACTAGAGAGGAGTATAAGGTGGGTGGAGACAGGGGTGCAGTGTATTCAGTCTGCAGTCACGCTGAGGATAGATCACCCCAGTCTTGGTAGAGGGAAGAACTCTCTGGTGGTTGGCTGCTTTGCTTTCCTGATCTTCAGCTTGAACCCCAATATCTGTCTGTTGGGGAAGTCCTGTGCATTTGTCAATAAAGCACTGTCTGGCCAATAGGGAATCTAGATAGGTGGGACTAGGCATCCAGGAGGACTCTGGGAAGGAGAAACACAAGGAGAATTGAGATGTAACCGCCATGGGGTAGGAAGCCCGGAACTTCTCCGGTAAGAAACATACTTAGATTAACAATTATGGGGTAATTACTTAAGTCAGAGCTAGCCAGTAAGAAACAAGCAAGGCCAACAGCTTCATAATTAATACAGCGTCTTGTGTGTTATTTGGGGACTACAACATGGCAGAGCCCAGGAGGCTGGCGGGTGATAAACCAAAGCAGCTAGCAAGGAAAAAGCTTCTCTTAACAAAATGGTATCAGAGCGGGATTGAATTTCCACGTAGAATAACAAAAGCTTTAAAGGAATTTTAGAAACGGAAGAACGGAGAGAAGCACAGATTTTTGATAGCAGCATTTTTCTCAGGTGTTTTGCTATCGACAAGCCGAGATTCACGTGGCTCGCTTATCGGAGTCGTCCTGACTCGGCATAAAAAGAAAAAAAACCAGCCAGCAAGGTTGTTTTAAGAGACTCTGCTAACGATTGAAAGGTGTGTACATACAGCTGGAAGTGGCAGCTTCTGCTGGATGTCAGCATGGACTGAGGCAGTAAGCTGGAATCATGCTTACGCCCGCGATCTTGAAAAAAAAAGGCAGTTTAAAACAGCCGCGGTTTTACAGATAAGACACATGGCCAGAAAAACGTAAAGATTTACAGTAAAGTCAGACTTGGATGAACAAAACCTCTAAAGGTTTACAGTGTGTTTAAAAATATACGTGAGATTGGGAGAGAAAATGAAACGTCAAAATGATAAGTAAATAGAAAAGCCGGCGTTGTGGTAGCGCCTCCAGAGGCAGGCGGATTTCCAAAGAGAAACCTTGTCTCAGAGAAAAATAAAATAAAATAAATAAAGTAATAATAGATAAATAAATAAGCCATGTAAAGATGGAAAATACACAGAGAGTCTGGATACTGTATGCTATTGTGTTTTTCAGTTTTTTCATTGCTAAGGAAGGAACAACTAGTAAAGTACACTTGATTATAAATGCTGCTGAATTAATTCAACTTACATCTTTTAAAAATGCCTTGACTTCAAAATTTAAGTATCAGGATATGTTACTTGGAAAAGGAGTTTTTATTTATGTTTCTACAGAAAATGAAAAGCTAAGGATTCCTTCCAGGCTTCTGTGGTTTGACGAACCAAGACCCCTGGAAGCAGTGGATCAGATGTTCCAACAACTGAAACAGCTAAGATGATGCAGCTTTACAGACCCTGAAAATATGGACTTATACAGGTTTCTGAGTTTTGTCATGATCCCCATGGTATAAACAGCGCCCCCTTCCAGCATGAAGCAGTTTGGAATGAGCGACGTCCTAATTCCCATCTTGTTTATAAATCTTTGTTTTCATTTAAATGGGATTGTTTATAATTGGTTAATGATCACAACCAATCTCTTTTTAATGGTAAAAAGGGGAATTATGGTATGGGTATTGTTTTTCATTTATTGATACAAATTCAAGGTCAATTTTGCAATGTGTGTATTTCTCCTCTTGATTAAGTATTGCGCTTATACTGATCCTTTAAAACGTAATGCATAATTGAATACAGACTATAGTTACTTATAATAGAATTTATAGTTAGGTGAGTTAGGTTTTCTAGATATACAGAAATATATTTGAGATAGATAGACAGTCTTCAAACCTCTCAAAGACCTTCAGAAAATGGCATTTAAAATGGCTTAGGGTTTTTCTTGACAATGAGAAATGTCTGCTCCTGGCAGCACCAATTATGTCTGAGAGGAAGATGGGCATCGAAGAAACTCGTTATGGAGTTTGCTTTCAACATGGCAAGATTAGCCATTTGGGCAAGAAACTGCTCTTGCCTATACTGTTTGACTGTTGCTGTATAAACTGAACATGCAGGACCCACAGGAAAGTGACTGCTGAACTCAGTCTTACAGGGTTCCTGCTTCATGGAAGAGTCTACAACACTTTCTGCAGGACACAGAAAAATGACTGACAGACTGCCAATGCAGATGGACAGTTTGAAATTTCCTGCTTTGCTGAGAAGTGTTCCAGACACATTGAGGCCTATGGGCTGAAGATGGATGCCCCAACATTACAGAGGAACTTCGGGTGACTGTCCAGGCAGTAAGATATCTCTGTCAATCCTAGTGTTTATATATTATCCTTCTGTGGTCTTTGATAGAGTTGAAGACAGATAGTTATAATTATAGTTTTCCTTAGTTATGATAAAAGATAAGCTACATATAGGACTTTGGACTCACAAGAATGAGATAGATGATATTTTCTTTAAATCTTGCTAAATGTTAATAGACAAAATGTTGTAACTGTGTTCTTACTTGATAACTGTTCTGTTATATATATTTTGACTATGCTAAAGTTAAGACCTTTCTTTTTGTTTATACAGAAAAGAGGAGATGTTGGGAAAGTCCTGTGCATTTGTCAATAAAGCACTGTCTGGCCAATAGGGAATCTAGATAGGTGGGACTAGGTGTCCAGGAGGACTCTGGGAAGGAGAAACACAAGGAGAGTTGAGATGTAACTGCCATGGGGTAGGAAGCCCGGAACTTCTCCGGTAAGAGACATACTTAGATTAACAATTATGGGGTAATTACTTAAGTCAGAGCTAGCCTGTAAGAAACAAGCAAGGCCAACAGCTTCATAATTAATATAGCCTCCTGTGTGTTTATTTGGGACTGATGCGGCTCTAGAACCAGGCTGGCGGGAAGGCTCCTCTCAAAGAAAAAGCTTCTCTTTACATCTGTCTCTGGGGTTTTTTTTTTTGTATTATTTTTTTTCCTTTTGTATTTTTTTTATTCTTTTTTTTTTAAATTTAGATAAGAAACAAGGTTGCTTCACAAGTCAGTTCCAGGTCCCTCTCCCTTTCCCTCCCCTCCTCCCATGCCCTCCCCCCATCCCCCCCCCCCCCGTTATCCCCTCGTTCCCCCAGGGAGCATGAGGCCCTCCATGGGGGTGTCCATAGTCTGTCATTTCATATAGGGCAGGGCCTAGACCCTTCCCCAAGAGTTCAGGGTGAGAGTGCACCTCACATTGTTCTATGGGAGTCCAAAGTCCGTGTGTATACTTGGGATGGGTACTGATCTGCTGCCCAAGGCTCAATAGATTACCTAGGCCTCCTCACTGACACCCAGATTCAGGGGGTCTTGATCAGTCCCATGCTGGATTCCCAGGCTGATGCCTGGGATTCAAGAGTTAACCTTTGTCTGGTCAGCTGTTTCTGGGGGTTAAACCAGCCCAGTCTTAATCTCTTTGATCATCAGTCCTCCCTCTCTGTTACTGGCTTTCTTGAGTTCAGCTCAGTACTTAACCAGCCACTAAATGTCTCTGGGTTTTTATTAATCGTGCTACATATCACATTCTGGTTTTATGTTTATTCCTTTATTAACCTTGTTCAGAGTATTTGTGAACTGGGAGAATATTTAGTTTGTAATTTTGTTTCCTCAACATAGTCAACTAAGAGAGGGTTCATGACCAAGGGAATAGCATTTGCTTTGTTTTTATAAGAAAATTCAATAGTGCAGAGAGGTCCTAAAGACAGGGAGGGAAAGCAAGGCAGAATAGTCAGTCTAAAATAGCCATATTTTTAAAATTTAGTGGACCTGTGACACCTAAGAACTGTTTTAAAATAAGAAGCAAACACTTGTTGACTACTATCTTCATGGACACTTTGGTCTTAAAGGGAAAAGAAAGAGGCTTCTTCTGGTCATGTCTTTCATCATGTCAGGCAGGGCTAGCTGGAGGCATGGGACAAACAAAGGAGAAAGATGCTTCTAGAACCTACAGACAGACATCACTTTGAGGCATATTCTTTTTTGAGAAACAGCATTTCTTGTGATAAGGACTTCACAAAACTAATAGCAACTTACAAAAAAAATCAGGACAAGGAACAAAATGTTCAGAGACAGAAGAGGAATAGGGTTTGGGGGAATATGGACAGGAACTATTTTACAAAAACAAACAAAAAGTCTTAAGAGCCACTCTGTTCCTGAGCCATCTGACAAATTTCTGTTGTTTCGTGATCTCATGTCTCTATTCAGATAGGCAACTGTCTGCCTTCTCTGGGAATGGGGTGGGGGTGGGGAAGCAGTGGGGAGGATTGTCCTCACAGCCACCTCAGATTGTTAAATACAGAGAATTTGGAGCAAACAGCCTTCACCTGCTCAAAGGAACAAACAGCAGTCCCCCATATGTCTCGAACTTCATTTTCTGTTCGGCCATGCCTGGCACTTGTCTCTAGGTAGGCTTTTGGCTGACACTGAAATCAATTCATTTGAAACACTGCTCTAGGAGCTCTGCCATAAGTTAATGGAAACAGACAGACTACACATCACTATTTAAAAGCTGCAGGCTGGGCTTATACAAATAGACTTATACCTTAGAGATAAATAAGTCGTGCAGGTCCACAGGGGACATGCTGCCTGGATGCTGGTGCACAAAGTGTTTGGACTATGACATTCAAGTTCCTGACAAGCCAGCACATTTATGTTTGCTCCATAGGACAAATATAAACAGAATCTCATTAGCTTTTTCCTTTGTTACTTTAAATATGTCCGCCTAATTCTCTGTTAGGAGATGACATGGATGTGCGGTTTCTAGTCCCATGAAGCATGTCATAAATAATAAAGGAAGAAATTGAATATGGGATTATACATAGAGTTTGTGTTCTTGATAGAAATCATACAGGAACCCTAATACCCAGTGGGATAGTATTAAGAGCTACACACAGAGGAGCCCTGTCTTGAAACACACACACACACACACACACACACACACACACACACACACACACACAGAGAGAGAGAGAGAGAGAGAGAGAGAGAGAGAGAGAGAGAGAGAGAGAGAGAGAGAGAGGGATACAGTTTTGTTGATAGAGGTCTTTCTTAGCTTGCACTAAGCCCTGGGTTAGATTCACAGTTTTTTATAAACCAGAAAGGTCAGAACTTGAAGGTTATCCTTGTGTACATACTAAGTTCAAGGTTACCCTGAGGTTCACAAGACTCAAGACAGTGGGGTGATTTAGTTTTCAGAGTTACTCCCATTAAAAAAAAAGTTGCTGTTTTATAAAAAAAAAGGAAGAGAAGGGTGTTTTCTTGTGTCTTTCTTCTTCCCACTCTTTGAGATTATAGCCTGCTTCCTCTCTGGAAAGTGTCACAGCATGGTGTCATCCTGGAAGCAGAGAGAAACTCTTACCAGAGATCAAATATCATGTCACCTTGGTTGTAGACATAGGAGTTTTCCAGTGGGAAACAAATTTCCATTGTTTGTCTAGTCTATGGGTGCTTCATCATAAATTCAAGGAAAGATCAAAACAGAGCAGGGTGTGCTTGTTCAATCTGTTGTGTATCTGGACATGTGCATTGCCTCCTGATGGCTTTATGTGGCAGCACAAGTTCCTTTGCCTAAATGCCTGTCATATAGAGCCACATGACTTCTCCTGAGAGGGACTTTGTTTTTCTTTTTAAAGATTTGCACATTATGATCCAAGTGTTAGAAGATGTCTCTGAGTGTAAGGCGTACAAACCTGTGAGCTCATATGTGTGTTTGGCTAACTCAGTCAAGTAAATTTCTCAGCTATTTTGTGGTTGCCTGTAGTATGGGTACACTGGATGGAAAGTTAAAAGATAAGAAATTCCCAACTCTTAAAGTACATTCTTATTGGTTGGAAAGGACCGAATCACATGACACAAAGAATGCAATGTAATAAATATTCTAACGTCAGTTGGCTGTGTACACGCCACCTGACTCTAATTACGCAAGGACAAGCAAAGTGTGCCAGGCTGGAGGAAAACTTGAACTGCTTTGAAGATTTAATCAAGTGTGACCAAGCAGATGAGGGAAAAGGGCATGAACTAGCTACATGGGCAGAGCAATGTAGGAGGCGTGTGAGTACAGCCCGTGCTGCAAGCTATAAAGATACTGGCTTATCTAGAAGAAAAATTATTGGGTATTGTGTCACTTAAGATTAACTGCAAATGGCAGAACTATCTTAATTAACAGAGACTGATCAAATGTGGAATTGTGTTTCTCATGGAGAAATCCCGAGCTATGGTGGTGCGAGGACGGTAGGGAATGAACTCTTTACAGCTTTTTATTTGCTCATTTAGTTGTTTGTTTATTTATTTGGTGGTGGAGTTGATTTGTGTGCACAGTAATTAATTCATCTTTCTTTTTAGGTGTATTGATTCTGCTGGATCAATAAACAGGTATTGAAAGAAGTGTGTCAGGGTTAAACATTGACAATGTAAACATACACCTCTCACCTCAAAAGGGGATAAGAGATCATTTATTCTGGAGGCAAATATGAGCTACCACATGGGGATCACAAATCTAGATCACCCAGGCTCCAGGTTCCAACGTGGTAATAGTTTCATGAAGTTTTTTATTGTAACAAAACAAAAAGACATGGGTTAACACATTTCCCCAAACATGTTAGTGGGAACACCATCTGTGTAGGCTACACCAAAATGAGAATCTCTGCTCTGGGCTTTGGATGCTGTCTTAAGACGTTCTTAGAGTTTGGGTTGGTGGGAACTGGAAGCCAGTGGTCTGTTACTATGTGTTAGTATTCTGGCAACTGCACTGGCCTGTCCTTGGGGTTCTGACAGGATGCACCCTCAGCTGCAGCCACCAAGAGCACCACTTGTGCATATTCACCATGTTTCCCTTTTGAAGGGACCTGTTCACCTCCCATTCTTCTCTCTTTCTTTCTCTCCCTCTTTCTGTCTGTCTGTTCCTCTCTCTTTTTCTCTGTCTCTCTTTCCTCACTGCTCTGTCCTGCTGCTCCTGTCCCCAGAGGTCAGACTATCCCCTCTTTTTTCCCCCCTTTTCCTAATTAAAAAAAAACCTCTGCTTGAACCCTGTACCCTGGTGTCTTTCTCTCACACACTGCTTTTCTTAAATTACAAAACTATGTATGTCAGGCACAGAGGTGGGCAAGGAGTAGCTATTGAGGGAGCTAAAGATAGCCTGGGTGTCTTTGTTACTACAGAAGGTAACATTGCACATAGGAAACAACTAGCCACTAGTGCCACAGAAAGTGACAGGAAATACAGAACAGTTCTTTGGGTGGGTTCAGATCAGAGATCAGCAGATGTCTTCCATGAAGGACTTGATAGCAAACATTAAGCGTTATGAGCCATATTGTCTCTGGTGTAGTTACTCAGTTGTGCCCCTGTAGTGATACAAAAGCCACAGACAATAAGCAAACAAATAATCACAACTGTGTTTCAATAAAACTTTATTTACAAAAAGATGGTACGGGATTAAATTTGATCTCTGGCCTGTATTATGAATTTGATGTGGTTACGGGGAGCCATTATCATTTAATAATAAAGCTACATGGACAGAGAGAAGGTCAGGGGAGAAGGCTGGAGGAGCCATTGCTGAGGAGGGAGTCAGACGTGGTCCATCACAAATTAGACTTGCAAATTTGTGAAAGTTGTTTTGCCTCCCAGGCTGACAGTCTCATTTTACTAATGATGGGATTGAGCAGAGACTCTCTCAAGTTATTTTCAACTTAAGAGACTTTGGAAGTACCAGGAATAAGAAGTCTAATTGGAAAGTTTTCAAGGATCCTGGTGTGAAGTAATGGAGAGATGGTGCCAGGGACATTTTAAAGGAAAAATAAGCAGGAGACAAATAGTGGTTGGCTGGAAGTTATGAAATGCTTACCAGGTTTTGATTGGGATGTAGGAAGCGGGGGTTGTACAAAGTGCTGGGCACTGAGAGGGTGGTGGGCACTGAGAGGGTGGTTGAGAGAAACACAGAGAGGACCTACCTCTAGCAAAATGTCATGTTGGAGAAAATGACATTTCCTCAAGCCAGGTTTCCCCATACATACCAGGTTGACAAAATTACCCCCATCAAAGCTAAGACAGCAAATATTCTACACTTTCCAAACATGCAGTCATGACCACAGCTCTCCTACTCTGCCACATGTAGTGTAGGAAAAAAAATAGAGACAATAGTGTAAATAAGTGAGCATAGCTAGCTGTGTTTCAATCTAATGCTATTTATGGACCCTGGGATTTCAATTTATGCAATGTGGATATGTCAGAAAACATTCTTTTCATCAGCCTTCAACAGATATAAAAACTATTCTTAACATGTTGGCTGTACAAAAACATGACAGGCCACATTTAGTGCTAGGGGCAGAACTCACTGGCTCCTGTGTGAGTAGGCGAGTCTATAGCACTGTCTTAGGGAATCTGGAGTGTGTGGTGCTCTCTCCTACCTCCTTCCTCTGAGGATCTAGGAGCAGATTCCATTCTTTTCCTGCTTAGAAAGGCTCTGCCACTTTGAGAACCAGCACAAAAAGCTGTCTGGATGCCACTTAGTGCCTGCTCTTTGATATCCAGTATATATTAAGAATTCACTTGCTCACCTACACAAACTCCATCTTCCAACACAAATCTATCTGAATGATGTTTTAGCCTACGGATACCCAGTTTATTTGGCTCACAATTTGGACAGTAAGAGGAAAGCTACTTATCACATTAGAATGGTTGTTTGTTTTTCTGTTTTATACATTAGAACAGTGGTTCTCAACCTTCCTAATGCTGCAACCCTTTTATACAGTCTATCATGTTGTGGTGACCCCCAATCATAAAATTATTTTCTTTGCTACTTCATAACTGTAATTTGTTACTATTATGAATTTTAATGCAAATATCAGTGTTTTCTGATGGTCTTAGGTAACCCCTGTGAAGGGTTGTTTGACTCTCAAAGGGGCTGTGACACACTTGCAGAGAACTACTTCATAACTGTACTTTTGTTACTGTTATGAATTTTAATGCAAATGTTTTCTGATGGTCTTAGGTGACCCCTGAGAAAGGGTTGTTTGACTCTCAAAGGGGCTGGGACTCACTTCCAAAGAACCACTGATTTAGAGTATAAATTGCTCAAGGTTAGAGGTGTATGTGTCCCCAACATTTAAGATAGTCTCAGGTGATTGACTGAAAAAAACTTTATAAGCCCCTTTATTGGTGTAGCAGTTTAAAAACTTTAAAGGTACTATAACATACATCCTTAGAAAGACATGAGGTTACATCCTAAAACTAATCCTGGGGGAATTTGTCAGAAAATATTATGTATTACGCTTTGAATAACCATTGGTGGCAAATACTTTATTATCTCATACACTCAACTAACTATATAGTTATAAATCATTACCACATCTTACCTATACTTGGTATTTCTAATATTTAGGGTATAAAGGTAAGCATTTCTATTACATTAGCTTCTAACAACAAACGTATGGGTCACATAAAGTATTTCAATTTTTCACAGGAGAGAATTGAAGTGCAATGTGATGGTTTACCCACTGCCACTCACCTGGTGACTGTGATCGGAGTCCAGTGGCTCACTAGACACAGACTTAATCTGAAAATCAGGAGTTCCCAGCACAGCTGGGAGTCAGAATCATTTGGGAGAGTTTACAGAGAGTTCACACTTCAAATCAAAACCCATGCGCCAGATTAATTTAATTCCCTGATGCCATTTTCCTCTCACGTCCTTGAGCTTTTCCTCTTTAGTGGACTTGACCTGAGGTGAGAACCTGTACATCCCAGAGCAAAGAAAGCCTCTGAAACTTGGAGACACTCATCCAATTCAAAGTAGACACAACAAACTGAAAAACAAAAAGAACATAAATCTATTTTCGTTACTGAATTTGGAAACTTAACCATCTAAAAAGAGCACTGGGAATATTTGGTTTTCTTACTGTTAAGAAGCAAACATGTGAGAGAGGTCAACATGGAAAGGAATCAAAAGCAGACTCTGTCACGGTCAGCAGAAAACAGGCCCCAGCCTGACAACCAAGGGTGAGAATGAATTTGAGGCAGACTCTTCACCGGGTGACCTGAGATTATTGCAGCTTGTCAAGGCTCAACTGCCTCCCATTAGAGCCCATGAGGAAAGGATACAGGCAAACTGCCTCTGGTTTCCTGACCCATTCAAATTACAAAATACTAAATTTTATTGTTTGAAGCTATTGAATTTTGAGACTGATTTGTTACCTAATAGTGGGTCATGCACACACTGTGGTGACTGACCTGCCTGAATTCCCATCCTAGCATCTTTGAGAAACCAAAATATGTTTTCCTTTAGAAAATGAAACAACTGTTCCAAACCAGTGAACTCGTAAGCAACTCAGATGATTGTTTTTTCTTTCATGATCCTCCATTCCTTTTCTTTTGCAAACCATCCATCAATGCTGAAAACATAAAATGCAGCAAATTTATAAGAACTGGTTAATTACATGAATTACTTATACCATCACGTACTAACACACATGATCAAAATTTGGTAAATTTTCCAGTAGTGTTTTCAGTCTTTCTCTGCACTAGATGATACCAATTTTTTATCTTAATGTCATTGTGTATTTTACAAACAATTAACCAATGTGAATAACTGGCTGTTTACACTGATTACAAAACAAGAAATGAAAGAACAGACATGTAGACAGCTTGCATGAGCTTGTGGATCATCCCTGGATAACTCTCTCTCTCTCTCTCTCTCTCTCTCTCTCTCTCTCTCTCTCTCTAACTCTCTCTCTCTCTAACTCTCTCTCTCTAACTCTCTCTCTCTCTCTAACTCTCTCTCTCTAACTCTCTCTCTCTAACTCTCTCTCTAACTCTCTCTCTCTAACTCTCTCTCTCTAACTCTCTCTCTCTCTAACTCTCTCTAACTCTCTCTCTCTAACTCTCTCTCTCTAACTCTCTCTGTCTCTCTCTCTCTCTCTAACTCTCTCTCTCTCTAACTCTCTATCTCTAACTCTCTCTCTCTCTAACTCTCTCTCTCTCTAACTCTCTCTCTCTCTCCAACTCTCTCTCTCTAACTCTCTCTCTTTCTGTGTGTGTGTGTATGTGCACATGTGTGTATGTGTGTGTATTTGTCAATGTGGTATGTCCATGGCCATAAAAAGCTATAATTTAATGAAGATTTCAGTGTAATTGTCTGTATAAATTTCTTGTCAAATTTCATGCTGGAAGCAATAAAATGGATTCCCCACCTTCATTAGAAAATTATAGTCTGGGGATATTGAAATGGTGTTTGTCTAAAATGCTAATTATTCATTATTTCTCATAAATCTTTTTCTCACAAGTCAAAATCTGAGTTCGCCAATTAGGTTTTACATAGTTTCCTTTGTTATGATGATAAATAGCTTCTGGTGTGAAAGGCTGCTTATGGAGGAGGAATAGCAAAAATAATTTAATTTTGAAACTTTTTTATACTGAAAATTTTTAACTGTTTATAATGGTAAACACCTTACATTTACTAAAAGGGTATTTGCTAAACTATCATGCATTTATTTAACAAACTACCCTATAATCATTTAAACAACACTGTAGAATACTTTTTAGAACTAGTAGTGAGCTTTGCCTTACATGGACTTTTAATAAATGTAGATATTCATGGTTGGAAGCATCCATCCTGTGCTGTTTGTACCAGACTCGTATTGTTTAACAGCCCTCCTCTGTGAATTAGATGTTTCCTGGGAGATAACTGCTATGAGTGAGTTATTAACATAGCCTCACCGGAAAACTCAAAAGGAACGATTGCTTTTCCCTGATGACACTTTGCTTAATAAGGCCATGTTTTTTCCTTACAGAACTCATTGTTTTGTTGCGCAGGTAACGAGTGTGCACAGGGGGAGACGGGTTCTGACATCAGTTATTTCAGGCTGTGAAGGGTGGGAAATCTCCCCAGTAGCAAGCGGACTGACAATACAAATACAGTGCTGCATCAGGATGACGTACGGCCTCTGTTTTCACAGATGTACTCTATACACACAAAAAAAGCATAAATCGACGTGGAGCTTGGGCTATGTTCAGAATGTGTAACAAAGACATACATATGGAAAGCATAATAAGCATCATGTTACCCCTCGTTGATAGGCCTTTTCCTTTTGTTTTCACAATAAATGTTAATATTCATCTTTATAACTATCTATTAGTTGGTAAGGGCTTAATATGGAAAATTTAGAGACTTGAAAATACAGACATGAAAACAAAATTACCAATACTTTTACAATGTAGTAATAACTATTATGCTATTTTGGAGACTAAATCTGTGAGTATACATGTGTATACATATATGTTGTGTGTATGTGTTGGGTGGCATCATCTTCCAGCTTTCATTATTCTCTCCAAATTGAAATATTTGTCCCAGAAAAGAAGGGAAGCTGGTGAGTCTCAGGTGGTAAACAGGAAGTAAACAAACGGACTCTTGTCTGGGAAGAATAGATGCCCCGAAGATTCTAGAGGGCCCTGCCAACAGCATACAATGTAGTAAACAGTTCCTGTGGATGGAGACTCTTCCAGCCAAATAGCAGAAAGAGTTCCCAGGGCTCATCACTCGTGATGGGGTAGACTTTTTTGGTGATGCAGGTGCTTTTGAGACATCACAGCTCCTTTTGAGTAACCCTACACCTATAACTCTGTTAGTCACTCCCATCAAAAATGCCTCATTTCACCAATTCAGTATTAAGGCTATTGTTACTTTGGTTTTCCCAGGGTTCTCTTTCTCGGGTGAGTAGACATGTGTTTTGTCTTTCCCTAGGGAAACCCTGCCACATAATGTGTATGCATGTATACATGTATATGTCTCTGTATGTGTTCATGTGTATATATGTGCATACACACACACACACACACACACACACACACACACACACATATATATTCCCAACTTTGCCATTTTCTTTATCAGGCAATTGACTGAACTTTCCTGTGTCTTGGTGTCTTAATCTCTAAACTTGTGACAACAATAACATTTTAATAGCATTCCTATGAAAGCTTTTTAAAAGTACTCACACACATAGGAGTCTGGAATATAATAAATAAAAAGCTATTATTATGTATACATGACTTGATTATAACTGAGACTGCTTTAATTAAGTTTTTTTAAACTTTCACATGTATTAGGAAAATTATGCAGTTCTTCATGAAATTGATATTCTAGTATCATTTTAATGCTATTTTGTTAGATGACTGCATTATAATTTATTGAATATGTGCAAGGGCTTTGCCATTATAAATAGTGCTGACATGAGGACCGTGACAAGACTCAAATGTGATCTCAGCACTGAGGTTGTGAAGACAAGAGGATCAAGAATTAACGAACAGTCTGGACCACAGAGCCAGTCTGTATCTTAATTAATTGAATAATTAATTCATTAACCTCAACAAACCTCATTGACTTTTTATTTCAAACTTCATGACAGGTCCAACTTTTTTTTAAAAGAAAAGCTATGTGGGAGAAGTTCTTGGATCATGTAGCATTTACAATTCAAAACCTTTTTTTGTAAGTGTTGTTAAACGGCTCATGCATACCTTCATAATGAATCTATGAGATAGCTTTTCTGAACCCAAATAATACCACTGGTCAATGAATCATCCACTCAGTCAATCAATCAATCAATCAAGCAAGCAAGCAATTGCCTTCTTCCTCCACTCAGCTGAAAGCTGACTGAAGAGCAAAGCCAGCATACTGTGATGTCTCCAGAGGGGTGAACATAGTCTAACTTTTATCTTTAGCGCCTTGTGATGCTGACTTTTAAAGTGCTTAGATACATTCAGATTTTTGTTTGGTTCAGTGGGTCATCTTTTGAAATCTTTCTTTAGTTGCCTTCGTGTATTCATTTCCAGAGATTGACATGTAGGAAAAGAAATAGGAAGTTTTTTTTTCATTATGTACCTTTGATTAAGGACAGATACATTGCCAAGGCACAGCAGCAAGCTGATGCTCTGTGAAGCAGGTGAATTAAGGCATAGGGTTTTTTTTTAGCTTAAGTAAAGACTAACAGAGCGATCACATCACTGTATGTCTTGGCTGTCCTAGTGTACAACATAAAACATAAGTGGAGGCTTTCTTTCATTTGCTTTGACATGAGGGTTCTCAACAATGCTAAACTTTTTAAGACAAGTTTTAAACATGGATGTTATTGGACGCAATGCTACTGACTACCATTTTCATGAGCAACTATCTTCATCTTTAGGAATTTTCCAGAATTACATGTGAAAATATAGCAGAAAGAAAAGTGTTACGTGATATGGCTACATAGAAAATTCAACAGGCCCTGAAAATTTGAACTTATGCATGAGACAGTCAAGTTGGCTGGCAGCAAAACCTACTTGCAAAAACCAGCAGCATTGGAAACTGGAGAGCTGGCTCACTGGGCTCCAGACAACCAGGGGGCAGTTCCCCGCACCCACACCTGATGGCTTACAATTCCTCTTGACTCCAGACCCAGTGGATCTGACCCACTCCTTTTGTCTGCACACATGTGACATAAACAGACACATTCATATACAAATAAATAAAAATAAATCTTAAAATTTAACAACATTTCTAGGCCCCAAGACTAGAAGTAGGTGACCAACACAAAACAAACTTCATGTTTTATTTAGGGGGTCAGTAGAACTTAAGTTTTGACTGTTTTGTCTTATTGGTTTTGACTTTCATTTTTGTTTTTGTTGAGATGAACAGACAGACAGACAGAGATTGTGAAGTTGGGTGGATAGGAAGGTGTGGGGGAGGAGCTGGGAGATTTGGGAGGCTGGAAATGATCAAAATATATGTCTTTTTTAAATAAAAATTTAAAACATCATTTGATAGAGCAAAAGCAAAATTTCTATAGTATCTAAATGCTAGCAAAAGTCATTTAGGGATGATTTGGAGAAAAAGTTAAATCTCTATGAAGATGGTTATGAATAAATGGTGGTAATCCCATGTGGTTGATAGGAAAATTCACCATAGTAAATATTTCCTGTTCTGTCAATAGTTATTAGTGAACTCAATATTATTGTAACAAATCAAAAACTACTTTTTGTGGGGCAAAATTCAGATGGAAAACTGGAAGACAAAGAGTAGCCATAACATCATGCAGGAAAATCATGTAGATTAGATGTGACAATATGCTTTTTACTCCAACAGGGTCCAACACTTACAAACTGTCATTGTTAAACCAGTGGATACTGATATTAGTCAAATTAAAAAAAATTCAGAACCACAAAAAGGCTTAGATTTATTTAAAATGTTAAGGAATAAGTTTTCAGTCTAGTAAGTGTTGACTTAAGTATTAAGTATATGGTGGTGTGGCCAAATGATTATATAAACGGAAAAAGCAAAATAATACTCCCATTTTGTACATTATTTACAAAGAATTTCAGACATATTTTTGAAAACAGAGAACCATCCCAGCATAGGTGAAATACTTACAGGGAGCTCTTTATGACACTGGGTATGGGTTCCCAAGCCAGATGAGAGACAGTAGAGTGTTGTCCATACCCGGACTTGTCTCAGAGAGCACAGCAGGTGAGGGTCTGCTCCCTTCACAAGTCTGGCTTGGGCCTACTCAACTCCATAGAGACAAAGGCCATGATAAAGTCAGTCAGGCTTCTGTTCCCACCCCCCACCCCCACATCCTGTTCTAGTAGTAGAGAGGAAAATGATAAAGGATCAATTTGGAACCTAGAATCACTAAAATCGATAACTTGTATGATGGCAATCACAAAAATGCAAGTAACACAGCAAGGAGATGCTAAAAATTCGACAAGAGTGATAGTATCGGGTGTTGCCAAAGATGCTCGTTAGAATAGTCACACACAGCTGGAAAGGGTGCAGTGAACACATCTATTTCTAATCGCAGCTGACGAGGTTGATGACCGTTCCTCACAGTCTGCACTGTAACCCCTAGATATAGCAGAGGTGGTCTGATACTTGAATAGTGCTGGAATGAGGGTTCCTAGACAAGCTGTATTTTGAAGTCCAGACGTTGGACATGGTCAAGAGGCTCATCATTAAGTGTTACACAGCCCATTGTTATACTTTCAGTGGTGTTTTAGCTGCGCAACAGTTTACAAGGAGAAATTAGACCTGTCAGTAACATTCATTGCATCCCAAATGCAACGCTGAGTGGGGAAAACAGCCTCAAAAGCTGATTTAACATATCATCTAGATAAAATTTAAAAGCACACTAATACTCAATTTAAGCATAAGTTAATTTTATTGTAAAGGTCAAAATAAATAAATATTTAGACGTTTAAGACCATCTATTGTTGGTGGTTCATATCAAACTGTTAAAATAATAATGAAAACTATTTTAACCGGTAAGAAAGAACCGATGGCTGGATGTTACACATAGGCTAGAGCCTGGCAATTTCCATTCTGTGTTGTGTCTAGAAATGTGGATGCAGAAGCCTTGCAACAACTTCACACTGGCAGCTGCTTCTTGGCGGAAAAGGCATTAGTCATTTTATGAGAGTCGAGAAGAAGAAAGCTAAAATTCGGGTTTGGAGGGAGTGCATGCATCCATCCTTCACTGTGCTTCTAACTTTCCCGTACATTTAACAAGATTAATAATTGGCATACCTTAGAAGAAAGTGTGGTGCAATGTGTAAGCACGTGCAATTGCAGATTTGAAATAATAAGGCATAGGCATTTTCTTCTCGAAATAAACAACAGAATTGTTTTACCAACAGTTTTTAATGTCATTTATATAAACGCATGTGTGTAGAATTAGATCTGCAAGCATAATTTATTTGTAATGTTAATTTGTTGTGGAGCCTCCTAATATTCAGGAAGAGAAAAAGGGGGAAGCAACTTAACACATTAAGATATGAAATAGGTTTGAGACTGAAACAGAAAATGATTGGAGGTGGAAAGATAAGGAAGGTATAATATCAGACAAAAGGCCTTTCAGTTAGAGGTTGTTTTTAGACAGAAGCTCCAAATGAATGCTTATATAATTAATTTTGGGAAAAAGGAATTTGTTCAGGTTCTGTTTTAATATTTTCAACTTTAAAAATAACTTTACATACGAGTATGGTTTATATAAATAATTTCCACCCCTCCCCACACATCTCCATGTGTCCCCCCATTCTCTCTCAAATTCATGACCTTCTTTTTCTAATTATTGTAACCTATTTGTGTGGGTATATATGCATATGTATATCAATATATATGTACACACATATGGATAATATATATCCAGTCTGCTGAGTCTATTTCATGTTGCATGTATGTGTATTTGTTTAGAACTGACCATTTCTGATTGGATAACCTATTAGGGGCTGATCCTTGTAGAAGACTGATTCTCCCTCTCTCAATGATCACTAATTGTCTGTAATTGCTTGCACTGTTTGATATTTTGTCAGCTTGACATAAACTAGAGTCACTTGGGAAGAGAGAACTTCAACTGAGAAATTACTTACACGTGATTGCCTTAAGGCAAGTGTGTGGGGCCATTTCCTCGGCAAATGATTGATGTTTGAGGGCATGTCTTAGGGCTTCTATTGTTGCAATGAAACACCCTGACCAAAAAGCAAGTTGGAGAGGAAAGGTCTCATTTGGTTTACACTTCCATGTCACTGTTCATCCTCTGAATGACATCGGGACAGGAACTCAAGCAGGGCAGGAACCTGGAGGCAGGAGCTGATGCAGAGGTCATGGAGGGGTGCTGCTCACTGGCTTGCCCTCTGTGGTTTGCTCAGCCCAAGAAAGGCATCACCCACAATGGGCTGGGCCTTGCCCCATCAATCACTAATTAAAAACGTGCTTTATAGGATACAACCAGATCTTGTGGAGTGGTTTTCTTAATTTAAATCCTCTTCTCCCTGACGGACGACTTTAAATTGTGTCAAGTTGATATCAAACTATCCAACACAGGATCCATCTCACTGGAAGAAGTGCCAGTCCTGGGCAGTGGGCCTGGGTAATATAAAAAAGGAAGCTGAGAGAGAAACCAAGGAGAAAAAGTCAGTGGTCCTCCACGGCCTCTGCTTCAGTTCCTACCTCTAGGTTCCTATGTTGAGTTACTTCCCTGACTTTCCCTCATGATGGACTGTGACTAGAATTTGAAATATATAAGCCAAATAAATCCCGTCTTCTCTGGGTTGGTTTTGATCAGAATGTAGCAGCAGAAAACAAATTAAGACATTCTTTATTTAGGGATGGGTGTTGTGCTATTTCCCTTACCCATGTTGGCATATTAGCTGGTTTCGTCCATTGTGCAGGGCTGGTTTAGGTGACCATATTGCTGAGATTTCATGGGTGCAGTTTCCCTGTCATGTATCAAAGATATTATCTCATAGCAGATGTACTGGTCATGTGACTCTTATGATCTTTCCACTAAGTCTTAGCTGTAGGAGTTATACTGCAGATGTATCAACCAGGGTTGGGCATCCCCACAGTAACTTGCTCTCTGGGTTGTGACCACTTGTGTTTTTCTGTAATGATCTTTGTCTGCTTCAAAAATAATTTTCCTTGTTGAGGGTAAGGGCCACACTTATCCATGGGTAAATATTTAGAATGGAGTTAGAAATTATACTGGTTTAGGAAAGTAACAGTAGTAGGTTGTCTTTTAGTATCTACGACCTCATCAGCAATGGACAGTTGGTTGAGTTAACAGTACCAGGCATGAATTTCCTCCTGTTTAGCAGGTCATAAGTCCAATTAAATAGCATCTGGTTGCCTCCAAGGTATAAATGCCACTGTAGTATTTCTGTGGGTATCTTATGATGAGCATTGTTATGATACATTGGTTTACAGCTGGAGAGGCCTACTGACTTTTCTTCCTTGGGAGCTGCATATCACCTCCAGATTCTATAAAGCTGATCCTCATGGCGGAGGCTTCCAGGTGAGTTCCAATTCTATTCCTGCAAGACCTGTGTCCAAAGCGTATAGTGTCTTCATCAGTAGACATTGCCTTTAAGTTCTGAGAGGCAACCAAAGGCAACAGCAATGGCCTGTATTATTTTGGGAATCTCTTCAACTCCCCTGACAAATCTCAGCAGGAAAGTTCCCATGACAGACATTGTCACTGTCACTTTTATTAGTCTATGACTCTTAAGGGGAGCATTATCACATAGAGTAGCAAACCTTTCAGCGTAAAATATACGTGTATTATATAAAGATAAAATAATACTTTCCTCTCCTTTTCCAAACATCTACATTTTAAAATTCTTAAGGAGAAGCAGAAATATTTGAGGTATATAGTAAAATTCATGATGGAACTTTATCTAATCAGTGATGGATGTCTGTTATTTAGGAAGACCTTGGAATGCAGTCGTTTCTGATATTGGTTTTGGTGGGAAGAAAATCTGAGTAATAGAGAATAATGCAAAAAAGAAACTTCAAGGCAATAGCCTCATTTCAAATGGATGGAATTCTGAGGTTTGGTGTGCCTTTATTGAAGGTCACAGGGCCTGCTTTCTTTAAGTGCCGTGTAATGCAAATGGGCATTAAAAATGAGTAGTCTTATTTAATTTTAATTTACATTTTATTGCTATATCTGCCATGGAAGTCATTCTAAAGGTGATTTTAGAAATATGACCAAATCAAAAATAGAGATCATTATTATACAGGGTAGTACACTTTCAAGGAGGTCAAAAGCTCTTTCAAAGAATTAATTAAAATTTGTGACTCTCTAGAGAAGTAAATAAATATTATTTCTCTTATGGAATAGTAATGTTCACCAACTAAAGTATTGTATAGGTGTCGACCTTAGCTAAGAGTCAAATGGTGTGCCATTATCTAGAATGTTTAGAAAACTCAGGATTCCCCATCATGTTCTCTAGTAAAGCTAACGTAAACCTAATTTTCTGAGTGTTGATAAGTGAAAAAAAACAATAAAAATTAAGTAAAGAAAGAAAAGGCAAGCAAGGCCATGAAACAGCAAATGGAGTTTAGAATTATGGTTTTAATCTTTTACTATCTACTAGGGTGGTGCGTGCGTGCGTGCGTGCGTGCGTGCGTGCGTGCGTGTGTGTGTGTGTGTGTGTGTGTGTGTGTGTGTGTTTATCACTGGAGGAGTTCACAGAAGTCAGAAGTGGGCATCAGATCCCTTAGGGCTAGAGTTACAGACCCTTGTAATTCAATAGACACGCATGCAAGAAAATGAACTCAGGTCCTCTGCAAGAGCAATGCTAACTGTTGAGTCTCTAGACTGACTTTAATCTTTAAGATAAAGCAGATACTTGAACTTAAGGGTTTTGCCTATTTTAGTCACATTGTGCTATTGTATCCTTGATTTTTATTTCTTTAAAAATAGTTCAATGACTGTGAATGATTGCTAAGTATCTATAGACATTGTCAGTATACAGCATGACACATAAAACATATTTAGCTTTGTGGAGAAACTTACTCTTGAAATATGGAGTTCATTTCCAGGGAAGTGAGTAATATATCTACTCATGTAAATGAATTGCTCATTAAAAGCATGCATATGGTTATGTTCATTACAAAATGAAAAACATTTCAATGAGGAAATTTAACAATATACATAAACACTTGGGAAATGGTCTTTTAGAGCATTTTAAAGTGTAAATCATCATATTTCATGGCAAGAATGTAATTTTTCCAGATTCTATAATATATAGTCTATATCATTTGGTTATATTGCAGTTCAGAAAGATATATAATTAATCTATTGAAAATTATAAAGGTTTCAATATAGAACAAGGGATATACATCAATGACGCATTTTAGTGGTGATGGGGGATTTCATATGTGTCTAATAAAGGACAGTTAACCTAAATTTCATGGACTAGATGAATTGATTATTAATAATATAAATATGAAATCCTTGGGTTTTGTTTATGGACTTTATACAGGAATTCATTTTTATTAAAAATGCATTACTCTAGCTCCAACTAATTTATAAATGAACTATAAGATCCTAGGAGTAAGTCCAAAGAAAATATCCATTTGGGGTATAATTTAACACATTTTCCTTAGAAATCAATTTAATGGAATATTGCCGAGTTACATTTTTCTTCCCCTGAGAATGTTAAAGAGAAAGAAAACTATAGTTGTGGCAATAAGGTTCATTAAGATAATACAGTATGAATTCAATGGTTGGACTTTGGAGTTGGCAAAATCTATGTCTTCCTCTCTCCTGCCAAAGTCATCATCCCCTAAGTGCGTTTTCTAGCAACTTCTGAAACGGGGGTTTCCTGTGAAGCTTTCCTGAGGAAAGTTTACTTTTCTTTTATTTTTTAATGAAATTTTCCCATTTACTCAACCTTTTGGGAACTGTAAAGTCCTATGGTTACCACTTCAACCACACACTGAAGTTGCTTGCCACTGAAAGATGATAACTGTTTATGATTTTCACAGTACTGGGATCTGCTCACTTCTGACATGGTCTCCATTTTCTTCAACTGCACACATGTAATGGAATAATTATGACAGTGTAACAAACTGACACATTCTTCATCTCATCTTCTGTATATGGCAGGAGCATGTTAAAGCTATTTTCTTAAGTTCTCTGCAAACACCTGATTTGGTATGCAGCCTTCCTTTTTATCACCTTCTTCCTGGGGTAATTTATATAATGTCTTCTGCCCTTAACCTTTAGGACTTGGCAGACAAATCAATTCATGGCAAATGAGAAACTGATCTCTGGCCAAACCAGGCCCCTTTCCTGTGATTCCTTGACAGTGCAATGTTCTAGTTAGGTCTCATGGTTACTCTCCACTAGAGCACATCTTGGAACTCAGAAGGAGATTTCACATCCCCAAACTCATCAACTGAATGTATGCTTGAAAAGAGAAATGTCAACCAGCATGTGGCTAATTTGGGGTTTGTTGATTCATATGGACCTCTAAAACTGTATGCTATGGTTGGTTGACACAGACATGACTGTCTTTACCAATAGTATGAGCCAGAATTCACAAATCAAAATTCTAACACATGTATAATTCATTATTTTGGAATGTCATGTATGAGACTATTAACACACGGACATTGATAGGTAGGTAGCCTTGCTGTAGTAACAAATAATCCTCATATATATTTTATGTTTATTTTCTGTTGGTGGCTGTTGTTCTGTCTCCTATATCTATCATCTTTGTCCAGGACTCAGGATAAGGGAGTAGCTGAGATTTACAACCTCAATGACTTAGTAGCAAAGTATAAAAAGCAAGAGAAATGTAAGAAAAGCCTTTCTTTTTTCCAGTCCCTAAAATTTTATTTTCTTATTGTTTCTTTATGTGGTTTCATTAACAACAAATTTTCCTCTTGATTTTTTTGACTGATTTAACAAATACTGGAGTCTGACACTGCTTAAGGTTCATTTCTAACATAAATTCTTGTTACTCAGAGTTTGATCTGATGTCCGACACCTTCAAAAGTGGATGGGAGCTTAGGAAAAATATAACATCTAAGCCCCAAACTGAGACCTGTCAAACACAAATCTTCATTTTAACAGAACATTTAAGTATATTAAAGCTTGAGCAACAATGATATACAGTACATTCTCTCATAATTACTCATTAAAACTCTTGGTGTGACAAAAGTGGTCAGGAAAATATCCACCCACAGGAAGATACAACCAGTCACATGGAAATGGGTAAAGACAAAAGACGTTTAGGAAAGAAGCAAGAAGTTGACCCAATAATGCCATTTATAATCCAAAAGCTCTGTTCATGCCATAAAAACAATTATTTCAATTGTTAGACATATCTACTAATCTAGTTTTCCTGATTGGTTCCAACTTTATCCTCTTTAGTGAGGAAACATCTTCTCTCTACTGCATGTAACTCCTGTTGAGTGAGGTAAAGATAGTCTACACTCTTCTTAACTCCAAAGTTGAGGGAAGCATACCACCTGTACTTCTCTGTGTCACCCTGAGCCCCAGTGTGATCCTAGTTGGATATTCTCTTCAGCATCTCCTTAGGGTTGTCTGCCCTAGGGTATCCTAAACGGTTTCCACTCATAGTCCTTTTCACCCAAGAAATTTTTACATAACCCTAGGTACACAAAACAGGTATATACCTCAAGCATATACCAATCACAAACCATACATAGGATTATTTTAAGTCAATACTTTGATATTAGTGTGATTACCATTTATTTGGAACAAAAACAAACTGACACACAAATATGATGCATGTGTTTATTTTTACAAAAAGATTTAAATCTTGGAAGTATTCTCAAGTATAGAGTGTACAGCATCTTCAGGGTTTTATTTTCCAACCCAGTGCTTTATTTCTAGTTATAGTTTTCCCAAGCTCCCATGAATCTTTGAAGGTGTGCGGCGTCAGATGAAACTCTGAGTAAAAAGGATTTATATTAGAAGTAAGCCTTAAGAAAACTCTGGCTCCAGATTCTCAAACTATTCCATAAAATCAGAAGTGAAGAATGCTACCAATTTACTTTTAATGAAGCCCAACAAGGACACAATAAGAAAATTAATTTAGCAGCTAGAAAAAAAAAGATCAATATTTTCATTTTATAATCGTCACTTCTCAGAATGTCACATAAATACATACTGAAAAAATGGCAAACAATATGTTTAGGACTGTTTCAGGTATTGCTGGACAGGCTCACCAACCCAAAGTCAAAAATCATTCACCATTTTTAAAATATGAAACTCAAATAAGCAATTAAAATGGCAATTTTATTTTGGTTTTACGAGACAATTTCTCTGTATTATTTTGGAGGCTGTCGGTCCAGCGTAGCCTCGAACTCACAGAGATCCGCCTGCCTCTGCCTCCGAGTGCTGGGATTAAAGGCGTGTGCCACCACCGCCCAGCTAAAATGGCAATTTTTAAAGTGATACATTCGAACACAATATGGTTCAAAAAGCACAGAATTTGGTACTTACACATTGAAGAAAGGCAATAGGAAAATATTGACAGTTTGTTTCCATAATTAAACCATTACAATTCTATAAAAACAGAAAGCTTTGTATAAATATGCAGTAGTGGTTTGAAATCTGACAGAAGGGTTGTTGGCTTGACATAATGCGACATGTATGTTCAATGAAAAGGCAGTTCTTTATCCCTGTAACCATTGAACAGCTGTCACACAAGTGGGCATATCTTGTTTGGCAGGTTGGTATTGTAGCGTATAGTGTTCAACATAACTGAGCCCGTTCATAAATCCCGCCACCCCCCCCCTTACCTTGTTTAATACTGTCTGGCGTCATGAAAGTTAGCCAAGAGGGAGGAAGGCTCTAGCTCAGGTCCAGCTTTCCTAGGGAATTTTATGGGGCTGTCATGGGCTTATCATCCCCAGTCCAAGCAATTGACTATTTGAAGTTGATATTGAGAACTTATATTAATTCTTACAATAAATACTGCAAGGTTAAGTTCCACATTCTTTTAGAAATTGAAGAGTTTTTAAATTCTTGATTGAATTGTGCTATAAATTTACGATCTATTCCAATTTCAATGCATGTGTTGTACTTTTTACAATGAAATTCATCCTTTGCCAAAAATCCATCATTCTAATACCATACTTTAAAAAAAGAACACTCTTTTATTATAGTCTAATATTTTTTTATTTGGTTTGAAGATAGATAGATAGATTGATTGATTGATATCATGGCTATTATAGTTATCTTGACAGGATCTAGAATTACCTAGAAGACAATAGGAGACAAGCCTCTGGGAAGTCCTGTAAGAGATTACCTAAATTAGGTTAGCTGGGGAGATCCACTCTGAACATGGACTGCATCATTCCATGGGTTGGGGTCCTGGACCAAATAAAAGAAAGGAGCTGAGTGTGAGCACTCAGTGCTTTCTGTTTCTGGGCTGGACACAATGTGACCAGCCACCTCCTGTTTCTGCTGCCATACCATCCTAGTCATGGTAACTATATCACCTGAAACTGTACATCAGAATAAACCTTTCTGTCCTTACGTTTCTTCTGGTTGGTAATTTTGTTGCAGCAACAAGACATGTTACTATATAGTATATGGGAGATCTACTTTAAGAAATTGGCTTATGTGATGATGATAACGAGTTCAAAACGTGTTGGAAAGGTTATCAGGTTGGAGATCCAGAAAAGAGGTCATGTTTCATCTAAATCTCAAGGGTGACTGCTGAAACGATTTCTTCTTGCTCAAAAAAGGACAAACTTTCTTCCACTAAAATCTTCAACTCTTTAGCTAAAGGCACATTGTGAAGCTAAATCTGCCCCATTCAAATAAACTGACTGGAATACTAATCTCATAGTAAAAGTAAATCCCTGATAAAAACCTCTAGGGTAATGTTGGACTAAGTACACTGGCAAGTAGACATAAAAATGACCACTTCATTTGCTTCTATACTCCTCAATAGGAAGGAGATATAAACCCTCAGGTCTTAGTGTTATTCAGAACTCTGAGTCCTGAGGATCACTTTCGATACCTCTACAGTTTTGACAAAAGTGTCATGAAGCCTGTATCCTGATCATTTTCACTTATTCAGCTATGAGGTACAATGTCATCATCTGAGATTTGATACACAGATCTGAAAGGAGATAAGATGGATGAATGGAGACGTGGGTTTTGGGAGTCTTGAACATTTTGACAATCTGAACTCTCACATTACTTCCAGAAAACATGGGGATCCTTTTCAATGGCTTTTTAAAATATAGGTGATTTGTCATTTAGATGTAATTAATGGCAATACTGTCTCTGAGACCTGAGATGGTGTGGCATAATGTGAAATCCTTTGTCAGTGTTGTTTTTGAGAGGTTGAGGCACCTGTGTGAAAAGTTTCATAAAGCAGGTGGGGATATCTGTAAGAATAGACTTCAAAGGAAAATATACAAACACCAGAAAGCAACTTTTAAATGCATACATAGATTATGGATATGCAAGGACAGGAGAGTCCTATGAACTTCCTGGGAACTCCTCTCTGCTGTGAACACCAGGGAAAACTGACTCGAATGATCAAATAAATAATTCTTGTGTTGTCTCCTATAAAATAATATCTGAATATCTGCCCCCTTTAATATAAGTTTCAACTGATCCTATCTGTCTTAGTGTTCTATTACTGTGAAGAGACACCTTGACCACGGCAGCTCTTATAAAGGAAAGCATTTAATTTGGGCTGGCCTATAGCTTCAGGTGTTAGTCTATTATCGTAATGGCAGGGGGCATGGAGGTGTGCAGGCAGACATGGCACTGGACAGGAGCTGAAAGTTCTGTATCCAGATCTGCAGGCCGCAAAAAGAGAGAGAGATTGGGAGTGGTTTGTGCTTTTGAAATCCCAAAGCCAGCCATCCCCCAGTGACACACTTTCTCCAGCAAGGCCACACCCCTTAATCCCTCTCAAGTAGTGCCACCCTCTGATGACCAAGCATTCAAGTCTATGAGTGTATAGGTGGCATTCTCATCCCAACCACATACTATCATAAAATAGATTTCACTTTTCAAAGTAGTTTTAGAGTAGTTTATGTGGCAAAATGGGTCCCCTTGATGATGCTACACCCATGTAATCTCCCTGCCATCAGACATTTTTAAATGCAAAATTGCCATTCTCTAAGGAGTGCTTGAGTAGCAGCACTAAGAAACTGTCATCACTCACATCTTTTCTCTGATAGATAAGTTTTCTGTTGATCCTAAAACTGTTCAGATTCATCTTTGAGATGCATTAGAACTACTGGGAAAAAGAACTGTCTTTGCCTTCACTGCAAAGTATGATGGCAGTAGGTGATAAGGCACTAATTATGCATCAGTGGGGTCACTTTGCTTGTCCCCAAACAATGGCCCAAGATGTTCTAATAATCCCACCCCAAGAGTTTATGGTCACCATGGCTCTACCCTTCCTTTCATGGCAATGAGAATTTCCATTATAATATGCCTTAATTTGGATTTAGGGATTGACTATTTTCTTTTGAGCATCGATTTATTCTTTAACTCCTTTGCATTGCCAGTGTCTCCCATGATTCTTCAGCACCATGCTTTCTGGTCTCCTTTGCTCTCGACTGTAAGGCCTGTTTTTGGTTGTTCCCTTATTTGTTTTAGGATGCACATGACTGTTGACAACATGATCAATGCAGGCAGCAGCAGCAGGTGAGGCATTCATGTGTAGGACCATTCTCCTCATTTGGCAGGACCACCTGTTCCTGGACTGTGAAAACCACTGATGACATGGTTACTGTTACTAATTACTGTCATGGTTTGCACACATTTGGCGTGATGCTGCCTACTAGGTATTTATTCTATGCAGACACTGTAAAAAGCACCCAAAATATGTCATCTCAATTAACTGCTTGGATCAACCCTGATTTGCCATTTTTATGAAGCAGTTGATAACAGAAATTTAGTAAAAAGCTAGTTATTTGAGCAACATTACAAGACAATCTTCAATAAGAACAAATGCACAACCTCTTTTTATATTCTTTTTATGCTGACTAGACAATGGCTTTCATCACTTGTCATACATTATTTTAAATGGCAAATGTCATGAAAAGAACATCAGTTTTTTCAGTTGACATTCACTTTTTCGATAGACTCCTGGTGACCATCCCCGGTGCCATATTCCAGAACTCTACAGTGAAATAGTGAACTCTGTATCAAATCATTCTGTTTAGCAGCCAAAACTCACGTTCTTTCTGTTGTTAGGGAAAGTCTGCATTCAGACAGAAGTTTCAGAGAGCCCATGATGCTTGAAAATGGTTACAATAGAGTTGGCTGTGGGTTTCTGTCCTCCCTTCTAAGTGGTTTAGTCTCCCCAGCTGCCATGGGGTTTGAGTTGTCTCTTTTGTGTACATGTTAGTGTGCAGACTCTCAGGCTGGGTTACCTTATCTTCTCACTTCATCATTACCTTTGAAAGTTGCTCAGTCTTATCACTAAGACTACCTGTCAGTCTTAGTTTGTTCCTGTGGAAAGTGAGAATCACAATGGAATATACCCCACAGTAAGTAAATGTTTAAATTCCATTAAATTCAGTACATAGGTAAGAGTATGTGCCCCAGAGCTGAGCCAGTTTAGCTAGCAATACAGACAGACCTGCCTGTCCCTGTTTACACATCTGTGGAAATGGTTTATTAAGTGTTCATATAACTGAAGAGAGAAGGAAGTGATGATTTGAACCAGGTAAATTACATAAAACACTGGTCTAAAACTGAGCATCTACTGCTATTTTTGTTTTTGCCACAATTCCTCCTATATCCACCTGTCTGGAATGGCCTCTTCTGTAGACATGTAGAGTATATACTCTATTTAAGCAAATAGAAATATATGTCTCAACTGTTACTTGCACATTCCCCCCTTTCTATATTATCTCTCAACGAGAGTTCAAATTAACATTGCCATCTGTAAAAACTCCCCTACCTGTATCTCCACTTGAAAATGATTTGCATACGTTTGAATGTAGGGCTTATATGTTATGTAAATATGGCTGCTAAGGGAGATCAACAACTTATTCTCATTCATCCATTCAGTGCAAACATTGAGAGCCACCTGTG
This sequence comes from Mesocricetus auratus, assembly GCF_017639785.1. Taxonomy (NCBI): domain Eukaryota; kingdom Metazoa; phylum Chordata; class Mammalia; order Rodentia; family Cricetidae; genus Mesocricetus; species Mesocricetus auratus. The sequence goes on from NW_024429202.1 coordinate 18,792,431, forward strand.
TGCCACTATGGCCTGAGGGGATGGAGCTATCCTTGCAAACAACTTGTGAGGGGTTGTGCATTTGGCTCTGTCAGTTTGGGGTTGAGAAATGTTCTGGAAAGATATGACAGTGATATGATAAAAATGGAAAGCAATTTGGCATTGAGTTGGTAAGCTAGATCATTGGGAGGTCGAGATGTTAATTATTTTAGATGGAGGCCTCAGGAGTTCTTCCTACAGACATATTCCCTTGAGAAGCCTAGGTTGTTTTGTTGCTTTTCTGTGTCGTTACTGCAATCTGCCCTTGGTCCTACCCATCTCTTTGTCCGCCTCTCACGTCTGTGGCATCTATTGGAACTTTTTTGTATTTTAGATGTTTGCTTAAATTGTATCTCTCCTTTAATATTTATCTCATGTTTTCATGGAGAAAAAGAAGTCTAGCCAATCTTAAGATTGATAGTTATTATTTAGGAAATCTGTTAAAGATAAGGAAGGCTGTGCTTAGTAAATCTACTGTTTATGATAATCGTCTGTATAATTCATGAAGGCTAATTGTCCCAAATGTGCCAAAAAATAGACACCCCTACCTGTAGATCATTTATATTCTCTGAGCACTGTTTTTGCAGGAATGGGTGTGAAGGAGAATGGTTGCTAAGTACTGAGAGCTCCATCCACAGCAGATACATAAGCTGCTGGCAAGTCAGGGATTAAAGAAGGCGTCCCTGCTGCTTGCAGTCATAAGAAGCCAGGATCAGTGAAAAGCCTGCAGAGAGATGCTCTGCTTTTCTCTCCCAGCATTTCAGGGAAGACATGCTCCAAGACTATGGTTTTATGGTATTCAGATGTATTATATCATCCTCCGATTTTATCTTATTCTTAACTGCATCTATCAGCTCCTGTGTCTCTGGTTATATTTTCAAGTACTTCTTTTTATTTCAGGACTCTGGCATCATATATTCAAAGACCCATTTAACAGGTTGTGGGTAAGTTTATGGCAGTGACCACCACCCCTGTTGGGAACTCTGTGGTGGTTGATGAAAGAAGCAAGTAGACTGTACCAACTTCAACTCAGACCTAGTCATCCCTGAACTTCCTTCTGAAATGGAAAGTGAGGCCTTTCTTTCTTCCTGACCCCTTTTGACTTAGAAGCTTATGAAAGGCAAAGTCCCAAAGCAAAACACAAAACTGGTTTTACCTCAGTTACAAACCTAATTGTTCATTTGTTTTTACTGTCTTTTTGAGACTGGGCCTCTGTCTAGTCTAGCCTAACCTGGAACCTAGCCTAGAAGTCATTCGGTAGCTCAGAGTGGCCTTGAACCCTCATACTCTTGCTGCCTCGGTCTCTGGCATTCTGGATTACAAGTGTGAGCCACCATACCTAGTACTTCTCTTAAAGATGGCAGGATGCCTAAACATTAGCCTCAAAGAGCTAAAAGTACCTGTAATCTTTCTCTCTCTCTCTCTCTCTCTCTCTCTCTCTCTCTCTCTCTCCCTCCCTCCCTCCCTCCCTCCCTCCCTCCCTCCCTCCCTCCCTCCCTCCCTCCCTCCCTCCCTCCCTCCCTCCCTCCCTCTCTCTCTCTCTCTCTCTCTCTCTCTCTCTCTCTCTCTCTCTCTCTCTCTCATGTTTTTCTCCATAGCCCTGACTGTCCTGGAACTCTGTAGATCATGTTGGCCTTGAACTCACAGAGATCCACCTACCTCTGCATCCCAAGTGCTGGGTTTAAAGGTGTGTGCCACCACTGCCTGACCCTAGTTGCTTTTATGAGTAGGATCATGAAGGATCACATTTACCCAGTGAAAGGTTTTACTTGGAGCCTCAGCTGACTCACATAACTGATGGTGATATCTGACCGATGCTTGAATCTTAAGTTAATTGTATGGCTAAGACTTGCATGTTATTATGTTATATTATGGTAATAATAATGAAACTTCATTTTGAATATTTAAATACAGGAGCTTTACAAGTAAACCTGAAATGACATTTCACATTATCTGCAAGGCACATGGTGCCTTCAGTATGGCTCCTTCTGTTGCTTGTAATGTCCAGTGGAACACATAGAGGGCCTGAAGATACTGTGAACAACAGTCACACCACTGTCAAAACAGGATGCATAGACCAGAGGTCAGGAAGCCACATACTGAAGTCAACCAAATACATATAGAGTCTAATCCCACCCTAGAGTGTTGTCTCATGAACTTGGCAAAAATTCAACTTTTTACATTTCATTTTTTTCCTTCATTCTAAAATAATGAAACAACATCCGTGCCAAAGATTATTATAACTAAATGGGATATTTCAGGGATTCTTAGTCACTTTTTTTTGTACAATAGAATTTGTTGATACAATTAAAGCATCGAGGAAAACAAAGACAGCCAATTATATCAATTGCAGTTATCTAGACATTAAATGTCATGTCACGGTAATATATGTGATTTATATATCAAACATAAAGGATCTGGTGGTAATACACACAATTTCAAAGTACCATGAGAGTAAGTTTTACAAAATAGCTATTATAAGTATAAAATGTGACAAGATAAATTATATTTTTTATTAAAGTGTGTCTAGGGTGTTACAACTCAGTCACCCACTTCCTTCAGTGGGACTGGAAGTGTGTCTGGGGTATTAAATGTCAGTGACTCACTTCCTTCAGTGGGACTGGAAGTGTGTCTGGGGTATTAAATCTCAGGGATCCACTTCCTTCAGTGAAGTTCTAGCTCAAAAACGTCTACAACATTCCCAAACAATTCTACCAGGTGGAGACCAGGTATGCAAATACACACACCTTTGGGGACATTTCACATATGCAAGGCCTTAACATGTGCAAGGTCCTACCACGTGCAAAGTCCTAGTTTGATCCTAAGTACTAGAGAGGAGTAAAAGCTAAATTTCAGTGAAAGCTGTGTTAAAATAAGCTAGACATATTTAACTTATACTGTATTTTTCTGAATAAAGAACCATCATTTCAGAGGATTTTTAGAGAAACCTATTTTTTAATATCCTAATTACTTATTGGCAGTATCACTATTATCATCATTTCAGAAAATAAAAATAAATATGAATTTAGCGATAGTATTTTAATGCTCTTAAAGGATGGGCCAGTGAGTTGGCTCCGTGTGCCAAGGTGCTTGCTGCCAAGCCCAGCAACCTGAGGCATATCCTGGGAGACACAAGTAAGGAGAGAGCAGACTCCTGAAAGTCATCCTTTGATCTCCACATGTATGCCCTGGGGTGTGCCATGCCCCTTTCAAAAGACACAAAAACAGTTTAAAAGTTTTTTTAATATTAAGAAGTTAAGTTTTCAATAGTAATATAGAGTGACCATGTGCTAATGATCACTGGTGGCATCTCATTAATAATTTATCCATCAAAATACATTGTTTTAATGTTTGGCAGTCCTAGAGGGTAGAGGCTCACTCCAGCACAGGTCCTAAGCATGGTAGTCTTAGGAAATGTCTTTGAAGGATAGTGTCTACTGTGCCTTCAGCTTTGGCTGTTGTCCTTAGGTGGTCATAAAGCAACAGAAGTAAGCTGTATTCTTGATGTTTAAAACACACACACACACACACACTCAATAAAATATAAAATATGGAGGCATCTCTTTCATCAAAACTCTGTGCCAGGTTGTCTTATGAAAAGCAAATACAAAGAGTTAGAACTATAACAGTTAGATGAACCGTTATCTCCAGATTTTACATTTGTTTCATGCACTTTTCCTTCTCCCATTGTAATCCCAGTATGCTTTTGTTCTTATCTCATTGTTCATCTCTGCCATTTGTCACATTGATTTGTCGATTTCTTCAGAAGTTTCTTCAGAATTAGCTGGGGAAGAATCCTGTGTCTCAACATGGAGTTTGAAAACACCCTGAAACCTCTTCTCACCTATTTAAAACTCCAAGGTCTATTTATGGATATTGCTCCTGTGGATGAACCTTGTGATTCTCTAAACTTGTATTTGCATACCACAGTGTGTATTTCAATAGATTTAACAAAGTGACTTCGCTAGCATCTAAACCAAGAACCAGAATACTGTCTGAATCCCTCTTCTATTCCACTACTACCTGCTCTCAGGAAGAGTAATATTACCTGGACTAATAGGTGATGCCTGTAAGATACATCTACACTGGGTTAGAGATATGCCTTAGTCAGCACAGGGCTGTACAAGAATGAGGATTTGTGTAGATCCTCACCCACTGTGTACAAGCTAATCAAGGTAATCAATACATGATCTAACTGTTGGGAAGTCAGAGAGAGGATGATCCCTAGAGGCCACTGGCCAACGAGCCAGGCCAAATTGGTGAGCTGCAGGTTCAGTGAGAAACCCTGTCTCAAAAGAGGAATAAGACTGAGGAAAATACCTGCTGTCAACTTATGGACTCTACACACTTGTACACATATACATAAGTATATGCACACTGCATACATCATCTGCACACAATCTTGTGTTTACCCTCACAACCATGCATGTGTACCATTCACATGCTCAGAGAGTAGAGTGAGAGATAGAAGTAGGTAGATAGATAGATAGATAGATAGATAGATAGATAGATAGATGATAGATAGACAGATAGACTGATAAATGTAGTTGAAGTTATTAGGGTCTCACTATTTGAAAATAAATATATTTGGTTGGTGATGGCCATTTACCCTAAGACAAGGGTATCAGGTATTCTCACATTAGCTGATCTGCATTTAGCCTCTAGGAATTCATCAAGATACTGTGTGCATGTTTCTTCTATTGCCAGCACCCAGGGCTTCCACTCCAGTAAGCTTGTGTCCCCTGACAGGCCCTGAACTTGTCTGCCCAGATTTCAGGGTAATAATTTAGCTGTGATGTTAATTCTTTGATGAATTGTAAATGAAGTCCTTAATTGGTCTAGATAATAAAAAGGTTTAGTCAGATATAGAGGGAAATGCTGAGAGATCAGAGAGAAGGAATAAACCACAGCACACCTTACCTCCTAAGCATCTCCACAGGGAAGAGAGCATTTTCCTCTTTGTCCCTGCTTATATCCTGTTACTGCCCAGCTACGTCACTTCCTCCCTGTCTGTACAGACCTCCAGACCTCTATGGTTAGGTAGTGGCAAGCTCCATTCTCTGACCCCCAGACAGGCTGTGTTTTTCTTATAAACTCTTGGTGACAGCTTCTAGTCAACTTCTTTACATGTGGGAACTGACAATGGAAGCTGAGAATCTTATTTTTATGGATAAAATACATGAAACTTTGGATTCCTCATTTTGAACAATGTAAAATTTACAGTGTCCCTGTTAAGAAGATTTTAAAAGAAAGCTAAATATACTTAAAGCCAAAGTAGCCAACCTTAAGTGATTTAAAATTGCTTTTGCACATAGTTCCTCTGTACCTGCGACTTCTCTTTCTCAAAAGAGCTACCATTTGAAGCAACTGCTCTTGCCCAGAAAAGACATTCAAAGAGGTTGGGAATGTAGGAAAATATTCAAGATTGCCTACTTCTGTAGGAAACGAGGTAACCTGTGAGGATCAAGGTTGAAGCCAATGGAAAAAATGAAGTGTCGGGATCTCGGCAATGAATAATCTAGGCCATCACAGTCCTCCATTATTATGTCTAATTGAGCAGGCTCACTTGAAAATAAGAGGAGAAAGAGCAAGGGGAGTGCTATTATGGAAAGGACCTTACAGAGTATGGGGTTTGTTCTCTTCATCTTCTGAAAAGCTCTTTTCTTTCCTAGGGTTTCAAAGCATTGACACCATATTCATCATCAGCGAAGGCTGATCTTAGTCAAAATTTGACAGCCTTCAAAAGATCCACTTCTGTGACAATGCGGGGCCACTAAAGAAAAAACGGCTATGTATTAGTGTCTGAGATGTTAACTCTCAGTTTCTATGAGCTGTGTCATCAGGTTCTTAATTTTTTCCCTGGCAATATCCTTGGAGCTTATGTTCTTTCTGAAAAGTATAGTTCAGTGTAACTTAGAAAGCAAATAAAATGCTTCTGCAAACATTAATGCTTAATTGGCAAAGCAGAGCTGTGCCTCTTAAATTGTCAAGAAAGCGTTCATTTTTTTTCTGCTGTTGTCTGCTGTTATTTTGAAAACACTCCAAAAATCAGTGGCTTAGGAGAACAGTAAAGTTTTAGTATCTTCTTGGTTACTACAAGTCAAAGGTGAGGGTGTCCTGTAGGCCAGAAGACATGTTGAATCTCCTGGCGATGAAGTCACAGGCCATTGTGAGCTGCCTGATCAGAGCTCCACTTCTCTGGAAGAATAACAAGTGCTCCCTAGCCCCTAGACCTGAGCCCTAATGAACTTCCCTTTAGAACTTCTTGGGTCTTAATGAGTTTCCTTCCAGAATGGTATGTTTCTATTCAGAGGAAATTGCTATACCATGAACTGTAATCCAAAGCAAATATTTTTTCCTTTATTGTCACCATAATTGAAAAGCTAAAACATACACAGAATACTGGTACTAGAACGTAGAACTACATGATCATGTTCTCCAAAAGTCTTTGAAGTTGGTTTTTAGCAGCAGCCTCTAAAAGCTTAGAGATTTAGCAAAAAGAACCCTAGAATGCTACAAGTGGAAACTGATGGGTAATTTTCATGAGTACCTAGAAGACCCGAGTTGCTGATAGGGAATAAAACTATGCTCACAAGGTTCCTGCTGGAAATTAGAATAAAGGTCCTGTGTATTATAGCCTGCATATCCAAGAAATGTGGGTATTTTTCACAGAACACTTCATTCTGTACAGGCTACAATGGAGCAAGTCATAGGAGGGGGGCTGCCCAAGTCCTTTGGACTTCCCTTGATGCTACCACATGCTGGAGATGCCAGAGGTAGAGTTATTTATTTAGTATTTGGCCTTTTTTGATCTTGCTTTGATTCCTTCCATCCTTTTTTATCATTTTTTATTTTAATTTTAAATAGCTTGTTTTACATGTCAATCCCAGTTCCCTCTCCCTCCCCTCCTCCCGCACTCCCCTTCCCCCCCTCCCTCCCACCCTATTGCCAAATCCTTCCCCATAGGGGATATCTAGAGTCTGTCATTTTACTCTTGGTAGGGTCCCAGGCACTCCCCTAAGAGTCCAGGCTGAGAGAGCATCTCTCTTTGTGCTATAGGCACACGAAGACAGTTTGTATACCAGGGATAGACACTGATCCACAGCTCAGGGCCCCATAGGTTGCCCAGGCCTTCTCACTGACACTCACATTTGGGGGGTCCAGATCAGTCCCATGCTGGCCTCCCCACTGTCGGTCTGGGGTCCAAGAGCTCAGGGGGAGAGCTCTTGATTCCTTCCATCCTTTATTGTGTCTCCATTCCTTCTCAGGAATAAGAATATTTACTTTGTTCATAAAGAGATGATATGAATGAATAGTTTGTACTCTGATGTATGCAATTAACAAAATCAAATTACTAACTGTATGTTATGCCAGCTTTCCTGTAAACTTTCTTCTTTAAACTGCTCTCATCAGAATAATTTATCACAACAACATAAGCACTAAAACAAAAGTAAACATGGAGTTGCCATCTTACTCTAAAAAAAAAAAAACAACAACAGCAAAATTATACCAGTTTTCCAGCCAAAAGAACATTGGAAATAATATGGAGTTAGGTATTGTGAATAATGATAGTCTAGAACACAAGGACGGGGAAAATATTGTGTTGAGCAGCGAACCTATTTCCAAGGGAAGCACACAACACCTGGAAACGATGTAGCGTCAGAGTGGCTGCATTGCCTGGTTCCAGCAGTGATGCGATCCTGAGAGGGCCAGGGGGAGGGTTCGGAACAAAAGCAGCAGAAAGGAGTGCCATGTCAAAAGTACTCCTGGATCCTAGAATTATTGAGCTATAAAAGCTGCCGTGGCCAAATGATCCAGATTTAAAAAACAGAAATCAGGCTTCTCACTTTCATTACATATGCTTTTGTACCTTCCAATTTGAAGCAGAATGAACATAGTCTTGTGAATGGAAACATCAGCTCTTAGAACTTGTCTGTGACTGTGAGTACAGCAAGGAAGCTAGTTTGTCATTATATATCTCTTTGTCACACACCCTGGTATAAGCACAGAAACCTATTTTCATGTGAAGAGTTTTGAAATTCTGTCAGTTTTCAAAGTAAAATATTATACATCATTTCTGAGTTTACAGTTACATGTTTATGTCTGTAGTGGATATCATATATGTAACATCCTGCCATTGAAGTTCTCATAAGATGTATCCATTGCACTATTTGAATTATTATGTATAGTTACTAGATAGCTGTGCATATGGGATAGTCTATTTTATTGTCATGTGACAGCTTTCTGGAAACTTTATATTTGTTGCATAAAATTCCTTGTAGATGTTAAACATTTTCCCCTTTAACTGATATCCATTAAAGACAGTAAAGTAAAATGTGATTTCTTGCTTACAAAATCCATATGCTATTTTATTGATTTTTAATTCAATAGTAGTCTTTCTCTTGTCAGATATCCATGCAGAGTAAATATGATTAATTTCTAGAACCAGTTCTCTCCATCAAGCCACAGTTATTGCACTTCATTGCATATCATACAGATTGGCTGGCTCATTGTCATTCTGCCCTTTCTTTTTGATCTTCCCATATTACAGAAGCTGGCCAGCTATGCATTCTCTGCCATCACTCCCTTGCAGCTGGGCTTCTGCAAGGGTGTAACTATCTCCCAACAGATGCTTGGGAGCTTGGAGGTGAACATGAGCAAGGATAAGAATGTCTCAAGGAAAAGAGGAACATCCTTAAAGTCCGTGTACCTTGAAAGTCTCAAAGTGACTTTAATACAGGCACGTAATCTGTCTTAAATTTTAAAGGGATTACATTGGCTGGTTTATTAGAAATATTATAATGTGACATAGCATATCAACATGGTAGTTCAGAAAAGAGGGTGGGGATTTCAGCTGGATGCTATCAGTGGAGACGGTGAGTATAGTCAGGTCCTGGATACATTTTAGAGCTGATCCAAATAGTTTCATGTAATGAATGTTAAAGACAAGAAGTGACTCTCTCGTTGGAACAGGAATGTTGCAAAATTCATCATGATGCGCTCTCCCGTGTCAGATGCTGCCCATAGTTCAAGGAAGATAGGGGTGGAGAAATAATAATTGAGTAGGTAATTGCTATAGACCTAGTTAAGAATAGTTATTATTATAAAGTTGAGCCTAAAAGATTTAGAAGTGGTTAGGAGGACAGTTGATTCTGAATATAGATGACGCTTTCAAGGCATTTTTCTCTAGGAAAATGTGACATTGAGATTTATACCAGGAAATCTAAGTATTGGTCTTCATTACTGCTTCCTGGCACAGAGACCCTTATCCCTCCAGAATTTCCTGTATGATGGGAGCCTCTTTTGTTTTAATGAAGTGACGTTTGTTGGGATTCCTGATGACATTTGCTAATCAGAAAGAAAAAACTGTGATTAGAAATTTAGAGTTCCCTGCCCTTTCCCAGTCCTCCAGGAAGGTAAGATAATCTGGAGCCTGAGTTAAGAAAGGATCCTTCTTATGAGATGAAGTTTCATCAAAGTTCTTACTGGGTCCAGAGAGCTTTCCGATTGCTAAACTAGCAAAAGTCTGTAGAGATGGCCTAGGAAGGGTCATGAAAATCCAGTGATCCTTCCTCACATAGTGTTCTGCGTGACTGTGGTGCTCCTGGGTTATGTTTTTGTTTTTGTTTTGTTTTGTTTTGTTTTTGTAACAAACTGGTAATCTAGTAGGACTCTACTGTCTGCATCTCACGGCTAAAGTAGAAGGTGGTCTTGTATGTATGATCCCTTAACATGTTGGACCTAGTGTTATCGTGTTATCTCCAGGTACCTGATGTTAAAGTTGAATTGAGTCATATGACACTCAATGTGGAAGAACTGAATCACGCGGGTGTGTGTGTGCGTGTGTGTGTGCGTGTGTGTGTGTGTGTGTGTGTGTGTGTGTGTGTGTGTGTGCACCCATACTCTTGTATCTGGTGTCAGAGCATTTGAAATAAGAAGTGTTGAGAGTATAGAAGTAACTTTTTTGTTATTGTTGTTGTTGTATTCAGTACAAAATTAATGTAGTAGAGAGCTAAATGGCAGCGGACAGGGAAATAAAAAAGTTTATAAAGCATGCAAGAAATAACCATTCATTCCAGTGTACTTAATTAATAAGTAAACTGTGTGATGATGTGGGTAGACTGGAAAGAACTGTTTGAATGATGTCCTTAAGTAGGACAGAAGAATTAGACTCGGGTGCTCACATAGATGGGTCGGTTTAGACGGGCTCAGGGTAATTGATATTTAGTAACAAGAAAGGAGGCAGAATGCATATGTGAAAGTACAGGTGGGGGCCTCAAAGCTCTGTTCTAATTGACTTAATTTTATCAGTAAGACCAACAATTAAAATTAATTTGAGGTAATTAATGGATTAATTATGAAATAATAGGTAAGTGGTAATGTTATAGCTTTTCAAGATTAATTAAGGCCCAATTGGGGCTCCATTCAATGTCCAGACATGATTAGATAGAAAGTAGAGGAGGTTTGCAGAGAGAATTGAATCTACATTTTGTTTTGAGGAAGACAATAGTAAGCTCTAGGTAAGGTATCAGAGCCTCACATAGGAAATTGTCAACGTAACCTAGAGTCACTTGAGAAGAGACTCTCAATGGGGTTCCATTTCTATAACTTTGGCCCTGGCCATGTGTTTGGGAGAATTCCATGATTGTTTCAGTTCATGTGGGAAGACCAAGCAAGTCGTGGGTGCTAGCATTCCCTGGTTTGAAGCCCTGAGCTCTATGAGTGGGGGAAAGGCTAGCTGAGTACCAAGCACTTGAACATCCATTCTCTCTCGACTCTTAACCAAGATGGTGATGTGACCAGTCCTCAGAATCTTCTACCTCTGCGATTACCCCCAAAGTACTGGGCTGTAACCTCAACTTGTGAGGTAAAGTAAGCTGTTTCTCCCCTAAGTTGCATTTTGCCATGACTTTTTTTTTAATCACAGCAATAGAAACAAAACTAGGACAGAGCCTGAAGAAACACCTGTGGCTGGAGATAGACACTGATTATGTAGCTGTGAACAGAACCAGAAAATCCAATCAAAGGCAGGAAGAAGAACTGAACAGAGAAGACTGCTCTCCTTAGTCTGCGTGGATTAGGAGAACTACATCTTTGTATAAACAGATCCCAGTGGGTACAAGAATGCTGATCCTACTTCTGCTGTTCTGCTCTGGAAGTAGGAGGGAAAGACGGATGCAGGATGATGGGGTAAACCACAAAGTGCAGAATTCAGCTTGTTTTACTTCTATTTACAGAATTGCCATGTTATGGAATGTTATATATTATGCACACATTTGTGTACACCAGCAAGTATTTTTAACCAAAGAGCTGAATATTAGGCTTTTCCTAATGTGGTCTCTAACATTTCAAAATAAGAGAATCCCCAAATACCATGATAATGTATTATTTTCAAACAATCCAAATGATTATACACATAACGTGCTGTTCTGTGATGTAGACTGCAATGCTGTTTATATTGGGTGAGGAATATCCATGATTGAGAATGGTAAGAGGCAAATTCAGAGCCCAGTTTTGATTTGGACTCTATGATCCTACCAAGTTGTTTCAGACACTCTGGAGAGTTTTATTTTAGTTTTCTCATTTATAGCCATAGATAAGTTATTTTTTAAAAAAGAAAACTATTAGTTCAGATGGTTCAAGCCTTTAGACCAAAATTCTGAAGATCAGGTGGTTTATAAGCAGCCAAAATGATTTCTCACAGGGCAGAGGCTAGGCACCTAAATTCGGGGAGCATGTGTCATGGAGTTCTGGTTCAAGACCTCTTCCAGGTTGTACACAGCCAACGTCTTGTATCCTTACACGGTGGTAAAAGGTCTAGAGTACTCTCTGGAACTTCATTATAATGGCAGAACTCTCACACGTGAATGTTACGCCTCATGACTTAATGACCCTTTTAAGACTGGCCTCCAAAGCTGTCTCCTTTCCTCGGGGATCAGGATTTCAGCAAATAAATTTGAGGGGAGGGAAGGATGACCACAACCATTCTATTGCAAAAGTCATCCTGAGAATTTTTTCCAACAGAATTCTGTCTTCATATTCATTCTGCTAGCCTGTGTCTTTTTATACGTGAGTTAAGACCATTGATATTGAGAGTTGTTAATGATCATTGATTGTTGATTCTTGTTTGTTTTGGGTTCATTTTTGGCAGTGGTATTGTGTGTGAGTTTTCCCCCTATTTCGGACTTTTGGTAAAGTGAGATTATCTATTGCCTATGTTTTTGTGAGTGTAATTAACTTCCTTGGGTTGGAGGTTTCCTTCCAGAATATTTTGTAGGGCTGGATTTGTGGGTATGTTTTGTATAAATCTGGTTTTGTCATGGAATACCTTGTTTTCTCCATCTATAGTGCTTGAGAGTTTTGCTGGGTATAGTAGTCTGGGCTGGAATCTGTGATCTCTTAGTGTTTGTAGAACATCTATTTAGGACCTTCTGGCTTTCAGAGTTTCCAAGGAGATGTCAAGTGCAATTCTGATAAGTCTGCCTTTATATGTTACTTGGCCTTTTTCCTTTGATGCTCTTAATATTATTTCTTTATTCTGTATGTTTGGTGTTTTGATTAGTATGTGGTGAGGGAATTTTTTTTGGTCCAGTCTGTTTGGTGTTCTATAAGCTTCATGTACTTTCATAGGCAGGTCCTTCTTCAGGTTGGGAAGGTTTTCTTCTATGATTTTGTTGAATATGTTTTCTGTACCTTTGAGCTGGGTTTCTTCTCCTAGTTCTGTACCTATTATTTTTAGGATTGGTCTTTTCATGGTGTCCCATATTTTGTGGATATTTTGTGTTAAGGATTTGTTGGGTTTAAGGTTTTCTTTGGTCGATAAATCTATTTCCTCTAGTTTATCTTCAGCACCTGAGATTCCATCTTCCATCCCTTGTATTCTGTTGGTTATACTTGCATCTGTAGCTCCTGATTGTTTACTCAGCTTTTCTATTTCCAGCATTCCCTCAGTTTGTGTTTCCTTTATTGTCTCTATTTCAATTTTGAGGTCTTGAATGGTTTGAATTGTTTCCTTCATCTGTTTGATTGTTTTTTCTTGGCTTTCCTTGCTTTCTTTAAGATATTTGTTGATTTCTTTCATTTTTTGGTTTGTTTTTTCTTCCATTTCTTCAAGGGATTTTTTATATCGTCTTTGAGTGGGTACATGTGGGGTCTCTTCCTCTCCTGATGGGTATGAGTCTAAGGTTCTGTTCTGGTGGGTTCAAGCAGGTCCAATACTCTGACGGGTCTCACAATGGGTGAAGGTGGGTCTGAGCCACTATAGGTGAGAGGCAAGCCCAGGACGATCCAAGGAGCGGGGAATGTAGGGAATTGGGGCCCCAAGAGGAGCCCACACTCACCTCAAACAGAGGGTGGAGGGCAGAGGGGGGCCGAGACTAAGGTATAGCCAAACTCAGGGTGGTCCTTTCTGCTGAGGCAGGTCCACTCTAGGCACAGAGCAGACCCAGGGAAAAAATTGTTTTCCTTAGATCCATGTTGCAAATTAATGTCCACATCTTTTAGTTACTGATATCTCTCCATCAACTTCACTAAGAACTAAGTGACCTAAATCAGCAGATGTTCCCATTGGATATGCTGTCACTATTTCTGTTTAGGAATTCTAATATGTTCCAATTTATTTTGTTTAGAACAGGATCTTCTGAAAGTCTGAGATGATGATTCTCAACTTGACTGTCAACAAAAAAGTGTTGATGTTGGTTTAGCAAGGCAATTTGTAATGGAGCAACCATGCCCTACCATTTCTCTGGTGAATACTCTATTTTTGACTGCAGACAAGTGTGTGCATAATGCAAGAATAAGAGGCAGGGAGAAATTGTGTCTCTTTTGCACCTGCATTCGTCTTGTAGGCAGGTGTTTATAGCTGCTTTAAATGAGTGCTCGTATAATATGGTGTGCTTTTTATTCACTGTTCCAGTGCGAGTAATCAGACACCAGAAGGAGATCTGTGCTTAAAGAAACCTGTCGATAAGTCGACAAAGTTGATCTCATAAAGAGCTAATGGGCTTCACTGTTTAAGTGCTTGCCTGGGAGACCATTATGAAGACAAAATTTCTAACAATTTCGGTGGTTGTGCAGGCAAAAGCTTCAATTATTTACTATACTACTATTTTAAGATCAATATTCCTTTAATTTATTCACTTTGGAATCAAGCTACGACTTCTATTCCAGCATTTCACTGTGCTGTCCAGAGGAGGTTGTTTACAAAGAGTGTGTGTGACAGTTTGTAAAGTTCATCACGATGGGTAAGAGCTGGCGGAGGTGACAATAAGGCACATTAAATGCCTTTGTTAGGAAACATGGAGCCAGGAATTGGTGGCCTTGTTATGTTTTATTGATCCACTCCTCTGATTTCCCTTTTTCTTACCTTGTTGCCTTTCTGAAACCTGAATAGAGCAGTACAAAAACCAGCAGGCAAAGTGACTTTAATAAAAAAGCTCGCACAGAGAAAACCTCAAAGGAATTTTTAGAAACTCTTCTTTCAAAGCCAATTTTCTGTTCAAAAGCCTAAACAAACTAGAAGTGAATAGCCTATTGATTCCATTGCTAAAAAGATAGACTTTAATGTTTAAGAAAAAAAATCAAGAACTTCTTTCCCATTCCTTCAATTTTTATGCTGTTTCTATAAGATATTTGTGATTTGAGTGAATAATGCCTTAATATGTTTAAAAACATAATAATGCTAAAAGGTATGAGTTGAATTTTGTTCTATACACATGAAAAACACAGCTCTCAGATCAAATTTATTCTGGAGCCACATACATGTGACCATATCCTGGAGACAGAGATGCAGACATAGCCAAATTCCATGTAGCAACATGGTAGCAGTTTGATGAAATTTTTCTTTTGCCATTTTTTATTTTTTGAGATTATAATTATAATATTCCTTCCTTTTAATGAAAATTTTTTACAGTAACAGAACAAAATAAGTCATAAATTAAGGAATTTTTCAAATACATTAGTGAGAACATGAAATAGTTGGATTAAAGCCAAGTAGGACATCACTTCTATAGGCCTGGGATGGGGTCTTAGGACAACATTAGCCTCTTTAGTTGGAGGAAGCTAGCAGTCTGTTATATTAATACGTTTCCCAAGGTTTACTATTAGTCACAAGGTCAGCCGTTTCTTCATCTGTCCCCTTAGGTTGTTCTGAATTTTTTGTTTATAATGAATCCCATCTTGGAATTTGACCCTAGATATCATTCTATATCAGTGTGTAGTGGGTTTCCCTTTTGGCCTCACAGCTGTGCACTGTTCCTTTGAGTAGCTGGGTCATGATGATTTCTCCCATTAATAACCATCCAGGTTGTTTCTAATACTTTCTCAGCAAAGTCATTTACCCTATAATGAACAAGTATTTGTTGTCATTTCATGTGATGAAACTATATCTGTGAAGTTAATTTCCCAGGAACCCAGCCTTTTAAATTCACTACTTCTCAAGTTGTAGCGGAGCCAGATTTCTAAAAACCATGTTCGTACATGTGCGTCATTTTGAGTGTATGTGACATATGGGTAAGTGCCCATGGATGTCAGAAGGGCCCCCTAGAACTGGACATATTGGCTGTGTGATGTGGATGCTGTTGGCATTTCGGGCTGGATGGGGATGGGACAGGTATTCCGGCACTCAGGAGTCACAGAATACTGAGTGTTACACAGCTCAGGTGGAAAGGGGTTTATTGGAAGGAAGCAGCAGACCAGCCAAGCTGAACATACACAGGGTTTATATAGGGATTCTTGGGGGTGGGGAATCTTTTTCAGGGTAGGGATTGGTCCGATTTCAGTGCTGATCTCAGATTGGCTAGACCTCTGCTCGAGGATTGGTTAGTTTTCTGCACAGGATTAAGGTCAGATTTGGCTCTGGTTTCAGAGCCAAAGTGTGTTTCTTTCTCTGGTCCTTTTTAGCCTTTTGGCTCCAATTTTAGGGCCAGGGTGCATTTCTTTCACTGACTCTGATTCCAGGGACAAAGTGTGTTCTTTTGGCACTGGTTTCAGGGTCAGGGTCCATTTCTTTAGTTCTGGTTGCAGGGCCAAAGTGTGTTTCTTTGGCTCTGCTCAGGGTGTGTTTCTTTGACTGGTCCCTTTTCCCTACAGATGCTAGGAACAAAGCCTGGGTTCAGCTGCAAGGGTACTTAGCTGCTGAGCTAGCTCCCAAAGCCACTGAATTACATGGACAAATATTGGTAAACAAATTGTTTAAGCCTGCTTGTTTTCTAATGAGAGACAGAAAGGGGGGTAGATCCTGATGGAAGGCAAGGTGTCAAGGAGCTGGAAGGAATAAAGGGAGGGGAATCCTTAATCAGGGTATATCATGTGATGGAAAAAAAAATCCAGTTTCAAAAAAAAAAAGGAAAAAAGTTCAATAGCAGCTAGAAAACAGGAAGTTTGTTGAGAATAAGTCATGTGTTCCCGAGCAGGACAGATTAATGAAAACATCCCTTAATGAGATGCATGTTTAAGAAAAGGCTGCTGGGGCATGAGTAGATATCACATCTTAGCTCACAATAATAATGACTGGAAACAGAGAAGAGTCTGAGGGAAGGCCATAACTCTAGTTTACATGATTTCAGAAAACACAAAACTGACGGGGACATTTCTTCTTTAAAATTTTCCTCTGGTTTCATTTGTCCTTTAAATATTGTAAGATCTTTAAGGTGGAATCCACCTGCTTTGTTTTCTTTTGGTCACTTTCCCCATTTATTTATGATACTCCATTCATGTGGCCAGTTCTCCCTTCTACAGTAGAAACAAGCTCTTCATGGTTTACACCTCAACTTACTTGTCACAACCCCAGAGAAATGTTGCCCACTGTAAACTGAGTCATGCACTGTTCACCCCGTTCTTCCCTTGTTGAACTCACCACAGCTATAATTAGAGCCTTTATTTATTTTCCACCTGCTTCCCCCAAACTGAAAACTTCACAAGGCTATGAAGAGGATTTGAAGTAGGACAGAAGGACAAGGAAAATTATGATGACAGGAGAAATGAGAGGAATACTGCATTTGGAAGTTGGATGGAAGCCTTTGGCAGCTGAGAAGCAATAATCCCAGCTCAATGAAGGTTTGCTATAAAAGCTGCCAACAGCACTTGTTTTCCTTTATATAATATTCCTTTCATATATAAATATTTTGTGTTAAAATAGTAATAGCTGATATTTGCGACCCAGATTGACTATGACCTTCCTCCTGAGATTCTCAAACAAAACTTGAACTAAGTACTAAAGGCCAAATGGACTGCCAATAGCCATGGAAGAGATAATCTTTTCCTTGACAAAGCCTTCTTGGTGACAGCAATACAGACGTTTTCTCACAAGCCACAACCAAGCCACAGTATTTTATCAGCTTGCTTCTCTTGATTTTTTATTACACAAAGAAGAATGTTATAATTAGACATGAGGAAATGTGAGCTAACATCAACAGAATTTAATTCATATTTAAAAATTATTTCAATAAAATTTATTGACGTATAAGATACACACCATCCAAAAATGAAATTGAGCCGATGATCCTTGATGCTTGCTTGCTATGGAGGTAAACACGTTCAAGGCTGAGGAAGGAGCATTGGGGGCTTGGGTTCAGCTTGAGCTACACAGCGAGATCTTGTCTCAAATATGTTTTATTTCTATGAATTGGTTTTTTATCTTTAAAAATAAAAATATGATCTAGGTTTTTAAATTAACTGGAACAAAGATTTTAACACGGGAGGAAAATAATTAAAATTTTCTCTCATTTACATGTGAGTATCAATAAGCACTGTTGGTTTGTTTTTTAACTTTTTAGAAAAATATGTTGATTTTTATATGTTGATTCATCTCCAGTGAGCTAAAGTGCATAGTGTCTGGCAGGAAAACTGAAATTTCCTTTCTTTTGTGCAGTGAGATGTGGCCATGTGGTTTGGAACAGGGTGGGTGAATTCCAGGAAGCACTAGACACTAGGGGGAGCTCCAAATTCTTCTCCCAAACCTCTCAACATCTTGTGAAGCTTGAAGATGACACTTCAGTGGAGCAAGAAAAGGATCCACGGGACCCATGGGAGGATCAGGGCGAGGAGTGGCTGAAGGACCAATAAAAGCTCCTGGAAATGTTAGCCATTGCCTGGACGCTGGGAATACAGCTATGGGCTTGGTCCCACCCAACGTTATGGTGTTTGGAAAACATTGCAGGATTTCCACAAAATTTGTCAATGGTAGCTTAGGTAAGAGCCAATTCTGTCAAAGCTAAAAGGGCCATGATTCAGCAAAGTCCTGAAATCCCACCTCCATGCTGCCAGGGTGCTAACACTGGGTTTAGTTGCACTGAGAAGGAAAACAAGTGTTTCAAAATAACAATGGCTCAAACACCCAGAAACGAATCACCTATAAGCTTTAATGTAAAGACACTGTTTCCATCTGGTCCTCTCTCTTCTGGCTCTTACAGTCTTCCTGCTTCTTCTGAGCATTGAGGAGAAGGGGTATGACCTGTATGGGGTATGATCTGCATGGGGTATGATCTGGATGGGGTATGATATGTATGTCCCATTTACGGTTAAGCATACCTCAGATGCTTTCCTCTGCCCTTTAATCAGTTGTGAGTCACCAGTGAAGTGCACAAAGCAAATTCTAGGATGAGGATTTGAACTCTGATCTTCATGCTTGCACAGTCAGCTCTTACCCACTGAGCCATCTCCTGACAACTATGGCTGTTTTCTTGTGTGGATTCTAGGGATCCAAACTCAGGTCCTCAAGCTTTACCAGCTGAGCCAACGCCCTAACCCAAATCTTCACCTTTATATGTATGTGGTGTGTGGGCACTGTTGCGTGTGTGTAGGTACATGTATGTGCATATGTGAGGAGGCCAGGGGTTAGCATTGAAAACTCCACGTTCTATTCTGAGGCAGCCTTTCACTTGCACCAAGGGCTTGTTAATTTGGCCAGATTATTCAATGAGTTCTAGGATGGGGGCAGCAGGGATGAGTGGAGTAGAGTTCCCCGTCTCTGCCTCCAGAGCACTGTCAGTACAGGTATTATGTCACCTTCATCCATGGTTTACATATGTCCGGGGCATCCAAACTTGGATCCTCAGGCTTGGACAAGAGCTTACCAAGAACCCCAGATCCTGTCTTCACCTCTTAAAAACACTGTGTGTGGGGGGGAGGGGTAAAGATTTCCATATATAAACATGGAGTGGAGGCGGGAAGGAGTCAAACATTCTGACCAGAGCAATGCTCAATATCAAAATTGTTTCACAAGTTATGTTTTCCTCATATAATGAGAAATTACAACTTAATATGGATCTACATATTCCTCCCATGATTTTTGGATAATATGTTAAGTGACTATAAGTAGAGTTTCAAATAGTGGGTGAAGATATTGCACTCTTGCTAAAAATAATATTACGCATATTCATACGGATGTAGATGTTTACATAAGAATAAGTCTCAGTATGCATTTAATATGACAGAGCTATCTAGGGTGCTAGAATTACAAGTCATGTTTTTTATTTTTCTATCTGGGTTTCTAATCAAGCCAAAATAAAACTAGAGACATTTTCTGTAGATCTTTTTAGGTCCCTGCAGTGTTCTGTTCAACTCTATTGTTCGCTTTTTGAATAAATAACCTGTCAGGAAATAAAAAGTTACTGTTGGGTTGTGAGTAGCACCCCAGTTGAGCTGTTCTCAGGCTAAATAGGTTTCTGTGGGCTGGCCTGTCCATGCGTCTTAGCACTGAATGTAGGAGAAAGCTCAGTCGGGGTTCCAAATAGCATTCCAAGGAATAAAAAGTGCAGTGGGCTGGGGACTCTGTGTTCTGTTCTAGTTGCTCTGTCCCCTTGGCAATCATTTGCTCTTTCAAGCCATTGTGAGCCTCTGAACAAACAGGAGACGACCCTTGTTTGTACGTTGAGTGGCAAGTTAAATTTAGACAACCTCTGGAAATTTGGGAACAAGGTTCCATCAGCTCCCTCTGAGCTTCTTTCCCCCCTCAAATTGGCCACTGCTCCCCTGGTCTTACCACAATCGTTGTTGGGCTTAAGTGTGTACACAGAGCTGTCGGTGCTGTTCAGTACTGGGATCCATTGGAGCTCAGAGTCAATTGTTGAGCCCTGGAGAATGCCTTTTTAAAATTGCATCTCTGGTTTCCTGGGTGATGTACACATCTGCAGTCATGTGAGAACAATACACAACTTTGTTACTGCAAGTGTGGGCTACTTGAGTTCTGTGAAGAGGGAAGGAAAATAAGAACCTGAACAGCATTTAGATTAAGCTTCCTGCTGGAGAGAGGGGACACTGGAAATACTTTTTTTTGCGTAATGTTAGAATGGAAACTGTATAGGGACAGCATATTCAAACCTGAATGCATGAATAATTCTTTCACTTCTCTTCAGCATGGAAACAAGCCTCGAGTAGATAACACAGGACACTTTGAGCAACTGGTGTTTAATAACTTCAAGTGATTGTGACAGGTAGTGTTTACATTGCACAGTAATGCAAGGACATTGCATGTTTCTTTGTACCCTGAAATCATACAAAGAAGTCATAACAACAAATAGGGGATCTGTGTTTGCTCTGTGACCATTAGAAAGGATCAAATTCTTACTGTTGCACTTAAATAGAGAAAGAAAATTTTAAAAAGTAATGTCTAGTAATTTGGGGTTAAATATTGGGATCCTTGATAATGAAATGGTTTATAAAAATTTACCCATGGTGGTTCTATCTGTAGCTATGAATTGGACATCACATTGTATGGTAGAAACGAAAGACAGTTAATATGATGAACGCAGATCCAAAATGGACAGTCAGAATGGTTTATTGGCAGATTTATTTGTCTTGTCTAATCTGAGAAAAGAGGAAAATTTGAGAAAAATGGTGAAGTGGTTTCATCTTAAGAAATGTGGAGACATTCTGATTCCAGCAGGCCAAGAACAGTACCGAGAGGGTGATTAAACTAAATGTCTTCTATCTCCTACACTTCCTGTTGGGCACAGAGAATTATTTTCCCACAGTTTATATGCTATTCCTGTTACATCTTAGATTAATGGTACCCATAAGTCCATGTGCTGAAAGCTTGGTTCATGGCATATGACTCTGTTATGATGTGGAGGAGGGGCTGGGGAGTACTTGCCAGCAATGGCTTTTTGTTAATGTTTAAAATTTCATACGTGTATTATATTCACCCCCAAATCCTCCTGGTAATTTCTCCTAAAGCCATTCCCACACCTCTTTATTCTCCCCAATTTTGTGTCGTTTTTTGTTTTTTAACTCAATAGCTCACTGATTTCAATCTGTGATTGCCATATACTTAAGATGTGGTGTCATCTACTGGAGTGTGGTCATCCTACAAAGGGCCACACCTTTAAATAAACTTTCTCTTCTCCCCTAGAAGTCTTCAGGGGTTCATAGCTTTCAGTTAGGGGTTGGGGGCTTATGAATCCCTTCACACCCCATGCTAGACTATTCATTGGGTGGATCCTGTGCAGGTAACAACAGCTGTTATGAGTTTGTGAGCACAACAGTGTTTTGCTTTGGTTGTCCCTGACCTCTGGCTTTTCCAACCTTCCAGATCCCACTTCCAAAATGATTTCTGAGCCCTGGGATAAAGATGGAACATTTGTGGCTGAGCACTACAAAGTCACTTACTCTCTATATTTTGAATAGCTATGGTTCTCTTCATTAACCATTATACAATGCACAGAGTAACTTCTCTGCTGAATTGGAGAGCTGCTCTAAGCCTGGTTCAGGACTGGTTCATCACCCCATCAACGCGGATTGTGGGAGCCATTTTTCCTCTGTCTCTGCTTCTCGTCACAGCTGCCATCAAGTGAGCAGCTTGTTCCCCACATACCCTACTATAATGTGCTGTCTTGACAAAGGCCAAAGGCAATGGGGCCGACCAACCATAGAGTACAACTTTCGAAACTGTGAACAGAGAAAAGCCTTTCTTTCTTTAATTTTGTTATCTGAAATATTTCACTACAGTATTAGAAAACTAACTAAATGAAATTCAGTTAAAAAAATAGCCTATCGTCTCGATGGCTAACATGAAATTTGAAGAAAGGAAATTTTATAAGAAGTAGAATCAAGATTGTCTATTGTGTATGAAAACTTTTTAAAAGTAAGTGGTATGCACTCATTAAATCAATGAATCGGTAGAAACAGGGTTTTTTTAAAAAATATTTTAGAGCATGAGGTAGTTTGTCAAAACAGCTTTTAGGAAAATAACAAGAATGCACAAGAATAGTAAAATAAAGTAGGGAGATTGGGCCTGTGTTTTAAGACGTTTTGTAAATCAATTTTTTGATAATTATTAAAAGCAAGAATAACACATAATGTAGAATGAATTTTTTCTTTTTGTAGAAACACAGAAGATAAGTAAATCTGTGAATTTAATGTAGGAACGATAACTACAGAAAATATTTTTCTAGAGAGAAACAGTAAGTGATTATATTAATGAGAAAGGGTTAAGAATAATTATAGTCTATCTGAAGTGTTTTCTAATTGCCAATAGTATCACATTCATCAACAAAAAAGGAGTGATTCTGTGGCTGAAGTTTGCTAGGATAATGGATAGACTAGCTTAGGAATTGGATTGATTTCCCAAATTGAGCTTAGCGGGCTCGAGCATTTGGGAATATAGCAAAGCATCTGACAAACTAAGCCCTGGTGATAAATGTGAGTTGGTCCAGTTGGAAGAAGAAAGGCACTTGTAGAAGGCTCGGCAATTGCTGATAGAAACGATCATAATTAGCATGTTTATTAGGAATCTGAATAAGAAGTGAACAACAAATTAATGAAACAGTTGACAAATGAGCTAGGAGCATTAATTTATAGCAGGGAAGATGATAAAACACAGGTGAGTAGAAACCGAAGAACTGTTTTAATAAAAAAAAAAAAAGACACCAAGCAAAGAAAAGAAAAAGGACAGATGATTTCCAAGAGGGTTTCATCTGAAACTCAGTGATGTGATATTCTGAATTTATATGGCTACTAAAGGTACCGGCAAAGACAATAAACTTGGGCATTGTAAGTTGTCAGGGCTTTGCCAGCCCAGTAAATTATTATGCCTAACTACATATAGATCTCATTATTAGCAAGAAATTACTGGAACAGAACGCCTTGATTGAGGTCTCTGTTTCTCGAACAGCATATGCTACATCACACCTGCATGCCAATATATGATAATGAAGGCAATAAAGTTCCCCTGAATTAGGGGAGGAGGCAATGGAGAGGGAACTAGCTTGTTCCTAATTTAAATAAAAAGGTTAAAAAAAATAGTTCCCCTGAATTACGAAGTAGCACTGGGTGGACTCAATTGCTGTTCATCCTCAGTACAGATGATAAGTGCCATACCATGAATGTTCATGGGTGAAGCCCTGGAGATTTCCATTATGAGCTGATGGTGAAAACAAAAACTCTGGGAATTAACTCCTTGCTTCTTGACTCCCTCTTATGTGTTCTCCCTAGTTCCTTTCCCATATATCTAGGCACCCAAATTGCTCGTATGATTCTGATCACTTCTAAGTTAGAAACTAACTCTCTTTTGCATTTCTTAAATCTTTTGATAAATTATGAGCCAACACTTTGGTGATGATGGTTTCTAACTGGAGAATTTTCATGGTCTTAAAGTGACCAACAAGAATCAGCTATCAGGGCCGGGCAGTGGTGGCGCATGCCTTTAATCCCAGCACTCGGGAGGCAGAGGCAGGCGGATCTCTGTGAGTTCGAGGCCGGGCTGGACCGATAGCCTCCGAAACAATACAGAGAAACCCTGTCTCGTAAAAAAAAAAAAAAAAAAAAAAAAAAAAAGAATCAGCTATCAGTATATGTTATTTAAGCCAAAGTGCAGAAGCCAGAGACTTTTCTAGAAGTGCACATCAATACCAAAATGTCTGTGTTTATTTGGGATATAAAATGGACATGTATGCTTTGATTAAACGGGGAAGCTAATATAGCCAGTGAAAAATACATCAGAACCTACAAATTTGTTAGAGAAGTCTCCCCTAGGCCCACAGCTGGAAGGCAGCCCTGTTAGCAAATGAAACAGAAATGAAAAGGAGTATTTCTCTTACTTAGTCTTTTTGGGAAAATATCTCCTTCACATTTTATTATTTTATTTTTGTCCTCTTAAATCTTCAAATTTACATCTACTTTGTCCTGATGGCCAAGTCAGTGAAACCCATTTAAATCTGGCTTTAATATAAGAGTTGTCCTGTTCTCACCACAGAGCAAGCTTCCTCAGCATGGTGACAAATCCTGTTGTTTCATTATTGCCTTGAAACAGAGGGTACCTTCCTTTTTTTCTTAAAGTAAAATTCAGCATCTTAATTAGTAAAATGGTTTCAAGAGCAAATCTTTGAATGCTCTAATATCTTTTTGTATACGCGTGTCCTGGAATTAAAAGCTCTACTGAAATTTGAAAGAAAACAAAACAAAACAAAACAAAAATACAAAAAACAAAACAAAATCAAAACAGGATCCAGAACTAAATATTAAAGCAAGCAATTCTACTGAAGAACATCAAGATGTGTAATCATAATCGACATGTAATCTCTGGCATTCAAATCTTCCTATGTGTGTGGTGTAAATGTGGGTGTTGTGCTCATATGCATGATACAGCTGTGCAGGTGGTGTGTGTGTGTGTGTGTGTGTGTGTGTGTGTGTGTGTGTGTGTGTGTGTGTGTTTGGGAATAAACTGGGAATAATAGCTGAAATTTTTTATTCCTTTAGTTTTTGAGATTTATTTACATTTATATTTTTGTGTATGGCTGTTTTGCCTATATGTATGCCTGTGTACCACATTCATGACTGATACCCATGAAGGCCAGAAGATGACATTTGAGCCCCTTGAAACTGCAATTACAGATAGTTTGGAGATGCTAAGCTAGGAATCGAACCTGGGTACTGGAGGAAGAGCTAGTGCACCTAACCCATGAGTCCTCTCTCTAGTTCTTCTTTATTCCTTTCTTATAATGTTTCTTGTTTATTAGAACCAGTAGTTGATATTAAAGACTGTCATTATTATGCATAGGAAGATACTTTCTTATTCCTTTTCCCTCTGAAAATGTTAATATCCATTTATTTCAACCATATTCGTATTAATTTTCTATCAGGTATTTTTACTTATTCTTCTTTCCTATATTACATCCCTACCATTGTTTCTTCTCCCTCTTCTCCCAGTCTCTCCTTGAGATTCATTCCTCCTTTGTTTTCCTTCAAAAAAGAGAGAGCAGCCTTTCCAGGGTTAGCAATCAAACCTGGCACAAATTACGATAAGACTAGGCATATTTAAAGGCACAAAAGATACCAGAGGTCCTAATCTTATGCAAACCACTTTGATGTTCTAACAAACAGCTGAGTAAATAAAGAGGGTTATTGAATGTATCTTAGGGTGAGTATATGATAGGTTTGATGTCACCAATATATGCTCCATGCACTGGAAGTATGTTTAAAGGGGGACTTATTTAAAAAAATAACTGTTTACTCTCAACTGTGTTTCTCCTGGAGAAATATAATTACTTCAAAAAGGTGGGAATGTTCAAAGTCCACTTCTTCTTTTGACTTGTGATTTACATAAGTTAGTTGGGATGGTTCATCTCAGTGGCCAGTGAGTCTCTTGTAGTGTCTTCTCATCGGTCATTTCTTAGAATCCCGTGAGAGATGAGTAATTTGTTTCCGGTTTACAGAAAAGAAGAGAGGCAGAAAAAGATCATAATTTTCCTAGAGATACATATCTTAGCTTGGGAGACCCAAGGTTGATGTTCAGGGTCATTTTCAATCTCTTGTCCCCTTATATGTGGAGGCAAGATCTCTCATTTGAAACCAGAGCTTATTAAGTTGGCTAGTCTGGTCAATAATCTTTCTCTGGAGATCCAGTCTCTGCCCTCTCATGTGCTGGGACTACAGACAGACTGTGAAAACTGTCCAGGTTTTACACAGGTACTAGGGATTTGAACTCCAGTTTTTAGTGCTTGCATAGCAAAGACTTTATCCATTGAGCCATGTTCCTATTCCCCAGAAGATTTTGAAGAACATCTACTTAGCCAGCTGTGTTCCACCTAGTTAGTTTCCTCGTGTCTCACATTTGATAGCCTCATAGTCAAGAGCTCTTAAAACATTCCTCACTTGTTTCAAGACTGGAGAAGCATTCTGTCTGGAAATCATGCAGTTAAGGCTTAGTGATATAGCCAAGCATTTCCTACCAATTCACCACCTTGTGAAGCAGAGTTGCTTTGACATCTAATCTAGTTGTACTTCTGTCTTCCCCAACACTGGGCGGATGCTCTGTTGTGCCTCTCCCTCCGTAGACAGGCAGATGGCTAGCGACCCACTGAGTGGGCAGATTTATAGATTTATATTAACGTATGACTGGTAGAAAGGACTCCTGCATTCTGCTGAATAGCAATTAGCTGATTACCAGCCTGTGTAAAGTAAACTTCCCTAAACAATCCATGTCTGCCTTCAAAACCCTGAAGACAGTTTTATCTTGGTGATGAGAAAACGCTAATTTTCCAGAGATAAAAATCCCTGGCATACAAACGGACTTTGTGTGTCCATAACACAAAGAGAGATGCTCTCTCAGCCTGGACTATTAGGGGAGTGCCTGGACCCTGCCCTGAGTGAAATGACAGACTCTAGATATCCCCTATGTGGAAGGAAGTGGGGATAGGGTGGGAGGCTGGGGGGGATGGTGGGGGGTGCAGGAAGAGGGGAGGGAGAGGGAACTGGGATTGACATGTGAAGCAAGCTATTTAAAATTAAAGTAATAAAAAAATTCTAAAAAAAATGTGGCAGAGAGTCAAAATTAACTTTTTACCTCTCCTTCTTCTCATTTTAAGGAGAATTGACAAATAACAAGCCTCATGTTTCTAGCTGTCTATCAGAAGTGGAAGGAATAGTCACCTGATGAGTGTGTGTCTTAACTGTTGTTCTGTTGTGAGAAGAACCAAGACCAGGACCACTTTTATAAGAAAGCATTTACTTGGCGCTTACACACAGTTTTGGAGAGTTACTCCTTTGCCATTGTGGCAAGAAACATGGCAGCCGACACATAGGCGTAGTGTCAAAATAGTAGCCGAGAGCTTAGGAGGGCCTTTCTCATTCAAACCACCACAGTATTCAGGAGAAAAATGAAAGGAAAATTAGAAAAGGTGAAGATTGTAAGTCTTGTCATTCATAGAGAAAGTGCTTCTTCTTAACTCATTGTCAGTCTCTGATTAGTGAACAGGAAATGATTGTTCATATATTTAGCCTTTCTGTGTGTATTCTGGGAGGTGGAATTCATGTGCACACATATGGAGAAGTCAGAGATCAACGTTGTCTTCTGAAAATCATTCCTTTACTTTTTTTTTTGAGACAGTTTCTCTTAATGGAACCTGGAGCCTATTACGTTGGCCAGACTGACTGATCTCTTAGAGAACATTCTGTCTCTCTCTGTGTTCCCAGAACTCGGATTATATGTATTACCACCATCATCAGCTTTTTACATGGACTCAGAGCCTTATTATGTTGAAGCACTCTGTAAACCTTTCCCTTTGGAACAATCTACCTCAATCCCTCTTTAGCCTCTTAGCATCAGCCTTTATATGGTGTCTAATGTTTGCCTGACTCCTAGGTAAAACTACTGGAGTAGTTGCAGAACCTTACAAAACTTTAGACTTCACTAACCCTAAAGCTAAGATTTCATAACATCTGAACCTCACAGACAAGAGTTTTCCTAACTAGATAAAGACATTATCTAAATCTCATAGAAACAATTGGCCTGCCTCTCTGAGTCCAAGTCCCCCTAGTCAATGACTCTACTCATGCTTTGTAAACACAATGATTTCTTGGTGACTTCAGAAGGTACTGCAACACTTTCCATGATGGAACACGTCATTCAGAATAATCTGAAGCCTTGTTTTTGAGCCATGGGCAATCATACTGTGTCAGAGTATAGTTTGACACTTGTAAAAGTGACATGTCATGCATATGGTGTCCCATCATATTCCCTCTTCTGATAACATTCAGGTGAAGGTAATTATGCAGAGTGTAAACTCTGAGAGGTGGGAATTTCAGGGGACTCTTAGACTCCTACTGTAGGACCTTTGGCAGAACTTTTGTTTCCTCCTATGTGTTTATAAAACAGGATAATGCTGATTGATTCCAGTGTGTCCTAACAATGTTAAACCTTTTCACAGACCCATGACTTAAATAACAGTAATAGTTTTTCTTTTTGTGTTTTGAGAAACAGTTTATTACAGAGAATCACTCATCTCCACAGGACAGGTTCAAGCACACCTCCCCTGTTTACTTATGAGAAATCAAAGGTCCCTGATGTCCCCATTCTTTGTCTCACATGACTCAGCTAAATGGTTTTATTCTGAATCATAGCCTGAGGATTGATGTCCATTATTAAGACTTGATTGCATTTTAGTTAAACTCTCTCCTTATCTAATCTATGAACTTTGGTCCATCTCAGCTTGAGGCAACATACATTTCCTCCCGGGAGAGCTCTTCTAAGAGAAGGGTGACTGATTTCAGGGTAAAACACCCTGACCAGTTGTCCTGTCTTGTCACCTCCAACCCTCACTCCTTCACTAGGTTTCCTACCTGGGGGTCTGTGCAGCCATGCCGACTCTCCCTATAAAAGAAAACTCTCATGACTCAAAATGCCCAAGTCCCCACTCTCTTCTGAGCTCCTTAAATCCTCTTCCCTAAAATCTATATTTAAAAATGTCTAATAATAATAATAATAACAACAACAACAACACCCAGATCTGTTTCACAATAGAAAAGAAAATCCTTTCTGTATAATGAGCTGCCCCATGTCCGGTGTGTTCCTACTGTAACCACACTTTTGCTACTTCTAATGGCACTAATCCTTTCCAGTAAAATCTTTCTTTACCTAAGTCCAAATTTGTTCTCCATTTGACATGTCTATGCCCTTTACAGCAGCATTCTATTCAGCTAATGTGAATAATTTCTTAAATCATTGCTCTGAGAGCAGAATAATTATTCCGGTGTCCCTGGCCGCTGTGCACCGAGACAATGACTTAAGTGAGTCATGCAGAAACCTCTACACAGCCGTAGTTCCTTTCCTTGGAACAGCTAATTAAAATTATCCCCCTAGACCTCAGTGAATGCAACCTGGTTAGCTGAAATTAATACTGGGCTGAAATTGGGGTAAATGAAATTTTCTTCTCTTTCATTCTATTTATTTGATGCTTGTTTTTATTATTTTATTTTTGTTTGGTGCAGAGGACTAAACCCATGGCCTCACATACCCTAGCTGTCCTAGTTAGGGTTACTATTGCTATGTTGAAACAGCATGACCAGAAGCAATTTGGGGAGGAAATTGTCTTCTTGGCTTACATATCCTGAATCACAGTTCATTGAGGGAAGCCTAGGTAAGAAATCAGACCAGGAACCTGGAGGCAGGAGCTGATGCAGAATCAATAAACAGACACTACTTACTGACTTGCTCCTCAAGGCTTGCTTACCCTGCTTTCTTAAAGAGCGTAGGGCCACCAGCCCAGAAATGGCACTACCTACAATAGATTGACCCCTCCCCATCAATCACAAATTAAGAAAATGCTTTACAGGCTTACATACAACCTGATCTTATGGAGGCAGTTTCTTAATTGTGGTTCCTCCTCTCAGATGACTTGTGTCATGGTGACATAAAACTAGCCAGCAACCTAGCCAAAATAAATTAGGCTTTTAGGGGCAAAAACCATGTATGTTTACTAAATCTTCATATACAGGAAGTAGAATAAAACTATTATTTCATTTTAAAATGTTTATCTTATTGGTAATTGTGTGTGTGTTCTCACACCGAAATGTGGGCATCTGTGTGACTGCCCATGGAGGCCAGCAGAGGGCTTCAGATCCATTAGACCTGGAGTTACTTGCCCGTCTTTGTGAGCCAACAGAAACACACTCAGAGAAAATTCCAGTCCTCTTCAAGCACTTTGGACAACTGAGCCATCTCTCCAGTTCTACAAAATTATTTTATTTAGATACTAGGTCTTTGATTTTTCCCTTTGAATGAGCACAATGGGACAGTGAGCATCATATACACCAATATTGAGCTAGAAAAATTATGCTCAGATCTGAATTTCTAGGGTTTTTTTCTTCCTAAGGGCACACACATTTACATTTAGTATTTAAGGTCACAGCTTTGCAATTTACAGAGAAAATAAATTGGAATCTCATCAAACAGAGATGAGCAAGCAGCACTGACACATTTTATTTTGTTAGTAGAATCACCTCCCATTTGGAAAAAGATCCCCGGAGTTAGTTCAGAAAGTAATGGAGTCCAGGGAAGGGGGATGGCCCACATTTTCATGCTTGCCTGCCACGCCCACTACGCAGCCTGTATCCTAGAATATGGGGAGGGTGTTGGGATTGATGACACAGAGACCAGTCAACGATATAAAGAAAACTTTAAGCAGGCCCCAAAAAGGCTCAAGAAGACTTCCCAAGAAAGGCTTCTCTCCAGAAAAGCTTCTGCTCCCTCTCTTACCCCTGGCTAGTCCTGCTCTGACACCAGAGACTGACTTGGGTGGGTCAGAAGAGGCGGTTAGTCTTTGGAAAAGGTCAAGGTCAGGGCGTTCCTGTGGGCAAGCCCTTTTCAGGAACTTATTGCCCAGGACATTATATTGTTTTTAGTAAACATGTTTTTAATAAACATTGTCTTTCAGCTGCCTGGTCCCAGGCTGATAGGGAAGTGGGTCTCTGGCCAAGGTCTGTTGTCCCCACACTTGCCTATATGCTATTTCTTTTTCTTGTTGTTGCAATAAATCAGCTACTGGAAAGTCGCATGGTTCCTGCCAAAGGAAAAAGGAGGCAGATTAGATGAAAGGAATGTGGGTTAGCTGGAGTTAAGATGATAGCACAGTCAAATGAGTGTTAAATGAGATCACAATGACTAGGTAAGTAAGTGTAATGTCTTTGGATGATACAGCCACATACAGTATGTTTCCTGGAGCAAGAGCCTATGATTATGTTATTATATCTTATTGTAGTAAGGAGGTAAGATTTATTTTGACTCAGGTTTGAGGGGATCATTTGAGAAGGCTGGCTGGTCATGTCCCATCCTTTCTGAGAAAGTGAAGAAAGACTATTGCTTACCCTCAGAGCACTTCCTACTCTTTGGTCAGTCTGGCAATGAAGCCCAGAGAATGTGCCCTGTACATCTGAGGTGGATTTTCCCACTTCAGTTACCATAAACAAGATGATCCGTTACAGGCTTTGCCAGCAGCTTGTCTCCTAGGTGATTTTAGATTCTGTCAAACTGATAATCGGTATAACCACCACACACCTGAATCTCCAGTTTACAGACATATTGAAGCCCATTGACAGCTTTCAGTAGGTGAGTTGCATGACCATCTTTCTTGTAGTTATAGTAGAGAATGATGCTGGCACCAACAGCCAGCATCACGCCAGCCTATGTGCCTACCCACCACACCAGCCTTTCTCTTCACATCCTGTATCTGTCTACTCAGTCTGCTCGTGTGAAGGTGCTCTGCTGGGGACTTGTGCCCTTAAACTTCTATTTTGTTCTCTGTTCCTAGCAAAATCCTTGAGCTCCTGAAAAACCCAGTTGACTCTGGGGATACAAAAGAGATTTTAGCTTCTCAAGCACACAGATATTTCTAGACAAAAGCTGTCAGCAAGGGAAAACGTGATATTTTGACAGTGTCCTTGTCCCATATCCTATGAGGAAAAAGATATTCTCTCTTTTAAAAAATGACCAGTCTTTCTTGCTTTATCACCATCAAACACTACTAAAAGATATTTTAAATTCCTTGTCCTGGCAGGCCTGGAAGTTGGGAATGACTTGTGTTTGGGCTCTTTCTAGCACCTCTGCTGGGTAAATAAGCAATACTGTGAAACTCCCTAAGCTACAAGACAAATGAGTAATGCAAGATGGTGTGATTTATGAAGGCCTTTTGGTTTCTAATATCCATGATATAATATTTAATGCTCCATAAATGGAATTTTTACTAGCCTGTGTAATAAAATACATAATCACTTTGGTTGACAAGTATTTGTGTGGTAGATTAATGTTTCTGAGTATATTGTTATTATTTATCATTATTTAACCTTGGTTGCACTCTGGTAGTATTGCCATTGAGTAAGACAATGATCTGTGTGCTTGAAGAAATAGCTGCTATGTGATTCAAAAGTCACATATGTGTAAATTCTGGAGGCAAGCAGAAAGTAAGGGAAACTTAAGGATAAGCTTGCATTTAGTTGCAATTAGTAAGTCTTCGGTCAATTAATATGTATAAGTTATCTTAATATATAATATATGATTAATTAATGTATCAGAATATACACACTTATACATACATACAGATATATATAGATAGATAGATAGATAGATGCGACTTTTTTTCTGGCCACTTTTCTCCACAAAATATATATGCCTTTTACATGGGACTTCAGGAAGTTACAAGCATAACTTGGAAGTCCATATCTTTTGTGTTCCCTACTGAAGCCCCAGTAGCTTGTATAGCTTATGAGACCATGATTTTCTGATGAATTATACATAAATTTAGGTGGGTTGGTAAGTGAAGGATGCTAGCTAGCCAGGCTGAGACAAGGAGTTTTGTACAGTGTGGTCTATATTTTGGGACCCACTTTACTGTTCATCTTTCCTACTGTCCTGTACAATTTCAGTTCACATATCTTCTTCTTCGCATTATTTCATACAGGCGTCTCTGATTCAATGGCATTGCCTCTAACAGGTGCTCCTAAAACACCATCCTTGCCTTTAATAGAAAAAGTAATAACTTAAAGCAATTTTCTGTAGTAAATAGCAGTCCTTAAATAAGCACTTAGCATTTTGTTTTAGTGATATTAATTGCATAAAAAAATAGCCAGGCGGTGGTGGCACACGCCTTTAATCCCAGCACTCGGGAGGCAGAGGCAGGCAGATCTCTGTGTGTTCAAGGCTGGGCTGGACTGACAGCCTCCAAAACAATACAGAGAAACCCTGTCTCATAAAACCAAAAAACCCCATCATCCTTAATGTTAATTTAGCTTACTTACTTGGAATGGAAAAAACTTTCTTTAAATATCGCCTATTAAAACTAACTATCAATATCCTCAAGAGCTGAGATTCACACCCAAGGGAGGCTGAAACAGGGGAATGAATGTTCACTTCCCAGTTTGCACTACAGCAACGTCTTCATATCAGTTAGGAAGCACTTGAGAAACAATCGTTTTGTAAAG
This sequence comes from Mesocricetus auratus, assembly GCF_017639785.1. Taxonomy (NCBI): domain Eukaryota; kingdom Metazoa; phylum Chordata; class Mammalia; order Rodentia; family Cricetidae; genus Mesocricetus; species Mesocricetus auratus. Next base: position 18,825,635 of record NW_024429202.1, read on the forward strand.
AAAACCTCCCAATTAATCAACAAAGCACATTCAAGTGTGTAGAACTTGAAAAATAGCAGCTGCAGGCATTATTCTTTCTATGAATCCCCAGCTGTTTTGAGAGCGATAACAACCACAGATCAGGGAGAGGGTAGGAATGTGTTCTAATTTCAAATTAAGATAGCCATTATCAGTTTCTTGAAGAAAAATTCTTACTAATGGTGGTATCCATGCATTGGAGTTCTGTGCTACTAGCTTCTTGTTACAGCTACCTTCGAAGTAAACGTTTGGTGGTGAAGATGAGATTTTAATAGAGGTGAAGAGGGATTGCTACGTCTTTATAAATATGCTTGTTTCTTGGGTCTATGAGTTCTAATAGCAACACTGATAATCGGAAGACTGAGGTCTTTTCAGTTATGTTTCCAGTCATTGGAGTGAGGACCAGGAAAATGTAACTATGAATATCAGATCCATCTCCTTACAGCAGCATAGTCATGACTTTATAGCCCAGCTACTTCACTTAACAAAGATCCCTTGGGATGTGAGCCTCCTCTTACCCAGCCGTGAATACTACTATGCAAAACCAACTATTTTTAAAACTTTTTTTATTACTTTAATTTTAAATAGATTGCTTCACATGTCAATCCCAGTTCCCTCTCCCTCCCCCTCCTCCCGCACCCCTCACAACCCCCCACCAGCCTCCCACCCTACCCCCACTTCCTTCCACATAGGGGATATCCAGAGTCTGTCATTTCGCTTAGGGCAGGGTCCAGGCACTCCCTTAAGAGTCCAGACTGAGAGAGCATCCCTCTTTGTGTTATGGACATACGAAGTCCATTTGTATGCCAGAGATAAATACTGATCTAGTGCCCAGGGCCCCATAGGTTGCCCAGGTCTCCTCACTGACTCTCACACTCAGGGGGTCTGGATTAGACCCATGCTGGCCTCCCAGCTGTTGGTCTGGGGTCCAAGAGCTCCCTCTTGTTCAGACCAGCTGTCTCTGCTGGTTTCACCAGCCCATTCTTTGCCAATTTGCTCATCACTCCTCTCTCTGTCACTAGGTTCCATCAAAGCCAACTATTTTATTTTGCATTATTGATTCCTATGCAAATGAAGTATGCAAGGAAGAGGTTACAAAGACATTACACACTACCATGCAGGTGATGGTTTATAATAGGTTTAGAGATGTATTTATTTATTTATTTATTGTGTCTGTGTGTTCTCATATGTGTTGTATCTACTTCCTGTGTAGATATGTGAATAGCCCAAAGTTAGACAGTTCATATTTTCTTCAGTTACTCCCTATTTGCTTTTTAAGATGGTCTCTCTGGAATTCATTGGTCTTTATGTTTGGTCAGTCAGCCCATGGGATTGTCCTGTCTCTGTCTGCCAGACAAGTGCCATGGTCCCCTGCTTTTGAGATGAATGGTAAGCATCCAAACCCAGGCTGTCATGCTTGCTCATCAACCTGTGGACCTGTTTGTTCAAAGTGTGAGTTAACTCCTCAAATTTAGAAAAAAAATCTGGATACACGGTAAGTGTACTAAGATTAAGAAGAAATAAAGAATTTAAATTATAAATCATTTTCCCTATGACTTGAGTAATTGATGTTATGGAGTCTTGAGCTCATTAAAGATCAAATAGAATGAGGTGAGACTATTTCTGCTATTTTCATTTAGATGTTTGACCTGACCAGCAGAGCACAACAGGATTTGAGCCCATGGGAATCTGGTGTTCAGCTTGCCTCTGCCACATTGCAGAAGCATATACATTCACTTTATGATAAATAGAAAGGGGCTTCAAATTTAACACCTGACAGGATGAAAGAATGTCAGCTGTGAGGTAACCCCTTTCATTCATGGCAACGTCTCTGTACCCTCTCAGAAGAAGATGGAATTGTAGTTTAAAAGATTTAATGCTCCTTGGACATGTCACCCAATCTAGTAAATCAGATCTTCTTACTGACACAAGATGAAAGATAAGACAACATGAGAGACAATGATAAGAAATGCAAAACAAGACACCTTTCCTTTGTTGTTTTAGAACCATGTATCAACATAAAATCTCAATATACTCCTGGCACCAGGATGAAGATTTTAGCTTCCATTTTATCTAATTTTAAAATGTGTGCGTCCTTCACTACTCTTCAATCTGTGTTGTTACAAAGTCCTGAAGAGAGGGTACCAAAGATAAGCAGAGGCCAAGTCTACTTAATTTGGTATTCTAAACTGAAGATAAAAATTAACTCCACATGGTATGCACAAAAGTGAAATTCTCTGCTCTGGGTGGGGGAGGGGGAACGATCTTCTGCCATGTTTTTACCCATTCTGTACTTCCTCAGTTATACAAAAAACGTACATCTACAATTCAGTAGTAACTTTTTAGGAACAAATGGATAAGCTGAACTGGAGGGTTTTGATTTCCAGCTATCTTTTCTAGCTTGCATTTCTGTCTTTTTCTAAAACACTTCTTTAAATATTCTTTTCATACTTACTTTTAAGTGCATTGATGTTTTGCCTGCATGTAATTTTTTGTGAGGGTGCCAGATTCTGGCGTTATAGAGAACTTATAGTGCTGCCATGTGAGGGCTGGGAATTGAACCAGGATCCTCTGGAAAATCAACCAGTGCTATCTTAACCACTGAGCCATCTCTCCAGCCCCATTTTTAAAAATTTCTTTTGAACTGAATATATTTACCTTTTGTTCCTGCCCCCACCAACATCACTGAAATTAGGTTTTCTCAAACATCCCATTGATTCATTTCCAGCTCAAGTCCTCCCCTGGAATGATTCATGTATTTTATACTGTGGTCCCGGCAAAAGCTCACCTTTTTGACTTTCTTGAAGAACTTTCCAGATTAGAACACTGCCTTGGGTTCACTCAGTTTTACCCACCTGACAGATTCTTCACTGTGACACTTACCTGTATGCACTTTTGGTCATAGTCCATGCTGCCTCCTTTTAACAAGTCCTATGTGAGATCATCAATGTATCTAACAAGCCACAAATATTTAAAACATACAGTTCATTAAGTTTTTGACATTCTGGTGAGACCATCACCAGAATAAAGTGACAGAGTATATCCATTACCCCCAAATTGCTTTTTGATCTCTGGGCTGACTTTTCTGGAGGATACTAGATCATTCCTGAAAACGACAAAAAAGTCTTAATTCATGTGTGCATTTATCTCCATCCTCTGGGTCGCTCTCCATTCTTGGTGTGGTATTACAACTTATGTAAGAAATTTATTGCTATAGCCAAAAAAACATTTTATCACTTCCATACAATACTGCTGAGAATTGATTTTGTTTCTTATGCCAGAAACAGCTAGCTACCAATCTCCATTCTTTTACTCTTCCTCTAGTAACAACTCCCTGGAGTTTTTGCCGGACAGAGTATGCTCTTCCTACCAACAACCTCATTTCCTAGTTTCCTTTGTGGTTAGACGCGCTCCAGCTCTGCCCAATAGGGTGTGAGCGGAAGTCTGAGTACAACAGCCTGTGGTTGATGGAAAGGAGAGTGGCTGTGTGTCCTTTTAGCATCTAACTGGTTGCACTTGGGTTGTGAGGGCCACCTGAGATGGGGAGGAACTGAGTACTGTAGGTGGCCATATAAAATGAGAATGGATTGCTCGTAGAGTTAACAGAAGTATAGATACCTATATACGCTATTGAAGACATTGTGACTTCTGGCTTTTTGTTACTGAACCCAAAACTATATTCTAATTCTGTTTCCTAGATATCATCTAATTACACTGTATTCATTGTAATTGGGACATTTTCCCTATGGTCTAGATATTTGTGCCTACCCCTAATTGAGTTGGTGCAACTTAACCTCCAATTTAGTAGTATTAAGAAATGGGGCCTGGGGAAGTCTTGGGGTCATAAGGGGTCTTTTTTCAGGATTAGAATAGGCATCTTGTGAGAGGAGACTGAGAATCTTGCCTATGTGTTTAACCAAGTAAGGACACACAATAGGTTGTGCCTAAAGAGAGTGAACCCTCATCAGAGATGTGGAGTCGGTTAGCATCTTATTTTTGGGACCCTCAGACTTTACAGTGACAAGAAATACACCTCTGTTGTTTATAAGCCACATCATTTATGATTCTTTTGTCATAGCAGCCAAATGCTTAAGACAGGGTCTGCTTTATAAATAGTAAAAACTAGGACAGACAGAGGGTAAGCTAATAAAACCTGGCTTTGGGTCGTCTCACTATAATGATCATGCACTTCTAAAATAAATCCAAGGACAAAGAATGGAACTTTTGAAGTCAGTTCTAATGCATGTCATGGAAGTGTGGCTATTTCTTCAGATCTGTTTTAGCAAGATTGGCAACTGGGAATAGTGGCTTAGAGGCTGCATTTCTCCCTGAAATGCAGTTCTGTGGAAATATGTCCCTCAGAATTACTCTTTGAACAGAACTTGGCTGGGTACACTCTTCTCATTTATTAGATCCACAATATTAATATTCTTATTTCTCCAGGCCACTGCTATTTTACATTCATGTCAATGTCAGTTAGAAACTTTTTAAATGTAATGAGACTTCATTGATACCATCAAGTAAATAGCCTGGCAGGATGCTTTTACAGAGATGTTATGAAGGACTGAGCATTAAATATGTCATCATTCTATGCTTTCTCATATTCAAAAGGCCTAATTTGATGTTATCTTGTTGCCACAGCTGCACTGATTTTTCTTACTACCCTCACACCCTGAAACATTTGAACTCCTTTATTATACTGGTTGATATTATGTAATGAAAGCAGTTTCAAATGGCCATAACATAACAGACGTTTACTGCAGCTGAACTGAAATACCGGGCTCAGCAGATGAACAGGTTGCCTAGCAACTGATACTGCAAGCTCCAGCGACTGCTCGCGCCCACTGAGATTGACAAGGGAGCCATCACTGGTTGCCTGTAACTTGCTATTTAGCAATTCTGACAGTGAGACCAAAGCTTCCAAAAGGAGATGCGTGTGATTAAAAACTGTAAAATTTGAAGAATCTATCTACCCTCCAGATTGCCTTTAAATATATAGTTAGAAATATAGTCAAAAGTTTTCTCACTGAACTTCTTGTATTAATTAAAAGAGGATAGAAAAGGCCCTAGAGAATGGATCAAGTAGAAAAACTAATATATGAACAGAATAAAATATGAAATGAACTTACTGTTTGACTCCCCATTTTGTGTTAGGGTACAATTTAGTTCGGCTGTGAGTCATAGCTCATGCATGCATGACTAGGCATGTCCAAAAAATTTTTACCTTAGAATATAATGACCGTGAAATGCTGCCTGAATATCCACACAGGTGGAACCCCACACTCTGCTCACTGTTCTATATGGAGTCGTATTTGTGTGTCATGCTGCAATTTCCAGGCATCATTGCACTTTGATTCAGAACTGCAGGCTTTTAGTCACTGGTAATGAGATCTTTTTTAATGGTCCAGGTAATTAACTTTTATTAAATAATCTTTCTCCATGTTATTCCTTATTCTCTAGAGCTTTCAAAACATGTGAACATGAAGCGGCATTCAGAATGTACCTCCTTAAAGTGATTTTAAGATCCTATTATTTGTGGCAAATTTTGTGAAATGTTCAAGCAAAGAATGTAATATCCTTTGTTTTGGGAAAAATGAAAGGATTCATATTAAGGTCCTTCCTATTTTGGAAGCAAATTATTAATTATAACTACTACTCTATTTCTAATAATATAAAATTAATACTTTGGTATATATTTCATCTGGAAATTAATATTTTCATCTTCATGAATATAAAATACATGATACAGTTAGCATATTTTAAAAATACATATGCCCTTTGATCCAGCAATTATACTAATAGAAATTTGTCTTCAAATAGGTTCCCTATATCCAGAAACAGAATTTCAAGGATATTCAATAAATATTAATTATGAGAGCAGAAACCTGGTAACCTAAATTTCCACTAATCGGGTAATAGTGCCGTGTATTTTTATACAGCCACATATCAGTGAATTTTTCATTATTGTAGCAATACCTGGGAAAAACAATTTGAAAGAAAGATTAATCTAGAATTTCAAATCAGAGTTCACGATCGTATGTGCTGGACTGGTCATTAGAGATTGCATGGATGTTTAGTGGGGGACAGGAAGAAGAGAGGAGGAACTTGGGACAACATATAACTGACAATAAGACACTCAAAGTTACCCATTTTCTCCAGCTGGGCTTCACCTCCCAAAATAGTGCTACCAGACATGGGCTAGGTATTTTCTCCTCAAATCACAAGGAGGTATAAAATAGAATACAAGGTATCTATGATATATAATGATACATATATGCACATGTATTCATCTCTATATATTAAATAGGTAAATACAGCATAAGATAATATAAACAAAATCACTGTTAGTGTTATTAAAAGTACTAAGCACATACATACTTACAGGTGAATACATGTTTCTATAGCAGTTACTTTTAGGAAAAAAGTGTTTAAGGTACAAGATAAATGGAATAAAAGGTGAAATCTTTTGTTATTTTCTATAAGACATTTTTTACTTCAAAAAAACATGGAAAACATGGAGCTGGAGAGATGGTTCAGTTTTTATGGTACTAGATGCTCTTGCAGAGGACTTGGGGTCAGTTCCCAGCATCCACATGGTGTCTATAACTCTATTTCCAGGGAACCTGATGTCTTCTTCTGGGCTCTGCAGATACGGCATGTACACAGTGTAGTTTTCTTCATACAGGCAAAACAACACAATAATTAAATACCCAAACATGTATACGTGTATGTTTTTAATGAATGCTAAAGCAGATGCTAGTCAGCACCAATACTTTATAATATATGGCTTCATTTATGTTTTCTGCATATATATGTGAACTTAATTTCTTTTATTTTGGCAAACCATCTTTTTAATCATTGAATCTCTAATAATCCTATTAAGAAAACTATTACAGTTGGTGTTCCTAGATCTTCGGCCTGTCTTATGAGTCTTTAGCAAATTAACTCATGAACTTTCACAATTACAAGCAATTATCTTTTGAAAAGTCCTGAGAAGAGCAAGGGATTAAGAACACACAAATGTAATACTGATCTCTCTCTCTTTTTTTTAAGCCCCAAAGCCAGTAATGTAATTATCCCCCTTTAGGTTTGCTTCAGCCTTCAATAAAGTAATGAAAGTGTCAGGAAAGAAGAGTTATTGGCTTTGTATTACCTCTTTTGAAAAGGACATCTATACAAGGCCATGCTGAATAAGCGTTCTGTGGGGTGGATGACATGCATGTCTGTTTTGATTGCGAGTTTCTACCTGACACCCCTTTCCTTTCCTCAGGGATGCAGTACTACATGTTTATGAGATTAAAATAAGATGGTCCCTCTAGGAGGTTGGCAGTACAAAAGACTAGATTAACAGTGTGATGGTTTCCTGATTCTGGCCCCAAACAGGGCAATGCAAAGAATTTTTATTTCTAAGAGTGGCAAGAAGGGCTGGTTCTGGGTTACCAAGGATTTTCTAAAAGGGAGCCCTTAAAGCAGATGTGGTGTGAACACATGGAAGCAGAACAAGCGAGTTATTCAGCATGGGCACAACTCCCATAATAAACAAACAAATCACTTGGAGAGAGCGAGGCCACTGGACTTTTTCATTTTTTCCTCAAATGATGTGAGGTTTGGTGGTGGTGGTCATTTTTCTCCCTCAGGTGTCTTTCCCTACGCATTTTAGGCCATTTTTTCCGTTATGTGACTGCAGAGACACTGTCCAGTGCCACGGCTGGGTACCCTAGCTATGGGATGCTTAAGCTTGTGAGAGCTGTCATATTTGCTCACAGTTTTTAGTGTTATTTGTCTTTCATTATTTTGAGTCAAAATCTATCTCATTACTCCAATCTACATTCCTAATTTTTGCCTACTTATAGCAATGTAGAAGGAATTCAATCCTGTGTAAGTAATTGGCTTTATTTACTTTTAAAAGTTGTTTTAAAATTTGACTATTTTTAAGCCTATCACAAAATGTGAGCCTTTATCATGGCCTCATCATACATATGTGCCATTATACTCTGTTCTTCTGTGTTCCCCTCCCCTATGAGTCTGCCACATGTCCCCTCCTCTCTTCCATCTGGTTGGGTGAAGAAAGCCTGGGTGTTTTATGTTGATTTTTCTTTTTGTTAGAAAAGTGTAGACTAATCATGTCCTATTCTTCCATCTTACCATCAGATTTCTGTATCTCAAGCTCTGTGTGTTCCTCGTTGCCATCCTCTGGGTACCATGTATACTATTATAAGAAAATATCTCTCCCTCCTTATTTGTTCTCTAATTCACAGTGGTCAGCCCTGAAATAATAGACACGGACAACAAAAACAGACTTGGCAGGTTGTACTAATATATTTATGTATATATATATATATACACATATGTATATATGTATGTAACAGTAATAATCAAAGATTAAAGAAACTATCAAGTCAAGAGTGGTGGGGTGTGAGAAGACCTGAAGGGAGGATGCTTGAGGGCCTCGAGAGAAGAAAGGGAGGAACAAGCTTTGTAATTCTATTTCAATTAAAATATGTTTTTAAAATGTGGAGAAAGGAATACGGCTCTATGTTAAGGCTTTATTATTGGTTTTTACTTAGTAGACTTAGTGATTAGTGTATAGGGTGTGTGTTGTGTGTATGCGTGCATGTGCATGTGTGTTTCTGTGAATTTAGGGTGGAGAAAGAGAGCCAGAGAGAGGGAAAGAGATAAGGCTGGACAAAGCAGATTTCAATTCTAAAGGGCTTTGAAAGTTTTATTAGAGACTGGCAGAGTGGAACCAAAGACGGTTTCTCAAAGTATGGCTGTGAAATAATTAGATTTTTATTTTAGAAAGATAACTTCAGACAGCAATAGAAAGAAGATGGAACTAGGACAGCAGCAGAGGGAATGAAGGTAATGGAATTGACTGATTGATGGGAATTTCAGAGGAGGTATCAGTAGCACTAGTGGCAGGGGATGGGAAGCAGGCAGATAGATGCTGGGTCACTTTCAGGCATTGAGCTTCGTTAGATAGGATGGATGGTGATGATGGCGCCAGTGACCAAGGCAGATAAAGATACTTGGGAAGACAAGGTCTTCCATCTTGCTCTGTATGAGTTTGTGATATCAATGTGGAACACGTAGGTGGAAAGGGGCTATTGTAGATTCTGATTGATGAACAGCCCATCAGTGGTGTGACAGTCACCAGCACAGGCTAGGAGGAGGCTTGGAAGCCAGCATCTGGACATTGTACAACTTTCCTGGGTTGTTCTTTCTGGGTAGCGGAATTTTCACTGCAGCTGTAAGGGAGGGTTTGCTTTCTCCAGGTATCCCCCAAAATAACAACAACTACCAGGGATTTTGAGAAGCTAATAGAAGAGCTGAAATAGCTACACACCATAGGCAATGGATGGGAACACAATTGGCTCAACCTAGTCAGGGGAAGTCTTAATAAAATGACCTCAGGTGTTCACTAATCTCTAAATATAGATTTTTTAAGTTATGAAGCTGGTGAAGTTCTTTGATCAAATGTGATAATGATAATTATTTCTCTACTTCACAGTTTTTACTGTTCTATTCCAGAAGGTACTGTTCATAAATTCATCCATAATTGATCAAATTTCAGTTTTAGCACAGAGCCATTAGTGTGGCATTCAGAGACCTTTATTCTAAATGTATTATACTTAATGTGTGTTTTTAGCTGTTATTTAATGATTCTTTTCCATGTGATTGGTCTGTCTTCCTCTATAACTTAACCCCCAACATGCGCTCTGGATTCAGTTGGTGGAGACAAAAGAGAGAAAAGCTAAGGAACACTAAGTTGAGAACTGAAAATTATTCCCTCCCTTTCTCACAGGCAGATTAACTTACTAATGGTATCCAATTGGAAATGGTTACTCCCATAGGTCTGCAGCTCACATACTATACTGCTCCCTGAATAAATTATATAAAATATTTCACTATCATTTGTATCTGATTTCACCAGTTTATTTTGCTGGCTATCCTTGAATAATTACACTTAAACTATTAATAAAATATTCAAGTGAGAAAAATGTATAAGCAGCTAAGAGAGGTGACAGCAATCTGGTAAGGTATAGTACCCAAGGAAGAGAGAAAATGACAAGAGGTCAAGAAGGAATTATAGCATTCTACTTTGGCCCATTAAAAAGACACTTCTTTAAAAGATTTTTTTCCTTAAATTGATCATAAGCCATTCATTTACTAATCTAGCCTAGAATTCTCATGAAAATGGATGCTAACTCACTGTTTTATAGTTTCTACAATTCCTGGGACATTTGCCCATCTTATACTTGGCCCATTTCCCAGGCTCTGTTGTCTTCACTTACTACACAGAAACTCTGAATTCTTTTCTGCTGTCTCTTGGTATTTCTAAGCACCTGTTCTCCAGGGTTTATGTGCATTGAAGGAGGTTTGGTGATCTGTCCCCATCTTCTCACCTCTGTTTTGAAACCTAAATTTTTAATTTTCTTCCTAGGCCTAGAAACTCTCTTAATTCTGTACTATGAAATGGGTTATTCTAGAGAAAAAAATGATATAGGGTTAATGGAAATAAAAATGTATATATAATAAAAATTATCTGATGTACCAGTATTGAACTTATTACCTTAAAGCTTGCTAATTTTCCCCCAAAGTGGGTATATTTATTCCATTTCATCTACTATCACTTTAGAACATTACTCTTGGATTCCCATCACGCTGCCTCATTCTAAAAGTTTCAGTGGGATTTTTATCTCTGCTGTAATTCCTCATGGGTTATATCCCAAGCGGAACTCTAAGGTCGAGATTCATAATAAGAACCAGTCAAAGCAATGGGATAATCTAGATACCATTTCTGTCAACACACTTTAATGTCCACTGGAAGACAAGATCTCTGATTGCATCTCAAACATACCAGGAAGCCCTGCGATATCTCTCCAGGTAGTTCTTTAAGCTTATTGAGCTTCAGAGAGCTTGATGGTTGCTCCAGTGACACTTGGAATTTTCAGACAACGGGAATGAGAGAAGGGTACTATTATCTGTAAGGAGACTTCTTAGAAGTTCTCACGGCATGGAGGACATTGCCCTATGTAGCGGTAATAGATATCAGGACAAACAGTTCTTTGACTGGATACCACTATAATTAGAAATAGGGTTTATTTGAGAAAGAAAGAATGAATTTCTGGCAGAAGAAAAGTTACCTTTGACTTTTCATTGTTCTGGAATTCATACGCCACTTACAAGATACGTTATTTATTTATAACTGATCTTAAACAGCCTTGCTCAATTGAACTTGAGTGCATTTTTAGTCTTATACTTCTTGACATTACATAATTCATGATTCTGAGCTCACCACACAATATTTCTTTAAATATGCCAGTACCTACTTTTCTCAGTACAGCTTGTCTGTGTTTCATAGGAGTCAAGGATATTGGAGGCTACTACTTGGTCTTAGTTTTGCTATTCATGAGTTACTATCTGTGATGGGTACCATATTTATATTGTGTTTGATTGAGCCTTGAGAATAAACCATTAGACAAGAACAACTTTTAAATCTCACTGCAGATTTTACTGTTTATCACCAGATCAATCCCAGGAAAGCATCATTAGTGTCTTCTTCCCTTTCTAATGAAGCTGCCACTTTGGAAGGTGCTGACAGCATCCTAATGTGTCATTGTTATCTTTCTCCTTTTGTCTGATTGATCTTGGAATGAATTTTGGTACCCCTTCCTTGACTTATTTATTGTATGGTGGAAGTCATAGTTCCCACATTATTTCTAACTCTACTCTCTAGATGATATATATTATTCAGGTTCAATGACTACCACTCATGAGCAGATGGATGGCACATGTGTTCTCCAAAGCAAGACTTCCTGAGATACACTTACTCATTAAAATCTGTTGAAAACATTCTTAATCATCTCCTTGTCTACATCTTCCTAAAAACATCTGACACGCCCCAATCAAACTCATGTTCTGCAATTCTTTATTCTGCCTTTAGTCTTAGCACATAAAGTGTTGCTCATACAATGAAAACTTCCACCATCCATGTGATTGCCAAATTTAGACATTGTAGTCATATTTCACAATTTCCTTTTCTTCCCATCATCTAGCCAACCAACCATTATTAATACCTAACCACTTAAGTAACACTTTAATCTGAACATTTCTTTCTACATGGACTGTATTCTCTAGGGATACAGTTGACTTTTATTATTATCTCACACCCTAACTTGTCTTTCTCATCTCCTCTTATATGGTCTACTCATCTCATGTTCAAGATATAATGATGTCAAAGAGTAGATCAGATCTTCCCTGTTTAAGTGTTTCAAAGTTTCTCCATTGTTCTCTGGAATAAAGACATTTTATGATGTGGCCTACAAGTGCAATGCTTCATTCAGTGTGGCCACTATCAAACCTCAAACTCATCGGCAGCTCTTCTGTTTCCTTGAGTACATGTCCTCTTTAGAAGCATCATTCCTTTTGTTTATCCAGTCATGGGGCCTTTGTGCTGAACTAAAGTGCCCATCTTCTGATCACTGCTCATTCACTGCTGTCAGTAGATATGAGCTTTAACTTGCAAACTAGTCAAATTCTCTGTTGATAATTTCTCATGGCATTGTGTCCTATCCCTTCTCTTGTCTCTTACTTCATGGATTCATGGGTACCTGCAATCTTCACAATATCCCAGGCTCCACAAGGCGTGGAACCATATTCATTTTCATCTAACCACTGTGCTCTAGTTCTCAGCAAAGCTGATAGCACACAGAAGGCATTCAGTGACCAATTATTGGATGAATGGATGCATTAATGACCGACCAGAATGAATCTTTTATAATTGATGCACCTTTATAATTGTGTGTATACATTTCAGGTGGACTTTTGTACCCATAAATAATGAGATATCTGTTTTGTCTTTAATTTGTTCACAGGAAGCTGATAGTACGGAAGTTGTTGTAAGCCTCATTGCTAAAACTCATCTGCCCTTTCTGTGTCCCTTGGCTGCATCTGTTGCCTTGTTTTTTGTTTGCTTTCCTTAAACTCTTCCCCTTCTGTTTACACAGGGAACCCAGTGACAGCAATAGGCATTTAGTCTCAACTCCCTTTGCATTTCTTCCTCTTGAAACTGGCCCTTTTCTCTCATTTTTAGAAGCTGCTTCCTACTAATAAAACAGTATGGCTTTGATAGCTGTCATTTTCACATTGCCTTGTCACTTATTATTTTGAGCTTTTGTTGTAGGAGAAAATCGTCATCCTCCTGGATTAAGTTGCTGGCAGCTCGTTCTCAGGGCTTGCAAATGGCTAGGAGGACTAGTTAAATTGTCATTGACATCTTTCAGGATTCAACCCCTTGGAGGGTTGCTCCAAGGTTTTTCCTACACAGGATTACATGGCTGAGCAAAATTAAATGCATGCTTTGTTTGTAAAGTCCCGTGTCCTGTGTGTGTATATACCTTCATCCGTAAAAAAACAATCCTGCTGTTTCCAAGCTCTTACAAAGTCACCAGTGGGTAGAAAAGTTCAGTTATGCAAGGTAAGTTCTAGAGATTTGCTATGGGGGATAATTCCTAACAGTAACCTATTGTGCATTTAAATATTTAACACAATGGATTTCATTCTAAATGGTCTTTCTGACCTTAACAACAAAAAGAGGCACACAGGTATCTCTTTATTTTCTTGATGATAGTAACATTTCACACACATGCATGTGCCCAAACTCATCAAATTACATTATTATAAATCCGTAGTTTTTGGTCCATGCCTCTGCATCCCCATTGAGCTACCCTCTCTCTCAGGCATCAACATTGCCAAGCTGATATGCCAACTATGTAGAGACCTGCCCTTGATGTCAAGGTGGTACTGAAAAACTGGGAATATTCCCAGCAGGAGACCCTCGCCCAAAAATCGAGACAGAGCCACTGGATGCAAAAGCAAGAGGGTTCTTTATTACTCACACAGGCGCCTGCGGATGCTTCAGCCTTTCAGGAGGCTGAGCATACCGGGCTGGACTTAGTACAGCTTATATAGAAGCGGCTTTATTTGCATATCAAGTCCTGCGGACCTTGCAAGAGCAGCTCTCAATCAGGTCCGGCAGGCTTGATATGCCAAATGAGGTAGAAGGCGAGAGCACCGCCGATAGGGTACTCGTCTTGATGATGTCACAGCTTTTGAATTTCGCGCTCTTAGAAGGGCACGGTTTGCATTCAAATTTCGCGCCAAAGGGCGCGGTTTACATTCAAAATTCGCGCTCTTAGAAAGGGCGCGGTTTACATGAGTGTGGCGGGGGTCTTTCATTCCCCCATTTCTTTTATCCTTAAGTAAAATTCTTTACTTAACTGTTATGAGGGTTCTCTGTCTCCTGTTGCTTTAGAACCTGATATTGATGAGTTAGGACTAAGGTCTGGATGACTGACAGCCTTTCCTTGATAAACTGAACCAGCCGGTTAAGGATACAGGGACCAAATATCAGAATAATCACCAGTATAACTAAAGGTCCCATAAGAGTTGAAAGTAAGGTAACATACCAGGGTGATCTGTTATACCATCCTTCAAACCAGCCTTGTGAACTAAATTCTCTTTCTCGCAGAGCCAGCCTCTCTCTTAGCTTAGCCATTGTCTCTCTCACTATCCCTGCCTGGTCTGCATAAAAGCAACATTCTTCTTTAAGGGCCGCACATAATCCACCCTCCTTTAAAAAGAGTAAGTCTAATTCCCGTCTATTTTGTAGAGCAACTTCAGATAGAGAGGTCAGGGATTTTTCGAGGGCAGTGATTGACTTTTCAACCGCTTTTAGGTCTGAATGCATGGCGTCATGCAAGGCTTGGAATCTCCCTGTCTGTATCATGGCATGAGTTCCTGTGCCTATCCCTGCCGCAATCCCCCGGACTCCCAGAAGGATCTTGAGAGTCATAGTTACTGGCTCCTTCCTCTGCCTCCTAGGGGTGTCTTCGAAGAACTCATAAACGGTCTCTGAACTATGATAGGTGATCCTGGGCCACAGCTGGATCAACACACAGAACTCTGAGGGTTGGTTCCACACTTGGGCCGATATACAGGGGGTGAGACCTGTGTTACAGGCCCAGTATGTACCATTTGGGGCAGCCAGATAATAGTTCCCTGCTGACAGAGTTTGGACGGTCTGATTGCAGAGTGGCTGGTGCGACCTAGGAACCTGACCCAAACATGTTCCTTGCCCAGAAACATCGGGTAAAGTTAGCTTGTGGTGAGGCAGTACCAAACACGATTCCGGGGCTCTGGTATAATTAGAGAAATTTCCTGAAACAGCAATTCCCTCATAGTAGGGGGGGCTACGCTGAGGCATAGCCAACAGTCTCTAGCTCTAGCGGGGTCTGAGGAGTTAAGGGCCTGGTGGGCTCCTTTTACTAAGTTAATAAGTCTATCCCCTGTCCCCAGGAAGTCTTTCTGGGACCAGTTATTCTGGAACTGGTTAGGGGGCGAGGTTGGTGTGGTTATTTTAACTCTAACTGAGTTACCCACTGGCAGGGGGGTTGGTATGAAACCGGAGGAGGATGCTGGCCTCTGCTCTGCCAGGACTTGGTTGGGACCGATTGGTTGGGAGGCCTGTTGTACTCTAAGTTGTATTTTAAAGTTAACCCCCCGATCTTCTCCTTCTATGTACCAGCGGAGCCCCCAAGTATATCCCCTGCTCCATTCTGGAGCCTTTTTACCACTCGGTGTAAAGGTGATGTTAAGGGGAAGGCAGAGTCCTCCAGAACAGCTGGAACAATGTCCCCTTCCCCAGGCCTGTAATATGGTGACCTTGTCCCAGGAAGATGAGGGGTTCCAGTATGCACCGCCAGTGGTCTCACAGCCCCAGGCGGCGCAAAAGTAAGAGTCATAGCTTCCACATTTACGAGACGTGTGGAAGTCCCTCCCATCCTTTGGGCACACGTAAAAGTCTTGGTGACCCAGTTTACACCGTTTCTCGATGGTGGCACACCCTATTGGGGTCCGGACTCCCCGGACACCATAGCCATGCAAGCTTCTATTGCCAGGGTTTGATCTTAGTTTTTCTGGCAATGTGTCTGCCTCATAGTCAGGTATGTCCCAATAGTCTGACCCTGCCACCAGTTGGCAGAAGTCCGGGGTGAGCGAGGGCCACCAGGTTCCCACGGCATGGTTCCCTGACTGAGACCACAAGACATTTCCTGTTGGGGAGACTATCTGCCAGGTCAATTGTTTTAGGGTAGGGGGGCTGGTCGACAAGGTGGTGGGGGTAGTCAAAAGGGCAAACAAGACAACTAATTGCGAATAAATCTTATCTTTAGGGGGTTTTGAGATCGTTGGAGTCTCCATGCCTGGGCAGGAGACGTGGAAGCGTCCGGGTGGGCAGCCTTCACGTGAGATGCATGGATCCAGGCGGGGATACCGTCAACTTTTAGTGCTGTAGGTGTTGTCAGGAGTACCGTATATAGTCCCTTCCAGGGAGGCTCAAGGTGTTTGGTTTGGTGTCTCCGGACCCAGACTGAGTCTCCGATTTGGAACTGGTGAGGCACTGTTCGTGCATCCCGGTAGGCGGCTGCTAAGGGCTTCCAAACTTCCTTCTACACGATCTGCAGGGCCTGCAGGTGTGCTTGGAGACAGGGGGAATTAGCGTAGTCCAAAATATCAGAATCAAAGAAAGTGATGGTGGGCGGGGAGCCCCATATAGAATTTCAAAAGGGGTAAGGCCGTGAGGGCCTGGGGTGTTCCTGGCTGGATACAGAGCCAGGGGTAGGAGTTGCACCCAATCCTTTGAGGCAGTTGCTAGCGTTAATTTAGATAAGACCTCCTTAATTGTTCTATTCATACGTTCTACCTGACCTGAGCTCTGGGGTCTATATGCACAGTGTAATTTCCAATCAATCCCCAGTACCTTGGCCACCTGCTGACTCACCTGGGAGACAAAGGCCGGCCCATTGTCTGACCCTATTACCTGAGGCATCCCATATTGGGGAAAGATTTCTTCTAATAGTTTCTTGGTGACCACCTTTGCAGTTTCATGTTCGGTGGGGTAGGCCTCTACCCATCCAGAGAAGGTATCTATAAAAACTAAGAGATATTTGTAGCCATACATGCCAGGTTTAATTGTAGTAAAGTCTATTTCCCACTGGACTCCAGGTCGGTGTCGCTGGAGACGGACCCCGGGGGCAGTCTTGGCTCGTCCTGCGTTGACTTGAGCACAAGCCGTACAAGTCTCTGTGACCTTTTGTAGGGCCTTATCTCTATTGAGGAAAAGTTTTCCCGTCTCCGCTCGATCCAACATGACTTGCATTTTTCGGGCACTTAAATGAGTTAGTTTGTGGAGGTTAATTAGGTCCATTGTAGGTTTAGTTGGCACAATGGTTTTTCCTTGGTGCACCCATCTGTCCCACTCTGGATCATAGTCCACTCCTAGTTTCTGTATCAAATTTAAGTCATCAGCACTATATTCCCAGTTCATTAGCTGGGTCCGTCCTGGTTCAGTTAGGATCATGACGGTGAGGAGCTGGGGACCCAGAGCGGCCTGTTTATCAGTCTCATCTGCTAGACGATTGCCTTTTGCCTCTGCACTGTCTCCTCTTTGGTGCTCTGGGCAGTGCATGATGCTCAATTTCTTGGGGAGGAATAGGGCCTTGAGCAGGGCCAAGATCTCAGTTTTATTTTTAATCTCCTTGCCCTCCGAGGTTAGGAGTTCCCTCCTCTGGTAGATTTCCCCATGTATGTGGGCGGTGGCGAAGGCATACTGGCTATCGGTATATACGTTGAGGCTCTTACCTTCTGCCAGCTGGAGCGCCTGAGTTAGAGCAATGAGCTCCGCCCGCTGTGCCGAGGTGCCTCCCTGAAGGGCGCTGGCCCAGACTACCTGGTTTTTGGTGGTTACTGCTGCTCCTGCTCGTCGTTCTCCATTCAGCAAGTAGCTACTGCCATCCGTGTGCCACGTGTGGTCCTCGTCTTTTAATGGCTGATCGGACAGATCAACTCTGGTCCCATGTGCTTCCGCGAGGATCTGCAGGCAGTCGTGGGATGTAGGGCCCTCTGGCAGCGGCAGCAGAGTTGCAGGACTAAGGGCGACTGCTGGGCCGAAGCGAATCCGATCAGCATCCAGGAGCAGGGACTGGTAATGGGTCATGCGGGCGTTGGATAGTCAACGATCAGGAGGCTGGCGGACAATAGACTCAACCGCATGCAGTGCCAGTACAGTTAATGACTGTCCCAGAGTTAGCTTTGTTGCGTCCTTGACGAGGATTGCAATGGCCGCAACCATTCTCAAGCAAGAGGGCCATCCGGAGGCTACTGGGTCCAATTTCTTGGACAAGTAGGCAATAGGTCGTTTCCATGGCCCGAACCTCTGGGTCAAGACCTCCTTTGCAAAGCCTTGCTTCTTGTCCACGAATAGGTTGAAAGGTTTGGTTAGGTCGGGCAAGCCCAAGGCTGGAGAGGAGAGTAGGGCCCATTTGATGTTACTAAAAGCCTGTTGTTGTGCCTCTGTGCATTCAAAGGGAGCCCCTTGTTTGGTTAGGGGATACAGAGGAGCAGCCATTTTGGCGAATCCGGGGATCCACAACCTGCAGAACCCAGCGGTGCCCAAGAATTCTCTCAGCTGCCGGTGTCCCCGGGGAACTGGGATCTGGGATATAGTTTCCTTGTGCACGGCCGTTAGCCAACGCTGTCCTTCTTTTAATTTGTACCCCAGATAAGTCACTTCCGTCTGGCAAATTTGGGCCTTCTTGGCAGAGGCTCTGTACCCAAGATGCCCGAGGGTTTGTAGTAGGGCCCCGGTACCATTAAGACAGTCCCGTTCGGTTGGAGCTGCCAGTAGGAGATCATCCACATACTGGAGTAGAATCAGGGATGGGTGCTGAACCCGAAAGTCCGCAAGGTCCCGATGTAAGGCTTCATCGAAGAGAGTGGGGCTGTTCTTGAATCCCTGGGGGAGTCGCGTCCAGGTCAATTGTCCTGAAATTCCTAGTTCTGGGTCCCTCCATTCAAAAGCAAACATTGGCTGGCTCTTAGGGCTCAGCCGGAGACAAAAGAAGGCGTCTTTTAGGTCTAGCACCGTATACCACGGATGAGTGGGTGGTAGGGTACTCAAAAGATTGTATGGGTTGGGCACCGTGGGGTGTATATCCTCCACCCTCTTATTAACTTCCCTAAGGTCCTGTACCGGTCGGTAGTCGCCCGTGCCAGGCTTTTTGACAGGTAGAAGTGGAGTGTTCCATGGCGACCGACAGGGAGTTAAGATCCCCTGGTCCAAGAGTCTTTTGATGTGAGGCTTAATTCCTTGATAGGCCTCATTAGGCATGGCTACTGTTTAATCGAGATGGGTGTAGCTGTTGCCTTTAACTCAATGACAATGGGAGGTTGTTGCTTAGCTAAACCCATGCCCCCCGTTTTGGCCCAGGCCAAGGGGAAATCTTTCAGCCAAGAGTCTATCTCGGGTTTCACTGTAGGTTCCCCCTCAAATAATCTGTATTCATCTTCCATTTTGAGAGTTAATACTTGGAGAGGGGCTCCATTTGGGCCTGACACTGTGGCCTCATTCCCCTCGAAATGGATCTGTGCTCTGAGTTTGGTCAGTAGGTCTCATCCCAGTAGTGGGTATGGACAGTCAGGGACGTGGAGGAAAGAATGAGAAACCTTACCGGTAGCCAGATGCACCTTTCTTTCAGTAGTCCAATGGTAGCGCCTTCCACTGGTGGCCCCTTGCACCCAGGCTGTCCGTCCGCTGAGTTGGCCCAGGGAGGTGGTGAGGACCGAGTGCTGAGCCCCAGTGTCAACTAGGAAGGTGACTGGTTGCCCCCCGACTCTGAGAGTTAGCCTAGGCGTGGGGGGGGGCGCCTCCCGCCCTTGGCTCCCCTAGTCTTCATCTAAAGCCAGAAGGGACGTTTCCGGCCGCGGACCCTTGGGTTTTCGGGGTCGCTTTGGGCATTCTCTCACCCAGTGGCCTCACTCCTTGCAATAGGCACACTGGTCCCGCTCCACCCTGGGCCTCCTCTGGTCTCCCTGCCTATCTGACCTATTGCTGTTCTGCATTAAAGTGGCCAAGAGGTGGCTTAGCTCCTTACTTCGTTTACAGTCCCTAGCTACCTCCTTTTCTTCAGTTTCTCTGCGTATACGGTCCTCTCTCTCTTCTACAGTCCCCCTCTTATTATAGATACGTTCTGCTTCCTTTAGTAGATCCTGGATGGTGTAGCCCTGTAGTCCATCCAGTCTCTGTAACTTATTCCTAATGTCAGGCGCCAACTGCCATATAAATGCCATGGCCATGCCGTTAGCCTGTCCCGGTTCGTCCGGGTCATAGGGAGTGTACATGGGATAGGCTTCCTTGAGTCTCTCTAGAAAGGCAGCAGGAGGCTCCTCGGAACCCTGACTTACTTGCTTTACCTGTGCCAAATTGACAGGGCGCTTACCGGCCCCTCAGAGGCCCACTATGAGCAACTAGCGATAAAGGCATAGGTGTCCCCTACCTGCATCTGTGGTAAAATCCCAGTTGGGTTTGGTCAAGGGGAAA
Source organism: Mesocricetus auratus (assembly GCF_017639785.1). Classification (NCBI taxonomy): domain Eukaryota; kingdom Metazoa; phylum Chordata; class Mammalia; order Rodentia; family Cricetidae; genus Mesocricetus; species Mesocricetus auratus. Next base: position 18,846,093 of record NW_024429202.1, read on the forward strand.
GCAGCATTGATCTCATTCGGTAGCTGAGTCGGCTGCCCGTTCTCCCCTGGCACATTCTTCCTTGCTTCTAGAAAAACCCTCTGTTTCTCCTCTGAGGTCAGGAGAGTTTGCAACAGCTGTTGGCAGTTGTCCCAAGTAGGTTGATGGGTAATTAATATAGATTCTATTAGATTAGTCAAGGCGACAGGATCCTTGGAGAAAGGAGGGTTGTGCTGTTTCCAGTTGTATAGGTCAGATGCCGAGAACGGCCAGTATTGCAGTTGGCCCTTCCCTCCTTGTCGTAAGGGGAACGCCTGGGAGGTAATCTCTGAGGGCAGTTGGTCTCTCCGACCCCGGAGACGGCCTGCAACTGGGGAGTTAGGAGGTGAGTAGGTGACACCCCTCTGGTCTCCCACCAGGGGCGTCTGTTGAGCTCCTATCGGGACTGGCTGCAACGGAGGCGGGTGATAGGGAGGGGGGTCATCAGAGAGCAAATCCATTAGGGGGGAGTTAGGATCCAGGGGAAGGATGGGTTTGGGAGATTGTTCCCAGGTGAGGGTAGGGTACAGGGATGAGAAATAAGAGGGAGCTGGGGGAGCAGAAGGAGGAGGTGCCGTAGGAGTGGGGAGGGAAGGAGAGGGTTCCAGAGAGGCAGGGGGAGAAGGAGTGGGTTTCGAAGGGGCGGGGGGAGGAGGAGAGGGTTCCGGAGGAGGGGGATGGGGACGGGGGCGGGGGGGAGAAAGAGCGGGTTTCCGAGAGACAAAGGGAGCCACCCATGGAGGTGGGTCATAAGCCAAGTTTTCCCAGGTTACGATGCAGGCGACCTGGTCTGGGTGCCCATGGGGTCCTTTGTCAAAAATCTTCTCTTTGACCTGCAGAATAGTATCAAGGTTAAAGGTGCCGTCCCTCGGTCAACCCACATTAAAAGTGGGCCATTCCGAGGAGCAAAAGGTCCGCCACTTCTTTTTCTTTACTTCGACCGCCTGGCTGCGGGCGCGTTTTCAAACCTCAGACCAGTGTCCTAGAGTTAGGCTTAAGGGGGTGGTTAGGGTCTGTCCCATGACAACTTCAAATGCAAACAAAAGACAGACAGACACAATACAACAAGAACAACAAGACAGCCGGCAACCAGACGCTCTGCACGGTACCGAAAACAAAAGTTCAGATGGATACTCAAGAACCAGAGGCCCTTGATTCTCCGATAGAGGGGCGTATCCGCCACGGGCTCTGAAAACGGCAAGAGGTAGCTCTATGACCCCTGGAACATCTTCCAGGGTGGCGGGGGAGAAGTCCCGAGCTCGTCAGCTCCTTCTCAAGCCGCCCAGATACTGAGTGACCCGGATCCGAGTCACACAGACAACAAACAGACACAGTTACCAACAGGAAACACTGATGCTGGCCAGTTTACCTCCCGTTGGGCTTCTGGTCGAGTTGGACAGTGGTCTTCAATCTCGGTGGGACCTCCAATGAAAAACTGGGAATATTCCCGGCAGGAGCCCCTCGCCCAAAAATCGAGACAGAGCCACTGGATGCAAAAGCAAGAGGGTTTTGCCGGGCAGTGATGGCGCATGCCTTTAATCCCAGCACTCGGGAGGCAGAGGCAGGCGGATCTCTGTGAGAAACCCTGTCTCCTAAAAACCAAAAAAAAAAAAAAAAAAAAAAAGCAAGAGGGTTTTTTATTACTCACACAGGCGCCTACGGATGCTTCAGCGTTTCAGGAGGCTGAGCATACCAGGCTGGATTTAGTACTGCTTATATAGAAGCGGCTTTATTTGCATATCAAGTCCTGCGGACCTTGCAAGAGCAGCTCTCAATCAGGTCCGGCAGGCTTGATATACCAAATGAGGTAGAAGGCGAGAGCACCGCCGATAGGGTACTCGTCTTGATGATGTCACAGCTTTTGAATTTCACGCTCTTAGAAGGGCACGGTTTGCATTCAAATTTCGCGCCAAAGGGTGTGGTTTACATTCAAAATTCGAGCTCTTAGAAAGGGCGCAGTTTACATGAGTGTGGCGGGGGTCTTTCTGTAGCACCTCTGTGAGGAAAGATGCCAAGCAGAGCATGAACTCTCTGGCCTCTAATCTGGGAGTTAAAGATCTCAAAGCAGTGGTCATCCTGCAATCCACAGGGGTCACCTCAAATGAAGCCAAAGCCAGCGGGGTTCACACTGCCTCCTGAGGATTACCATCTCCAATAGGCTGTCCTACTGCCGCTTCTTCTAGCAAACCCCCAGTCTTCAGTGTATACCCTGCTCCACACCTGGAGACCTGCATACAGCTGCAGAAGCATAATAGCCAATATCCTTGGGCTGCAGCCAACAACCATGGGAGGCAGGGTCCCTGCGTAACAGGGGCTTTGGAGGTCCAGGAAAGAAAAGGCAGGATTACGTTCTCCTGACAGTGACCAGACCCTTGTCACCATTGATTCTGACCCTGTGGATGAGGAGTCGCTGATGTCTCTGGGGTCAGAACTGGGACTGGACTGAACCAATAAGCTGCCCAAGCTAGAACTAGAGCAGAATGAGTTTGACTTCACTGAAGATTTTTCCCTCAGACTGCTAATGCCAAGTGTCCCTAAAGATTGAGGAACAAAGAAACCAATTCTGCTGTAAGTTAAAGTCTTTAGAACGAAAAAAAAATGTATTTTTATATGTAGGCAGAGTTTTCTGTCATGCCAGCTGGTGCGACCCCCGGGAAGGGACCCCCGACCCGCAGAGGTGAGGTGATGAGGGTCGCTACTAATTTAGTGGGCCTTCACGAGCAGATCCGATCTGGAAATTGAACTTCAAGAGGTTAATGGAAACAGGCTCAAGACAACGTTCGCTGATCAAGAGCCTTTATTTTTTGGGGCTCGCTGGAACTTATAGAGGAAGGACCTCAGGGGGTGGTACAAGCATGTCAATCAAGTCTCAATTCAAATATACACCAAATACGGTAAAGACAAAGCTGTAATTTTCCATCAGTCATTAGTTGCATTCCACAAATGCTTGTAGGCGTAAGTCAGGTGCAGGAATTAGGGAGGGGTAGGGAGTGTACAGCAGAACGCTATAATCTTGTTAACAAAGACAATTACTCTGTAAGGGTACTTCCCCCTGGCTAGGCGGGTGGGCTGCCCTGTGTAAATTTAACTTTTATGGTTAGCCTTTTCCTTTGTCTCAAGGGCATGTGTGCTAGTAGTCACGTAGTCAGAAGGCCAAGAAACGGTTGACAGACTCCATTTTGTTCAAGGTTCTAGCAGTCCCCAACACCTGTCCTTTTCATTACGCACACGATGGAAGAGACAGCACATGTGCTTTTCTTGCTTGCTGAAATATCGTGGTAGTCTCTGACTACCTAATGTTCCTTCCAACACGATGAAAAGAGTGTTGAGATTGTTTTAAAAGTCTGGTGCTCTGCTACACTCTTCTCGATCCAGGTGTGTGGAGACTGCCAGTTTGAGGCCAGCCCTGGATACAACTCGAGACCCTGTCAAAAAACAACAGTAACAGCAAGAGCCTGAGCATTCTGAACACAGCGAGCATGGCTTATGGATGGGTAGTCATGGCATGAGTCCCGGTGAGATCCAGAAAACACAGCTTCCGGTGTTCTATGCGGTTCCACTTCCTGTGACTCAAGCTTCTGGTGTTGGCCCTACAGCTGAAGTGGAGCAAAAGTTTAAATCAGTTTGCTAGAAACTTTTTTTTAAAACCTTTAATTATTCTTTTACTGTTTTCTTAACTATCTTCCCGTCTGGGGTACATGATAATTCAGAAGCAATTTTCCTGTCAGCATGTTTTCTTTCCTGCTTTATTTTAATTTTTCAAGGACGTGAGTGATCATAAGGGGAGGTAGTAAATGTGCTATGGAAAGTTTTGTTCCAGAATTAGTTTTGCAACTCCCATTTGAACTCCAAATGAAACGTTCATTTTTTTCTTTAGAAAACTGAAGAATTGAGTGTGGGGGCGCTGCTGATCATAAAACAGTGGTAAGCAATCCCCACAAAGCAATGATTTCAGACATTCAAGGCAAAACAATCTGGGAAGCAGTTTCTGAGACGAACACATACATCCTCCTTAGACCTCGGCGACTGCATCGCACGGTGTCTACTTACCTCCTCACCCACTTGCTGCGGTGGATGGTGACATCAAGGGCACAGCGCCCTGTTGTGTTTTGATGGCTCAGATAACTCAAATGCTTGTCTGTGATGTAAGCATAACTTGGATTAATAGAAAGAAAAAGTCTATATCTGAATTTCTCCAAGTTCCCCAAAACGTCTTAGAGTACAGAAAACATGCTGTGTCTATTCTCAACATGGATGACATAGAGACGTCATGGCAATTCCAGTGATATTTATTATCATGTGCTTAGGTAACATTCTGAAATCTCAGCATTGGTCTTCACTATGGGGCAGACAGTAACGTATCTAAAGTTCTCTGATACTCTACTAGATCAACGTCCAACGTGTTTACCTTCAGGCGAATTTTCAAATAAACCCGGGCAAGTGGCTCTTTCTGTTCCTATTCTTTCTGTAAAGAACAGAGGTCCTGTGTTTCTTTTGGCAACACCGCATCAAACTCTGTGGCTTCTCATTTTAATTATTCATTTGTCTTTAATTTAATTAATTTTTTGTTTTATTTATTTATTTCATGAACTAACACCTTAATCTGACTTTTTGGTTTTTCTGGTTATATCAGAAAATGTCTGAAATGAGCCGGGTGGTGGTGGCGCACGCCTTTAATCCCAGCACTTGGGAGGCAGAGGCAGGCGGATCTCTGTGAGTTTGAGGCCGGGCTGGACCAATAGCCTCTGAAACAATACAGAGAAACCCTGTCTCGTAAAAACCAAAAAAAAAAAAAAAAAAGAAAAAAAAAGAAAAAAAAAAGAAAAAAAGAAAGTGTCTGAAATGTCTGAAAATGTTTTCAACAAACTAGTTCACAATTGCTTTTGTTACTTTTGGTCAAGGAGGGAAGAATTCTTTGTTTTGTTTTGTTTTGATTTTTCTTCTTCTCTGTTCCCTCCCCCTCCCCCTCTCCTCTACCTCTTCCTCCTTCTCCTCCCCTCTCCCTCCTCCTCCTCCTCCTCCTTCTTCTTCTTCTTCTTCTTCTTCTTCTTCTTCTTCTTCTTCTTCTTCTTCTTCTTCTTCTTCAGAAAAAGAGATGATGTCTAATGGTCGTTGCTGCTGGGAACAAGTCTGACCTTGTTTTTGATGCTGTCTACTCTTTCAGGAGAAAGAAGGGACTTCAGACATCTTTGACTAGATTTTTGTGACCAAGTGATGGGTGCCAAGCTGGCTCCTGTAAAATTGTGATTTATAATGATTACCATACAAAATATTTTCTTCCCTTCTTTTGTGAGAGTTTAAAAGCATCCAGTACCATTAAAAAAATAAAATACTATCACTCAAAAGAAACGTTTACTAAGTAAAGGAAAAATCATGTTCTAAACTGTTTTTACCCAAGAGCAAGATGAGAACTGCATCACAGAGAATGTCTCCCCTTAGGAAGAAAGCATAGAACTGTGTCCTTTCCTCTTAACCAGGGATGGTTTTACTGCAGCATCCCTTAAGACTTAGGTGTTAGCAACTTTTGCTATGGGAATACAGTCACCCTCTTTCATCATTGATGCAAATGTCCTCAGTATTATCTTTGGATATTTTTCTGATCCAATGAATCATGGTATATATAAATTTTAGGAGTCAAATTCTTCGTCAGAATTGTAGAGTCTAATTTAGACTCTCAGGAGAAGACAGATTCAACATTTTGTGCTTCATTCATCCACTGGGCTGGCCTGCCTCCTACACCCTCAGGAAGCACAGGCAGGCATGTGTTCTCTGCCTTCTCTCTCCTTCTCTTCTCTGCCATGTGTTTTCCTATCTGACAGATTCTGTTAGTCCCTCATGTGTAAATAATCAGAAGAATTGTTCCTTCTACCCAGTGGGAATAAAGTGCTTGTTTTTACAAGGAGTCAAGAATTGAGCCTGAATGATTGTGTGCTTAATCTTGATTGCTACTTTAGCAATATACAGAAAGGTACCTCAAGCAGTTTGAAAGATGGCATGATTTTATCCAGACACTCAAAATATTTCTATGGTGCAATAATGTTTTTGTCCTTACATTATACCATGTGTACCTGCTGGTTTTGTGTGTCAACTTGACACAAGCTAGAGTCATCAGAGAGGAAAAAGCCTCAGTTGAAGAAATGCCTCCATGAGATCCAGCTGTAAGGCATTTCCTCAGTTAGTGATGTATTAGGGAGGACCCAGACCATGGTGGGTGGTGCCACCCCTGGGCTGGTGGTGCTGGGTTCTATAGGAAAGCAGGCTGAGCAAGCCATGGGAAGCAAGCCAGTAAGCAGCCCACTCCATGGCCTCTGCATCAGATCTTACCTCTGAGATCTTACCCTGTTTGCATTCCTGTCCTGACTTCTTTCAACAATGAACAACAATACGGTGGCTTGTTTTTGGGTCATGGTGTTTCATCACAGCAATAGATGCTCTAACTAAGACACTAGGTACTAGAGAATCAGTTTTCTCTAGAGACATAGATGCAAATTCTGTGTTAGCAAATGGGGAGCTTCATTCATTCCTCACAGTAACAACTGGCACGCAGCTGGAGCAGCCCTGAGGCCGGCCTTTGAAAGCGCCAGTTGGTTCACCGTCCCTGCTGGTGACTCATCTCCATCTCTGTCACCTGTACTTTTCTTTCCCTTCAAAGCTTTGCCTTGCCATTCCTAACACTGCACTACAGCGCCTCTTGATTTTTCTTTCTCACAGGTTTTCTCCACAGTCTGGATGCTTTGTGGTCCCCAGGGGTCTTCCGTGCTTTTGGCTAGGAGAGAAGCACACAGTTGTTTTGTCTCCAAATTGCTTTCTACATATACCTTTTGTGTTTCTCTCAACTCAGCTGTCAATTCTTTCTCACTCCTACCCTATTTTCTCTCCTTCCTCCCCTTTTTCCTGCATTTCTGTGTCTAGTTCCTCATCCAGTTGTCCCTAAAAATGATAGTCACATCTACTGAATTTGTTGCTGAAAATAAAAACAAAAACACTGATCACCAAGCAGAGTGGCGAATCAATTTTCTTATCTAAATTATGTGTGGAAACCATTATCTTTCATCATGTGTTAAAATCAATTTGTTACAATAAAGACTTCTGCTCTGTGGACTTTTAAAATGATAAGGTTTATGTAAACATAGCTTGTGACTTAGAAGAGGACCCATTTCAAATGACCTTTATTTGAATCTTTGGCTATGAGCAAGAATCGTAGAAGAGTCTTCAACTCTCTTCATATTCAACACATCAAATATATCTTAGACTACCCATTGTTTGACCAGGGGCAGACAAGCCTAGAGAATATGCAGGAATACTATACTCAGCTAGATAAGTGCCTATGAATGCCTAAGAGTTTTCTTTGGATACACAAATAAAGCAGGAGAATTTCTTACAATGATGAAATACTATTCAGAGATTTTTTTTTTCTGAGTGTCAAGTAAATTCTGGAAATTCTACAATGCCAGGGCTGAAAAAGAGGAAGTTAATGGTACTAATTTAAACGGGGCCAGGAAGGTCTCTGCACAGCTGTGCTGAAGCAAAGCTTTTAGAGTTGTAGTCGAGGGCTAGCATCCTGCTCGCAAGCACACGGCTGCCATACTGTCGATTTCAACAGAAAAAATGTGCGACCTCAGCTCTGTGATGCCCCCAGAAACACGTGGGGTAAGCAGTGAGGGTCTCTGCTTGAGTTCCGGAGAAATAAGTGTGCAGTGTGGTTATTGACAATGGCAGTACTTATTTCATTGGCTTATATTTTAAGAGAAATGTTATGAAACGATCTCTACGATCTGACGCTTTGAGAAATACCGCACACTACTTATAGTTCGTGTATTTTAAGAGCCTAAAATATTTCTTCATCGGGTAAATATTCTGCAACTCAATTAAAGCAAACAGTGCTAATAACCAGAGCCTGGTCCCCGTTGAAGAGGACCAGAATGGATTTGTGTGAAGTGCTCTCTGGTTCTCTGCCAAGCTTGGCAGGGTAGAGGTTTGTTTGGTTTCCTCCTCCTCCATGGTTCTCTGCAGAAAGAGGAAAGCACTCGGCCTGTGCTGAGACCGGTCCTTCATCACAAGCACCACTCATGTGAGTGGCCAGAGCCATTTCAGATGCACCTCGCTCTCTTCCTCTCGGGCTTCTTGGCAAGTGAGTGTGCAGGTGAGCAATGCTGAGAGCCCACGATAGTGTTTAGAGTCTCAATCCGAAGTGTGACAAATGGCAGGCTTAGTACTTGCACCACTCCACGGAGGAAAGTGGAACTAGACTTCAGCCATCTGATGATAGTCCGGGGATGAGATTACACAAGAGGTGATCTATTCAACACTGCTCATTAGATGGGGCATTTGATACAGCTTATGTCTGGAGGTTTGATCTTCAGAACTTTGAAAATCGAGGAAAATGAACAGTTGTCTAAAAGCTCACCATGCCCCAAGATCCTGAAACCAAAGCAAAGGATACTTCCTGGCACAATGACCTCATAGCGGAAGCTGACGAGGGTCCCTGAGAATATTCCTGTTTTCAGAAAAGTGTGGTAGCGGGATCTTTATGCTGAGTCTGGAGATGACTAGCTAAGGGCAGATGCGACTCTGCTTCCCTTACTCTGCTTTTCCAACCTCTGGGTTGCTGAGGATGGGGTTGCCAGAGAAGTGTGCTGCCAGCTGCCTCGGGTACTCAGTTTCCCTGTTTTCCAGTGAAGGAGCAAATGAGCTAGGGCAGCCTCGGACAAACCTTGCCATGCTCCAGCACAGAACTCACGGGGCAAACACTTAGCTGTTGTAATTAAAGACAGCAGGCAGTCAGCGATCATACAGTTAGCTCCTTTATGTAACACAAACGGCAGCTGTGGATTATGATTCTGTTGAAGATTCAAAAATTTATCTGCCAATACACCTAGCACATTTGACATTTCCATCCCTAGAATTACTCTTTCGCTGGGCTAATATTGAAGGAAGTTATTGATGCAGATTTTATTTGGGGGAATGGAAGTTCATTCTTTATGAAGAATTAGAACTAGTAGTCGCTAGGCATTGCATTGGGTTTGTGGTATGAGTTGGGAAGGCGGTTTGGTGGTGGAACACTTGTTTAGTATGACTAAGGTCCTTGCTTCCATGCCCAGAACAACAACCACAAAAGTTCCACAGCTGGACTCGGAACAGCATTCTGTAGGAAGGCTGGTGAGCTGTGGGCACACCACTCATCCTCCTTTGATTGCATTTTTACCTTCTTCCTCCTCCACACACATGCTTTAATAGCATTTCTACAGAGAGAACCAAATCTCCAAATAAATAAAAACATCCCTCAAGGCAATATGTGCTTTTTTATTTATGATTATTTCACTCGAGCATAAGCTGTCTTAATTATACCCCAAGAGTTGATGTTTTCCATAATGTTCCAAGGAAATATCAGATAATTCACTGTGGGACAAAACCAAACTCTCCCAGCTACTCTCTGTATTAACAATGGGCTATGATTTCTTGATGGACTTACTTTATCTTCCTCCCCAGTTTACAGAACGGACAGATGTGAGTCACCTCCTGCAGCATTCTTCACACTTTATGACATGATTTTATGACCATGAAATAAAATGAGTAGGACAGAACTCTCATCCACATCATCACAAGTATAACATTAAACTCATGATTTTTATGCCTTACTTGTCTAATGGAGACATTAATACTAATCACCCTGGGTTGTATTTTGGAGGTAGTTTATTCTGTACATAGCTGTGAAAAGTTGTTTCCTTTAAGCGACTCAGCTTTGGAATGCTTGCCTAGCCATGCCCCAGGCCCTAAGTTCCATCCCCAGCAATGCCCACCCACTTAAAAGATTAAATGAACTCAAAACAAACTGCTTTTGAATACATGATAATACTATAAATAAATGTTATCCTTTTTGTATTTTGTATAGAACTTTGGGATCTCTGTCACTTGTGCTCTTAGGGTGAGTCAAACTCAAACTTGTGTTTTGAGGGCATTCGTGGTCATTCTTCTGGTCTTTTGCAGTATTCTTCTGGCTGATTTATCTCAACTGGTGATGAGTGTTTGCTGAACTACTCATCACCTGGTCCATCTTGGAGGAATTAGTCACCTCAGTTGGGTCTTTGCAAAATGAAAAATGGTGAGAGAACATGGTATAGGTTAATTTTGATTATTAAGTGATCATTTGTACACAAATCATAATCATTTGGTGAGAGATCTCAACTTCCCCCATTTTTCAAGTGGACCTAGTTTTCAGTTTCTTAGGAGCAAGTAATTTTTTCCCTCCAACAATGGACCATTAGTTAACAAGGCCCTGACAGCAGAGATGAAGGAGAGAGCACTGTGCCAGCCTCCATAGTATCTCAAGGTAGTGACCAAAGAAAGTACAGTTCCTGTAGCCCCTGTGAAACATGCCCAGATTTGCCCAAGTATGTCAAGATGGATAAACTAGAACCTCAGCCAATCAAAAATGTATTAGTGTAACTGTTGCCTGTTTAGTCAGTCATGTTTGAAGTGACCTAACTGTTCCTGGAATTCCTCCAGCTGTGCTTACAAGGAGGTTGTCCACTCTGCTCAGGGATACCATTTTGTACAAGTGGTTGACACCACATGCTGGTTATTTCTGCAGAATAAAAACTCTTTGTTTTTGCATACTGCTTGAGCCTGGGGTTTTCTTCAGGGTTTCCTGGGCCCTTACATTGGAAGTAGCTTAATTATTGCCAGGGGCTAGGTGGTAAGAGTTCCTGAGCATGAGTGAATTCTTATGTAGAAAAGAGATATTCTGCTTTGTTTTGTTTTGTTTTCTATCAAGATTGTAGAAAGACTTTATTCTTACTCGTGTTTGACTAAAAATGCTTCCAGTTGTGATTCATTGTTATGTGTTTACTTGTATCAACCAGGATTCTCCAGAGGAGTAAGAAATTATGTGTATACAAGTGGAAAGAGAGAGATTTACTTTCAAGAACTGAGTCAGGTGATTGTGGGGGCTGGCAAGACCAGTATCTGCAGGGTAGTCTAGATGCCTCAGCTCTAACTGGAAGGTGTTTAGGATGCAGAACGTCTAAGGGGAAATCAATCCTTTCCTCTAAGGGTGTTTAACTGATTTGATGAGGCCCATCATACTACAGAGAACAAAATGCTTTCCTCAAAGTCTACCAATTTAACTGTTAATCTCACCTTCAAAAACACCAGGAAAGTGATTGTTGTGGAATATTATTTTAAGACGTGTTACATTTATTTACACTGTGGAACATTTGTTTATTGATGTAAAGATGTGTTGCATTCGTTATGTTTCCTTTGTTTACTCTGTGAAACTGTGTTACTTTGCCTATCTAAAACACCTCATTGTTCTATAAAGAGCCGAACAGCCAATAGTGAGTCATGAGAAAGGATAGGATAAGCTGGCAGGCAGAGAGAATAAATAGAGGCGAAATCTGGGAGGAGATGATCAAGGATCAAGAAAAGAAGGAGAGGGGACACCAGGGATGAGGACACACAGCCATCATGGAGTGAGAAGTAAAGAAACGTATATATAATAGAGAAATATAAAAGCCTAGAGGCAAAAGGTAGACAGGATAATTTAAGCTAAGAAAATCTTGCTGGAAATAAGTCAAGCTAAGGCCAGGCATTGTTATTATTTAGTAGCTGGGTGGTAGGCCCCCAAAGAGCAAAGAAATAAATAGTAAAAGGAGAAAAACAACCAGTCTACACTGCTTAAATGAACACCACATTTATGGTCTATTTGTGTTGGTGTGTCAGTCAGTTACAGACAACCTTGTTGTGTAAGAAAGGACACAAGGATACCTCTGTAGAAGTCAGGAAAGATGCAATGTTGCCTGTGACATGTAATGGAGCAGGGTAGTTCTTGGGAAGCACTTCCTGCTTCTCCATCCCATAGAGGAGATGCTGGTCTCCACCTTGGAGACATTGTGGATGGCACAGCTGACTGAAGTTTCTGTATTTGCACTGGTGGCATGGAGCTCAGCACCATCACATGACCCAGCCCCAAGACAGAGTCTAGGACCTCAAGGCAGACATTTTGGGACTGGTGTAGTTTTGTCACCTTGAATATCCGTCTATGTTTTTCTCATTTATATGTCCAGACATTTCCCAGTATTCTCTTAGCATCCTTTCCTCTTTTCTAGGCAGCTGTTACCATGTTGTTAAAATTGTTGCCTATGTGCTCTCAGCAATGCCAAGTCCCTTGAAAATAGGGACTGCTTCCTGTTCATGGTTCAATCACTAGCTCTTAAGAGGGTGGGACTGCCTACCATAAGTTTGAAATAAATGTGTTGAACAAATTAATGTGTGTATCTTTATAAGCCACCCACCTGGTCAGAATAGAACACAAGTTTATTACTATTATTGCAATAACATCTTATTCCATTACACGTTTAAAATATCTCATGACTTTCAAAGCATAATTCTAGATTTCTGAGGTGTATGGGGGAGAAACAGATAACAGCATAGCTCAGACATTTTTGTTTGTTTCTGAAAACGGGACTTGGCAAAACAAAAGCATGGGGATTGAAATTCTGGCCCCTGATTGTCAACTGTGCCTTTTGTGGGGAGTCACCCCAGAATGGAGGTCTGCCCTTCGACTGTGGGTGCACGGTTTTGAGGCAGATCAACTCAACAATGGTTCTCCAAGAGTCTTCACGTGCTGTGTGGGTGGTCTCTAATAAGAGATCTGTTTTGACACAGTGACTTCTGTTCTTTAAGGAAAGTGAAGAACTGCAGATGTTCTAGTTGCTTTGAGGCGACTGCTCCTTAATATATCTGCCTTTCTGGTACTGGTATGCTAGTTGACTTATACCAAGAGTGTCTTAATGTTCTCCCCAACTTGACTAAACTTTAGACAAGTCTCTTCCTGCACTGTTCCTCTGATCTCTCTTTTCTTATAGCCTTTCCTTTAGAAAACTTGTAAATTCTTTATCTGCCTCTCTGGAATATAAAAATTTAAAACAGATTCATGCCAGTTTTTTTTTCTCTGCCAGAGGCTTTTTCTCAAGGATGTGGGAGCCATCCCTTTGAAATGCAATAGTCAAGGAAGAACGTGATTCCATGGGAGGCAGCAGTCTCATTCTTCAGGAGTCTTTTTGTGTCTAGACATAAAAATAGAAGGGCCTTTTCATTTCTGGAGAAATTAGTAGACATATTTATATCTACCTCCCTGCTCTTCAAAACTTTCCAGCCCTTAGTTTCAGTTCAGACTGATTTGTTGCCTCTTCTCTTAATGCAATATTGCTTCCTTTGCGACTTATGTCTTTGTCCCTAGATGTAATGCTTAGTGACATTTTAAGGACTGACTTACAAACCAGAGGTGCACCTTTTCAACATATCTAAAACAGCATCCCAACACCACAGAGGCAAGCAGGTCAAGACGCAATAACAGCATCTGTTGGGGCTGACAAGGCGCCTCAGTGATTAAAAGCACTAGCGGATCTTCAAGATGACCAGAGTTTGATTCCCAGCACGCACAAGGTGTCTCACAACCATCTGTTACTCTGGTTCCAGGGAATCTGTGCCTTCTTCCAGCCCCTGGGGGACCAGCATGCACATGGTGCACTGGCATAAATGCAGGCAAAACACCCATATGTATAAAGTAAAAGTAAATACATTTGTCAAAACCAAAAGTGCTGTCCTCTTGTGTGTAGTATTTACCACTGTGGCTTTGGAATTAATTCTGTTAGAGAGCCAAGCTTATTATTTTTCCAGTCTAACACAATGCTTCCTCTTAATCACTGTCAGGCGAGGACTAGCAATTTTGAAAATATTCCTCTTATTTCAGCAGGTTTAATTTCTACCCATGATCTTTTTCAACTTTATCTGAGCCTATGTGTATGGATTCATCTTGGCATTGTGGTATCCGTTGTAAGGCACAGCTGCACCTATTTTCTGAATGCAACTTGAACTGATCTTTCCATCTTGGATCTCTAGAAAATTCCAAATACACAAACATAAGAAAGGTAAGAGTTTTGCAGCTGGACAAAGGCCCCAAGAGTGACTCTGATATTAGCGAAGGAGAAAGCAGATGCATTTTGGCTGGGATGCAGTCACTTTTTTCCTGACCAATATATATCACTCTTCCTTTGACTTAAATTCTCTTGGTCTTGCTGATCCTTGCATGATCCTTGACACCCAGGATCACCACACTTCTGGAAGTCCCTCCCAGATTTGTCCTCCATGCATGTCTCTCTCTCATTCTGCTTCCAGCTTTCATATACTGGGGCTGACTGTTCTGGAACACTATGCATTTGGAAAAGAGCAGACATCAGGAAGCCACCTAACCATTTGTGTTCTAGAAACTACTTATTACAAAGATTTATCCTTCCTTACATTTCTTAGGCAAGCCTATGGATGAACCATAAGGAGGCCAGACACAAACCTTTCCAATTCCTACCCTTAGTCTCTGAAATTGAACTGTTTGTCTCTATTATTAGTATGAACCAACTATTTGACAATTTAATCAAAATTTAGTTAGGCAACTTGCTCTCTTCATGTTCTGATCTTTGAATTATCCTTGAATTTAAACATTTTTTTTAAATGTAGTCAAGCCCTGAGGGGTAGAACCCCTTTCTAAGAGTAACTCCCCATAAAAAGAGAGACTTCCCCAAATCGCTTCTTCTCACATGGCTTTTTATTCTCCCTTTCTTGACAATCACAAAGAAAAGTACTTTTTGCCTGACCTCTGACATGCTTGTCCTGTTCACCTTGCAGTAATGCCCTTGCTCCCATTGTAATATTTTCAAACGAATCTCTTTCTCTAACTTGTTTGCCATTCTCAACAATTTGTCCATTCCTACACTCTAATTTTCTTGGTCCTCAAATCTATTTACTGCTGTACTGCACTTATCACAGCTACAAATCTGACCATAGAAGGATCTCAGGGACAAGATGGTTTTGTCACCATGGAAACCTTTGTATAGACTGAAACACAAGAGACACATTAGTTTTGTAACTTTCATGAACTATGAGACATCTGTAGAATTTCATTAGTCAATGCCTACATGAATTGGAGAAAACTAGAGCCTGATAACCTTTTTTGAGAAACAGGATGATTTTAAATCTACACACTAAACTTTCTGACAAATGGGTTTAATAACTGACTCGTTAATCTTGACTGCTGGTTTTTACAGATGGGATAGAGACGTGTAAGTTGGTTTGTCTCATTGACCTCCTGTTGTACATGAATTGGTAACAAAACTATTGGGATATTATCTGTACCTAGATCAAGTGCAAGGAAAACCACACCAGAGATGATATGCAGATCCATTCACAATGGCCTACCACTCTGGGTAGCCTCCACATTTCTGATATAGTAGCTCCTGTCCTCCTGCTCCATGATAGCGGGTGTGTTTCCATTCTAAAGCCTCTATGTCTTATCTGGAAATATTGCCATGGAACATTCACAATCAAATTTGAGAACTCATGATCTGAATAGTCCAAGTGGAAAACACTGTAATGTCAGGGAAATGCCTGCAGCATAGGAGCCAGGAGACCTTAGCTGTCATACTGGGGCCATCATTTATTTATAATGAGCTTCAATAGGGCTCTTAGTTACTCTATTTCTTCATGATCGTCAAAATATGTGTGTGTGTATAGGTATGTATATATATATGTGTGTGTAGGTATATGTGTGTGTAACTCTCTCTCAGTGTGTGTGTGTGTGTGTGTGTGTGTGTGTGTGTGTGTGTGTATGTATGTATGTAGGGCCCATGGAGGCCAGAGGCATCAGGTCTCCCAGGAGACAGTTAAAAGTTGTTGTGAGCCACCTAAATTGAAGTTGGGTCCTCTGAAAGAGCAGCAAAGTGCTATTAACTGTACCAGCTATATCTCCAGTCCCATAGGATAATTATTTGTTGATTCATATGTTATTACCAAGAACAAAAAGAGATGGTGCATGACAATAAGCATTCATTAATGATTAAATTATTTTGCAAAGTGTCTGATATTTCCAATCAAGTCTCAGCTACCAGAAACTTGCTTAAGTTAGTAGCAAATCCATTATAGTTTCTCAGTACATCTTAGTGTGTGACTGGATGTGCATGGGTGTAAGAAAAACTAAAATAAACGCCACAAATAATTTAACAAATATTTATTGTGTGAAATTTATTGTGCTACGTCCCTTAGGAAATACAAAATGGATCCAACATGAATTCGCCCTTTAGGCACTTACAGTCTACCAGGGGATATCAGAAAAAAGTACCATGATAGAAGGTTTGAGAGGTCCTAAAAGAAGTACAAAAACAGTGTCCAAAGAGTTCACAGGAGAAAATAATTTTAGCTCAGAAAATCATGGAGAGCTTCATCAAGATGAAATTCATGTTTCACTTGAAGTATATGTGAAATTTAGACATGTAGAAGGAGTAAGAACTTCTAGTGCATGGGCACAAAGATTCTGGAAGTTTAGATGTGCAGTCAGTTGGGAAGGAACTGTCCAAGATTGGGCGATAGTTTCCATCTAAGGAGACAGCTGCCACTCAGTCTTGAAGATGTGTTTTTGTGCATGCACACAGCTGTGAGAGAGTGGGACAGGACTTAAAAGGAATAGACTAGAAGGAGGCTTCCTGGACTTTAGATTCCTAAGTACCTGTATTTTTAAAACACAGATTAAAAAATAAAAACAGAAAAATGAACCATGCCAATAACTTGGCATACCTCATAACAAAGCCAAAATACCAGTCCCTCGTACTTTGGTAAGTGATTTCTGATTAACAGCTATGAAATATTGAATTATTAGAAATGAAAGGGTTTATTTCAGGCTATCAAATGTTTAGAAGATATATTAATCTAACGTATTGAATTTGTATTTTGAAACATCTAATGCAAATTTTCAAAACCATTAAGGTTTTACAAACTGGAGTGATTGATTTTCTATAGTCTTCATTCATAGCTATAGGTTTCTGAGATGGAGCAGAGAACTATGGGCTTTAATGTATTATATACACTCACAAAGACTCATGTGTGTACATGTGTAAGAGAGAGATGTATGGTGGGATAAAAGAAAGGAAAAGATTCAGTCAGAGAAGGGGGAAGACTTATCAAATATTCCTTCTCACCCCCCCAAAAAATCATCTTATAAGTTCAATAGTCTATACAATTATATTATAATTAGCATTTAATTTATTGAAAAAAATCTTTGTTATACTCCTTTTTGCATAACGATACCACTTTTATCTTTAAAATCTGATTAAAAATATACTTTTAACACCTTGACACCGAGAATGTTTTCAGTGTGGGACAGGGGTTCTGCCTGAGCTGCGTGGTTAAGGCTCCAGCTCTGAGGTGCACTTAAAGCCTAATTGAAGCACCATTGTCTCTTCCTCTCAACTTGAGTGCTATGGTCCCCCAGGGTCCCTCAAGGTCACCAACATTGCCAAGAGAAGGAACTCATCTTCCTGAGTTCCAAACACAGACCACACAGCTCAGGTTTAACAGAAAGCTAATCAAATTAAGCATTGTAGGACATTTGAGGACACCCCCAATCTTCTCCATGACCTTCAATGCCTTGACTGCAAGATACACTCTCCAGCCATCCAAAGGCCCTGGCAATGCTGAATTCTTTCTTGGCCTTCCTTGAACATGTGTCTGAGCAAGCAAGAGACATCACTAAAAGAGAGGGCACTGGGAACTGTTTGTGTTGCTGGCTCATCTCTGGCTTCTTAGTTTCCAAACAGGGACAATTACATCTGTTCTCCTTTCTGCTGGAGTGTATGCAGATGAGATCTTTAAGGTCCCAAATAAGTTCGTCGATGCTTATGTTATAAGAATTCTGGTAGAAACAGTTTTCTGTGAAACTCCCAGCAAGCTGAATCACCTAAAACATCTTCCCTGCATCATTTTCTGTTTAGTAAACCACTGTTTTCTGCCACTTGTCATTTTGCCACACGACAGAAAAGAACATAATGTTATGAAGAGGACGCTGTTCCCAGATTTCTGACAAGCCCCATTTACATGGTACATTGTTCCAAAGGGTGTTTAAGTGGGAAATACAGAAGCACTATGCAAACCTATTATTACATTGAGAAATCATTAGGCTCAAAGGAGTAATAATGGTATGCTGTTAAAACTCTGAATACATTTTCAGTGTCTGCATTGAAAAAGAAAACTTTATAAATATGTAAATTTCTGTTCAACAAATCCAAAATAAAATGCACTAAAAAACTGATATGTAGACAAAAGTTTATTTACACCATACAACATTTTAAATATTTTATACACAGCTGCAGCAGAGAAAGCTACTCAGAGCCTTCTAGAGAAAACTGCAATAATAAAGATGTGAAATATATTATTCATATAAAAGTGAGATTATTACTTTATTGCATTTAAAGCAATGAAGAATGTAGCTCAACAAACATTCATTTAATGACAAAAACTTTGCTTTTATATTATAAAGTAAAAAGTGTAGTAATGGCCAAACAGACTGTTATAAACTTTAAAAACTGCATAAATATATACATTGTGCTTCATGGTGAAGTTTTCTGAAAACTTAAACCACATGAAGCTGTTACAACATGAATCGTTGCTTGAGGTTTCTCTATAAAGATTACCTTACAAATCCATTCCACGGGTACTTACAACACGGGGTGGTGAGAACTGTACACTTGGCCGTCTCTCCACTAGCCTGACCAATGAGAAATTACCATATGAAAACACTGATGTTGGCACAGGAAGGCCCTGACAGAGAGAAGTCACACTGTCCAGGTGGAAATGTCAGGCTTCCCAGGTCTCAGTGTCAGTGTCTTTGATTGTGTCTCCACATCAGTCTGCTTTGATTGTGTTACACTTCTGTTTGAAAGTCACCCTCTTGCACGTCCAGAGGCAAATTCAGACACTTCTCCCACTCCGCGGGCCTCAGCTCCAGAGCATCCTTTGCCTCTGAGTCTAAGACATTGATTGTGGTGTAATGTGGGTATTCGCTGGGGGCCTTGAAAGTCTCCCAGGGGTTCTTGTTTGCTGCTGGGTTCTCCTGTTGAGGAGAAGAACAAAGCTGTTTATTTGGTGGTTACTATTACTCCCAGGGACACAGTATGCAGGTTACAGGGCTCAGAGATGATGGGAAACTGAGGGTAGCGGCAAATAGTAGTTCAATTTCAATTTTCTTTCACGGGACAAAGTGAAGAATATGCTCGCTAAGAAATCATATACATATCAAACATTGAGAGATATGAACAGTCCGTGTAAGGCAGAGCAGATGGCATATCCGAATGTCATTATGACCGTTTGCTCAAAGAAAGATGGAGAGTGAAATTACCAATAAGATTAAATGTAGAAAATCTAAAGATTGTGGCAGAAATTTTAGTGAAGTAAACAAATCTCAGTATAGTTCTCAGGACATCCTATTGAATGCTAACTAGTCACTCAACCTAGTAGTAGTTCACTGAAAAAAACCAAGTAACGTACTTTTCAAGAAATTAGCCTCATTTGAATATTCATATGCTTTGTGGTTTTTGGATGCTTACTCTATGCGGTTGGATGACTTATCCATCATCCTTTCCTTTAAAGATCACAGTTGTATGGGAAACGTACCCAGCAATATGGGGGAACATCTCACCCTGTGTCTAGCCACTGACCCTTAGCATGCTTTAACGTGGATGCCATCACAGCTGCCATCTTGTAGCGCTCAGTGACTACATCAACTGACTCCCACAGTAACATTTTTTTTTTGTTTGATACTCTAAGGCTTACTACTGACTTTGATTGGTTTTAAATCGATGTCACTTAGATGTTTCTGTAAGTGGGGGAATTTGAATGGCACAGAGGAAGCAGGCTATCATCAAAGAACAAGGTGGAGATCATGACTGAAAACTCCTTAGAAGAAAATGCAACCCAAACGCTGAAGCAACCAGTAGTTAATCTGAAGGAAGCCACAGTAGAGCACTGACTAAAGCTGAATTTATTCACTGTTGCAAGAGGAAATGTCAAGTGAGGGATGCCATTTTTACACTTGTCCAGGTTATAATTGTATACAGAACTTCATTTAAATTTATCAACTGAACTTGGCTTCACTAAATGATTTCCATACTCAGAATTCCTTTCCCCAGCTCTTTTTAGTTTTGATTAGCCCTCTAATTTATTCTCCAAGATTATTAAGGTTGTTTGAAGTTGTGTTCTCACTCTTTGTTTATAGGAGACTCTGATTAATAAAAATCCTCTGGTTGTCATAAATGTCTTATCTTCCTCCCCAAATCTGGTCTTCAATTTTGTTTTTATCAATTACTAAGTGGAACACAAAGGGTTTTTAATATTGATTCCACACAGTACTTCAAAACTCACCAAGTTATATACAAGAGAAATAGTCTATAGAAATACTTATGTCTACAAATTAAACCCTAAAATTCTGAGTACATTAGGGGTTTCTGGAATTAGGCAGAGTATGAGGAAATCAAAGAGAAATAACTAATAGTAAAGACCTATTGAAGAGTGAACTTTTAGGATAGGTGAAAGAGCTCACTCAGCTTTTCATGCTAAAAATGTCATACCTCAGCCCTCCTTCTCGCTCTGTTTCCTTCAACCGATAGTCTTTACCGGCTGCTTTTGCCTGGCTATTCTATTAAGTCCAAGGGAGAAAATAGTAAATACCGTCTGGAAATGCAGAAGAGTCTACTGGGGAACCCAAGATTAAAAGTCTGATAAACATAGGTTCACATACTGGCTCCCTCCTGCAATATGAATGCGACCTTGAGCAATGTATTCATGCAATCTAACCCCTCAATTCGAATACTTGCATAACAGAAATAGGATTTGTGTTTTGTGACAAAGATGTTAATGTCATGTGTGAATCAGTATCTTCCTTGTGTATTTGAAAATAGTGGCATTCGTGATGGCACAGAAAGGTAGGGTTGGCTATGAATACACGTGTGGTTGAGATTGGGTAGTTGTACAGGATACCAAAATCACAGTGCTGAGACAGCAAACTATGGGAATAGTCATTTTTATTTATTCTAGTTGGCATGAAAAATAGCAGAAACAAAACCATGCAGATGATGAACAGAAGCCAGAGAACAAGGGTCTTGGAGTGCCAAACTCCTCAACTTGGAATTTATTTTGTAGGCAGAAGCATATAATTGAAAGTCTGAATGTGCTGGGGTCACCTGAACCACCAACTACCAATGGCAAGGTTCATTGCTATGGATTCTGCTGCTGCAGCAAGCCCAGAGTGAACCCATCTATTATAGATGAGTGGTGTTTAAAAGAGATTTCTGGGACTCTTTAGTGTGACGGAAAATCCAGTTAGTTCAACTCTGATAGGTATTCAAAATGCTAATTCATTTGCTGTTACATTTGGAACATATGGAACCTCCTTTCCCCTTTAAAAATATGTTAATGGCCAAGCACATAAATTAAAGTCACCAAGTTTAAGCATTGGCAAAATATCTAGATCCAATTGCATAATGTCATTTTTCAGTGTATGATCAATTGAATTTCTGTGAAGTTCAGGATTAATTTATAAATTGGCTTTCTTACTCACTTCTGTTATTATCCTAAGGCATTCCCAGCTTGACCCTGTTGTCATCCTCATTCATGAACATGTGGCAGTCCCTTCAACCAGAAGCTACCTACCTGGCCTTCCATGTGGAATGGTTGGAGCACCCAACAGCCAAAGCAAATAGACCTGGTACAAGCAGGCCATGAGCTAGTGGCCAGTGGACAGGGTCAATGCCCACAAGCTGCTCATCTTCCTGTGTGTTGGGTCTAGCAATGGTTGTAGTGTACAGACTCGTATACTCCATTCTGTGACTCAAGTGAGTGGTAACCAGTTGAACAGCTGAAAGAGATCATTGAATTCTACAGAGAGCACTACATAGGCTGTGAAAGGCGTCATGGATGCCTGAATATACTATGAAATGATGTGGTCTGTATGAGTTCCTGATTTTACACTGCTACTGCTTGTCTCCTGAGTTCAAGTACAGGAGGAGCAGATAGTTAAGTGAAGTATTAAAAGCATACTAATTACAGAACCGCTGTAAGCCAACATACACAGAGCTTCTGAACATGCTAATTTGGTTTTCAAGCCACGTCAGTAATAGCAGTGTTAGGTGAATACGAGAATTCACAACCATCCCAAGCCTGGCAGGCAGCTTGAACATTCCCAGTAGCTGATGGAGCCAGGAATGGCCTAAAGGTCCAGTATGATTAAGTCCCTCCATCTTTCTATTCTGTTCCTTCTTAATTACTGCCATCCTTCCTCTGCTTCCTTCTTTATCAACTTATTCTCCTTTGGAGACAGAGCAAGGTGACTACTCTAAAAGACCATGAATCTCTAGAAGTTGCTTGGAGAAAAGAGATCTTGACTAAATTGTCAAACCACTCAGGGTAAAACAGTTTCATCTTGGGATCATCTAGAAGCACCCCGGCTTTCTCGGGTATTGTATGTATCTTTCTTCCTAGAAGGAAGACAATGGCCTGAATTATATTTTGGTGTCCTTTTGACTCCACCTGCTATTGTTCTGCATAATGGCCATCATTAGCAGTGGTGAGCAGCTGTTGTCAAGTAGCAGGCCTCCCCTTAAGACAGAAAAACTGAGATTACCTGAGAATGTAGTTCTCTTCCCAATTATGCAGTTTTTCATTAGCAATGTATCCCTACAAATTATGTAACTAAATTAAGGATAATGAACTCATTTGTGTGTTTGTTATTAATCAGGGCTGAATAAAGGATCCTTTTCTTTTTTTTCTATTCTTGAATATTTGAAACAATAGTCAAGCAGCAATAACGACTGTATGTTTCTCCGCTCCCAGATTGTAAATATTTATAAATCTCTTCTGGAAAAGGTGCACTACTGCAGAGATGTGGTGTAATTAGTAGGCTATTCTGGTTGTTAGGAAACTGAGACACAGACATTTGTGCCATTAATGATTTAATACCCAGACGAGTTGTTGTCGTAATTTATACAACAAGGGGAAATTGCAATCATATTATAGCAGTCAGTCAGCTGGAGCTGTTGCATAAGCCCTTTCAGACTTGTAAACACAACCTCTACTTTAAAAAAAATGGTGTTTCAATGTTTCTTCATTCCATTTTTGTTAGTTTTCAATATTCCGAAATGAGGAGTTAACGCGTTTAGGCCCAATCTCAGTGGTGTCATTTTCATTTGCTGTTAGCTGAAAATTGATCATTTAATATTTGGAAAAATAAATGAGAAAGAATCACCCACAACACATGAAGTATACATGTCTTCTATATGTCTAGCATCGTGTTAGAGATGTTAAAAAGTTGACCGAGCTACTATTGCTGTGAAATAAGTTCATACTTGCCCTTTACCAGTAACTTACCATGACCAGGAATGAAGATGATCAAACACCATGTTATTCATATATATGGAGATTAGAAATAATATAGGTATAAGTAATATACATTATATCTTTATACACTTTTATCATTTTTATCTATCTGTCTCTATCTACCTACTTACCTATCTATGTATCTATGTATCTATCTATCATCTATCTACCATTTACCTACATCCATCTATACATCGATCATTTATCTATTATTGCTTGGTAAAAAACTACACATGCGCTGCAAAGCCTGGGCAAGAAACACAACATATAAGCCGAAGAGAGGTAGAAGGCAGCAGACCCGCTCTATCTTGGTGTCGTCACCTTTGCTTTTGGAATGTTGCAAGGACTCATGGGAGTACATACCATCCCACCGTCACTTTCTGTGCCCCCATGTAAGAGGAAGAAGTTGAGCTGTAGGAGCAAAGATCTCCAAGACTTGCTCAAGCTCAGGTAGTTCAAATTCCTAGAATCCTGGCACAGTGCACTTACCAGTGGTGATGAGGCCTTCTCTGAAGCGATGACAGTGCCGTGTGCTGAGTAACGGCATGGAATTGATTTCATGGGGTCCTATACTAAGATGGTAGTGGTATGAATGAATGGGAAGGAAATGGTTACAACCAACAACCCAAGTTCCTGATATTGGCGTAGATTCAAAACTCTCATGCCTAAACAGATGAATCTTCCAGAGATAAAATTGTATTATTCTGGTTTAAGTTTCTTATTTATACCAGTATTATATTTTGTGGCCTTAAAATGGCAGGCATTAGAAGAACAATGGGAAAATTTAGCAAACTATTTGGAGATTTGAATTAACTGAATTTTAACTGGTGGGAAAATGGCCATATGAAATCAAGCTGTTTTTGACATATAACTAATCCTAATTAAAGCTTATCAGGGAGCATGTTTGAAATTAGAATGAAACACTTGAAGATTCTTGTCATTCCTTGTAAGTCTTCTGGTCACCTTTCCCAAGTGCATCTCAGGCCTGTTAATTTTCCTGTGTAAACTAGTTTTGGGGTTTTGTTTTCTTTGTTCTATAGTTGTCCTGAAGGGTAAGGGGCATAGCTGGCCTCATGTGTGGCCCAGTTTGGCATGGGGCACTGTGGATGCTGAATATACTCACCATACTGCTTGTATTTGGTATGTCCCGAAATCTGTCCAAAGTTTGAAACTTCTGATTTAGTTCCTGAAACAATTCCATGTGCCTCTTCCTTGTGTGCATGACCTTCTGCAAGAGAGAACAGGGTGGCTCTCATTCCTAATTGGACTCAGATGCTGTTAAAAAGCTGGTTAATATTAAGTGAAGCTAAGCCAGGGAGGAGCCAGTAGTTGCCAAAGACACCACATATGCAAATGACATGTCCCAAATCACTTTTCCTGACCCTATTCTTTCTGAAAAAGAAGAATCTTCCTCTCACAAAAATTCCAAAATAAATAAATAAATAAATAGAAAAGGATCTTCTTTTTCTCATGGGTGCCTTAAAACACAGCTATTATTCTTTTGTAAGATTTTCAGCCATTAAAAGTTAAGTCTGTTCTGCAAAAATTGTTGCAGTAATTTAAAAATGTTAAAAAATGTGGACTTCATAAAGCATGTGACTCCTTGATGTTTGTCATGGGAAATATTGGTTCTTTATGTCTTACTGCTATAAACAGCACAGGCGTAACTCGCTGTACTAAAGCGGGAGCACAATCCCAGGCCCTGCCATTAATGTTGAGTCACAGCTCTCAAGTGCCTGAAAGATGTGTGGGATCTAAGACTTTGAACTCTCCTTGTGAATATCGGCTGAGCTTTGCAGAAGGGAAATCTGGCCCACAGGTTTCATATACTTGTTTACCAGACAGAGCAGAATCTTAGCAGTCACGGTTCAGAGCACACAGTGTGTGGCCGGTGAGATATTAAAAGCATAGGTACAAGTATACTAATTTCCTTCTTCCCTGGTTACATGTATTTTTCTCTAAGCTTCATTGAAACCCAACAATGGGCTTGTAAGAAAAACTGATCTTGGGGCATTTGGGGCATTTGAGTATTTCCCTATTATAAAGCTTTTTAAAGGGCACTAGTAGAAAAGCCAGAGGTTAAATTCTCTATATTTACAAGTGCTGTTCTGTGGTGATGCTGATTTTCCTTCTCCAGGACTCTGCCATCATGTTTAAGGGTTCACAGTATTTTCAAGCCTACACATCTGAACACCATTTGCTTATGTGGTTGGAATGAGGCTATTAGATCTATGCCTGGGCTCTGACTTTAACTTCTGTCCCACTGTCTTAGTTAGCAACCATTTTCAGATGTAAGGATTTGTTGAGAAAAATAACTATATCTTTTGGGGAAAGACTGGCAACACTTAGTTTTCTTCTAAAAGACGCTTATGGAGAGGACAAACAGGGAGAGGAACAAATGGAAAGTTGAACTGAATCTTTTGACATATTAGAAAAGCCCACCCCCTCCTCTGTAGACTTTAGTTTGCTAACCTCATGGGTAGCATTTAGGTAATTCACTGTTATGCTAATGTCTTTAGCGTTTTCACAGCCCTACATTCCTGTGAGAGAATCCTGCCATTTTAAGTCTTGCAGTAACCAATTTCCATCTTTCTGCTGGGGCTCTAGGACTTGGCTGTTGAAGAATCAGGTGGCTGAGGATGAGAACACGGCAGCATGACTCATGATGGCACATGAAACATAGCAAGCAATTACAGCGCCATTAACTTCCCATCAGTCTCAAAGTGAGTACACGAAACAGGTTTGCGGGATTTAGAGAGAAGCACCAGGCAAACATGACTTGACTAGTGATGGCTGATGGAGATTTATGAGAGTGAGGATTTGCATAAGCAACTCAGTGGAGGGATTTTTGAGGACCATGTAGCTGGCGAAGTAATTCAGTACATCCTGTGCCTGGGAGACAAATAGTTCTATGAAGCACCAGGTCCTAAGACACTTGTTTAATTACAGCCCTGTGACACACAGATTGCTTTTAAAAAACACATTCTCATAGTAATGAACATTACTACACAGTCATTTCCTTTTGTGTAGGAGTGATGTCACACCACCACCATTTCACTAGACACATCATTGAATCATTTAATGCATTCTTGTGAACACCTCACATTGGGTTAAATGCTAGAGTAACAATGGTGAAAAAAAATAAGGTTGAATTACTGCCTCCTGTTCAATGTCTAATGGAAAACACCAAAATTAATTGCACTGTAATTCAGATAAGTGGAAATTTATAGTTGTGATGAAATACACGAGGACGCTAAATAAGCAAAAACTATGAAACTTACAAATAAGACAATCTCCAAATATTACAAGTTCATATTTGAGTTAAAAATGATTAATTATGGTTCTGCTTATCTGTATTCTCTCTCTTTCTCTCTTAATTCTGATTCCTAGCTCAATTTCAATGGTCCTCTTGAATATCTTTTTCTCAGTGAGACCATCCCTGTTCAAAGACAAGCAATACATTCTCCTGAAGCTGCCCGATACCAAAGGCACAATACTTTTGCTACAGGCATTCAATGGTTGTTTTTCAGGAAGCTTCATTTATCCTTTACCTTGTGAGCTGATTTTGACTATGTTTAGAGTGAGTTCTCTGGTCCCATGTTGCTAGGAATGCCAATCAAATTTGCTACTTTTCCCTGGCTGAGAGCTAAATTAGTCCATGTCTTTCCAACAGAAATCTTTTTGTTTGTGTCTGTGTCTTATTTAAAGTCTTGTCATTATCCTTGCAACCTAATACCTTTGTTATATAAAGAATGTTTAAAATGCAAAGTCCATGTCAAACATCTCATTGGGAAACTTGATACCTTAACAAATAAGAGATTTTATGGATAGTCTGTTTGAATGAGTAGTATTAGATTCTGAATTTGATGGATTTTATTTTTAAAAAATTAAATTGGTTGGACATACTAAAAATACACAATGGAAAATATAAAATTAAGGTGACTGCCAATGTTATATAAGCAGAGATCATTTTGAAATATTTCGCATAGCTCCATGAAAGGTATTCCAATAATAAAGCTAAAATACCTTGCAATAAATATGGAGGCAAATGATAATATAGAGTCCTTCCTACTTGCAAACATAGTTGCAAATATATTCTCTTGCCAGATAATAATTTTGAATTGAAATGGCAACTGTGACACTGCCAGAAACCATCATAGCAATAACGGCCTGCATTCCGGAAGTAATGTCAATTACATCTGCAGGAAACAGCTCCCATCACTGACACAGACTCAAGTTCATCTTCCTACCTTCATTGAGAATGAGAGTATTCCTCAATAAGAATTCTAGCTTTACAGGTAAATGTTGGACACTTAGCTATACTTTGAGGTTTTACAAAATATTAAAAGTTTCTTTCCCTTACCTGCTTCCAAAGCTTTCCATTTACAGCCTTTATACTTTTGGTGATCTTATATACCTGGGTAGACTTTTTCATGCTTCTAAATTTTATTGGTCTACTTTGATGTGTTTTCCCAGATCTTGACTAACCTGAGATTTTTTCACTTCTTTCTTTTGTGACTTAAATACCCTGTTTTCCAAAGAAATCAACTTCTATGAAAAACTCAATTTATACCTCAGTTTTCTAAAATTTTATAGTGATGCTACAAATATAACATGCATTTTCTATGTAGAAACACAAAGATATAGTCTAGCAATATCCAGAATCGTGTTACTCTCATCATATTTCACTGCAAATACTGCAAGAGTATTTTTCAATAAAAAATCAGTGCATAATAATATTCCTTTCCAATCAGATTAACACTGTTTTGAAAGATTCATGAACCTGTGTCTCAAGATGATGGTTAGGCTGCTCACATGTACATGTTTTCCCAAACAGCTTAGTTCTTTAGCTTGTCTTCATTTTTCATTTAAACATTTACAAACAGCAGCAACAACAAGACCTCTTTTAGTGTCAGAAACTCTTTCAATTTATACTTTTATAATTAAAAAATGCATCTGTTGGACTCCATCAGTCATTGATATTACATAAATAGTGATATGTTATAAAGCACATCCATTTATAATTTTGGACATTTTTTAAAAGTAACCTGATGTCTTTAACACATACTATAATCCTAAAAACTCTTGAAGACCCTTTACATTTTTGGAGTATGCCAAATCTGATAGCTCTGGACCTGCAGAAATGTCATCAATTTCAAGTTTCATGGCCTGAAGCAGGAACTCCAGTCTCCCTGCTGACAGTTTCAGCAGTGAGGCCTACGCTGTAGAGCTATCGTGAAGATTTTACAAAGGATGCAGAACACTTAACACTGAACCACACAGACAAAAGTCACTTAAAGAGGAGGCAGCACATCAGGGAAATGCAAATCTAAACGATTCTAAGACACCATCTCACACCTATCAGAATGGCTAAAATCAAAAGATACTGAGGACAGTTTTATGCTGAAGAGGATGGGGAGAAAGGGGAACATTCCTCTACTACTGGTGGGAGTACACACTTGTACAGCCACTTTGGAAATCAGCATGGTGTTTTCTCAAAAACAAGTTGGGAACCAATCTACCTCAAGACCCAGCAATACCACTATTGAGCATATATCCAAAAAATGCACATTTATACCACAAGGACATTTGTTGTACTATGTTCATACCGGCATTATTTGTAATAGCTAGAACCTGGAAACAACATAGATGCCCATCAGCAGAAGAATGAATAAAGAAAATGTGGTACATTTACAGAATGAAGTACAACTCAGTGGTTAAAAACAAACAAAGAAAGAAAGAAAGAACGAACAAATAGTGACATCTTGAAATTTAAAGGCAACTGGATGGAACTACAAAAGTCCATCCTGAGTGAGGTAATCCGGACCCAGAAAGACAAACATGGTATGTAGTCACTCATAGGTATGAATGGGGACCTTAAGAGGGACACACATAGAGGGCCCCAGGAAGGGAAAGCAGTTAAGATGTCCTGCATAAACTGGGAAGGGGGTTAGAAGGCAGGGGGTGGGGGATGGGAACATGAGAGATGAACAAGACCTAGTTGCAGGAAGGAAGGAGGGGGAGAGCTATGAAAGAGATGCTTCAATAGAGGGAGCCATTATGGGGATTGGGAGAAGCCTGGTGCTAGAGAAATTCTCAAGGATGACCCCAGCTAAGACTTCTAGCAATAGTGGAGAGGGTGTCTGAACAGGCCTTCCCCTTTAATCAGCTTAGTGACTGCCCTAGTTGTCATCATGGAACCTACATCCAGTAACTGATGGAAGCAGACACAGTGACCCACAGCCAAGCACTGGGCTGAGCTCCTGGAGTTCAGCTGAAGAGAGGGAGGAGGGATCATATGAGCAAATCACAGAGGCAGCTGACCTGAGCTAGTGGGAGCTCATGGACTCTGGACTGACAGCTGGGGAACCTGCATGGGACTGAACTAGACCCTCTCAATGTGGGTGACAGTTATGTGGCTTGATCTGTTTGGGGGAGGGGCTGGCAATGGCACCATGACCTATCCCAGGTGCGTGAACTGGCTTTTTTTGGAGCCCATTCCCTATGGTGGGATACCTTGCTCAGCCTTGATACGGTGGGGGGGGGTCGGGGGGGGGGCTTGGTACTGCCTGAACTTGATATGCCAGACTTTGTGGACTCCCCAAGGAAGTCCTTACCCTCTCTGAGGAGTGGGTGGTGGTGGGAAGGGGGCAGGTGAGGGGCGGGAGAAGGGGAGAGAGGGGGAACTGGGGTTGGCATGGAAAATGAAAATTAATTTTTTTAATAAAAAAAGAGGATGTAGCTATTATTATTTTCCTAATGCCTCACAGTGACCCTGGGGGGCAGCAGCGGCTCCCTCCCCTTCACTGACTAGGTGGCTGAAGCTCCAGGAGGCAGTTTGCTCTTGGAAGAGGTAAGTGATCTGAGGCCCCAGGTCAGCTCAGCATGTTGCTATCTTAGATGTATCTCAGAGATCCAGAAAGCATTCCAACAGAGACTGCTTTCAGGGTTTTAAACTATGCTCCATTCAGACAGGAGACAGGAGAACTGGGAGGAGCTATGCATCCTTTGTAGCATGCCCCTAACACTCTAGAATCTGAAACTGCAATGATATTTACAATGCTGGCACTCATGCCCCCGCCCCCACCCTGGTCAGGACACCTCATAGGCAGTGATCTCTTCCTCTGTGCATCCTTAACACCTCATGCACTGACTGGTACTTAGTAGTGTCTTAGTGAATGCTAAGGGAATAAATGAAAACGAGTAGGATACCACAGGCATGTAAGCAAGGCTTATATTTATTTTAAAATTTCATATTATTTTATTTTAATATCGTGTGCACATTCGTGAGGTCATGCACATACGAATACAGGTGGGTGCTGAGGCCATCGGCTTTGAGTGTCCCCTGCAAGTGGAGCTACAGGTGGCTGGGAGCCATGGATGCTGAGTCATCTCTTCAGCCCCAAGGAGCATTTGTGCTAATGGCTCTATGCCATCTTTCATTCTCCTCCTGCTATGCACCCCCACCCCCTCCACACGCGGTTTTGAGGAACTCACAGTAGATTTGCAACAAACTGGTGATCTTCACTTTCAAATTTAGAAGTGTGAATCACAGAGTTGTGTTTGAACTGTAGAGAAAAACTCTGAATTATAAAGAGAAGATGTACTCTTGTGGGTATGGATTCTTTAAACCGATGGGAATTGTTAGGGGATGTCAGAAATTCTCTTCATTCAAATCAGAGCACAGGGCCTGGAGAACCTGGGCTCACATGAATTAGAAACAGGTTTAGTGAACTACGGTTTCCAGCCTTAGAATTTTATGTACCTAGAATGCCATTGTTCATATCCACTTGGACAAATATCAGTTTCCACTATTGATATTTTTGTTCATTAGTGTTCCATACGTTCATTTTCTTTTTAGAGTGGCCTTTTGAAAAATCATCTTTAGAGAATGTCAATACTCATATTGATTTGAAAAAAAAGATGTGTGTTGAAAGGGTTAGGTCTAATTCATAAAGGGAGTGTTGATTTATGGGCCAGTACAAGGTCAGAGTGTCAATACATCCACAAGACGGAGTATGCATCCCCAGGGATTATGCCCATATCTGGGTCCAAATGTTATGATTTGAATAAATATGTACTTTGGTTTTCAAATAAACTGTACAAAGGGTGTAAAAAAACCAAACAAGTTATACATTTTTGTCAATGACAGTAGAGAGTATGTTTGGCTAAAAATGCATGATTTTGAAGCAGTTTAAATTTAATGATATAGAAGAGAGTGATACAGTCTAGGATTAAATTGCTCAAATTGCTTGCCCTCCAAACCTGTCCTATAAATAAATCCTGATTGCTTAATGGATTGTACCTACTGCAGGGGGTCGGGGACAAAACAGGAAGGAACCTGTTTTGAACACGAAATTTCTTTGAAATAGTATGCCTTATATTTGGAATTTAACATAAACCACATGTTATAGCTTAGCCTTGTTTTCTAGTGATATCAAATTATTCTAAATGCCTTTCTCTTACTTAACCATGTGTCCCTAGTTCTTCCAGTAAAAGTCAAGACCTGTGAAGAATGGCTCCATTATCCAGCATCTGTGTCTGCCCTCACTCAAAGCTCACGACAATGGATGAAATTCAGTGAGAAGCAAGGATTTGATGGCTTTATGGGGTTTCTCTGACCCTTCAGAGAAACATCCTGAGCTATTTTTAAAGTATACATGATTCCAGTGGAAGAAATGGAACAAGGTTTGGAAGAGACAATTAAACAAAATCTGTATGTGTCTGTCTATATTCATATATATTTTAACATGGAACAGATACTATTAAGAGTTACAGCTTCATAGTGGTTATTTGTAATCGTGTTTCCAGGAATTCCTTGGGTTTTGTCTCCACCAATATAAACAATTTTAGCTGCTTGATTCTTAGAATCACATTAGGCACCTTCATGCCAACATCACACTGGAACTCATCCTAACCAGATGTCCATTCTCTTCCTTGGTTCTGTTCCCCATGCATACAAAAATGCAAGCCCATAACATGGTCTTTTTTTTTTTTTGTCCTGCCTTTCCGCCCCACATTCAAGTACAAACAAGACGTCACAGATTCACCTCGCATGGTCACTTCATCCCTTCCTCCCTAGGTTAGCCCCTTCAACTGATACTCCAACTTCTTGCTTTACCCTACCAATCTGTCCTGAATATTACTAATGTAGTCACCTTTAAATTAATTTGTCAGATGGTAACAAATTACTCCTCACCAGTAAACAAATGAAAAGGCTAAGCAAAGTCAAGTCAAACAATTTTCAATCAAAATCTGTGTTTGCCTTCCTATACCATGTGTCTCCCTGTAACAACTCTATTTCCCCTGTTATGGTCCTCTATTTAGTTTCATAGTCTATTTAAATGCATAGAAACATTAAAAGTTACAATGTACATGTAGGAGACAACATGTGATTTTTAAAAAATTTTCTGAGTCTGAGTCATAATGCTTTCCAGATCCATTCATTTTATTCCAAATTTCATTCTTCCTTATGGATTAATAAAATTCCATTGTGTCTATGTACCACATTTCCATTACCTGTTCTTGTGTTGATGGACATGGAGGCTGCTTCCATTTCCTTGCTAATATGAACAATGTGACAGTAAACACAGGCCATAGAGGGCTTTGGACGCTTAGTGCGGTATAGCTGTGCCGTGCTGTAGCTCTGTTTTAAAACTTTTCAGAAGTCCTCATGGTTTAAGGAAAATTAATCAACAAAACATTAAAATTATATGTGAGCCTTGGATAGTGTGCAAAGGCGAAAGTTTGTTAGGACGATGCCTCCCGGAGTCCACAAGGCAAGCCTGGTAAGGGTAAAATGTCTAAGGTGATCATTGTATGGTAAAGTCCACTCAGGGAGAGGACTAGCAGGGACCTTGACATAAGGTCAATTAGTCCAGTCTGAATTTAAAAGACAGGACAGGGAAGTAGTCTGCTCCTCATCTACAACCCAAAATTATACATATATGTGTTAGCAGCATGACGATTTTAAAACAATGTGTGTTTTTGGACGCAGACCCTGTCATATCCCTGTAATTGTACATGTGCTGAAAAGGGAGTAACACTGATTTGTCAATAAGGTAAAAGTAATGTTTTGAGTGTCACCGCCCCCCAAGCTTCACCTCCTACAGTTAAAGAGGTAAGGAAATCACCCAGTTCTATGGTGCAACTTTCCTCCACTCTATCTTTGTTAACACTATGGTTTTCTGTGTGGGACACAAGGCGTAGCATCTGTTTAGGGAAGCTGCTAGCTGTTGCCATAGAGAATAGATGGAAAAAAAAGAACAATTTACTTTTAACATTCTCAGTGACACAGTGTGATTTATTTTGTTCTTACCATGTAACTGGCTGGCCTGAAAATTGCTATGTGGTTCAGGCTGGCCTTGAACTCACAAAGATCCAACTCTTGGGTGTTAGGATTTCTTCTCAATGTTTGGTTTTGCTATTACATTACTTGTTGGTTGTAGTGAGGCTTAATTTTAGTTCTAGATGTTTTCTGTGTTTTGTCACTGAGGTTTAATGAGTTAATTCATGTTTGTTCTTTTGTGATAACATAACAGATTATTGCTTCCAGGACAACACACACACACACACACACACACACACACACACACACACACACGCACACACACCTGCTTTATGCAGTCACAAGAAAGGTAATGCTGTATGTAACACATACAAACAGAAACAGTTGATTCTTTATTCTTTTGATACCTAAAGGATTAACACAGTATTTGTTTATTATCAGACACAAAAGACTCAAATATGAAGATTTCTAAATTTTTTTTTGGATTTGGTACTTTTGGTTAAAAATTTAGGTTTCAGTGAAATACAGATTTCATGCTAGGTGACTACTATGGAGCTGCCTAGATATTTGTGATTTAAGCATTGAAGCTGGATTCTTTTTCATTATTCTGTGGCATACACACCGAATTACTACTAAACAAAATCATTTTCCTTGGACAGTATTTCAGCATGAAACCATCCTTCACCATTGTGACAGATAAAATCGCCAAGTCGCACATTGATTATTCCTTGTACAGGGTAGAACCACAACATTCACTTACACAAATGAAGAGACCGAATCAGAAGCTTCCATACTCCAGGAGGCCTTATCAGTGGAGAGTACTGAGTTCTATGCGTGCATCACACGGCTACAAATATGTTGGAGAAATTTATGATAGAGTATACCCAATTATGTCAGCAGGCTATGAATCACATCCAGTTATCAATATGCACAAGTGCATTTCTGTGATACTTAAACATCATTAATTTTGTGCTGAGCATAAGCTGCTTAGACAGTATCATTTTAGTGACTTCCAGCACCAGTATCAATGCAAACTGAAAAACAAAAATCCTCATCTTGTTTATATCTGTGAAAAGACATCTACAGGCATAGATGGAATCAACGCTAGTATTGGAAAAACTGAGTCTGAACATACCACAGAGAACGTTAGGACAGAAACCACAGCACAATATTGGCCAGTCTCAGACGGAGCCTTGCTAACTAGCCAAAGCATCCCCTTGGGATTTCTACAGATGGTCACCAAAGTGAAACTGGACCAAAATGGTTTAGATTAAAAAAGAAAAGAAAACTCAGGAAATTGATATTCCTACCTCCCCATGAACTGGATTGACCGGCTTACTTCCCACTATGTTATTATCTACTTCTAACTATTATAAAATAGATCTTTACTTGTCTAGAAAATATCAGCGGAGCATATTCTTAGAGGAGTAATTAGAACTCTAGACCATTTACTTCCAGCCATGTATAGAGAAAGGATCCTCATTTTAGAACCTTGGCTTGCTTAAATAATGATTACACAATAGCAGGGCTCTATACACAGAGCTACATACAGCACGGCATTTGAGTAGTTCTAAGTCCATCATGAGTTAAATAATCCAAATTGTAAAGTAATTCATAGGGACTTACCTCAAAGTCAAGGTCGGAATACCGTGATTTTCTTCTCTGTCGGTTTTTAGAAGAAGGGGAAAAACAACAAAGTTATGTTTAGTCAGTGAAACCAATGGAAGTCATTACATTCTGTGAAAATAATCCCACTTGCTCTTGGTGTTACACCATTTCACTAAGATTATTTTTCTGATTTCAAAGTTTTCCATTGGCGTGTTTTCATTTTCACCCCAAACTTCCTTTAAAATGGAAGGCTAGCAAAACACAGACATTTTCCATCTTGGGTTCTAACATCACTTGTCAGTCAGGAAAGCTGTTTCTTAAGAAACAGCCATCTGCATTCAGTCTTGAAAGAGACTTTATTTTAGCAGAAACCACTTTGCAGGCATGGAGGATTCAAAGTTGTATCAGAAAAATAATCTAGGTGCTTTGACACCTCCCACTAACAGATATCCAGGTTATTTATAAAACAGGCTCTTGTTATGTAGCTCAGGCTGTTCTAGGAACTTAAGAGTTTTGTTGCCTCAGCTTCCAGAGTGCTGGGAGCACACTTCATGTCAAGGAAATGCTGGCTGCCTGTCTGCTTAAGTTCTGAAGTTTCTATGTCAATCTTGTACAAATTTCTCAGCATTAGACCATCGCTGCCCAAGTCCTTCTTGCTACTAGTTCTTAGGAGCTACATTTTTTAAAAATCCCTATTTTGTCAAACCACAGATATTCCACACTCCAACACAGTGTCTCGCAGTGTTTCTCTCTGACTCTAAATCTGTTAAACAACATCCAAATCTAGTTATAGATACACAGGCTTTGATGAAATAAAGTAATTAGGCAGAGGGCTTGATAAAATCAGGAAATATGATTAAGACAAAATGAATGCAAGCTCATGGGAAGAGTGGCTTTCATGGTATTAATATGGGGTAGCATTTGTAGCATCTGCTCCAGGAAGCCACCGATCCTTAAAACGGACCAGTCGTAGAGGAAGGCCTGTAAATGTATAAAAATATCTCGGCATTTTTTAAAGAACAAAGCAAATTTCTGCCATGCTTTTCCTTTAAGCAGACTCACCCTTCCTTAGGCCCCCCATAGAGGGGGTGGGGAAGAAAGATAAGGAAAACATGCAAACCTTGTGGACAGATTCTGTTTTGTTTTTTCCCTAATCCCGGCTCAACACCCACAGGCTTAAAGTCACTAGCTTCTCAGGGTCCAGTCACATTGCAGATTTATGGCAGACAGAGTCGCTTTTACGACTGTTGCTCACCAGCAAAGACGAAAAAGCACTCATGAAACGCGATTTCCTGCAGCTAGAGCTAAAATTGTCACTATGAAACCAGAAGCTCCTGTGCAGCCTATCCTGGAACATGTGTCAGCCGACAGAAGGACTAAAGAAGAACCTGGGACAGTGCTGACGTAATTGTGGCGAATCTGCTGAGCACAGGGAATCCACATTTGAAGGAATACCGAGGAGAGAGCAGAAAGCAGGGGAACGCCTTATTGACATGGAAACTCAGACATGATGTTCTCTCATTTCCTCCTTGCCTCTGACAGCATGCTACCCTCACGCTGGTGACATCCTTGGAAGAGGAAGGAGTGTGAGAACACTTCCTAAACGAATCTGGCTCTGCACTGCTCTTTGCGACTCTCTGCTAGACTGAAAGTCAGGGCTCACATTCTTCTCTCCTGTGAACTCTTCCTCTTCTTGGCAGTGTGATTCAGTAAGGCTTTGTGTGTGTGTGTGTGTGTGTGTGTGTGTGTGTGTGTGTGTGTGTGCAAGCAATACTCTTTATAATACAGTAAAATCTAAGCATGAAGACATTTACTTAGAAGCAATCATTATAAAACATTAGTCATGAACTTCACATTCCTTCTGAAAATGAAACAGTGGAATCTTACAGAAGAGGTTCAGTCAGCTAGAAGGAGAGGGCCTTCTGCTACACGCACTGAGGGGCTCTCTGTTGCCAAAGGTGAAAATGGCCATATGTTACTGCATTTGTTTTGGATCACAAGGCAGCGCTGCCTAGGAACCCGAGATTTCGATGCACACATGCTGCAAAAGGTTCCATGTTGTAGGAGCTAGAGGAAAAGATGGGAACCCGAAGAGCCCCAGCAACAGATTCCAGCTCAGAACACCAATGCACCTATGTCAATGTGCAGCATGGAAAAGAAAAATAGATGTTCCCACAAACAGTGCTCTCTCTCCCCTTTCTCTCCTATTTAATTTCATTAAAATTAAATGCAAACAAAGGGCATAGCAGGTCTGGCAGTCTGCAAGATTAGATGAAGGGATGAGCAAATGAGTCACACAGATTTTAATCAAAACCTGGTGGTGGGGGTGTGTGGTGGGGATGGTTACAAAATAAATTAGGGGGGTTTCAAGACCAGCTAGTACTGGAAATGTGTCAGGTATTTCAAATCCAAAGGAAATAAAGGTATGTATGGCTATTCACTTCCCCACAATACTGAGTGTTTCATCCTTGTGCATCTTACAAAGTGACTTCACATTTGACAATGCTAACTGCTCTGTGGAATGGTTGCGAAAATAGTGTTGTTTTGTGAATCAATATAACCAAGAGCCAGTAGTTTGACCAACTCACCCGGGACTATGGTGAAAACTCAGGTCTAACTCTTAGTCCAGCATTTTTCCATGTGAGGTCTCACTAGCTCAGACCCGCAAAATAGTACTTGACAAGCAAGATGCCTGGGATATTTTATGTACTGTTTGGGAACTGAGCAAGAGTCCTACTAGATGACCCCAGTAGACTCAAACCATAGCAGTGGGATGGAGATGCTTTGGAAGCAAAAAGCAAGGTCAAATGGATTAACTTTTCCAGGCCAATCATATTTTGAAGGAAAAAAGTCAACATGATGATGCTTATTTCACAGAAAATCTGTGTTGGGTAAAAACAAACCAAAATAAAAAATGTAATATCTTCCTAATAGACCAATTATGAGCAATGCTACAATAACACACAGATGCAACACTTGCTACAGAAAAGTTCAGTTTGTCCTATGCGTCAGACCCTGACACATTGATAGCACCAGGGGGAAAATCAGAAAAATCCCAACCCATTTTGCTTGTGTGAGTTTCTACCCTATGTGCATACACATGCAATGTTTGGAAAGTCTTTTGAGACTGAAGTTTGTTGAGACTGTGACTCACTTCCATGTTTACTAAAATGTTCTTCTGTGTCTTGTAGAATGCCATGGAAGTGGTTGGAAATACTGACTGTGTTTGTTTTATTTTGCATGTATGTTCACATGTGTTTACCCAGTGTTGCGGTTATAAACCTGTGACACTGTGCCGGGAATTTTTTTCAGGTGGGCTCGAGGGGGCTGACATGAAGTCGTCATGTTCACAATGCAAGCTTGTCCCTGACTGACCCATGCCCTCATCTCTGACCACATATCTAAACAAAAAAAGATCAACTAAGTGTCCAAATCACATGACTTTTCTTTACAAATAATTGAATAATTTAAACAAACATTACAGGTAAGGTTAAAATGAGCCGCCGGGCAGTGGTGGTGCACGCCTTTAATCCCAGCACTCAGGAAGCAGAGGCAGGTGGATTTCTGTGAGTTGAGGCCAGCCTGGTCTACAAGAGCTAGTTCCAGAACAGGCTCCAATCTTGAAAAACAAAAGAAAACAAAACAAAATTAAAATGAGCCAATGTGGTGTAAATATCTCTGCCTATGTAGCCTTCATTTCCAAGTAACTTGAAACCCATCCTTCTTTGCGATGCAGTTTCATTTCTGCAATCCGCTGCTTAGAATTCATCCCAACTGCATTATGCTCTTAACACTCCATTAAAATTCTTGTCAAAGGCCTCTAATGAGCTCCATTTGGACAAACAGCAAGGTCAATTTTCCACCCTCATCTCACTGGACTCTTAGAAGCTGTAGAAAGTTAATCACTTGCTCATTAAAGCTCTCGTCAGCACTCGGCTTTTTCGCCCCCCTTTTTTTCTTTAGCTTGCTGTGGCTCTTTTGAAGCCTCCTGTGCTAGCTGTTTCCTATGCCTGTTCTTTCTAAATGTGGAGCTCCTGGGATCAGTTCAGTCCTACGAGCTCTCCTGGATTACATGGCTTATCACTTAGGTTTTAATTCAATGTGTGAATGTCCTTTTGCTCATGGTCTTTCTCATCACAGCCAATACTTACAACTACTCAAGCACGACAAAGGTTTAGAACTGTCCCTCCTTTACACATATCCCTCATCTTCCATATTAAATCCACTCATAGGTTGCCTATTTGATCTCTGAAGGGTATCTCTGTCTGTCCCCTCCTTGTCACCTATGTGATCACCTCTTTAGTCCTCTCTTAATTAGTTGCATAGCCTTGACATTTAGCATAGGATATGTCACAACAGTTTGCAGTTGCAAAATTATTGGTGAATGATCGAAGGAGTATAATATGACAGCCGCAGAACTAAGACCAATGTGACTTATGTTTTATTGTTCTGTTTTAAAGGATACTCTGGGAGAATTTGGATAACCAAGTGACCTAAATAGACAAAGAAAACCACTCAAATTAGACTGATAGGCAGCTGAAAGAATCAAAACAATTTATTAGGAAGGCATATCTTTTGCTGATAGAAGGAAGAAATTATTTAAGATGATTTAAAAGTTGAGAAAATGTGTCATGGCATCAGGCTAAGAGAGCCACTTAGTGCATATATGCCTAGAGAGGCCTCCATATGCAACTCTTGTAAAATGATGAACAATTTCTCAGAGGAACTATGTCATTATTTGTGTCACTGAAAATTAAACTGGACAAGACACTAGACAATTCACAGCAAGTAATGAATTCCATTGACTAATGAATGGCAATATGCATGCTATTAAAAGTTTCTATTACAGGGTGAGCAATGGACTCCCCTCACAGGAAGAAAGCTTTGATAACAAATCCATTAAAAATAGCTGTGGCAATGAAGTCTGGGAATAATTAATTTTCTGAAATGGCTTTTATTCAAGCTAATTTTGTTTGTATGCCTGCGTGAAAGATAAGATTCTATAATCCAGGAGCAAAAACAGAACAAAAATAATGGGGAAATTTTCCTTTTACCAGATTAACATGAGAAGAAAATACAGAAAACTGAACTATGGTTTCTGCACATGGCCAGCTTTATACGGTTTCTGTTTGAGACAGTACCTCATGGTTCCCAAGTGAGGCCATATAACATTCTGTCTCAATTCCTGAGCATTCACTTAGTAGTGCTCCTTTACAGACATTCAGAGTGTGACACTGTTGACATTGGCATAACACACCCTTATATTTGAAAAGCTCCTTACAATCTTCAAAAGGTTTTCATGTAATTTGAACCTCACACCAGCCACGAGGTGGTGTGACAGTCACTATGAAGTGACATTATCACTAAAATATTTTACTTTTGATAACCATATGCTAAGTGTTCTGTATTCTATATCCTGGGGGAAAGCCATTCTATCTGTTTACAAATGCAGTGAGTCTCATCTGAGATCCTATCCAGGTAGATAGATATCTTTATATATAGAAGCAGTCAGAGAAACTAGAGGAGCAGAACTTTCTATATGTGATAACATAATGCTGTAATGTACTATATGAATTTTTCCATTATGCAAATGCTTTGTCGATAAGTGGCACTAAAGCTAGACTTGACAGGAAAGCAACAGAAATCACTTTTACATTTACATTAGAACATCATCCTTAAGAACTCAGATGAAGGAGGCTGAGAAGCCACAATGGGAACCACGAGATGACCAATGGATTAACAGAAGTCAACAGACCCCTAAGATGGATGGGCATAGGCAGATGACAATGGGACTTTATCCCAGGAGTGGGGCACCTGGTAGAAAAGGCAGGAAGTGAATGGGAGCTGTGGCGCAAACTCAGTGTCAAAGGCAGGAACAGAGTGGAACTCTCCTCCATTTTCATTTCCCCCTCAAACCCAGACTCTGGCCAGTGCTTGGTGCTGGCTGAATCGAGCAAGAAATCAGTGATGCACGAGTCATGCTAACCCTGAGCAGTCAGGGAAAAGGGGAGAGACTGGGTCATGACCAAACAGATGTAGATCAAGCTGTTCAACAAGTTATCAGTGTTTCAGATTCAGAGCAAATCCAGGCCAACTTTAACTGACAAGAACACATACATAAAACTTCATAAGCCAATGGGAAGCACTATAACCCAGAAGGTGTGCTGACCTTCCTTTTAAAAAATATAATGTTTTAGTTAATTCTTTGAGAAATTCATAAAATGTATTTGTATCATGTTTGCTCTGCACTTCTCTCCTTAACTCCTCCCAGGTACTCACTCTTCAATCCCTCCCAACTTCCTATCTTTTCTCCTTGAAAAGTCCACCGAATCCAATTTGTGCTACCCATATACTCACGGGTGTAGGACTATCCACTGGAGCACGGTCAACTTATGAGGGAACACATCTTTAAAGAAAACGGACCCTCCGAGCTCCCCTAGAAGTCATGGCCTGTTCGTAGCTCCTCACCTAGAGCTTGGGCTTATGAGGCCCTCCATGCTAAAATGTTGACTGGCTTTATCTTGTGTAGGTCTTATGTGGTCAGTCACAGGTGCTGTGGAATCGTGACTGTAGCAGTTCTGTCGTCCAGAACTGACTTGTCTTCTTATAACTAATAACACACTTATAGTTTTTAGACAGCAAATCAAAAGGACTACCTTCTGAAATTTAAACTAGTGCCTAAGATCATGACTTATCCTTGTCATCATTTATCTTCCTTTGTCCATCCATGTACAAGTGCACATTATGCACTCGATATATTTAGCTAACTCAAGGTGAATACTTAGAGTGCTGAAGGCCATTTTATCTTCTCCTTGTGGGAGGTAGTTAAAGAACATCTTGGGCTAGATCACTTATGAAAACTTCATGTTACAAGTTTTACATAATGGCAAAAACTCAAATTCTAAGAGTGTTCGAAATTGTCTAACAGATTCATTTTGGGAATGACCACAGTCAGGGTAACACTATGTAACAGAAA
Organism: Mesocricetus auratus; assembly: GCF_017639785.1. Classification (NCBI taxonomy): domain Eukaryota; kingdom Metazoa; phylum Chordata; class Mammalia; order Rodentia; family Cricetidae; genus Mesocricetus; species Mesocricetus auratus. The sequence continues at coordinate 18,888,233 of NW_024429202.1, forward strand.
TAAAGGCCCAATGTAATAACGGGCATGGAGAAAATCTGGATTCACTTGTGTGCTAAGGAACTCCATGAATGCCTGAAACATATACACCCAGTAATTGGGGGTTAGGAGAACAAACTCCCATGGAAGCTAGAGCCTTTTCTGATGGAGCAGCCGCGGTTGGAGCCTCCTGCTTTCTTTGTTGATTCTCGCTTCCTTGAATAAATGCCTCCACCCACTCACCCCCTCAGTTGTCTTTGGCTTTCTTCGTTTTCTCCCTCAACTTGTATATTTTCTGGTGTGCTGTTTTCTCATTGCCGAATTCTGTGCTACCAGCTAGTGGCATTTGCCCTTCTCTTTCTTCTTGTCACCTCTTTTGGAGGAAAACTCCTGAGTTAATGTCACAGCATTATACTATATCTATGAATAGATCAAGCAGCAGCTTGCCATCCTCTGCTTCACCAGCCTTCCAGGATGTGTGCTCCTGCATATTTAACCTCTTGTTTCGTGTGGAGGGGCCAAAGGCCCGGTGGCTTTATTTCTTAGATACTTGCTCTATCTCCTTGGGCAGGTGCTTTCACTTTGAACATTGTAACAACTCATCTAAGTGTTGTGAAGATTAATTAATTCGTGTTTTTAAGGTGATTCGAGGACCTGCTAATGAAAAATCCTATAAAAATGCTAATTTCTATTATTCAGCCTATCATGCACACGTTCTCTTTCCGTTGTTCCCTAAAAGGTCACCTAAGTAGTTACAACTGAACTCAGAATGAACAGGAAACTAAATTTTATTCTGAATTTCCATTTCAAAATATAAGCTTTGTGACTCTAAGCCATTGAAATGTGGATTTTTGTCATATATACATATATGCTTAAAAATAAGGATATATATTTGAAAAATACGAAGTGAACTATTGCTCAAGCATACAAAATCTGCATAATGTCAACCATAGTTGGGTTTTAGATGATAAATGTAAACATTTCACAACACCCAAATTATTTCACTGCAATTCCATTTGAATTTTAAAAATAGTCATTGCAAAGAAAAAAATGCCGGAATTGTCCTGATTACTTTTGAGGTAATGTCTTCATATACATTCTTACTCAATCCCCTTACAACCCTTTGCAATTTTGCATGAACATTTTGTAGCTTATGTGGTCATTATTGTAGTAGACAAGTTAGTATCTGTGATATAAACTTGTGATTGGGGTAGCAGTAACAAGTCTACTAGTTAAGAAAATGGATGCTTTTGTCCAGAGGGCATGACAGCTACTCTAAAATAGCTTTGCCATCCCTATCCGCACCTTTGACTCTGAGAACAATTCTTACACTGATTTGTGTTGAAACCCTCTTCTAGTTGAGGATGATCTGAAACTTAAAACTTTCTTCTGATGTGTATTTATATTCTGGTTTTGGTCTAGAGTTGTTCTGCTTGAAAGAACTAGAACTATCTACATTTCATGATCCATTTTAATTTAGACAGAGTAAAAGGTATGGTTTTGGGGGATCTACTGCCTTTGGAGACTTTTGCACCTTAGAATATACGTTGTCAGAATAATTCTCATGGGAAGGCCATACAACCAATTACAGAGACTTTTCTCTAAATATGACTTGTACAATAATATAATAATTAAAATAATTGGAGATATATAATATATACACATAAATTTACATATATGATTATTAAGAATACATGTGCTTTTTATATAGACTATATATCCTAGTAGTGGGTTTATAGCAAGACTTCAAGATATAGGACAGATACAAATCAGTACCAGAGCAATGGGATATGTCATTAGAAAATTAGATATTTGATTCTGTGTATCTCATTTATGTAATTCTAATGCAGTATGAGTGATGATAATTGTCAGTAATCCTCTACCTCACTGGGAAGGAAAGAAGATGAGAGTGGCATACATTTTTACTGTTGATAGCCTTATAAACCAAAAGTTCATTGTCTGCCTCTCAGTCCTAAGTCTTAGTATGCTTAGAATATATACTTTAATCATTAACAGTTAAAAACCAATGCTTTTAATGGTCACCATTCTATAGAATTAAGAACAAAACATTCATTCTGAATCATACTGCTCTGATATAATAATAATGCTTATAATCAGTGTAATGGCATCATTCACAGAAATGTTTTAATCTCTTATTAACAGATTGCCTCATAGAAAAAAGATTTAGCTCTAGCTTTGAATATGTAATGCCATCCAGTTAATAATTATATTTGAAAATGCCCTATCCTATCAGTAAAACCTCAGGAGGACCCTATATATTTTCTTCATGAATGTTCCACGCACGAGAGTCCCATTATTAGAGAATTAGGATTGACTAGTATCATTTTAAACACACTGGACTCTACTTTTTAATGAAATCTTGAACTAAGAGATTCTCATGTATCACTAGAAAACCTTTAGGTCCAGAATCTTAATATGTGCATATCAGAAATTCTGTCAAAATTAACATGGATCTTCCTAACGCCAACATGACATGGATCGGCCTGTACGCCCTTCAAGTATCAAGGGACTGGTTAACCTCTTAAGACTCACCTCTAGAGAACTCATAGATATCGTCGATCCAGTTTCACTTCTTGACAGTCCTGCATTATCATCCAATTCAGAGGCCATGAAATTCTTCACTGCTGTGCGAGGCTCAAAGGGCAAATTCTGCATATGTTCCTGGGGTGCAAGATGCTGATCTAAGTTCATATTGAACTGGTCCATTACAGGGGGATTCATGTTGAATTCAGGATTCACTTTGTAGTGCAATAGCCTTTCATGCGGCAAAGTTTCCATGCCAATATTCATTTTGTTTTCCTCTTTCATCGATGGCTGGGTATTTACAGAACTTCTAGGCATCACAATATAGTCACTTTCCATCATTCTTTCCTGAGGGTGGACTATGTCCATATCAGCCCCTCTTAAGTTGTCATCCGTGCATAAGTACACAGTTCTCCGCAATTCAGTGTTCTCTTTTTTCAGACATTGACTGCTCAGCTCGTTCATACTCATGGGCACGTGCAGGCCTGTGGGCTGTTGGATGATGACTTTGGAAATGACATTTCCAGGTAATGTTGAATAGCTTAGCCCTTCAGGATTTGTTCCCTTTTCTTCTTCATCGTCGTTTAGAGAGATCCTTGAGAGTGTTCCTGTTATGGTTGCTGCTCGGCAAGGGCCAATATCCTTATGAAGTACTGCAAATTAGACCATGGTTGTTACTATAAAGAAGTTTTTATTTTTATCATTATATGCTATTATTTATCTTCCTACTTAACACTCTTAATAAAACGAAAGAAAAATAATCTTTTGACAAATTATTTGCACTTGTTTCTTCATAGCCCAGATTACTGAATTGTTATTAATTCTCTGATGCTGCCATAGATCATGAGCATAGATAAAGCATATTTGAAAGCTGATTAACTGGCTTTCAAAAAACATCACAATGTCTTTTCCTGTAAAAAATTTTCTGCATTAATTTTAAGCCAAAGAGCAGTTTACCAGAGATTTCTCCATCAATCTACTTCGAAGCATTTCCATAAAAATATAGTTTTTGTTCATACAAATTTCTTACTTTCTTCTAAAGTTTTCTAGAACTTCTGTTCACTAAAACAGATTCATGAGAGCTGAGTATGGTGGTGCATGCCTTTAATCCCAGCACTCGGGAAGTAGAGACAGACAGGTCTCTGTAAGTTCAAGGCCAGCCTGGTCTACATAGTTTCCAGACTGTCAAAGCTACATAGTGAGACTGTCTCAAAACAAAACTGGTGTAGGATAGCCACAAAGCAAAGAAACCACAGTAGAAAACTTCATCATGTATAGCTTACTATAGAACATTTGTGTCTGAAAGCATGAATACTTTCAGACAGGCTGAATTTTGCCCATTATTGTCCAAGTTTTCAACAGAATCATAACTATGAACTAACACAGAAGATGAAAACCAGGAGGTTATGACTGTCTCTTGCTACTTTGAGGAAAAGAGGAAATGAAGCCATTAAAATATTCCAGAGCACAAACCACTCATACAATACCTGTTATATTTAGAGATGCTGTATCTATTCTTGTATTATTGTCTCTTTGTTTCCTAGGCCATAGCATCATGTTAAATATTCATATATGTTTTTCATGAATCCACAATGTGGCTGTAAATTTTTTTATGTTTTACATTTTATATGTAAAAGAATAAGGAAAGATTAAGCTTTAAGATGTTATTTCTAAGTCTGGCATGGTGGGAGTGTGTAATCACAACACTGGGGCGGCTGTGGCAGCCTTGGCTACCTATACTTTGTAAAATCAAAAACAAGAATAAAGTAAAACTTATACCTCTCAAAGTAATGAGAGAGCAGTAATACATTGCAGTTTCTAGAAATAATTGTGAATGAGACGTTAAGGGGTGAAGTATATTGACTAATTACATAGCAGTTGAAAATAAAACATCATTTAAAGCATTTCAAAGTTCACAGAATAAAAGACACATTATTACATTAGGAATGCATAGATGTTTTCTCACACTTGTTAATAGGTTGTGAACTATGAAGGAAACCTTAGTAATGGGTATTGATTTCATAATCTGGATGCAAGATACATTTTGATTTTATAATATGTTCTCTCTATATTAAATATTTAAATGCAATTATTTTTTAAATTTTTTTTATTTTAATTTTAAATAGCTTGTTTTACATGTCAATCCCAGTTCCCTCTCCCTCCCCTCCTCCCTCACTCCCCCATTCCCCCCAGCCTCCCACTCTATTGCCAATTCCTTCCACATAGGGGATATCTAGAGTCTGTCATTTTACTCTGCGTAGGGTCCAGGCACTCCCCTAAGAGTCCAGGCTGAGAGAGCATCCCTCTTGTGCTTTGGGCACACGATGTCTGTTTGTATTCCAGGGATAAACACTGATCCACTGCTCAGGGCCCCATAGATTGCCCAGGCCTTCTCACTGACACTCACATTCAATGCAACTATTTTTGAGTAGTGTCCACAGTATGTGAAAGATGAGCCTGCTTCTTCGATTTGCTTAAAATGTAAACAAGCTTTGAATATAAACCTCCTGTGCATGACTACAGTGTTGAAGCAGGACCTTTGAGATAAATTAATCAAGTTGTGAAAATAAAAACCAAGCCAAACAGAAAGCAACCTGAAGGTATACTCCAGAATCTACAGAGGAGGCTTCAAAGTTTAGAACAGACTTCTCTGAGCCCAGGAACTGAGACTTTAAAATTTAGTACAGTCAACATAATGCAGAATTCTCTTGAAAAATTCTGAGGGATGCTCCTGATGAGTTCAACTGAAAAGGACATTGGCCAAAAATGAAAACAGAGTACGAAAACATTGTAAATTGTTTCTTTTTTGTTTGTTTGTTTTGGGGGACTTTCAAGACAGGGTTCCACTGTGGCTTTGGAGACTGTCCTGGAACTAGCTCTTGTAGACCAGGCTGGTCTCAAAGTCAGAGATCTGCCTGCCTCTGCCTCCCGAGTGCTGGGATTAAGGCGTGGGCCGCTGCCACCACCCGGCTGTAAATTGTTTCTTACTAACACAGTGGTACCCAGACTCCAGCGCAGACCGGGAGAAAGGAACCATCTGTCAAAAGACACTGTTGTGCATGCCGAAGGGCTGGGAACAGCAGCTGTGGGAAGAGGGTCTGACATGGAAGCTTTCAGCACTCACAATGCCTCAGAGTGGCTTGACTGGCTTCTAAAACCCTGGGTGCTTGTGAGCCAGGCCCACAGATTCTGGACTAGAAGGTCTAGGTATGTCTTCAGAACTGCATTTCTGGGAAGTAGCAGGTGGTGCGCTGCTTGTTTGGGTACCATACTTTGACAAGCAGTGGTTTGCTGAGAATAGCTGTTAAGGGAAAGACAAAAGTGTCTGTTCTCATTTTTCCCTCTGTCAAGAATTCTAAGGAGTGCACGAAGAGAAGCAAGGAAGCTAAATTGGGGATGGATGATTAAGAATTAAATAGACACCCAACCATTAAAATAAGTTCAAGCCTCCCGACACAGCCAAATTATGTTGTATAAATGGGGAAACTTTCACCATGGTTTGTAGTTTTTAGAGATCATAGAAGATAGATAAGATTTTTTTCTATAGGAATAGATAATTCTTACTCCCCTTACAGGCTTACTATGGTTGCCAAATCATAGGTGCTAGCTGAAGACTGCTGAGAACATACCCACCAAGAGTGTTTTGAATGAATTCAAGAATACAAGATTAGTTTCCCATGTAATTGTGATTATGGCAAGGAATATGATCTGACATTTGCACAGATTTTAATGGCTCTGAGTTGAATCTGAAAACAGCACATAAGGGAGTTTGGGAGATAGGAAGTGGGTGCCTTTCCCAGCACAGCAGGTTCTGTAATAGTTGTCATGACATTTTATTCCTTTGTAGACAGTTTGGATGATGACTTAGAAGGTACTATATCAAATGTTCAGTAGCTACACAATCTCAAATAGATGCTATCCTGAAAGAAGTTAAGGTGACAGTGTGCAAAGTTAAATTCAGAGGTTTATTTTTTCTATGAAAACATAGCAGAAGCATAGCTTTTACATAAATCTTAGGAGACTCCTTGACAGCACGTATAAAACACTTTAGGGGGTTTAGATGACAAGTTGACACTTGTACTGAAGCATAAATCATGTGTGAATGTTGTCCACATTAATACAAGTAAATAGCCAACTGTAATGGAAGCTGGTTGTGTATGCATATATGTGCACACTATAATTTAAATTTATTGGCAAATTGGGGGCTATTCTCAGCACCAGGCCTTGGAAGATACTATTAGAAATGAACGATGACACATGGCTGTTAAATTTAAAGGCAAAGAGCACTCAGATTGAACTAAATGATACTTGATTTCAAATATTTGGGTACTCAGATGAAGTAGATATATCCACTTTTAATATGAAAAAAGAAAGCACAGAGAACAACAAATAAAAGACAAGATACGGTACATTTTGATGTGCTTTGGAATACAATTTCCCAACTAGTGAAAACATCCAAATAGAAAAATAGAAAATATGTAATTTTCTTCAATACTGTCAAAGCCCTCTTCTCTAGTGAAATATCAGCCAATGGCTAGAGGACAGCTACTACACACAACACACACACACACACACACACACGCACACACGCACACACACACGCACACCAGTCTAGTGATTCATAGTCTCTATATGATAAGCAGAGCAGCTGCAGTGAGGTGCCTTACAACTGCTCCCATTCATGAGGATGGAAGTTTACAGCCTTTCTAGTGCTTTCTGCTGATATGGTACTCTCAATAACCCATTTCTTACTTATTCTCAGTTCTCATTCCTTCTCCCTCCCCTCTCGATATAGATCCCTGATGATACAGTGATTCTCATTGGAAGATGTCACTATTCACCCATATGAGTGTGATGCGCAAAGCCTAGGACTTTCTTAAGAAAAATCAAAACACACACATTGATTCCACAATCCCTGCAGGTTATATTTCAAAGACCAAAGGATTCTTACCTGATCGACAAGCAATGTCTACATCCTTTTCAAAGTCTGTCTGTAACAAGAAATAATAAGGCACAGAATCATCATCTAATGAAGATTTCAAATGTTTTTAACATTCAATTTTTTCTGAAGCTTATAGATTTATGGCTAGTCACTAGAATATTCTCAAGGAATAATTAGAATTTCCAAGAGATAAAAGGATGCATAAAACCAATGGAAAATGGCATAGTTTTGATATGGTAACATAATACCCTATATAAAATGATAGAATTTTAGCTGACACAGTGGTAGTTCCAGTTACTTAGGAAGATGAAGCCAGAGAGTGAGATCAAGGTCTGTGAGACCATTGTTGACCTAAAAGTTCAAAGGGGATGTAACACATAGCTCAGTTGATAGAGTGCTTGCCTAGCATGACTGAGACCCTGGGTTTAATCCCCAGAATGGAATAAAAGTGTAAATGGCGGCATGCCTCTGTAATCTAGCACTTGGGATAGTGAAGGAAGAATCATAAATTTAAGGTCATCCTTGGCTACACGGTGAGGCTGGCCTAAATTACATGACATCTTGTTTCAATTAAAACAAAACAAAAAGTTGTGGCTAAAACTTATTGGATGAACTTGCGTAGGCTACATAGGGCCTTGGTTCATTCTCCGTACTTCAAACAAAAAACAAAAACAGGACCAGAAATTTTAGGCAATAGCCTAACTTTAGTAAAGCAACCAGAAGGTACACTATTTCAACCATTCTTAAACAAATGTCTTTGTTGTATTTTATGTTTCCAGTTTCAGTGTGTTATCTGTGATACGCTATTCTATGATGCAGCTTTGGTAATGCTCACACTTCTACAGAATCATATTACCTCCACTGTGACCAAAGGCTCGCAGGTGCAGAGATCAAAGCTGAAGGCTAAACACCTTTGGCCTAGAATCTTCGGGATATTAGTACCACCATCCTCCAAATTCGTATTTTAAACAAATTATCTTATTTTTAAAATGGTAAAATCAGCCTGTTGTACTCAACTTTCCAATTATATTCTTTTATTTATTAATATCAATTTTTAATTTGTATTACTACTACTATTATTATTACTATGTATGTACATGCACACATGCTACAGCATGTGTGAGGAGGTCAGAGGAAAATTTTGTGGTTTTGGTTCTTTCCTAGGTTGAAGTGGGTCCCAGGGATCAAAGTCAGGTGACCAGGTTTGCACAGCAAATGCTTTTACTTGTCATACCTTCTGGCCAGCCCACTGTCATTGTCTTAAATGGAGATTTTTATGACTATTTGATTTTTGAAAGGAACTGATCAATATTTCCTCACCTTTTAACTGCCGGCATATTGCTTGGCAATATTTTTTATGTTGCCTATTCCAAAAATGTTACTAATAAAACAGTTATGCTACACAAAGCTCATTCCTATACAGTGTCAGTGCTGTTGACGCTGCTGGTTGGTTGACGGTTTTGTTTTGAGACAGAAGTATGCCGTGCCTTCCAGAGTGCCCTTAATCTGAGGCTCCCCTTGTCTCAGCCTCCCTCACAGTGCTGGCATTCCAGTCGTGCACCCCAACTCCCACCTTCCATTTCTGTTTTGATGACAGTAATTTTATCTCATTTCTAAAGTTCGCCAAAGTGTTTATGCCTACAGTAGCCTTGACTCCAACTGTACTCTGGGCTCATGTACAGTATGAACCCTGTCACTAGAAGGTGCCTTTTCTTGTGCTTTAGTCTCTTTGTGATCTTTTTAGGCTGCTCAGAAGAACCACCATTACCTGGGGTCACCTTTAAATATACATATTTAACTCCTCTGGGTTGCAGCCTCTCTAAGGATTCTAATATTAAACTATGTGTAAGTTGGGAGAGGGGTACAACCAAAACTTGTTCTATTAAATTCTCAAAAAATTAATAAAAAAAGAGAATGGAAAAAAAGCCCATAGCACACAGGGGAAAAAAAAACAAGTGTGAAAGTCCAGTGTGCTGATGTGTAAAAATCATTATCTTGAACTGAATTCTAGACAAGGAGAAAATACTCTTCACTGTTGCACAGGACACCATTCTAAATCCCCAAGGGAGTCAACAGCAGATCCTTGATTCAAAGGCAACCCAGAAAGAACATTTATTGGACATCAAAGTACCAAGTATTTATTTTAAATATTTGTTTTATTATTTGTGTATTGTGTGTGTGTGTGTGTGTGTCCATGTGTACAGGAACACACGGAAGTATGAAGAGACTATTAAATCCCTTGGGGCTGGAGTTATAGGTACCCATGAGCTGTAGATGTAGATGCTGGGAAATGAACTCCAGTCCTCTGGAAAGACAGTAAGTATCTTTAACCACTAAGTCATCTCATCAGCTCACAAAGTATTAGTATTAACGAACTAAAGTCGAATTGTGATTTTATACTATTCTATTGACAAGGATTTTGTTATGCATACATATATTTTTTTCTTGAGAAACTATGACTTAATTATCAGCCAGAAAGAAAACAAAAGCTCACCATGATTTGAGCATGTCCATTAGGAAAAGAACTTGAAGAATCAGCATTGATTGGGTCCTGGCAGTTTCTCAACCGGCATCTAAATGCATCTTGAACCTGTGTGAAGGAAAAAAAAATATCAATTTTCTTTTTTTCTTAGCAATAACTAGATAGTGTTCATATTGACTATCAATTATGAGAAAACACTATCTTTGTCTGTATGGTGTAAGACTCGTTTCCTGACTGGCCTAGAACTAGCTATGTAGATCAGGTTGGCCTCAAGTTCTCAGAGATCTTTTTGCATCTGCCTCCCTTGTGCTGGGATTCAGGCCAGCACCACCAAGCCTGACATTGATTATTTCTTACCACAAATATAGGTGTACATGGCTTTGCTCACTCGCCAGGGTACTTATCAGTTGCCATTGTTTACCAAGTTAGTATTGGAACTCTTAAGAGAGCAGGATGACCATTTCCTACTTAATCCTTTTCTCCTATTGTTATAAACAAGTGCATGCTGTTGTATGTGTATGTGAGGGAATTTCCTATTGTGTAGTGCCCATAACAGATTTAAACACTGTGAAAAATGAAACCACTCAATGATCTTTTACCTAGAATTGATTTATAATTTTTTCCTTATCTGACTCACTTGTGGAAAAACTATTCCTGCCCCCCCCTTCATGTCTATGTCCCCAGACATAAAAACAGGAAACAACAGAACAATGTAAAACACATCCGTTGACTTCTGACTGATTGACACAGTCAGACTCCCTTGATATTACTCCAGGTCTTATATGCAGCATAAATATATCGCAAGAGATTTCTAAGAATGCTACATTAGTTGTTTTATTACACAATCTCAGCAGAGGCAAAGAGATGAAAAGGGAACTCCAATGGTTGGCTAACAAAAGCAATTGCTGTTTTCTGATCACATGACTCCTCAGCATCAGGATGCAAATCCCACTTCCTGTGGATCCTCAGGCTCCTCACAAGTTGTTCATGAATAGCTAGTCATCTCAAATCAGCGGTCAGGGCACTTTCTTACTCCTTTGTCTGACTCCATGCATTTGATATTCTCCTTCTTGTCTATTATATTTTACTGTTAATAAAGGCATAGTTGATGTTGCGTTTTCCCTATACTAAATCACTATTACAGAGACTGCAGAGTAAGCACATGTAGGTCTTTCCTTTAGAAAAGCACAGCCAGTTTTATATGGATGTGTATAACATATATATTGGTCCGGAAACATCAAAACAGAACATAATGGATCAAACCCTGAGCTTATTAGTTTTTTTTCTGCTTCCTCCCCATTTTTGAGTCATCCATACTCTCCCCCAAATTGCAATTTGGATCTGGAATGTGGATCTGAGTAGTCTTCTCTGCCAGTCCTATAGAGACCTGCACATATATCCACTCTCCACCTATGGTTCTCTGCCTGGTGGTGCAGCCAATTTCTGTGAAGTTGCACTAGAGCAGGTGTCTTCGGATGGCTTCCATTCTACAATCCTAACAGTGTTAATCTCAGATTCCTCCAAAAGAACGATAACATTTCTTTGGTCCAGCACATCAATGAAGAGTCTGACTGCACTGAAATCTACTCTGGTGCCTTTTCCTATGACTCAGAGGAACAGAAGGTCTGAATCATCTAGCTTCTCCCAGCAAGGCAGACAGACCAGGACAGAGCAAAAGACTCTTTCATCATCAATGTTTTCAGGAGATTCCTTTTTAAACCAAGAAATCATTATAAAAAATGCATTAATAACAGAAAGTTGGTAATGAGCTTAGTATTTGCCAGGCTGTCATTATTTTGCTTTGATTCCTAAGTCCGAATTAGGGAAACCACAAAGAAAGTGTGTTTTCTTTTTTAAAAATCCTATAAACCATTTTCAAAAAAAACAGGTTCATGCTGTTTATACCCCAAAGCAACAGTTGAAATACATTTTATAAAAAAAATAAATGATATGTCAGGAACATTGCCTTTTGGGGGCTTGTCACTTGAAGATACCCTTCAAATCTACTTCTAAATACCAGGATATATAAAATATGAAACACTGTGGTGGCGATGAAAGTTCCCATGTAAACTATATCAGGAGCTCTGTTTTGCTTTTACTGTCTTCTTGATGTCTCCATTGAAGTAGTGGAGAGGTGGTTTGATGCACACCTCTTTTTGTTCTGCTTCTGTAACAACTTCATCAATGTATTATACCATGTTGGAACACGAAAGTTTGGTTGACCTACATCTGTGTTCCTGGGGGCCCTGGTCACTCATATTTGGCTCCAGAATAAACTATTTCTCTCCTTCAAAAGGGTAAGTGCTGTGTGTTTGCACTGACAGCAGCAATGGTAAACATTAATTTCTCTGGTACTTGCTAAGTGTTCTTTATTTTGAACTCATCACCAAAAAGTTGTCAAGGATCTTCCAACTGGCATTTAAAAAACATGGAAAAGCAAATGCTGTTAATTTCTCTTCCAAATTATTGTCTGGTTGATTGAAAGAGATATAAAAGAAATATCTTTTTCAAAACATACACTTAGACACATGCAAAATCAATACTTTTGACTGTAAAACTTCCAAATGTCACAGTGAGCTAAGGGCATGTCTACATTGGAGAATGACATCCATTTTATCAGTCAGCCAATGCTGTTTGGAAGACAGAGAAGACAGAAAAGCACACGAATTTTCCACTGTGATTAAGGTTATTTTTAGGTTCTTACAAGTGTCATAATGTAAGAATTAGAGTCTAAGACATTTTCAGTGCACAACTCTCATTCATAAGGATTTCCAGGAGAAACTTCACTTGATTCCAAATGCCTTATTTGATTTCTTTTTAAACCTGAAAATACACTGAAGCCATCTAGATGAATTGGCATTAAATATTTGCTCAGCACTGTGGGAGGAAATGATGAGATGAGCTACACATGGTGAGTCTCCTCACCTTAGAGGGGCTTAAGGCAAAATAGCATCTGGAAAAAGATCCAGTTTCATGCAAACATTTTGTTCATTGAATTTTCTAGCAGGTAAACAACGAGTTGTATTCTTGAGGAATCAATATGAATTATGCCAGCAAAAAAAAAACTGGAATTGTTTAAAAAAATCAAGTTCTAGACAAACATAAAAATAACAATAAGAAATGAAAACTAGATCATTCTATGCCATACTAAGATTAAAGTCCCCCTGAATCTCTTATGCTAATGTTATATTTACCATGGTGAGCAGTAACTGTCCTTCATGTACTACTACTCATGGAGAACTAATTCCTTAAGTAAACTGTTTTATTTAAGACTGTTATTATTAGTTTATTGTTAGATGTCAACATTACAAATCTGAGTTCCTGCAAAACTAACATTTCAAAACTTTCTGGAGGCCAGTAAACCCAAGTTTTAAATGAATCTGTGGGGGAACAATGAAATATTCAACTTTAATTATGCCACACTCCATATCTAGTTTATAAAATATCTTCTTTTTGAACTATTCTAAAATAGGTCTGTCATCCTTAATGATGACCAGACTGGGCTAAAAGTAAGAAGGAGGAACACATATCTTGTTACGTTTAAAATAGTTAGGGGACTTTAAGGAGCCCTGATGGTCTGTAGTGAAATAAAGGAAATAACAAGGGATACGGGCATCTTTAAGAATACAGCGATAGCCACCAGTGATGTCTCTACCGAGTTTCAGAGCAGCTACAGGGCTTCAAAAAAATGCCTAGAGAAGCAATCGGTCTTTCTCAATGCATACAGTTTCCTGGATGAAATCTGAGTTCAAAGTAGTTTGTAGGGAAATGTCTAGCTCCTGTCTCTCTCATGGGGCGAGGCATTTGGGTTTTCTCAGCAGCAACAGCAGCAAACCGAAAGCTTCTCAATTGGTCCTCACTCCAGAGGCAGCTGGCGGAGAGTCTCTGTGCAAAGTCCACGCCAGATTTCGAGGTTTGCAGGAGAGGAGCACCCCGCATGGTTGGCAGTGTTACAAATCCTCGAAGCCTCACAGGCAAGAGTTCCACAGCTTGAAGCGGGATCCGGATTTAGCTCCTGAACTGCTCAGATCCCAAATCTTCACGACTAAACGACGAGACAGTTTTACCTCAAGCTCCTCTTTGTGAACTCTTGTGAACTCACAAGATCATTTTAAGTCAGGAATACACACATTTTATTCATTTGTTATGATTTCTGGGGGGGAGAGTGGCTTCTTACATGCTATGTGTCTTAAGTCTTGTGTCTACAATCACACCTATTGTTTCAGATTTGAACAAATGGCACAGGCTTTTTGTCAACATAATGTATTTTATATTTAATCATTAAATAGACGAATAAGTCTCAGTTTTATAAATATTATACCAAATGATATAAATAGCGTGAATAACTTGACATTTCAAAAAATATTACTTGACTTTTCTCTTAGCAATTTTTTTAAAAAGGAAGGTTTGTTGCTTGCTATAGAATGAAAGGTTCAGGGTGCACCCTCAGATTCAAGCCCGGATGGATCTTTATCGGGATCCCCTAAGGCAGAAACATGTACCACTTGCTCTCTAAAATGCCTGCCCTTTTGACTTCAAATTAATTTTTTTAATCCTTCTACACTGCTACATTTTTCAGACTGTGTGTCTGAAAGATCACCTAAAGAAGCTTCAATGTGCCCCAAAGTCACACAGTCTGAAAAATGTAGCAGTGTTCCTTTAGTGTGCGAATGCGAGAGGGAAGAATTCTGTGTGAAACACCATGCCTCACGCCTTCTCGGAGGCATTTCATTGTATCCTGGTGCCACAGCCTTTGTGCCCACAGACAGGTTTGCCATGCATAGAAGAGCAAACTCAGCTTAGAGAGACTGCAAGCAACTCGGCTGACATTATCCCCATAGGTGGCAAAAGCTCAAAATGGAACCAGTTTCTTGCTTTGAAAGTCCTCATTCCTGAGCATCGTTCTATTTCCAGCCTTTCAAATTTACTGAACAAAGATTAGGATAGTTTAGGCCAAGGAATGAACCAAAACAAAAAGACAGTTTTCTTTCTTTTTTTTTAAAGGAATAACCAGATAAGTTTTCACTTTATTACTTCAGTCAAGACACATACAGTGTAGAAGTATCATAGGGCTGGAAGGTGAGATCTTGGGGGTCTGAGAGGAGAGGGAAATGGGAGGCACCTGTCAGCCTGCCTGTGACTAGCCTCTGCTCACTATACAGCAGCTTGATGCTGCTCTCTAGAGTAGGGGCATCTGAGAGGAAAATGTAACTGGAAGAATGGAGAGTAACCCTAAATCACAGTTGGATGCTCCCTGGGAGGCATGCCAGTGTATCAAGACGTGTTTCAAGCTCCCTGTGTCTGAATTTGTTCACTGAAGCCTTCTCTATCATCAGATTTCACACATCCTTTAACTTCTCTATGCTTATGCTTCTCTCTGGACAACCATTTGAGAATTCAGAAGGATGCAGATGTTCACTATAAACTGGAGTGATGACACTCTAGGAAAGCCTAATCTAGAAGCAGCAAGGTGTACACTTCCATCTCTAACAAACAGGAAGTGGAGTAAGGTGAGGTTGGTGTCTCTGGAGGGAATGCAGGACCGAAAGCATGTTGTCCTTGACTGTGTCATGTCCAATTGAAGCGTATTCTGTTGCCTCTTGTCATTCTCCTACTTCAAGGCACACACTTTGTTTTACTAAAAACAAAGCTAAACAACAGAACCTTTAAATGATTTTCTTTTGGAATTTTAAATTCAGTCTGGAAAGTATGAAGGTGTCAGTAAATGACTTGACCGTCTCTTAGTCTGTGTGTCATTTGTCTATCTTACAAGCAACGTGTTCCAATCAAGTCCTGAGTCTCCACACTTGGCCACTTACTGTTGCTATGAATCACTGTTTTTCTGATGCCACTTGGAGTAAGTAGCTGTTATCAAGGCCATCAAATGCTCTAACTAGAACTGTGATATGGGAGAGAGAGAGAGAGAGAGAGAGAGAGAGAGAGAGAGAGAGAGAGAGAGAGAGAGAGAGAGAGAGAGAGAACAGCTCATGTTTTATTTTAATGATTTTCCTGCAAAATCGCTTCAAAGGTTTGGATGAATATTTGAGGCCTCATCTGACTCAGCCTGCCTTCATGCCAAAGCTTGGGAGAGAAAGAAGAGGATCTTGGCCCTGATGCTAATGTCAAGGAACAGCCACAGGATGCTTACACAGGGACACATCAAGACCATACATTTCAGGGTTAAATTTTAGATACCCCCTTATATTTAGTGGCAGGGATTTATTTTAGATTATTTGGTATCACAATCTTGTTATGTTCCCCCTCTGACATCAAGCTGCAAGACTGTCTTAGAGCCTGGCACAGCCAGAGACAGAAATGAGAAGAATGTGCAGAAACCAAGAAAGTGGTTTCCTAGCAACAGGAACTATTCCAAAGGTTTCCTAAGTCTTGTGCAGTTTCATTTCCATAGCAATGAGGAGAATAGTAAATAGTATGTGTTCTTATCTGTTCAGTCCAAATGAATTCTAATCAACAAATGCAAGAAACGTCTATACTTGTTCTGCTAGATTCAATCTGATGTCTAGAACACATATTAGTGTCTAGATTATGTACAACATATTGTGGTAAATCACATGTCTGAATATTTTAAAATTGTTTTTCTCCTTTTTTGGTTTTGGTTTTGCCTTCCCTTCTGCCCCAGAAATGTTTGCTATAACAATTCAAAGAGACAACGGTATTGTAGAAGAAGCAACTATAGCGTTAAGAAAAAAATGGTATTCAAATACTGTTTGACAGGTCTAGAGATCAGGAACAGGAATTTAGATACTCAATTTTCTTTTGATTGAGATAAATAAGAGGGTTGGGTAGATGATTCAGTTGGTAAGCATGTTTGCCTTGCAGGCATGAGCATCTACATGAGTTTGAATCCCTGGTATCTGTGTAAAAGAACTAGCATAACTCTAAGACTGTAATCTCAGTCCTTGGGGTGGAGGTAGCGGCAGAGTCAGGAGGATCCTAGGGCTCATTGACCAGTCTAGCTAAAGGTGGAGTTTCAGATTTAGTGGGAGAGTCTCTTTCAAGGTGATAAGTCAGAAAATGGCAGAGAACACCTGAAGCCCAGCTCTGGCTCCATGTGTGAGCACACAGACAGTGCATCCGACACATTAACATGCACTGCATCCATGCAAGCACATAGAAGTTCAGGGTCAGCACCAGTGCAATTATCTTTCCCTTGTTTCCAAATTCAAAATTATTTTTCTTTTAAAATTGAGCCCATCAAAATCAAAATCACACCTAAAATACTCTCTCTACATTTGACATCCTAAATGTCACTATTGCAGTCTTTCATTCCTCCTGGAAGTACAAGGCTATATTTCATTCTCTTTCACAAAGATTGGGCAAGTCACTATGAGTAAAGACAGCAATAGCTAAAAAGAATGATATTAATGTTGGTATGTTAAAAAAAAGCAAAAAAGAGAGGCAGGAATAAGAATATGTATGTGCTCAGGCTCTACATCAACAGTATTTCTTACATTGGTTGCCGATTTTCAAGAAAGAAAACTTCCATACAAACTATAAGAAATTATTCTGAAGAAAAAAGCAGAGACACAAAATGGTGGAAAAAGCAATAAACACAAAACTGTATTCCTAGGTCTCCTGTGGATTATCAGTGGTGAATTACAAATTAAGTATTTAAAAGCCACACATCACAACTCAGTATTTCACAAACATTGTTCTACTTGCTTTGGTATATTTCTATGGAAACCGTACTGATAGATGGCACAGAGGACATGGGAAAGGGGTTTCTTTTCCCTTATACTATATTCAATGTTAGGGCAATAAGGTCACAGTATGAGACAGACCTACTGCCAGTGTCCGGTAATACACACGTAGATTAGAAAGAGACTTCACTTCTAAGGGAGCTTGCTATGAAGCATTCCATGAAAGGTATAACATGGTTTAAATTATGAATTACAAATAACCTTAATTCTTTGATAACAGGATTTCTCTTAGGAATTCTGAAGATCACTTTTCCTTAAATGAAATATATGCATTTTTAGCAGGTTTACAGAGTGTTTGTATGGCTCAATGAAAAAGAAAAAAAATAATTTGTTCATTTTTGTATTAGAGCTAAATGCTATAAAAATTCACTATGAATGTATCAGTAATAGTTATTCAGTTTGAATTATCCAGTGAAAAAATACCAGAGAAAATGGCTATGTTTTGTTCCCGCTAATAGAGAAAACATGTATTTACAGATTTCTTATTTAGCAGAAGCATTTGTTTCATGATTTGACTTAATTGCACTTGAATCATGTTTCTGACAGCTAACAGTCTAATTAGAAAGTACTGAAAAGTTCTGACTGGCATCAAGAATTTTTCTGCCAAATATTTTTCTCTCTGTAAGTAGCAAAAATTTGATAATAAGCCATCATATCTGTCACTTAAAAGTCTGCTTATTTTGAGGATAGCCTAACGCTATCTAAAAAAGGGACATGAGCGGGCATGTGACTTGGTGGGTAGAGTGTTGGCTTGCGTAGCAGGCACAAAGCCCCAGGTTCAGTTCCTAGCACAACATAAAACTTACACAGCAAGTTTGAGGATACTGTAGGCTACATGAGGCCATGCCTTTAAGAAAAGACAGAACTTATTTAAAGGTAGAGTTCTTGTCTATAACTTAATAACTAGGGTATTAATTTCTTCTGAAGATTGCAGGCAGACACATCTTGCACTTTGTTTAAAGCCTGAAATAGTCCATCTTTAATTGTCAATTGAAATTCAGAAGAATTCTCTTATTTAAAAAATATTAGAGGAATGTTAATACAGGTGATCCAGAAGATAGCCATAATTGGAAAAGAATATAACCTAAACTATCATTCAATTTCATTTTAACCTTTATCACTTGGCTATATAAAAAGCTCAGTGTTTGGGAGATTTTACAAGCGATATTTTAGGTAGAAGTTGGTGAGCAAGGTCTGACAGTTGTAAGCTACTTTAGATGTTGAACTTGTGAAATATCTCCCCCTTGCAAGATGAAGGAGTCACACTTCATCTGTTTTCATGGCTTCTCATCATAGAATATTCTTAGAATGCACCTGTGAGTTTATTGCTGACATCTGTGCCTTCCTGAAATAAGCCAGAAACAATGTTCTTCCCACCTAATAAATCAGGTTAAGGCCTTTCGTTACCTTCACACATCGCTGTAAAGCAACGGAATGTGTGCTCCGATGCACACGACTCTGATATGTACAGTACAACAAGCTACTCTGGCAAGCTCGCTAACGCAGACTGACAGCCGACTGTTCTCACAATCCCTCACATGGCATGGCGTCGCTGTGCTCTTTAGTCCCCACTCATCCCTAGAGTAAACACTGAGATGACTCATAAGCCGTGTAAGCACTGTGTCAGTGCTTGCAAGCGCTCAGTATAATTTTCACACTGGTTGGAAAACAGTATTTTATTCCTAAACAATACAAATCTGCAGTCTCTCACTGTCTTAGATGAGCTTGGTGCCTTGGTGTCTCTAGTCCAGAGGAGCTCTCTTCTTCCTTTCACAGAAAATGAACTCCAGCTGGGACCCAGAGGTGCGCTATGATTGCAGACCTATAGTTCCTACGGATAATTACTGCCCATAATGCTTTACTATGTGCAGGTTCTGTTGATGTAACTTTAAAATGCAATCTGCATGAAAAGTAAGATTAGGTAATAATAGGATCAAGGATGTTCTATGTGTAGTGGCTGGCTTGGGAAACGGGTAAGAAATAGCAAGGCCCGATGTCTATGAACATTTAAGACATGCCCACCTCACCCTTTCTCCCTCTGGTGTCTCCAGCATATCTAGCTCACTCCATCTGTCTTGAATCTGTTCTTCCTGGTTCTTGGCACCTCTGGGTGTGTTCCCCTTGTACAAACCTATACATTTCAATCTGTCTCTTTCTGAGTGTCAGAGTCTCATGCATTCTGCCTTAATGGTTTTCTTTAGCTTTGACTCTTAAGCAAGTCAGTAGAGAATATCAACTTAAGTCTGAAGACCAAGATTACAATCAAAGATCATACTGGTTAATTAAGATGCGGTTTCCCACTTCCGCTTATCTCTTTTACCAAAGAATTCTGTTTCTCACCTCTCTTCGAAGAATGCAATGGACCATGACTATCACGAAGCCTTGTAATGAATCAAACACAGCAAAAAGGATTTGAAACAATATAGAACGTTTATCTGTCATGGCCAGGACTGCAGACATCCATGTCAGAGCCAGAAGGGGCAGCACCACACAGGAGCTCCACAGTGAGGCCCTGTTGGAGGAGAAAAGATAGCAACATTACGTAGTTGCATGTCATGCTCCAGGCCATAGCCAAATCCCCATTCACTCTCCCAAAAAAAAAAGCATTCTTGTATGTGGCATCAAGACAATTAACTTGAAAACCACAAAGCAGATGATACTTGAGAATTTGACATCTTTTATAGAGTATCCCACAATCGTTATTAAGGTACTTGCCAATTATAAATGCACGAGTATTAGCAAATAAATTTATTTTTCAATCATAGCATTTTCTCACATGCACATGTAAAATTTGTAACAAGAAGATGTAAATGATTGGGACTAACATGGCATTACTGGCGGTGGTGGCTGACAAAGCTGTTGTAGAAACTACTCCACACTTGGCACATTTGAGCGTCAAACCGCTATGAGGCTCACTCATCTGACTGTAAACAAACAGAACACCCAAAGAACAAAAATATTGAATTGTCACCAAAAATGTTGCAGCTGCAAGTTACTTTTTAAATGCTATTTCATGCAGAAAAAGTACATTGATCAAGGATGAACATTCTAGATCATTTTATAAACGTAGTTATACCATGTGTTATCTCTGTAGTAGTCTCCTTTTAACACTATGGGCCCTTGTAGTCTGCAAAGTATGTTCCCATCACTTACATTAAAAATGGCCCTGTGTCAATAAAATACAATTGGCTAACACACTGAGTTAAAAACACATATGTGCTTGCATAGACATACAGAAATTTCCCTTTATTCAGACCCATGGTAAACAAACATGTGAGAACTCCTGGCTTCAAAGACTTTCATTGTCATATGAAGAAGTTTCAAATATCAGGAAGGTCACCATAAATATTAAAATTATGGCAGGAAATATATATATGTATATATATTCTTTTTTTCAAATGTGAGATACAGTTTCAAACTGTACAGGTTCTTAGTTTGAAAGTTTTTATAGCATCAAGTTTATTCAAATTATAGGATGATCTGAATACAGGGGCTGACAGAATGAAATACTATATAATAATAAAAGAGCACCTGTTTTCTGCATAAAACATATTTACCACAGTAATTAAGTTCAAAGCAAGAGATTCAAACATACATTTAATGATCTATGTTGGTCCAAGATAGGTGAATTCAAATTCGAATGATGTACATCTTATCTATTGCTTTATGGAAGCAAAATAAGGTTACACAGAAAAACCTTTGCATGCATTTCCCTTGTAAAATTGTTCCCTGAAACATTATGTGTCTATTAGTATATAAACCTCCTAGGAAAACCAAAAAGAAGCAACTTGAATCAAAATTCAAAATTTTATTGTGGTATACATCTGTACTCCATTACCATGAGGTGTTTATACCTACTACGTGTTTACCCTGTAAGTTTTTAAATTAACATTATAGGGGAGCTGCATTATTATGTATAATAAGTGGTGGAGGCAAGAATGCTTGATCCCTTTTAGGTGAATACATTGACTTGTAACTAGTGTTCAGATGGGGTAATAAAACCTGAAATCTATCACAGATTGACCAGCAGATCTCATGAGGAAACAAAACAAGGGTTTGCACTTACGTTATAAATCACTCACTTCACTGGTCCAACTAAGCAGGGTCTTTGTCACAACCACACATATACACAATCTTGTAGTCTGGTGTGTAGTTGGCTCTGTGAATAGCCTATGAGCTTGTCAAATCTTGTTCCCAGAGCAGTACCTGGTTCCGTTTTCTCTTGACTGTACAGATCTATCTTATCTCATCTCCAAACACTCTAATTCAGGGGATCCAGACACATGACCATTTTAAGCCTCATAGATGATTGTAAGAAATAAACAGAAATGAGCATCACTGCCCTAAACATACCTCCAAGCATCTTTTTTCCTAAGCTTAAAAACATTATTGATGAAGAAGACATGTGTTCATCATTTACTGTCTCTTTTATCACAGAAGATAGGTCATTTGATATTAGTTATTTCTCAATTTAAGATACTTTCCCCTGGGCTCTGAGACAAGATGAAACAATCAAAGACTACATAATAATAATAATAATAATAATACATAATCATAATAATGATAACAATAATATGGTAAGCATCCAAGACCCAAGTGTCTTAATCCTGAAAACCTAATTTAACTATGGGATTTTCTGAAAAATTTAAAGCAGGGTTTTTACTTGTCTTTATTTGTGATCTGTGGTGGGCTAAAAGGCCTACACAGACTTTCCGTACGGTAAAACAGATGGGCAGCTGTGGCATACTATGGATGGGAATGGAGTAGAGTAAAACACCCAGAAAAATGGTTTTGGATTTTTTTCCTGTAGTTTATGTGATCTGTACATAAATTAATGAAATGTGGAGAACATATGCTAGATTCTAAATTTTATTCCTAAAACATAAAAGTTTTTATTATTAAGAAAGGTATTCACTCATAAAATTATGAAACACAAAGTTGACTTGTCCACATGGTCTGAAAACTATATCACCATTAGGGCACAAGATGTGGGCTGTTACCTCACTCTTCCCATGTTGTTCTGTCTGCTCTGTTATTACCTCAAGACTTGGAGTCCACTGCCTTTGTTCCCTTCTCAATTGTTGCGTTATTTTTAGGGAAAATTAGTTGATGATTTTATTGTTAATATCAAACAGATTCCCTGGAAAGAAAGTATTCTCTCCTGTACCTGAAGAGAGTTCATGGAATAAAGGGTGTGCTGAGCTAACTTTCTTGATTTCATGTAGATATGACCAAGCAGTTTAATACAGTATGCAAGAAAACTCCATGGCAAAAAAAAATCAGAGAAAATATAATTTTTTGTTTTAAGATATTCCAAAAAGATACATTATAATTTATATTGATTTTAGTTATTTCCACTTATCATCTAATATAAGAAATAGTGTTATTTTCAATAACTTACCCTTGGTAAACATGTTTTATGTATTAAAAAACTTTTAATATAGTTTGGATGTTACACAGCTTTTCAAGCTTTTTTGTTATTTATTAAACATTTATTCATTCATTCCTTTATAAATATTTATTGAGGGCAAAAGATATGCTTGGATAGTTCTAATAAGTGATTATAAAGTATAAAAAAGCCACAAATTCAGGAATAGAAAAAAGTGGAAGAATGAATAACTCTGACCTATATTCTACTTTAAATAATATAATCTAGTTACATATGCTCCTCTATATATGTATATAGATATATTTGTATGTATATATTCAACCAACCTGAAATAGTCAACTTTGCAATTAATGTAATCAATTATTAAGTCAGTCAGCATCAACGATGCTCAATGCGTTTTCAGTGCATCAGATTAAGCTCATCTTTGAAGTCTTCATTACTCTCTTCACTTCTTCTCTGAAGACTAAAAATAACTTCACACATTCATAGTATTTTTTTAAGTTTCCTTCACTCACACTTCAAATTGGAGAACAAATCTGAATCTGTATATACTTAGTTTACCTTAGAATTTCTATTCGACAAATGTTTAAAATTGGTTGTTACCTCGTTGGTTCTCCTGTGTTTGGGACAGGGATCAGAATTCTACATGTAGAAAGACTTTAGCACCTCCATAGAAGTCCCCATATGACCAGGAAGACACTGAATCTGATTTGCCAGTGAAATCCATGTGGCTTCTAAGAATGCTTTTAGAATTAGAGATTTTCCTATTACAATTATCATTGCCAATACACATATTAAATCCACACTTCAGCAATGGTATTTAAGTCTAGAGCATTGTGAACTAAGCTTGACATGATGCATACAATGATGAAGTGTGAAAAGAAGCAGTGGCCACTAGTTTGAGGAATTGGCAGTATTTTAATGAGCTCATCTCCCTTTCTAACCTCAGTGTCTTGGATGATGAGGTCATAGTCAGGGACCTTTGTTGACCATGTTATTTCATTCACCATAAGGTCAACTGTTTGTTGAGTAAGGCTTGCCATTTTCTAACGTTCTTTTGAAAACATTGTGCACATTACTTCATGTATTTAATGAGGTGGAGGCAATTTTCCTATTTAGTGGATGAAGAGACAGGGCTTCAGAAAGATGAAGTAACATGCCTGGAGACATGTATGTGTACAACAACTAGTGCATTGCAGAGTTTTGACTTCGAATACCTCCGTTAGAAAATGTTGGTGCCACTAGTATCAGAGCTGACTTTCTCTATGCACTACCTAGTCTTATCAATAGAAGAAATAGCTATTATATTCCAGCCAGATGTGGCAAGCTAACTAGGCTGAAAAGCTCATGGCAAATGAAATAGAAAACTCAGTGTCGGCAGCAAGTTCAGGAAAGTTTAGAAACTAATCTGTAATGAAAAACAGTATGTAATTTAAAAAGTGCCCCTGTGTCATGATGGACTCATGCTTTATTATATCATTGTAGTTTTAGGGTTTTATGTGAACAACACTGAATTTTTTTTTGAAAGCGTTTAAATTTGGTCTTTTACTAGGGAAAAGAACTACCTGAGCTATCTTACTTTATAATTATCACATAAATTATAAAACCAGAAAGATCTTTAATTCATCACCAGTAAGTGATCACATATTATAACCATTAAAAATATCATAAAATATTTCTAAAAAGAACAATTATAGGACCATGTTTTGAATGAAAGTAATTTTTTTCCCAGAAAGGGGAAAGCTGAAGCTTTTTTTGACTAGAAAAAGACCCATGAGGAAAATCAAGGGCATTAATATATTACTCAAATTTCTACAAATACTTAGAATGTGGTATTTCTATAACCTAAATGTGTCTATAAATCTATATAGAAAGTGTTTGTTGGTATTATAATAGCAGTAAAAATAGGGTAACTGTTTTTATAGATTTTGTGAATGACTAAAACATGCAAATGAAAATTACCAATAACTGTTCTAGCAAATTATATTTTGAATGCAAAAAAGTATATGAAAATAATAATGCTTGATAAGTATCTATTTTCAGTGAAGTTTTTGTTGTTATTGTTGTTTTTCTGGTCTATACAATTAGCTAGAGAGAAAACAAACAAACAAACTGCTATTTCCTTCAATTTAGTTTTTCTTGTCCCAGTTGTAAGCAAAAGTTTTTGGGTTTTGAAATCCCTTACCTCAGGACTATTTTGAGTCTGGATTTAAGTGTTTGATCTTAATAGATGGACAAGCAATGTGCACACCCATATCTTCTTAATGGTCTGGTTTATTACTTCTATTTAATATCATGTTACATCAGAGAAACCTTAAATGACAGAATCTATCAGACACACTAATACATCAAGAATTTGGGGCACAGCCCCATGTAAGTCACAACCCAGACCTGGACTTTGGGATTGACTTCTAAAGAACCTTCAAAATCCACCAATGGCAGCTTACCCGGCTCTGTGTTTGAGCTTTTTATCTAGGATCCCATCTCTGGAAACAAGTTTATTAAATACCAAAATGCCAATCACCATGTTGACCTGTCAAATAGAAACAAAGTTGACCTTTCAATGATACCGAAGGGGATCAGGTCCCTGTTTCTCCAGCAAACAAGTCTGAACCCCCCATGGAGGGCATGATTCTGTAGAGTGATGTGAATGACTTCCTAGAGGAGTAATGAGCAGGTGAACAGAGGTACCTGCCGCTAACATTTAAAGTCCACCAAACACATTTAATTTCCATGCTTTCAACTGTCTGTCTTTTAAAAGGTCCCTCCCCCCATCAACCTGGTATTATTATTTTTAAGGAAACTTTGAATAAAACAATGGACTAAATGAGTTTTATTCTATGCTTAAAAGCCAAAGCAATTTAAATCTCCCAGGAAGGGGCTGGGCTGAGCCAGGAAGGCAAGGGTACTGAGGATTCACCACTGCTCCCAGCAGGGAAGACAGAATGGCTAAATACTCAAAGCAACTGTGTGACTGCTCTCTCCCAGGGTTGGGACTTTCTGATGTAGTGCATTTGCTAGGAAAGGAAATCCTATTCAATCTCCAGGTTCCTTCAGGGTTTGGACACTTGTATTAATTGTTAAAGAACACTCTCTTGAGCACTTCTTACAGCTTCTTTCAAAGACTTCCTTACTCTCACTTCCATGGCCTTTTGCAAAATATGAATGAAGTGAAGTCTGCAAGAAAATGTTCTTTCAAGTAAAATTGTAAGACATATTGGTAGAAGGTGATGATGATGAATCCCCATTGCAATGTGAATCAAAGAAGAGGCTTCTTTTCACCTTACTTAGCTCTTTACCTTCTAACATCAATGGACTACAGATTCTTCTTCAACTGTTGTTCCTCCTCTGCTAGTAGAAGGCTGAAATCTGTTTATTTGCTGGTATGTCTATTAAGCATGTCAGTCTTAGTGTCTGGGCAATACACCACTTCCATTTTATTTGAACTTAGAGAATATGTATGTTCTATGGATTCTATTAATGCACAACCTAAACATGAGGGAACTTATGACCAATAGAAAGCTGTGGTAATGGTGTTTCAACTATGTACATACTAGTTATTTCTTCATCTTAGGATTATATGTATGTGAGCCTAGCAGTCTAGGAAAATAACTCTATTCATCTAATGAAAATCCAATGCAACAGACAAAAGCATTCCCAATAGTTTCAATTTCCCTATGTTCTTTGTAACACTCATGTCTTCAGCGATGTGGTTTTGTTTTCTTTCTTTCTTGTGAATCATGGGCAGTTTTTGTTCTCTGTTACAGGTTAAAAGAATGAACAATCTTTAAAGGAACAGTCTCAAATAGAGTTATTAAGAAAGACGTTTCCAATTTCCAAGTTATTGAATGAACCATTCAAAGAACAGAAGTGTAATTATCCAACTGATAGTCTAATTGAACAGTGATATGAATCTTTGTATTTAATATATCATTTCTTTCCTTCTTAATTTTTTTCAGAATGATGAGTGAGTAAAAGAGAGAAGTCGGGGGAGAGCGGTAGAGAGGGAGAGAGAGAGAGACAATGGAAAGATGGTAGAAAATTTTGCATGTTATAATTTTTACAATTAGGGAAATATTTTGCTATTCTAAAAAGAAGATTACTGAAGTCTTTGTACTTAACATCTATTGATGGTTTTTAACTTGAAATAGTATTAGAACATCAAAAATGTCTGGAGATGTAGTGAGCAGAGGGAGGGATGTTATTGAACATACCAGAATACACAGGACTGACTGTTGAATATTGACATACCCACTCTAAAATGTATCCTTGAGTTTGTGAAAGTAACATGTATGCATGCATTATGGATATATACATATAAATGGGTAATGATAGATCGGTAAAGACATTTGAGAGTGTCAGTCTTGAATAAATATCCCCATTTATGTAAATACATTATTCAGGATAATATGGAGGTTTAATGATAATACAGATGGAATTTTATATATTGAAGAGGAGGAATTTATTGAAGTTCACTTGGGTTTCTTCACATATCTGAAATCACAGTAAGAGGAATTCTGCTCTTCCAAGTTTAATAATCTTTACTACTTAAATATGAATAACTTAGAGTAATATAAGATAGAAAGCAGTTGATATCAAAATTAAAGTAATAAGTAGTTGGACTTTACACCTTCCACCCACCAAACACTTTATATCAAAATTGCGTTTCTAAGTGAACCACTGTAATCTTTTTTTTTTGCTAAGCAATCAAGTAAGTGAATTTCAGAGTTTACCAGGACAACGGCTGCTGCAGGTCCAACGAAAGCATAGAGCAGTCCTCCTTCAAGTGACAGCCAGCAGCTAAAAATAGGATTAGATAAAACTAACAAAAATCAGTGATAAGCATCAGGCCACCAAATTGTGATGCAAAGAGCATCAGCTAGAATTTGACCTTGCAGCGTTGGCGCATTTCAAAGATTTGTAACTTTAAGCCTTAGAAGTTATAGGAAAATAGAATTAAAGCATTTCATGAGGACACATGAAGCACACACATCCCTCACTACCGGGTTTTATCTTGAGGCAGTTGAAATATTTTATTCAAATGAACTGTATATTGCAACTTCTACTTTTGTTTTCATTGCAAAGAGATTATCACAACAAAAGCTATTTAACCTCCCTGGCTGACACTTTCAGATTCACGTTAAAAGAGTAACAGTGTGTTTCAAAAGTCTTCCTTGAATCCATTCAGATACTGGAGAAAGTGACTTAAAAGATACCAGTACAAAGCTGGGCATTGGTGGTGCACGCCTTTAATCCCAGCACTCGGGAGGCAGAGGCAGGCAGATCTCTGTGAGTTCGAGGCCAGCCTGGTCTGAGGAGCGAGTTCCAGGACAGCCTCCAAAACAATACAGAGAAACCCTGTCTTGAGAAACAACAACAAAAAGATACCAGAGCAGGAAATGGATAACTCATATTTGCATGTTCTTTTTCCCTTTAATTTTACTGGTTCCCTGACTACCAAGAACATTCGCTAGAATAAGATTGTGAATTAGAATGAGTGCAGCTGTGTTTGTTCCACAGACTAGCTTCACCAAGGGATGTAGGTTTGCATGAATCGAGCTGTGGAATTCTTTTGGGTAAAACAGTTCATTCTTGCAATCGAAAGGAAACGAGGAGGCCAGAGGGTCCAGTTTTGGGTGTGTGCAGATGAAGCATCTGGATGCCCACAGTCCAGGAGCACAATGAGGAAAGTGTAAGGGACTGTATCTTACTGCTGGTGTGCAGCCATGCCATTGCTTCATGAAACGCTTTATCTGATATTTGTCTCTTTTACCTTCTTAGTCCATGCAGCCAGTGAGCTGCCTTCAAAATTTACAATATGTAACAGTGACTGTACTGTGTCTCTCTTAACAATGATCTGCTCTGTAATTATTGAGGGCATGGTTCCATAAAGTATGCGTTGGCTAAAACTCACAGAAAATGATATATGTAAGACTATAAATGTGACTCTCTAAGTTATACCTTGATTATAATTTCAACATAGTAGTTACGTACACATACAGAAACATTAGTATAGACATTTACAAACATATGTGCATTCGTTTAAAGATAACACATGGCTTTAGAAAGTGGGAACCATAAATACTAGTCAGGTGTTTAATAAATCCTTGATTTACACCAAAAAGCTACTTTAATAGAAAAAGTAATAACTTAAAGCAATTTGCTGTAGTAAATAGCAGTCCTTAAATAAGCACTTAGCATTTTCTTTTCTTTTTTCTTTTTTTTCTTTTTTCTTTTTTTGGTTTTACGAGACAGGGTTTCTCTGTATTGTTTTGGAGGCTGTCGGTCCAGCCTGGCCTCGAACTCACAGAGATCCGCCTGCCTCTGCCTCCCGAGTGCTGGGATTAAAGGCATGCGCCACCACCGCCCGGCTAGCATTTTCTTTTAGTGATATTGATTGCATTTAAAAAAAAAACTCCCAAAGTAGGAGTTTTCCAAGTTCTAAGACAGAGTCTTTGGGATGGGCAGGCGAAGTGATGTCTTTTTATATACTTTTAGTTTAGTGAGTACAACATGTGGCCTAATTATCAGTAATTCCCAACTTAAACCTTGAAAAAAATTACAGAATGTCATTCTGTAAATTTTATTTATTAAATAGTGTGCACACTCTCCATTTCTCAATTACATCCTCAATATGAAAACAGGTGTAGTAAACTATGAAAGTATATTGCTTCAAGCTATAAATAGTAAAGTTAATCTTTGCTAAAAATTGCTTCATGGATTGTGTGAGCACCAGAGGCATAAGATGGGCCATCATACCCCTTTCTAATTTTTTTCATAGTCTAGGCAACTTTTGGTACAGAATCTGGCTCCTGACCAACCAACATAAAACAGCAACAAAACTTGAATTAATAACAGTTAATTATTATAGACATAGACATCAATGATATTTGAAGATGAGGAAAGAGTCACATACTAAAACATAACAAAAAAATAACATGAGGATTTTACCGATTCTAACAGAGCATGTTTAAGTTTTGACATGTGCAGGCATATTGATGTGTCTTTAATGGAAAACATATTGGTCTTAGGAAACACTGGAAACAGAAAGGGGATTCTGAATAGCTGCATTACTTTCTTTACTTTTGTACATATAAGCCACCTTCTAACATGGTTAATGACCCAGTGACAAGTGAATGGCATCAGGAGGCAAATAAAACATGTTTGGTAACTTCCTTATTTATCAACATGGTTAGCATTATAGATGGACTTACTAGTGATCCGTGCCATATCCTTTCGTTCTGGTGAAGCCTACAGACGTGGCTACTACTAAAGCTGGCAGACCTGCAAGAAAAGCAAGGTGACACTTCACATTCAGCTACAGTCACACTGTGGATACTTGCCCAGGACAAACCTGGACAAACTCCAGATCTTCAGATCACAGCAACTACTGTTGAAAGAGTCACCTCACAAGGGATATTTATATCCCAAACTTTCAAGTGCAAATCTACAAGAGGCAGGTGGATTTTTAACTTAGTACACTGCCCTGGTGTTGCTAGGTTACCACTACATTTGACATGGTTTTTAAGAGAAGTAATAACACAGATTTAGTATATCTTTTAAGTTATTTTTCCCCTAGGGGGTCTGCACTATTATAAAGGAAATTGATAGTTATAAAACAAGAAAGGCAGAAAATCTGATGCCCTGGTGCGATGGCCTGTTGTAGGAATGGAATATTCAGCTGGCCACATATTGACCCATATCAAGGTCAACCTATAATAAGACCGCCAAAATAATTTTTTCACTTAACACTTCCTTTTCAATTTGCTTATAACAGTAAGGATGCAGGACTAGAGAACTCAATTACCTGACAGTCTAAACCAATTCTGACCTTAAGGCTTCCTTTACAACATGTATAAACATATTTGGACATGCAACATCTCCAAAGAGAACATGACTGTTTTTTCAACTAAAATGAAACCCCTCAGTTAATCATCCTCTTGTGCTATTTTCTTTCCCCTGGGAGTCTACTGTACTTATAGTATATACACTCACCAGCTTTAAAGACAAGCACTGTAGAGAGGGCGCCAAGGAAAATCACCACGCTTTAAATAAATACTGAGAGCTATACATTCACAATATAAATTATGTGTATGCATCTTTTTGTCTCCTCCTTCTCCCCAGCCCTCATCCTGCATGCTATCTGTTGACTGAATATTTTGATTTAATGGATAGAGTTCATTAGAAACAAACAATTGTATACCCTAAACAACACCTAAGGAATTAGTAGTCTTTATTTCATATAAATTGGACTTCCTTTGTTTTCTAAATTGATTGTGGTGTGCTCCTCTCCACTGATATTCTGTCTAACTCTTCACCTCAAACGTTGATATTACCCACAACTTTGGAGATGAACTGCAAACTCTTTCTTCAAGATCTTTAGTAGCAATATCAAATAAGGTAGCTATTGGTTACTGGCAAGGAAATCATTCTTTAAGAAATAGCTTCCTGTACTTGCACTCTCTTCTTTCGATCTATGGCCCTAATTCACAACAAAAATGTTCTTTGGTTCAATACTGCCATCGTTTTAGAAGATCTTTGTCATGGAATCTAGACAAAAAATCTTACAAATCTCTAAGTAGAACATTTTCTTCAACTTTACATTTGCTTCTACAAAGAGTCCTAATACATCAACTAAATATGGATACAGCCCTGCTGAATGCTGGCAGATAATCTTTAGGTGGTTTTGATCCTGTGTTTCAGGATGAATTATTCTGGTCTTGTAGTAAGTTCACTAGCCCATAATTCCCCAAGTTCCTTTTAATATTCTCTTTTCATCATCTGATGTAGTAGCAGAAGTATGCATGCATGTGTGTGCAAATGTGCATTCATGTATTTGTGTGTACATGTGTATCCATATGTGTACTTATGTACAGTTATTTTAGTATGGGGACTTAAATACTCAAAGATAAACATGAACAATTCTGTGCTTTTTCTAAAACTAAAAAAAATATGCTTTCATTCAACTGGACCCATGAAATCACCAATTGTTGTCATGTCTATGCCATGCAGCAATTGGAAATGATCCCTAATCATGATGGGCAATGAATTACTTAATTCCTAGTTTGGCAGCAATTTTACATTTCTACTTTTGAGGAACTCCTTAACTATATGTGAAGTTTCCTTGCCTCACTGATGGTCTCCTCCTCCTCTCCTGGGTCTCATTTTTTAACAGCCTGGAGAATTTTTTGGAATAGAACAGGTAGAGGTTTCCTAGGGTTTGCTATATGTCCTGTGAACACCATGATTTGGGTGCCCAAACAATTCAAAGCATTTTGCATTTTCAGAAAAATGCTTCAGGGAACACATTGTTTTTCTAACTTTAGCTCAGGTCTCAGGTTAAACCATGTAGGTACATTAAGTGTTAGTTTACTAGCTAAAAACTTTGGTAATTAATAAAGTTCTAAATGACCCCATGGAGATTTACAAAATGGCTTCTCTCATGTAATTCCACTTCATGTTTCAAGTTAGACACCTTAGTAACCTGGGTACAGTCACTTTTTACTACTTTATGATGTTATTCTCAGTGTCATGTCAGCAAAGCATGAAAAGTATATTAATATGCTTACCCCATCCAAGGCACAGAAAGCGTTTCCTTATAAGTCGTGTCCTGATTTTTCCAGTTACAGCCATGTATGACTGCCACGCTTCTGTCAAAACCCAACAGAATGAGGCCAGGAAGAAAAAATGCAAGAATGCAGTGGTGGTCGTACAGATGCTCTGTGGAGACAGGAGAAAGCAGGTGCTCAACCTGGGCAGGGACCTATGCTGCAGAGGACTGGGCTGTTCTTTTCCTTCCTTCCCGTCCCCATCCCTCCTTTGTTCTCAGATGAGAGGAGATCCTACTCATTGCCATCCTCCTGCCTCAGCCTCCTGAGTTTATGATTACAGGGATCTGTTACTACTTTCCACTTGAAGAGGTTAACTTCTGACAGACTTTTACTTCACATAAAAGTTCTAAGTGCCAGAGAAACTATGGGATTAGAAAATTTACAGTCTCCAGCCTCTATATTTTGTACAATATGTGCAACACAAAAATACATGCCCTAATTCCATTTGGGTTTTTAGTTTCTTTAATGAGGAGAACCCACGCTATGCATTTAAACTCAAAGAAAATGAAATTGCTGCTTTAGTTGATTTTTTTAAAAATAAAATTATGGAAATAGTCCTTTCTTTAGTTTAAGTTGCAGACACCATGTATAATTGCTTTGGCTACATTCTTTATCTATCTTATTTAACCAAGAATTCTTTTCAGTTTGTTTGTTTTATCTGTGTTGATGTGAAGATTATACTGGCAAGCTCAACAGATTTTCAAAAGAAAGAAAAACTAACTTTGCTTTTATATTTGTGTGATACCCAAGTTATAACAGCAAAATACAACATAAAGTTTGGCCAATAGTCTACAGCAAAGGTAAGGTGCATTGTGAAGTGTTGAATAGTTGCACGTGATGCTACTACATTACCCTGCCTGTCTTAATCGAGTCATTTTGAAAAGCTAATTGAGTCACTGGCAGTACACAGCTATGATTTCATAGATATTTTTCTCCATGCAATTTAATCATCCTAAATGTGTGGGCCATTAGCTGTGCTTTGTCTGCAAATGACCAGCAGCTTCATTTTAGCAAAGGCTACTACTTATTTCCCTATTGGTATGACTTCCTTGTGTACATCTTGTAATACAACTCCTCATAAACAAGAATCAGCAGCAGAATCAATTTCTTCCTTCGTCAGTCAGCCTTTCCAGAAATTTGAAAATAGACAAACAAAGAAGTTAAGATGCTAATTGGACATCAGCAGGCTCAAGGCGTTAGAGCTGGGCCCCTCCCTCATAATCACTGGTGAATAAAACCAGAGTCAGGAAATACAGGACTCCAGAACTGATGGAAGGATGACAATCTGACCCACATTTCCGTCTTGGGGAGGAGATCTGATGTCTTGACCTGCCTAATTGATAACTGGTTTCATGGAGTCCTGATCATATGAAGAGCAAACTATTGTTCCCTTCTTTAAGAGTCAATACAAATAGGTCTGTAGTCACTGGGCAGGAAAACACTCCTTGGGCAATCCATTTGTTCCAGAGATTTTTTTTTAATTATTTATTCATTATGTATACAGTGTTCTGCCTGCATGTGTCCCTGCAGGCCAGAAGAGGGCACCAGATGACATTACAGATGGTTGTGAGCCACCATGTGGTTGCTGGGAATTGAACTCAGGACCTCTGGAAGAGCAGCCAGCGCTCTCAGCCTCTGAGCCATCTCCCCAGTCCCTGTTCCAGAGATTTTTAAGAATTGTACAAAACACACATTGGTTGTTGTTCACATTGTATTTGCCATAACTTCTTTTTTTTTTTTTTTTTTTTTTTTTTTTTTTGGTTTTTCGAGACAGGGTTTCTCTGTATTGTTTTGGAGCCTGTCCTGGAACTCGCTCTGTAGACCAGGCTGGCCGCAAACTCAAAGATCTACCTGCCTTTGCCTCCGGAGGGCTGGGATTAAAGGCGTGTGCCACCAACGCCCCGCTAGCATAACTTCTAAATGACAACTTTCATAAAGAGCGATTTTCAGTGACTACAATTATTTGTTATAAATGTTATCAGTTTCCACTGGAATCATTATTCTGATGTGCAAGGATTAGGATGATTTCATCTCTTCTCCTCACTTTACATGGGCAACCCCTACAGATCAAATATTCTCTAAATCCCTCAGTATTAGGACTTTTCCCACTGATAGGACTCAAACTCGATTATCTCTTTCAGGTTCATATGTTGACACTCTGTCAATCATTGTTATCACCTGATGTACAACAAAGACTTGGGGCCACAAAGCCCTTTCTTGGCATCCTCTCTGAGCCTTCTTTTAACTCCCACTATAATTGGGTCCTCATACATCACAATTACACATTTAAGACTCACTGTCCCCTCAAGTTCATCATCAATTGTTTTACTTGCCTTGCCAAACTCTGGCCCTGATCTTGAATTGTCACAGCTGACGACTGCTATTACATTACAAAAATCAAAAGAGTAATTTAATTTAGTAAAATTGAACTCTGTTTATACAGCTCATTTTCTTGATGTGTAGTCTCTACCTCTGATTCTTAGGAAGAGTGGAAAATAGCTTTTGAAGGCAACTGATGTAAACACATTACTTCTAATGAACCAGAAGCTACAAGAAATCCTGGATTAAAAAAAAAACAAAGTAGACAAAAGCAGATTGAAGGTAGGTATCCCAGTATTTTGATAAAGGCAACACAGAAAGAAGAAAAAGTATGACAATATGTAAATGTCATGGAAGCTCTAAAATCTAAAATCAATAGTACTTATTGAACAAAGCAATAAAGAAATTGGAAGAAAGACAGCATTTAAGGAAACATGGAGGAATTTTTCAGAACTGAATACAATCTTGGCTCCAAGATGGATTAAACAGGAAAGACACACACACACACACACACACACACACACACACACACACACACACACACACAGAGATAGAGAGAACACACATTCCTAGATGCATTGCCATGAAGTTTTTTAATATTTAGAATGAGAATAAAATTTAAAAGTGGATAGAATTTAAAGAATGATAACTTACAAAAGAATAATAATCAGAGTGATATTAAATTTCTTGTGAGCCACCCACGATGCAAGAAGGCAGTGAAAAAGTGTCCTTGTTCTAACGAAAGAGAACTTTAAAGTTAGAAATTTTCACTCAGCCAAACTATTATCCAAGTGACAGGCAGAAATATATTTTTAGAATTGAAAGGGACTTTGAAGTTTATTATTTTAAGGTTCTCTCTGAAAGAATTGCTAGGCAATATAAACCACCAGGAAGAACTTTGAGAGGAGAGAATGGGCTAAGTAAAAGATACCAAACAAAAGCAATAAAATATATCAAATCTAAATAAAATTGTATTTAATATATTTCATATAATCCTAAAAATACAACTACCTATATATATATATAGAATTCAAACTAATACCAGCAAGGGTCAAAAAGAGGCTTGAGGGCTACAAGGGAACAGACTTGCCAAGTCTCTGTTTTCCCCTTATGGTATATTAGAGACTGAGTGACAAACAACAGATAATATTTGAACATTTATGATAACCCTGTTAAATTAAAGTAATCATTATAAAGTAGAAATAATATATTTGTAAGTTAGCAAAGGAAAAATAAAACTAAGAGACATCAATAAGTTCAATTAAAGATAAGGTAAAAGGGAACAAACAGAATTAAGATAAATAGAAAAAAATGTTTCCGAAAATATCATAAATCACAATAGCTTTAAACTCACTATAAAAAAGACAAAAGCAAACAAACAAAAAAACCAAACCACCTCAATTTTAAAAATCTATTTCTGTAATGGTTTTGTGAGAAAGTACGAAAACCACTTACACAAGAAGATGGGAATAAAGAGACAGAAAGACCTATATGAAGCAAATGCTAATGTCCAGAACTGAGATGAATCAGGAAGAAATTATTAAGTAAGATGAAGAGGGACTTTTCACGCTGGTCTAAGGAGCAAGTCATGACAAGTGCATACAAGTGACACAGCCTCAGAAACACTAATGACTGTTCACAAGCTATGAAACAAAAATTGAGGCAGCCAGAAGGAGAGCAGATTGTAAGGACTTGAGGTTCTGTTGTCTGTCCAGACCAGTGCAAGACAGAGTAAGACAGGATAACCTGGGCCCTTGTGATCACCGGGCCCACACAGTCACCACACTCCTCACATCCCGATGCTGCTCTTTATTGCCCTTGTGGTGTGGCCTTACTTCCTATGTGAGAAGGACAGACCACCCCTGTTACTATCTTCACGTTCCCCATACCTTCAGTCTGTAGCTTCTCCCTAACCCAAAGCAGATTCTTCCCCTTCCATTGCACAGTGCAATACGGTTAGCAGGAGTTTTGCCCCTGGACCCACACTCTGCCTGTTTCCTTTACTGAAATTTCTGGGCTGTCTTCTCCCTAGCTGAAAATTGAGGATAAAAAAATCTACCTCATAAAATGGCTGTAACAGTTAAATGACATACAAACTGGGTGTGACAGTGGACACCTTTACAGTTGAATGACATACAAACTGGGTGTGACAATGGACACCTTTACAGTTAAATGACATACAAACTAGGTGTGACAGTGGACACCTTTAATCCCATCACTCAGGAAGCAGAGGCAGGCGGATCTCTGAGTTTGAGGCCACTTCGGTCTACATAGAAAATTCTAGGACAGGCAGGGCTACACAGAGAAACCCTGTCTCAAGACAACAAACAAACAAACAAATAAATAAACAAACCCAACATCATACATGTAAAGATACATAGCAAGTATTCTTTTGGAGGGAAGGGTGATTTACTATCATGAAATGTAGTAAAGTTTCACACGTAACTATATATTCTTATTGATAACAAATAAAGCCTGGCATATTGTAAATGAAGTCATTCACATAACTACAAACATGTCAAAAATGGAGAACATTGCGTGCTTGTCAGTCATTACTGTTCTTCTAATAGTAGCCACTATTCTGGTTTTTAATCATCAGAAATAGTCATTATACTTAATTACCATTGATCAGCTTTACACTCTCCTTCAGCTAGCAAGTCTGTGTAACATCTTTGCCTAAAATGAATGTGTTGAAAGACCTCTTCTTGTGGTCAGCTTTCTCAAAAGGGTAAAGTACACATCAGTTTCCTCATGACTGGCTGCTATCTTTGATATCTGGGATCTTCTTCAATACTGCTTCCACAGAGATTCCCATCTTCAACACCAATAAATGGAAGTTTTTTGTATAGAGACTTAATTTTATTGAGATAATTTTTTCTATTCTTATTTTTGTCTGTTTTTAATTTAAATTGGAAACACGTTTGTTTTACATGTCAATCCCAGTTCCCTCTCTCTCCCCTCCTCCCCTGCCCCCCCACTAGCCCCCTAATCCCATCTTCTTTCTGCTCCCCAGGGAGAGTGAGGCTTTCTGTGGGGGATCTTCAAAGTCTGTCACATCATTTGGAGCAGGACCTAGGTTCTCTTCTGTGTGTCTAGGCTGAGAGAGTATCCCTCTATGTGGAATGGGCTCCCAAAGTCCATTTGTATGCTAGGGATAAATACTGATCTACTACCAGAGGCCACAGAGATTGCCTAGGCCTCCTCACTGACACATTTAGAGGGTCAGGATTAGTCCTATAGCTTCACAGCTATCAGTCTAGGGTCCATGAACTCCCTCTTGTTCAGGTCAGCTGTTTCTGTGGGTTTCTTCAGCCTGGTCTTGACCCCAACAAATGTGAGTTTGCTAATGATTCCATCCCATTAGGAGCTTAGTCAACTGTATGAATTTTCCAGTGGTAAAACAGACAGGTCTGAAGATATTTGACTACCTCCTAAAGCATGATGGGAAAACCAAACTTATCAGAAACCTATTCTATCTTCAACCCTAATTTTTCAGCAGGAATGAAATGGAAATATCTTACACAGGAGACAGGGGAGCTCTGAGAAATGGATAATTAAGGTTACCTAGGTCTGAAGTGAAGAGTGATACGTTCCTTTACTACCATGTATTACCCTATACTACAAAGAACTCTGACTATGCTAATGTTGACTTTCCCTGCTACATCATATCTTTTGAAGTCACTCCAAAATGTTTTTCCACATACAATGACCTACAGCGGGTAAATGTATATCAATGTAGAAATGGTTATCATCCAAATCATCATTAAATAAAACAAATAAATATACCATTGTCATGTGTATTTTTAGTTGAAACTTCAATATTAATGCCATGTTATCCAATATCTCTTATTCCATAATTGCTGTAACATGTAATACATGGACCACAATATTATTTATAGGCATTTAACAATACTTCTCTTTGCCAAAATACTGAGTCTGTGCCTTGTAGTTCCTCTGTAGTAATGTGAGACATTAGTGCAAGAGATATCACGATCTTTAGCTCCTTCTTGTGAACTTTTGTTCGACATTAAGCATAAGTTGAAGAGTTGGGCAAAGGCAATAGGTTCTTGAATTCATAGTTAGCCTAGTCTGCCTTGTGAAACATTGTCTAAAAAAAAAAAAGCAAAAAAGTAGAACAAAACAAACACAAATAAACAATGGACCCAGAACATATGGGATAACTATCATAAACACTTCCTAGCACTTTCATTGTGAAATTTGAAGGACATTACTTTCTGCATAATCAAGATCTCTGCCAGAAGACAAACTCTAAATGTATATAATTGAAAAGAGAGTTAAATATAACACTAAATAATTGGATGAATGACTTGTAAAAGCAGTGTTAATTATGAGCATCTTTAATACCCTATTTTCTAGCTCTTGAATTTCATATTAAAACAAGGAAGTGCTATTAAAAAATAGATGCCAGATAGGTGTGAACAGAGATTGAAAACCTGCTCCATAGATGTTAAAAATATGTATTTCAAAGAAAAGATGCTCACAATTTGAAAACCTTGAAAAGATTATCACATACAACAGGAAAATCTATTTTTTTTGAAATACATCTTTTGGGAGTCCAGCCACTTGTATGTCAAACATATCAGGTACCACATTATATATTATTATTTCCTGGGTTGTGAAATATCAGCCTTACTAAAGATGAAATGAAATGAAGGTTAGTTTCTAAAGCCACACAGCTTAAATAAAAATTAACTAATAATTTAAAATCTTCAAATTATCTTATAATAAGATATACCTAGGGGTCATTTACCCAGAATTCTGTGTCTTTTGAGGAAATCATTTTTGTGGGTTCATACCCTCATTCAGATGCAACAAATAAATGTAAAAAAATTATTTTTTTGAAACACTAAAGCTGCCTTCAACTTGTGGTGCATAGAGCAAACAAAATGGCAGCTCAGTTGCTGGGATACTTAGGCTTTGAAAATGCTTCTTGGATGACTTGCAAAAGAGAAGAATATTTTTCGGTCAAGAAGACATTTATACTGTTTATCCATGTTTTCTCAAGGGTCCTGTCTGAACATGGAATGAAACTATGCTTTTAGAGGGAGAAAGATCCTATGTTTTAGTAGCAAACTAGTATTTT
This sequence comes from Mesocricetus auratus, assembly GCF_017639785.1. NCBI lineage: Eukaryota > Metazoa > Chordata > Mammalia > Rodentia > Cricetidae > Mesocricetus > Mesocricetus auratus. Next base: position 18,928,321 of record NW_024429202.1, read on the forward strand.
TTCCACCTTCCTATACACTCTTAACACTGGGATCTCTAAAAAATGTACAAGTGCATTAGTGTCCTTGCCTAGCTTCAGACCACTGTCATTTGAGTGGGGATCAGCTTAAGAAACAGAATTCCTAAGGTTCCCAGGTGATCCTAATGGGCACCCAGGGTTCAGAATAAGCAGTTCAGCCATAGACTGACTTGGCAACAGATAATGCTAAATGTTTGGTCTTCCACTAAGTCCCATGTCTCACAGTTGCCTTCATTTATCTCTACCATAGGAATGAAAATATCTGCTAATGATAGTCACTGTAATTATGACCACAAACTTCTAAAAGGTTGGCAAAATCTCAGTAATAATAATAGGTACCAAGCATAGTCTCTGTTTTCTTATAGTATCTTCCCTGGACTCAATTCTTACATTTACCCTAGGAAGAATAATAGCAATGAAACATTTGTCTTGGTTTCATACTTTCATTTAGAATGCTATTTAAATGGACAGGCTTCCTTACAGAACCGGCTAAGAGTATAAGTGAATGACTAATATTGGGAAGCATTTAGGAACAATGAAAAAAAAAAGCCAAATTATAGTAATCTTGTCCTTGGCAGCATGCAGAAAAGAAAGCAGACTACAGCTGACTCTGCTTTGGCACTCGCAAAACACGTGGGAGGAAACCCCTGCTACTAACCAGCTGACCAGTTGAATTATGCTATGTGCCACTATTCGGCTTTGTCTGGAATCTTGAGTGTGGCGATTAATGGAGAGAAACCATTTTCTTTTTTATTTTATTTTATTTTATTTTAATTTTAAATAGCTTGTTTTACATGTCAATCCCAGTTCCCTCTCCCTCCCCTCCTCCCGCACTCCCCTTCCACCCTCCCTCCCACCCTATTGCCAAATCCTTCCACATAGGGGATATCTAGAGTCTGTCATTTTACTCTTGGTAGGGTCAAGGCACTCCCCCTAAGAGTCCAGGCTGAGAGAGCATCTCTCTTTGTGCTATAGGCACATGAAGACAGATTGTATACCAGGGATAGACACTGATCCACAGCTCAGAGCCCCATAGGTTGTCCAGGCCTTCTCACTGACACTCACATTTGGGGGGTCCAGATCAGTCCCATTCTGGCCTCCCCACTGTCGGTCTGGGGTCCAAGAGCACTCCCCTGTTCAGATCAGCTGTCTCTGCTGGTTTTGCCAGCCCATTCTTTGCCAATTTGCTCATCATTCCTCTCTCTCTGTCACTGGGTTCCTTGGGTTCAGTTCAGTGCTTAGTTGTGTGTTTGCCTCTGCTTCCATCAGTCCCAGGATGTAGGCTCCCGGATAGTTATAGACATCAAGTTCATTATCAGGAATGGGCATTCGAGGTGGTCCTTCCACTATTGCTTAGCTTGCCAATTGATGTTATACCTTTAGATCACTCGAGGTCACTCTGGTGCCTGATCTGTCTTCGATCCTATGATTCCCTCTTCCCCCTATTCTACCCCCACCCCCTCAACTTCCTGTTCCCCCATGACCAACTCCCTTCCTCTTTACCCCCTCTATTCTTCCCAGGTCCCACTACCCCCTCGCCCTGTTCCCCATCCATTCAGAGGATCTTGTCTCCATCCTCTTCTCTTGGGTACTATGCATATATGCATATCTTTTAGGTTCTTTCCTGTTTCCCAGACTCTCTATCTGTGGAAGTGCAGACTGGCACTATCCTGATCCATATCTAAAATCCATATAAGAGTGAGTACATACCATGTTTGTCTTTTTGCGACTGGGTTACCTCACTCAGGATGGTTTCTTCCAGTGCTATCCATTTCCCTGCGAATTTCAAGATTCCATTGTTTTTTTCTGCTGAGTAATACTCCATTGTGTAAATGTACCACATTTTCTCTATCCACTCTTCAGTTGAGGGGCATCTAGGTTGCTTCCAGGTTCTGGCTATTACAAACAATGCTGCTATGAACATAGTGGAGCAGATGCCCTTGTTGTATGAACCTGCCTCATTTGGATAAATACCTAAGAGTGGAATTGCTGGGTCTAGTGGTAGATTAATTCCCATTTTCCTGAGGAATCTCCATACTGATTTCCAAAGAGGCTGTATGAGTCGGCATTCCCACCAGCAGTGGAGGAGTGTTCCTCTCTCTCCACATCCCCTCCAGCATAAATTGTCTTCGGTGTTTTTGATTCTAGCCATTCTGACAGGAGTAAGATGGTATCTCAGAGTTGTTTTGATTTGCATTTCCCTGATGGCTAAGGATGTTGAGCACTTTCTTAAGTGTCTCTTGGCCATTTTAGCCTCCTCTACTGAGAATTCTCTATTTAGCTCTGTACCCCACCTTTCAAGTGGATCCTTTGGTGTTTTGGAGACTTGTTTCTTGAGTTCTTTGTAAATTTTGGAGATCAACCCTCTGTCAGATGTGGGGTTAGTGAATATCTTTTCCCATTCTGTGGCCTGCCTTTTTGTCTTTTTGATTGTGTCTTTTGCCTTACAGAAGCTTTTTAGTTTCAGAAGGTCCCATTTGTTAATTGTTGATCTCAGTGCCTGTGCCACTGGTGTTATGTTTAGGAAGTGGTCTCCTGTACCAACTCGTTGAAGAGATTCTCCCACTTTGAGAGAAACCATTTTCAAAGAAACAATCTGAGATCGGTTCCTTCCATTTGTGACTATCTTCCTCATTCCTACTTACCTACATCTAGCTACCCAATCATTTCAAGTCCAGTATGTTTAAAACTGAATTCCTGGCTCTCTCTCTTAAACCTGCTCCTTCTGCTGTAATTGGTAGCAGTGAAAAAAAATCCTATTATCACTAATAAGATGTCATCCTTGAAATGTTTCCACATTTAATCAATCATCAGCTCCAATTCAATTATCTAATAGTGACATATCAAATCCACAGTCTCTTCATTCCCACAGCCCTACCTGAGGCTCTCTCGGACTCTCAAGAAAGATCAATAGAAATAGAAGGCTCACACCAAGACGGCCTCATCCCCAATGGTTCAGTCTCCGTCAGCAGAAGTGAAATGGGAACGTCTTTTTCTTTTTTTAAGATTTATTTATTTATTATGCATACAGCGTTCTGCCTGCACGTATGCCCGCTGGCCTAAAGAGGGCACCAGATCTCATTACTGATGATTGTGAACCACCATGTGGTGGCTGGGAATTGAACTCTGGACCCCTGGAAGAGCTCTTAACCATCGAGTCATCTCTCCAGCCCCCTTCTATCTGGGCATGTCTTGGTGGGATCCCTGCATCCTGCTCTCAACAAATTCCTGGAAGAACAGCTATGGAACATGTCTGGCACACACTAAGCCCTTAGTCACTATAAGCTCTGGTGGTCGGAGCTTTTTACAATGTAAAATTAATCGAAGAGAGAGGTGGGCATGGGGTTTCTATAATGGGGAATGCTAAATGTGTTTAAATGTTAAGTGAAGAATCAGAGAAAGACTTGTGAATCCAGAAGGAGCAATAGATGCAAATGCCGTGATAATCTGAGGGCCTGGAAAACAGAGTCTGAAGCAGAAGGATTAGTCCCTGAAAAGGGTGAGTTGGGCCAGATCAAAGGTAATGAAGCCTGGGTGCTGATGGTGATGTATTCGCATCCTTTATGGTCGAAAGGTGAGATAATCTCAATGTGATGACTTACACTTTTGTTCTTCAGGCTGGAATAGGGTCAGGTGTAAAAGCTAAAGGTGAGAAAACAGAAGTGTGAATACATGTATTAGAGAGAGAAGAGGGAGGGAGGGAGAGAGAGGCACCAGGAAGCATTGTGAGCTCAGTGAACATGTTCGCACCAGCTCATTACCACAGATTACAGTCCTCTCTGCACAAGCGGAGAAGTATTGATTTGTTCTTCTCCTGTTTCAGAGTTTTTCCCCTTGTTTATTTATTTACTTTCTGTTTTGAGACTGGGCTCAAAACCTGGACTGGCCTGGGATTTGTTATGTAGACCAGGCTGGTCTTAAACTGACAGAGATCTCTTGCTTCTGAGTGAGGGGATTAAAGGCATATGCTCCTGACAGTTTTTCTCTCTTTAATGAGTCATCCCAGTGACAAATCCATTTTTCCCTCTTTAACTTCTGACATATCCCTCCATAATGTATCACAAAATAAATAAACCTACTGGGCATTGGTGGGCCATGCCTTTAATCCCAGCACTTGGGAGGCAGAGACAGGCGGAAGTCTGTGAGTTTGAGGACAGCCTGGTCTACATAGTGAGTTCCAGGACAGCCAGGGCAGCTACAACAGAGAAACCCAGATACACACACACACTCACTCACACACACACACACGGGATTTCTGATGTCCTTTACACTATCAACAAAATCAAATGCAAAGTTCAGTCCACTGGTAAGGGAATGCTGAATTCAACTGCAGAACATCCTTTGTTCTGAAGGGATATTAAAGAAATGACTCTGGCTGTGTGTTATCTTTTAGTAAACATTATATTTGTAAGTTTGGTACCTTATGAGGCTTGTGGGGAAAATGGCTATGATCAAGGTTCTGTTAGACTGGGAGCTCCCTCTCCCTCCCCTCTTCCCTCGCCCCCTCCATCAGGTCTTCCAGCCCTCTACCCAATCTCCCCTCTGATCCCCAGAAGGGTGTGGCCCTCCATGGAGGATCTCCAGAGTCTGTCATTTCATTCACAGCAGGGCCTAGGGCCGCCCCCAAGAGTCCAGGCCATTTTTTTTTCATTTTTTTTAATTTAAGTTAGAAACAATCTTGTTTCATATGTCAATCCCAGCTCCCTCTCCCCCGCCCTCCCCACCAGGTCTCCTAGTCCCCCACCCAATTTCCAGTCCGATCCCCAAGGAGGGTGTAGCAGCGTTAATTTTTGTTTTGCTTTGACCCAGGGTCTCACTATGTAGTTTTGGCCATCCTGGAACTCACTATGTAGAGTAGGCTGCCGGTCAGATTCACAGAGACACATATATCTGCCTTCCAAACACTATGCCCAGCTTGTTTTTACAAGTAAGGGCTGCAGACATCTTTGAGAAGATATGCATTTAATGGGAAAGAATATCTCACTCCAGAAAAACCCTTGGTATTCTTATTACCATGTCTCAAGAGATTCTTGCTGTTAAGATATTCAGGGTCAAAATACTTATTGCATACCCAATCTCAGAAAATCTTAAATCAAATAGGTTACAAGTGATTTATTTAAGGATATAAGCACATAAAAACTATATAAATATAAAAACACCTGCAAGCAATTATAACATGGGTGCTCAGCTCAGGGAAGTGAGGTAAGGGGGATGAAGTCATTTTTTAATTTTGAATTTATGTTACTGAAGGTATGCTATATAAAATAATATATTCACATTACCCAATATCTTTTATCAATACAGAACATACCAAAATTTTGTCACTACAACTCACTTCATCTAGAGCCTGAAGGGATTAGTAAAAAGTGGACTGAAAGGAAGAAAGGAGCCAAGCCAAATGTTTTATATCCTTTCGAGAGCATGAGAAGTGAACAGGTCACCATCCATTAACTTCTCACTTGTTTAGGAATGGTGGCAGCTGGGTCAAGTTTGTGACTTGAACCGAAGTTTCCTTACTAAGTCATTGCCTCTGATTTGAAGCCAGAGCAGGAAGAAGTGTCAATAAGAAAAAGGGAAGCCAAATACTAAAGACCATTTGGTCAAAAATAGACCTTACAAAATATTTTTAAGTATAGTCCTTTATTTTTATATCATGGCTTTAAATTATACCGTTTAGAGCAGGGTGGATGAGTTGAGAAACTCCCTTCATTTTTACTCTCAAGCATAAAAGTAGAGCAGGGAGAATAAAGCTTTCTGAGCCCTGGCTGAAGGGAAGAGGGTGGAGAGGGGTGGAGACAAAGGGGGAATGTGTTCCCCAGCTTCTCTGGAGAGCTATAATTTCATTCTCTTCATTCTAAGTGGGTGAAAACTGTTCCTCTCACCCCACCTCCATTCTTTTCCATACATTTCTGTCTTTGGAGAAGAGGCATTGTTAGAGCTGCTTTAGAGCAAGGAAGACAGAAGAAAGAGACCTGTCCTTCTACCATGGACACAGTGCTTTAATTCTAGAATCCCAAAGGAAGAGTGCCTGCTACAGTGTCTACCTAGTCATGATCTATATAAATAATCGAATGCTTTTGAAGCAAGCTGATACTACACAAAGAATGTCTGAGAGTCTCCTTATGTATCTCATTCAATTCGACCTCATCATGCCGGAGTATATTTCTATATCATAGATTATGATTCACATTCAGCTCTCGATTGCAACCTCTCAATGTGTGAAGCATCTTCTTGTTTGTGAATGAAACACTTTACTGTCATAGAGAGATACATTTCCCCTATGTTCCTAGGGTGACATTCGATGCATGACTACAGCAAATACTGACTGAATCACAGTATGCCATACCTTTTGTTTGACCTCTACTCATGGATATAAAATGGTTTTCTTGTATATCATTATACTGTTACTTGGAAATTCTCATTTTTACTATTATCTCATTGATTGTAGCTTCTAAGGACAAAGGGTGTGTGTTTCCTTTTTATCTCCAGTGTGGTATCTGGCACTGTGTAATGTCCAGGAAATCAACTCTGCTATCAGTAACTTCAAAGAGGATTCTAGTAGGAACAGATGTTCTATCGCCTGCAGGTGATGGAGAACTCTCTCTAATCTCTGCTGTAGAGAGTACTATTTTCTCCCAATATTTGTTCTCTCTTTGTTCTCATGATATAATCTTAAAAGCACCTGGGTCCCTGTAATGAAAACTGATTTTCCATCCTTTACTTGGGTTAGGATCACAGGATTAGAGCCTAGATATAGGAGATAAGCAGGAGAGCAGGAGAGACTGCCAGGCATATCCTTCTCTTTCCGTTTGCCACTGTGTTGTGAGACAGAATGCATACATGATGGCTGGATCTAGAGTAGTTGCCCTGGACCCAGAATAAAAATCAGAAGGAATTCACTCATTCTTGATCATCATTGAGTTACCTGTGCTTATGAGAGAAACATAAATTTACTTTTTAAAAAATGTCATTCCTGTCCTAGTTTTCCTATAACTCGAGATTACATCTAAATGGTATACACGGTATCAATAAATACAAAACAAATATTCATCATCTTGTCCTGAATTAATAAAATACTGCATGTGCTGCTTGAGTAAATGCAGTCTGTGGATCACTGAGGAAGTAGTGGAATCATCTGTGACCCTCTGAAATGAATCCAAATATTGGTATTTCATTTAATAAACCCAGGGCTGTATCTTCCTCATTTCCACAAAGTTCCCCTTCAATTCCCCAACCAATTAATGATATTTGTGAACTGTGGTAGTTTTGCATGACAGTTCAATACATGTGATCTCATTTGGTTTCTATGTTCAATAAGAAAGTAGTATAATTCCTATGACTAATTTTGTGGCTGCATGAAAGGACTTAGACTCACCTCTGTTACTTTGTCTCAGGTCTCATTGGTTTTCCTGTACAAGTGTGGTCACAGTGGCCATATCTGTGGTAGGCATTACCTTATTATTTAAAACTATTAGACTAGAGCAAATCCTGGACATCTAGAGCTTCACATTAATGGAGATTTCTATCTTGGTTCTCTCTGCCTCCCTGACATCTGCGTTCAAAGCAAATGTATGGATCTGAAAAATATTATGCTTAGAGAGGTAACCCAGACCCAGAAAGACAAAGACCTCATTGTGTCCCGGCTCCAAATTTTTAGATTTTAGTATATTACAGTATATCATCTAAAGTAACTTCAGAAACCATTGAAATAGAAATTAACTGTGGGGAGAGGAAGAAGCTAGAAGAAACTCTAGGGATAGGGTAAGCAGGACACAGGCGGTATGAAGAAGGGAAAGGGGAAAATGATGCTTTAACAAGGGCAGGGGAGGGAAAGTAACCCAGAGGGAGAGGAAAGACGGAGAGATAAATAACACTAAGGACCATGGGGAAATTGCAGGGAAACATTATTTTATAAGTTTAATTAAAATATATATTAATGTCTGTTTATATACATATGTGTATGTAATTTAAACAGGATTACGCCACCCTGGGTGCCAAGGCTTTCCCCAGGAGCAGAGCCTATGTAACAAATATCCCGAGACAAGCAAGGGAAAACTGCTTCCTAGTCATTGGTCAGAGGAGTACAAGAGATCCATACAACAACATAGGCTATTACCATTGCTCCTGGTTATCCTCCAGAATTTAAAAAGAGTACCATGTTGCTGAATACAAAACACACTTAAGACACAGGGCTTGGAGGAATTGAGCTGATACTGACTTGGAAGCCTCTCTCTGAGGGCTAGCTCTCACAGTATTGGAAGGTGTTATGCAATGTGGTGATATATTTATTGTTAATGATTTACTAAAGCTAGTGGAGATCAAAATAGCAAAGCAGAATACTAAATTAGCCACAGAAGCCAGGCAGTGGTGGCACACATCTTTAATCTTGGGCCTCTGGAGACAAAGGCAGATGGATCTCTCTGAGTTCAAGGCCACCCAGGGCTACACAAGAGTAACAGAGCTCACGCCTTTAATTCCAGGACTCATGAGAGGTATATTTAAGACAGGAAGAGGGTTTCAGAGCTGGCATTTATTCTCCAGCCACATTGAAGACAGGAATGCATTCCCCAGTGTACTGAGGAGAGGCAGCAATTTGGGGTTTGGTCAGAACTCGTGGAGACAGGATCAGCTCTTTCAGCATGAGGTAAGGGTGAGAACCAGTTGCTTGACTGCTTTGCTTCTCTGATCTTCAACTTGAAGCTTGAACTTGTCTCTGGGTCTTTCGTATGTGTGTGTGCTACAAGGCATAGTACCAAGTGAGAAAAGTAATCAATAGTCCTACGTAGCTACAAAGGTTATGGACCACGATAGTTTGGAAATATATGCCAGATAGTAAAATGGCAGAACCTGTATCTCGGGACTAACTGGACTGAAGGCCCATTCAATAAAAGGTACCTAGTCATCTAGCCAATGTTAGAGAGGTCATAAATCCTACCAAAGAAGCATCTTTTCGTAGTATATGGAGGCTACTACAAAGAGTCACAGCTGGTACATCATCTACATAACCCCTCTATCTAAGGCTAAAACAACCACCACAGAGGAGAGGTGTGTGTGTGTGTGTGTGTGTGTGTGTGTGTAAAACAACAGTAAATAAAAAAGGGACCATGAATTTGAGAAAGAGGGGTAACATGGGAGGGTTTGAAGGGAGGAAAGGGGGAGATGACATAATTATAATCTCAAAAAATAAAAGAAATACATTTTTAGAAAAGATGTTGCATAGCAATACTGTCTCCATTGATGCATCCCATCCTAGAGGGAAGCCTTTTAAGACTTAGGATATTCTAAAGGGAGGCTTCTTAAGAACTAGACAGTAAACAACTCAGAAGCATCAGCAGGTCTTTGAAATGGACCGGATGCACTAGATCCCTCCATTTCCAAGCTATAGCAGCAAAGATACTGAAAGACAGTCTCTGATCATATGTGATGCTTGGACAAAGCAGAGTTCTGATGAGTTGCCTGGGAGAGACGTTTTCCTACATGTGAGCTGCTTGTAAGCTGTGCAGTGTGCTCTGTGCTTCCTGCTTTTGTTAGCAGTGCCCCCAATGTGGGACAGACTTTCTTTGATGCAGCTGCCCTTAAGTCATTTCTACCTCTGTAAGTAATCCCCCACTAATCTTCCGTGAGTGAACTCCAATGAGCTCATTAGTTCACCAGGTTGGACTTTTGTAGTAATGTCACTTTGTCATTGATTCCCTATTTGGAGTGAGCAGACTTTTTGTTCCTGTACTCCCAGGAATAGTGCCATCAAATACAAAAATTTATAATCCATCAGGTTATCTTTGGTACGGTATTTCCACTTGAACTTCCCCTTCCATTTTACTATTAAATTCTTACTTTAAACTAAACAAATCCATCCAGTATTTGAGACTGGCGAGTTGGTGCCCTAGAAGTAGCTGCTGTACCAGTCATGCCCTCTGATCACTTCCCTCTCACAATGGACACTCATCCAGCCAAAGACAACTGCAACAAATCAAAACCACTACACCACAATCCTGGAATCTTTACAACCCATCTTAAATACCGGACAGAGGTGCTCATGAGGAAACACCTCTGCTCTTTGTGATAACCACAGGACTCATACAAGATGCAAGGAAGAGAAGTTTGACAATAGGTGAGTCAAAACAAATCCTGTTTAAGTAGTTATTTTGAAAGTGTCAGAGAAAGGCAAAGACGAGCCATGCAGAAGAAATGCTTATATTCTAACCTCACTAACCTGGTACTCAAAGAGGATATGGCAGAGACTCTGAATGAGCCAATATTCAAACTACTCATAAGCTAGAGATTATCATGCTTCACTTTTTTAAAAAACTTGTCTTATTTAATATAGAACACTGGAATTGGAAACCTCTTAGCTGTGTTTAAAATGTAGTGTTTGGCATAAGTGTGATTCTGAAACCCATATGAAATTCAATTATGATACATATTTTAGTTTGCTCAAAATTGGTTTAGATCTTTACTACCATAATTTTATAGATGATAATAATATGAGGCTAGGTTTTTCAAATCAAACACAACACAGATGACAGTGAAAGGAGCCGACATTGAGGAGATAATTTAATATTTAATGTTCTAACTCGAAACTACATGAGTTTGGGGAAAAAGCAAGAGACCCAACGGGGAAAAAGAAGTGTTGTTTTGAAGAACTGTATCTACTACACTGTCTTGAACACAAAACACATCAAGAAAGGAAGGAAGTAGAGGCATGTGATCTCTGAGCTGCAGTGCAATGGGTCAGCAGTGAGTATTTCCAGCCTCAGAGTGAATAGAAACAAACTCAATGAAACATGTTGGGAAATCTTAACACCCCCTCCCAAATTCTATAACAAGTCCTCCCATGATCCACTGGACCCTGTGAGCAAATTTCACTGTTCACTATCACATCCCTACACGGTGCCCACCACATAGGTGCTTAAGATGTAAGGACCCAAGATGGACCTTTCATTTGATACATGACTGCTGTTATTGCTCATCACTGCAATCTCAGGATCGCCCGTAGAGGCTGACCTGTGTTCAGAAACAGAAATGCTTCATTGCTCAATGAATGATTGACTATGTGTTAGCTACTGGTTGAATGGGAACTTCTGGGGTTTGCATTGCAGTATGTACAGCTGCTAGTCTCTCTCTCTCTCTCTCTCTCTCTCTCTCTCTCTCTCTCTCTCTCTGTGTGTGTGTGTGTGTGTGTGTGTGTGTGTGTGTGTGTAGTGTGGAGGTCCTGGTTTGATGCTGGGTGTCATCTTCCATTGCTTATCTACTTTATTCATTTAGGTAGGTTCTTCCAGCCAAACCCAGAGCTCATCAATCTGGATAGGCTTAGTACCTATCTTGCTCTTGGGATCTCTGTCTCTGTCTCCCAGGAGTGCCACTGAGACCACCTGGCATAAACATGGACGCTGGGGATCTAAACACCAGTCCCCGTGCATGTGCTATGATTGCTTTAACTGCTGGGCCATCTCCATAATGCCCACAGTGAAAACTCCTTGGAGCTCAGCACCTAAGTCATTTCTATCTGCATTACTATGCCTGGTACCCAGGCTCTCTACTTATTCCAGCTAGGGTGAGAAGCAACAGGTGTGACAGACCCTGGAGACTGGAGACATATAAAATGATGTTGTCAGTGGCACTGCTTTATGAAGTGACATTGAGAATAGTAATACATCCACACATGAGTGAGTCTGTGTAATGTTTTGATGGTCATGGATAATTCCTTACCATATTTTGAATTTCTATGTCATAAAAGAAAACCCACAGCAGTTTAATAACTCGTACTTCAATACAATATGTACTTAGAATCAATAATAGCTATTAGGGCTTGGAGACTAAGAGAGAAGTCTGTTTTAAAGCCAGTGTTGACTAAAGATAATAGCCAGTGTTGAAGAGCCAGACCTCATCATCAGTTACGCTAGACCTGTGCAAGCTTGGCAATGATGTAAGTCTGTTCCTTACATGGGCTATTTGTTTTTATTTTTCCCCTCAACTCTAATCACGATCTCTAACAAACTAATACAACAATTTTCTCTCTTTTGAGTTATTTACTATTTATTCATATATTCTAGATTAATTACCTTATGAAATAATTTACATACAACAAAAATCAGTGTTCATTGAGGCCATTCATTCAGTGAAGTGTCTCCATAATCAATATACACAGCATCAGTCTAAATGCTTCCTTTATATTGCTTATAATAAATGGTCAACTCCGGATTCAGACAATCACTAGTCTGTTTCCTATAGAGATTTAACCTTTTATACATCTTGTAGAAACAAAGTTGTGTAGTAGGTAGTCATTTTCTCTAGGCTTCTATTTTTGGCATTTTTTTCCTCATTGCTTATAACAAGTCTCTATTTCTTCCAATTTTCTTCTCTGTACAGTACAAATAATATAATCATAGTATACACACTCATCTGTTGATGAACTATGTCCAGTTTTGAGACATTATGAAAGGGAATATTATGGACTGTTATGATATGTTGCTGTTTACCTGAAAATATCTCATTTTTGAAGTTCAAGACTAAACTTTTACCAGACTTTGCAGTCAAGTTAATGATATACCTTGAGGTCATTTAAGACTATGCATTTCTCTGCTGTCCTACTATGTACTCAACCTGTTTAAGTTCAACCTACAATAAAGAAAACCATGCAAACAGCTGAATTATGTCCTGGATTTCCCACGTAATCAGTTTTTACAACCGTAAGGTAAGTGCATAGCTTTAGTATTAAATCCTGAGTCAGAATAGTGTGTGTGTGGTGTGTGTGTGTGTGTGTGTGTGTGTGTGTGTGTTGTGGTGATCATTTGCTAAAAGCAGCCAACATGCTGAAGGCAGCCCCCAAAACATAAATATCCCATAAATGTTGGAAGTAGCATGTGGAATATTGAGTGCTATTGTGCTATTCTCGACCAGTAAAGTAACTTCTTCCCTTGTAAAACTCTATTAAAATTTTCTGTGATGAGTTCCTTGTTTCTTTCCTATACCGTTTTTCCATCACTGTTCAATAAATACAGAGCAAAGCCTTTTGCTAGGGACAGGCACAACCGTCACCAAAGACAGAGAGATCAGACACAACAGACTGGCATCACAGACAGACCACAGAACACAAACTACAGAGAGTGAGAAGGCAGACAGAAAAGTGAAGCATTCAAATCGGGGCTGAATCTTGGTTAAACTACACCAAGGGAACATTTTTATTCCATATAGTGACATTGATGCAACGAGCATTTGTATACAAGTCCTCTTGTGAACACAAGTTTTTATTTCTCTTGGCTACATGTTTAAGAGTAAAGTTACTGGAAAGAGTAGGTTAGGATTTAGCTTTAGAATTGTATCTGTGAGGATGTTTCCAGAAATGTGTGTGCAACCTTGTCTCCCAATCTGGTGTCCAAACTCGATTAAGAAGGTTCAAGTGAGGTGAGCAGTAGTCTTCATCTCTACTCTTCCTGCCTGTGGACTCAATGTTCCCAACCGCCTCACACTCGTTTCCCCACCATGATGGGCTATGCCCTCAAACTGTGATCCATAAGCCTTTCCTTTCTTAAGTTGTTTTTGTCAGATATCCTGTCACAACAAGGAGAAAAGTCACTAATTCAGCTAGGCTCTGGGGTAAGTACATGGAACAACACAGGGTGTGGGCGGTTCCATTAATCTCAGACATTCAGTGGGTGGGTATCCTTGTCTCCTTTATGTATTAATGTGTGTGTCCCTGATTATTAGCATCTTTTAAATTGTTTATGAAGAGTTCATATATTCCTTTTTTAAATTTTCTTTAGTTAAATTAAAAACAATCTTATTTTATATATAATCCCAATTCCCTCTTCCTCCCATTCTCCCATTCCCCTGACTATCTCCCCATCCCACCTCCCTCCATCAACTCCTCAGACAGGGTGAGGCCTCCCATGGAGGATCATCAAAGTCTGTCACATCATTTAGGGCAGGACAGAGGTCCTCCCCCTTGCATCTAGACTGAGAAAGTATCCCTCTGTAGGGAATGGGCTCCAAAAAGCCAGTTCATGCCCTAGGGATAAATACTGGTTCCACTGCCAGAGGCCCCCAAGACTTCCCAAGCCTCTTGCTGACATCCATGTTCAGGGGGCCTAGTTTGGTCTTATGCAGGTTTCCCAGCTGTCAGTCTGGAGTCTGTGAACTCACTCTTGCTGAGGTCAGCTGATTCTGTGTGTTTCCTCAACATGGTCTTGACCCCTTTGCTCATCACTCCTCCCTCTGAACAATTGAACTTCAGGTATTTGGATCAGTGCTTAGCTCTGAATCTCTGCTTCTGCTTCCATCAGCTATTGGATGAAGGCTCTATGATGCCATCTAAGGTAGTCATCAATCTCCTTATAGGAGAAGGGCATTTAAGGTTCCCTCTGCTATTGCTTAGATTCTTACCTGTGGTCATCCTTATGGATTCCTGGAGATTTCCCTAGCACCAGATTCCTTGTTAATACCATAATGTCTGCCTCTATCAAGGCATCTCTTTCCTTGCTCTCTTTCTCTGTCCTTCCCCAACTCTACCCTTCTAATCCCTCACGTTCTCCTCCCCCAGCATTCCTTTCGTGAAGTTGCACATGCATCTTAATTGATCCCAGAGCAACTGGGAAGGAATATGTATACAGAAAAGTATAAATCTAGACTCAGTTCTAGAAGAGGCACCTACAGGATTTCAATAGCATGCCCTTTAAAGCACAAGTTCAGCTAAATTCCCATAAATGTGTCAGGATCTCAACATTTCCTAACAAGAAAATACCTTGCTCTGCCAGCAAGCAATCTGTATTAACTGGAAGGGAAAGTTCTGTGAAAATATTAATTACTAAAAGAATCTTCATGGTACTGTCACAATTTGAACAGTCTGTGACTAAAAACAGGAAGTATTAAATGCTGTTCCTTTGCCTTGTGATCAAGTTCATGTAGGGTTAGTATAATGTAGGAAATTTCAATTTCAATAGCCATGTTCCTTGAGTTTTTGTTGTTTTGTTTGGAATGAGGGCTACATACCTGACATGGCACTAGTAGTTTTTAATCTGCATTGCTTCTTACCTCCACAATAATTCTTCTAGGAAGTACTATCATTGTTTTTCCATTTTCATATGACTACAATAAAAGTGAGGCTCAGATACAGTGAGTTAATTCCTAACATAAAAGTTATGGGCTATGCTGATAGTCTCAGACTCAAGGAACTAATCAACCCATGTTCTGATGTAACTATATACCTCATCTTAAATATTTGAACATTACAGATTCCCACATTTTCTATAACACACAGGAAGATATTACATACTATTAGGGAGACCTCTCGGTTTGGAAAATGTGTTAGAAAACAGGAGCACAAGCACACACTTCCAAATCATAAAGTTAACAGCCCTTAGTCTAGGTACATATAAAATGGAAATAAAGAAATATCAGGTCTCCAAAGATACTACAAGTAAAAATAGGAGCTGAGAATTTATCTCTAAGCTTTTTACTCTTAATGGCTGTATCTAATCTGGCCAAATAAAGCAGTAGAAGAAACAATTGGACATAGACCTTTGACATTCAAAGACTGACAAACCTAGTACCAAGCTGATTGCTCTTCATGACTAATGTAACTAGGATTATAAATCAATGTAGCTAAAACAGGGAGAATAGAGTTACAGCATCTGTCACACCTACTTACATACAGTAGTTCTATTTTTACTGTACTGTTACTATAGGAAAAGAGTCTAAAAAATCCATTCTACAGGGCTTAAAAGAATCTTTAAAGGGCCAGGCAGTGGTTGCACATGCCTTTGATCCCAGCACTCTGAAGGCAGAAGTGGGCAGTTCCCAGTGAGTTCAAGGACAGCCTGATCTACAAATCTAGTTCCAGGACAGCCAGGATTGTTACACAGAGAAACCTTATCTGTAAAAACCAAAATGAACCTTTAAAGATATTTTTCTTCTATCAGTCTTTAAGTTCCCAGATTCAGGCACTTCATCTGCTTTTGTATATATGACATATATTTTCCTCAAATGTTACAGAAAGTTAATGGATTTTTTCCATAATTAACTTTCAGGGGAAGTTTACATCCATAGACAAAAATTTAAGTTGTCTTACTTTCCCATCACAAATAATAACCTGTGAAAATGGTTAGCTTAGAAATTAGGAAGTAGCCAGGCATTGGTGGCACAAGCCTTTAATCCCAGCACTTGGGAGGCAGAGGCAGGTGGAGGATCTCTGTGAGTTCAAAACCAGCCTCGTCTATAAGAGCTAGTTTCAGGACAGGCTCCAAAGCTACACAGAGAAACCCTGTCTCAAAAAACAAACAAATAAATAAATAAAAAGAAAACAGGAAGTAATTTATAATCTCACTTTCTTTAAATGTTTGATATGTTGAAGCTTTTGATTGTTAAAGGAAGAAAAATTAAAGGTTGAGAGCAGATAGCATAAGGTGTGTCCACTTTAGAGCCAGGGCAACAACCAACCTACTGTAGGTATTGCAGCCTAGAAAGCAGGCTGAGGTTAATGGAAATATCTTTTAGGGTGAGCCATGATTCACATGATAGGACTGCTATTGAGTTAATGCCAATCCTATTTTGTGTAGGACTCTTAATAAAAGCCATGTTTTCCAGTCTTTATGACACAGAAGGTTCTTTAGACATAGACCAGTCTAATGTGAAATTTCAAGCAATTTCTGTTAATGTGTGGAAAAGATAGATTAAAATAGAATGGAAAAAAGGGGGAGGGGAAATTTTCAATTAGAGATGGAATTCAAAGAGACTGGGAAATCTTTGGTCTGCTGAACAGATGCCTTGTGTAAAATGGAAATGTTGAGTTTGAGGTACCACAGGACACAGCACAGAGAAGGGTGACCGGAGTCTTTGCTCTTCTTTCAACTGGACTAGTTTTCAACAGGTTTCTTCCTGGTTTCCTTTACTTCCCAAACTTCCCTTTGCTTCCAGTGTCTATTTTTAGAAATTTTCCAACTGAATACTTTACTGTGCACCTTTGAGTTGAAACTCTTCTACAGACTAGGGATTTCCTCCTCACGGACCTGAAGGCCTTCATTTCAAAAGGTGTTTATCAATCTGGTGCCATAGCTCTATGTCTCTGGAAAGCGTTAAGAGTCTCATAATTAGCAAGTCCAGATGGCCACTCATGCCAACCTATCTCCTCTGCAAAGATTCCATTATCTCTCTCCAGCCTTCAAAAATCCTCTAGTGTTTTGTTTTAGAGAAATTGTGGCCAATCTCCCACTCGTACTGCAATAGTCTCTCTCTCTCTCTCCCTAACTGAAATGAGAAGTCTTTCTTGTCAATTTTAACAAAGGTACAATGACTCCCACAGTAATTCCTGAATAGTATGAGAACATCTTCTCCCAAAGGACAAGCACAAAGTAAAGACACTCAGTAGATGGTAGATTAGGAATACAGCCTATGAGCTCTCTCCTTATAAGATCAAGTTCTTTCAACTGTTGTTAAAGTAAGCGACAAACTAATGGCGGAAATGGTACATTAAAATAATGGTATTTGAAAAACTAGCTATTTGAATGTAATTTTCTTGTTTAAAAAATATATAACAAACAAAACTTAATTTTCTATTTTGAGATCAAGGACAGGCATACTTCACTATTGATCTATTTGGTTATTTCTTTCATTCCAAAAGAGCTCCAAATTACCAATAGTTATAGCTCAATTATAAAATGACCTGAAAAGACCTTATTTGTCATAATGGGTCACCTTTCCCAGCCTTAATACAGGGGGAAGTGCTTAGTCTTACTGCGTTATTGGAAGGTGGTGGAAGCTGAGGTGTAATGTGTACTGGAAGGAAGTGGGATACTTGAGGTAATCCATATTGGAAGGGAATAGGTCACTGGGGGTTTCTCTTGAGAATGTGTTTTCTGCCTTTCTCCTCTGCTTCCAGACTACCCTGCTACAAGCAGTTTCAACCCACCATGTCCTTTCCACCAATGTGTTCTTGCTTCCTCAGGTCAAAGAAATGGAGTCAATTGCCCAGGAACTCATACTATGAAAACCCCAAGGACAAATAAATGCTTCTCATTAAATGATTTAATAGGATATTTGTCACAACAATGAAAAACTAACTAACATATCAACTAGTGGCCTTCTTGGTTCAAGTCGTATGGTTCAAGTCACTTTTTGGAAAATGTTTTCTTCTCACTTTTTTATATGCTTAGTGTTTGTATGCATACAAACATACACACATATATTAGTACATTGTGATATGTATGATTTAAATATGATATATAAAATATATAGCTTATGCATGGTAGGTATAATTAGCTTTATGTATTAGTAAACCATCTCTACTGGAACAAAAACTCAGGGTTTCCACTGTTATCATACTGACAGAGATTCTAGAATCTACATTTGCTTACAAAACCCACAGGTCTACTACTAACACAGTCCTACATCAAGCATGCTACATTTACCACTGAGCAAATGTGTGAGAAAGATGACAGTCTGCCCACACAGGAAATGCAAGAAAATATGTCCATAATGTCAGCTTTGATTTTACCTGCTTGACATTCACTTTAATATGCTTCATAAAAAGCAGCAATAAATTTTCACACAGAACAATGCCGACAGGTGAATCAATCTTCGTCCTATTGTGAACTCTAAGGATCTGGGGAATGTCTTGAAGGTGATGACAAATACAGGGGTTGGTTTGGACCTTCCTGCTGAAGACTCCATAAAATCCTACACTACGCTCTCTATCTCACCCACAGGAATGATATGATGATAACATGATACAATTCAAGTGAGTATATTTCCCAATAAAAGTCTTTAAAGTGAGGAGAATTATTTTTATTACTAAGAAAGTGGCCATCTGTTTCTGAAGAATTCAAGTGAGAACACAAATATCTACTTTACATGGAGCAATTTTCAGATAATGCGTTTTTATCGCCTCATGTGCTGGAACACGACTCAAGCTGAACAGCACTCTGTCCCATAATTTTTGACATGTGGAAGGTTCTAATTATTTCCAACGAAGAGATAAATTCATATTAACATGTGAAAAATGTTATGATGTCTCAAAATGTACATTTGGGAGATGAAGATCAGTGAGACAAATAAGCAAAGATGAAATAAGACCTGGGTAACAAAGGATGTAAAAGCAACACTGCAGACAGGGGAGTGCCAGCCTACAATCCCACCGCAAGAGAGTTTAGGAAACAGGGAAGACCCTAAGAGAGATATGCATGGTACCCTAGAGAAGGGGAATTGGACAGGATCTCCTAAGTGGATTGGGAGCCTGGGGGGAGGGGAGAGGGAGCTAGGAGAAAGGGAGCAGGAAAAGAGGAGGACACGGTGGGGGGGGGGGAGAAGCAGGAAAAAGTTGAGTTGGGGGAAGAATAGAAAAGAGTAGGATGAGAGATTCCATAACAGAGGGAGCCATTATAGGTTTGAGGGGAGATCTGGGAGATTTCCAGAGATCTACAAGGATGACATCAACTGGCAATCTAAACAATAGTGGAGAGGGTACCTTAAATGCCCTTCCCCTATAATGAGATTGATGACTACCTTATATGCCATCATAGAGCTTTCATCCAGTGGTGGATGGAAGCAGAAGCAGAGATTCACAGCTAAGCATTGATCCAAATACCTGAAGTCCAATTGTACAAAGGGAGGAGTGATGAGCAAAGGGGTCAAGACCGGACTGGTGAAACCCATAGAGACAGCTAACCTGAAAAGGGAGAGCTCATGGACCCCAGACTAATAGTTGGAAGGCCAGCATGGAACTTATCCGGATACCCTAAATTTGGGTCTCAGTGAGTAATCCTAGGCAATCTATTGGGCCTTGGGTAGTAGATAATTATTTATCCCTGGTGTACAAATGGACTTTGGGAGCACATTCCACGTGAAGGATGTTCTCTCAGCCTGGACACATGGGGGAGGGCCTAGGCCCTGCCCTGGATGATATGACAGACTTTGGAGATCCCCTGGGGAGCGAGGGAGGATAGGGTGGAGGGTTGGGAGGTTGGTGGGTAGTGAAGGAGGAGGAGAGGGAGAAGGAGCTAGGATTGACATGTGAAGCAAGCTGGTTTCTAATTTAAATTTTAAAAAAAGAAAAAAAGAAACACTGTAGAGTGTCTTGTTTTTGATAAAGGGAGACTAGGAAATGCCCATTTTCATGAGGTATTCACTAGAATTAACTAGTAGGGTTTGTTCAATCCCTAGAAATATACAGTGAAATTCTGCCTATAACAGCTACTAACAATAACCTTTTGTCTCTTTGAATATCTATCAACTTGGCTATCCTGAATTTTATAAGAAAGGGTTCCAAGTTTGATGTGGGTAACTGACACCACAGTTGCTTAAATGCCAATTCCAGAAAAAGAGATAATACACAGCTACACAGACAAACTGGCAAGGGATAGAAATCATTCTACACATGCAATTGTGGTATTACTAGTTTACCAGCATGGATATAATCTCTCCTATTTCCCTTAAGATGTTAACAAGATTTATTGATTCATAGACATATGCTAATCTTGTCTCGAAAGGATGAATAACGGAGATAACAACATTTAGATGAGAATAAACTATTGAAGACGATAAAAGTGCCAACTCTCAGCTGCACTGTGGTTAGTCATATTGTTTTCAGGTCCGTGGTTTTTCTTCTCTGAGTGCATCAAGAACATTCCAGCCCCTTTCAGAAGGAAAGTTGGATTATTGCATATCCTTAATAGCTCATAGGTGAGAGTCATGAGCAACAATGCTCCCGGCCTGGTGTTTGCATGTGATGCTTCTGTTCCCAGGATACAGCTGTACTTCAATGATAGCCGCAGTGGCTCTTACTCTCTCTATCCTCAGTTGGGTAGCTTCCAGGCATTATTGCTCTTAGGTAGTATGCTGGATCTTTTGCCCAGTCTGTGGAGGAAGCTGACTGGTCTCCTCTCCCTGACTCTCTGTTGGAAAACATGTTCTCTGTCTGCTCTTGCTATAATGCCCAGGGAAGTAAGTTCAATTTACAAATTGTGAGGGGCAGCCGATACCCATCTCCTTAAAAGATGGTAGTCAGATTCCTCAGTCTCGGTCCAGTAGCCACAGTGCTGAACTTAATAAGGCTTCATCTGTTTTCTAGCTTAGAAATTTTAACTGAAAAATATATGTATATATATGTATGCATACATATATATGAATATGGAGAAGACAGTAACTATTTGGTCAAGTGAAACCCCACTGTTTTGTTTCTCTTCTTGCATTATAATTTATAGATGAGATCCGGATTTAAAAGATCCTTGCATTTACTGACATGGATAATTGAAAATTGGCTGCGGATTTTAGTAACATCAGGCAATGGAGTACTTTCCTTTTCTTCTGCCAACACTCAGCAGCGTCTGCTGCATCTGTCAGAGCAGCCTTGCCTCAGTGGGAGAGTTAGCAGCATAGAAACCCAAGTGGCAGAACAAAGCCAAACAGATCCTTTATTTTTCTCATAGCAATAATGTTACCAGAGATGAATTAGAAGTGTGATATCAAATTGTGTCATCAACATAGAGGTTAAGATTTTGTTACTAAAACCAGGACATCTTTCTTAGCAGAAAATGGCAAGGAACAAAAGTCTGGGGTGCGTCAAATTCTTGTGCCTTCTAGGAAAAACCAAACAAACAGACCTAACCTAGGAGTCGAATTGTTACATAACCCGGGCAGGATCTCTCCTCCACCATTTATCCAGAGACCAAATATGAGTATTTCCAGCCTCACTGCACAGGTTTTGTCTTCATTATATAAGTACCATATGTGTAAGATTTATTTTAAGAGCTAGCTGGGCACTGCCCTCGTAGAATGACACGTGAAAGGAATCCAATGTGGGAAGTGTTGGAGCGGATTGTAGAGGACCCAAAGGCTGCAGCTTGCCATCAAAGGCTCTAAATTGGGTAAGGCACAGCATTTAGTTGAATCACTATCACTTTCTTGCCCCTCTTGCCTGGAATGTTGAAATATCCCACTTCTATTTTCTCCATCTGTCCTATTTACCTTGTAACTCCATATGCAGATTTAGGTCCAGCTAAATATACAGTGCCTTTTGGAAAATGGCTTCTGAAATGCACATGTGCTAGGAAAGGATTTAAATTGTCATAAAACATTTTATTCCTCTGAATCTATCTTTGTAACGCCGCTTCTTCTCTTTAGCTTAGGTGAAACCAACAGACTAGGAAATATTACTAAATCTATATTTTATATCTTTCTTCATTTTACATTAATCAGAGTATAGGCAGGGCAAGCAGAAAGGACTCTGACTGTTCCAAGAACAGAATTTAAGACGGGGAGTCGGTTGAACAGGTCAGCAAGAAGTTGAAGCGATTCACTGGGCAGGGATGGAACCAAGAAACCAGCAAATCAGAAGGATACCACCACACCACACCACGGATCTTCAAAATTGATGGTACTCTGAAACCAGTGCACTGGACCGGCACTTTAGAAGACCTCCCTCTGCTCCTGTCAGCCATGTTTTTTTTTCCTGCGTAAGAAACTGGGTCAGGAGAGCAGAAACGCACAGCTGAGTCTATCACTTTCCCCACCATGCTCCTGCCCCAGCTTGAACAGTCTAGTGCTATATACTAAACACGCCTTTCCCTAGTCCTATCTTCTCCGTCCCCAGAGCAACCCAGAGTCACCGAGTCTTGAGATGGCCCCGAGGAGGCATCTATTTACAGGTGGGAAAGAGCAGAGAGAGGTGCATGGTCTTTAGAGCCCTGGTACGGGGGCGGGGGAGGGGGGAAGGGAAGGCAATATTATTTCCCATTCATGGAGTTTTTCCAGTTCCTAGTCAGCGGAGTTCTGGAAGGCTGAATAGTACGATGAGTGGCCGAATCCCACCCCCTTGCTTAATGAGTAAGAGGAAGCCGTTGTTTATTCTGTGGATTCCCAAGCAACTGGGTTCTTAAACATATAGCATTTTAAAGATATTTGTCAAAACAGAGAAAGACACACTCTGGTTTTGCCTTGCGCTTTTACATATTGAGCTTGTGTATGTGAGCTTCTTTATATTCTCTTACCCAGGGGCTTGTGCATGTTGTGACAAGAGGGCCCAAGCCCAGATGCTGGGTCTATCCAGTGGTAAACGGACTCATGGAGAGCTTCCGGTTAAGAAGCAAACAGCGGAGGATACCCAAATGGAAGCAGAACCGCAGAGCAGACATTGAGTCTACCCCGACTTCTCCCCACCTCCTCTCATCATCTGCTTCCCACCATTGTATCACATGGATGTTACTGCCCAGGGAGAAGAGGGCAAGAGAAGCCGAGGATTGTGTAGTTTCCCGGAATGTGGAGGAGGCACCGCAGAGCAAATAACACAGAGCAAAGCAACAAGATGCCGCAGATGCCACATAGAACACATAAATGCATTCTGCCGAGGGCTGCTTGATCTGGTTTATAAGCTCTCTAAGGGAACACAAACACCTAATCAGTAAGAAAACAAATAATCCAATTATAAAATAGGCAAAAGGCCTGAATAGACATTTCTCCAAAGAAGACATACAAAAGCCCAAAAGGCATATGAAACCAAAACTGTTCAACATTCCCAAATCACCAAGGAAATGCAAAATAAAATGAGTTGTTACCTCACACCTATTAGGATGGCTATTATCACAGAGATGAGAGACCAATGTTGGAGCTGATGCAGAAAAGGGGGCAGCATTGGACACTGGTGGTAAGAATGTCAATTAAGGTGGTTATTATGGGAAACTGTATCGAGGTACTTTGAGAAATTAAACATAGAATGCCCATATGATCCTGCAATCTTACTACAGGGCATGTATTCAAAGACATGATGTCTGTATGTCTAAGACACAGCTACTCTCCCAGGTTCAGTGACGTATTGCTACATGAGATACAGAATCATCCTAAGTGTCTATATCCTTTGAATGTGTCTTCCATAGGTATGTGTTAGACATGTAATTCTCAGTGCAACACCATTGGAAGGTGGGTCCTAATAGAAAGCAATTAGGCCACGCAGGCTGTACCATGTGTAAGGGGTGCCTTTCCTCACTTTTATTCACTCTCATGCTATCTTAATTACCTAACATCTACCATGGGATGGTATGGCTGGTAGGTTGATATTAGACTTCCTACCTATGAAGCAATACATTTTTAATTATTTTAAATTATCCAGTGTTGGCACTATGTTGTAATACCACAAAATGGAACTTAAGGCCATCCGATGGATGAGTAAACAAAGCAACTGTGAAGCATATGCTTAATGGAACACTTACTTGGCCTTGAAAAATAATGAGTCCTATGAATGGACTTAGAGGACACTATGGTAAGAGAAACAGGCCAGGCACAGAAAGACAAATAGTGCATTGCCTCATTATTTTGGAATATAAAAACATTATTGCATAAAAGTAAACAGTATTTATCGGAAGCTGAATGCAAGAGTTTGGACAAAGAATATAAATATCCCTGTTACACAAGAATAATAAGTATTCGATAATGACATATTTTGTTTAGAAAACTGCTAAAAGTAGATTTTAAGTATTCTCAAAAATTATAGCATAAGACTGTACACACACACACACATACACAACACACACACAACACACACACACACACACACACACACACACGGCCTTTCTTTACATTAAATGCTACTTGCTTCCTAAACGAAAGAAGGAAAATGGAGGTGATCTTGTAGATAATTTATATGGTTTGACTACACCTCATAATACTAATTATTCCTGTTACAATTTATAGAAAATGTTTGTATTGGAAAAGAAAAATCATTTTTCTTTGGGATTTTGATTAAGGTGGGCTAAAGAGGAAAATGCCATGTTTATATTAATGTAAATGCTATATTATGTGGAAACCCTCGTGATAAAATATGATCCCCAAGAAACACCTAAACTATGTATTCTTGTGGTAGGTTCGATAAAGAATGGGAAGTTGTGGCAAAGTGTGAGAGGGCACAGAGTTTTGAGCTCATGTTAATAATCTCAGGCAAGCTCAGCAGGCCTATTGTTCAGCTTCCCAACCGCTCCATCTTCAGAGTAGGATGCCCCCCCCATTAGTCTTAGGACCTCCTTCGGGGAGAGCGAGGAAGCACCACTAGGTCTCATGTCCTGCTTCAGGGAAGAAAGGTAGAGTGGAAAGCCAGAGTCCTGCAATGCTGCCATTTCTCAAGTTCCTCTAGTGTAAAATATGTAGTCTTACATCAGAGCACTGTGTATGGAGGCAGTATGTCTGGAACTTTGTCATTTATCATGAGAGTGGCTGCAATACAGACTTTCTTCATTGAAGAAGCCATGACTTTAAGCAAGGTACAGCAACTTTTCTAAACCAGGCTTCAGGTCAATGATCAAATATTTTATGGATCACTCAATTCTGCACAGCAAAATAAGTAGTTACTTAAGTGGATGGGAGAAATGAAGTTGGGATTCCAGTAGAAGTTAAATAAAAAGGGACAGGATACTTGGGGAGAGGAGTATCTCAGGGTTCTACTTCATATCCAAGTGGTGCTGCTCACTAATGGTCATTGGGTCTGCAAGGAGACAAGAAATCCTGTGTCTTTAGTTCTCTCTCCATTGGGCCCCAGCCCCCATAGGGGTCTCTGTGAGTTGCTTGTCAGCCAATAACCACAGGTGCTTACAACCCCGGCCTTGCCCCACTGGCATCAACCTTCAGTTATGAAAACACGAACTCTTATACCTGGGGTTTCTCCACGATGTTAGACATGCTCATGGCGCAGGCGCCACATCTCTCTTTCAAATGAGGGTAGTAAAAGCAATGCATTATTAGTCATGCTACAACCCTCTCATGTACTATATCATATGCCTATCATATAGGAGATGCTCAAGGAATGGTTAATAAAGATGAAGGCAACAACCACAACATTAATAATCAGGTTAGCACATGGGAAAGGAACTCTGAGACTCACCTGAGGGAGGGCACATACACGGAGGCCTAAGTAGCCCCCACCACTAATTCCAGCCAAGCAAATGATGACTATAAATGAAGATTCTACATGCAATATCAAATATGGTAGACTCATGTGGTTATAAAATTATTATTATCTATGGTTTGCTTAGACATTTACTATGAAATTTATTTACATACTAGTTTGACATGCTAATTCTTTTAGCTTAGTGTTTAATGCCTGTCAGAGAAAAATGCGTATTTATGACCATTGCGTATCACAAATTCTGAATGTAAGGAGGACTTAGAATTTGACTTGGAGTGACACACAGCTATCATTTATCATAACAGAAGCAGGCAAACTTGAATTTCAATCACAAATGACCTATGCCCTCGCCATCTCTAACCTCAGTCCATAAAGTTAACTACTCTGCGATCAGACCCTATTACTAATTATTGTGAATCACCAGTGCAGCAAGTTCTGCTCAGTGAGATTAGTGCTTACTGTTTCTGAAACTCCCTTCTGTAATTAACCTTGCTATTATTGGCTGCAAATCATAGATCCTGTTGTAGGCTGCTTCGGGATTCTATTTTATATTTCAGTGGCCAGTTACTGTCAAGAGTTTCTCCTAAGAAAGGGTCTACAACATCCAGTTATATTAATGAAAGATGTCTCAATCCTTTTCCTGCTCTCTCCTTTCATTAGCCATTTGAACTGACATTGTTTATTCATGGCCAGACCTGAGGAAGTTCTGGTCTGGAGCTGTATGTGCCTCTATAGCCAATCAAAACCAGGTCTTTCGCCATGAGTCCCATTGCCTGCAGGTTTTGAACAGCTCCGCGGCTGCTTGTAAACTTCTCAGATGTGACTCTTTAGCTCTGTGCCTGGCACCGCTGCGGAGTGTGGCCGCACACTGACCCTATGAGAGATACGTTCCGTGACAAAAGACCAGCGTGATGCAGTACAGCAAGTCTTTGAGGGACATCACTGAAGAGTCACTGCAGAAAGAAAACAGAGAGACTGCTCTGCTGGCTCAGCCTGCTTAGGTATCTATGTGTAGCAGGGGCAGAACCGTGTGGCAGTTGATGTCTGTAGGAGCTGAAATGTCCACGTTCCTTTGCCAAAGATCAAAAACCTTGGTCCTGATTTGTCGTTCCCATGTAGACCCGGCCAAAGTTGTCTTTGGTGCCAGGGGCAGGCAGGTGTGTGGGTGAAGCACAAATGGGACTGTATAATTAGAGTTGGAGAGAAAACAGATATGGGCTACCGCAAATGTGGGGACCAGAGCTGAAGAGCGGAGGTAATAAAGCCCCTCCACTCACATCAGAGTTCTCGTAAATGCACAGTTTGGGGTTGCCTTTAAAATTCAGGTCCTTACCTCAGAGGTCTAAGTGTAAGGAGGCATATGGAAATATCCTTCGACCCACACTATCTGGCTGGCTTACAGTTCACAGCGCGCGTGTTATTCTTTTGTGCGGATAAGTTGACTCTGCCTCAGGAGGCCTGGTCGGAAGTGTCCTTTCACTAGAAAGTGTCAGGCTTTCCTCCTGACATTCTGTATTATTTCATTTGCTAACTATATTTTATGTTAAGTACAGATAACGGTACTGATATAAGAGCGAGGATTCACTGAGGGGCTTCATGCAGGAATGAAATGCCACTCAGAGGCAAGTATGGAATGTGATCGACAGCTCTGTTGCTGGGGAGGACAACCGGCTTTGTTAACGGCAACAGTCATCTTGACACATCAAGAAAACTCATGCTAGAAATGTGTTTTGCCTTCTATCATTTCCTTTTCTTTCTTTTAAGATCCACATTGTGTACAAGTGAGTGCTGTTGCACCTGTTTGGGTGAGTGGGACCTGTGCATGTGGAGACCAGATGTAGACGTCAAGTGATATTTCTCGGCAGCCATCCACCTTGTTGTTTTGAGACAGAGGCTCTCATTAGCTGAGTGTTTGCCAATTAGGCAAGGCTGGCTGCCTGCTGAGCCCTAGTTTTCCATATAAGTCCCGCCAGCACTGTGATTACAAGTGCACTCCAACGCTCTCAGCTTTTTATGAGCTGAGATCAGAACACAGGTCCTAGGGGTTGGACAGCAGCCACTTTACTCGTTGAGTCATCTCCTCAGACTGTTATCATTTCTTTATTTTTCTAAAACATATTTTTATTATAACTGTAGATGTACAATGTGAGTGCATACACACACACATTCATGTGTATAAGTGGGTGTATGCATGCCAGGATACATGTGTGGAGGCCAGGGGAGGAGATACCTGGAGGGGTCAGGTCTTCTCTTCCACTGTAGATTCCAGGTGTCAAAAGCGGTTTGTCAGATTTTCCAAGCAAGTGTTTTTTTCTCACCGACTCCTCTTATTGCCATATCTTTACGCACAGCGTGAATTATTAGCTATGAAAGCTTTGTATAACGCATCAAGGTAAGTCTTCAGTTAGATAAAAGTTCTGGTTATGGTGGGACAAGCCCGTAATCCTAGCACTGGGGAGGTGAATGCAGAATGATAGGAGTTCAAGTCCTTTTGGGAAGTTAGAGACTAGCCTGGCCTACATGAGTCCCTGTCTCAAACAAACATACCAACAACTATCGTAGGAACAATAAAGCTAAACATTTGTCCCAAAGTATAGCAGTGTTTATGCTAACAGCACTCTTGGGGAGGCATATATGCAAGAATAGCCATTAGATTGCTGAAACCTCAGATTTTCAAGATGTAACAAAACAAAAAGATCAGAATGAGATTTCAGTCCAGTTGCTAGACAACAGAAAAGCGAGGAACTCAAGGAAAAGAAAGCTGTTCCAATTGCAATGTAAAAGGCCCTGTCAGGAACCAAGCCTCATGCTTGTACAAATTTTAGCCTCCCAAATTACAGCATGGAGAAAATTCAAATCTCTACACTTTCTAAGGGTATACAATTTAAAGTAGTCTTTGGTGAACAATAAAAACAAGAATAGTGATCACCGAGAATCCTGAGGCTTCCACATATTGACTAAAAATTCTCAGTTATAGAGGATTTAAGTTGAAATTCAGGCAATCATCTTAAACCACTTTCATCCTCAAGGCCGATCTGGCCCATCGTTACAAGAAGAGAAACTGAAGTAAACTTGTTTTTCAGAAGGTGTGTGTAATTAAACAGAGCATGCGCTGTGGGTTCCAGGGCACCTGCACTCAACTGTCACCTCCACCACTTGTGACACCGACCTTCAGGAGCTCCAGTTTCTTGGAAGACAGTTATACTGTCTGAAATACCTGGTGGAATTTCAACAAATCCATATTTGGCAAGATACCTGGCTTGATGCCTACTATAGAATAGATTCTTTTTTTTCCTTTTCTTGCTGTGATATTTAATTTGAGACAGGGTCTTATGTAGTTCAGATTGGCCTCTAACTTCTTATATAGCTGAGGATGACTTTCAGTGTCTGATCTTTTCTGCTTGCCTATTTTGAATTCTAAGTCAAAACATACACCACTATGTCAGTTTATCTGGTCCTGGGGATGGAATATAGAGCTTCATGAATGCTAGGCTAACTGAATTACATACCTAGCCTATCTTCTGGGACTCATAGGCACAGACTCAAAAATCCTCAGACTTCACACTGCTTTTATTTTCATTTGGAGTAGTATCAATCATGCAATACAAAGGGTGTGTGAATTGAATACGTGATTCTTAGTAATGGCTGTTCATACAGAGGGCTCCATTGGATGCTGGAAGGCCTCCTCGTTTATCAATAAGTCTGATAAATATTAAAGAGAATCAGCAATGTGTTAGTCATGCTAGCCTTAAACTCATCAGAAAGACTAACACAGTGGCCACAACCATTACATGTTTAATTCTCAATAAGATGTGAAGATTTTATAGGATTTTAATTCTTTTTCAGCTACAATGTTCATTCTCTTTCCTCACAATATTGAAGATTGAAGAGTTAGATAAAAAGCTGTGATAAATTTAGATACAGTGACTTTTAAAACTCTTGTTTTGTTTTTAAATTCAGGTTTCCATTTTTAAAAGACTCCAACATAGATTCTCTCCAGTTGGTCTAATATTTATGGCAGTAACGGCTGCATTCACCAGTTGGATCCAGAACCATGTGTTGGCAGGTGTTCTGTTGGACCTGTATCGGGTATGTAGCTTATTCAAGTCCCGGCTGCCAATCCTGTCCCAGTGCACCTGGGACGTTTGGCACACACATCAAACATTGGTAACATGACAATTAAGAAAGGACAGATAAATCATTTCTCCATTCAACGGTAGGCTCCCCCACTGCTACTAGCAGTAAGCCCTGGAGGGTGGGAGCAAGAGGTTCTAGAGTTCCTGAGGGAGGAAACAGGATGGAGAGTGGGAAAGAAGAATGGAGATGCAGGGATAATAGATGGGCAAGAGTCAAGTCAAGAGAGAGAGCCAGTGATGACGCCCATGTCCAAGAGAGATGGAAACACTGAGTTTAGAAATGAATGATGAGCTGGGCGTTGGTGGCACACGCTTTTAATCCCAGCACTCGGGAGGCAGAGGCAAGTGGATCTCTGTGAGTTGGAGGCCGGCCTGGTCTATAGAACGAGTTCCAGGATAGGTTCCAAAACAATACAGAGAAACCCTGTCTCGAAAAAACAAAAACAAAAAAAAAAAAGAAAGAAAGAAATGAACCATGTTATTTCTGAAAAGTATATGCAACTAACTAACAAACAACAGCTTAGTGCAAGGCTCAGGCCACAGGGTTTCTTTCTAAACAATTCTCATTTATTTGGCAGACTGTTTTTTAGAAGCTGTAATGAAGAATAGGGGCCCAAGGTAACCGGAAGGCCAGTTTTGGGACTAGATGTGGGTGGACACCACACTGAGAAGGGGGAGAAGGGGAAATGTGAGTCCTGCCTCGTTTAATCAAGGAAACATTTAAGCAGGTTAAACCTTTGGCTACACATAGATAAGCCCTATGCTGGTGGGTGGTAGTGGCTTGGCACTTACCTGCAGGCTATGGTGTGAGGAGACCACACTCAAGTATGAGTTCTGCTCCGGGAAGTCTGAGCTAAAGCCAGATGGAGGCAGAGTATGGAGAGCTCACACAGAAATCTCAAAATATGGACAGAAGGCTGCAAGTTGGTATTGAGTGGGCAGAGACTGTTACAATGAAGACTATTTCAAGATGGTTACTATCGGAAACAGGTGTAAGAGGATTTGGACCCAGATGCATCTGCCTGCCTGTTTAATGAGCCAGGTTTGTGCAATGTTAAGGAGATGAGACTACAAATGAATTTATTGAGGTCCAGGCTCAATGGCTAGCTTTTGTTCACTTTCTAATGATGCAGAGCATGGCCCTTGCTTCCTTCTACCCAATTCTGCTCTTCCATGTCTTGATAAGGGAGCTGGTACCACACATCAATCTTTATGGTTTATTTAAGCATTTAGACCTCTTGGGCAAACAAATTCAGAGTTAAGAACCTATAAATTCTAAAGGCTTCCCAGAACGTCTTATAACGCCCCAAAGGTGTATGATTTTCTGTGTTAACTTAAATCATTTTTTATTTTCAATGAATAGCTATTTTCTTAAATCTATTTTACCTGTGGATTTTTTTTGGCAAATTTACGTTAAAAACTGAACTTTATATTCTAAGTTTCTTATCTGACACTTCTTGATTCTCCCTGCTGGTTTTCTGTACATACCATCAGGCCCATTTTAATATGTTTTTCTTTCTTCTATGTTGCTAACCTTTCAATTCAATAGAACAAGAAAAACAAAAGGCTTGTATACAAGTGACCAGACACTTGAGAAGGATCTTTCCTCAGTTGTCAAATTAATTGTCAGAGTTCATATGAATCAACTCAAACTCGGGTAATTTTTGAGGGGGAGATACACCACGTTAATAGAAATGAAGTCGTGCCTCAAACCCCGTTTGCATTCCTTTGAGAAAAACTCAGGTAAACAGCCAGATGTTAAAAAGCAATTTCCAAGACTCCCTGTCCAATTTCACATCCTGCCCCTCAGGTCTCTTCTGAGTGCTCAGTCTCTCTCCCCATTCATCCTGACTTGGCACCCGTTCCAAGTTAGGTGCAGGGATCATGACTCTGGTTGTCAGTAGCATCAAGTGAGCTGTTATGATCCTATTTTTTGACCTTTACCAAGAACACAGCCGGGATCAATTACTGCTCTTGCTAGGAAAGCTGGACTACAGATGTAGTGGGGGAAAATATGATGGCGCTGTGTAAAGTGTGCACGTAAAAGCAGCACGCCAGAGGGAAGAGATGAACGGTGGGTGCGAGCTGAGGATCAACAAAGAAAGGGTCCGGGTTGCACACCCTGCCTGCGCTGCCGGTAAGGTGGAAGGCGACAGATGATCGATTCTCTCCCGCCTCCCACTAGTATGAGAGCATAAATCTTAAGAACAATGGGCACTGGGGCTTCTTCATCACTTACAAAGCTTAGCAGCGAAAGCAATCTGGGGTAAGGCAGAGGCATCTTTCCAGGGCCCCTTTTGAGAAACAAGTTAGCAGCCTGTGAATCACGGTTGCTTTCTCTCTTTTCAGGGAAGAGCCCGCAGAGCATAGTAACCGCCTCACGCAGCTTTGGATTCTGAGGTGGGGCAAACACACACACAGCTCAGCCTTCCAGACAGCACTGTGCTTACATTCGCTCTGTGGATGCAGGGATGCCACAGTTCCAAATGCTAATGACTTACTGAGACTTCCCCCTAGATTATCTGTGAATCTCCATGAGTGCGTCTGAAGTGAAGTCGGACGCATGTTAGTTCAGAAAAAAAATACCCAGGAACACGAAGTGTTCATAACTCTATTCGTAATCACAGCTTCTGTCATCCAGTGTGCCACCTTTCCTTCACAAAATGAGACTGAGATGTAAAAAAGGTCAAGTCACTTAGCCAAGGTTCACAGAACCACAATCTAAGCACAGGTCCCACCTCCTGGAACCAGAGCCAGCCCAGTGTCTCTGAAAACTCTTCTGCTGTCTAACATAAGAGGGTCTGCTGTCAGAGCAAAGCAGCAGCCATACCACCAGCTAGTCAGAGGGGGATACTCCCTCTCAGCCCTGAAAGAAAGGGGTGCAAGGTGAAATTATATAAGGGGTCCCGTGGGCCTGGCTTTTCTCTGGGGTAAGCCTTGGTTTCTTGGTCTTATTTGATTTTCATCACAATCTAATCATCTCTTCCTGAAAAATATTTTGCCTGTCGCCACTCCGTGAAGACGAATTTCTTTGGATGTGTCTCCCAACCCCACGGGCAGTTTCCCGGAGCACAAGTTTCTGATTATTTCCTGGGCTCATCTTCCCTCGTTCCTCTTTGGACCTCCTGATCTGGGTGTAACAACTCACTGCTCACCATCGGTGCCCTAGTACCCGCCCCCCGCCCCGCCCCGGCCCCTCGCACTGCATCTTTGCCATCCTCGGTGTACCCACTCACCCACCCACTTAGTCTATTATTTTCCAGCTCATTCTGACGCTAAGTCACACGTCCTTAATCTTTTCTCATCCTTTACCTTGGGAAGCCTTACCAACTTCATAGGCCGATAATACTCTGTAGTGGGAATTTTTAAATATTACATTTACCTATTTTATGTGTGTGGGGTGGCATGTGTGCCACAGCCCACATGTGGCTGTCAGAGAGTCACCGGCCTGAGTCTGTTCTCTCTTACTGAGTTTTAAAGCCATAGTCTGCTAAGACATCAGGTAATTGTTTTGTTTTATCCTTTGGTAGTGCTGGGTCTCAAGCATGCTAGGCAAGCTCTCAACCACTGAGTTATGCCTCCAACTCTACACCTTGAAATGCTTTGACTCATAAGATGACATCTTTTTATATTTGAAGCTACCTAAGAGCAAGAATTCTCCTAGGTTGATTTTTATATTTCTCTTTTAGATGACACTTAGCCCAGTGAGAGATAAAGCTTGGCTGTACAAACCTTACTTGCTATGCTCCTGGGCTATAATCACATTTAGTTCTATGCCATTTATGGTCACTTAGTAAACAGCCAGTCCTATTATAATCTTTTATTTTCTATCACTCTCACCTATACTCTATAAATCATAATGAATTCTTTATTATTTTGATGTAAATGCTATAAATACATTTTAAAGATGCAGCTCATATTTTAAATGTCAAATTGACAAATCATAGGGTTTAAATGGAGTTGCCCAAGTACATTTCAATTTGTTTAATACATTAAATTAATGCATATTAATTATATATCATATAATTAAATAAATAACAAACATATTAATTAATAATTAATGATTTTAATACATTAAATTTAATTGTACCTCTTTACCCCAAGTGTATATATCTTTGGCTGTATTTTTGACATAATTTTTCTACTGTCTTCACTGTGTTGCTTAGTATTGTGTTAATCACACACACACACACACACACACACACACAAAATCTCATCATTCAATTCTGGGAATAAACCTCAAAATCTCTTTGCTTTTTTCCAAACAGTGGGTGGGTTTCCATGTAAACAGCTTTTAAATTCAGATGCCAAATTCCCTTTGCCAAATATGTTTGATCTGGATACATTTCTCTTGAGGAAACTGAGTAGGAGGCAGAAACAAGACCTCCACCCCAAGGGACTCAAGGGACACAGTTTCTCATCCTAAGCTCAGGAACACAGGAGAGCTCTTTGGGGGAGAACAGAATGGAAGCCCTCCCTTTCTCTGTGTGAGCATTGTGAGCTAACCTCAGGCTATGGGAGGCTGCCCTGTCTTATGCTTCGCTTTGTACCCTTCCCATTATCATGGCCAAATCAGAATGACATTAAATTCTAAAGGAAGCTGGCTCAGCCTGGTCACCAAGGAACTTACTCTCTTCTTTCAGAGATAAGCTGTACGGTGCTAAATTAAATGCATTTTATTTTGTTCCTTGTCACAACTATCCATTATGCAGTTTCAATTGGCGCCCAACAACGAGTAAGGCTTTTTCATTTGTATAAAAGAGTGGCTTCTCCTAAAATGAGTCATTCACCGTGGCCTCACTTTTCTAATCCTGGATCTTGGCAGGATGAGCTACACTCAAATTAAAGTGGCTTTGCCAGTGCCATGGAAAATTCATACTGGCTGAACCTATAGCTTTGCTGGGTGAGGTGCAGCAGGTGCAGACAGACTGAGAAACTAAGCCCTCCCACCTACTGGAGCCAGAAGCCTTGGGCTTTTACAGAGAAGGGATACCATGCTACACCAGGGTGCAGTTCCCTGTGCAGCAAAGCATTCATCTTTGGTTCCAATTTGCTTCAGGTTCTCTCACACCACTTGGCTCTCTTGCCAGTTTCCTAGAAAATGAGCCAATCTACTCTTGTTCCGTGCGTATTTGCATATGAAGATGGCTTCCAAATCCCTACCGCCTATGGATGAGAACCTGGGAGTTCATCTCTGTTGTACCTACAGTGCGGGCAGAGTATGCTGTTTGTTTATCTATTTCTGAACACATATGACAGGCAGAAAGGGGCTTCTGCAGAAGACCCAAGTCAGAAAACATGCTTCAGTGCAAATGTATGCTCGAAATTACCAAACAAAGTTGTTCCGTGGTCTGTGGCTTAATTAAATGCTGTAAGGCTGACTGAATTGCTTAGTTCTCCAGGTATCATTGTCCCTTTGACTAAGCTTTGCTGCTAATTAATTGGCTTGCTGCTGTATTTCAGAAGGGGATTTTGAAAGATTGGTTACTAGGATGTTTCCATTTGATAGGAAAGCAATCCCACAGAGATTGTTTCCTGTTATGGAGGCAGAGGAATTGTTTTTTCTTTTTCATGTTTCGTGTGTGTGTGTGTGTTTGTTTTTTACTGAAATATATACATATATACACACACACACACATGCACACACACACTCACTCATAGTATGTGCTAGGCCTTGTTCCTATGCTGAGGAATGGAAACGGAAAGTCTGACTCCAAACTGTGTGCCTCTCCTAAGAAATGAGGGCCAAGTTTTGGAGTGTACCAGCCATTCTACATGCTTTAAGCATGCTAGCTTATTTAATCTTTACAACCCAATGATGTGGTATGTCCTTCTGTATATTGTGACTATGTGTTGCTTCTATTGGTTGATGAATAAATTGCTTTGGCCTTCAGCAAGGCAGAATATAGCTAGGTAGGAAATCCAAGCAGAGATGCAGGGAGAAAGAAGGGGGAGTTGAGAGAAGATGCCAGAAACCACCAAGGAAACAAGACATATAGAAGATGAGGTCATGTCACAGCCATGTGGCAATACATAGATTAGTAGAAATGGGTTAATATAAATGTAAGAGCTAGCTGATAAGCCTGAGCTATTGGCCAGACAACTATAATTAATATTAAAACTCTTAGTAATTATTTCATAAGCAGCTGTGGGACTGGCAGATAACCAACGACAAGGTAGATTGTTGTAGTAGCATTCCAACTATCTAGATCATATATCTGGAGACAAAGATGTTGAAAATATGCCCAGGATCACGAAGATAGGAAGTGATAGAGTCAG
The DNA here is from genome assembly GCF_017639785.1 of Mesocricetus auratus. Taxonomy (NCBI): domain Eukaryota; kingdom Metazoa; phylum Chordata; class Mammalia; order Rodentia; family Cricetidae; genus Mesocricetus; species Mesocricetus auratus. The sequence continues at coordinate 18,964,630 of NW_024429202.1, forward strand.
CATTCACAACTTGGCACTTACAGGAATCAGTACTTGATTTTAACCATGATACAACACCTCTCACGAGTATAGACTAGATTCCACAATAGAGCTGGGAACTGCAAAGACAGGTCATTCTACTTATGATGTTAGGAAAAACCTTTAAAGTCCATAGTCAACCATGTAGAGTGCTTTGTAGATTTTCTATTAGGAGCCACAAGCTGACTGGCTTCAGATTTCTTTTATAGTAAATTGTACTCTCTTGCATAGACTAGGTTTTGGAGCAAACACAAAACCCAAGATATGCATTTGTAAAAGTGTCCAGGATTTGCCCTTCCCTCCTTGCTCTGGCTGACATCTTTGCTTTGAGGAATTCATCTCCTGCAGGTCACCTGGGAGACCAGCCAGGAGACATGAGCACTGACACCTCAGCTGTGGGAGGCCTGTGACCGTAGCAGCTGAATGCTGTAGGAGGCTTTCTGTAATAAATCTTTTTCTCCTTGGAGGGTTACCCTGAAGAGACAAGACACAAAGAGGCAGGCCTGACTGCCTAGTGTAAGAAGATAAAAAGTCCAGGCAGTTTCAGTGTAATGCAATGGAGCAGGTCTTTCTTCAGTTTCCCTGTACCTCTCACCATAGAGTCTAGGATGTGAAAAAATCTTTTCTTAACAGAGCTAGACTCTGTAGACAAGGAGAATAGGTGTGATAGGCCTAAAGTTGTCTGCATTGAAATGAACCAGTCAAAACAGCAGGTATTAGCCTTGAAACTGGTGATGTTAGAATTAAGTATATTTTTGAAGATTTAAAGCGTAGTTATTTGTGCAAATGAATCTGATAAATAATTAATATCTGGTAGACACGACCGAGATAGTATCAGTTTTAAATGTAAGTAAGACTATTATTAATTATAACTTTATAAGGAAAAAATTAATTTTATGCTAAAAAAGAGTAGCATGAACAGGCACAAATGTCTCCAAATGTAGAAAATAGTTCTTGGTGTAAAACAACATGATAAAAGAATAGTTATAATGACAATATAATTTATTACCACATTCTTAAACATGTGCTAGACACTTTAAAAGAAACTCATAGAATTAACCCCTCTATACCATCATGCATTGGTTCAATGACAGAACAGTTCTAACAAATGTATTGTTAATAAATTTCAATGCTGTACACATATCCTGGAATGTACTAACACCAACGAAGAAGGCTATGTGTGGTGAAATTTTGTTTGTGATTTAACAAATAAAGCTTGTCTAAAGATAGGAGTGTGGAGCTAGGCACTAGTTAGTCATAGAGGCCAGGCAGTGGTGGCATACACCTTTAACCCCAGCATGCGGGAAGCAGAGGCAGGTAGATCTCTATGAGTTCAAGGCCACCGTGGACTACATGAGATCAATCCAGTCTAAAAAAGAAACAGAGCGAGATGGTGGTGGCTCACACCTTTAATCCCAGTACTTGGTAGTTGCACGCCTTTAATCCCAGCACTAGGGATTAAAGAGATATGGCTGGGCAGAGAGAGGAATATAAGGCAGGAAGAGACAGGAGCTCAGTGTATTCAGTCTGAGGATTCGTAGGAACAGGATGGCCCCTTTGGACTGAGGATTCAGGAGAGGTAAGAACTAGAGACTGGCAGCTCTGTTTCTGATCTTTCAGCATTAACCCCTATATCTGACTCCATGTTTTTATTATTAAAATCAATTACAACTTGCACTACAGCTATGCTGTCATTTGGTAACAGAATTGGATAGCATCTTCATCACTCGTATGATCCACTATTGTCAGAAGCATCACATGTATGTGGATAGCTGCATGTCCATATGTATGCACATTTATACTTAGGGGAATGCATATGCATGTAGGTACCATGCGAAGTATTGTAGAAGAAATAAAGCAAGAAGAGAATACTTGGAATAGGATTTTTACTATTTCTATGGGAATGTTATTGTTACAAACATGTAAAAAAAGGTTTTGTTTTCTTCTCAAGTGTTCTCTGTTGTTCTTTCTACATCACATCTAAATGTAACATCAGTCAGTTAAAATACAAGGAACTTTCTGCTATGACAGGAACTGCTGGTTATTTCATATTCTTTATTATCTTTATCCTCAGGGTAACCTTCTAAGACAGACAATGTTTTTGCCGCCAGTTTAGAAAGGATGCAACTAAGCCATGTCAGATGGAGTAGGAAATGGAAAGCACAGAAATGTGCACATGGCACTCATATTTCCACTGAGCAAAACCTTGCTTTTGTTTCCCACTGTGCATTGTGAATAGATAGATGCTTACTGACTGTCAGTAAACCTGATTGCCATGTTGTGAGCCCAAAAGAGTGACACATGCAGAAGAGCTAATGTGAAATTTGTTGAAATGTGCTTATGAATAACTCTCAATGCTATTCATTAAAGACAGATTGAGTGAGATGAAGAGAAGGACAAAGTATCAAACAATGGGTGGGGGGAGTAATTTGTGAGATAATGGAGGAATTCTAATATCTCAATTGTTACACTGAATTAATTCATCACTAATACATTACCGCTATGTATTCTGTGAATTGATCAGGACTCTGTTAATTAAAACCTCTGATGTTTAACCTTCTTTTAATATTTTGATGAAGTGAGGAAGCAGTTACAGCAAAGTGTTTCTTGCCTTCTCAAAACAGCAACTGATCTGAATGGATGGATGCCTTTGTCATGAGAGCAGATTAAAACTGCTTTTCTAGGATGCCTTGTTGTGTAAAGAATGCTAAGAACAACATGTCACAGGGTCCAATTGACATTAGAATTCTGAAAGTAAACTTAGGAATATCATATCTTAATACTCTATTCTTTAAAGGAACATTTGCCTTTCCCTTAACACAGCTCCATAATGAAGTAGTAAGAACATAAAATACTCTTTGAAAGGTGTATCAGCAAGAGCAAGCATTGTCTCCAGTGACTGCATGAAATATCATTCTTGGTGTGAAAATAAACATAGTTAACACGATTAATCCTGTAATAACATGCTAGATAATTTGGTAAGTATGCCTCTTGTATTTTGTCACTGAAGGTGCACAATAAGACTACGATGTGAGTAACAATATCCTTACCTGCATCTTACAGATCTTGAGACTACAGCTAGAGTAACTGAGTAACTTTCCAAGTCTCAGAATAAATTTCAGAGTCATGTATGCTTGGACCTGTGTTCTTTAACAGCATTTATTCTATTCTGCGAAAATGAATGAGGATGGAGTGGCAGAAATGGTTGCATAGGTAAAGCGCTTGCTACCCAATTTTGTGGACCTGACTTTGGATCCCCTGAATGTATGCAAAAGCCAGACATGTACATCTGTAATTCCAGTGCTCCTCTGGTGAGATGAGAGGCAGACACAGGAGAATCCCCGGAAATCCAAGGGACAGCTTGCCTGCATACACATACAGCAGTGAACAAGAGAGACCATGTTTCAAACGAGGTGAGAAAATATAGGTAATACATAAAGTTGTCCTGTGACCTCCACATGTACCTATGATCATGAGTACACACACACACACACACACACACACACACACGTACACACACACGCACGCACAGAAAGAGAGAGAGAGAGAGAGAGAGAGAGAGAGAGAGAGAGAGAGAGAGAGAGAGAGAGAGAGAGAGAGAGAGAGAGCCCCTCTGGAGGTAGATGGAGCATTAAATCCATGCAAATCCTTGGTAGGATTGCTTCTGAAAATGAGGCCTCCTGAAGGCTGGCACTGTGGCAATTTATGAGTGGACAGCTGCAGAGCCCTGTGAAGTCCAAAGGAAGTGCTGACTCCTCAGATCTATGGCACATCGCTGAGCTGTGCCAGCCCCATGAAAACTATGCAATCTGGTATTCTGTGTTTACCAGTGTGTCCAATTCGTTATGCTGGATACTGATGGAACACAGAGTCATAGGACAGGGTGCTTATGAGAGGAATTTGGTAACTGGTATAAAACAAAACTTCCAAAACCCAGTTTTGGAAGTATATGGACAAAATCAGAGTGTGAGCTGCCATAATGATTTCTTGATGTTAAAGTACCCTTTACAATACACAAGAAGGCCCCATTGGGGCCAGAAGATTCTTAGGCTGATGAGCTACTTGGGGAAGGCAGTGGGGTGAGCTAATTCCCTACCATCTGTATCCTGTGCATTTGTTCACTCAGAACTCCCCCCTACAAGCCTTACTATAAAACACACACACACACACACACACACACAACCTTGATGGGAATATGTGTGACCATTTCTCTTTTGCAGAGAATTCCTCCCTCCCTGTCAGTCCCAGGCCATGCTTTACTCTAGATTGACTCAGATTTGGAATGACTTTAACCTGAAAAGTCATGTGCTACTTTCTTCAAAAACTCACTGGGGTATCCCCAGACAGAGAGCCTGGCTTCATGAGGATGCTTGCTCTGACCTCCTCCATTCTGTCTGGCTGTTTGGTGATGTCTAGACATTTGGTCTCATTTGTGGATGTGGTCAAGATGATCACAGTTTCTTTTCTCCTAGTGGTGTCTATTCCCTTTAGTCAAACAGTAGGTACTGTGTAATTCTAGGACAAACCTCTTTGTCACTCAAGAAGTTCATTATCACATCCGTCCACAACCTTGCCACATTTTTTTCTTATGAGAAGTCCCATATTTATGATACAGAAATGTGAAGGGAAATTTCATTATTTAATGTGGAAAATGTGATGGTTGCTTAATTATCATGTGGACAAAACAATTAAGGAGCAAGAGAATGGCTGGGCTTCCCTTGGCTTCCGGGATGTGATAATGAGTCTCACATCTTATGTGTTTGAATGTGATACTTTTCTCATTTTGATGGATTCTCGTTCCATTCAGAAAGAATTGGCCCTAGAAACTCAGGCAAAAATCATTCCGTTAACTTCAAAAGTACTCAGAGGACACCACAAATAAGTATTTTTGTAAATCCTTTGTACTGAGAAAATAACTGCAAGACCATTGCAGTATTTAGAACTGTATCTATTCTCAGGCATTATTCAACATATAATTTTTATTTTTTATCTTTAACCAAAAGACACATTTAAAATTCAGTTACAGATCATTTCTTGTATTTGGTAAGAACATATTTTTATGATCATTTATTGTGCTAGTATGATTATATAATATATAGTTTAAGCCTTGATGGAAGGAGGAATAATACTAAATTATAATTATCTATAATTAATCTGAGCTTCTGCTTCTCTAAAATAATGAGTGTTTGAGGTTATAGTTGGGACCTCCAAGACAATGAGGAATTACAATTGTTAAAACTACAGCATTTATTCTTATTTCTTTTTGGTTTATTTTAAATGAACAATAAACATATTTTCGTCCTACAGAGTTTCACTAAAGTAAACATGGAACAATGTAACTGGATTTTCTTGTCCCGCCAGGTCCTGTCACTGCTTCAGCCCCAAATCAGCACACAAAAACGTATATTAATTACTAAACTGTTGAATGATGTCTGGGGCTTCTTACTTGGGAGGTCTGTCTCAATTATTAACCCATTTATACTATTCTATGTATTTTCACATGGCCTATCTTACCTCAGAATGCCTGGCGCATTCTATCTTCCTGGTCTCTACAAGGCATCTCTTTCCACCCCTCTCTGACTATATATAATCTGTATTTAAATATGCATTACATTTTAAATGAGCTGTATAAGCACAATATCTAAACAAGAGGAGAAATACACCTATAACAAATTGACCTTAAATTTGTATCAATAAATCAAAATCCATACCAATACAAAGTATTCATTTCTATATCAGAATGAACTATAAAGTAATGAAAATGAGGGCTTTTAAGCACTTCAGATATTCAGCATGAGGAACCCATGTTTTTGGATCGGGTTCAATGTGGTGGGTCTGCAAGATTCTAGAAACAGGCATGCTTAGTTTGTGATGCTCTTAACATCTCAGGCTTACATCATGAACATGGAAAGAACACCAGAGGCATGGATGGCATGGTCACTCTTGGTACAGTCAAGACATCTCAAGCTTTCCCTTTGGTATTTTCATTCCATCTTTCTCTGGGAAGAAATCAAATTCTCTATAAAAAAAAAAAAAAAACTATGGGGATTGTATGACAGTTAGTAACAGGGTCCAGCAAGCAGAGAATGCTAACAGTGTAGGAGATCAGTTGGGGCACACAGGCAAAACATCAGTCTATTTCTGAGACTTGATTTCTTTTTTTTCTTTGGCAAGCATCCACTGATGCTTTATTACTGCTCTGTCCGGACCCTTCCTCCTGAACAAGAAGCATGCAGCAAGGAAGGTACAAGAAAACATTTCCAGGTACTGCTGGTGCCTGATGGGCTCTGCTTCACTCCTCCTATCCAACTCAACTAAGCTTTCTACTGCACAAGGAAAACGAAGGTGAAATAGAGAAAAGGAAAAGAGATAAAACGAAGAAGGGCGGGGGTGAAAAAGAGAGAGGGAGAGAGGTAGAGGGAGGGAGGAAGGGAACGAGAAAGAGGGAGAGAAAACGAGTTACTCGAGAGATCACCATTTTCTCTGGACATGTTATCTCCCATGTCCCACTGCCAATGCTTCTATTTTGAACTGTAAAGGTTTTGTTTCTTGGCACGGAAAGTCAGGTAAAAATGTTTTGTTGTTTGTGACCTGGTGATTTGAAGGGTAAATCTCACAAAATTGGTTTGACATTGAATCCAGAGAATTTTCCCAGAGGTGAAAGGTTTGTGTACTAGCATAACAAACATTGATTTCTTTTTTTTCCCCTGTCTCGGACATTTTCAACTATAACCTGGAATTGTGGACTTTTCAGTATCTGATCATCTTTTCATCTCCTTGAGCTCGTTTTGCTCACAATGCTCACTTCGCCTCCTTTTATGTTTATTGCAGGTAGCAATATGTTGATCCTAGATGTCTCTTTTCACACTTTTACTCACCTTCTGGAAGGAACCCAGGACCACCTGTCCATCCCATCCGTTTTCACATTCCAGAGGTGTCTATTTTTTTTACTCTTATTGAAGCATCATGTGTATCTCAGGCAACTGGTGGCTGGAGAAAATGTACTCCAGATAGATGCACATTGTTTCAATCACAGCCCATATAGTGGAAACCCATACAATGCTCAAAGACCAGCAGGTCCAGGCTCCCACAAGCCACAGAAACACAACACACGTGAAACCTCTGTGAACTTTCCCCAGCCACGGAAGGTGATCCTTTGTTTCCATAGCACAGTCATTACGGGGAATGACACAAAGAAAATTGAAAGCTACCACATTATTTTTAAGTGTTTACAATGTAGACACCACCAAATAGACATGCAGAGAAGATGGTCCAGGCCACAAGAGGAAAGTACCTTTGCCTTTAACGTTTCTAGTGCGTGACACCCAACCCGCCGCCTCATTCTTTCTTGTACACCAGGATTAATGCTAATTCAAGCTTTGTGATTCTCAAGTACTACAAGGACTCTAGAGAAATGGTTTTCAGACCTACAATACCTCCTACACAGAATAGAAATTGCCATTTATCTAAACTGACAGGAATTTGGCTTTCTTTTTTAACTATGATGTACGTGGTCAGTAAAAGTGTTACTCTAGGTGGTCATGTTTGTCTTATACAGGAGATCTGAACACGATAAATGGAATTTGTATACCTTGCTCAAGCAGTAAACGATCATTAGTAGAATCTAGCCAGACCCAATGCTCAGAGAAGGAGGTTTCCTAGGAACAACATTTAGTTTAAAATGGAAATAAGAAAAACATAAAAAATAAAATGGAAGACTATGAAATAGAAGGGATCTTTTGGCATTTTAAAATAATCCAATAGTTATGTTGTGAGGACCTGCTTCACCAAAGATGCTGGACTCTCTGGTTCACTTCCGCTGCCCAAACCACCACTCCCTCTACAGCTGCTCTGCCAGAGAAGGCGCCATTTCTTACTCATGTGCCCTGTCTGACGTTCATCTTGCTTCATAATTGACAGTTCTCCTCAGTCAAATCCATACCTCACACTAAAGCCAGCGTTTTCTAACCTGTAACGCCTGCTCTTCATTGTCATGGTGAGATTTGGGGCCCACCTCCACCCAGTCCCACAACCCCCACTGCTGCTCCTCTAGGCCTAGTTTGGAATGGAACTGCTCTACCGGCCACTGGCTATTAGCTACCGCATCATGTTTTTTCTTACCTCAGCAAACTCCAGTTTCTACACCAGCTCCATTCCATCCTGGGGCTTTCCCTAGCTGTTCCTCTCCATTCTTATTTTATTGAGTGAAGTTAGAGCCTCCCTCCTGTGCTGAGCCGGACAATAAGCACACCATTATTGTCCTCTGGCCCCTGGCTATTTTCAACAGAGCAGAGAATGAGACCTGGCTGTCTCTCTCCTTTTGGGACCTGGTGAAGAGGGAGGCAGGTGAGGGGAGAGGGGAGGGATCTACAGATATCCGAATATATTTCAAAGTCAGATGGATGATCCTGCAATCATTTAAACAAAACTTTCCTATTCCTACCTCCTTGTCGGAGTGTGTGCATGGGCGCTTCTAAATTTTACATGTTTTTACTTTTTTGATACTCTCAATTCTTAATGCCTTTGACATTTTTATTGAGCTACTTTTTCTTTCAAGTAAGTAAGAGATGTGCGATATGAAAAGCAATGTGTAATGTTTTATTCACTGTGATTTTGTTGGTATGAAAGATTCAAATATTTGTAATATGCTGTATTGTAACTAATGTTAATATTTTAAAAGACTGAACCCAGCTAAGCCAAATTTTAATATTTCTTCCTGGTTTTGGAAGTGTGTGTGTGTGTGTGTGTGTGTGTGTGTGTGTGTGTGTGTGTGTGTGTTGTATGTGTGTGCCTGTGTGTGTGTGTGGTCAATCTGACAGGTAAAAGATAACAGAGACATGTGCAAAGGGAAAATTTTCTGACTTGAAACAGGTTAGATTTTGTATGAATAATGCTTTGGCTTTAAATAGAAAATGCATATTCAGAATAAAATGCTATGCAATTAAGGACATTTAGTTACTTTCTTGTTAATTAAAAAGTACCTAAAATACTGCTTATAAGCAAGCAAAATTAGTCACTGGATGAATGCATTTGATAGGTTATTAGACTGATCATAATCCATGGCTTTTGGAACATTTTTGCCACTAATGTGTGCATGGCTCTCTTTCTTAAATCCCCAAGTCACTCATGTATTAAACATACTCTTGTGCCCCAGCCACCCAGCATGAGAGATGGGGTCTTGAAAAATGTCTGCTTCTCAGGAATCTCACCATCTTCTAAACAATTCCTTAACTTTCTCAGCTTTCAGTGGCCACCAATCATCATTCGGACCGTTTCCTGCCTTTCTTAACACTTATATATTCTCAAGGGTATTCCCATCTCTGTTTAGACCATCTTAGAGAATTCTTTCATTAAGAATACAATCTAAGGCTTTTCCAATGTAAGAAAGATTCTACACTCCTTTATGAAATTTGATCGTTTGAAGGGCAATACTGTCAACAAATCTAAAACAAATGTGGATGGGGTTCACAGATGACTTAGCGATTCAGGGTGCTTGCTGCTCTTTTGGTGGGGCTGAGGCTGACAACGAGCAGAGGGAATGTTCCACGTTCCCCAGCCTTCTCTCTGTGACAGACTTTCTTCTTGTTACCAACAGTCTGCTCATTTACAATTAGTTCATTTAACTGATGAATGTACTTGACATTCTGTACCAAAAGCTCTAATCATGGAAAGCCTAGTGATCTGAAAACCCATTTTTGACGAGAATTCACTGCTGGAAGTCTCATATCAAAATGTCAGCCATCGTGGAGTAAGCATGCTCATTAAGTGTGAGTCCATCAATGGCTGCAAGCGCTGGTTCAGCCAAGTGTGTGACTAGTGCAGTAGAGCAAAGGAGAAACAAAGAGCAATGCACTTTCTATCTGTATGTCACAGAAAACTGTCCCTAAATTACCAAGATCATCTTCCAATCTTTAATATTACAGCCATTATAATAATCAACATTATAAATGTCTTTAATAGTTAATGAAAGAAGGGTTGTGTAGGATGGTGAAATATAATGTAGCTTCTATATTTAATGTGATCTTTTTATTTCAAAAAGTAGCTATTGTATAGTGTTATCCAGAAAATTCTGTTTGATAAAGCTAAAATGCCAAGAATATGATACGTAACTGAGACAAAGCTTTAGGAGTTTTACTATTCGGTCCTTCTCTTAGGTGTACCTGTAAAATCATACGAGAATGCCCAATGATCATTCGTGGGCCAGTGTACAGCAGTCATGATATCTCTGTATTTGAAATGAAATGATTTAGGGCTAGAATTGACTCTTGTAGAAATATCAAGGCTTCATGCTAACTAAAGGACTGCAAAAATTATTGGCTAGACTGTATGTTTGTGTAATTCTAACTCTGATTAAGGAAAGCCACTTGAAATGTAATTAATCTTGAATGCACGTCTACAAATGTAAACTATCGAAACACACATATCAGTTTACTTCAAGCTGCAAAAGGAACTTTCATTTAAGATGAGGTTTTTTATGTTGACTTTTTAAATAATCAAGACTTTTAGTATTTTATGCTCTATAAGGAAATCTCAGGGGACACCAGCATTTGATGAAAGTTAGCCTTAGCTTTCATCCTAATCACCTCTATCTGTTGTAGCAAAAATCTTGGTTCTGCAGTTACAAGCCTTAATTTAATAGTTGGCTCTACCTTGTATTGGTTATGGAACCTAGGGCATGACATTTGACATTTGTAGTTTCTAAATTCAGAACATATATGGATCTGTTTGTAGAGTACTGTCATGATGGACACGCAATGCTTAGTATTTTGAAGAAGTGCTCATAAGTGTTGGGAGTAACAGTCATAGTTAGGGTGAGGATGGCCCTACCAATAGGAGTAGGGTGCTGGACAGTTCAGCTTATGTGTGCAAACAGCCATTGGGCTGAACCACTGTAGGCAGAGCTCACCCAGTTCTGTGGGAGATAGCAACTAAGCCAATGGCAGTTCAGAGCCAGTTCTGGGATGCCAGTTTTCCTCTGTGAAGTGTGGTCGCTATAACTAGCTCTGCCCCGATTTCCAGCCAGCTTTTTTTTAGGACTGGACAACAAGAGAAGGCCATGATAAAGTCAAGGTGAAAGGATGCTTTTCTCTAATGAACAGAGACTGATCATGCATGACAGAAGAGGAAAGTTAAATCACTTTATTGATTGTTCCCCAAATCAATATGAAGTTTTTATCCAAACGATCTCCTCCATACCGAGAACAAGAATATTCAAAGCCAGAGGAATGAAGGGTCTGGACTACCTCCCTCCCCGAGCCGGGATATGTCAATACTTGTGTGTGGGTACTGGAAAAGCCTAGGAGCCTGAAAGTAAACTATCCCTCTGGCTGCCTTAAAATGTTAGTGGGGTCATCCTGTCAAAGCAGTGATTGCTCAGAGAGGAGTCTAGCAGGAGCTGCAGTAAATGTAACTGGATACATTGTCATGATGGCTCAGTGTAATTGCCTGGGCCTGACCTCTTTCCCATGTGCAAAGAAACTCCTTGAGAGTTTTGGTTCAGTGATAATGTTTGACTCCACTATAAAGAGGATTTTATAATTATAATTGCACATTACAGAATGCTGGAAAGCTGACATGGGAAATCTCATAGTACTCAAAATAGGGTTCAAGTCTCAAATACCACATCACTATTTTAACAAAATCATAAAGTCAAAAAAATAATACAACCCCATATGACATAGCCCTTAAGAGTATTCTCTTTGCTTTCCAGCATGAATAAAAAGAAAAAAGAAATCTTAAAATCTGAATTTTTAACAAATACAAATAAAAAAGTTTTGAATTTGTTTTGTATATAAATAAATGCATTGTACATTCATGACTGTTTTGAAACTGCCAGAAATGAACCGCTATAGTGAATCAAAATTTTTATTTTATATTTTAATGAAATAGCCAATATAGAAGTATCATTAAACTCTTCATGCTCCAATTTCCAGAATCACATTTAGGTTCCACAGTTGTCAAAGTGACTGATGGGGACAGGGCAATGGTTTTACTGCCAAGGAGTCAGGCAGGAAAACGAGACATTAATGCCAGGGTGACATGAATCGCAAGCCTAGTTACAAAGTGCTGAATTTGCATCTCATTGATAATTAACTGGAACTAAAATCAGCTTTCAGTTCAACTTTATTTTGAGTCCAAATATGCTCTATATAAAATGAATGAAAGTTACACTGCCTACATATATGTATTGTGCATACGTGTATACACACTGTAATGTGGCTTTTGAAAAGTTTAATGCTCTTGAAGTGGCTCAGCAAGTAAAACCACTTGCCATGAAAACCTGATGAGCTGAGTCTGATTCTGCAGGTACCATGGTGGGAGGAGAAAACCTACTCCCCAAAATTGTTCACTGAGCTGTAAACTCCCATTGTGGCAAATTTATGCCAATATTCAAACACAGACACACACACACACATTAATAATAATAGTAGTAATAATACATTTTTATAAAGAAACGTCCAATAAGGAAGATATTTCATGTATTAATAAAATATGAAACCAGTAAACAGATTAGTAACCTAACAGATTTTTGAATTTCATTTTACATGTGTGTGAGTGTGTGTGTATATATATGTGTGTGTGTGTGTGTGTGTGTGTGTGTGTGTGTGAGCATGCAAGAGTGCCTGTGCATGTGCCACAGTGGACATAGTGATATCGGGGAACAACTTGCAGAGATGATTCTTTCCTTGAAGCATGTAGGTTTTAGGTATTGAGCCCAGGTCATCAGGCTTGGTAGCAACTGCCTTTGCCCATTTGGGCCATCTTGTCAGCAGAAATTCAAACTGCTCTCATGTCCTGCCTGTCATAAGAAATCCTTTACAGACTGAGATGAGACACTGGGGTGAAACTTCTAGCCATAAATTGTGTATTGGGCTATAAGGAGGGCATGTTTGTATACATATCCAACTGTAATGCCTCCAGAGATTCTGAGCTGCTCTTCCTCCATGTTACAAATCACACAGAGCCATCAGAAAACTAAGAGCTCCCCTTTTAAGAAAATTCCAGCAAACACATCATGTTTTAAAAATTCAGATTTTCTTTCTGAAATTATTAAAATGAATCATTTGAAAAATTAACAAAATTTGATATAAAAATTGTCTTTTCAACAAGAAAATAAACAGTATTTTAAAAAAGCTCTAAGAAAGCTGTTACCAGCATTTCTTAGTTTTAATATTGCCATGTATTTTCTGAAGTAATTCAAATAGCTTGAACCATTTCTATAATTTCCTTTCAATTTTTCAGTGTGTGCATAATGGGTATGAAATGGAGCAGCTACTGAAAAAAAAAAACTAAGCCTGCCTTGAAGGCATGGTCTGACTTCTGTGGAGGAGTGGATCATTTGAAGTTGGGGGGCTGGCTGGCTTGTGCCAGAGTACCACAGAATGGGGTCAAGCTAATGGAAATGTTCTCCAGGACACATGGGGAGACCGCATTTGAGGAAAATAGCAAAGTCAAAACAAAGTGACCAGCAACAATTGCCATTTTACAATTATTCAAATATTAGGGTAGAGGAATATGATTCTGGACTTTTAAAACATTGGATCGACATTGTTTCTTTAATTTAGGACATATAAGTTGGTAACTTTCTGCCTAAATCAGATTGCTTTTTAAAGGTACATTAATAATTAAGAAACCTAATTGATATACCTAATTGATACACACACACACACACACACACACACACACACAGTTTCTTCTTAAGAAAAGCCTATAATAGCAGCAGGAAGTTTCTCCATCTTGAACATAAGGCATAATCTACAAAGTTACTGTAAGAATAAAATACATGATCAAGATGAGTTGAGTCATCAAAGAGTGGACTTGGTGGCATACACCTTTAGTTCCAGCCCTCAGTACTCCAGAGGCAGAAGCAGAGACCGCTAAGAAGAAAACTGTAACACAACTAGGATTGGGTGTAAAAGAACGTACAATGGCTGAGGGCCCAGGTAAGACAATCACACTGATGGCTTTAGCACATGAAAGGAAGTCTCTGCTGGGCTTGGGGGAGCATGTTGCTTGTAACATAAATATTGTTCTGTGGGTCAGAGGTACCCTAGTTGTACTTAAATTTAATGCTTCAAGAGAAACAAGCATCCTATGGGGATTTTTGTCTCACTTTGTAAATTGACTTTTCTCCAAGATACTTTTAGTTGGCTATAACTCTGTATATATTAGATCTAGGTATCTTCTTTTTGGTGAGAAGTGGGAACTAGCATTGAGTAAGGATGGTGATGAGTACTGGTAGATGAGTACATCTCCTGGCTTCCTTTCACAACATGCCTGCCATGAGATTTAAGAATGTTTTAAGCCTTCATAGACAATATGTAAATGTTATCCACCATCTACCGCATCTTCCAACTGCAGGAAGCTGTTTCTCTCTTCCAGTTGTGATTCTGATATTTGCTTTGGTCAACCCTTTGTGCTCCAGCTTTCCTATTTATAATACAAGGTGTTTGAAAGATGCGAATCAGACAACCTTCTTCCAAAAGCATATGAATCCCTGTGAGAACTCTCCTGGTCTACCTCAGCATTTTCCTCTTGCTTTACTTCTCCAAGAAGCCTCTCCAAACAGATCACAATTAGACAACTGACCACCCATGTTTAAAATAGGCCCAGAAGTTTAGGGGTCACATAAAAATTTAGTCGCTTTCTCTCTCTCTCTCTCTCTCTCTCTCTCTCTCTCTCTCTCTCTCTCTCTCTCTCTCTCTCTCTCTCTTTCTTTTTCTGTTTTTTGAGACAATGTTTCTGGGTTGCTCTGGCTGTCCTGGAACTCACTCTGTAAGCCAGACTGGCCTCAAACTCAGAAATCTGCCTGCCTCTGCCTCCCTAGTGCTATAGTGCCACTACCACCGATCTAGTCTGGATTTCTAATGAGACAAGACTTGCAAATGGGGCAAAAATGGTATGTATTTCCATTAGAACTACTGCACTTCCAGAGGTACTATGAATATAACATCAAGCTGTTAGGAAGTGAACTAGGCCTAGGGGAAGCTATGATTCACTCTTGAATTCCTTGTGTTGAAATGTTTGGAATGGCAGTTATGTCCCTCTGGCAGAAAATCTCCTGTGCCACCATCATGACTTTTGGGAGGACAACTTGAGAGAACTTTTTCTGAACTATGTCCAATTGTGTGTGTGTGTGTGTGCGCGTGCGTGCGCGCGCATGAGCAATAGGGCAGATAAATGAGACTAAGGATTTGTATCCCTGGTGCACATCTGCACTACTAATACAAATTTCACTGATGAAGAAATGATTCTGCTTAAACTGACAGAGAAGCTCATCCCTCTCCCTAAGCGAGAGTGAACTTAAAAATGTCACAGCAAAGCAATGCTTCTGTGTATGTTCTTCAGTAGCCCTGGAGAGCCAATTCAAAAATAAAGACAAATTATATCTACAACTAATATCTAATCACTTTGTTTTTCAATAAGTATCAGAATTAAGATACTTCTTAACCCTTTCTAGTCAAACAAGTCTCAAATACTCCCCTTTGGTGTAAATTTAACATTTAAATCTATAAAACTGTATGTTCAACTGCTATATTGAAAATCAATTGTTGGAATTTTTATAGTAGGTTGGTAAGAAATTGTTGGTAAATGATAGGCTATTTTTTAAAAGAATAACAGAAAGTAGTATGTCTTGCTGCTGATACTAATAATTGGGTGAGAAAGCTATTTGTGTTTGTAGAAAAGAAATATTAGTAAAATCAAATTTAAAACTAAGAATAAGAATACAAGCTGTTTCTTAAAATGATATGCCATTCAGTTGCTTTCAAGTATGCTTATCTTTCCTACTAAACAGCTTGTAGTCAAAGACGTCAAAAATTAAACCCTCTCTAGAAAACAAATGTTATAAGGTAAGATTTTAAGAATGAGCAAAGAATTATTAGTTTTTTAAGGTCTCAGTGTACCACTGTGACCCTCAAAATGAGATGCCCTGGATCACAAAGGAGAGTCTGATAAGCTATTGTATCTCATACTCCATCCAAAGTGTACTGGCTTAAATATGGGGGACAGGGGGAGTTGGGGGACTGGAGAGGAAGGGAGAGAGAGGGAGCTGTGAGTGACATGTGTAAAAAGTTAAATAAAATTTCAAAAAGAAAAGAAATGGGTAATTTGTCTTATGTAATGTACTAATTTTGCAAGACAGATTTATTTTTTTCATAGAAGATAGAGTGCATTGAAATCAAAGCAAGCTAAAACTGACTGTAATGGCTCCCCTACTATATATAGATCAGACCTCCATCTTTTCACAGAACACTATGTATCTTATATTTATTCTAGTATTCAACATAAATGCCTAAGTGTGTATGGAATTTTCTACTAACCTTCACTTTTTCTAATTCTGGTCATATTTGAACACATGTCACAGAATCTTCCTTTTCTCGTAAGTGCAAAAACATGTTTTGCTTTCTTTCATTTTCGATACACATGTTTGAAAGAAATCCTTGTGTGACACAGAGCAATGATTTATGACACATGTACAAATGTTATATACCATTGTGTATCATGGCTTAGAAACTGTTCTATCTTGAGACATAGATTCAACTATAAATATACTTATTCATCCAAGCCTTCTTTATATGTCTCTTTAAAAGTAAACCTTTCAAATGGTTTGACTAAGACTCAGCAATTTTCAAAATGGCAAAATTAAGTATATAGAAATTAGCATGTTTTTTTCAATTCTTAAAACATCTGGCAATCTTGGTGGATATGGAAGGTCATACCTGTTTTTAATTTGGGGCATATGATCACACTTCATTCAAGATGAACTTTGAATTCAAAAGAATACATCACAGTCATTTTGCTGAGAAAACCTACAAATCTTTTGTAAGTTGACCTTATGGCATTTCTGAAATTCTATCAATTCTAACAGCTGGAGACAGTTTTTTCTTATAAAAACATGCCTTTTCCTGAAGGGTTCTGAGAAGTTTTCCAGCAACACTCATTAGGAAAGGCCACAGCTATAGATTAGCCTAGCTACCATTTTTTCTCCTTGTAAAGTATTTTTATGATAATTTTCTATTCAGTGGTGCAACTGCCTATAATTATTCCAATGCAAAGTCTATTGTAAAAGAATTGGAGATGATGTAAAAACACCCACAAGCAAGTGAACTGCTATGATTTCAGACACAATTTTGTTATTTTGTTTTCCAATGTAGTCATTGGCAATTTTCCTTAGGAGACTGAGGTTAGATTGGGCCCATTTTTAGGGAGATAAGGTTCCTAAATACTTATGAGACTGCTGCAGATGCATAATTCAACAAAACGATTCCATGTTTACCACACCAATGCATGACTGTTAATTACTGCAAAATACAGTGGCAATTGCAGATGTTTACTTTCAAACTACGAGGGCACAAAAACCATAGAAATTATTAATAAAAACAATCTGGCTCAGATATTTTTTAAATATGCCAATCAAAACATTTTTCCTGTGGGTAAGCTCTTAGGACTGTAGTGTGGTAGTGCAATAGAGATGGTTCCATTCATCAAGCTCTCTTAGCAGAACCCCAGACTCCACACACTCTACCTCAGCTGCCCAGCTTCCAGCAAATGGATACACAGATGTCCCATCTTACCAATAAGGAATGGGTGTGGAGCAGGCTAGAAGACTTGCCCAAGTTGTCTGTTACTTGGGGACAGCATTCTTTTCTGCTATAACAAGTTGAATCAGGATACACGGCTATAAAGAAGCGCTCACATTAGTGGAAGTAACCTCACTTATATGTACTCTTGGCGAGAGATAGCACTATGCTGCCAGTGCTCATGGACACTCACAAGTGCATGGAACAGGCCGAGTCCTCTGTCTGTGTGTCTGAATTGTTGCCCTTTAAGCCTGGTGAAGTTACACGAGTACCTACATTCATCACATAAAAACAGACAAAAACCAGTGTTCCCCAATGCCGGTATGTATTCAGTCTCACTGACTAGGCCTTAGAATGGCAAAAAACAAACAAACAAACAAACAAACAAGCAAACAAAAAACACTTTTATAAATCTGGCTATTAATATATTCATATACAATCTTCCAACAAAATATAAAGGATTACTGATAAAAACTCTGTAACTTAATAGCCAGAACTTGGAAGCAACCTAGATGTCCCTCAACCGAAGAGTGGATAGAGAAAATGTGGTACATTTACACAATGGAGTACTATTCAGCAGAAAAAAACAATGGAATCCTGAGATTCGCAGGCAAATGGATGACACTAGAAGAAATCATCCTGAGTGAGGTAACCCAGTCACAAAAAGAGAAACATGGCATGTACTCTCTCATATATGGATTTTAGACATAGATCTGGGGAGTGCCAGCCTACAATCCCATGGCCAGAGAGTCTGGGAAACAGAAAATTCATTTACTGGCTGATCGAAGAAGAGGCAGACTCCCTCGGTTAAGTACTGAGCTGAACTCAAGAAAGCCAGTAACAGAGAGGGAGGACTGATGATCAAAGGGATTAAGACTGGGCTGGTTTAACCCCCAGAAACAGCTGACTTGACAAAGGTTAACTCTTGAATCCCAGGCATCAGCCTGGGAATCCAGCATGGGACTGAGCAAGACCCCCTGAATGTGAGTGTCAGTGAGGAGGCCTAGGTAATCTATTGAGCCTTGGGCAGCAAATCAGTACCCAGCCCTAGTATACACACGGACTTTGGACTCCCATCCGACAATGTGAGGTTCACTCTCACCCTGAACTCTTGGGGAAGGGTCTAGGCCCTGCCCTATATGAAATGACAGACTATGGACACCCCCATGGAGGGCCTCACCCTCCCTGGGGAAATGAGGGGATAATGGGGGGATAGGGGGAGGGCACGGGAGGAGGGGAGGGAAAGGGAGAGGGACCTGGAACTGACTTGTGAAGCAACCTTGTTTCTTATCTAAATTTAAACTGAAAAATAAATTTAAAAAAACAACAACTCTGTAACTGAGATTTTTCACCTCATAGACATTTGTCCAAAAACATATACACAATATTGTACAATAAAAAGACTTTATGCAAAGTATATCTATATGAGAGTTGTTTCTAAGCACATGAATGTGAGTTAAATGTAACTATATCTAAATCTCCAATTGAACCCTCTCTCTCTCTCTCTCTGCTAAGTAAAATTTCGTAGTTTGGAGCATATGCCCTGTTATAACGCACCAGGACAGCCTACCCACTTTACTGGGCTCAATTATTAATCTATAGTCTTATGGTCTGAGATATTCAGGTCTGTTATATGAGTATCTATCAGGATTACGCGCATATAATGGTAGCCTCTTTCCTCTAACATTTTATTAGAATTGAAGATGATGACAGGAAGTGTACAACACTGCTATTTAGAAATGTAAGGTTACATCTATCAACTAACTTGAATACAGACCCAGAAGCAAGCACGAAAGATATATAAATGAGGGCTGACAAAATTGACTTCAGGGTGGCTAATCACTGCTGACTTATAAGCTACATGTTATTTGAAATTATCCCCATTGTAGGCTCAGCTTTTGTTGAAGCTCTTTTGCCTGGAACTGTGAGCTTGCATCAATTTATACTGCTCTGACTCACTTTCTTATTAAGCAAATTTGAAACAATATGTTATTTTTGGCTTTACTGAGTTCCTTTCTTTTAATATCTTGTGTTCCCCGCCCCCTTTAAAGGAAGGTCAAGGAGTTTAGTAATCCTTCCACCATTGCATTTTTACCCTTATTTGACATACAGAGAAGCAGAGATAAGTAGAGGGTCCCATGGGGCACGCCTACCCAGGAGACGTACTGACAGACATGATTCTTTTTTACCCACTTTTCCATTTTTGTTGCAAGCTTCAGTTCCTGTTCTTAACTGGGATCCTCATCATGGCTTCCTACAAAGCAGTGCCAATCTATACCTATCAATCCCAAATGCACAGTGGACTGTGAGAATGTGAGGAAGGGGACCAGATATTCTCCAGGTGCTCCACAATGTCCAATTCACGTTACTCCTGTTAGAAACACTATGTCTGAATATCACCCATATATAGGAACCTTGGTTCTTGAGAACACTTAATAAGTCTCCTTGTTGAAATATTTGTCCCTGGATACTCTCCTTTGAGATCCTAGAGTGTACAATACATAGCCTTTAGAAACACAGAGTTGGCCATGACATATTTGATACATGCGGGCAGCTGATGCTTTTAACGACATCATACTTTTTTGTTTTGCTGAATAGAATAATAACTTGAACACCTTTTATAATCTAGATAATTACATACTGCTATATCCATGTAGATTCAGTATGCAGACACCTCTCCCACTGACAAGTCTTTGTCAAGATTCTACGCAAAAGGACCTCTAAGTGGCATTTATTTAAGTCTCTTTTGATTTCCAAGAATAAGTAATAACCATGCAGGATGAGATTTTAAAAGTATGAAGGTGGGCTCCTCTCCATCTGTATCACTTTCTATTTGGTATCTTACTACTTTTCCTTAATCTGCTGAAATTTCTTTACTTTTCTTAGAACTCCCGTTTACTGACAAAAGAGTTGTACTCCTTAAATCCTTTTCTGTGAATACAACTTGGTTTTTGAAAATGGAGCTTAAGTATCTTTTCCTTTGTGTTGTTTGCTGTAGAGACTTCATTCAAACTGCCCTCTTTTCTAATAAATGAACTTCATAAGCTTGACGAATATCCTTTTCAAAGCCAGGCATGAGAGTGGGGAGGTGCACAAGCATATTCCAGCCATCACCAGTATACAACAGCAACCATGTTTCTACAAATAAGTAGGTCTGCCAAGAAGCATTAAGTACACTGTCATGAGCTCCCTGCAGGGTCCATTCTGAAGAATCTAGTTTTGCCTCCATGTGCATAGCCTAACTCTATTATCACCAAAAGAAACTACAAGCAAATGTCCACTAGAGAATGTGCCTAGAAAATCTACTTCTCTCACAAAAGCCAGAATATCTCCCTTTGAGACACTGATGCAAACCAGTCAAGTAAATCCTGAATATAATCAGCAGACAAGACAGAAAATAATGAACTTTTTCTCCATCTGTGTAATGCATTTTTTCAACTGAGTTTATCACCACTTTCTAGCTGTGGAAATAGGTATGCAGGGTTCTGTTTATTTCAAATGGCATTCATTTTTTTCAATGTGGGTGCTTGGGATAAGTAAATATAAAAAGGTTTTATTTCAACAATAAATAGCTAATGAGGCCAAATGAGAACATTACAGCAGGTGCAGGATGGAATATAGATTCATTTCAAAAATAAGTCATTTTTAACTGAATAAGGACATTCAATAAGGTTTATCTGTGATATGAATATAAGATTTATAGCATCAGAAGTTAACGTTCAAAGACAATATATCAATTTTTCTTGACAGTATATAAAGTTTTAAAAAAGGTAATACAGATACAGTTATCTATGTACTCATTTTTCCATATCACCAAAACAACTTAATGGGCAAAATGCTATTTAAGGGTAAGTCACAATCCATACCCCACAGGATTTCTCCACTGTTCGAAAAAGAAAACAAGGAACACATGCTATTATTTCATTAGTATAAAGAACTGGATTCTATTAATAATAGTAGGTAAATGTCTTCGTTTAACATTGTTGTCTTTGTATTAACAAGCAAGTGAGCATCTGTTTTCAGACATTTGGTTGCAGAACAGCTTAGAAGTGGTTGGATACTGAACAGCTCCTATACTTACTATTTTTTAAGCTAAGCCTTAAACATCAATGGTTTCAAGACTGTGTATCTACTAATGGGCTTTAAAACTTAGAAGTTACTGGGAAAAGTGGAAGAATGCTTGCTCAGCCCAAGTTCTAGTCCTTCAATTTTTGGACATTTTTCTTAATTTGAGAACTGTTTTGATTTCTCAGGGGACATGCATCACCAACCTCTGGTGGCCTGAAAGCTTATTCTTAGCTCTGTACACACATTCTTTCTCTGTCTAGAGGTAAAGGATATGCCTCTCACATGCTAATGAGAAAAGGTACTTATGATCATTTGATCTGAGAGATAGGCTGTCCCTTAGCTAGTAATGAACAAGCTCAAGACACTTGAAGGAAATGAAGCCAATGTGTAATTGCTTTGGATGTTTTGATGCAATGGAATTGTATCGTATTCTGGAAGGCAAATGTTCTACTCGGAAAAAAAAGTATACTTAAGAAGTGATCAGTACAACATCAAAAAAGATCAAAAGCATTTAAGCACAAGAAATAGGAAACCTTTATTTTTATCAGGGTATTTTTTTCCCTGAGCAGAAAATAGTCCCTCCAGGGACTCCTGATTTCCCTTCAGCTATTCATCAGCTTTATAGGACACACTATCAGATACTCCAAATGTGAATTCACAGTGCATCTTATTCTAGAGTGTTTTTCTAACTGATCATACCCATTTAGTGACTCTTTCCTGTAGTAAATACATATGTACTCTCTATAGATTAGCAATAGCAGGTACTGAAAACACATACCAGCTCTCTAATATAGCTTCAAGATTGAATACAATGCCAACAAAATCAAAGTAAGATTTTTCTTTTTAGAAAGTGGAAAGTGTATTTTAAATTTTATTAGAATACCCAAAGGCCCTAGATCATACATATCCAGACAAAAAGATCAAAATGAACTTTGAAAAGTTGAATGAAGTTGGTAGACTAAAACCTTAATTTCCAGAAATCATAAAGCCATAGTAACGGAAAACTTACTATTGGCAAAGGATGAAATGTATATAGGTCAACAAAATAAAGGTTCCAGAAAAAGAATCACACACATAGGCATTCAATTTTCACAAAGGAATCAAACAATTCAATGGAAAAGGAAAATCTTTCCAACATCTTACAACAGTAATATTGCAAGCCCACATGAAATAAACGGAATGAGCCCAAATCCTACTTTCTGCCATATTCAAAATTCAAAAACTAATCTCATGTTGAATAATAAATCTGTATAAAGGCCAAGACTCAAAGGAAGGTTTATAATATTGATAAATATTTTTAAAAGTAATAGTGATAAGTATTTTTATGACATGGAGAATTAAAACGATCTCTCATAGAAATGTCACAAAATACAAATTCAAAAAGAAAACAAACAGGAGTTATACGATTTACAAATTCTCGCCGGGCAGTGGTGGTGCACGCCTTTAATCCCAGGACTCAGGAGGCAGAGGCAGGAGGATCGCTGTGAGTTCGAGGCCAGGCTGGACTGACAGCCTCCAAAACAATACAGAGAAACCCCGTCTCGTAAAAACCAAAAAAAAAAAAAAAAAAAAAAGAAAAGATTTACAGATTCTTAGCAAGCTGAGTTCTGTCCTCTGGCCTGTTCTCTCCTCCCTATCCCTCTGTCTCTCATTCAGGGTACCCTGCCCTCTCCTCTCCAGCTCTCTGTCTTTCACACAAGGATCAAGGTCTCTGTCTCTGTCTCTTGTCTCTCTCTTCAGAAAACTTTTATTCAAACAACTGAAATTTAAAAAAAACAAGCAGAGGGGCTGGGGAAGTTCATTAAGTAAATAAATTGCTCATCACCAGACCATGAGGGACCCAGGTTTGGATCCCCAGCTCCCCTGTAAAAGCTAGGTTTCACTGTGATACAAAACCTTGGTGCTTGGTGGGTGGAGCCAGGCAGATCCCAGGGGACTGATGACTATCCAGTGTGAATGAAATGTCTGACTGAAATGGTGAGCTCCAGGTTAGGTGAGACACCTTGTCTCAAAAAGTTAACTAGGACAGTAATAGGAGAAGGTTCCTAAACTTGACTTCTGACTTCACTGGTGTTTTCATGGCTGCGGACACACAAACTTCAATAACAAGATAAGCTGAGGAAACACGTGGACAAGGAATGACAACTGAGAATGTAGAGTGGCCCATCAAATTTGCAGCAAGCTGGTAAACCTCACCAGTTATTAAGAGAGTGTAAATTAAAATGTTGGCAATGACATAAATACTGAGATGATTAGATATTTCTGGAAGGGGAATGAATAATGTGACCATGGTGGGAAAGGGTGTCTGTTAGCTTTAAGCTAAACATATTCCAGTCTTTCTTAAAACTGGCACTTCTAAATCCTGAACCCAAGGAAAATATGAAAGCATACATCCATATTTAGACTTTATTTATTTATTTATTTATTTTTGGTTTTTCGAGACAGGGTTTCTCTGTGGCTTTGGAGGCTGTCCTGGAACTAGCTCTTGTAGACCAGGCTGGTCTCGAACTCACAGAGATCCGCCTGTCTCTGCCTCCCGAGTGCTGGGATTAAAGGCGTGTGCCAACACCACCCGGCCATATTTAGACTTTTATAATAATTTAAATTGCTTCATTGACAGTAACAAAGGACAAGTGGGTTAAAAAAAAAACACGAAGCATTGAGAGAAAGGTGTAGGAGAGAGACTTGGGAGAACGAAATAGGAGATTACTTGTTTAAAACATAATGTGCATGTATGAAATTCTGAATAAAAAATTAAAGGGATAACAATTCTAAATGCTTATCTGGAAGGGGATACACAACCTGCTGTCATAGCACAATATAATAACCTGTGTGAATATAAAAGAATTAACTACTGATAACAATGACAACCCCATCTCTAAAGGAATGTTAGAAACAGTCAGAGCAGAAACAATAGTCATCTTAGGATTGCAATGATAGGAAATGATGAAATGGACAAAACTGACAGAAACCAGCCTTGGTGGGGACTGACTGAAAGGGGACAAGTTCAAGACAAATGAACTTTCTAGGGTGTGGGAACATCCCACACATTGATTGGAGTCTTGGTTCTATAGGAGCTGTTGGTCAAAACCCATGGTATTTCTCACTGGCATTTCACTGCATGTAAATTTTACCTCCATTAAAATGGTATGAACTTTCAGTTCGAAGTTGAATAGGTTCCAGAGAACTAATGTACAACACAGAAGCTATAACTGATAATAACATATTGTATACTTGAAATTCACTAATAGTGTGAACTGCACATGTTCTAAGTCAAAATCAGTAACTGTTATATGACAGATGTATTAATTACAGAATTCTTCACACAGGGCCCATGTATTTATTTAAAAAAATAAGTAAGAATGTAGTATCAGTTAAACAACCATGAAGATGGTAAACATGTCTGATTCTTAGGGCGATAGAGAAACCATTATCGTGTTTTTGTTGGGACAAACTGAGTTTTCAAGAATAGCTTTTCTGAGAGTACTGCAATTCATCTGTAGGGTACTGGGAAGCTAAACAGGCTAGCCTAAGAACAGAAGATGGCTCATGGCAGAGGAACTTTGTGTGTGTGAAAGTCAGAGAGTGAAAAAAGGAGCTGCATGCCAGGCAGAGTGCTAACAGATGGGCAAGCTTTGAAAGGGACTTTTCGTGAATGCACTTAGTAAGTCCAAATCAGGAGTATGGCCACCACGCTGGTGACTTGATGACCACCGCTACACTGGACAGTCAGATGGCAGGAACAGTGTGAAGGAAGGGGAAAGTAGGGCAGATGAGGTAATGAGGTGGGAGGATGTGGAAGCCAAGACATGTGGGAGCTGGAGGGCAGAGTTACAGGGTTTGAATTTCATTCTGAGTGGAATGAAGCCTCATTTAGTCTGAGGGTTTGCAACAGACACACATCACGATCTGATTTACAATGCTAAAAGTCTGCCAAGGCTGGTTGTGGTGAACGGTTAAGTAACTGGACAAATTGCACATAACAGCTAAGTGGAAGAGCTTATTGTCTCTCAGCGAAGGCTCCATTTCACCTGGAACCACTAGACCTGTCAACCTTGCATTCCCACCAACCCTTCAGATCACTACAGCTATGGCCTAGCACTGCAGAGACTCTGGTCCAGCTATATAGTCCCATGTTCCTGACTCCTGGAAACAGGAAAGAATATTTATTACTTTTGAAAGCCACTAGGTTTCAGGGACTTTGTTAGGTAGCAATTATTAACTAGTACAAGTATACCTTTCATTGAAATAAAGGATCCCTTAGGTATAAGGGTTTTATTTTTGTAGCTTTCTTCCACAGGTTGGGAAATATGTCCCATAGGAGTCTAAAACAGTGATGCATTCATTATTATTCCCAATCACTACAACAAAACCAAACACAAAGAAAAATCCATATGAAAAAGAGAACAAGAAGTAATTTGTATGGAGCAAAAGCAATAAACATCATTCTTAGCCATTAGGAGAGAACCCTTTAAAATGCAAGTAGAATCTAATTACTGGTGGGAATTTTAAAGAAATACAAATCTTATTCATCTGAAGCTTCTGGGGCTCTGTTTAGGCATATATACAGATGCACCTTCTACTAAGGACACTCTGTGGAGACATAGACTAAAAATCAATGCCTATTCTACTCTTACATAGCACAGAGGGCATCTTAAGCATTAATGAGTTATATTTCTGTTTACATTTCTAATGTCAACACCAATCACTTCCTCTTTACAGAGCAGCTAAATCCTTAACTTTTGATTCAGCCTAACAGCCTAGAATAAGTACACATATTGCGATTTACTCATTTTTTGAACTTCATACATATTCAGTTTCCTGGTTAAGAACTGGCTTTAGCTCAATCCCATGTCACTCCTTTAAGAAACGACATTCAAAAAATGAACCAACACCCCATCGCAAAAGTTCAAAGGCACACTTCAGGCTCACATTCAAATGTACTTAGTTCTTCCTGATAATTGCTCTTTGGTCCTTAGGCTTGCTGTAGCAATGTTTGTGATCTAATATGCATAATAATATTCAAAAAGGAGAATATGCATAATAATATCAGAAGGAGGGCTAGAAAGGTAGATGGGGATGCTGTGGGGAAACAATGTGCAGATTAACAGTACTCGGCAGAAATCTCCTTTTTGTTTCTGAGATCACTCTTCTACTAAAATCGTAGGATGACAGACTTTCTCTAATACAGGACTTAATGTTTCCTGCTCCACTTTGGAAAGTTTTCTTCTTCAAAGAAAGCAAGCTTTGTTGTCTCATGTATTGGGCATTTCGTTAGGTACTTTTAGCTTCTTCAACTTATAAAATGCCCTACTTGAGGTTCAGAGTGATTTGATTCAAGCTTTTGTATTTTATATACTGGCAGTCAATAGTCTGTACAAGTGAAGGAATTCTGTGTTCAGGTATTGCTCTAAAAAAAAAAGGAATTCAAAGTGGTTTGTACCCTTTTCATCTCTGCAGAAACCTTTTCTTATATTGTCATTGGTTCACTGTTCTAGTTCTGCAGGCTATTTGTGCTAACTCTTAAGTAGATATTTCAGAACTTGAGGTCATTTTTACATAAAAGTATCAACCTATATATAGACTGGCCTTAACTTACACCAAAGTCTTTCTGTTTGTATGTACACTGATGCTTTTTGAAAATTCAAGTTGCCTAAGGTTGTCAAACAGTGACTCCAGATCAAATCTATCCACACTCTTTCTTTTGCAGAGTTGTCCGATGAGAGCTGCTTCAGTGGAGTTCAGTGGATTCAGGAAAGACTACAAAAGCCAACAAAACCTAGGACGTCACCGGGTGTCCAGTTACCCTAAAGCTTGCCCATCTTGCATGTAGGTTTTGGACTATGCATGAAAAGGGTGCTTGCTATCTTACTGTTCACATCATTTCAAACTCTAAGAGATATTCAGGGAAAACTTCAACAGCGTATTGGACCACTGAGAACTCTGTTATAAGGGCTGTGGTCAGTGGGAGAGTTTTTCCCTAGCCTGGGTTCTGTCTCCAGCACTACAAGGGGAAAGCAGCCTTTACTGTGTGTGTTACCTCAGTTTTTTCGTACTCATATCTGCTTTCTGTGGTTTTAGTTAGCACATCTATATTTCACAGTACAGTAGGGATCCTAATAGGCAGCTATACCTCAGCGTATCTTTATCGACATTAGCTAAACTTCTGACCAGTTCATATCATGAACATAGAAAGGGTTTAAAAATCATATAGAAGTGTATTATTTCTTTACTGGTTTTATTCATTACATGGGAGAAAAACATAATTTCCAAACTCTTTATAAGATTCTCAGAGAGTATAAGTTCTCACTTCTATTTCAGAAAAAAATATGATTTAACTCAAACATCTATCATCAGCACATGTTCTTAAGAGTATCAGCTAAGTTTTTAGAGCTTCCCTCAACTGCTCCATCTCACCACAGGATAACAACAATATCAAACATAACAGGGCTGCAGTCATTCCAAATAGGCCTCTGGTGCAGAAGAGGCTTCCATTTTGTTATTTTATGACTCATTAGTAGGGACCTAACTTCCTTCATTCATGTGACATTACCCATTTCATGACATGTATAAAATAATACTATTCTTAGGAGTTTTAAAGTCTAGATATAGAAAAGCACCACTCTGAGAATCGGAGTAGCCAGTGTTAATCAGGAAAGCAATGACTCTGAAAGGAAAGGGATGGTAAGGATTGTGTGGTGTGTTGAAAGACCATTTAGTGGTGACATTCCCTAAAGTGTGATAAAAGTTTTGTCAACAAAGGAAAATAATGCTCGGGTGATGGCAGTTCTTGTGACATGGGTCTTCTTAGAAATTCAGTTCTTATTGTTATTTCACAGATTCTGCTGGAGGCTTTAGCAGCTATGAGGGAGATGGTTACTTTCGTAATTCATCTCAGAAGGACTACCTGTTTCATTTTCCACAAAGCCTATTGACATCCCAGAAGGATCCTTGAGTGTAGTGATGTTCAGAATTCAAAGGTCACCTCATGACCCCCTTACACCACCAAGGAAGACCTTAAGCATGGGATGAGCAAATCAAGTGCTTGTTTTTCAATGAATGTAAGAACATTCTCATGGCAAAATAAAAGATGACTGCTACAAATAAGATGTAAAGGAGCTGACCACAGATTGGCTATGGTAATCTGAATGAGAGGTTTGGAGGACCAGGTCTAAAGTGGGGGTTAGGGGAGAGAGAGAAGTGATTGCTTATGACAAAGAGTTTCTGCACTGCACACCCCTGAGGACCAATGGACAGCTGGCAATCAAGTACACCTGACACTCCCACCCACTGTTCGCTCACTGTCCTGACATTTGCTGAGTGAGTGCTCCCTCTTAGGCGATTTTTCTGTTTTGATGTTGGAATTAGGAACATTCTCTGAATGTCCAAACTGGCTTTCTTGTCTCTCAGAATTAGCTCATTCCTGACATCTCAACCATTTGACTAGCTTTTGTCTTTCAAACAGTTCTACTTCCCTCCATCGTCTTTGCTTGTCTTGAACTCATTCTTCATGTTGATATTCTATTCTGCTTTCATATGGTCTCTGTTTTTTTTCTGCAGAAAGTTGAACATTTATTTTTATTTTTTTTATTCCATGTGGTCAAAGAGGATTAAAAAAGTCTTTGAAATCCCACAGAATAACAAAACAGTCCTTCAATGTCAGGCAATGGGGAATTTAGGAAATGAACTAACCATTCACTTCTCTGGTTTGATCCAAGTTTCAAGGAATTCCTCAGAACCCCGGAAGAGAAGGCAGAATGCCTCAGAATATACTCAAATGAATTATACAGAAGGATTACATTTAAATCCTTTTACAAACACCATAGCCAATCAACAAATTAGATTTTAATAAATCTAAATAAGAGGCTTTTACTTCAGCCATTAGATTCATGTATATCTCAGAGATAATAAACACACATTTGGGAAATTATTGGCAGGAGTTGTCTTACAGGAAAAGAATTTTAAGCAGCTACACTTTGAAAGGTTATATACATGATTTTATGAGTTATCAAGGAAAGATTCCACATTTGTTAGGTGCTAGGGTCTCTGACTAAAATCTAGGAACTAGATTTCTGTCAAGACATGCTGTCTATCACTTCAAGCTTAGAGAAAACAGGTCCTAAAAAATGCATCTTTATCAAATTATCTGAGACACTGTCTAGAGTAGGAGATGCAAATCCTTTGTAGAACTAACTGTAGGTGGTGGGTTTACGTAAATTCATTTATGTCTTTGCTTTATTACTGCTATATGACAAATATATCTTAACATAGCATTGTTAAAGGGAAAGACTTATTTTAGAGGTTTCTATGCATAGACCTTAGTTCCATGATTCTGGGCCTGATGCAGGATGTCCTGTCATCAGGTACAATAATGAAGCTGTTGGCTTCAAAGCAGGCCAGAAGGAGAACAGCAAATAAACACAATTGGTACAGCCCCCAACATAAAACCCCAATGACCCATTTCCTTCATTTCACGCCCACCTTTCACAGTTACATCAGATTTTAAACCAGTGAATATGTTAAAACACTCATTAGGTCATAGCCCTTATAAGCTAATCATCCCTGGGTATGAACTCAGGCACATTCCGAGGTCATCTTTACTAAAACCTGATCTCTTAGGAACAATGCTTTGGGATAAAGTATTGCATGGAGCAAGAAGCCACCAATTGGCTTGAGTGAGCCATAAGTAGTGTAGTGTTGCGGGTGTGATGAAATCAAACCCAATAAAACACAACGAGGGTGGCGTATCCATAGAATGCTGAGGATCGATGTTTTCTCCAGTTTTGTAAGTTGTAGAACTCTTAAGTAAAAACTTACTTCTGAGTTCTAATACATCAATGAAGAAAAAGTAGTGAATACAAACCATGATTAAAACGTGTTTCATTCCTTTCATATTGTCACCATTTGAAACATAACCTCTGTATGTAATACAGATGGGTACGGATCAGATTTGATTTGAATTCTAGCTTTGTCAGCTGAGCTACAGCGCACAGATTGAGTTTAACGATTGTCACTGACAGAGAGAGAACTGAGCTTGAGAACTGAGGGCTCAAGTGTCACAGGTAGATGACATACTGGCCTTGTATAGGGGGAGGGGCACTGACAGAGATATTAAAGATAACTTCCAAAGTTCTGGCATATATAATTGGTTAGAGACTACACAAAAGGCACCCATCGTTTAAAAAGTCTGTCTATGTGGAATGTGGACAACAAACAGTGAAGCCAGTAGAGAAGAGCAAATTGGGTAAGAGAAGAGAATCGGAGGAGCATCATTATTACCACTACAATCACAGTAGACATTCAAGGAATGCTTCCCAAGCACTGCGCTCTAGGTTTAAAGGGCCACAGGTGCTATCAAATGTAGCCTTGACAAGAAGCTAAGGTATATCTAGTTGCAGGTCATGTAACTAGTGGTGGAACATTTAGGATGTTTAGGCTGCCCTCATTAAGACACTCTTAACCATCTGTCTCTGAGAGAGAGAGAGAGAGAGAGAGATTCAGAGACAGAGACAGACAGACAGACAGAGAGACAAAGACAGAGAGAGAGAGATCTCTCCCTGCTCAGGATGCTGAAAAATGAAACTCCACGGCAGGAATTCTGGTCTGTGGCTCTCGGTGGTGGGTAGAGAATGGAAGCTGTGAGGCACATATTCAACATCCCTTCTCTGAAGCTAAAAATTCCTAGGCAGACACAAGCCTGACATCTAAGTGAATGTGTCAAGAAGCCATGTCTATGGTCAAAGAATGTCTTAGGCAAATTAGGAGAAATGAAGAGGGCTTGACACAATCTAAGATACCCAAATGCAGATTTGCATTTTTAAAAGGTTCAAGTCTGATCAAAGGAAAGCATCTTCCATTGCCTAAACTTTCTAATTAGGTCCATCTTTATTAAATGTCCCATTAAAAAACTACAGGGTTCAAACATGTCAAGTAGACTGGAGAGATGGCTCACGAGCAAAGCACATCGTGTTTAGGAAACTAAAAACACGCGACAAAGAGAGGCATCTTTTGAGCATGTGATTTTTTTTTAAGTGCTCGAAGACAGACATCTTCTGTGTCTTTTACAGCTTTTAATTAAAAGACATAGCTGATTACACCATCCAATACTATACATATAAAATTCATGAGATCAATCTGTCTAAATGTTATTGAAAACATAGCATGCATACCAAGTAGTTTAGAAGTTTCCATCTTCCAGCTAATGATGACTTTTGATTGAGTTCTAGTCCATGAAGACTAAAGCTAGTGTTTATTTTTCCCCCTCACATATTTGAATATTATTCAAAATGTTAACCTTTTGTGTTGGATAGAATGGCGTAAGTTTATTTGTTTCCATACGCTACAATACTAGTTAGTTTAATCTTTAATCAAGTGCGGATCCAGTAATTTCCATATCATAAGGATCAGCAGGCATTGTTTTTAGGTGGTTCACACTTCAAAGGAAGCAACTACACGCCCTTGTTTATCTGCACATAATTAACAAACAACTCACTACCAAACTCAATACAAAAGATTGGCCTCAATTGAGAGATTAGCATTTTGTTAACTGTTGCACATTAATGAATTCTTTCTGGTGAAATACAAGTATTCATTTTATATATGGATTGACTAAATGCATTAGCTATTCCTTACTTTTGATTTTTTGTTCATTTTGTTTGTTTGTTTATTTGCTTGTTTTTTGTTTGTTTGTTTTTGAGACAAGCTCTAAGAACCCATGCCTGGGCTGGAACTCACTAAATACACTAGGCTGGCCTCTAACCCACAGAAATCTCCCTTTTCTCTGTCTCCTGAGTGCTGTAATTAAAGGTGGGAGCCACCATGTTCTGAGTTTTTTCAGTCGTTTGAATGAATTATATGTATTTTCCACTGAGACATGCATCCTGGACCTCTTAGAGAAAAGGTCACAGTTTATGCCCAATCACTATGTACTGGACATTGGATTAGGTATATTTCTGATGGAGTTGTGGTGACTAAAGACCACAGAATTCTGTTTTACAATTGTGATATGTTCACTTTCAGAGGATATCTCATACAAGTCATTGTCCAAGTATCAAAACATGAAAGACCTGGGCTCTGTCTGAGTCTCCATGACAGATTTTGTTCCTGATTTGTTAACAAGGATTTATCTAAGAACTCTCTGGGTGTGCAACATTTCATTAGATAGGTTGAAATGCTACGGCTTAGCTAACTCCAAATACAGTGAACATCTTGCTTGTTTGTCATTACTTAACCACCACCACCACAACCAACGGAAATAATTTTGTCCAACTTTGCTTCCTTCTGTTGAGTTCTACAGAATTTTTGGAATGATAAAGTATATCACAGACTTTTGGAACAAAACAAAAATATATTTGGGGGAATTTTGGTGAGGAAATAAATTGTTTTCTGAATTTATCTGACTCTGAAACATTCCTTGCTTATTGAAAAGTAACAGACAGAATCAAAAATAATCTACAAAACTATACAATTACAATGCTTTCTTTATGATATAAACTCATGGCCAGTCAATTTGAGTGAAACTTAAATATCCTGGTTGAGGTTTTCAAATGCATAAAGAGATCAAAGGGCAAAGCTTCTTTATGAGAAAAGCTCAAAATACAATGAAGAAAGTCGTAATTAAATTTTACAACAGCATTTTAAGAGGAGAGATAAGATAATGCATTTGATTCCTTATTTTACTGCCAGCTGTTGAATCTATAGTTTAAATATTGAGTATACTCATCTTTTACACAGTGGATTATTATGGCTTGTTTCTACCCCAATTCAAAAGCAAGCAGAGAGCCCAGCATGATAATCAGGTCAATTATATTTCAGCAGAGAGTCGGGAAAGACTACACTTCAACACTTCAACATGATTCTGGGCAGCAACAGCAAATGCCAGTTTTCACACAAAATAGACAAGACAGTAAGACCAAATAATTTGCTCATCAAGAATCTTTCTCACATGTTTCCAATTTTCAAGTGGGGAATATTAAAGCAGTAGTCAAAACTTGTCAGGAAAGTCAGACGTAGGAATCAGACCAATTACAAATTGTCTATAGTAGCTAAGTAGTCCTACATATAATCCAACATTCAAATAAAACACAGTGGGCCACTAACCAATATTTTTAATGTTTAGATTTTACTTCCTGTGAATTTATATAGAATATATTTATATGAGTAATATATATGTCCGATTTAATTAGGCCCAAAACATGTATCAGATACATAATTGCTCCCCCTAGGAAATCTGATATTGTTCAGAATGACTTAGAATACAATTTCATTTTTCCATTATTATCTCCTTTTAACTCTAATATTAATAGTCCTAAGCTTGTAAGAACATCCATGCAGAACCAATAAGACAAAATTAATGTAGAATAAGACAAAAACCACATTATCATCATCACCTACTATCTACTCCTCCCCACAAGCACCAATAACTAGCAACAAAAATTAGCATAGTCAATCTGGAACAAGCCCACTATAGTTCCAACACCACATGAAATCTGTTCGGTAGTTAGCTTCCTGGTGAGAAACCACACCATATAAAACTTTGCTTTAGTTTTTAATAAGCACATATCAGCCATTTCTCACAATCAGAAATGAAAAGGAAAACAAGGCTTGTCTTATCTTGCCTCTGACATTCAAAATACTTGAAAACATCAAAAAAGATACTATTTTTTCAAAAGAGGACACCAAAACCTTGCAAAGGCCAAAATGGACACATTAGGAGATTTTTATTTGTTTGTTTTTGAACATACTAGCTTTGGGATATTGCTAACATTTGGATATACTATGGTTGTCACTAGCTATATATTATCTTTGCACAACTGAAATGTGTCTAGTTCAAATGAGAGGCAATTTAAGTATAAAATATACACCAGACTATGAACACTTGGGCTGGTAAATATTCCATTAATAATTTTACATTAATCACATGTTTACATAGTAATATTATTGATATATTAAGTTAAATATATTTAAGTGATTTCAATTGTTCATTTTCACTTTGTTTAAATGTGGTGAGTAAAAATGTAAGTTATAGATGTGTTTTGTATAGTATTCTATAGGTGAGGTACGATGTAGGCCATAACCTTGATGTAGTAATAAAATTACAGACGTTTCTATTCTAGAACTATTAGTTTCATGCTGCACCACATGAAACAGCTGTAAAAGGATGCTCCCTACTGAATGTCACTGTTCACTCTAGTCCAATGTAGTTCAAGAACAAGAAATCAGTTATTACTTTTATTGACTGTATAATGGGTTGTTGTTCTAGTTTGTCTTAAGAGTTAGTGGCTTTACCCTTGGGTCTTCCTGGCCTAGAGCAATGTGGTTCAAAGAGATAGATACAACTCCAAGGCCCTATTCAGACCCACAACAGATTCTTCAGATGGGAATTATGAATCTGAGGGTTGTAAATTACTATGATAACGAGGCTACCCATAGTCTTCATACACATGAATATCTGTTGAAAAGGCCTCTAAAAAGAGCATTTGAGTTTTTAACTTTAATTATTGCTTTTGGTGTTGAAATAAGAATTTTTTAAATTACTCCTAAAACAATGAGGACTAGGTAAATTAATTTGAGGCCAAATTTCCTGAAACAGTGCAGAATAAACAGTCATTTATGGGAGAAAATAAGGACATTCAACAAATATATATTGGCCAATTCCTACAAATGGGACATATAGTTCCATATGCTGATAAAAAGTGGTTATATGCTTAAGTAACTGCAATGCTGCTTTCAGTAAAGAAAAATTTCTGCAAGGGCTAAACCTGGTTATAGATTCTGCGATTTTTGCATATACACCATTTTGGGAGTAGATTTTCAGTGATGTTATGATTATAATTCATTGATACAGTCATTTTGGTAATTGGTATGTAAATAAATCACACCTAAACACAGACATTACGCTGAATTCCATTTGAATGCTACACAGCTGGGACAATAAATAAAAGAAATATTGGTTGTTGGTGTCTCAAGGCTTTGATATAATTTTTAACATATATTCTGACTATTATACAGTCTATAGCACTAAAGAACTGTAAACCAACAGAAGATTGTTTGTATACTATGATGGGTCATACATTTATTCAGAAACAAAATGAATAATTAAAATCATATATTTCAATAGCTATTTAAAATAGATACTTAGGCATAACAGTAACCAACCATCAGCCCCAACA
The DNA here is from genome assembly GCF_017639785.1 of Mesocricetus auratus. Taxonomy (NCBI): domain Eukaryota; kingdom Metazoa; phylum Chordata; class Mammalia; order Rodentia; family Cricetidae; genus Mesocricetus; species Mesocricetus auratus. The sequence goes on from NW_024429202.1 coordinate 19,000,469, forward strand.
AATACACAAATAGAATTTGAGGTATTAGCAGTCATACCTTATTGTGGGTCTGGGTCTGTCCAACCAGTATGAGAATATTGGATGAGATGATAGATAGGCAGAAATTAATTAGAATTATGGACCTTTCAGAGCGGATGTACCTAGTCAGAGAGAGAAAGAAACATGACAAATAGCACATTGTGTCATTGGTGGAATTAACAGGCAGGGGGAGTTTTGACTCCAGATTTCATGTAAAGGTATGGAAAACCATTTATCATACATAATTTCGTAGGTACACGGTTTTAGATTACATGGCATGTGCAAGAAACCTTTAGACATTTTTTTCTGTAATATGTCAAAATTGACAGAACCTGTTATACATATGTGAGAACAATGAATTATTTTGTCCTAGATATATAAAATTTCTTGGAATTACATCAGACATTATAATCATCTTCTTATATATGGATATATATGTTTATATTCTCTGTATCAACACTAGAAACACTGATGCCCAACATTAAAGCCCACCAGGATTTGGAAGCAACTCTCCTATACACTAGGAGGATGCATTACATTTTGTGAAGCCATGAATATCAGTAGCTACTCAAGCATTTTTATGTAGCTATGCTGTTCCTTATGTCCTTGAATATCTCTTTCAAGAAAAAAAAACAGCGGCAAAAGTCTTTTGTATAAAAATGAATGTACTTCTCAAATGATCATTCACCATTAGAATGGAGTATTCTTTGTGACTGCCATATTTACCCTTAGAATGAAATATGTATATACAGTCTGTTATACATTTTTAAAGTGCACTAGGAATGTAAGTAACAACAAAAAACTGTTCAGAATAAAATATTCCACCAGCTGTTTACCCTGAAAGGGTAGCAGCCATTTTGCTTAACCCAACCCTATGGCAAACACTAAGAAATAATACTGTAAGAAAACCCTGTACATGATGTATATCTGTTCTAGTTGTATTGTAACATGCGACATCATTCCATAGAAGGCCTAGGATTTTCTGCGTAATGCAAGATGGAGGAACCAAAGATCTAGAGATACTTTCTGAAAGATACAGTCTCACACAGTTCCTTCACTTCCCCCACCTTATCTTTAAAGAGTATGTAGGCAACAACCACATACTCTGGAAATTAAAGCAAATGAAAAACACAAAACACAAAAATTAGGTTGGTTCCTCCTGGTGGATTCTTGGGAGTTACTTGAGCACCAGGTTTTTTGCTAAGACCGTAGTGGCTCTTTCTATTGAGGTATCTGTTTCATTGCTCTTTCACTAATTTAAGAGAATCTTTCTTCACAAAGTAAAGTCCATCCATATTGGACTAACCTAGGTTGACACTTAGCACAAAATAGGCTTCAAGAGTTGTTGGACATTGCTTCTGCATTCACATATGATAAAACACACACTGCAGTGTAAAGGTAGCAACAAATACTATGCTACTGTTTTCTGTTGATGAATGCTATAAATCTTTTCTGATGTTAATTGCATCCATGATAATACAGACACACAGCTTGACACTATCAAAAGGATTTCAGTGACATTTTTCTGCTTATAAATAGAAAAAAACCCCAAAACCAGACAGAATGATAAAAGACCAACTGGCTGCCCAGGACACTACTGAGATGTTTACTTTTCTCAACAATATTGAGTCATATTGTTGCCTTAAATTCTGCTAAGAAATGTCACTACTTTCAACACTGCAATATGACATTTTATATTTTAAAGAAAATTTGTAAACTCTTTATGTTGGTAAGTTGACTGAGAGGACTTGCTGGATAGTTTTTTTTGGCATAACAATGTATTTAAGCTAGTTGTATGGCTAGATGGAAAGAAAATAGCTTAATGAATTATTATAATTGTATTATTATTACTATTATCAACATTATCATGATTGCCAATAGTGTTAATAACCAATAAAGAGGTAACTCTGAGAACTGAAACTAAGAGTATCACAACTGCAAGGCAGGCACTGCCACTGAGCCACACTTCCAGCCCCGTCAAATTTAAGAAACATCAGTAATGAACTACATGGAGCAGCTACAAATTTTACAATAGCATATTATCTATGAAGTAATCCCCACACTATTACCTTTGAGAAATCACTAGAAGAATTTCAACCCTACATATTTTTACCACAGAAAAAGGCAAGAAGGTTCCCAACACCCCTATGGTTGAATCCAAATGTTTTAGGGTCTATGTACTTGGTGTTTATGAAACACTTTGAATGAATCACGGCACAAGATCCATTTAGAAATTCATGAGTCTTGCCTCTCCTTTCAAGTTGTAATTATTATTTCAGTTCTCTAATGGATAGATGATGAGGTGATGACCATTTAATTCTCAGGAATTCATATTTTTGCTGTTTCTTGGTACTCTTTTCTGTAATTCTCAACTTCAAGATAGGTTTTGATAGACTAATGATCTCCAGAAATTCCTAGAATTATCTTGTAGTAAGTGACTGTCCCCCCTTCTTTGAAAACTTCATGTGGATCCACGAATGTACCATATACTGATATTGGCTATTCTAGTGTGTGTGTGTGTGTGAGTGCATAGTAGAGGAGGACGGGGAGGGGCATAACAGAAGGTTGAATTGCCACCTGAACAGAAACTGTTGGAAATAGAATTTACTTCCAAAGACTCCAATGGGGTAAGAATTGTAATGTTATCATGATTCCCTAGTATCTTAGCCAGTTGCTTCATTTTTAAAAAATACATTGTAATTCACTCAGTTTGGGAAATTGTAATCTTCCAAGCCTGTCAGTTTGTCTTTACAGGACAACAGCCTGATTGAGTCTTGAGCATGCAACTCTGTTGTCAATAGGGCCATCCCTACAATAGACATTTTTAAAATTTCCTCTTTTACACAACTGTCAGTGTTTCCCTAGTGTATCACACTATCACAGCAGTGAAGAATTTCTGTTAGGTACTTCGGCCAAACTGTACACGTGCTTTCTTGTTTCACAGACCATGAAAAATCTTAATATCTCTGGCAATTTAAATATCTCTCACAATTAAGTATTCCTTTCAAAAGAGTGAAAGCCATAATGGACTTTTTTATTTAGATGTCAATAGTAATCTAAATAAATATCTCTTATTAAGTAGTAATTGATTTTAATTTTTCAGATGATTGTATAAAACCCTAAATAAACGTAAAAGTCTTTGAGGCAGGCACATCAACTTTTGTAATCTTAAATATATCAAATATTCAGGAAATTAGATAATTATCTACATACTAATATAATGTTGTATTTTAGATCAGCTTAACAATGATGGTTATAAAGCTTTTAACTGTTAAAATTATAAAATCCATTTAAAAGTTTGTATGGCACATATACATTGTCAATACATAAGTAAATATATCAAACCTTACAGGCCCAATTTTTACTAATATCCTTAGTAATTACCTAGAAACTACCCAGAAAAATATTAAATTTCTACATACCATTCAGTAGATGCAATTTAAAATAGGAGAGAATAAAAATCTCCCAACATTTTCCTTTCATATTTTTATGATACCCTTTTATCAAACTTGTAAAAATCTGACTCACAGCAAACACTGAAGTACGTGACCTTTTGTAGAGAACATTGGAATTTTGCTAATGCTTTTAATATCGGGGCAGGCTTCCCTCATTGTGCAGGACACACTGGAAGCATGTTTGGCGCTTGAGAACTGGGTGTCCTCTTCCTGTAGAGAGATCCTTGCATGCACCAGTTCAGTTCTCCACAGCAACTGAGATAATATCTTCACAGGGAAGGAACTTGTGACGTAAGAGAGTTGTGAAGAACTTGTTGAAGTCTACCGTGATGTGCACTAAAGGAAAAGTATGCACGTGTGTTTTGTTTATTTATTTTTATCCCAGACAATAAAAAGGAAGAAAATTAGTTAAATATGGTTCCCATTTGCCAGTTCAATTACAGAAGTTCTAATTGTGTTGTAAGAATGCTGCTTTCGGTATGTGACGAAGACAGTGGACATTTGTGGTTACATTCACTCATTTAACACAGAGAAACTGAGTTCTCCATCTCGCATCTACTCATTAAATGCATACCTCCATAGTGCTGCATAGACAACTGCTAGGGTGATCAATGCAAGGCAGGAGAGGCCGCTGCCTACTATTAGAGTTACTGAAGGGGTCCCAGAAGATTCCATGACCTGTAAGTTGGTGGGGGAGATAATAAAGAGAAATTTTACATGAACAAAAATAAATTCTAGACTCAAGATAAACTAAGCTATCACTCAAGAATGGCATAAATAGTTGTTATAGTTACCAGATAATTAACCACAGAACACTCAGTACACATATTCTCAAGCTCTACAATGACTAATTCTAGCTCCCCTTTCTCTCACCAGGGAAGTAATAAAGTCTTCAGGGTTAATGTTTGATTACAACCCATTGCTTACTTAGAGTTTTCTAAAGGACCCCAAACTACAACTTAATCACCATTCACAGGTGAATTTTCTTTGAGTGAGATCTGAAGCAGCATTGGTTTTTTTCCCAACTCAGTACAGTTTAGTCATTTCACAATATGATTCTTGTTAAGGTTTACCTTGTCAGTCCCATTTATAAATCACTATGCCATGGTACACAGTTACTGAAAAATATCAAAACTTTTTGACTCCTGACAACTTTGTTCCGAGTCAAGTATTCTCACATTAAATTTTACTTGCTTGGCTTTCATATATAAGAAGAAAATGGAATAATATACTTAGGACCTTCAAATAAATTCTTCCTACGAACAAAGTATGTAGAGATAATTTGTATAGTGCCAGTATGAATCCCTAAAACCATGACCTTGAAAACAAGCTTATATCTTTTAAAATCTTTTATATAAATAGTACAAAATCCACTTATCCAAATGGCTTCTTTTCTTAGACAGTAGTATGACCATAACTAATGAAATCAGCTGTTTTTCATAAATTCTTACATTAGAAGTTTGAAGCAAAACACTCAGTGTGTCACAAAACCAGTATCAAATTATTAGGTATATGCATTAAAACAAGTAAAAGGAGTGATTCTTTTTAGGCCAGATTTAGGTTGAAAGTTGTTTTCTATCAGAATATTTATTTGTTATTACTTCAATTTTTGTAAAATTTTCTCAAAATATATTTGGTGAGGACATTATTTTTCTTTTGGACTGTTCTGTACAGCTCTCTCATTCAGAAACTATTTCTTTTTTTTCTTTTTCCTTTTTGCAAAAATCGACATGCTTTTAAGGAATGCTCCTACAGTTCCAAACAACCATGTCTCCATGAAAACTTAATTTGATTTAAAAATACACATGTATCCAAGGACACCCTCAGAAAACCTGTACTGAAAATATCCAATGCAGATATGCAATGTGTTCAGCTCTAGTGTCTGGGGGGTCTTCCTTTTACTCCTAACAGCATTGTCACAAATTCCCCCAGAACAGCCTTCCAGCTTTAAAATAAACGTGGAGTTGGCAATTATTTTTATTTGAAAGTTTGCAGAATATTAGTGATATCAGAGTACATCTTTAATACTATACTGCAGAAATACCAAGTTATCAGACATAAAATTGAGTAGAATTTAGTTATTACACACCAACTAGAATTCATTTCACCGAGCTACTGTAGCTGAGAAGAACCCGATTTTGCCACCCTGCAACCTTTTCTATGTCCCCCTTTGAAATGCAGTTCCCTGGAGAAACACTCGCCACATTGTCCCTGCCTTTGCATTAAAGCCGTGTTTTCCCTTTGTTACTTACTATTTCTCTAGGTTGCTGAGCCAAAATGGCGAAGGTAGAGAGCCGATCACATAAGCATTTCGTATGGGATGCATCGGTAAGCACAGTTTTACATCCCTGGGTGGACCACGTTCCCAAAGACTCGTTCCTGCAAAGGGGGTGGAGGGGAGATCGGGATAAATACGCCTGACAGCCAAGTCCGTAAAGAAGAAAATGCAGTTTAATTGAGAGAATCGCCTACTGTAATTCCCGTACAGGAAAAAAAATCTACTTGTTGTTGAACAGGACGTAATTTAGATGCATCTCCAGTAATGCAAAGCGAGAGTGGGAAAAAAGCAAGCAGGCGGCGGTGCGGCGTGCAGGGAGCTGTCCAGCGCCGGAGGTGCTGAAATCAGGACTAGCTCTGTCCAGCCCTCTGCGAGGAACGGCGGCGGCAGCGGCACCAGCAGCCGCCGAGCGTTGGCAGACACTTGCTATGTTCATCGGATCGTTTCAAATACTCAGAGTGTAAAGAGGCTTTTCATATTTTCATAGCGGCTCTGATTCCAGGCCCGTGGTTTGGACCGTGAATGCTGTCTTTTAAAATGCGGATTTCTCTGAAAAGCCTGCCTAAAAGGTTACATAGCTTGGATTGGATGATAGAATCTTCTCCGCTGCTGGAAAGGGATTTCTCTTCCCTTTAGAATTAGCTGCTGTGAAAATTTCACCCTGGAAACGGGAAGAGGCATCAGCTGGTTCCGACTCTCACTGCCTTTGCCTGGTATCCAGGGGAGGGGTGGGTTTCAGATGTAAGCTTCCCACTCCACACTTCACTTAGTCTAATACTCCTCTAAAGTCCTTAAGATTCCTTCCCCTCCATACTCTTTGTGCAGGCTCAGAAACATAAAGATAACCCCAAAGTCCACTGGATATTTAGAATAAACCCACCCCAAAGTCCAGCAGGAAGGGGGAGGGGGTCTGGTTCAATTTTCTCTTTGGTGTAGCCATTTAAAGTGCTAAAGCATATGGTTTCTTTCCCACCCCAGCAGAACAATAAAAATGGTATCAACCTACGTCTTGTTAGTAGAGCTGGTGGCGATGGGGGAGAGCCCTGTCACCCCCTGCTGAACTACTCTATAGAGAGAAGGGGGGAGAGCTGCAAGGCTCAACCAATCAACTTCATTATCATTACACGTGCTCTGGGTAGAATGCACCAATTGTCACTTCCCCTCCCCCAGGCATGGAAACTCTCCAGCTAGGAAACCTGTATGTATGAGTGTATTTAAAATTTAAGCCAAGTTACTATTTGTGTTAAAAATGACTCTGAAACTTGAAGAAGAAGAAGAAGAAGAAGAAGAAGAAGAAGAAGAAGAAGAAGAAGAAGAAGCAGAAGAAGAAGAAGAAGAAGAAGAAGAAGAAGAAGAAGAAGAAGAAGAAGAAGAAGAAGAAGAAGAAGAAGAAGAAGAAGAGGAACAAGAAGAGGAGAAGGAGGAGGAGGAGAAGGAGGAGGAGGAGAAGGAGGAGGAGAAGAAGAAGAAGAAGAAGAAACAATCACATGGCTTAGTGTTATTTTCTATGTACTTTTGCTTTTGTGTTTTACATATCTTAATGCCTGAAGCCACTGGGTTAAATGCACAGGCAGTGTGTTTGAGATCAGTGATGGTTTCTCTTCATCACTCAGATGTCCAACTTAAGCTACAGAGTACAGTTTACACTGTCCCTTTTTTGGTGTCTATAAGTGGTGCCTTTTTAGTATTCATGAGTTGATATCAAGAAGGAACACTCTATATTTGGCAACCATTAGGTAAAAATTATGACCAATTTTAGTGGAAAAATCTCAGCATGTTGGCCACTTCAATATTTTGTATGTCTCCCATAATATCACTCAACCACGCCAAATTATATTTTAAAACTAAACCTGGCTTTACATCTATTGTGACTACTTCAAACATAATTCTACCTAATCATAGGCATGTAGCAAACAACTTATTTTATTAACTGTATATCTCTTACTGCACGCACGCGGGCGTGTGTGTGTGTGTGCAACAAACAATCAAGGCCAAATGAAAACCATTTATCTCAGCTGGTCAAATTTTAAAGGAAGATGATATACTTAAGAATTTGACATGTTTTAAAACACTACAACTTCATTATTAACTCTGGATGGCTGGTTTACTTTAATGCAGTAATTGCCCTCTCAAGATGGAGTCTTCCACATGATGAATTTATGTTCAATAAATGAATCCAATATATTAACAAGGAAAAGAACTTTACTGTAAATAAGACCTCAGAAGAGACAAAGTTAGATATTCAGATACATGTTCATTGATATTAGCATCATTATACCCTGACTGTCAGATGTAAAGTGTGGATTCAATACAGTGTTGCTGGACTCTGAAGATCATGCAAATTCTGCAAGACATCTTTAGAAAAATGGATCCATTTGCTTTACTCTGTAAGGTGATTACATGACTGACCTTCTCCAGCCCCAGGTAGAACTGAGAAGTAACTAACTCTGGTTTCTAAGTGACAACCTTTTACTCTTCCCTGTGCTCCTTCTCAACATGCTCCGTGTCTTCTTCACATGTATGCTCTTGAGAATATATCACCTTCGGCCTTTCTCCAAAGTAGTGCCTCTTTAATGACTTCATTTTATGTACAATAATGTACAAAATACTAAATATGGATTAACATGCTTTTCCTTTTTTAAAAGAAAATACAAAACACAATGCACTAAATTTGGTAGGAAGACACCAGAATTTGGAACAAAGTGGTATGAGAGATGATCTGAAAGGTGAGACGGGAGGTGTCCCATTCTACCTCCACTTACTATTAATAGTTGATGCTATTCTTATATATATATATATATATATGCATATACACATATATACATATATATATATATAATTTCCATAAAACGGATTGTCATTCTATGACTGAGAACTCCTTTTTTTTTTTTTTTTTGAGGGGGCAGGCTTCCACCTAGATTAGACTGGCCTTAAGCTCCCTAAGTAGCTGAGGATGACCGTAAACTTCTGATACACCTGCCTCTACTTACTGGGTGCTGGGATTACATGTGCCACCAAGCCCAGTTTATATAGTGCTAGTGATATGATTGGACTCAGGACTCTGTGCATGCTGTATAAACACTAGCAACTGAGCTATATCTCCATAAAACTCTTCAGTAGGTTTTCAATTATTAGCATATCTCTAACTGTTGTTATAAACCCTCTGGTATGTATTGCCTGTACTTTCAAACTTCCCAAGACTTTGTTTCACTGTAGAACATTCTTTGAAAGCATGGAACACATGTCTGACTGATTTCACGCTTAGACTGTAAGGCAAACTGATAGGTGGTTGAGCTAATGTGAAGCAAAATAGCTGTCCTGTGCTGCACAGGGCATGGTTATTAAAGCATGTTCACTGTTATAGTCACCACACTATTATTCCAGTGTCATAATTTGCACACTACAATAAAAGGTGTAACATTGTTGTTGCTTTTAGATTTATGAAGCTTAGGTTGTCATTCACACAGGAAACATTATTAACAGTGAAATATGTGTGCAATGTAAGGATATAATATGAATAACCGGCCAATGATGTCAGAAGTATATGCAATGATACAAGAACCCACATTGTACTCAAAAACATACATTTCCTTTTTACAATGTCTTTCTGTACATTATGCAATTTTTGAATAGTCTTTAAACATAGCTATGCTTGCAGAAATTCCACACAACCAGTGGATTCTTTGTTGGCTCCACCTACATTCATCAGTGTTAGCTATTACCTGTCACCTGCACATGTCTCTCTTCCTATTATTAGACTGGTTAAAAGGAGAACATTTTTCTGCCCCAAGGATTTAAGTGCACTAAAAAGGCAGTAGAATGCTAGAATAAGGATCCTAATGGTGTTTACTTTATAACTTAATATTTATTTGAGGTTTTTATGCAATTTTCTAAGCATTTACCTGGATGATTTTTGGACATCAGTACTGGTAGCAATTTTAAAATTTATTCTTTAAGAAATATAGCATATATATATCCTCTAGTGCCTAAAATCACACAAAAACTAAATTGAAGGGGAAATTATCTGCTGATTGCAATAAAATTTATTATTTTAAAAAGCCTAGCAAAATCTGTAGTGATACATTTCAAAACTGTTTCAGGATATGTGGATTTAATCTTATGAAAAATCAATACAAGTAGGTATTCTACTTTATTCTTCTACAAATCAGCTACTCTTTTTCATGTATCTCCGGATGCTGTTTTAAATATGAGTTAATATTTTGGGAGTTTATTACCGCATGGTATATTGAGCCCACTTACTTAAAAATCAATAGTAACTTTTAATACACAGTTTCTGAGTATACTCCTTCACAGGAAGAGTTTTACCTTTTTTACCCAGCATCACAGTAGAAAAAAAGAAAGTTTAGAGCAGATGACAGCTAGCAATGCGTAGCTCCCTCCCAATGGTATATCTTTGAAGAAACCCACTTTCTAATAGTTTGTTTTAAGACTTAAATGATTGACATTATTTCTTTAAACAATAGATACACTGAAATTATGTATAAGTGGTTTTTGTTATAAGTTGTTTATAATATACAGATTTAGAGCATTCAGATGAGAAACTGATCTTAATTTTGAAAAGAAAGTCTTTGACTGTAGTCTCTGCATTTTGCAATTCTGTAAATCCTGAGACTTTGCTATCTGTAGCAATTGATATTATATCTAAGTAGGACGGATCATGAAACCAGAGAGTTTTGCTATTACCTAAGCAACCATTCAGTCCATTGGTTTTCAACCCTTGTTCATTAAAGTCACATAGGGAGCTTCAAAAATTGGCAGTGGGTGGGTCTTGAGTATGATTATTCAGCACCACTGGTCTAGTCTATCCTGAACACTTAATTTTAAGTGTAAGTAAACTTAGGACACTTGTTTAAGTAACAGTAAAAAACAAAGCTTGTTCTCTTATTCCCAGTCTAGGGATTCCAAAAATATATTTAAGTTTTTATTTTTATTATTTTAAAATGTGTTGGTTTGTGTGTTTGCAAGTGAGTATTTGCACATGAGTGCAGGTGCCCACAGAGGCCAGATACATTGAATCTACTGAAGCCAAGTTCAAGTAGTTTTGAGGTACCTTCTTTGGTTCTGGGAAATGGGTACTCTGGAAGAGTAACAGGTGCTCTTAACTGCTGAGCTATCTCTCTAGCCCACTATTGATTTTGTTTTTAAATGTTAATCTTGTATTTTAACATAAAGTGACAGGAGGATTTCTCCAATTTTATCCTACTGAATACTAGGATTATAAGTACAAGGTACCAGACCCAGTTACTAATGTGTTTTAAAGCAATATATAAAAAAGCTGCCCTATGATATGTCTATGATGTTATAAAAACAGATCTAAAGATATGATATACATATGTATTTTATGTATAAAGGTTATACACACACATATATAACTCTGAAAAGAGTAACATTAACATGAGGTATTTTACTTATTGGGTGATTTTTCAACCAGCAGGAACTTGAGAACCACAAAGAAAATATTCCTGGAATTAACAGTGGCCCTTTCATTCAACATTGCAGGTTTATAATTAGTCACCTAAATGTGAGGGGCCAACAAGATACCTCAGCTGGTTAAGGGCGCCTGATGCTGTGCCTGAAGATATAAGCTTGGTCCTTAAGACCCACATGGTGGAAGGAGATAACTGACTTTCACAAGTTGCCCTCTGACCTCCATGTGAATACACACAAATACACACACAGAAAAATTGTTAAAATATAAATTACTTAGTTCCAAGAATTCTCAGTGCTTTGTTGATCTTTAATGTTCACTCTTATTAGGTGATAAATGCATTCCTCATTTATAAGGTTAGCCCTTGGGAAGCCACATTAGAATTGTTGGTGTTTTTAAGAATTTGCTTTGAATCCCTGATTTGCTGCTTTTTACTTAGTAGAGACTTAATGAAAAAATGTTCTATCAACTTAATGATTTTTTTGGCAGTTTTAGGGAAGCTTTTGAATCCAGGTAGACTGTCTCAACTCTAACCTACTTGCTATCCGTCAGAACCATGTGGGCATATAATATGAGGAGTGCCAGTGGCTCTTCATAGACTCATTTATTTGCCTCTGCCTTCGGGCAACATTTAATGATAATCTCTGAAAGATTCAACATCCCTTTGGCAATTATGTTCCTTCCAGTAGAGAGGCCCATGTCAATACCAGTTCACTGAATGACTTTCAAATGCTTGATGATGGAGAAGACACATAAAAACAAATAAATGGAATTTGTTAAAGACAGTTGAAAGCCTTTAGAGATGACTACCAGCAATCCTAGAATATGTTTTCTGCATTATTGAGCCAACAAAATATTGCAGAAAATGTTGTAGTGTCTACCCTCAGTGTGTAAGTCACCATCATCTCTTGCTTGACTCAATCTGCTGCCTAGTTTATTGTTTCTATTTTTTCTTCCTCGCTCAAGTCCAACCCAAACAGGGAGGCCATAAACATTCTAGTGTCAAGTTATATTACTCAGTAAAATTTCTGTCAGTGTTTGGTCTTTTTTATTTTTAATTTCCCACCTCGAGCTCACAGTAAAACACAGAGTCTTTACAATGATCTGCAACCCCTGTAAGGTTTTGCCCCCTACTGTCTCTCCACCACCATCTCTTAAACACTCACTTTTGCATGCCATTTCCTGCTACAATGAGCTCCTTGTTGGCTCATGTTGGCATGCTGTGCTGGCTATTCCCTCAGTTCAGAATGTACTTTTCAGTTGTAAATACACTGTTCCCTAACAGTGGGGCAGTCTCTCCTATCTGAGCTGTGGTCATTGACAGGCCAGTGTGAGACAATAGCTCTGCATCCATAGTTGGTAAAAAAAAAAAAATATATATATATATATATATATATATATATACACAAATTCACATCAAGAGGTGGTCTTTATTCCTTCATCTCCTAAGCAGGTACAACTTGTGACACTGATTATGATGTAGTAGAAGTATATTGTGACTTCTGAAACCATGCCTCAAGAGGGCTTACAGTTTCTATTGTGATTGTCTCAAACTGATACTGCGATGTTAAGAAGCCCAGGCTAGCCTCACTGAAGATGAGAGACTGCCACCATCCAGCAAGCATACAAGCGAAGCAATATTAAATCATGTATCCCCATGATGACCTGCAAGATGGAACCTCGCGAATCACGTCAGATAAAGAGAGCTCAACCCGGGAAAAAGTACTACATCATTGCACACATCACACCGGATTTTCATATGGATGCAACTCATACTAAGCTCCACGGACAGTAGTCATAAGTTGAAGTCTGCATCAAGCACTTCAGTTGTTATCATTTTTCCAACAGCTCAGATCATTAGATTCTTTCACACTAAAGCAATTTTAAGATATAATGCTATTGCATAGTATCAATTACAGTATAATATAAATACAACTTTTATATGCACTAGGAAACCAGGAATCTTTGCGTGCCTTTATTGAAATGTTTGCCTAATTGTAATGATCTGGAACCAAATTCACAGTATCTTAAATGTAATGTTTTAAATCCAATGTTGATTGTCTTTGCTACTAGAATATACATTTTGTGTTTGTTTCTATATTGTGCTCCTACAATGGCCATTGACATGAACATGGCAGCTGCTTAATGGCTACTTGTTGAATGAATATCTAGTTCAGATTTTGACCTTATAGAGATGGACATTTTGGGTTTTTTTGTTTTTTGTTTTTTTTTGTTTTTTGTTTTTTCGAGACAGGGTTTCTCTGTGGCTTTGGAGGCTGTCCTGGAACTTGCTTGGTAGTCCAGGCTGGTCTCGAACTTACAGAGATCCGCCTGCCTCTGCCTCCCGAGTGCTGGGATTAAAGGCGTGCACCACCAACGCCCGGCTCGAGATGGACATTCTTACATAAGTCATTTATACATTCATTAAACAAATATTTACTCCTCAGGCAGTGGGCTAAGTCATTTTAGGGGTATTACAATTTCACTTTGCCTTTTGACTCTTGAGAGCTCCATATAAATTTTCTTGCAGGTGCATTGTCACTGCCCTTTCGTTATAAAATACACATTAAAAACAAGAATATGTCAATCTTGAGATAGTCTAACATCACTTACAAGAATGGTGGTACCAATTTTACTGTCAGTAACATATTTTTTGTTACTGTTTTAAATTGGAAATAACAAGAGTAGAAAGGAACATGGGCATGGCATTCAGGAAGATAGGTTATAAATATTTATAAGTGCTTCACCATAATTTATTAATAATTAAAGGTTAAAATATGCTAGCTGTCATAATTAATTATGCAATAAGCAAATAATAATCCTATTAATGAAAATAACAGTTAACATTTTATTGAGTATCTACTCAACATTATGTACTCTAGTGGAAACTTAAAACATGTTTTTTAAATTGCTTTTAAAAAATCTTTTTTTCCTCGCCGGGAGGTCATAGCACACACCATTAATCCCAGCTCTTGGGAGGCAGAGGTAGGTGGATCTTGTGAGTTCGAGGCCAGACTGGTCTACAAAGCAAGTTCCAGGATAGCCAGGCCTACACAGAGGGACCCTGTCTCAAAAACAAAAACAAAAACAAAAAATCTTGTGTTATTGAAAGTAGACTCTTTTCTCATATAATATATCCTAATTAAAGTTTCTCCTCCCTCCCTTTCTCCCAGTTCCTCCCCACCTCCTCTACCCACCTGATCCCACTTGTTTTCTGTCTCTCTTTAGAAAAGAACAGGCTTGTAAGAGAAAACAACTGAACATGATAAAATAATATATAATGAGATAAAGCAAAAACTATGATGTCGAAATTGGACACAGCAACTCAATAGGAGGAAAAGTGTCCCAGGAAGAGGCACAAGAGTCAGAGACACACTCATTCTCACAGTCTGGGAGCCCCATAAAATTACTATGCTAAAAGCTATAATATATACTCAGAGAACCTGGTGCAGACCCATGTAGGCCCTGTGCTTTCTGCTTCAGTCGCTGTGAGGTCATATCAGTTGTGGAACATGCCTTTAATCCCAGAACTCAGGATGCAGAAACAGGAGGATCTCTGAGTTCCAGGCTAGCTTGATCTACAGAGTGAGTTCCAGGACAGCCAGAACTACACAGAGCAACCCTGTTTCAAAAAAACAAAATAAAACAAAAAAAAAACCATAAATAAAAACAGACAAACAAATAAATCTTAGATGGAATGATACATGGTGATGAGGGATGCCTGGTGATGATTGTTTTAGCTATATGGAAGGCTGCAGATCGAGGATCACTTGAATCCACAAAATTGAGAACAAACCAGATAACAACACAGTGAGCCTCCCATACCATCTCAAAGCTTTGAAAAAAAAATACTGTTTTCCCTCTAGGGAAAACTGAGATAAATAGAGCTTCTGCATGCATCTAGGATATGAAGACATGAGAGATAACAGAGTTTAGAGTTAAAAGTTGCTTGCATCTCTCAACCTAGTTAATATGCCTACACGAGGCCTGGACTGCCTATCTTTGTTGCTATTGTTTTGACTTGAAAAGAAATAAATGGAGTCAAGAGATTGTGACTTTCCTAAGGACATCCAGATGATACGCGGCTGTGCCAGGATATGAGGCCAAGGCTGTGTGCTTCCCATCAGTTCCCCTCTTCTGTCCTGTCACTATGGGGTGACACAGTGAGAGCGCACAGCCAAAGTTAGAAACACCAGGCGAACATTCCAAAAGGGAAAAGGAATATTGGGAACTAAACTCCTGCAGAAAAAAAAAATATACAGGGAGGACTTCATGAACAAGTGATTGGTCAAAGGTCAAATTATAGATGTAGTTTGAGAATGGTCGTTGTGAGCTTGGAGGAGGCTACGGAGAACACTGAGAGAATAAGTTTAGTAGAGAGGTCAGGCAGAAATTAAATTGCTGGAAGTTACACAAAGACCTGTGTAATATCAAAGAGTTCAGCAACAAAAGGGAAAAGGCTACATATAAGTCAGGCAACCCAAAATGAAATCCTTGCGAAGTAAGCCTTTACTAAGGTGTTGTCTTGTTACTTTTCTATTGCTGTGATGGAACACCATGACCAAAGACAACTCATGGAAGAGTTTATTTGGTCTTTAGATTGTAGAGGGATAAGAGTCCATCGTCATAAGGAGACATGACAGCAAGGGGCAGGCGTGGCAGCAGTAGTAGGAAGCTTGGGGAGCATATGCTCAACTGCAAGCACAAGCAGAGAGTGAATTGGAAGAGAGATGAGGATTTACACTCTTGAATCCTGCACCAATGCTGTACTTCCTGTAGCCAGGCTACACCTGATGTAATTTCCTCAAACAGAGATGCCAGCTGGGGAACAAGTGTTAAAATGCCTGAGCCTACGGAGGAGGATATCCTCACTTAAGCCACCAGAGGTAGTCTCATGATGTAGACTAAGCAGCCACCAAGAATTAAAAGCAGGATGCAGCCAGGAAAGAAAACAAAGACTTTCAAAATTGATTGTAGTCATGATGACGATGATAATGCTAAAAAGGAGAGGGAAAAAAGTTATCTTCTATGGAAACTACAATGGGGAGCTCTTTTCTTTTTCGATAAGATAGTAGAAAATATCTTAGTTTCATTATCAAAGTTTCATTATGCAACTCTTACTTTTCTCAGAAATTTCTAAAACTTCTGTTTTGTTAATTTTACAAGAGACAATTTGGACCATGGATAAAAAAGAAGAAAAATCATTTGGAAACAGAAATTTTAATGACACTGAAAATGTCGGTAGATTTCAGCTAACTGAATCTTGAATGGCAAGTCTAATGAACAACAAAATATATTTTATTTCTATACCCAGCAAGAGCAAGCAAGACTTTCAAAGTTATTCTTGAGTGTTGAGTGTAGGCAGGGACAGGCGATAAATTATTTTATTTATTTTCAAAGCGTTATAAAATGCTTTGGACATTGAGTGTTAGCTAATCTCAAAATCACAAAACAATTCACTCTATTTGGATTTATTTCCCTCAAAAAAGCTGTTTATCTGGGCTGGTAACCAATTTTTAGCCTGACATAATTTGCAACAGCTGAGATACACAGCCCTGAAAAAAAGCAGAATTATTGAAATAAAATAGAGCACATTTAAACATATGTTACTTTCCCCTACTACTTAATAGTCTGGACAAAAACCCAGTCCTGGACTTGAGTAGACCGTTGTAAAATAATAATGAAGTGCATCCAAGGTCCCACTAATTTAATATCAACTTACTCATTTCCTGATCCTAATAGCTTTTACTTCACATGCTTTTTGTGTAGGATTAATCCCCAACTTTAATACATGTTGAAAATAGAGTGGAAATAAATTTGAAAAGGCAACACTGGATGCTTCTTGGTACTAAGCTATAAGTAGTATTCTTTGCTTCTTTATACTTTTTAGGCTTTTCTGTTTATTTTAAGTAACTACATTATCATTATCACCAGAAATTCTTGAAATTAAAAAAAAGGAATATGACAAAATGAGGCTAATGTTTGAATAACAGTGTACATTTGCAGAAAATAAATTCCTTCTTAAGGACTTTTATGACTTAAACAAAATTGTTCCCTCTCAAGAAAGCTACAAATGTATCTTAAATAAAAATATGAATACATCTTTTAAAAGGTACATGTCTTTTTATTTGGATTATTGATATGAATATTCCAATAATAAACAGAGTCTCTTTTCTTCTCAAGTATTAAGTCATTTTGTATCATGTGGATATTTTCTTTTATACTATAGTAGTGTTATGGTGTGTTGCAGTGATGTATCAATAGTTTGGCTCACAAATTATGACTTATTTTTTATCCCATTGATTATATATGATGACACATCATCAGAAAATGACCTTTTATGGTTACATAAATCATCTTTACCCATATTTAGTGATAAGTCAGATAGACATCTTTAAAATGTATCTGTTATTTTGAATGTCTAGAAAAATACCCAGTAAAACAGACAATTTAGGCCTAGCTGTATGAGTAAGGACAGCTACATATCTCAGTAACAGATTACAGAAACTGGGGTTTTCCCTGTGGGGACACCAGACCTTGTTCAGAGACCCACTTCCCCATCAGCCTGGGAGTAGGCAGCTGTAAGACAATGTTTACTAAAAACATGTTTACTAAAAACAATACAATGCCCCGGGCAATAAGTTCCTGAAAAGGGCTGGCCCACGGGAACCGCCCTGACCTCGACCTTGTCCAAAGACTAACCGCCTCATCTGACACACCCAGATCAGTTTTTGGTGTCAGAGCAGAACCAGCCAGGGGTAGAGAGAGAGCAGAAGCTTTTCTGGAGGGAGGCCTTTCTTGGGAAGTTTTCTTGAGCCTTTTTGGGGCCTGCTTAAAGTTTTTCTTTACACCATTGAATGAGTCTCTGTATTGTCAATCCCCGACACCCTCTGCACATTCTCGGACACAGGCTGCTCAGCTGACGCAGCATTTCCCCATAATTCTGTGCAACTCTATGGTAACTCAATACGATGTGATGCTTACACATTAACTATCAAATACACTTTGGAAATATTTTAACAAAACAGTAAAAGTTATATCAACGATACTCTTTGATGAGCTAACACTTCATAAGAACAAATTCAATGTAATCCCTAAGCAAGTATTTCACAAGTCTCATGCCTATCACATATGTGTGCACATGTTTGTAGCACTTACCCAAATCTGGGAAAGGAGTTATACTTCTAAACAATTCTTTGCTACGACAAGGAAATGAAGGGCTAATTAAGGCCGTAGCCTTGAGTCACACTCAACATCTTCAGGCATTAGTTCTGAGAAGGCCGCGAAAATGCAGGTGTCCTATCAGGATTACTTTAAAAAGAAGTTGGTATTTTAAATCTTGATATACTCCTACTTTAAAAATTATGATCAATTATTGCCTAAAAGGAAATATAAAAAAATGTTCACTGGATATTTGTTTAGTTGAAATGACAATTTGAATGCAACAGTATTCTTTGAACTCTGAACCGAGGTCCCAAGTATTACAGAGATGTGTTTATGCTTGAACTGTTGTGTCCATTTTGGGAATCTCGGTATTAGTGGGGAGGAAACAGAGATGAGTGGAACAGCTGAACAAAGTATTGATATTCATGAACATGTAGAAATAAAACAAAGTGGGATCAAATTTCCTAGTAAAATATTAACTAAGAAAGTAATAGGCCACCCAAATGATAATTTCACAAGCATCTACCTAAAACCAACACTTCAAATTTATGTTAATCCTGATATCCCTCATTTTCAAGTATTGAATTCTTTGAAAAACTAATCAATACCCCATCATTGCAGTGTTCAAAGTGAAAAAGTTCATTCAATATAAGTTGGGAGGTAAATCTTTTTTACTTATTCCATAACAAAGATAAGTTCAACTACCCAATGAAAAGTTGTAATAAATACCAGAGATGATTCTCACTTTTTTCTCTAATTTAAATCACACTCGGATTTGCCTATGGCCACTTTCAAAAGCCTTTCCTCATTTTCATCTCTGCTGCAGCATCTTGTACAGGACAATAAACATCCTTCTCCTGCATAAACCTTTAATCTGTTGTTTCTGAAATCATAACTATGGGCCAAGCGGTAGTGGCGCACACCTTCATTCCCAGCACTTTGGAGGCAGAAGCAGATGGATCTGAATTTGAGGCCAGCCTGGTCTGCAGAGTGAGTTCTAAGATGGCCAGTGAAAGCTTGTCTTGGAAAACATAAATAAATAAATAAATAGAACAAAACCAGAAGTATGATAATAAGAAACTTCTTTTCTAATTTCATCTGTGTCACTACAGTGCTGCCACCTGGAATGTGTTTTTACCTAACTTAGAGTTGTCCCTGTTACCAACTAGACACTTGCATATTATGCTTATCATAGAGGGATCTGTGATCAAGAAACTCAACAGGATGAATATCCTTGCCAATTATTTATTTAATAGTTCTATGTGTCAAGCGTTATTAAGAATAGTGAAAATGAGCTGTGGTGGGATGGCTTCTGCCTGTAATCAAAACATATGAAGCCTATGGAAGCAGGAATGCCATAGTTTGAGGCCAGCCTGGGATAAATACTGAGTTCCAGGCAGTCACAGCCAATGTATAAGGTTCTATATCATAAACAAAACAAAACAAAAATAAATTAACTAGCCAAACACCCCTTCAAACAGAACAAAACATAAACTTAAGAAAAAAAATGTTCTATAAAAATACAAAATATCACCATACCATCACAGCATAATGTTATTGGCAAGGACATTATGTTTGAGTTTCAGGCAACATGAACATTTATTTGTCAGAATTCTCTGGGGACAGCTGGGGATGTAGCTCAGATAGTAGAGTCCCCAGCATGCAAGAAACCCTGGGTTTGATCTTTAGCTTGTCTGTGATTCCAGAATTCAGAAGGTAGAGAAGAATCACAAGTTTAAATTTAAGGTCCTCATGGGCCATACAGACAGAGTGAGATACATGAAACCCTGTAATAAACAAAAAATGTCTCCAGTAGTATCAGAGTCTAGGGTGAAGCACTTAAATTTAAGAGAAATAAGTAATTAATGCCATCTATGAAGAAAAAGAGAAGACAGAACGAAAGAACTGACTTCCACTGAGTTTTTGAGTTACTATAAATAAGGCAACAAGAGAAGCAGAATACTGAGTTAGCAAATCTGTTTGGGATCCTATAGATACACAGCCAACAACTATAGGATGTGTTAAGCCATGGGTGGTCAGCAGAATATCAAAAATAAAATCATATCCCACCAGGGGAAAGAATCTATGTCATATCCTGGCATGAAATGCAAAGGATATAATCTTCCCACCCTCAAACACTACCATTACCAATGAACTGCCAATGGAAACCTCCCATTCAGAGCTTGGAAATGTGCATTTAGAATAATAACCTGAGAAGTACGACTACCAAAAGGTTACACAATATTTCATGAAATATTGAATTTTATAAACTTCTGTCTTTGGGGAAACTTGAAGATAGATTTCTTGTGGTGAGTCCATAACTTACCTGCTCTCTCTAAGCAAGAAGATGTGTCTTAGTTAGAGTTAGTATTGCTGCAATGAAATATTATGACCATAGCAACGTGGGGAAGAAAGGATTTATTCTGCTTATGCTTCCACATCATAGTTCATCATGAAAGAAAGACAGGACAGCAACTCAAGCTGGGCAGGAACCAGGAGGTAGGAGCTGATGCAGAGAACATGGAGGGGTGATGCTTACTGGCTTGCTCCTCTTAGCTTTCTCAGCCTTCCTTTTAATAGAACCCAGGATCACCAGCCCAGGGATAGCACCACCCACAGTGGGCTGGGTCCTCCCTGTCAATCATTAAGAAAATGCAGTAAAGTCTGATCTGATGGAGTCCTTTTCTAAATTGGGGTTCCCCTGTTTCAGAAGACCCTAGCTTGTGTCACACTGACATAGAACTAGCCAGGGCAGATGTTAAAAGAAATGGTAGAGAAGCACCTTCTGTGGACAGGTTGGAGTCCCAGATGTCCCTAAGATTCCCTCCTACCCATCTAAACATTGAGTGATTTGCCAGTTATACACTTCTGAGTAAATGGTCACTTGACCACAAAGTAATAGTCAAAGGGCATTGGGAGCTCAGGTCTAATGACATAACTAGAGAGAATGAATGCAGAAAAGAGTAGTGAAGAGGCAGGGGCATTATAAAAAGGGTTATATAGCATGGCTTTTTATTTTTTACATTCAATTCAAGGTGATTTGTCAAATTTGATGGAAAATTTGAAAGAGCAGAAAGGCTTTAATGAACTTACTGGTAAGTGAAATGAAGCTTTTTTTACACATCAATTTAGATGTCCTGAAACACTTTGATAATTTAAATAATATGGACTTTCACCTTCCTGATTTGAAAAAAAATTACGTTTTTTTTTTCCTTCTGTCTGGCAGCATTCTAGGAATTGAGATTTTAAGACTGGAGAACAAATCCAAATCTTGTAATTTGGTGGGGAGTCAAGTTCACACCTCACTGACACGAAGAATCTAGGAAGAAAACTCAACAATCCATAATCTTGTTGGAAATCATAGGATTGTGACCAGTGTTCTGGCAACACATGGAAAGAAGTACAGAAAGCCATTTCTCAATGGGCCCAAAGAAATACACACTGCAAAATAAATGGTTATGGCCCATCTTCTGTTTCCATGCTGTTTCTCTTCCCTATTCTTGCCAGCAGGCTGATACTTCAGTTAATATATAAGGCAGATAGTGAAAATTCATGGTTCAAGGACAGTCCTGAACCCTCAATGGGATAATTAACATGTTAATGAGTAGTCAAAGCCTTTTGTGTTTTGGCTCTTAATCGCCTTTGTCTCTTGAGTGGATCCCAATGTTTTGAGCTCAGAAAACAAGGGGATTCCTTCAGAGGGGTTTTAAATGAGAACACCCAGGACATAGTTTCAGTGGCTTCCTGCTAGCTCCATTGTTAAGGAAGTTCTCTTGTGGTTGAGCGGGTCACATGAGAATCCAATGTCACTTTTCAGCTCAGGTTTCTATTTTAGCATTGCAGACACTGCAGTCACAACTTTGACAATTCAGGAGTGGCTAATATTCTGTAAGTGACCGAGTAATTGTGAGTTCTTATTAGTGCCGTGAAGTGGGCTAACTGTTATTTGGGAAACAAAACAATTCACCGAGGAAACATTGGATAATGCTTGTAGTTTAATTATTTGGGAATTAAACTCTGTATGATACTCTAAAGATACTAAATTTCTTCATTGAAGGCAATTTTGAAGGTCATTAAAAAAAAAAACTATTTCTTTGGAGGCTTCAGAAAATAAAGTATATAAGAGCAAAGTACCAGTGTAGAGCAAACCATTTCTATTTCAGGATAAAAATCTTCCCAAAACAGCAAACACCAATCTTCTTGTTTTCATTACTAGGCAAAACAAATAAACAGTGTCAGGAGAAAAATTCCTATGGGAAAATTGTAAGCATCTCAAAGTTAAGGCTTCTAATGAAAAAGCCAAAAGCCGGGCATTGGTGGCATACGCCTTTAATCCCAGTATTCGGGAGGCAGAGGCAGGCAGATCTCTGTGAGTTCGAGGCCAGCCTGGTCTACAGAGTGAGTTCAAGGACAGCCTCCAAAACAATACAGAGAAACCCTGTCTTGAAAAACCAAAAAAAAAAAAAAAAAAGAAGAAGAAGAAAAAAGAAAAAGCCTTCCCTGTCATAAGTGATTCAGCTCCACTGGTGTAAAACTTGGCCTGTTCCTATCTTTATAATTCACATATGACTGTTCTCCATCCACTACTAAGATGCACAATACATACATACACAGCACACTATAGGATTTATTGTCATTAGGTAAGAGGGGACGATCAAAATTTTAACGTGTTTTCCCTGTGGCAAGAAAGTCTAACTTGAGTTTTTAAAGAAGAAGGTGTGGACTGTAATGAGCACAGAAGCCTTTAGACTTGTAAAAACAGCTTAGTACAGGGGTGGGGGGATTGATATGTAAAATTATTGTTTCTAAATTTAAAAAAAAAGTCTCCCCCAAGAAGGGGAAATTTGCCCAGGACAAGAACTCCTGAGCAAATTGGGAGCCCTGGGATGGGGGTGGGGTGGGAGTATATTAGGGGAGATAGGAAAAAAAGAAGGGAAAAGAGGAGATGGGAGGAGAACAAGAGGGATGGGGAAGACTGAGTCAGGGCAGGGATGGAGGAGAGCAAGAAAAGAGATGCCTTAATATAGGGAGCCAGTATAGGTCTAAAGAGAAATTTGGCACTAGGGTAAAATGTCCAGAGAGCCACAAAGATGATACCAACTAAGAACCTAGGCAGTAATGGAGAGGATAACTTAAATGTCCTTCCCTTATAGTGAGATTGATGACTACCTTAATTGCCATCCTAGAGCCTTCATCCAGTAGATGATGGAAACAGAATCAGAGACCCACAGCTAAGCACTGAGCCACACTCCTGGAATCCAGTTGTGGAGAGGGAGGAGGGATGAGCAAAGGATTCAAGACTGTGCTGGAGAAACAGGCAGAAACAGATGATCTAACCTAGTGAGAGCAGAGAGAGCCCTGTTGTAAAGCCGGAGAACCAGCATTGGACCCAACCAAGCACTCTGAATATGGGTGTTGGTTAGGAGGCCTGGGCAGTCGATGGGACCTCTAACAGCAGAACCAGTGTTTATTCCTATAATCTTTGGGAGCCCATTGCCTGAGGAGAGATATACTCTCTCAGCCCAGATACATGGAGGTATGACAGACTTTGATGACCCCCATGGAAGGCCTCACTATCCTTGGGGAGCAGGTAGGGGTGGGTTGGAGGGGTTGGTAAGGGGTATGGGAGGGAGAAGGGAACAGGGTGGGGGGGGTTGGTATGTAAAATGATTGTTTCTATTTTTTTAAAAATAGCTTAGTCAGGATTCCCACTACACCTAAGGCTGTACCTGACAGCTGGAACTCTGAGATATCATTCACTTGAGACAGCCAGACACAGTTCTAGAACTCCATGATGCCCATAGTCCATAAGCAGAGACTGAGACTTATGCTCTACTCTGCACATCTGGAGAGACACCAACTTGATCTGCTCTGGGGCTGGAGAGTCTCCCCCCAGGATCCTGACCCTCGAATGAGAGACCTGTTAGACACTGGACCTGCACATGACCTTCAGCTAAGATTCACCACATAGGTGAGCAGTCTTGGAATTTAGAGTGTGACCCTGGTGTGGTGACCCTCCACATAATAAAACATAGCTTTTGCTATACTGACTATACATATTTAACTCCTTGCTTGAAATGTGGACATTAGTAAATGCACACAGATACTGAGGGAACACACCCACGACTTTAATTTTGTTTACTGATTCGGTCATAAAACCAAGGACATTGTGCACATTTACCTGTGAGTTACATAATCCTTTCAAAGCCGCACATGCCAGTCATGTTTCTTGTATCTTTCAGTTCTGGTTTTCTGTTAGCATGTAGAAATGCCTGCATATTTAGTTGACTAATTTTATGAATAGTTGTCATATGGTCTCTGTCACAAATGCAGACTTTATGTCGTGAAGGGGACTCCAAGTTCCCCATGGAGAAGCAGATGACAACATAACATTCTCAAATACGACCAGCCTACTCTGTAGCTAACAATCAACGATTCATAGACAACTCCATAAAAGCAAAGATTTTCCTATTGAGGATACATTTTGGGAAGACTGGTGCGAAGATTGTTTAGTTTCACAGTAGAACATAAAACTGACTTTGCTAATAGCAGACTTTAAACTCTGCAGTGTCAAGACAAAAAACAAATTACTTGTGTTCAAATATCTCTAAATGAGACCATTAAATGATGACTTAGAGTTTAACTGTGGTCGTTTTTCCGGGACAGACTCAGACAGGAAACAGCCTTGAGCAGCAAAATATCCTGAAGCAGTTATGTTCCTGTTCCAATGTGAAGTGTCCCCCACTGACTCGTGTGCTGAATGCTTGGTTCTTGTGGTGCTATTTGGGGGATTTCTGGAAACTTTAAGAGGTTGGCTTCATTGATCCCTCGTTTCCTATCTATCTGCCTCCTCCAGCCAATTCTGCTGTGGTGGTGTTCTACCTCATCGTAGCCCAGATGGAATGGAGACAATGAAACCTCCAAAACTGTGAGACCAAAAAAGTTGTTCATCCTCTGTGCTGTACTCCTGGGCATTGCAGCCACAGCTATGCAAAACTAAATACAGATAGTTTCACATGACTGAAGTGGCTGGTGTACCATCTAGATGTAAGAGAAATGCTGATAGAAGTCTATAGCATGCCCATGTGATGGTGATATCACCCTGTGAACAAAACACCTTTGGGAAAATCTACTCCACTATGTGCGATGACGTAAATTCTCCATAGCTCAAATTTCCTCTAGTGACAGTGACTTTCTTTCTCTTCCTGACTTCTTGGTACTTAATTAGGGTTCTTTTGTTACCAGCTTTGCAGAACAAAGTCTTCTATAAAACAGACAGAGAATTTACAGAAAGCCAAGCACAAGAGAGGAACAATTTGCTTTTTTGCGACCTGAACTAACAGCGAGTGTAAATATCTTATGTTATTTATTTATTCATATTTTGGGAATTAGAGTCTCTTTCCTATATTATGTAGCAAGTTAGAAAAGACTACTCTTCATGATTTCTCAGTTTGTTTTCTCTTCTCTTCTCCCTTCTTTCCAGAGAGACAAAGTACAGATGAACAGAATTCTGGTTTATACATCTCAACCAGTACATAATCTGCTAGGGGCTCTGGCTTATCTAAAATCCCAGTGTAAAAGAAGCACTGGCGATGGGGAGAAGTTACTAAAGGATCCTAAAATTGGACTGTTCATTAAAATATAGCAGATTTAGTCTTGACACTAATGGGTTCCACATATTCAGCTATTTGTGTCTACGGAAATTCTGAACAAAAGGTTTCATATTAGTATCACAAAGGCTACTTCTTTTTGAGCTGTAAGACTGAGTCACTCTTTATAATTCTTTCAATTGGAAATAGGGTTGCAGATATTCACCACAGTCACTAATGTTGTGTGCAGAAGTCTCCATTAAAGACCTTCTTTCCTGGATACTTTAAGGGTGTTACTTAAGATATTTTGAGACAAACACCCTATCATCTATTCCAGGCCAGTTTCTTTTCTAAAACACTAAACCTGTACAGAAATGGATGGGAAGTAGCTGTATCTCTAAATCAGATTAATTATTTCTAGCCTCAGTGTTTACTCATGGATCCTTAGGAAAGAACCAAGGATGGAAATATAGAAACCTGACAGCAAAAAAAATGACTGCAAATGAAAACAAATCATGGTTTTTATTCATCCAATAGCTCAAATGAGGGACCATGGCAACACATCTTTCATCTTTGACTATCTCTTTCAAGCAAATCACATCCCAGCTGTATCCACATTGGTACAGCCCTTGAGCTACTGGGTAATTTCATACTTACTCCAGGCCACCTTGAAGAGTGTTGCATCCTGCTGTATCACCGTGGTTCCCTCACCAGCCATGCTACAGAGCTATTGCTAGTTTATGACTGTGACATTCAAAGATAAAGGAGAGAGAAACAGATGCTCCCCTGAGTTTTGTACTCTAATCCCATGTGTGTGCTGTCTATCTCTTCATGCTTTAAAACAATTTTGTTTTTCAGTCCCCGTGTTAGGCAGCTACTTAAAAATCAGTAGAATTGAAGGTCATTGGGGATGGACACCTCCCTCATGAGCTTTAGGCCTCACCTCATGCTTCCCTATTAAAAATGAATTATGAAGAGATGAAAAGTGTCACTGTTACTCCCCTTGGAACTGAAATTACCACAGAGCTGGAGAGATGGCGCTTACTGCTCTTGCAGAGGTCTACATTCTGTTCTTAGCACCCATACTATGGCTTACTGTTTTGATGGAAGCTTCACCCCAGTCCCTGGCATCCATATACCCAAAGGGTCTGGGATGTTATGGTAGAAGTTCCACCCAAGTCCCCTCCCCTATCTCCCTCAAAAAGCACACAAATGATGACCCCTCCCACAGAGATGCTCAAGACCACTCCCACAGGGTATTTAAACTGACCCCCCCACCCTGCCCCAAAATAGATGTATGGTTTTCTCATCTCTCTTTACTGTCTCCTAGCTAGGGGGCTGGAAGGGTATTCGGGAGTTTTCTATTCTTTAAATGTGGGCTTCTTCTAATTTGGTTTGATTTGATCTGTTTTGGATTGAGTTTTCACTCAACCATCTGTAACACCAGTTCCAGGGAATCTGATGCCCTCTTCTCACCTCATGGGCATGAGGTATGCATGCGGTGCACAAACATACAGACAGGCAAAATATTCACAAATATAAAATAAAATGAGTAAATCTTAAAAATAAAAAAAATTGTAACTATCATGTAAGAGGAGAGAGAGGCTCTTTTTCTTTTCTTTTCTTTTTTTTTTTTGCATTTGTGGAATGAATTTTATTTGGGACTTTTTAATCCCAAAGTTCTTCTCCTCAGATCTCCCTAGGGGTCTCTGAATCTGGACTTCCTGTCCTGGCTTTACTTAAAGGTACTACACTGAGTAACTGGTTCAGTCTTATTATGTCTACACCGCCCTTTTTCATGGACCAGAAGAACTCTCCTATAGCACCTACAAAGCCCTGTGGGGGACATGTTTTGTTGTTTTTTTTTTTTTGGTGTTGTTTTTTGTTTGTTTGTTTTTTCATTTGTTTATCAAGTTGTGGACACCTTATAATTCTTATAATTACTTAGCTTCTTTTTGTGTAGAACACCTGATCCTGACTAAAGCCTTGAGAATTAGTTCTTTCTAATCCTCGGTATGCCATTGCAAATGACGTTAGGCAGTAGACTTTGGATATGGAATGTAGTTCTGTTTAGACACAAAGTGTCTCTAGGTTAGGACTTCTATCCATCTTCTTACTAAAGTACATACTATTGTCAGGTATTAACTAAGCATTTAGGGAGATGAAAAAGATACTCTGCTATCACCACCATTAAAATACTTAAAAGTATTTGCCACTTTTATTAGCTTCATAAAAGTATGTTAGGTGAAATAAACATTATTTAGATCATAAAATTCTACTCAGAAGAAGTCAAAGTAGAGAAGTCAATTCAAGAGACTTGAATTAATTCTCACCATTTGAGTCAATCATGGGGAAAAACTAAAGGGCTTATCCATATCTTTCTAAGGATTATCAAGACCCAAGAAATTTATTTCACGATGTAAAAGACAGCTAGATATTTGGACACTCCTTTACTCTAACAAGAAATCATAAAATTTGGTTTTAATTATAGGAAGAGGACCAGAAGTCATCTGTAGCAATATTACTATGATGGAATCATAGGGCCAAACTAAATGACTTTAGAATGACTTATTTTCTCCTTGAATCTTCAGGAAATTGAGGGGTAGGCTATATTACGTCCTGTCAATCTTACAACTCTTAATTCAAGAGACAAAAGTTGAATTAGGTTCATTAATTTCCTAGGAAGAAAGTACATAGGTCCTGAAAACAATGGGCATTTGTTTTTATAGTATAATGCATTTGAAATATGTGTTCCGGATTCTTTTGTTGTCCATTTCTGTTTTTTAAATGTAAAAGTAGAATATAAAGAATGTGAGAGGATCTAGGACATGTTTACTTTCCTTTTAAACATTTTTATTTTAGTAATCTGGACAACAGACATTTGCATAGCATATAGAATTCCTGGACACCCTTGGCCTAGATTTTCGTATGCTTTAATTTGACATAACCACCAAACGACTGATCTAATTTATCGATTTAATATTAATATGTACTGTTAAATTATCTCCAAACTTGTTTTAAATTTAACTGTACCCTCATGTCCTTTTGTATCATCCACTCTCTATTCTAGGATTTTACACTGCATTTACCTGTCTTTTGTTTTGTTTTTCATTATTGAGACAGTGACTCCTTATAGTTCTGGTTTACCTGGAACCCAGTATCTACATCGCATAGAGCTTAACCTGGCAGTGATCTGTTTTCTGTCTCTGCTGCCCATGTGCAGGAACTTTAGGCATGTGTGCAACTGCTGTTTGCACTTACTTTTCTTTATGCACTTACTCTCCAGTCAGAGAAAGTTCAGTCTTTGTCATCATAAAATTGATAAGTTTGAGGAGAACTGGCCTCTTGTGTTGCAGAAGGTTTCTTTATTTACTTTTCAGTGCGTTTCTCAATAACAGTTTGAGGTTATGCATTTTTTTTGGCAGGAATATCGTAGCATTGATGTTTTCTTTTTCTTAGTACAATATATGGCAAGCACATGATCTATATTATTCATATGTCTGATGATGCTAGTTCTGATTACTTGGTTAAGATTGCATTTGGCAAGCTTCTTCACTTTTTCCATCAGTAATTAGTAAGTATCTTTTGAGGAGCATGATGTCACTTTAGACGTCGAGAGGATGGTGCATCTGGACCTCTTATGATATTAAGAACGTTTTTTATTTCTTTTTGATACCCTGTCTGCTCCAATGCCATTACACCAAAACCCTACCATACCACATCTTTCACCAGTGTTTAGCCTTAAACTTAAGCAGATTTGGCAACTTGGGATAGATAGATAGGTAGGTAGGTAGGTAGGTAGGTAGATAGATGATAGATAGATAGATAGATAGATAGATAGATAGATAGATGTTACCAGTATATTGTTTGGTCAATTTTTGGTTGATCTTTGCCATAATTTCCTTCCATTAACATAATATATCTCATAAGTATTGCTTCATAAATATAATGGCTGTCTCCTTTTAATAGAAAACTGAACTACGTCCAAACTTGAGAGGCATGGGATGCTTTAACACTTTACCTAAGACTGCAACGCTGAAGAGCAACTGAAAATCTGCATTGGTACCTCATATGGTAATTTATAACTAAACTGATATCATGACACAATACCACTCTCAAATGACAATTGAAGCAAAGAGGGAGTTTTCATGCCCAGCAAATATATTCATGTCCAAGTGTTGTTTTTCTTACCTATTTTCCCCCAGTGCATAGTATAAGAATTTTTCCCCAACCCATGTTACATACCCTCTATTCTGTAATATGTCTCTTGATAATACAAGCACAGTACTGCCCAGGGCTCTTTGTGTTTCAACAGTATTTTTTTATATATATTCATTTATAGGAGAAAATTTATGGCACAGGAGTTAGTTGTGAAAGACCCTTCTCTACCACTCAATTTTCAAGTTTTTAATACCAGAGGCTTATATCAGTCTACTCAGAACAATAAGGTATAATTCTGTTCATCTTTAGTGGCAAATAAATGTTGATTGCAGAGAACAAACAAATAAACAAAAATCTAAAACCAAAACAAAAATATTAATGCAGCAAAGAATGGGACACAGTTTTGTTATTGATCTATCCTCTAATCTGGCTTTGTATTCTTGGTAAAAGATTTATGGTACCATTTCCAAACATCTCCAATCAGTGCCCAGGCTTCCCACATTCTCTTTCAGGGCCTAGGCTGATGAATGACCCTGATCTATCCACTTACATCTTTTCCACAGCCCACCAGATATAACCCAGGTGCCATAAGCAGTATCCTGGCCTAGCCTGACCATCTATTCTTCTGGTACAACCAACATCTACTCTTCTGCCAGGACTTTTCTACTTGAAACAAACCACAGTTCTCTTTTGTACCTCCTTTTGTGAAGGCAGTCTCCCTGACATCCCCATCCTTGCCATTTCTGAAAAACACCAGATCTAGGCTCTATATAGCAACCAGTACACCAGCCTAGTCTGGCCTCTCTTGCTTGAATCCCAAAGGAACAGTAGGTATCAGCAACGACCACACTCCCACATGTACAACAACACACAGGACCCTCAGACACCATATCCAGCTTTCATACACAGCCAGATCTTCCCCCACATCCCAGGCTTGCACCAGGAAGCACATCCTGCATACCAACCCAGTTACTTCTCTGTCTACATGAATTATTCAACCCAAGTCATTTCTAACCTCTTGGCACAAGCCACCTGCATATCTTCTCTTCTTCCCCAACCTGGTCTATCTATAAGAACTCAGAACTAACAAAAGAAGCCTACATTCCCAGATCTCTCACAAACCCATCAACAATATGAAAGATTAAGTCAGTATCTTCTCTCAAAAAGCCTACCAATCCTGCAGAAATGTTTGCCAACGGCAATGTCTTAGATGAACTCCAGGACACAGAATTCAAAAGAAAAATCATAAGCATCACCAAGGAATTCAAGGGGTTTAAAAAAGAAACAGCTTGACTAAATGAAGGAGAAAGTTTAAAGAGAATAAATTTCCACATGATGCCGAAGTAAACATCAGGCAGGTGGAAATGACAAGATAATCACAGACTTGAAAATGGAATTCAATGAGGAGATAGAGAAGCTGGGAGGACTAAAGCTGAAATGAGGATAGAATCAAAACATCCAACCAGAAAACTCAAAGGAAAGCTATACAAGTAGAATGTATCAAGCAGAAGATAGAATACCTGAACTTGAAGATAAAGTAGAGTATATATCATAATCAAATCAGCAAAGAATATGAAAAATTAAAACATCCAACCACAACACACACACACACCCAGAGAGAGAGAGAGAGAGAGGGGGGGGGGATAGGAGCACACAGAAAATGTGACACACACAAAATAACCCTTTGAATTGTAGGTATAGATGAGAGAGAAGTTCCAAAATGAATGGCATAGACATAAACAATATCACTGAAGAAAACTTCCCCAAAATAAAGAACTACACACACACACAAACAGAATCAAGAAGCACACATAACACTAAATAGACAAGACCAGAAAGGATAATTCCCACAACATGCCATAGTTAAGACACTAAATATTCATAATAAAGAAGGTACATTGAAAGTCAGAAAACAAACACAAAAACAAAAATACAAGTCACATACAAAGGAAAACGCATCAGAATAACAGCTGATTTCTTAATGGAAACTTTTGAAAGTCAGACAAATGTGGAGCCATGTATCCCAAGTTCTAGAGAACTATCATGGCCAAGCTAGAAAATTATATCAAGAAAAACAATATGACATCATTGAAAAAGAAACAAAAACTTTCCATGATATAAGCAGCCTAAAGTAATTTGTATCCAACAAACTGAACCTAGAGAAAATACAGAAAGCATTCTTTTGAGCTGAAGAGGGATATGAGCATAGAGACTGTGGAAAGACATATGAAGCCATAATAATTAAGCCAGAAAATGCCACCGAGAACACAAACACCACCAAAAGTCAACATGATGACCACAATTAGCACACATGCCACTTTAAATATCAATGCCCTCAATTCTCCAATGAAGACACAGGCAGATTAAGAAACAATCCATCTATTGTTTAAAAGAAATGTATCTTAGTTATGAAGACAGTCACTGCCTAAGAGTAAAATGATGAATGAAAGTATTCCAATCAAATAGGACAAGGTAGCAAGTAGTCTTGCTGTCTCAAGATGTGACAAAACCAAATAAAACTAATCAGAAGAGATGAAGAGAGACACTTCATTCTAATCAAGGGCGCAGTTTACCAAGAAGATATTACTATCTTAAACATATTGCACCAAACTCTAGGGAGCCTAATTTCACAAAATGAAAAAAACTCTAATACTGGCTTTAAGGACAAAGATTAACATCAGTCCATTGATATCATCTGATTTTAAAACCCCATTTTTTCAATAGATAAGTCATAGAGACAAGAAATAGAGAAATAACATAATGAATTGACATTATACATCAAATGGAATTAACAGATACCTATAGAATATTTCATCCAAACACAAAAGAATACACATTCTACTTGGCAGCACACAGAACCTTTTCTAAAATAGACCACATCCTAGGACACCAAACAAATTTTCACAATCAAAAAGATTGAAATCACTCCTTGTATTCTATCCAACTACAAAGCAATAAAACCACAAAATCGACAGTAAACAAACCTCTAGTAAATACACAAAATCATGGGGACTGAACACTGAATAACAAATGGGTCAAAGAAGACATCAAGAAATGAAACATTTCCTGGAATGAAATAAAAATGAAAAACAACACTTGGCCCAACTAACCAAAAGAAAGAAAGAGAGGACCCATAATAACAGAGTCAGAAATAAACAGGAGAATAGCACAGAGGATACCAAAGAAGTCCAAAGTATTATAAGGAACTCTCTTTAGAAACCTGTGCTCATTAGCTGAAAAACTAAAATAATGGATCAATTTCTAGATTCAGCCAAACCACCATTTTTAAAAAAAAATTAAGATTAGAAACAACCTTATTTTACATATCAATCCTAGTTCCCTCTCCCTCCCATCTTCCTATGCCCCTCACTGACCCCCATCCCATTCCTCTCCTGCTCCATAGTAAAGTTGAGGCTTTCCATGGGATATCATCAAAGTCTGTCACATCATTTGGGGCAGGACCTAGGCCCTCCCCTATGTGTCTAGGCTGAGAAAGTATCCCTCTATAGGGAATGGGCTTCCAATGTCCATTTGTACACTAGGGATAAATACTGTTCCACTCGCAGAGGCCCCATAGACTTCCCAGGTCTCCCAACTGACACCCACATTCATGGGGTCTGGTCATATCCTATAGTGGTTTCTGAGCTGTCAGCCTTGTTCAGGTCAGATGTTTCTGTGGGTTTCCTCAGCCTGGTCTTGATGCCTTTGCTCATCACTCCTTCCTCTTTGCAATTGGATTCCAGAAATTCAGCTCAGTGCTTAATTGTAGGTCTCTGCTTCTGCTTCCATCAGCTATTGGATGAATTGTCTAGGATGGCATATAAGGTGTCATCAGTCTCATTATAGGGGAAGAGCGTTTAGGACAACCTCTTCACTTTTGCTTAGATTCTTAGTTGGGGTCATCCTAGTATACCTCTGGATATTTCCCTAGTGCCAGATTTCTCTTTAAACCTCTAATGGCTCCTTCTATTAAGGTATCTCTTTTCTTGCTCTCCTCTACTCTTCCCCCACTCCATCTTCCTGGTCCCTCATGTCTTCCTTCCCCCTCCTCTTCTCCCTTTCTCTTTCTCCTAACTCCCTCTTCCCTCCCCCCATGTTCCCAATTTGCTCAGAAGATCTCGTCCCTTCCCCCAGGACATCATTTCAAATATGTTCATAGCAGCATTATTTGTAACAGCCAGGACCTGGAAGCAACCTAGATGTTCCCCAACCGAAGAATGGATAAAGAAAATGTGGTACATTTACACAATGGAGTTATTACTCAGTGGAAAAAAATGGAATCTTGAAATTTGCAGACAAATGTATGGAACCAGAAGAAACCATCCAGAGTGAGGGAACCTTCTTTTTGCAACAGATAGAGACCACTATAGAAAACTACAAATAATCAAAATTCAGAGTTTAGGAGTCCAGTCCCAGTGGATATATCTACAAAACGTTCCTCTACCTGAATCTCAGGGAACATTGCTGAAGAAGGGGCAGAAAGATTGAATAACCAGAGGATCAGGGGATTGTCTGTGGGATTGTGTCTCCTAGGGGTATCAGAAGATAGACCCATAAAGTCTCATCAACATGACTGCCTAAATATAAGCTGAACATTAGAGATGCCAACATGGATCAGGAGAGGCATTGAACTATGGGCAACTAAGGAGCTCTGGGAATGGGAGAAATAGTCCTCTAGGGAAGAGCACACCAACTGCTTATCCAATACCAAATGGTCAGCCCTGAACATGTAACATATACGCAGAACATACAACTGAACAGGTTATATTTAGAAATACATATTTATATCCATATACATGCACGTAATAACAATTAATGGGAACAGAGTCCATGAATTCGAAACAGAGCAAGCAGGGGTTTGGAGGGAGAAAAGGGAAGCAGGGGTAATGTAATTATAATCTCAAAAATTAAAAACAGAGAAATTTAAGGTGGCCTTCAATGACATACAATAAAGAATACAAATATAATGTTGTTTTAATCCCAGCACTTAAGTGACAGTGTCCTGTGATTATCTGAGTTTTGAGTCCAACATTGTCTACATAATGAGTTTCAGGTCAGCCTGGGTGTTATAGTTAGACCCTTCCTTAACAAACAGACAAACAAACAAACAAACAGATGTTATAAAGGAAACATGTGAAGAAGCCAGGTATATCTTAGGCAAAATGCATTTTACTCTTGCTAGATATAGGACTTAAATTATCCCTGTATTAAATATAATAACTATAAAGGAAAATCTGATAACTATCAATAAACAGTTCTGTAAATATTATGAATCCCACAGTACTATATAACAGAGCTTTAAAATATATTGTGCTATGATGACTATCAATATATGGCAAATACTAATTTCAAAAGAAAGAAAAAGGAGGCTGAGAATGATTGCACACACATGAGGACCTGAGTTAGCATCCTCAGAATTTATGGAAAAAAATCAGGCATGGTGGCACACATCTGTAACCCCAGTGTTGTGGAGGAAGACACAAGAGACAGCGGCTTGTTGGCCATTCAGCATAGCCAGTCACTGAGCCCTAGGTTCAGTGAGAGACCGCCTCTCAAGGAAAAAAGAAAAAAACCAAGAAAGAAAGAAAGAAAGAAAGAGAGAGAGAGAGAGAGAGAGAGAGAGAGAGAGGAAGGAAGGAAGGAATTAAAGAAGAAATAAGAAGGACAATTGAGAAAGACACTTGATGGCAACCTCAGACCTTTACATGCATGTATATACACTGTATGTGCATCCCCCCTCCCCCCACACACAACACACGGGGGAATCTCACACCAATAGTTCTGAATCATACATTGTTTACATCTGTGATTTTGAAACAAAGCTTCCTGGAAATTAAGGCAATACATGTATCACAAGATAAATAGAACACAAGAGTTAAGTTCACATTAATTAGCACATTTATAAGATTTTTGTCTGTATTAAAGTTTTATATATGTAGAAAATCATATTCATGTAAAAGCTTTTTGAGGTGCAAAAGGGTAAGCAGTATGTGAACAACTACCTGAGTTTTTTCATGGGCATAAATTTTAACTTTATTCTAAATATTCACAGTCATTCCCCCCAAACCTGACTTCACTCTGAAATGTATACTTCATCAATAACATGTACCTGCTCACATATCTTCATTGAATTAGTAGGCTAAATTAAATCTTTGTTCATAATCAGAACCATATTTTACATATTTCTATCAGAATATACTGATTATATGTATTAGAGATCCATTATATGTCCATATATAATATTATTGACCATATTTATCCCTCATTATCCTATATTATCCCCATCCCATTCTCGCTAACTTCCTACCTCTTCTCAATGACTTTCTTTGTATTTGCATCTTATTTGTTTTTGTTTTCATTACATAATGTGTTTAATTAGGGCCATTTACAGGAGCATGGGTACCTTTCCACTGGCTACACCACTGAAGAAAATATTTCTGCCTCTGCTAACAACCATTAACTGTCTATTAATCCTCAAGGGGATGAGCCTTCCTTGTGAGCCCCTCCCACTCCAGGGATACTTTTGGCCAGCTATATATTAGCTTTGCTACCCAATACAACAGCTTTCTCCTTGGGTCCTTTATAAATTTAAAACTAAAATATCTGCTGCCTCCTTGCCACTACCTCTAAGCTGCTGCAAAACAAGTATCTCAGGCTCAGAGGTCAAGGAAAAGTTCTAAAATGAGAAGCTTGTTTTGATTGCTGAGAAATGACACACAGAGACCCTCAATCAATCTATACATGGTCTTCTTTTGTAGCACATTAGGTTTTCTTACCAAACCATTAGTTTCATTGTCTGAGATGCAATTTGAAATAGGAATAACTGGTCATTTAGCTATTTCAAATATTCTGCCTTCCAAATTAAGGAAGAGACCAGACAATATGGTAAAGGAATAAATGAAAGCAGTATATGTAGTTTCTTAAAAAAAAAGGGGTTTGATTTTTTCAGATAAAAGTTTGACAAAAACAAAACTAGAAAAGCATCTTTGTCATTAAAATGATTTTTAAATGAAAAATCACTCTTTTGCTTGGTTATCTTTTGAAAACTTCAGTGCTCCATGTAAAACAGGAACTCAGAATAGCCTGAATAACTCTTAAATATAAGGTCTGGTGTTTCTCCCATTTCAGTGCCTCTACTTTAATTTTTAAAATGTTGT
Organism: Mesocricetus auratus; assembly: GCF_017639785.1. Taxonomy (NCBI): domain Eukaryota; kingdom Metazoa; phylum Chordata; class Mammalia; order Rodentia; family Cricetidae; genus Mesocricetus; species Mesocricetus auratus. The sequence goes on from NW_024429202.1 coordinate 19,037,740, forward strand.
TCCCTGTGATTTATTTTTCACTAATTCAGCAAAACTAATTAAAAAGCGATCCTGGGAAAGGTCTTCACAAAGCACATTTTATAGGCAAATCAGCAATGAGAGTGAGTTGATGATTTTCAAATGCTGTAATATTCAAAGTGAGGTTACAGTAACTTTCATTCCTGCAAATTCATTATAATCATACTGGAAAGTAATTTCTACTTTCACATCAGGATTTATGGAGTTTAGAAAATATTAATCTTATTTTGTTTTTAGGAATAATAAAGTCCACGATGAAGAATAATTAAAGTGTTGGGTTTGTTTCTCCTTCTCTCAATATATTTGCTGGATTATGTAATATCTAAACATTTATACCATAATAAAAAGGGGTTAAGACTGCCAAGTACCGGTAGCATAGTAATAATCTATGCAGGATTGAGTATAAAGGATGAAATAGTGAATAGTCATGTGAGTTAGTGGTTAAAGATGGATGAGTTTGGAGTCATCTACTATGTGCTGTTCTAAGTCTAGGTGTCATAATAATGAAGGTTACTGCCCAAGCACTCACAGGAGAAGCCAGTGAAACAATAAGTCCCTACTATCATAGTAATGAGAACATGGTAAGTGACTAGTTAGTGACAGTGAAGGCCCAATGCTTCCCCTGGCCAAGTTGACTTCCTTAAGCCTAATTTTACATCTTTCATGATTCTGCCTACTTCACTGAGTTGCGATAGCAGAGTAAAAAAAAAATGATGCAGGTAAAATGCTTAGGCAGGGCTTGGCACTTATATGCACTCAAAAACATTAAAGATTTACAGGTTTAAGTTTGGCAGAAGTCCTCCAAAAACATATAAATTTGGAAGGAAGGTAGCCTAGGGCTGGTATGGTATTTCACTGTGTCAGGAGCACGGTCCCCTTCTTTATTTTATCCTGCATGACCTCTGATTCAAACCCCAGGAGGATGGAACCAATTCCCAATAGCCCAACTTACTTTCTTCCAGTAAGCACAGAAAAATAAAATAGGAAGACGATTTTCTCTCTTAACCTGAGACTATTTTCCAAAAGTGACAAATATCATTGCTACTTGCATCGTTGACTAACTAGATTTAGATTAAAGGGAGGCTCGATAATATTATTATTTTAATTATGAAGCTACATTCTCAGCTGGAAATAAAAGGTAGAATTTTGGTGGCAGGCTAAGCTTCTGCCATAACGTAGCTCAAGTTTACTTTATAAGAACTCCAAGCGTGGAATGTCTGTCCCTCTAGACTGGAGGAGCCTTGATACACTTCACTTCCGATATCGTTGGAGAGGGCAGAAAAGAACTCTAGGTGTGGGGACTCCAGATGACCTGAGTTAAATAAAACTTTCCCATGGAGAGTGGATATTACCTACTTCAGTCAGTGTTTGACAACAGCAATGTTAGGTAATATTCTGGCCCACATGCCAATGCTTTTTAAAAGCAATTAGGTTTTAATGAGGTTTGTTTTCTCTTAGGTTTTAGAGATGCTTACAAATATTTTATTATTTAGTATTTATTTGAGTTATGTTTTACATGAAGAAAACATGAAACATATTTTTCGCTTAAAATGACTGTTACATTATATTAGTCTTGCTGAATACAACATTAGTACTGTATGAAGTGGCATATCATGATTTTTATTTTAGAAACTGAAAAATCCCATGAAGTATATATTACCAACTATTTCTTGGTAGACATTACTTAACATTTCTTTGCAACTGGAGAGGTAAAAGAAAATAGTGACAACTCCATGCAGTTTCCTTGCTCTCCAGTCATGGTAACTTGAGGACAGAAGGGTTATAATAGTCGCTAAAATAAAAGTAACTGATGGTGGCAGCTAAGAGGCAGGTTGAGTTTCAGATGACTTGCTTTGTAGCAAGCAAAAATATCAACTAGAAAAAAATAACTGAACAGATGGATTTTATGAACCCAACTCTCACCATGCTTAAAATAACAAATTCAGAAGCTAAGGGAACACAAGACATCCAATTATCATACCGGTACATATATGGCTGAATTTCGTATAGATTGTTCAGATCTTGAAACACTTCAGTTTTTTTTTCAAATTAAGATCTAATCGATTTCATTAGTGGCATAAAAATGTGATGTACACAAGAAGCAAAAAGTACAAAGTGCAGAGGAGACGCCTTTGCCTACTGGAAGAGAGGCAGTTATTTGGATGGCTCTGGGTTTTGAAGCAATGCCATGTCTCAGAGAGGGTTCAAAGGCTAAGTTAATGTATCCAGAATAAATTTTAGTGCCTGTTCTCAGTGCACTGCTGCTTGGTTGTCAGTTAGCAAATATCATTTGTTATAAAATGGTTGTGTTCAAATGTTGAGCTCTGAGAATGCTAAAAAATAAATGCTAGGTCTGTTTCTCTTATCAGAACCATTGATTATCAAAATATGACTGATGGTGCTCACCTTCAACCCCAGCATTCAGGACCAAGAGAGAGGCAAGCAGGCAGATCTTTCTGAGTTCAAGGCCAGCCTGATATACAGAGTGAGTTCCAGAATAGCCAAGGCTACACAAAGAAACCCTGTCTCAAAAAAATGACACAGAACATTTTAACATTAAAATATTGAATTGAAATAAAACACAAATATAGATAAAACTCAAAGCAGGCTATGAAGTGTCTACACAGAACAGAAATATTACTAGAATTCTACTCATAGATAAACACTTGATTCTGAACAGGAGGAAATTAAAGCATTTAATTGCAAACTATATTTCATTAAGAAGGATCTCCAGGTTATTGGGATGGCATATGGTGCTAGTCTGTGTGGGTTACAAATGACAATATCAATATGTCTGTTAAGTTAGAAAAAAGATTTAGCAAAAAGAATAGGTGTTGCAGAGAATTAATTTGCTTGTCAAGGAGTACAAAGAATTGCTGCTGGAGAAATGGGCAGGAGCTACTTAGTGATGGAGCTTAGTTGGCTACATTTCCAAGACAAGTATTTTTTTTTTCTTTTAGACGATGTGCAATACCTAGGGATTTTGAGAGAGAGTGACATGAGTCCAATAATTCCCGATATGTGTGCAATGTTAGTGTAACTGGAAATAGGTAAAGAAAAGGGCAGGATGGGCTTTTAAGGAAGAGATAGAAGAAGGAAGAAGAATAAGAGATAGGGAATTATTTTCTCCTCCTGTCACCAAAATCCCTAAAGAATCCACATCGCTGATAGCTAATGACAGCTGCTAAGAATCTACTTAAGGTCATGGTAACAAACCATTACAGTGATGATCAGATGAGCAGCAGCCCCTGACTCCAGAAGATTAGAACTAACTTTCAAAACCTGTGGGCATTACCTCACACTAATTTCACAAGTACTTTTTAAGCAAATGCCTATATTTTTATAGTATGCTTTTAATTGAAATAAAATTATAGCATTTCCCCCCTTTCCTCCCTCCAGTCCCTCCCAGATAGTCCCGCATCTCACCTATCAAAATTGATAACCTCTTTTTCTTTGATTATTATTATTGTTACACTAAGCTCTTCTTGGACATCAATATTCTATCCTTCAGTGATTATGATAACTATGCAACTGCCACAAAACTAGCCTTTATGTTGTTCATTTTCATGTAATATTTGCTGTTATGATTATGCACTAGCAGCTGGGAAGACTAATTTATTACCTGGCTATTACTTTTGAAGGTTGCGCAACTCTAATGTCCTGTGAAAGCATTTGATTGCCTCCTGTAAGCTCTGTCAGAGATAGTCCTCTGGCAACTCTTCTGGATTCTGTGGAATTCACCACTCTTTTCAACCAGTAATGCTGAAGTCAGTAGGTATGTATTTCTGGTAACTCTCACTGAAATTCCCTGTGTTATCTTACCTAGCTTTTCTTAGTTCAGTAATTATAAATACACACACACACACACACACACACACACACACACACAGAGAGAGAGAGAGAGAGAGAGAGAGAGAGAGAGTGTTTATACAAATTCAGCTACCTATACTCAACCTTCATATACAAGCTCCAAATGTGGTTTAATTCTTAATATGCTGGATTACTTTATGTCTTTAGAAGAATATAATCTCTTCTACCTATGCAAATGCCTATTAACCCTTCAGGTATAAATTAGCAGATGGTTTTGAGACAGGGTAGGAAAAGCCTATTATGCATTTCTTTAGTAAATGGAATTAAAAATAGATTGTTGTAGAGTTTCATGTAAATGAGATAATGCAATTGGTCAAGTGTCTAGATTAAAAATAAAGATAGAATCCATTTCAGTATAGTAAAGGATAGAGGGTAGACACATCTTTTAAGGGTACCATAAATAACTTCTCAATTAGATACTGTCTCAACCTCAGAATTATTGTTACCATAAAAAACAAATTAAAACTTAAATATTAATTTCATGAGAATTGCCTATCACTGTTTCAATATTTTAACTAAACCATGGCCTCACTAGTAGATTAATATTAACAGACATAATATATTATCAAGCCTAAGTTCAGTTTTTAGTGGTTCAGAAAACAACACTGGGTAAACAACTTAGGAAGTAGAGATATAAGAAGACTAAGTGTTTTCCTTAAGTGCGCATTTGATCAGTGACAATAATGACATACTTCTGGATACAGTATTCATGCAATTTTAAACACTGGGATATTTGATAGATGAGATGTTGGAATGGATAGCCATAGCAACCATGAACTCATAGCAGCTGTACATCCTGGCACTTGACACAAAGAAACTGGATTCTTCTAACAGTTATGGATGGATGGGGAAACCACATACTAATGATCAAATTTTCAGAAAGAGGAAGGAAGGCACAGTGTCTGGTTGTGTTCCGTCTGGGGAGTCCACCAGGCTCTAACAGTTATTTCTATAGCTCAGGGTCAAAGACATAATAAGCCCAGTAAAATTCTGTGGTATACTAAACAAGACCTAAAATAGCAGTCGGGGAGTGGGATTTGTAAGGCTGTGTGTGTGTGTGTGTGTGTGTGTGTGTGTGTGTGTGTGTGTGTGTAAGAAGTAGGTGAGGAGAAGTAGGTGAGGAATAGTAAAGGGGAAGAGGAAAAACCTTTTGAAAGAAAGGCTGAGGAAAAATAGAGACAGCTTCAGATAAATAAATTATTTAGACTACCTAAAAAAGAAAGAAAGAAGGGAGAAAATGGGGCGGGGGTGGGGGACTGAAGGAGCAGCACATTCTAGCAATCTCTTGAAGACTGTGCAATTGAACTTTTCAGAAATGGGATGCTGCATTAGCTGCAACAAGAGAGATACTTAAGGCAAAGGAGGCAGGTGGATAATGTGATGTTGTCATTGCAGTATTTGTTAAAGGGGTAATAATCCAGGTAGAGATTTCTGAAAATCTAGAGAAAGGCATGGCTACAGGAGGAAAGAGAACGGGGGATGATACAGGTTCTCATGTTAGAGCTGTTAAGCCATATGCTCTTAACAAATCTTTGCTTTTTCCTATAACCAATCGACAAACCCAGGAAAAATCCATCTGAAACTGCAAACATCGCAGGATCCGGCACTAACTTTGACAAGCTCTCCTGACATTTCTTCTTCTTCTCTCCCCATGCCTTTACCATTTCCCTCAGAGGAACTAGGAGTTGGATCTTCCAGTTTTCCCATAATGTGTACTTGTAGATGTCTTAACTCTTAAAACCACACAGGAAACACAGTGGAGGGTCCTTGCCCAAGATGCCAAAGCTTCCAGAAGGCCATAGCCCACTTGTTTCCAGTTTGAACGGAAATATTAAACCTTTCATAAGCCTTAGTGGAATGAAAATGGTACAAAGAGAGGGTCCTGTTGTGGCTCAGACGACGCCTTCAAAGATATCATCTTAGGCATCACCAGGGTTTATAGTCACGTGCCTTTGCTTCTTCCTTGTCCACATATCCCTTTCCTAATTTCATCTGTCAATGTGGGTTTAATTTCATTTGTATACTGATGACAACAGATTGATGTTACAAAATTAGCCTTAATGTTCTCTCTGCCACATCTGTGCTATATGCTTGCCAAACTAATGTCAAGCATAGGGTATCTAGAGATTTTCTTCAAGTTACCATGACCCAAAATAGCTGCTCTCATAAAATGAAGGAAATGCTCTAACTACTTGGTTTCTGCATTTCAGTTTTGAAAAACAATACTTCACACAAGAGCATAGCAGACACAATATGCTTTTCTGATTTTTAAAAATTTAATCCATTTCTGGTAAAAAATGTGCATAAACTAGAAAACCAACAACTTCTAGCTACCTGAACAGAGAAATGTTTCACTTCTAGTTCAGAAAGAAAATTTCCAATTATTCATCAATAAAGCAGGTAGCTAAGCAACAGCTCAATCCTGCAACTTCCCAAGATCTTTCTACAATACACATTTATCCCAAGCAACATGTTCTGATTTTTGAGAATGTTCCCACCTTCTAGTAGAAGAATGTTTCACCCAAACTTCTAGTATAATAATAGAATAAACTTCTTCTACAAAGAGGCTGACCCAAACCAGACTTTTAGAAGCCTGTAGAAATAATAATTTTAAGATGCAATGCCAGGAATGTTATTTTTTTCCTTGATATAATGGGGGGGGGGAGAAACTCATGTTTCTTGAACCATTATCCATATGAGAAACTTGAAATTCTGTAAGTGGGTTGTCTCATTAAATTCTCATAGCAATGTTACAAAAATTATTGTGAGTAGCTCCACTTCAAGAACACAAAAACTAGAAAATGATAATTTAACTGTACAAGGTCATCCATTTCAATTCACAAGTAACTATAACTCTGGAGCCTGGATGGATAACCTAAACAATAAAATACTCTGAATGCAGTAGCTCCTTTTAAACAGTAATGTAGGAAGTTCTCACCGACAGCAGCTCAACAGTAAAGAGAAAAATGAAAGAGCTAGGGTTTCAGAGTTGAGAGGCATCGACTGACACACCCACTTGTTCCAAAGAGCATCCTCTCTAGCACATCCGAGCTTTACTTCCTACTGCAACTCTGTCTGCTCTGGCAGGGTGGAGGAAAGGGGTTGCATTTACTCACATGTTTCGTGGTTCTCATCATTTTCTCCACTAAGCCTATGCCTTGATCAGCTTGATTCATGTTAAGTAATATAATTTCTTTTGAGTTTTGATAAATGGGGTAATTAGGCTATACAAATGATATAAAGTGGTACAAATTTTTCTGTCTCTCTGTCTCTGTATCTCTCTCTCACACACATAACCTCATTTGTACATCATCTGTTTTCTTATTCTTTCACTCACTCATTCATTCAGTAGATTCTTAGTGGATTTAGATAAAACCCACAACTTCTATTGCACGAATATAAAGCACTACAGGATTTATCCCCAGTTAATTACTTCAGGGCTGTCTCTTACAGCTTTCCTTTGGGCTCTTCGAATGCTTTCTTCTCATTAAATGTGCCGAGTTTATTCCTGTTTAGCACAATAGAGTTGCTGCTGTCTAGTCATAATGACTTAATTTTCCCCATTCTCAGATGCTTACTTCATTCTTCATGAGGAAGACACCAGCAGCATCCTGAATAGTAAGTGGCTTACTGATCCTACCAATCTTGGGTGAGTAATGTTTTCCAGTCTCTACTTTAGATTCTGAGATAAAATTATAGACAAAATCCTGTTTGTAGTCAAGTGCAGAAGGATAATAAAAGTTACATTTGTAGCATTTGTTTATTTATTTATTATTTTTATTTTTAGAAACACTCTTATTTGCATATTCATCCTCCCATTCCCTCCCCTCCCATCCTCCCATGCTACACACCCACTCACCCCCAACCACCCACCTGCCACTCCCCAGGGGTAGTGAGACCCTCCACAGGGGATCATCAAAGTCCATCACATCATTTGGGGGGAGGGCCTAGGCCCTCCTTTCCATATCTGGGCTGCAATAGTATCCCTCCATAAGGAATGAGCACATTCCCTATTTATTTATTAGAAGCAATATACTGAATGCTATCCTTAGAAGCTCACAAATGCCAGAAGTATAAAACATATCTGCTTTGATGAAATTGCAATGATTCTTACGGATTCAAATGATTTCATAAATAGACCAATCACCAGAGAAGAGTTGGGTTCTCAAAAGAGATAAGTCTCTGCTAAGGGAAGGTAAGTACAAAGAGGAACAAGCACTTGCAGGTGAAATGTTTCCCAAAGATTCCAGGAATCGGCCAGTCTTCTAAACTGTCTTATTTTTTTCCTGTCTTCTAAACTGTCTTATTTTTTTCCTGTCTTTTTTTTTAACCTTTAGTTGATACTATACCCACATCAGTGAAATACGTGCACTTTTAGTCGTGTTAATATAAAGATTTTAAGTGATATGTGGTTCCTGCCTCCCTGTGTCTCAGCTGTGGAAATGGACTAGATGCTGAGAGACTGGGAATTCCAAGTTTTGAACAGGTGAGTGCAACTTCAGTCAGTGCAGAGTCCATGGAGCAGTTGATGTACTGTGGTTATGCCTTTTCTTTGAATTAGCATTCTCAAGGACATAAGTAGCTGTAAATACACATTTTCTTATTCTGAAGTATGATAATGAGTCAATATCTTATCCTAGTTTATCATTTAAGTAGGCAAGGAAAAATCCAACAACCTTAACAAAAAAGCAGTCTTTTAAACAATGATCATTAGGCACTCAAAAAACATTTGGCCCAAACATTAGTTTATTGCCTGGCACAATACAACATGTAACATTATAAGTAAATGCCATATATAAAACACATGAATTTGTAAAAAAAAAAAAGTAGTCAATAAACTGACTGAATAACACTTCTAAATATAAAAGCTGCGAATATTAAACTAACTGATCAGGAAAATTTCAATCAAGACTGGAAAATGCTAGCAGGACTTTTGCCATGTATTTTCTCTCTCACACTCAAGGGATGCTAAGTATCTATAATGTTAATATTAACAATGTAATAGGAACTATTAGACACCCACACAACACATACAGAGGTGGTTGACAGAGTGCTAAGTATAATTATTTCTAATTCCCACAACACTCAGAAGAGTAGTATCATCTCCACATTGCAGATAAATACTGGAGCTTTGAGAAATGAAATAACTTGTCGGCAGTAATGACTCACTTCAGATCTGTCTGAATTCAAATCCTGTGCCCTTTCTACTATGTTGCACCTCCTCTCGTTCAGTGATCACTCCCCTTTGTGATAAATCAGAGAATTGCCTCATTAAATAAAAGCAAAACACAGGACCCAGAGAGCTCCATTCTCCCATCATATAGGTGATACAGACTGAATTGTGTTATCCTAAAATTCATCTACTGAAGTTTCAGTCCAGGGCCTCAGAATGCAAGCACAGAGGAAGACTGACCTGTTAGATACTTTATGAAGACTGATGTGATGGATAAATCACTACATGGAACTCTCATTAGGACTTATCCACATGAAATTGGGGAGGGAGATTCTTAATATGCAAAAGCTTGTGCTTTTATGCACCTGTGCATTACATCACACACATCAGAAGATAAATGGAAACTTCTATTCAGAGGTAATTTGATATTCTCTAGGCAATCTACAACTTTTCTCAGACTATTCAGCATTTCTTCTAAATCAGTCTTTGTTTCTGGAAACACTGACTTCAAAAGATAAATAAGACCTTGAGATGACATTTATACTTCCTTAAGAGTGAAAAAAAACCCAAACAAACCAGGAGTTAAATTTAAAATGAGATTTAGAAAGATGCAATAGATCAGAGAGAGAAAGAGAGAGGGCCAATGAACAGTGTTAGCACTCTGTTTGGTCTGGCCTTGTACACATAAAACCTCTGTATATTAATTTATCCAAAATGTAAAACCAATAATCTCCTTCAGAGGACTCAATAAGAAGGCGTGGGGAGAGGAGAGCAAAACTAATTGCAAAACTTATTCAGTTAAGTTGTTTCACACTCTGAAAACCTAGTATCTTCAATGTGGGGAAGGAGGTAGTGCCTGTAATTTGATGATTTTGAAGTATTGCCACATGTGAGACTTGGGATACACAATTGTTTCGATTGTGATTTTTTCTAAGAAGATCCAAGAAGAGGTCAGGAGGTTTGTCCCTCAGTCCCTAGGACACTTGGGGTGTCTTTCCATATTCATTACTGTTCATAAATAGTGTAATCAGTGTTTTTGTTGCCTCCAACTTTCTACAAATACACATAGCTCTCCATCCATTTGTCTGCAAAATAAATGTAAAATGTTAGCATCTAACACATAAGTATGTGATATGTAGCAGACACTTTATATATAGCAGTCCATTCTAATGTCATAGTTTTGAAGTGCTATTTATGCTTTGCTCTACTGAAGTGAGAGATACTAACTCCTGAAGGCTATGCAAGCCAACCACCTCACAATAAAATCCTCCTAGTGAAGTTAGGAGGTCAAGTGATTTGGCTATCATTACATGATATGGTAGGGCCACATCTAGAAGCCAATATGACTCACTTCCAGGTTCATTCTCACATAGTCAAGAACCTTATGGAAACAAGAACGGAATTCAGAGTATTTACTTCTTTGTCTTAAGCTGCCAAACTATGTCTTTACTGAGAAGGTATTAGAAGAGTGTTAAGAAAGTCATAGTTCTAGAATATCCAGCAATACTATTCCTTGCCGCCTGAGCAACCATGTAACATAGCCAGTGTAAAGATGACCATGAGTGAACACCTGGGTGGGAGTACAGTGATCGTTACTGTCACACTGGGAAGAGTGAGCGTCACCCCACACATAGTCACACCACGTATGGCAATGACATGTCCTGTGCACTTTTACTTTGGGTAAGAGTCCTTCTTATTCCCACCATATGGCTTACAACATTCAACTATTTACAATGAAGACTGGAGAGAAGGTCCAGCATTTAAGAGTGTGTAAGTACTTGCAGAGGACCTAGGTTCAGTACCCACACTGGGAGGCTCACAACCTCCTATAACTCCAGCTCCAAGACATCTTCTACCCACTTCTCAACTCTGTGAGCACCTGCACTCTCGTGCTCATAGATCATCCTCACCTCTGCCTACATATACCCAATTAAAAATAAAATAAATCCTCGAAATGGGAACCCACATTTAATTTGCTTTAGGGGTACGTAGTATCCCCTCCCCCAAGAATTAATACAGAAACAAGAGAGAAATGTGAGATGGAACTTGATAGTTTGACGACTTGTAGAAAGAAATGAGGAGGGAAAAAAAAACAGGAAGAAAATCTTTTTTAAAGAAACAAACAATCATTTGAAAGGACATAACTGGAAACTGAGAAATGAACAGCCAGGGCCAAGCAGTAACAAAGTTGGAGATGGTTTCCTCTGTCCTGGTTCTGTTGTCTTTTTCCTACCACCCTGGGTTTCTAGTGCTTCAAGGCCTGAAATAATGTTCTCCTAATTCATGTTGTGAATCCTGTTTTTTTTTTTTTCTGGCTGGAAGCCCCTGCTGTCTAGCCATTCCATTCTGTCTTATCACACTTGCCTAATCTCTTCGAGCAAGAAGGGAGCTGACAGAAGATGGAACACCAAGTCCTAAAAAGACCTGGATAAACACGATGGGGGAAACTGGCTGCATGACCGAATGGGAAGTACTGAATAGAAAACCCAGGCATGGGCTATCTGAAAGTGATAGAGCCCTCCACTGAGTTTTAGAGAACAAGCCAGGTCTTGTCTGAAAAGCAGGGAGAAATCAAGTTTAGGATAACTCACCTTGATGTCTTGGGACTCAGCACATTGAAAGGCAAGATGATAGATATCTATCCCCTACATATGTTTATGTTGTGGGGAAAAAACCTGCATAATAAGATTCTTCTCAGTAGTGCTAGCTAAAGTGGAAACAAAATGATGTAGAGTGAAAACTCATGATAAACACAGCAGAAATCCCTAGTGTCCATGGATGCTTTTGCCTGCTTAGCTGTAAGCAAATGATGTAGTTCAGTGGTAGGGTGCTTGCCTAGAATTGCCAGGGCCGTGTTTCAAAAGCTAGCATCAAAATAAAGAAAATGGAAGCAAGATCTCCCAAGAGACTTGTATATACATCCAAGGGAATAAATAGCCCAGTTTTGCCTACATGGCAGAATGAAAAACAATGCCCCCAAAGATTCAAAGTTTTAGTCATATTTCTGGTTTATAATATTAATGACAGAAAACTCATAGGCTAAAATTTATGAGGATAAGAATCATGATTAAGGATTCTTGGGTCACCAGGAGATAGCTTGAAAAAATGGTTCTTTCTACACTCTCTTTAATCTAGTTCTTACTTCCTTATATTGACTTGGACACAGAAGCATTAATCCATAGCTACCCATAAAGGCTTATATCCTCCTTTCCAAACTACTATCACTGATCAATCCGATCACAACACACGGTGAGAGGAAATGGTTTCTTCATTGTTTTCTTCATTTTTGTTTTTGTTTTTTTCCTGTCCTCTCCGTATCTTCACTTTATTTCTATTTCTGTTATACTCAGGACACAATCACAGCTACAGTACACAGCCAGCTAACTGACAAGTAGTAGGCTGTCCAGTCAATTACAGTGCATTTCCAGTGTGCCCAGAACATCAAGATTTCCTCTGTCAGATCTCTATTCCACAGCAAGCTAATCAAAGCAGGAAGTAATCATTTCAAAAACATGCTAAAGCATTTGCAATGCAAGCACACTGCATAATCATGTTGCTGTTACTGTGAATCATATAACAGTAACAGTCACTTCCTTATTCTGCTTGCTACACCAGAAGGGATTACTGTTATTTCTTAACACTAATGCTGATTTAAAAAGCCAGCCTAATAAGACTCTATTGTTTGCCAAAGAAAAACTCAATTGATCCATAATTTCCATTATTTTTATGGGTTTCAGATAAAGGCTGTGAATTCTTAGCCATCCACCTGGAAAAGAATCCTTTATATGTGGGAAAAAAGCTTCAAATTATTTAAAGTTTGAATCACTGTAGAAGCCACAATGTGATATGAAAAAGAAAAACATCAAAGCAAGAGTGAGAAGCCATGGTTCCAGCCTACGGTTTCAACAACACTGTGCAGTCTTCAGTCAACTCGTAACCATAGGAGACTGCTTTCTCCCTTCTTCTTGTTGTTGTTGTTTTTTTTTTTTCAAAACAAGTTCTCTCTCTGTGTAACACTGGCTGTCCTGGAACTTGCTTTGTAGACTAGACTGGCCTTAAACTCAGAATTCTGCCTGCCTCTGTCTCCTGAGTATTAGAATTACAGGCATGCACTACTACTGCCTGGCTGGTATTTCACTTGTAATGGGCAGGAATAGTTGCTGATGGGTCCGATTAAAGATCAGACGGAAATAAGTACATGAAAGCATATTGCAAATACAACAACACCACATAAACATGAGACTTTATAGTTTGAGTCCTCAAAGGAATTTTCTTTCCTTCAATAAAATTGCATTATAATTAGTTAATTCAATTCAGCATACTGCATGTATCTTACAAAGCAAAGACAGATGAATTTTATTGATGAACAGTCTAAGGTCAACTGCTGACTCATTGGAGAAGAAATTGACCTAAATTATAATAGATGTTCTTGCTTATAATTCTGAGAGAACCCCTAAGGACAGCCATATTGAGCTAGAGTTTTTTTTTAATTGGACAGAATTCTTCTCCACAGGAATGAATGTGAGTATTAATATGTTCAGACTCTGATTACAGTCACATTAATATTTCCACAGAACACCTCACACAGCAGAAACAGGTATAGACTACCCTTATTGGGATGTATCAGCAATGAACGCTGAAATCTTCCATTGGTCATGCAAAGCCTTGGCGGTGGAACAGCACCACTGAGGATAGACAATGGCGGGAACGCCACACTTGAGAAGCGCTGGTCTAAATGCCAACAGGGAATTGAACAGGTGTAGGGGGAAACAGGACTCTGCCATTAGCCATGTGGTAATGAAAGGGTGGAACCGTGCCACTAACCACACTCACATTGGGCATGACTAGAGACAGGGCAGTGGAACTATGCCACTAGCCAGGCCCACTTTTGGGCATGGCTAGGGGCGTGTACGGAGGAAGGAAAGTAAGACAGAGTGCTTGCTTTTTTTTGGCTTCCAGTTCAGTGGCGGAAAAATACTTGACTCATCTGGGTTACTCATTTTTCTCTTGTGAGTAACTTCTACAATAAACAGTTACCTATACCCTCAACAAGTATGCTGTTTATCGTTGCAGCATCAAACAGGAACTAGTGATAATCTTTAGGTGAAGAGTTCCAAAGCCTCAAATCAGAGTAGCACAACATATACTGATGATCTCCCCAATTCCTCTTCTGATTCCACCACAGAAAAGAGATTGCTAATGAATTTAGTGACTTCTGACATTCATGCAGGCTCCAAATTGTGAAATGTACTTTTGCTTCCCTTTCAAAGCCCTTTGGAAGTACACACAGTGTTCCAGAAGAAACTCAAAGAATATAAAGTCACAGACGACATCTGTGGAGAAAGAACATGGGCATACTTCTTTCCAAATAAGTTTAAATTTTATCTTTTACTATACAAATATCAAAGAGTTCATGGGTTTTTTTATTCTCAAATTCTACCTAAAAACAACATGAAAATAATCATATAACAGCTATGTAGGAAGTTCAAGGAACTATCCCTAAAAAAATAAATCCTCACGCAATTTATCTAAGTAATCAGAATCTTTCATTAGCCAATCACATGCTCATTCCTGGGCAACCTCCATAATAGTTTAGTTTATGGATGGAGCAAAAATTAAAAGGCTTTGAGACCTTTCAGGTCCTCCATCATACTAGGTGGTTTCAGGACCATGTGGGTGAGCAGAATTGGCTTATAAGTTGAAGTCTACCTCCCGTGGCATCTCTGGCTGCTCACTGCCATTTCCCATCTCTGTCAGAAGCTAGGAAACATCACAGAAAGGTAAGCTCTTGAAAGACCCTGCATGGTGAATGTCTGCATAGAAAACATGTGTCTTCTAATTGTACTGACATAGTAGATGATTCTCGTTCTGTTTTTTAGTTGGCTGCGCTCCAAGAAACACATTTACCAGGTAATCCCTTCAAAGAGGAAGACAAGCCGCAGCATGAATAGTGGTAAATGGCATTATCATGAAGGTACATCACCGTGTGTATTTGAATATCATGAGCCACATAATTTCATTTTCAATGGAACTATTGTTTCATAGAGACCTGATGTAATATGGACTATTGGCTATTAATCCTAGCAGGTATTATCATTATGCAGATGGCCCAATTTATAATTTTAATACATCAGTAGATGCCTTGTGCAAACAAAGGTATTCATTAAAACCTCATGTCTGTAAAATTCTTACCTACTACCTTTCAGTTTTCATACTATTAGTAAACATTTGGATTTTTGTTCTCAAGTTCTTTTTGTTTGTTTTTTGTTTATTTGTTTGTTTTTTTGAGACAGGGTTTTTCTCTGTAGCCCTGCCTGTCCTGGAACTCATTTTGTGGATCAGGTTACCAGGTTATCCTCGAACTCATAGAGATCCTCCTGCCTCTGCCTCCAGAGTGCTAGGATTAAAGTCATGTGATGCCATCACCTAGCACCTAAAACTGAAATAAAGTGTTTCCATCAAAAATTACTTACTTAGCATATTTTAACAACAAAGTTGATTATATTCTCCCCCAGTCACACTCCCTCGTCCTGGCATACACTTACAATATTAATGATTTTGAGATCTTTTCATTTTTAGAAAGCAAAGAAGGTAACTGATGAGAAGTAACTACATTTCAGTTACAGCATTTAGCATCCCCATAATTGTCCCATAGCATAATCTAAATATTGAACAACCAATTCAGATGCACACATGGGATTAAAGATCCAAGCATTGGACAGAACTTCATTTACACATTTAAAAATAGGCTAAACATGATTGGCTTTTCAGAAGACAAAATTCACTTTGGTTCTGAACAGTGTTTTTAGTGAGAACTGTGGCCAATGACAAAGATAAACATTTAAATTCCATTTAGACTGTAAACTGTTTCAAGTTAAGGAGGATTGGTTTTGCTCTTTCATTTGGTAACATATTTGAAGAGTTACTTGAATGCCCACTGGAGGACACTCCCTGTTTCTTTTGCCCTCTGAGGAAGCTTTGCTCACTTCTTATGTCAGGAGAAATTACCTGCTCCTACCCAACCCCATTCCTATCATACCTACATACCACATGGTTTTAAATCTAGAACTTTCCTTGCCTTTCTTTTACTCTGTTGGATCGCTTTGCACCTCTTTGCCCATGCTGACTTGATGTTCATAATTGAAGCGTAGACATAGACATAACCCACAGATACTTCATTGGAAACACGCATTCAAAATGCATTTGGCATCGGATTCTTGTATAAGGCTGTCATTTAACATTTGGGAATTCACAATATGCTAATTGCTTCTCAGCAGGTACAGAAAGTCATCTTGTATTCTTCACAATTTAAAAGTCAATGATAAGAAAGGCCTGCCTCTGCAAGATAAGGTGCATACATATTTTCTTTCCTTCAATTACAGGAATTGAGACCTAAATACAGCTACCTGAAATAAGATCAACGTTAAGTCCCTTGTAAAGGAAATGATAAGAATGAACGTGGTCTTTTAAGAGTTCCAAAACATCTCACTACTCAGAGGGCATGGAGTGTGAATGGTGGAAGATAAAGTGAATGCAGCACTCCTAAGAAGAAGTGTGCTTGGATGTGTAAGGCTGCGCTATGTTCTGTCCTGTGTGAAAATGTTCCTGGTTCTAGCATTGCAGTAGCAGTAGTTTTCCTTTCCTGAAGGGTGTGTGAGGGCTTACACATTCTCCTAGCAACCCCAATGGGCTAGAAGAAACGCAGTCACCTTTCAAAAATAATATGTAGACATCTATAAAGCTGCAAGATGAGTTTTTGTGCTCCACTGTTCTTTGTTCCAGGCAGGTTACCTATATTTCAGCAATAATAGGGCTAAATGTAAGGATTCAGGCATTGTTCTAGCCTGCCTAGCCCCCTGTCAACTGGCAGAATGCACTCAGGCAGTACTCCTGTCAGTCCAGTTCTATGGCTATGCAGTCTGCATGCAGGTGCAAAGGACTGTCTAAAAGAAAACTCAGCCCACTTCTGCTCTTTTCCTGCTGTTTCCCTGGGGCACACAGGATTTTTTCCTGCCCCCTCTTCTCTTCTGTCCTCTCTCTGTCTCTGTCTCACTTTACCTTTTTTCTCTTTCCTTCCACCCTAACTTCCCTTTCTAACAAAACTTCTCACCTAAGCTCTGTCTGTCTCACATGTTTGTCCCTTGCCCAACATGAGATCCACCATAGTGCCCCACTCACATTATCATAACACTGGAGATGGCAAGTAATTCATACACTGAAGGTATTAGATTCTGAATTTTCATTAAAGCTTTTTTCCAAAACAAGTGAAATGATATTTATTTATCTTATTTTCCCATACACAAGTTATTTTTCAAAAAGTAGCAATTTGAAGATTAATCCTAACCTAGAAAATTTGAAAAGAACTTACATAATGTTGAATTAAAAACAAGAATAAAAAACAAAGACTCATCAGACTGAAGAGGTAGTTAAGAGCACTTGCAGCTCTTGTAGAGGATCAGAGCTCAGTTTCCAGGGGCATCCACATTCGGTGGCTCAAAACTATTTTAGCGCCAGCTCCAGGGCATCTAATGCCCTCTTCTAGTGTCCATGGGAACTGATACAGACATGAACATACAGACATGAACACAGATACACACACACACACACACACACACACACATTAATAAAATAAAATAAAAAATTTCAAAGTATGCAAACCCTTTGGCAAGTCTTATTCTATCAATATGTAATACACATTTCTCCCTGCAAGATTATTTTTACAGATACCATTGTTTTCTTCCATTGACTTTGAATAATATAACTCAAGACAGATATTTAAAAAGTAAATTAAGTGATTTTTAAATAACATTGAAAACATAATTTTTATTCAACAAACATACCCCATTAATACTGTGGATTTGTGTTAACATGGATAATTATCAAAACATTTCCATTTTCAATATCTTCCACTCAGTATGAAATTTTCATCTAAGTTCATATGTAAGCATCTTTTATCTTTCACAAAGATTCATGTATATCTCTGCATTTATAAAGAAACCAAGTAAGCTAAAATCTTGTAAAAGTCAAAATAAGTCAATAGCCTTTAGTAAGTCAGTAGAATCCAGATAGTTTGTGACTTAAATAAAGATGCACATAATATTATTTGTATGTTACCAATATTTGAGGGTGCTTATTTTTTGTTTAATAGAAAATACCATGTACAAATAATACATGTGAACAAGCTATGGATGTATTCTCCCAGTATTTTACTTTAAATTACTCGTACTTTGTTCCTCTTTTGGAAGAGTTGGTGACTGTAGTAGTGGTAAAGGCTTATTTCTTGTTTGTTGATTTTATTGTTTTTTTCTTTTTTGTGGAAGAAAACTACACATATTTTTTCTCAAGTTATATGAGAATAGGCAAACTGTTGTGTTCTCACAACAGTACAAGCCAAAGGATGGAAATGGTGTCCAAAGTCAGCAGATGCAGACCTGTTCATTTGTAATAGATAGAGTCTCAGGGACCACTGATTTCAGAGGTGACGTACAACAGCTAGAGATGGTGGAACCATGAAACCACAGCTAGAGATAGTAGAACCATGAAACCACAGCTAGAGATGGTGGAACCATGAAACTGATCAATCTATTTCTTTGTTGGAGAGGAAAATACAAAGGCCAGCAACCTCCACTCTTACTTGAGTTATAAGAATTGAAAAAGGCTTACCCACCTCTGCTGTCTATACATTGCAACATATTTAGAGTTGCTATATGTGAATTTTTGAGAACTTATTTTTATTTCAATTGAAATGAAATTATCACAACATTTAATTTTTCATATAACATGCTATATAATGCACAGAATATCAGGGTCAAAATTTGTTTACATAGTTAGATCTGTGAAGCATATGGTATCTTAGTAAGAGGTTTCCTTCCTTAAAGATGGGTTTGTCCATTCATACCAAATTTATTTTCATTTGTATTTTTCCAAGTCTGTGGTGTTTCAGAAAACTCTGATACTAACACATCTATATCTTAGAAACATTCAAAACTTTTAAATGTGATTTAACATGGAACATTAAAATATGGATCTACTTTTAGTCTTTACACATATCATTCTTAACTAGAGGATAATAAAAATGTGGAATCAATAATCCCTGCATGTCCTATTGAAGAGCTTAAACTGTTTTATCTGCACAGGATATCTAAATCTTGGGTCTATGGCATTCAGCAACTATAATTTATTGGAGTCCTTCACAGATTGGAACTGGAAAGAATGTACATTTCTTAAAGATGTGAAGCACTCTACTTTTTAAGTTCAGAGTCCTTACTACTTAAAAAGAGAGGCATTTATAACAGAAAAAGAAAGTACTACAAAAATTCCAAATCAGCATGTGTATCACAGGGCATAAAACACTAAGTATTTGCAGCTTTTCTGTTTCAACTGAACTCTTTCCATTTGAAATCAACTCAAGAGGCTTTTATAGTATGGCAATTCAAAATACACTAAGTAATCTCAAATTTAACCAAACTATCACAAAATGAAAGGAGCATACTTAGAGTAATATACAAAACATAAAAATAACGTGAACCTCCAAAATACAAGAGGAAGCTAGATTGTCCTATAAATGGCCTAGTTGGTATAAAATAGTGGTATGTGGGTAGAGGGTAACAGTCATATGTCAATAATCTGAAACTTTCATAAAACAGCCCAGAATGTCTTTCAAAGTTTTACAAGGAAGTAGTTTTAAAAATCAAGTGAGATTTACTGAGGTTTATTTAGCATTTCATCCCATGATATGTTGGGATTTTTTTTCTGATTTTTTTCATTCTATCGCCTTAAGTTCAGAGTTTGAAATTAGCCATGGTATGGGTATTTACATCAGTTAAACTGAGAAATGTTACAAAGCAGGCCTTTTGCTTGGAGAGTCAGTTGTTGAATACACAGCAGCTACTGCTTGTCATAACCAGTTATGTTTTGTAATAGGCTCTTTTTGTTGTATGGAGTGGAAGAGCAGTTCACTTAGGTTTCTGCTAGTAAAGTGGGAATAATATTGTTGGTGAAAATCATAAAGGAAAATAAAAGAGTCTCAGGTCAAGAGAAAGAGCTGAGCCTGGTGGTGATGGCACATGGCTTTTATTCCAGCACTGAGGAGACAGAGCCAGGCAGATGTTTGTGAGTTCGAGTTCAGAATAGTCTACAGATTGAGTTCCAGGACAGGGTCCAAAGCTACACAGAGAAACTCTGTCTCAAAATAAAACAAAACATTTTAAAGAAAGAACAGAAAGCATGCTGAAGACTGGGATAACATTGAAATAACATATGAAAAATTGATAACATTTAAATGTACACACATATATAAGATTATGTGATGGGAGAGTTCTGTGTATATGTCAATAAAACACTGTTGGCCAATAGGGAAGCAAGATAGGTAGGACTAGGAGTTGAGGAGGTAAGTTAGTTTTTCTGGATATACAGAAATATATTTGAGATAGATAGACAGTCTTCAAACCTTTCAAAGACCTTCAGAAAATGGCATTTAAAATGGTTGAGGATTTTTCTTGACAATGAGAAATGGCTGTTCCTGGCAGCACCAGTTATGTCTGAGAGAAACATGGGCATCAAAGAAACTCGTTATGGAGTTTGCTTTCAATATGGCAAGATTAGCCATTTGGGAAAGAAACTGCTCTTGCCTGGATTGCTTGACTGTTGCTGTATAAACTAGACATGCAGGACCCACAGGAAAGTGACTGCTAAACTCAAATAGTCCTTCAGGGTTCCTGCTTCATGGAAGAGTCTACGAGACTTTCTCCAGGACACACACACACAAAAAAAATAAGTGACAAACTGCCAATACAGATGGACAGTTTGAAATTTCCTACTTTGCTGAGAAGTCTTCCAGACACACTGTGGCCTATGGGCTGAAGATGGATATCCCAATGTTACAGAGGAACTTCGGGTGACTGTCCAGGTAGTGAGATGTCTCTGTCAGTCCTACTGTTTATATATTATCCTTCTGTGGTCTTTGATGGAGTTGAAGGCAGATAGTTATCATCATAGTTTTCCTTACTTATGATAAAAGATAAGCTACATATAAGAGTTTAGACTCACAAAGATATGATCGATGATATTCTCTTTAAATGTTACTAAATGTTAATGGGCAAAATATTGTAACTGTGTTCTTATTTGATAACTGTTCTGTTATATATAATTTAACTATGTTAAAGTTAAACCTTTCTTTTTATTTTGGCAGAAAAGAGGAAATGATGGTAAAGTCCTGTTATATGTCAATAAAGCACTGTTGGCCAATATAGAAGCAAGATAGGTGGGACTGGGAGTTGAGGAGGATTCCGGGAAAGAGAGACACAGGCATTTATGATGTAGCTGACATAGGAATAAGAGGTCCAGACCCTTTTCTATGGTAAGAGAAATACTTAGGTTAGCAATTGTAGTCCTAACTTGCTTCTCCATTCTCTTAGTTTCAAGTTGATCCTCTGTTATATATGGTTCCTCTTACTTGTGTTTTAGCAATCACAAACCATATATATATATATATTCCTGTGTATTACTGTGCATGTAGCTTCAGTCTTTATTTACAAATAGTTTCTCTTTACATTGCTGAAGTCAGAATTACTGAGGATGGGAAATCTGGGAAGTCAATTGCTGTAGGCAACCCACACCATGTAAGTCTTATTAGAACAAATAGAATTTTACACAATTTGTTGTTGCACATCTTCTCCATTAATTGAGGGAAAGAGCATTAAGTAAGATTATCCCTATACTAGACATTATCACTCTAGTGGGCTTCAAACAATCTATCTCACTAAATACCTGACAAATGAAACAGGGTGAGTACAGGTAAGGGAGGGACGGAAAGACAGTGTTATGGGCATTTGTGACAGAGAATGTATTTCTGGCTACAGAAAGGCAATTTGCAGCCAGACTTTTTTAGATGAACTTCATGGACAAATACCTATTGATAGAAACAAAACATAAGAAGATTCCATCCTGGAAGAAGTATCTGGAAATTGTTGGAAGAAAAAGTCTCAATAAGCATGTCATGCTTAGGACCTGATCACCACATTTCCCAGACTGTGTTTTCAAGACCGATAACGTCTATCTTCTGGATGAAAGAATGTGAATCTTCCTATAGTCCGTTATAAAAAGTCTCTGTACCCTAAGCACTGCACTCCTCACTGGTAACACAGTCCACTTGAAGCACAAGTACCATCAGGCACTTTTCAGTCCCCGGTGTGAAGTGCAATTTGAAGAGTTGGCTAAAACAGTGTTGAGACCCTAGCTCCTGTGTCTGCAGTGAGATCTAAGCCTCTCTTTGCCTCTGCTCAAGTCTCTCTCAAAAGAGTTTCAGTGTGCATGGGACAGCAACAGGCCAGCACAATAGTCTGCACACACATAGGGACTAATCTCATGTTCTTCCAATGTCTAGACACAATAGAAGCCCAACAGGCCAGATTCCTTGTACAGGCTGGGATGCAGGAGACACAAAGGAATTCTGGGGAAAGCTGCGATAGACAACTTAGTGTGTGACTGTTAGGCTGAGCTGCCTGCGTTTAGCTGTGAAGTCTGAGAAGTAGAGTAGGGAAGGAGCATGAAAGACACAGTTGAAATGAGTTGATCTGGTGCCAGCACAAGATGCAGGACTGACTTGAGTAGGAAAGAGAAAGGTTAGCGCATTTCCAGGGGACATCACTGGAGGAATTATGCTCACAAGCAATTTGGGTCTTTTAAAAAAAAGATTCATTTTTATTACTTTTAATTTTGTATATATATACACAAATGTGCATATATGCAAAATATTTGTGTATTAAAAATATACACATATATTTCTGTGCATAGGTTTGTGAACATGAATGCAGTCCTCTGCAAGCGTGTCAGGTTCTCTTAACCAGTGAGCCATTTCCTCAGCCCTGCATTTCAGGTCCTCAATTGTGGCATTAGAAAGGGAGAGATGGGCTTGATATGAAAACTAGGACAGAAAATGGAATTTTCAGGAATTATCAATTAAACACACTCTAGAAAGGAATGTAGAGTCAGGGATAATTCAAAAATGGGCTGGAAGAGCCTGTATGTTCGTCTCAAAATTCTGCTTTGGTTGTCAAACCCAAGAAAAGTGGATTTTGTATGACATAAATGCATACTTACACACACTTATGCACAAGAATACTTACCTCAGTATTGTTTACAATTTCTGAAGTGATAAGAAAACTACTCAATAGTCATGAAATGACATTATTGACTAAAATTGAAATATAATAATCTTATGAGATTATTTTATCAAGATTATCTTAATGCAAGCATTTTAAAGCTACACCATTATATCCATTGGATAATAAGTTTGAAATAAAATAAAGCAAAAATCATATTTAAAAATTGATCTCAACTGTTTAAAATTTTTGAAATACTCAAAAGAGAAATTTTTATTTTATCTTTAGAGACAGGACCTCATAATGGCCTTGACTGTCCTGGAACTCACTTTGTAGACCAGGCTGGCCTGGTTTTCACAGAGATCCAGTTGCCTCTGCCTCCTGAGTGCTGGGATTAAAGACGTGCATCACCACACCTGTGGCCGTGGGGGGG
The DNA here is from genome assembly GCF_017639785.1 of Mesocricetus auratus. Classification (NCBI taxonomy): domain Eukaryota; kingdom Metazoa; phylum Chordata; class Mammalia; order Rodentia; family Cricetidae; genus Mesocricetus; species Mesocricetus auratus. The sequence continues at coordinate 19,061,336 of NW_024429202.1, forward strand.
TGAGGGGCAGAGGGTGGGTGGGGTGGTGGTGGTGGTGGGGGACAGGACGTACAGACGGACAGATAGACACAAACACACAAAAATCTTCAAGAGAAGTTAACCATTTGGTAGTAGATTTATGGTTCTTCTGAATTGGACAAATTTCTGCATCATTGTTATTGTCATAGTCCATACATAGCACCTTCAGTGATTAAAAATTAATAAATAAAGATGAAGCAGGCATTGGTGGCGCACGCCTTTGATCCTAGCACTCGGGAGGCAGAGGTAGGCGGATCTCTGTGAGTTCAAGACCAGCATGGTCTACAGAGCGTGTTCCAGGACAGGCTCCAAAACAATATAGAGAAACCCTGTCTTGAAAAACCAAAAAAGAAAAAAGAAAAAAAAAGGAGAAAAGAAGAAGAAGAAGGAGAAGGAGAAGAAAGAAAGAAAGATGATTTACTATTTCAATCTGTTTAACTGGGAAATGTTTCTCTTTAAAATATTTTGGAACCATTGCTGGGTGTTGGTGGCACACACCTTTAATCCCAGCACTCTGGAGGCAGAGGCAGGCGGATCTCTGTGAATTCGAGGCCATCCTTTTCTACAGAGCGAGTTCCAGGACAGCCTCTAATGCAATACAGAGAAACCCTGTCTTGAAAAACCAAAAAAATAGAAAAAAAATCTGGAGCCAAAAGTATAGGTAATAGATAGAATATCAATTAAAAATAAGTGATGAGAAACATTTACCAGTAACTGGCAGGGAACCCCTTCCTACGCCTCTGAGACATGCATCTCTAGGTGATAAATATATTTTCTATGAGAGATGTTTGGGTGGGTATTTGGCATGAGCAGTCTCCCGTCTGTGAGTTTCCTCCATCATTTTTTCCCTGGGCCTCATTCAGTCTCATCATAAAACCCTTCCTGCAAGGTCTCATCCCCGTTTCCTTTGTCCCCAGGCTGGTCCCTAGGAGTCCTGATAACTCTTGTACACTGCCCCCTTCTCTGAACCTTTCTCACCCATCTGCCTTATATTTAACCTGCCCTTCGTCCCACTCCCTCTGGGTCATGCTCTCTGCAGAGCAAGGACAAAGAATGGTAATGACTTGCTATCAGATTAAAAAAAAATCAATGCCACAAGGTTAATTAACTATTGTAATATCCCTCTCATTTATCCAATGCTTTACTTTTCTAGAATTAAATGTGACCATCTTCATTTCCATTGCTAGCATTCTTTTGTGCTTAGAAGACTGCAAAAAGGCTTCTTATGCCTAGCTTGTACACTAAGTGACCCGAAAAATACAATTTGTTACAAAAGATGAATAAAGGAAGCAAGCCTTTTTATAGTTAAAATAATTATTCATTGGCTTCCAGGTTCTGTAAAGAATAGCTCAAATGTCTCTCCTATTCCAGAGGTTTCTATCTGATCAAGGATATACTTATAATTCTTGCTCATTTATTTCCCATATTCTGTCTTCACTGTTCCAGAAACACTGGCATTTCCTCTGGTCTTTGGTCTGTCTGTTCTCAGAGCCTGGGGTTATAGGGCCAGACTCTCAGCTCACAGGTTTCTGCCTGTCCCGAAGACCATTACTTGAGTATCTTTTCCTAATGGAGGATTGGCCTGGGTGTACAAGGCAGTGCTGGTCCTGTCCCTACCAAAAAGAAAAATCCCCTTTCTGCTTTCTTGCTTATTATCTCTATAAAGAACTATGTTTTGGGATCTGTCTATATTGGTCACTATTCTATCAGACTCCAAATATCCAGTCATAGAAAGACAGAAGTTTGTGTCTCTTTGATGCAAATAAATGTGGAGATCGGTGTTCAAACACAGGAGATCCCAAGGTCTTGCTAAGGACACAGGCTCAGATTTTTCTGCCCCTTTCTCCTCATTGTATAGCCTTCAATTTCCAGGTCACAACATGGCCCAGGCAGCTGTTGCAGTTGGAAGAGACACCCAGCAAGCTAGATGTCACATTCTCCTTATATCTCACTGGAGAGAATCAATCATATGACCACACATCCCTAAAAAGTGAGCTCAGGGAAGTAATATTTGTTCTGTATGATGTGTCAGAATTAAGTAAGGTGCACTGCTGGGGAAGAGGATAATGGAAAATGGAACCTCTTCCATAAGATCCAGGGTTCCATATGTTGTGAAGTTCATTGTCCTAATCCTGTACCTCCTTTTCGTTCTGTACCCTCAGGCTTTCTTTTCAAGCAGTTGCAACAAAGCAGCTTAATAGTCCTTTGTTTACATCCAGGAAATGGTGGGGGTGGGAGGGCAGGAGGTGGGGTGGGGAGGAGCTTCCCAGGTTGTTTTACTGTTATTAGAGAAGGGACACTGTATCCTCTATGCACCTTAGAAAAAGTCTCCTCTAATCTCATAGCTGATATCAGAATCAGTAACTGAGTCCAGGGAAATATTTACTTGATCAAATCACGTGTACATTTATAGAACCAGAAATAGTTCCCTTACTCTAAAGTAAGGGAACTGTGGGAAGTATGTATGTATGAATGTTTTGTTGGCAGTCTGTGTAACTACAGCCCATTTGGGGACACGACATATTTCTGAATTCAAGTCACACAAAATATGTACAATGATTAAAAACAATGTCACTTCGTAATTATTTTTTGTTATTCTCCATCCATTCATTTTCCTTTTAGTTATACTCATTTACTAAAACTAAGACAAGAACTACACTGTCCCAGTAAAAGTCACTAATCATAGCTTGCTATCAAGCATTAGAAGCAAGGGAGTTATCTGGAATTAAGATTTGTTGTAGGTATAAAGTACCCATGGGTATTCAAATATTTATTATGAAAAGAAGATGCACACAGCTTTTTAAAAACTTTTTAAGTGATTACCTGTTATAATGATAATTTATTGGTCTTAATGAAATAAAATGTTGCAAGGATGAAATTTATTGTTCTTCTTTTCACTTTTTAAAAAGGTTAGTAGGAGATGACAAATTATGTCAGTTACTTACTTTATATTTCAGCTGGATAGCACTGACAGAAAGCTTATTGATTACCTTCAAATACACTCATGTGCACACTCTACTTAGACTTCCTGTACCTTTAAGGAAAATTGAACTGCTGGCAACTGTTAAGCTCTAACTCCATTCCTGGGTCTCTCATCTAGTCTCACCTTTCAAGGTTTTGCTCTCATCCCTTACAATAATTTCTTCCCAGTAGGAAGCCATCATTTGCCACTCTCCTATATAACACAGCTTTATCTGTATACTTCTATGGCAGGGAACAACTTTTGCTTTATATTACAGAAAAGTGTTCATATGCTTTTACCAGCTTGACTGACGTCAAGATTTCCTCACTGGGCAGAAGTTACACTTCTGATCCTTTCTACCTTCACAGAACCTCTGAGCTCTGGTAGAAGTTAAACAAATACTAATGTACAATATAACACACATATAGTGCTGTAGCTGGAAGCGAGAGAGACAGACAGATCTATTCAGACAGAATTCCAGCAAGAAGGTTGAGAAGTTAGAGCAAGTGCTTGAAGAAGAGAAGGTTGCCCTGGAGTCTTTTGAAAGGGATGAAGTACTATTTGTGTGGTATGAAGGAAAAGAGAAAACACTTGCTATGAATGTCAAAAAGTATGCTGGTAAGAATCTTCACCATGTGAGGAGTGTGGATCTGAGGTCTTTTTAGCAAATACTTTATTTTCAACATTCACTTGAGCTGGAGTGGTTTGAGGGGGAAGTCTTTTATCTGGTCACGTTATACAAATTTAGAAAATTACACCTGAGTATCTCAAAGTAATTCAATATAAAATACCAGTAAAAATTTCCTGACATTCCAAAATCCTGGGGTCCCTCAAGAGCAAGGGTAAAGAAAATCCATCCAAAACTTCTCCTTAGGTTCAACCTCCCCTTGTTAGTGGTCATCAGAATTAGCAGTGCCTCCCAAATTCTGAATATACCTCTTAAGCTGACTTCCTGGTAGCATTATTACAGTCCAAGAAAGTACCATTGTACCTTCTGGACATTTCCAAGCTTGCTTGCACTTTGCTGGCTAAGTACCTGAAGGCTGTTAGGACTGAACAGAGGCCAGCAAGAGTGCAATTCAAGGTTGTGTTGTACACTGTCATATACCTGGCCATCCTTGCCAGGAAAAAGTTCATGAGCTGCAATATTCGTAAAGCTTGAATCTCTCCCAGCGCTTAAATTGCAAACCAGTAATTATAGAATATTTTCATTATCTGGGTCTTTGTTTTGAAGCTCATGCTTACCTTTAAGGTAAAAACCATCATCACGTCCAGATTTAACTGTACTCTTGGTAAGGCCCATAATATCTGATTTATCTAATTTATAATGCAGCTTATGACTAAAGTATTATGGGATAGCTTACAGCACTGATATATAATGTAAATAATGTAAACAAGATATGTGTAGAAAAGGTAAAACTACAATGTAAAACCAAAACACCGAAGTTAAAAAATGTAAACATGAAAAGTAGATGAAGAAAATTAAGGGTAATGTGATAGTTAATTTCAATTGTCAAGTCGATGAGCCCTAGAATCACCTAGGAGACAGGACTCTGAACTTTCTTGTGATGGGTCTCCCTTGATTATGTTAATTGAGGTGAGAAGACCCATCCACTGTAGGTGACATCATTCCTTGGGCTTGAAATCTGGATTGTATGAAAAGGAGAAAGTGAGCTGAACACAAGCATTTATCCTTACCTGCTTCCTGATTATGAACACAATGTCACCAATTGCTTCATGATTCTAGGACTCTGCCATACAAACTATATCCTTCAACAATGGCCTGAAAGGAAACCTTTTTTCCTAAAGTTGCTTTTGATAGGCCATGTTATTACAGCATTGGAAAAGTAACTAATACAGAATAAGCAAATTTGACTATTTTGAGTATGTATATGGATCATAAGAGCCTATATATTTGCTGGATGTGGGCTCTATGCTTTAAAATAAACCATATTTCTGGCAACCAGAGCAAGATTACATAATGTAGACTTGTAATAATCAGATACTTGCTACTCAGCACCTCTATCAAGCTGATCTAATTTTCTCCCATCATCGCTCACTCCTTCTTAGGGTATATTTGTTTCTAGGCAGGATGGTTATAGAGGAACTCTGTTCTGTCTTACAGAAACTTCCAATGACTCTAAGCTAACAATTTCTCATATAGGATGCAAATAATTCTGCAAATTTGCTAACAGAAATTTTATGGAAAAAATACTGCAAAATTTGAACTTGTTGAGCTTTTTTTTTTTTTTGGAATCAGTTCCTCTGTGTAACCCTGGTTATCCTCAGAATCATTATATATACCAGACTAGCCTTGAACTCACAGAGATCCACCTTCTTCTGAGTGTTGGGATTAAAGGAGTTCTGGGAGTAAAGGTATGTGCCATCATGCCTGCTTTGATTTACATTGAAATTAAGCATTGAAATCATTATGTTATATGAGTCTTAATAAGTGGGGTAGACTAATAACAAAAGGTTGCTCTTCTATTAGTAGGGAAATCCCTTTTGTGAATTTTTTAAAGTGGGCGACTTGTATATAAATCACTAGCTTGTTACAGAATAGTTTTCATCTATCTATCATCTATCTATCTATCTATCTATCATCTATCCATCTATCCATCCATCTATCTATCTATCTGTGTATCTATGTATCTATCTATCTACCTACCTATTTATCAGAAAAGTGTCTTGACGCATTTTCTGCTTGCTATATAACCCATACCTCAAATTTGTGATCTTTCTGGCTCTAACTCCATATCTGAGATTATTTATAGTCATGAGTGTGCTAACATTTACAGGTATTTAAAGTAAACATTGGTTCTTCATCCTCCTCATGATGAGGCTAGGTATCAGGATAATTAGAATGCCTCTACATCAGTTTGTCATGTAGTTCTATTTGTTGCTTCTTCGTAGATCTGTTGTCCTATTCTAGAATTCTGCTCTTAATTGCGTGTGTGATTATTAAGTAACTACAATCACATTAGCCTAAAACTTCTTTCTAACTCATAAAATTGAACCTATTTACCCTGTCCACGTCATCTTAACAAACTGCTATAATAGTAATTTAGCAATACCCACTTATCATTTACTGGATTCTTAATTTCTCAGGAGGGTCTTGCAGTTCAAAATATATGATGTATATATTCCTTTTATGTTCTGAAACGTAATTCCCAAGATGTGAGCCTGGAATCTGCACTCATATCCCAGAGATATAAAAAGTTTTCATGAGTGACCTGGACATTGTTCCTCATGGTGCAGCCACGCCAATCCAGTTCCATTTCTAGTTATTTCCCTGTTCCTAGGGATAAAGAACTCATGGCTGTGGGAAACCCATTGAATCTCCCATGAAGAGTAACCCAATCAGTCCAGTTCCTGGTACGATCAAGTATGACTTGTATCAGGTTAGCTTAGATCCTAGGTCATTCTGACCAAACCAAGTCATCATTTTCTGTGATATGGCTTCTGTACTTTGCTATAGAGCAAATCCAAGTACTGGGACTTTTCTGGGTTTTCAAGAATTTGCCATTTGTCCCTTCTTTTTCTATACTTCCAAATATATTTGAGAAATGATTACTATCCCACTCAAGAAGAAATTATTTAAAATTATTTAAAACTCAACCCCCTAAATTCAACTAATTAAGATTAGCTTGTATAAATTGGAGTGATCAGACTTAGGGAAAGAGCTTATTTCTTGAAAACCTGAGGTTTTCTTTGGAAACTTTTCCTTTCTAAAAATACACACTAATTATGTCACTTCATTCCTTAAAGTTTCAACAACTTCTAACCAGATACAGAATAAAGTTTATAATTCTCAAACTGGTCTTCAGAAATTTGATTTGGGTCTGTAGTCACATTTTCTCCCCAGACATCAGGATCCATTTGTCAGTTTTCAAATATATACAGAAACTTACTTCTGTTCAAGTTGATCTCTATACATAGTGTCTGAGTGAACAACCAGATACTCAAGAACACAGGGAGAGAAAAGCAAGGGTTGCTATTCTCCTAACATTAACATTTAAGGAGAAGTGCAGCACAGCATATAAGATATACAATATAAAGGAACAGAATAGCATCAAATTAAGATCTGAGTTCATTGTATCATATCTGACAAAAGGGTCTGATCCGAAATACTTGAAGTTTTTAAAACTCCATTGAAAAATACAAAACCATAAAATTTTAAAAATGGACAATAGACCTAGAAATTTCTTGAAAGAAGTCTATGCCAACCGGTCCATTAAAAATTTCCACATCACTAGTCATTAGGAAAATGAAAATCAAGAGCATAATGAGAAACCCGTGTATCTCAGGAGGACTGAGTCTTATAAAAAGATTCAGGATTATAGTACTAATGAAGGGGTGTGGAGGAAAAGAAAACCCTTGCATGTTGTCAGTTAGTTTACAAATTATCACAGACACTGTAGGACACAGGACATAGAATTCTCAAACCTTAGTAACAGCAACCATACTTGAACTTTTCTATGAACAACCATACTTCAACTTCTCTATGGGCTTCTGTTATTTACAACACATAGAACTGTAGAGTATGATAACTGAAATAAAAGACATGGACAGATGAGTAACTCCATGATCTCATTCTCCCCCCTCCCTCTCTCTCTCTCACACACACACATACATATTCGTATATTTTTGTCAGGGAAATTGAGAGTGAAATGGTGGTTATCTGAACCTGCTAAAAGAGGGGTCAAGATCATGATGGGAAAACCCACAGAATCAGCTGATCACTCACTAACTCTGGTCTGACAAATGCATAAGACTACATAAGACCTGCATAAGACTGAACTAGACTCCCTTAATAATAGGTGACAATGGTGCAGCTGGGACAATATATGAGGCCACTGGCAGTGTGTTCAAGACCTAACTCTAATGCACAAACTGACTTAGTGTAGCCCATTCTATATGGAAAGTCACCTTGCTCAGTCTAGACATGGTGTGGTGGGTAGAGAGGTACCTTGGTCCTGCCTCAACGAAATGGTGGTGCAGACTTAATAGACTTCCCAGGGTAGGCTTACCCTCTCCAAGGATTAGAAGGGAGGTTAGGAGGGGGAATGGAGGGGGAGCAGGAGGAGTGAAGGGAGGGGAACTGGAATTGGAATATAAAAAATAGTTAAGAAAAGGAGGGTCTGTAAAAAGTAGGGAAAGGTTGATAACAGACACAAGTCAGAGTCAGGAGTAATGGACTCTGGTGCAGTACGGCACAGAAGGCTGTCTACACACAACAGTTGCACAGAATATCCCAAAAATCTAGAAGAAAGAATTCCGATTATTTTCACAATGAAGAAAAGATGTATACAAGGAAATGTGTTTAACTGGATTTAAAAATTACACAATGTATACGTGTGTTGAAACATCACAGGATACACCATAAATCTATGGCAGTTTTTAGGCTTGTATGCATCAGCGAATGTTTGTTTTAAAAGGAACAGAAAAAATAAAGTCAACATCACTAGGGATGGGACAAAATGAAATGAACGGATCTCATCCCATGAGATAAGACCATGACATCATTACCCTGGTGTTCCCATAAAAGCACAAATTCAATCTAATCATAAGGAAACATTTGATAAAGCAAATTTAGGGACATTCTGTATCTGTATTTGACAAAGCCATCAAGTTATGAAAACAGGAAAATACCAAGGAGCTGCCTTGATTAAAGGAGGCAACAAAAAACATGGCAGTTGAGGAGAAGTTGAGTTATATTCTTTCAAAATGTAACTATTGGAACCGTTCTTCAACCTTGAATGGTGTGTGTCTGTGATTAGGTGGTTTCAAGGTATCATTGTAAATCTCCTTTCCTCATCCATATTATTGTGATTATTTAGATAAACTACATTAATATATTGAAAATATTCCCCTATGTATTTGGAGAAACGACATTCTTATTAATGACTCTATCATAGGGATCAGAATAAAAAAAAGCTCTTCAACCTTCTCACGTTACTTTTTAGCAGACTTTTGGTGTTTTTCAAACTAAAAGTTCAGGGGCAGGAAGGAAGAAACACACACACACACACACATGCACACACACACACACCCTGAAAAAAATGAACACAGTTCAGTTGTTAGACTGCATATCACAAGATATAACAAAACATATTTATTACATATAAAGCAGAATTAAAGAAAGCAACTGCAGAAAAGGCAGTAATCAGTGACCGAGACTCCACTTTTCTCCCTAGAGGTGGTTTCCTGTAGTCACTGTAAGAGTAATGATGCAGTTGTTTTCATAGTGAAGTCTGGGAAATATGGATAGTGGCAGAGATAATGAAAGTCTAGTATTGAATATCTGTATCAACTTTGTTCTTTCCTATAGATATGAGCAGCACACAGAAGTATGTGACATTTGTTGGGAAATTGTTTTCAGTCCCATAGCACTAGTTTTGTGTGTAATGCTCACTAGACACGCCAATATTCAAATCTATAAACACAGACTGAGACTATGTGGTTACAAGGCCTGCTCACTGTGGGCAGCTACTATATTAGAACAGTATAGGGTATCACGTGTTCAGGTCTTCCTCAAATAGCATGCCTACATCACAGTACATGCATTCTTCAAGGTTCACATATGTTGATCATTTGCAATCACCATCTTCTCCCACATTAGCCCATCTAATACTAATGTTTCCTCGTGTTAGGGAATTGAGCAGAGCATCCCATTCCTCCCTTCCTAATGATGCAATTTAGTGCTTCTTTTCCTGAAATGTGGTGAATTTAAATGATATGTAGTGAACATTCCAAACATGAATTAGGAGATGCCAGTGTTCTGAAATTGTTGTTATCATAAGCACTGTTCCATCAATTTTCTGGTATATGAATGATTCAGAAGCAGCCAAACGGGGTAAGGATTTTTTTATTAGTATTTACAGAAAAATGCAGAATGTTGGCTTGATTTTAAAGGGTGATTAAGATCCACCAAGAACTTGGGGTTGCCAAATGAGAAAATCAACTTGAGGAAGATAGACGGGTCCAAGAGAACGTGGTGTATCTCAAAAAAGGATGCCTAACAGTATCTGGCTTGTACATGAATTAGAGGTGGAGAAGTGGCTGTGGCAGAAGAGAGAGGACCAGAAGATGGCAGAGAAGTGATGGCTGAGGAAGAGACAGGGCCAGAAGTGATAGAGAAATTAAAGGTTTAGATTTATTCATCCCCGGGGTCTTGAGGTCGGGCTCCTAGACTGTTCCTGGGTTTTGGAACTGGCCATCTGACACTCAGCAATACTGAGGAATAAAATCCAAACTCTCCAGTGCAGAAGGATGTAAATGATGAAGCTTTCCAGTTTTCATCAGGTTTTACAAAATGAACAACTTCCCACAGGTGTTCTGGATGAAATTGAGGATTTTCAATGGGATCACGCTTGGCCTTGCAATATCTCTATAGTGGAAGTGTGAGGAAACTGGTGGGGAGGGATTTGGAGCGAGAAGTCAGAAGTCTTTGTAAACAGTTCAGGCAGAATAAGAGCCCCAGGGAGGAGGCAAAGTAAGCAGAGAGGGGAATGGTAGGGTGGTAGAAGAACTCACTCATTTTCCAAGGACCTACAGAATGCTTACCCTCTGCTAGGCATGGTGATAGCTGCTAGGGATAGCAGTCCCATGGAGCTGTGAGACTAAGGGCAGACTCAATGACAGATTACTAACTTAATGATAGTTATGTAAGTGGTATGCTTTTTCCTTAACTTAATGCTTCCAGATTTCAGAGACCATGTCTTACCTTTCTGTCTTCTTAGTTGTCCTCTCCAAAAGTATTCAGTTCATGCCTATCTAATAGGATACCCCTTATCATCATTATCTTTTTATTGGTGGTAGTTTGAATGAGAATAGCCCTCAGAGGCTCATCTATTTGAATATTTGGTTTCCAGTTGGTGGAATTCTTTGAGAAAGACTGGAAGGTGTGGCATTGATGGAGGAGGTGTGCCTCTGGGAGTGGGCTTTGAGGTTTCAAAGGCTCACGTCATCCCCAGTTAGCTGTCTCTACCTCATGTGTATAGATCAAGATTTAAGATCTCAGCTACTCCTTCAGTGCCATGCCTGCCTACCTGCTACCATGATGGTAATGGACTCTAACTCCCCTGGAATGCTGAGTTAAATGAGACCTCGGTCATAGTGTTTTTGTCATAGCAATAGAAAGGTAACTAAAGTACCTTCTATGATGTCTGAATACTTCTGTTTCTTGATGTAAAAAAAAAAAAACATGCCTATACAGGTGTCTAGACTGCTGCTTGTTTCCTGTCAAGGAAGAATCATATGTTATCCTAATGTTCACTGCCTTTCTTCAGGTTCTTCAGGTTCTTCAAGGAACCACTACAGAGCTTGGGAAGGTGACAGTATCTGTTGACCTCTGACCCTTCACACTCTTTATGATGCTTTTGTTCTCCTTGACAAGACAAAGTGTGAATGCTAAGGTGACCTGTCCTGCTCTGCCTTGGTCTTCCTTCTCATTTCATTCAGCAGGAGTGCTAGGCTTCTCAGATGCCAGGCACTCTACTGGGTTCAGGGTACTAAAAATAAAGGAGCCACGATTCCCTTAATAGGAATTGATAAACACACAGATGCCCATGCAAATCACCATCACTGGGGATACAAAGCGGAGGGTAGAGGAGGGATTCCTTTCTACCGGAAGAAAAGTGCTGAGGACACAAAGTGGCACTGGACAAAGCCTGTCTCCCAAGACACGCCAATGATTTTGCTTTTAAGAGAGGTGGCGAACATGGCAGGATCATGAGACTGTATGTGAGAAAGATCTCACTGATATTTAGAAACAATGACTTGGAATTTCTGAGAAAGCAATGGCTGAAGCTAGAAATGGTTCCATGAAGGTGATGCCCGAAGGAGATTGAATTGAATGCAATTCTGTAGAATTTAAAAGGAGAATCCACTTCGTGAAAGTCCAGTGAACTTTCTCCATGGAACCATTGCAAGATGAAATACTGGCTGCTTAAGCATTTTAAATTTAGCAGGGCAAAGCTTGCGAGACTTATGTCTGCTTGCTCGCTTGTTTTATAAGTAACAGGCACACAATATTTACGTTTCCGTAAGCTCCTTAGTCTAGTCTAGTGTTGACTGGCCCCAGACTCCTGCTTCATTTCACCTGCATTTAGGGTCTTCTCAAGGCTGTTTGTTACAGCTGTAATTCTCTAGACAAACCGATTAGCATGTGTAAAGTCAGGCTGAAAATGTTGCTTTACTCTGACTTAACATTTTTTTCCCCATATGGTTTGCATGGCTTTTCTTGCTTGTCTTGTAAACAGTATTTAGCCTTTTCAAAATTATACCTACTTGTACTTTCCTAAGGCCCGACCATTTATCCCATGGTAGTATAAGAAGGGCAGGATCCTGGTTTCAACAGAAATAAAGTCGCTTGATTAAAGTGGGAGTCAGGCATTTGATACACTTTTGAGAGTATGAGCCAGCTTTTTCATTATCATGGCTATAGCTGAAGTCCTGGTAAAGAAAACAGTTATTTTCACTTGAGCTTCTGTCTGGGGAACAGACGACCTGAAGCTGTCATGGGCTGATGTGATGGGTAATAGTTAGGGCATCCCCCCCCACTGCCCCCTTGGAGATGATTAAGAGAATTGATAACATGTTGAACTAAAAGTCAGCCAAAATCAATTCCCGGGAGGTAAACACAGGTTGAGGCCAGTGAATTGACTTCAGACAAATACATAGGCCAAAGGAAAGAATCTCCAATTGGGCAAACTGCCTCCTGGTGCAGCAAAGAATTTTTAAACCTACTGTTGGAACTCAGATGCCACCAACTACCAGAGAAAGGGTGGGGAGGGCGCTGGGGTTAAGCTGACTTCAGCCCTCCTTGGCTAAGAAGACAGCTTTATGTTACAATCTCAACTAGACTGACAAGCTTTTGAAAGATAGGGCATACCATGGAGTCTCTACGAAAACAACTGCTCTAAATGGAGTCTGCACCAGGCTGATTTTTCACAATTCCCTAAGCTTTTGCAGTAAATCTCTTCTACTTGTCCTTTTTAACTCTGTCAGATTTTTGAAATAAGTTCTCACTATGGAATCCAGGCTAACCTGGAACTTAGTATTTAACTCAAGCTGGCCTTGAACTCATGGCAAAGCTCTTCCTCCAACCTTACTAGTGCTGGGATTGCAGTTATGAATCATACCTGTGGATTCTAGAGCTGAACTAAAAATCACTTATGAAATCTGGACTTATATATTTATAGCCATCATTTGCCTACAACTTGTAATACAGTTCCTTCCAAGCCCAAAATATCTCTCCTAGTACTCTGTGCTGCAGGTTATTTTTATTTATATTTGAGCTTAATAATAAATGGGCAAGAGTATAATAAATTCTTTAATGGAACTTAGATCCACACAATTAACAGTTAGTTTCAGTATTTCATTCCAGGGCTCAGAAGGCAAAGGTGTAGATTGTCAAGCCTGATTACTAGCACTCCAACTTTGGGACCCACACGATGGAATGAGAGAACTGACTCTGGACAGTTGTCCCTGAATGCCACACCTGCACCATGGTACCCCTTCACATACACACCACATACCCACCATATATATACAATTAAATCAACCAATTAATCAAGAAGCAAAAATGCAAACTTAGATGAGGCTTAAATGAAAATTTGGAGGTTAAGTGGTTAAAATGTTTGTTGAAAAGTGTACTGATTTCATAAATATAAGCTAATACTAATTATCTAGATATAAAAGTTATCAATCAGATGTCTGCATTAGCTTCCTTCCTACCTGGCATCAGCTGCATTATCAATTTTATCTATAGATTCATCTATTTCATCAAGGTGCTTAGAAATATATGTAGCAACAGTTTTCAGATTATTGTCTCTAGCACTAAAGCAGCATCCTGGCCACCCTCATCCAATCCCCTCCACTCCATTGAATGTGAGTTAGAGATCAGAGCTCCCTTCCTTCAACCAGAATGGAGCAGATACAATAGGGTGCCACCCTCAAAAGCAGGTACAAAATGTTTGTGGCTTTTACCTTGGACTATTCCTTTACTTGCTTGCTTATTCTGAAGGAAGCCAGCTGCTATACAGAGAATTGTCCTATGGAAGGGCTATGTGGTGGGCTCATTGTTAGTCCCCAGCCAGCAAGGGACTGAGGCTAGCAGTCACAGAGAAACCCACCCTGTTGAAGTCGAAGTCCCTCCTCCCAAGCTTCAGAGGACACCAGAGTCCAAGCTGACATCATGACTGTGTTCTGCTTCAGGACTTGATTGACAAAAGCTGTGAGGTCACAAACATTTGATTTCTTAAGTCATTAAATTTCGAGGTGACTTGTTAAACAGCTACTAATAATCAGCATATATGAAATGTGTTAGATTTACCAAATCAGAACCTCTGGGAGGTGGAGTCTGTAACTGGTGTTTTAACCAGTCTCCTGGATCATTCTGATGCATCCCAGGTTTGAGAACTACTCATTTACAGGATGAACGCTAAAATCTATAGCTCAGCCCATAATGCCCTTTCAATGACAACTTCAAAAACAGCACACTATCAACAGGTAAGAGAAGCAAGAGTGGAGAGAGACTAGGGGAAGGCAGAAGACTAGCAGGAGTGGTGAAGGGAAGGGAGAGGCACGAGAGGGTGTGATCAGTGAATGTGCTACTATTGAAAGAAACTGTTTTCATGAAACTTATCACTATGTACAAGTAATACTTACAAATAAAATACCATGCTTGGCCAAAAAACAAAAACAAAATCAGAAATAAAGGCAAATGCCATATCAATTTGTCCGGACAAAACCAAACCAGAACAAACAAAAACCTTTGCTTAATCCTGGGTTAGTTATCCTTAGGAATTTTTATAACATAATCAGTTTATTAAGCTTTGTCTATAGTATAATAGCCATTGAGTAACTTATTCACTCCCCAAATGATATTAATTATGAATACTTCATTTATTAATGAAAGTAACGAAAGATGCTGCATACTGCATATTAAGTTTTATCATAAGTATCTTCTATGTAATAAAATAGTTTCCTAACCAATACTTACAAGGTTGATTCTATTTCTAATTACAATCGAGGACATAAGTTTCAGAGGGATGAAGCAGTTTGCCAGGAAGTATATGACTGATACCTGGTAAGGCTAGACTTGTTATAAACCTGACCTTGAACTTGGCATTTGAAACAAAAGAACTTTATTATCTCCCAGAACATAGTTTCTTAAGTTGTCTCTGGTCCTTCAAGTCTGAAAACTTCTCCCACATAACTAGATTCAAGCATAATGCCATTATGCTGCAGTGCATGTACATTCATCATTCATTTAAGAAATAGTCATTACATATCCCTGGAAATTTTCCACATAGTACAAATTTAGCATTAGAAGAATGGACAATGAAGAGACAAAATAAATCACTCCATTGTAGTTTATATTCTAGGGATGAAAGAAGCAGCCCCACATAGCTTGATCTGTTGCCAATGTTGTCTCATTGAAAACTTAGTCCCCAGTGTGGTAATCTTGAGAAGTAAGTCTTTCAAAAGGATTAGGTCATGGGAACTCTCATTCATAGATGGATTAATGTTATTATCTTGGAAGTGGTTTTCTTGACACGAAAATTGATTTTCTTTTTGAATGCATGAATGCATTTGGTCCCTATTCTCTCTCAGGCATGGTCTCCTGGTGTCATCTTCTGTCGGGAGATGTTTAACAAGAAGGTCCTGAACATCTTTCTTTAATTTTAACATGTCCATTAAACCTTGGAAGTTCCTTCTTCCCGACTAGAAGAAACAAATACCTGTTTATATAATTATCCAGTCTCAGGAATCCTGTTACAGTAGCACAAAATAATCTCACAGCTAATAAGAAGCACAAATGATTATTCTAGAAGAAAGGAAATAGAATTTAAAATGGTGGAAGATTAGAGAGAAAACGATGCTAATAAATGGAGGTTTTAATATTAAACATCAAAAGACAAGATTTGTGCAAAGGCAACTTGTGGCATGGATAGATATCAGCAAGTGTAAACTCTGGATGGGAGGGCACTTAATATCAAGAGGACCTGTGTCACTAAAGTAAAGCCAGTTAAGGGGCAGCTTGCAGAAGAAGTCTGAGAAAGTGAAAGGACAGGGAAGATTTTGATGTACTAAACTATTAGAAGGGATGAGGAATTTCTGTGCATGAAATGGGAAGCATAGGAGGTTGGAGAACAGGGTGTATAACATGATTTAATTTCACCCTCAGTAATTTTCACTGATAACTTGGAAATTCAATGTATGGAAATGGTGGGGGCAATAAGATCAATTAGTATAGAGACAGGCAGATCTCTATGAGTTCGAGGCCATCCTGATCTACAAAGCGAGTTCCAGGAATGCCTCCAAAACAATACAGAGAAACCCTGCCTCGAAAAAAAAAAAAAACAAAAACAAACAAACAAAAAAAACCAAAAAACAAGACAAAACAAAACAACAACAACAAAAAAAAGATCAATTAGTATGCTTACAAAGCCCATTTCAATACACAACTTGCCATGTGCTCTTGAGCTACAATGTTGGGTAGAAATGAAAACAGATGATTAAATTCTGGATACATTATGAGCAAAAGCTGGTAGGAGTGAAAGAAAGATGTCACTTGAATTATAACAGAAAAATAAGTCATTGAGCAATAGAAGATGGGGCTGTGTTTTACTGAGATAGGGAAGAATGGGTAAGACATAGGTATTTCTGTGGCTGCAGGAGTTTAGCAATTTGGCTACCAAATGCCAAGTTTTTAAGGCATAGTATATCTAAGAAGCAATGTCTAAATGGAAAATCAGATCACTCACATTCTGAGGAGTAGCTGATGCAAGAGATTAAAAAAACGTAGAGAGTATTAGTTTACTCACAATATTTAAGAATGTGGGAATGTGAAAACTTAAAGGGCATCATTATGGGTAATACGGTGAGGGTCCACAAACAAAAGCTTTTCTCACTCAATTTCCCCCTCTTAAGCGTGAAATATCTACTGAATGCCTGGCAAACAACCAGTGCTAGACTATCTGTGTAGCCATTTCTTTCTCCAACCAGAAATGTGCACTGGAGTGCATTTACATTTGGTTTTATATTTTATACACCTTGCATACATATAACAGAGTTTTGAAGCATATTATTTGGATAAATTATTATTGACTAATTCTTCAGTAAGAGAATGAGATATGGACGTCATTTATATTCCCTAATTGAGAAAGATAGCCACAGTTAAAACAGAGATGGGATAGAAAGGAAGGTCATACCTTTTCCTTTGGAATCTCTAAATCTTAGTTAATCACGTAAGACTCTTTAGAAATGTAAATTGAAAATAAGCCAGAAAATGTCTGGAAGGAGTTTCAGGGACATTGAGGGAATGCATTAGAGTTAGCCGAGGCTCAGTTACTTAGGAGTTCTACATTCTATTCTGTCTAGGAATACAAAGGACCCACATTAGATGAGAGTCATACTTTCTCTGTATTCAGACCCCTGAGAATATCACTGTAAGTTAGAGAGGAAGGGACCAAAACCCTGGAGAAATAAAAGAAGATGAATAATGCCGTAAGAAAACTGTAAAATTAGGAGCTCAATTCTGACTTATTCACATCTTCAAAAAGATTGAAAAATTGTTATAATCAAATGATATTATAGTATGCATTACTGTATTTTTCTCTTCGGAGCTGCAGGAAGACAAACTTACTCTGGAAAGTGCTCTTAGGTTCACTTTGAAGTATACGAGAAAGAGATGAGTGGAAGCAAATGAAAAGAACCTCATGGAGGAAGTTTCTACACGAGAGACATGATGTAGGAACACCCTCCCTGCAGATGTTCTCAGGAGGAGCAGTAATAAAGAAAGTTCATCAATAATGTAAATTCAAAATAAGTTTTATTTTTCTTTTCCTATTTTTATGAGGCTGTATTTAACTCCAGTGACGCATAATTCTCGGAAGAATGCCTTCCAGTTAGAGCGATACATCTATTCACATTGATTCTAAGACTGTTCAAGCCTCATTCTGAATAGCCTTTTATCTAAAATAAAAAAAGTGAACATTAGTGGAGAGTGAGAAAAATTAATGCTTGATGCAATACGTGTCTCAATCTCAGTTTAATCATGGTAGGTTCTATGAAGTCATAGCTGTAAGAGACGAGGGGAGGAAGATGCAATTACCCAAAGCTATTGACTATACAACTCAATAAGCATTAATCAAGTTCATTCGGTGCTTAAGGACTTCGGCAGGTGCTACCTGGGTGTGAGACAGGAAACAAATAAATTAAAAAAAATAAAATCCCTAACTCCAGGTTATATAAATATGGTAGGGAGGTGTCACAGAGGCGAGCACTGAATAAGAACACCAGCACAAATCCTGCTAGGATTTATATCTCCTTTGAGCAGGAGCTCTGTGCTAGACAGATCTAATTAAGAGTTGAGATGATTGTGGAGATTACATCAGTCAGGATGACTATACTGAAATGGACAAAACACCAGTCCAAAGACTCGTAGGCAGAGTATTTCCTTTAGAACTCAGTTAGGACTTTCCCATGATGGAGATTATAAACTTTAGTTGGGGAATTTAACAATTCAAAGGTTGTAGGAGTCTAAAATAAACATGGGTGTTTCTTCATGATCACAGTTGGCTTGCCGCCTGGCCAACCATCAATTCCT
Source organism: Mesocricetus auratus (assembly GCF_017639785.1). Lineage (NCBI taxonomy): Eukaryota > Metazoa > Chordata > Mammalia > Rodentia > Cricetidae > Mesocricetus > Mesocricetus auratus. The sequence goes on from NW_024429202.1 coordinate 19,079,935, forward strand.
CATATACAAAAGCCCAGATTCAGGAAGGGAAAAGGAAAGAGCATGAGTCCTCCTCTCCTTTCAGATGAGAGAGTAACTTATCTCTTCTTTGTACCACAGAGACACGTTGCACTACGTTCCTTGGGGCTTCTGTTGTGAGACACGTGAGCTCTTTATTGTTTGAAAAGGACAGAAAATGGTTTGGGGTAGGGAGCTAATAGTGGTGCTTCCAGGAACATTAAGCTACTTCCTGGAAGGCTGTGTGTAGCTCATGCTTCTTGATAGTCTGAATGCTTTCTCAAGTGTAGCCAGCACAAAACTCCCTACAGGTCTATTTTATCCAGGTCTTCAGAACAGGGGAGTAAGCAAGTATGATATTTGCCACAATGTACCACTATTTGATTCTTTTTGTTTTCCTATGTCTCAGAGCTTAGCAGTGCACTATGACTATGCATTTGCTCACGGAATCTTCCTTCCAACCTGGCCACAAGTCCCTTTATTATTAGGACTGATTCTATATGAGAAGACTGAGACACAACAAGGACAAGTAACGTGAGCATAGTTCCACAGCCTGGGAAGTGAGGAGGGTCTGAAAAGGTCCTTGTTCACATGTAGAATGGATGCCTGATCCTCCCTACTGGGTCTCCTTTTCTGTGGCTAGAAGAAATCAGGTATCTTGTCTGAATTGCAAAGTTAAGCCCCCCCTAGAAGGCTGGTCTTATAAGAGAGAAAGAGATTGGTAATGACATAGCTTGATTCAGCTTTTTTCTTTTCTCAGCTTCCCTGAGCTTTAGTTTAGTTTAGAAACATTGAATTTGTGAACCTCCTGCCTCCACCTCCCAAGCGATAGAATTACAGGTGGGTACCACTACATCTAGTGTGTGCAATACTGGAAACAGAGCCCCGGGTTTGTGGGCTGTGCTTGGCAAGCACTCTACCAACTGAACTACATCCCCACCCCCCTTCCTGTTTATTTTGATGATGTTGCAATCCAGTCTCCACACAGTAATTGGTGAGGTCATTTAAAAAAATTAAACCAATAAGCCTTCCAGTTCCATTAGCAAAAAAGCCCCATGTTCCTTCCCAGTGTATTTGGAAACAATCCAAATGTTCTACCGTGGCCTAAAAATCCTGCATGGCCCAACTCTTTTCTCACCTATCAAGTCCCAGTCACCTCAGAGCTTCTTTACGTTTTTTGATGAGCTAAGGCAGCTCTAGGTCGGAGCCACTGTCCTGCTGTGTGTGCACTGGTACACACTCTTATCCAGTTCTCTAGAACACTCCATTCCATCCAGACCTCACACGGAACGTCCCTCACAGAGGCTTTCCCTGATGATATGCTGTCTAACAGCTAGTCCTCTCAGCTGCTATGCTGATAAAATCATTCTTCATCATACGCTCCTCCTTTGCTTTCCTTTCCTAAAATTATATTGTTTAATTTGAAGTGAAGGATTATTCCCGGGTATTATCAGTATGTATATTACACCTAGTGCAGTGATCTATATTGAAACAGGCTTTCTCATTACGATTAAAGACAATTTTAATATTTTGGAGAGATATTAAAAAGAGGCTATTATTATTATTATTATTATTATATTCAGGACTTAAAGCACCAGACAAATACACTATCACTGAGCTCCATCTTCATTCCATCAACCGAGCATTTTAAAATTAAATAAATATGCACATATAAAACGAAGTTACTGTTATAATTTGTTCCATGTTTATTTTATGACTTTCATTAAACTCCCACAAGAAACAGGAGAGCATATATAGAAACTACTTCAGTAACAGGGACCAATTTTCTGTAGATGTTATTGAAATAATAATATTAAAATAATTACTATTACATTTCTCCTACTGGAAGCTTCCTAATGAAGAAGAAAACAAAGCAAAATGATGACAAAAAAAAAAACCCAGGCAGATTTCTTTATTGTATGGAACTGTTACCATTGTTTTCTAAACGAAATTGAAATGTAGGTGTTTGTTGAAGCAGATTGGACTACGAATGAGCATCCCTCATGACAGAGCTTCCGTGCCTTGCATCTCTGTTAGCTCCAGTGTTGGAAGACAATGTGGGATAACTGGTTGGAACTGGTGGGGGGACTTGGCTGATCTGCAATTAAATCAGTTGATCCCTGCCTCTAATAATCCTTAGAAACTACTGTTAGCTTAAACTTGCTAGGGTCTAAAATTCATCATATATCTTGACCAAGAACAAAAGATATTTGCTGAGGCCTCTAGAGGTATAATGCTCTGAGTTCTTTTTCTTTGTTTTTCCGTGAAGCAAACAAAATATTATGGCTTATTACTTCCAATTTGGAAGATGAAAACAAACAAAAACCTGCTAGCGGTCCATGTCAGAATACAGATGTTTGTCTTGTTTTACAGTTAATGTAGGTAGTGTCTGAGGAGCCAGCATCATCATGGTGTCAGACACTCGGTTTATTCCTTTCTCTCTTATTATGATATATGTTGGATGTCTCCCTTCACATGAAGCCATTTCTCATATTAGGTTATTAGCTGTGTGAGAATTAACTCTCAAATTTAACTAAATAAATCAGGTTTTGGATTTTAGAATACCTGTAAAGCCTTCCACTGCTCCTTAAATAACCAGATGTGGGCAAAATGCATTTTCAATATTCTGTGTTCAGTTTATCACTTTTAAACTGTCAAAGCTACTGCAATCTAAAAACTTTTAAGGTAATCACCCTCTACTTACAAGACTATTATCTCAGAAAACAGCAAGGGCTATGGTAAACAATGTAAAAGCTATTACCTGCTTGGGCAGATTAATGAGCTACTGTACAGACTGAGCTATATGTGTGGTTTAGTCTAACACATGATGAATGTCTACTATGAGTCAGGTATGGTGCTAGGCATAGGAAATCAACTGGGCATGTATTTGATTTTTAGTCCTGTACCCTATAGGCAACTGCCAATAATACAATTGTCATTACCATGTGCTATGCATGGTAGGTAAAAGAAATATAAGAGGTGAACTTGTGATCAGAATTGGACAAGAGAAAAGTTGATGTGTATGGAGAATGCTATTCTTGACAATGAGAACATGAAGAATAAAGTTATGAATCAACATGATGTTAGGAGAACCACAAGTGGTCAGTTACTAGAGTGACAAGATGGAGGTGTGAAAGGGGGAAAGTTGGGGAGGCAGATGGGGTGGATCCTCCAGAGTCTCCTAAACCATGCTAAGGAATCCATCTATACTTAATCTAATGAGTTTGAGTTTATAAGGAACTACTAAAAATCTTTTGGTAGAAAAATAGTAGATGTGAGAGCCATAAAATGGGGTCATATAATGTTGCATACTGCAATTACTGGTTATAAATGCAAGTTGCTTCTCATCAACATAGAAAGTCTAAGTGATCCCTAAACCTTGACACTGAACTATAACAGAGACAATGGGCAAGTACAAACTGTGCTCCAAAGGGTTGTATACATTCTAAGTGATTATAATGTGTGAGCGTCAATGTTGGGGGGGGTCTTGATTTCGTCTCCAGTAATCAGGTTCATTAATACAGCACCATAATTCATTTTGTTTAACGCAAATTATGCAAGGCCCCTTTTTACTATTATGTCTATAATGTATTTTGTTTTCCAAATTGCAATATTGACCCTTTTGGGGGGATGGGCTGTTCTGTGATAAGTCAAATGACATTTATCTGATCCATCCATTCAAAAATTTTCTCATGTACCTATATGGCCATAGCATTAAGTTCAATCAACTCTTCTTCAGAATAAACTCATGACTTTATACCTTGATGAAACAACTTCCTTTTTCTTTCAAAGACACAACACTTTTAGGTTTAAGATGTCAACCCCTGGTTACTACCATCTACTTACTTTCAACTCATTATTCTATGCTCCTGGGATTTTCTTCCTAGCTCCACCCCCCTCCCCCAGTTAGTCTACTTGCTTGTCTGTTATTCAAAATCTTTTAGAGTTATTAGCTTGAAAAAGGCTAGTACAATCCTTTGAATGCCAAAAGCATATATTTAGCAGCAGGTGTCCTTAAAGAAAACTTTGCTGTTTGTTATTTTTCACCTTGGATTAGCTTCTAAACTCCCACAGTATGCTGTCTTTCTTAAGCATAGCCTACCTTTGACCCAGACTTGAGAATTGAAAAATCTGTCTTTATACAGTTTTTTCTATTTTTTTAGATATTTTTAATTGTGTGTGTGTTTGTGTGTGTGTGTGTGTGTGTGTGTGTGTGTGTGTGTAGATGTAAGTTCAGCGTTTGTGGAAGCCAGAAGAATGTGTGTGGTCCCCTGGGGCTGGAGTTACTGGGAATGTGAGCCTCCCTACATGGGTGCTGGGAACCATACTTGGTTCCCCTTTGAAAACCTTTAAGAGCTCTTAGCTTCCCACCCATCTCTCCACTCCCAAGTTTTCTGTATCTTTTTGGTTTTTATTCTCATACAATACATCCCCAGTACAGTTTCGCCTCCCTCCACTCCTCCTATTCCCCTTCTCTTCTCACCAGATCCATCTACTCCTCCTCCATTTTCCATCTTAAATCGAATACTTGGTGTGTTGCAGGACCCTTCATGCAGAACTCATTTATATCATTCCATGCTGTTGTCTCTGACTCGATGCTCCACTCCTGAGCACATTTTGTAACCTTTTTTCCTTAACAGTGCGACGCAGTTAATAGAAACCAAGTGAGATGCTAAACAGAGCATCCACTTGCAGTTTCAGATTTTTCAGTTAACCATAGTTAGGACATTTTTATTATTAACATGAGTCATCATATCTGCATACATTATATCTGTAATACTATTTTTCAATTTAGTATCAAATTGTAGTGCCCTGCTATAAAACAGGTCATTTATATCTCTTCGCAATATTGTAATCATATCGTATTGAAAGATGTAGGAAATCTCGGTTCCTCTGCCAATTACACTAACTCTTATATACTCAGCCTAATTCTGCTGGGAGAATGGTACACAAGATCAAAGCCCAGTGTGGCTCAAGCATGTAATCCCAGCACAAAGAAGGCTGAAGTAGAAGGACCGCCTCAAGTTTTGAGACTGACATAGGTAATACAGTGAGTTCCAGTTAATCCTGGACTGCAATACAGTGAATCCCAGGTCAGGTTCGACAGAGTAAGACACTGTTGCAAAAGACCTTTTCCCCTTGAAGAACAAAAAAAAGTCCATATAAATGCCACACACAGAGACACATAACCCTGTAATATAAGTTGTTGTGAACCATCAATTGGATATTTAGAAAACAAAACCACATGCCTACTTCTGTGATATCTTCAGGCAACAACCATGCTGGTGGGCTTAAGAATTGTGTCCCCCAATATAACTGCCCTGTGGTTCACTTGGGATGCATAGAATTAGCTATTTGTGTTCTTGCAATGAGGAGCAAGTCATTGACAGCACCTGTGATTAACCACCTGCTCTCCTAATTACAGAATTGCAGATTAGATATTCTACAAAGCAATTCACTTTCCACATTTCAGATTAAAGGCGCAGATTTACATAATAGGAGAACATTTATCCCACTAATGGTTTCTAATAAATTCATACTTGATTTGCATTAAGGAGAGTTACATTTGGGACATGAATTTAAACACTATCTTTTCAAGCTTTCTGGATGGATGCTGTAGAAGCTACAAAAAGTGATGGTTCCACAAGAGCCATCCATTTTTAGGGAACCATTATAGATAAGTCATGAATTTCAAAAACATAAAAATCAGATTTTTGATTTGAAATAAATAAAATTATCTTTTCCTTATCACAAAAGATTTTTGTTTAAAAAGCAAAAATAAAATGCATTAGTAAGTTGTAGCTGCACATTTTTGAATAATATAATCAGTATAGTCATACTGTTTACAGTATTAAATGTGGAGATGAGACCTTAGGAAGAAGTGTTCAGAAACGTGAATTTCTTATATTTAAAGAAACATGTCACACACACAGACACATACCCCTGTAATATACGTAATATGACTTTACGACAGGCACTGTTTTAGATGAAACAGTGAAGAGGGAAATGATGTGGCGCAGAGCATAAAGAACTTTGAAGGTCACATTTAAGGATTTAGCTTTTCCTTCGTGTGAGCTGGCATGATATTTGTATGAACATAGGAACAAACACACACCTTTTGTAGAAGCAAGAGGAAATTAATAAGTAGGATGAGTAAGAAACACACAGTGTTTGGGCAGTAAATGTTAAGGGAAATAGTTTGGGAAGCAAACATGAATGTGTGTGTGAGTGTGTGTGTATGTGTGTGTGTGTGTGTGTGTGTGTGTGTGTGTGTGTGTGTGTGTGTGTGTTGGGGGATGTTATTTCATAAGGGTGACCAGAGGAATCCTTCGTAAGTAGCTAAGAGAATGAAAAAGAAGCCACAGGTACCTCTTTTTAGTAGGAGCAGAGATGACTTCCTTTATTGCCTGGTACATTTGGAAATACTAAGAAACAGTAAGGACCAGAGACGCAGAGCAGCAAGAAGCCAAGCAGAGAGGGACCAAGCTGTGACAGCTCAAGGGAACATGGATAAGGATGTAGGTTTTTGCTTTACATTATGTGGAAAGGACTTTGTATGCTGGTGACATGAAAAGGAAGAGGAAAAATTCACAATGTTAGAAAGATAGAAATGAAGAAAGTTATGGTGCCTTAATCTTAGAAATAGCTAAATCCAAATACTCCATCAAGGATAAAGGAAACCCAAGTTTGAAACATTTGGAATTTGTGCATGAACAGCTAGCAAGAAGCAGGTTGGTCTAGCAGCTGAATCCTAATTCCATTTTACATACTGACTTGAAGGTTCATAAACTCACCCCTGGTAAGGATGTCTTAGCTTCAAGGAGACATAATATCAGTATTGATGGGTTCGGCATCAGTGACTCTAAGATGACCAATCATTAACAAACTGTTAGAAGAAATTAAATCTTCCAACATTATACTTTGATCTTGATTTCGGCAGGAACTCCATTTATTGAATGTCATTAATAAGAACATGTTCCACAAGAAAAATTTTGAGTAGATAAATTGATCTGTTCTCATATTTTTTCTTTGTGGGTTAATTTAGAATGGCCTGAAATATTGACTGTGGCCTATGATGGCTCTCTGTGACTTGAAAAATCCAAGGGCATCAGGCTTTTCTCTACTACTGTTATATGATTGCCATAGGCAAGACTTCTTGGAAAAGACAGCTATGGTCATTTAGTTTATTGGTTAAGGATTGAGGCTAAGTAAGTTAGAACATGAGTCCTTCCCAATGTGAGTTTGTACCTTGGCCCCAACACAGCTGTAGAAGACATCCCAAGTCCTGACTAGTTGCCTACAAGTGCATGTTTTTCATCAAAAGAAGGATAGTCCATAAGAAAATTGCTGATTGTGTACAGGATGTTTCACAGTGATGGTGAAATGACGGCTAGACATCTTCCTAACATTCCCAAGAGACACACTGGATGGTCTTGAGTTGAGTTGGGCTGGGTACTTCCCCAGCTGCTGACAACAGAGGCAAATGAACAGCAATTTTCTTGACATGTCTCCCCAGCTCTGTTGAAAGGTGAATTATCAGTGGGTACCTTTATGCAAGTGTGCACATATCCTAATCCAGGATACGATAAAGTAAGATTGCATTTTCTGTTTGTTTTTCCTATGTCTTTTATGAAGGCAGAATTCAGCTATAATTCTTATCAATTGACCTATTTATTGTCAGAGTCTTGAATTCAGCATATAAAATTAAGGCTATTGTATGCCGATTAGTATGTTGTTACTTTGTTTCAATTCTTTCCAAATTTTCCAGGCTGCTATGCTTGCATCTGAGATGCTAAGATGCTGAGTGGGCAAGTTTTAAAAGAGAGCATGTTGTAAAACGGCAGATGTGATGAATCACTGAGTTTCTTTTACAGGGGGTACATTGTGATGCATGCAAGAAATCTGACTCTTCTTATCTGTGCCATACTGCTAAGTAATTAGGTAACCTGGAAGTACACACCTTATTTCTATACAGCTGATACTATAGCTAATATCAACTGTATATAAGATGATCTCAAATCTGTGCTCCAAACTCATCCCCTACTTACACCTAGGTAAGTTTCTGCAATTCAGATAAGTTAAATACCTAAGGGCTGAAAAATTCATAAGGTTTTTCTAAGAGGGTTAATTTAGTAAGGTGAATATGATTTAACAGTCAAATAGGAGTACATTAGTATCTCTTTTTCTACTCATTTCTACATATTATATAAATTATTCTCCTTCATTAGCAATCTAATAGTAAAGTCAATTCTTAAAAAATGCAGATATATCAAGAAGATATATGGTCCTAACAATGAGGATACACACATAATAAAATGGATCCTCAATGAAAGTATGCTTGAAATACCTGCATTGGCAGTCATTTGTTTTTTCTGCTGACAGAGCTAATGGGGTAATCCTCACATCAACTAGTTCCACATGTGTACTGCCATTTGGCTGTCTGTAGATGCCTGCTGTGGGAATGCCCCCAGGACAGATGAGTGTTGATGGTGGGGAGTGATCAGCACAGGGGTCAGCACATAGGAACAGGCTGAAAGGTAAAACCCTGGAGGAAGCCTTGGCTGAGGGAAGTTCTGCACTAGCATGTGTAACCAAATGTCCCATATAGTGAGAGAAAGAGGGAGTTAGGCATAACAAATTCTGACTAATGTCTTATATACTAGGCATAGCAAAAACCAACCCTCCTTCCCTTTCTCTCTCTCTCTCTCTCTCTCAACCCAAAAGTAGAAACCAAAATATACAAACAAAAGATCAACAAGTCACAGAAATTCTCAAAAAAGCAACATGAGAAAATGTCTACAAAAATACCACTAAGTTTGTTTTATAGTTTTATATTAGCCATCTACTCCTGTGCATGGACATACCTTGAGATTTAGATAATGTCCTCAGTGAGACTCAATTGGTGAAGACTTAATTTTCCTATGCAAAGTGCTTCCAATTACAGATAGCTTTTGGTTAGAGGTGGGAGCCCATGTCAACCTCCCTGCCTTAGTTTTGGAATTCCTTCTAGCTTGAGCCTGTGCTGTTCATGTGTGGGTGGTCATTGAATCTGTGAATTCATTTGTGCATTAGTCCCGATGGTTGGGAGGGCACTGTGTGCTCAGAGTCATCTATTCCCTCTAGCCCTTATTATCTTTCAGCCTCCTCTTCAGTATAGATCCTTGAGCACTGAGAAGGTTCAATGAAGGCAGTCCATTTAGGACTGATTGCCCCCAAATCTCTCACTTTATGCACATTGTCCAACTGTGTGTCTCTGTGTTAGTTGTCACCTACTACTACATATCTGCTTTGTTTGTGAGTTTGTATTTTAAAGTCAGAGAGATTGGATGCTGAAAAAGCCTTTGACAAAATCCAACACCCCTTTGTGATAAAGGTCACGGAGAGATCTGGGATAACAGGAACATAACTAAACATAATAAAAGCTATATACAGCGAACCAACAGCCAGCATCAAACTGAATGGAGAGAAACTCAAGGCATTTCTTCTAAAATCAGGAAGGAGACAAGGCTGCCTCTTCTCTCCATACCTCTTAAGTATTGTACTCGAAGTTCTAGCTATAGCAATAAGACAACAAAAGGAAATCAAGAGGATACAAATTGGAAAGGAAGAGGTCAAACTTTCACTATTTCCAGATGATATGATAGTTTACATAAGTGACCCAAAACACTCTACCAGGGAACACTTAGAGCTGATAAACACCTTCAACAAAGTGGCAGGACACAAGATCAACTCAAAAACAGTAGCCCTATTATATACAGATGATAAAAGGACTGAGAATGAAATCAGAGAAACATCACTGTTTACAATTGCCACACACAACATAAAATACCTTGGGGTAACGCTAACCAAACAAGTGAAAGATCTATATCACAAGAACTTTGAGTCATTAAAGAAAGAAATTAAAGAAGACACAAGAAAATGGAAAGATATCCCATGCTCTTGGATAGGTAGGATCAACATAGTATAAATGGCAATCCTGCCAAAAGCAATCTACAGAATCAATGCAATCCCTATTAAAATCCCAGCACAATTCTTCACAGACCTTGAAAGAACAATTCTCAACTTTATATGGAAAAACAAAGACCCAGGATAGCCAAGAAAACTCTGTTCAACAAATCAACCTCCGGAGGCATCACCATCCCTGACTTCAAGCTCAATTATAGAGCTATAGTCCTGAAAACAGCTTGGTATTGGCACAAAAATAGTCAGGTAGACCAATGGGATTGAATTGAACACCCTGATATTAACCCACACACCTACGAAAACCTGATTTTTTACAAAGAAGCTAAAATCATACAATGGTAAAATTATAGCATCTTTAAGAAATGGTGCTGGCATAACTGGATATTAGCATGTAGAATACTGCAGATAGATCCATGCCTATAGTCATGCATAAAACTTAAGTCCAAATGGATCAAAGACTTCAACATAAATCCAGCCACACTGAACCTCTTAAAATTGAAAGTGGGAGGCACCCTTGAATGAATTGGTATAGGAGACCGCTTCCTGAACATAACACCAGTGGCACAGACACTGAGATCAACAATTAATAAATGGGACCTCCTGAAACTGAGAAGCTCCTGTAAGGCAAAGGACACAGTGAGCAAGACAAAAAGGCAGCCCACAGAATGGGAAAAGATATTCTGTAAGCCCACATCTGACAGAGGGCTGGTCTTCAAAATTGACAAAGAACTCAAGAAGCTAGTCTCCAAAACATCAAATGATCCAATTAAAAAGTGGGCTACAGAACTAAATATATAATTCTCAATAAAGGATTCTAAAATGGCTGATAGATGCTTAAGAAAGTGCTCAACATCCTTAGCCATTAGGGAAATGCAAATCAAAACAACTCTGAGATACCTTCTTACACCTGTCAGAATGACTAAAATAAAAAACACCAAGGACACTTTATGCTGGACAGTGGAGAAAGGAGAACACTCCTCCACTGCTGGTGAGAGTGCAAACTCATACAACCACTTTGGAATTCAGTATGGAGATTCCTCAGGAAAATGGCACTCAGTCTATGACATGAACCAGCAATTCCACTCTTAGGCATATACACAAAAGATACCCATTAATACAACAAGGATGTCTGTTCCACTATGTTCAGAGCAGCCAGATCCTGGAAGCAACATAGATGCTCCACAACTGAAGAGTAGTTAGAGAAAATGTGACACATTTATACAACGGATTACTACTCAGTGGAAAAAAAAAACAATGGAATCTTGAAATTTGCAGGCAAATGGATGGCACTAGAAGAAACCATCCTGAGTGAGTTAACCCAGTCACAAAAAGACAAACATGATATGTACTCACTCATATATGGATTTTAGACATGAATCAGGAGAGTGCCAGTCTACAATCCCACTTACAGAGAGGCAGGGAAATAGGAAGGACCCTAAGAGAGGTATACATGGTACCCCAGAGAAGGTGGAATGAGGCAAGATCTCATGAGCAGATTGGGAGCATGGGGGGAGGGGAGAGGGAACCGGGAAAAAGAGAGGGGGAGAAGAGGAGAGGAGAGGAAGATACTGAGGAACGAAAAGGTTGAGTCGGGGAAAGAATGGAGGAGACCAAGATGAGCGATACTATAATAAAGGGAGTCATTATAGGTTTGAGGAAAGATCTAACACTAGTGGGATTTCCCTTGATCTACAAGGATGACACCTACTGGCAAACTAAGCATTAGTGGAGAGAGTACCTTAAATGCTCCTCCCTCTTAATGAGATTGATGTCTACCTTATATGCCACCCTAGAAACTTTATCCAATAAGCAAAGGCAGATACCCACAAGCAAACACTGAACTGAACTCAAAGAATCCAGTGACAGAGAGGGAGGAGTGATGAGCCAAGGGGTCAAGACCATGCTGGTGAAACCCACAGAGACAGCAGACCTGACAAGGGAGAGCTCTTGGACCCCAGACTGATGGCTGAGAGGCCAGCATGGGACTGATCCAGACCCCCCCCCGAATGTGGTGTCAGTGAGGAGGCCTCGGCAATCCTGGGGCCTTTGGTCATAGATCAGTGTTTACCATGGCATAAGAATGAACTTTGGGAGCCCGTTCCATAGACACAATGGAGAAGGCCTAGGCCCTGCCCCAGATGAAGTGACAAACTCTGGAGATTCCCTCACAGAGGGCCTCACCCTCCCTGGGGAATGGCATGGGGATTGGAAGGGGTGTTGGGGAGGGCTGGTAGAGGGGCAAGGGCAGAGGGGTGGGAGAGGGAGCTGGGATTGACACATGAAGCAAGCATGTTTCTAATTTAAACAAAAAAATATATTGAGAAAATAAAATTAAAGTCACCAAAAAAAATGGTCAGAGGGAAAGAAAGGGCAAAGGGTTGAGTGGGCAGGGAATGGGGAAGAAGTTGTGAGGAGTTGGGGGAGAGGAAAGGTATGATCACAACATGTTGCATGAAATTTATTCTTTTAATTAAAAAGACAGCAGCAGGCATATTGTAGACTGGCAACACTGGTGAAGAGGTCTATTTTACAGCCTTATTCTCGATTTGTGTTGAGTGTCTTCAAACAGAAACTCTTGGGATTAGAGTTTACTAGGAATCAAGACCTGCTGCCTCTGACTCCAGTCACACACGAGTTAATTTTCGAGTCAAGGAATCTTTCCCTCCAGTGTCTTCCGATGGGTGTGAAGCAATTTTCTCACATTAATATTTTTCCTCTTGTAACCTTTGCTTTCCTTAGCCATTTGAATTATGATGTGAGCTTCTTCATATAGCTCTCCCTTTCAGTACTAATGGCAGCTTTACAATGAAACAATCTTATTTCTCATTAGAATTCATTAAACTTAGCATTTTATAAACTTCATATTATAAATCTCATTAATTTGAAATTCAGGGAAGAAAAAAAATAGCACCTCCAATAAAAAAGCCCTCATTGTATCTGATAACTCGTTTTAACCACCAGAAACCTGACAGTGAGCCAGCTTCCGCCCCCAAGGAAAGAACTTATGAAAAATTTGAGTAACTTGCCATTGCACAGGGCTTATTAAAGTTTGTTTTAAATCTCACTCTAATTTTGGGTGAATGCTTAAATATTGGCTGCCACTGAATAAGTTTGCTGGTAGTCTGTGAAGAACAAAGGTGGTAACCTGTCAGAACTATGTCACAGCAATACTGAGTTCCCAAACAATCTTGGAAATTGGCAAGTGGTTATACTAAAGACATTCTGGAGGCTTTGATCAAGGTAACCAAGGACTTTAATAGAACCAATGATTTCTTACCCTATTTTTCCCAGTTTTGAGCCTACACTGTTAGGGAAAACAGGTGTGGCAGATTGCTAGGTATTCTTTTTTTTCTCCTTCCCAAGTTTATCAAGTTTTCAATATTCTCCCTTGAAGGTCAATATGGTCATTCAACAGTTTTAACCTATAGTAAGTACATGGAAGTAATGCTTGCCTCATCTGGGCTCATTTCAATTAAACCTTTCATATTTGTTCTACTGTGTTACTTTTTATTTCTTTAATGCATCTGACCAGAAAGCAGACTTGAGTGGTATCAGTAATGTGGTCAATGTGTTCATCAACCAGGATGCTCAATGCAATTTGGAGATATATTACTCTATCAGCCTCTATTCTACTTGCTCTATTTTTGGAGAAAGAGAATATACTCATTTCATTTGAATCATCTTATGTCAAGTAGTTATTTTAATAGACATTGCTGTATTATTATTAATATGCTCAAAACCATAATTTCAGAAATGACTTTAAGCTATTAAGATTGATTTATATGTGTGTTTTTAATTTATCACAGAATAAAGCAGTCAACCTCAACACCTAATCAACCACAAGAAATACATCCTCGATAGGTTCACTGTCACTTGGTGAACCAGTGGGGGTAAGTGACAAAGGAAGAAGGTTGCTGAAAATATATTAAAACATAACCTACAAGAAAAAGGTAAATATACAGTTTGAAAGCAAAAGTCTGTGTAAAGAAAATGGGAAATGACTAAGAAGCCACACCAAATGCAGAATGCAATTTGAAGCAACTATATATCCATCAATTTTAATTTCACGTTTGAGGTATAAAGAAAACTTACAATAAGACAAAAGAAAAGAAAAAAATGAAATATTGTTACATTAGTCAGATGATGTGGTTGTTTGAATAAAAATGGTCCCCATAGGCTCGGAGGAAGTGTTGCCTTGTTGGAGCCCATATGGCTTTACTGGAGGAAGTACATCACTTTGGGGTGGGCTTTGGGGTATCAGAAGCTCAAGCCAGGTCTAGTGGCTACCTGTGTATCCTGATGTAGAACTCTCAGCTACTTCTCTATCACCCATCTACTTATATGCTGCCATAATTCCCATCATGGTGATAATGAAGTAAACCCCTGAAACTGTAAGCCACTCCCAATTAGGTGATTTCCTTTATAAGAGTTGTTATGGTCATGGTGACTCTTTACAGCAATAAAAAAGTCCCTAACTAAGACAGATGGTGTGAAGAAAAATATTTTTATTGGAAAAATGTGTTATTTTATAAAAGAAGAAATATAACTGAGAGAGATATGTTTGGAACTCAATGAGGTGGCAGCCATACCATACCTTATACACATGTAGACACACACATATATATGCCTGTATCTAATTTTCATAATTGTGTATATTCACAATATTTCTTAAACCCCTACTAAAGAGTATTCTAGGACAGTGACACCTTGTATAATTAATTTTTCAGTTACTGTTATGTCTTCCTTCTTTATTGATGACAAAATCAAAACTGAGCTTTGCTGTATTTCGTTGCATTTCAGTTCAGCCATGCATGGGATATCTTGTAGAGACAAAACTTTCTGTTTTTATTCCTGTTTATTGCTACATTCTAACCTATTATGACTTCTCTAGATTTAACATTTCACACCTTTTTATTGCCCTAATTACCCCGAAGTCCTTTTTTTTTCTTGTATATTATGGAACTTTTATATTCAAACAGACTTTTTTGGTAATTGTTTTAGTTATTATTCTAGTGCTGTGAAGAGACACCATGATGAAGGTGACTCTTAAAAAGGAAATCATTTAACTGGGGCCTTGCTTACAGTTTCAGAGGTTTAGTTCATTATTATCACAGCAGGGAGCATGCCCCCCCCAAGTCACTGAAATAGTAGCTGAGATCTACATCCTGATCCACTGAATGTAGGAAGAGAAAGAACTGCGTCTAACATGGGCTTTTGAAAATCCAAAGCCCATGCCCCACCCCCCACCCCATGACACACTTCCTTCAACAAGGCCACGCTTCCTGTTCCTTTTCAAATAATGTCACTTCCTTATGACTAGGCATTCAAATATATGAGCCTATCAGGGCCATTATTATTCAAACCATAACTGTAACTATAACTCAAAAAATATAAATTACTGAATTTTTAAGAGTTGAAATTGATGCTTTGTCATCATTTAGTAACATGAAACCTCAAATTCCTAGTAATTAATATGCTTTAATGTGCCTATTTTTTGAGCCAAGTCAAGAATTTTTCTTAAAAATATAATGGTATGAAAAGTATCATGTCATTTTGTCTGTATTTACAAATGAATGTACAGAAATTAATTTATACATAGCCTTTTCTTTTGATCAAAATGACAATACATTTGTTTGGTTAAGTTAAAAAATTTCACTTTAAGATAATTATAATTTTCTTTGTAATAATTAGCTTATTACAGACTGTATTTTCACGAACCTTATTGGAATTATTGTTAGCAGTTGAAAACCCCAAAACACAATTAAGAGATTGTTTTAATGCATCTAAATTTTTATCCAATGAAGTATAATTGTGATTTTTGTTAAGTAGCATTTACATATAGTAGGCTACCTTCAGATAAAAACAGAAAATAGAAAGCTTAAAATGGTCAATAAAAGTCACTTCTTAACACAATCACAGACATTACTTATTTGGAATTTTGAAAGCTTTCCATTATTTTGACATCCATGCAGACATACACAATCTCCAGCAAATAAGAAAAATGACCCTACACACAGAGATGTTTTACAAAGAAACATTTAACGTTAGAAAGGATGTTCACTAAAACCTAGTCAACATATTCTGGCTAATGTAGTTTATAGAGATGCGGCTCTTCAAATCCTTTTGAAGTACAGCTAGTCAGCTTATATTATTCTTTTGTCCATATATTTACATATATTTTAAAAATCAATCCTCAATTATTTTAGCTATGTATGTGTGCCCCCTCAGAGCTGACATCAGTAAGCCAAGGGCAGAAACTGTCATTGCCTTGTCCCACCTTCCAAACTGTTTAGCTTTTACTATTGGATTAGGAAACACGTTGAGAGTCATTTGTGTGAATTGACACATGAAGTTCCTTTTGGTTACAAAGAAATAAAAAATTGTAGATGCGTTCTCACAATACCAGTGGCAAAATAATACCTGTAACAGTAGTGAATATAACAATGAGTATGTAAGGCCCAGTATAAACAATCCACTGGAAACAACAATGATAAAGAAAAGGCATCAGAACAAAGTGAAGCAACTTGAGCCCCCAGGGAAGGGAAAGTTGACTTTGTGGTAGAAAGTACATATGGGGATAAAATAAAAGATATAGTAGACTGTTTCAAGGAAAACATTCAGTGTATATTCAAGAAGGATGATTTTCAAATAGTCCATATAAATCCTCATGCTGACACTGTGAACACATGCTTGAGATTATATGTTAGAGACGTGGCTATAGTTTGCAAATGGTCTATGCCTATCAAAGTGTTACATGCTAGAAGGTTAGTCCCCAGTGTGGATGCTGAGGTGGTAGATCCTTTAAGAGGTGTAGTCTCAAGTAAGGGGGCTAGTGCATTGGAGCTGTTTGCCTCAGAAGAGGTTGATGCAGTTCTGAAAGGACTTAGTTAGCTTCTGTGAGTGAGCTACTGTGGAAAGAACGTGCAGACTCATGGATTTCTGGGCCACTGTGAATTTCAGCTACAAATTCTTTCCACCACATGGCTAATCACCATGAAACCTTTACAGATACTAAGTGGAAAAAGGATGCTCAGTTTATGGCTTTTACTTGATCTTAACCAAAACACCCAGAAACAATTCCAATCTTGGATATTCATACTCCAAAACTGTAAGCTTTCCAATTTAAAGTAACTTCATACATTTCATTATGGAAATAATAATAATAATAATAATAATAATAATAATAATAATAATAAAGACTATGTCAGATTGGGTCCAAATTTAAAAATACTTTCTTCTCTTTGGTTCTACATATAATGAGACTATTCACTGTCATCTCATCTTCCCATTTTAATTAAACATGATCTTCAATATTAGCTTCCAGTAGTCTACTATTTGACCTCTATAATAATTCCATGATTTCTAATTAAATATCTTATACTGAAAGTAGAGTCAAACACTCTTTTTTCCTAATTTCAAGTGAATTTATATTAGATTTTAATTTCACAATAATTAATGGCTTTCTTCCAACACTTGAAATTCATGACTTCTTTTCAAATATCATTCTGTTTTAGTGGTTCCTAATTTTCATCTGGATATTTTATTTTCATTAATAATGCCATAAAATTTGGAAAGAATTAGCACAAATTTCTATGTCCTACAACATATAATAGTGAACACTGAATAAAAACATATTTGGAGGGCTGGAGAAATGGCTCAGAGGTTAAAAACATATTTGGAGAAAGACTAGGGGAAGCTTCTTGTAAGATTTTCTAGGTAAAAGAATGACTAAAAGATGGATCTCAAGCAATAGAAAATTGGTTCATAGATAGGAATGAAACACGAAGAAAAAATGAGCAAAGGAGAATATATTAATAATGGTCATAAATTATCATTTAAAAACAAAAGTTAGGATTAAAAAATGGGGTAATATTATAAAGGGTAGATAGAAAATTCAGGAAACCAACCCAGTCTTAACTCCTTTGCTCATCATTTCTCCCTTTCTGTCACTGGATTTCAGGAGTTCAGTTCAGTGTTTAGCTGTGGGTGTCTGCCTCTACTTCCATCAGTCTCTGGATGAAGATTCGTTTAACCCACAGAAAGAGTTGACCAGAACAAGGGGTAGCTCTTGGTCCCCAGACTGATGGCTGTGTGGAAAGCATGGGACTGACTCAGACCCCCTGAATGTTGGTGTCAGTTAGGAGGCCTAGGTAATCTATGGGGCCTTGGGTAGTATTTATCCCTGACATACAAATAGACTTTGAGTGCCCATCCCACAATGAGGCATGCTCTCTCAGACTAGACCCTTGGGGGAGGGCCTAGGCCCTGCCCTAGATGAAATGACAGACTCTGGAGGTCCACCATGGAGGGCCTCATCCTCCCTGGGAATCAAAGTGGAGATTGGGGGGGCTGGGGGGCCTGGTAGGGGGAGCATGGGAGGAGGGGAGGGAGAGGGAGCTGGGATTGACATGTGAAACAAGCTTGTTTCTAACTTAAATTTTAAAAAATGGGTTTGTATTAAAAAATAAAATAAAATTCTAAAAAAAAGTCAGGAAAATAATAGCAGGCAAATAAAGAGGACGCGAAGACAGCTAACGAACGTGCAGGAAAGGGTAGGGTACTGACCCACAGTAGACCTTGTTAAATCAAGCTTACAATTTTAAATAAATAGGTTAATTAAGGCCGAAAAAATAAAAATGGTACACAGATCATCTAAGAACAAAAGTGCATCAAAGTGGAAACAAGGAAACTTTAAAATTCCATACATTTAAATGGGGCTGAGGTGTAATTCAGTAATGGAGTACTTGCTTAGCATTCACTCAAAATGCTCTAAGTTCAATTCCCAGCATCAGAGCAAAGGAAAGCAAAGAGAAAGGAAACAGCTCTGGTAGAGTTGTAGTCTCTCTCTCTCTCTCTCTCTCTCTCTCTCTCTCTCTCTCTCTCTCTCTCTCTGTGTGTGTGTGTATGTGTATTTGTACACTTGTGCAGGCTGGTGGCGTTCTTCACCAAGGGGCTTCCTGGAGGAGCATGCTTCTTTTTCTATCTTGTACAGTGGAAGGACTCATTGACCAGTGAGGCACCAGCAGCTGAAGCCCAGCCAAGTGACTTTCTGATGTGGGATATGAACTGGGGCTACAGCTGAGAAGCTTCGAGGTTAGCAAGTGCAACCTGGGACATAAACTCTAACTGTGGTATGGTGCCTTTCTGAACCTTTAAGCATTTTGTATTTTCAATGTGTCCGACTATTGTAGGTGCTCCCCTTTCAAGTTCTTTTAAACTCTTTATTGCCCAGCAATTGCATCACCTTGACTATTTGCTTTCCCGTGTCATTTGTTAATACTTTTTCTTCCTCTGATGCTACCTTCCAACTTCTTTATTAACCCCTTTCTCTTCTCTGTCTTAATTTCATATACATTATCTACCATTTCAAGAAGTTCCATTTGTTTCCGTGGAAACTTGTTTGATTCATGATACATGCCCTGAATCCCTACCCTCCTCTCATAAGTAGAGAACAGAAGACACATTTTAAGAGCTTCCCCTGCTTCAAATTTTTGTTATAATATGGCTTTGTCAAGAGACTTTTCTCTCCCATTTCAGCTTAACTCACCTATGAACTTGACACCATAGCATGCCTACCTAGTGAGGTTGTGATGGTGAACATAAGAGGCATGAAACAGTTTCAGATTCATAAGAAATTTGTAGTCTAGTGGTAATCCAGGAAGCTGAATCACCTACGCTAAGGAGAGCCTGGCTAAAATGAGTACCACAGAGAAGACAAGATTCACAACTGGAAAAGAACTGGTTTATCAGTTGCAAGAAGGCTTAGAGAGATTGCTGACTCAGTACCCTGGCATGGCACATATATCAAGCTGATCCTTAGATTTTAATCAAGGCCGGGTAGTGTAAAGCTTTGAGAAATGTGGGTATTAGAATTAGTGTGAAACTAGGACATGAAGACCCCCTAAAGTATCCAAGTTCTCTGAAGACAGTTTGCAAACAATTTAAACAATGCCAAACTTATACTTTAAAAAATGATCTTAGGCCAAAGTAGCATCATTCCATTTACATTTTTATTGTATTCTTTGCTGAGAAAGTACTAAAAATAGATTGCTTGGCTTCACGCCTGGGATCAATGATTTCTGAAGTTTTTTTTTTCCCTTTGCAGGGAAAGCTAGTACATGTCTGTGTGATCCACCAAAAGCAGAAAAGAATTAGGAATAAACTGCACTTATAATCACCATACTCCAGAGAAGGAACATTTTACACTATATGCACTATTATTAAGGAGCAATTATCTTTAAATCGTGGACCACCGGATTTGGTAACTGCCCTTTAGACTTAAACCTCAGCCTTAAATTTTAATAAATGATTTAAGCTGTAGATTTTGTCACATTGACTTTGGGCATTAGATTTTAAAGTAAAATCGATGTGATAAAAATGCAGAAATATATTTGACTTTCAAATAAAGTGATGGCTCCTAGATTGTCTTCCTAATGAACAGTAGGTGACAGTGAACATCGAGAGTGTGTGCTGCCCAGCATGGTGAGGTGTTCCTATAAATCCAGAATCTGGGAGATGAATCCTAACATCTGGTGAGTTGAAGAAGAAATTAACAAATGGAGGCCAGCTTGGGCTACCTAGTAGCAAACTGTGGGCTAATCTGTATTGCCTATTGAGAGCCCATCTCAGAAAAGTAAAAAAGTCTAAGCAAAGAGTTCAGGTCGGTTAACCTTACATAGACCACGCACAGCCTGAGTCCAATTTCTTACCACAAAGACTGTAATTGGGACTGTTTATAAAGCAGAAAAATTGTTTGTTTGCATGGAATCTGATGCTGACTCTTAGAGTTCAGACCCTTCCTCTCTTACCCTAGAAAATGTCTAGGGTAGGACTAAGGAGAACTTTCAACACATCTGTATCCAAACACCACACCAAGAAGTCTTATCTGTGAACTTCACTTCACAGTAACACTCAGGCCACAATAGCACCCAGGTGATAAAAACTTTAAGATTTACAATTTGAAAAGCTGGCATTTGTCTTGATATCATGGTGTCCTTAATATCAAGAATCTTTTGAAAAAAAAATACAAAGAAGATGACAGCTCAGCAAACATGAAGACCCCAGTTTGGATCTCTAGTACCAAGTGAAGCCTTGGTAAGGTGCTATAAGCCTGTGACCGTAACATTGCTTAGACAGGTACAGGGTGATATCGGGACTTACAGGCCAGTCTCAAGCCTTGATACAGTGGTGTTAGCTTGTGACCTTAGAGCTACTTAGGCAGATACAAGATGATCTGGTGGACCTATAGGCCACTCTGGATGAAACTGTGAGCTTCAGGTCCACTGAGAGACCTTATGTCCCTTTTAAACATTTTTATTCTTGGTTGTGTGTGAGTGCGTATTTGCTTTACATGTATGGGAGAGCACATGCTACAACACATAACTTAGCAATCAGAAGACAATGCCATAGAGGTGGTTCCATCCAACCTACTTCATGTGCATTCCAGGAATTGAACTCAGTCATCAGGCTTGCATAGCAGGAGCTTTACCCACAGAGCTAGCTCAGCATCCCTGTCTCCAAAACTAATGTGAATGCAATAGAGGGGAACACCTGCTATCAACCTATGTCCCCCATGCATGCACTCAAGGTCAAGTGCACCTACAGCCACATATTTACACACACTCACACTCACACACACACACACACACATACACACATGGGTGGGGATCATAAGTAAATGAAAGTTTGGCCTATTTTAGAACAAAAGTTCATTTCTCTAGTTACAAAACAACAAAATAAAAGGTGGAAAAGGCTACATGTTTATGAAACTAACAATGATCCAGTAGTACTTTTCTGTTTTGTACATTTATTTCTACACACATTAGATGGATAATAGTACATATTCATTTTTATAACAGAGAAAAGTAAGACATAGAAAGGCCAAATGGCATCTCCCTAGTCTCTCAATTATTGAACAGAAACTTTACTAGGAGCTGAACTTGCAGTTTTAAATCTAGGGAAATAGCCACACAACCATACTCTCATTTGTTAGCTAGATAAAGGGTCAGTTTAACTAATTGAATTATTTTCAGAGAGTGTGGGAAGCTTGCCAGAATGGCAGATTCTACTTGTGTTCAGTAATGTAAAACTACAACCCATAAGCAAATAAAAGAATGGCAATTGCGGTGGTTTTCTTGAGATAAAAGAAACAAAACTTTAGGAAGAAAGTGTCCATTTAGTAGTGGATACTACTACTTCATTTCTAAAATAAAAATATCATCCAGTTAAAATTTAAAAAGGAATTTTTCCCTCTCATAATGTTTTTAAAGCAACACAGTCATCGAGACCTTATATAATTATAAAAGAGGTAATTAGGCTTTGCAGAACAGAAAGCACAAGGCAAATTGTTAGGGCAGATTTAGACATTATCTGATATTCAGGCTTCATATCTGAAAAAACAATTTGTATAGTATATGGGTCAGGTTGACCTGAAGATGATGATCAGTTTTAACAGGAGTCAGAGATGAAAAACAGACATGAAAAGACAGGCCATGGCTTAGACACTGTCATGATAGAGACAAATGGGTAACTTTGAACCGAAAGGATATTTGCATAGAGGACCAGGCACTCCATTTTTCATATAACAGATGACTAAGGAATCCAGGTTTGGGACTGCAATTTAAGCTCACCACCTTGGGAGTAATGAGATGGCTTCATGTTTAAGGGACATGCAACTAGTTTAGAGGACCGAGATTATCTCCCAACACTCACATCAGGCGACTCATAACCACCTGTAACTCTAGCTTCAGGAGCCCCAACTCCACTGGTCTCACGGGCACTCACAGAGATGCACATAATTAGAAACAGTAAAATTAAAATAAAAGGAATACCATTACAGTTGTTTGAACACAAATGGCCCTATGGGCTCATATATTTCAATGCTTGCTCCCTTGTTGATAGAAGCATTAGAGGAAGCTTTAGGAGGCAGAGCCTTGTTGGAGGAGGTGTGTCACTGGAGTGGGCTTTAAAGATTGAAAAGGCCACACCAAGTCCAGGCTCACTCTCTCCACCTCCAACGTGTGGACAAAAATTTAAGCTCTCAGATACTGGTCCAGTACCATACCTGCTTGTTCCCGTGCTTCCTACAAGGGTGATCATGGACTAACCCTTTGAAACTGTAAGCAAGCCCCAATTAAATGCTTCCCTTTAGAAGTTGCCTTGGTCATGGTGTCACTTCACACCAACAGAAATGTAACCAAGGCAATCACCTTCAATGACACATAACCATAAAGACAGGAGGTAAAAGTTTGGTGGGGCATCATCGTGATACAGAGCTTCAATCCCAACCCTAGGAAGACAAACAGAATTCTGGGAGTTTGAGGCCAGCCTGTACTCCATAATGAGTT
The DNA here is from genome assembly GCF_017639785.1 of Mesocricetus auratus. NCBI lineage: Eukaryota > Metazoa > Chordata > Mammalia > Rodentia > Cricetidae > Mesocricetus > Mesocricetus auratus. Next base: position 19,103,241 of record NW_024429202.1, read on the forward strand.
CTAGGCCATCCAGAGCTACATAGAGAGATCCTGTCTCCATAAGAAGAAAAAAAAGAAACTTTATTTGTTTCAAGTTCATCCTTATGAAAACACTATTAATGTAATCACATTCTGTATGAAAAGAATCCATAGGTTGTGGCCTATATCCTGTTTTGGAAGTTTAAGTAAGAGTGATAATAAATAAGATGAATTTGATGGCTCATAATGATAATGAATGTTTTCTAATTTTTTTGTTGTGGATGATGATGTTGGGTGTTTGGTTATTCATTTTGGCCTTGTGCATGCTAAGTAGGTGATCTACCACTCTGATAAATCCCAGCTCTCTTTTTCAGTTCCTATAGCTATAAATTTGATGCTTGAGATTAGTTGTAAGTGATATTTTATTAATCTGTGTGATGAATGTATCTATCTAGGTGTTAGAAGTTGCAGAGATATTTATGAATAACTAGATAGTCCTTAAATTTAATTCAAGATGGAGACAAACTTGGATATATTATCTTTTAGAATTGAAACATAATTATTATTTATTATCAATAAAATATTTTATCAGATAGCATCTGTAAAGCGTCTTCCTGCAACACACATTATACAGTGCTAATAGCTCAAAATTATATACTAAATACAGAGCTGTGGTTGAATATGAAATTCCTTCCCTTATTCCTTTTATATATGTACTTACTCTTGTTTAATATTGCCTTAGCTTCATTTTATACTTATTTTGAGTGAAAAAAAATTTCTGTTCTACCTCATAGATCTACTGGAGATCTACTGGTTCCCAGCCAATTCCAGATTGAAAGCCATCATGTCTCTTGGATAAATACATGTTCAAACTCAAATGTTATCGTTATTTCTCTTCTGTTAAAAAAGTCTGTTTCTATTTTACTTCCCTTCCCATTTGACTAAAACGTTCCTTAAAGCAGTCCAAAGTATAGTCACAGATAGGGAGTTGGGGTGCATCAACAATAAGGTGAGAAGATGAAGGCTTTGGGGTGGGTTTTATTCAGTTCCTATTCTCCTGTCCTCGTCTTTTCTGGCCAAAGAACATATACCAATTCTTGCTTTCACAGTGATGCTGTTTAGTGGTTTGGGGCACTCTAGCTTGGTGCTCCTTCTGTAGACCCTCGACTTAGCTCATCATCATCCTGAAGAATGATAAGGAATAGAACCTGTTTGTAGAGCTTTTCATGCTCACTTCTCTGTCTCTCTCTCTCTCTCTCTCTGTCTCTGTCTCTCTCTCTCTCTCTCTCTCTCTCTCTCTCTCTCTCTCTCTCTCTGTGTGTGTGTGTGTGTGTGTGTGTGTGTGTGTGTGTGTGATTGAAACCATGGTCTTGGGGTTTACCTGTACATCACCTGCTGCCTAACCGGGCATCACCTTAGTGCACATGCCACCTTCTCTCAGCACACAGAAAAAAAAAACTCCAAGCATGCAAATTTGAATTTGCAGAAAATTGAGGGAAGGGTGATTTCTAAGCATCTTTTCATTCATTTTCATCACTCCTTCATCCCTCTGATTCTTTTATGTTGTAGGCATTAAGATGCCCTGCATTTAGGTGAATTCTAGACAGTTATTGGATAATAACTTTTCTTGTAATTTGAGATACTGAAAGGTAACAGAGAGGCATACCCACTACTTACCCCATGGATAGTAATGGGAAGTTATAACTCACATTTGTTTAGACTTGTCTTCAACCATTTCATCTTTACACTGAAGTCTCCAACCCAATCTTGCTTTCTTCTGCTTTTAAATTCCTAGCAGAAAATACTAGGAAACCAATTCTGTCTTGCAATCAACTAAAGAGAAAATCCTGGTATATGTAGAAGAATTCTAATTAACAGTATTAACTCATTCATTTATTGATTGATAATGGCTACATTTGAGAATGTGCCCCCATTGTTTGAAGTGTGGTGATCCTAACTTCAGTAATCTAGCACCTTCATATTAGAGTCAGGAAGAAGAAACTCTAAAGGAAGAGGAGCATTGCGGTGTATTTTATGTTTCAACCTGATTGGATTAGAGGATCCCTGGGAAGCTGACAGTGAGCATCATTTGTGGAAATTTCTGTCAAGAGTTTCTGCACCTGCCATTTGAGTCAGTGGCTGAATAAAGAAGATCCAGCCTCATCTGATTTGGGTGGGTACCATTCTGTAAATTCAGGGACAAATAATACAAATGCAGAGAAAAGGCTATGTTTCCCTCTTTTCCTTCTAGAATGAGACTGGTCATCTTTGGCTGACTTCTGATATAAGCAATGCATACTCTGAAATTTGGAATCAGGACCTTTTTCTAGTGGCCTCCTAGATCCTCAGGCATGTGGTATCAGGGATTTTTACCATTGCCTTTGATAACTGTTAGGCGGTCAGACTTAGACTCAGATATTTTATCAACTTCTCTGGTCCTTTATTTGCATGGGAATGCTCAGCTTCCAAAATTCTGGTAGGTATTTTGCTCAAGTACAACCTTTCTTACATGTACATGTATGTGCTATGTCTATGTATATATGTATGTGCATATATATCATCTATACATCATACTTTAGACCACAGACATAAGTAGTTCGTATTTAGAATAACTAACCAGAGTCAAAACACCAGAGTCACAAATAAGTCATGTACTCGACTATGGTCCAAATGGTGGGCAGATAGAAAGGTTATCATCCTTTAGCTGCTTTCCTTAATTCTCCAAATGATATAGTCTATTCTTAAAACAACAGGTCCTAAGGGCCAAGCAGTAACTCTTGAGATGTGGACAAAGATGGAAATAGACTAACAGAAATCAGAGCAGAACAAAGTGCCGTCATAGCTGAAGGTAAGTAGGACTGTTTCCAAGAAGCACTAGGGAACCCTCAGAAGCATTAATATATTAGATTGTTAGGACAGTCAGATGCCTGCTCTTCTTTAGCTTACTGTCTTGGGCTGTTAGCATTGATACAGCAAAACAATAGTCTAATGGCTTAATGGCAATAGAAAGTTCTTTCTTGGAGGCTAAGAAATCCAAGATGAAGGTACTGAAATATCTGATGGACAGTTTGTGAACACCACCTTCTAGCTATAACTTTGGATTGTGTAACGGACTTGGGTGTTCTCTAAGATGCCTTTTATAAAGGCACTAACCTCTCAAGGGCAATAATTCATGCCCCTCCTAAAGGAATCACTTGGGTGTTAGGGTTTTAACACATGAATTTAGGGAGTGGGGATTCAAACATTCAGACCATAGGTTTACAAAAATGGTCTTACTAAAGCCAGGATGTGCTCAAAAGAAAGGTCCTGATCTGTGTGGAGATGACTCTATGAAAGTCTGGATTTCCACAGATGTAGAAGTATGATGTGCTTGGATGTTTCTTGAAGACGAATTGCAGGAGGAAGCCTACCTCTCAGATGCAGTAGAAACCACAGAGAGCATCTTGCCTCAGAAGGTGCTATGAATCAGAAAAAGACTTGTACCACATACGCAGGATTCTGCTTGCCAGCTATGTAGATGTTATGAACTCACATTCTTTCCTACTAGTCTCTTCTAATTCAAGCATCTCTCAATTCTTGAAGAAAATCCATGGCAAACATAAAATATAAATAAATTCCAGGAAATAAGAACAGAATGACAGGCTCAAGAGGAAAGAGAATTAAATAATTGGAGAAGAAAGAAACTTATTTTTTTTCTCAGAAGATTTGAAAGCATCTCATCATGAAAGTCAGGCTGCAATGCAGAAAAGATAGAACTAATCTGAGAAAACATCCTTGAACAGTGAAATGAACATTGCCTTACCACTCAAGATATCTAAAAGTATGTTGCAAATATTAATTAGTCACAATTCAACTCTACAATATTCCTACACTATAGATACTATTGCTGTTATCCTTGTCTAGAGAAAGAATAACAGCTATACAGAAGAAAAGAATCAGCTCAAGGTTGGACATACACATTAACTTTTGTCCTTTCTATTGTTGATAAAGCTTAATATGTGGAATTACAAGGGAATGTTAAAATACATGGAAACACAAAACTAACATCAGGATCTTTTAGAGGAACATTAGGATATATGCTATAATAAGATTTTTTTGAAACCATGAAATTAACAATAAAAGGAATGGTCATTGAGATGAAGACAAGTCAGAATTTTTACTTCTATGACAACTTTTGGAAAAAAAGAAAAAGACATTCTCTTGGTAACCTCTCTGAGTAAAATGCGAAAATAATATGGAAATGTCAAACATTAGAGAAAATTGAAAAGACTATTTATGATGCTACCTAAAAGTTCCAAGTCACATGTTAGGCTGTGTGGCTGGCACCAGTGATGCCACAGAATTTACTGGGGAGATGATATTAAGCCTGGAAGTTTATCCCAAGGTAGCTGTCAATCAAGTGAAAATGTCTTTGTAATGAATCTATATTCTGTAAGCTTTGTCTACTGGTCCTTGTTTTATTCTTGGTAAATTTTACAAAGGCCTGCAGGATATTATGTACACTGCATCTTAATGCTCTCATCTCTTCACTTTGCTTCTTCCACTCTCTGGGAAGCCACAAAGGCTACCTTGCAGTTCCAATCCACAACTCTATAGCAATGCCATCTTGAGAGGACTTCTCCTCATGTCTTCCTGCTTCTCTCCCTTCCTTCCATGAAGTCCACATTCAGTGACACCTTCTTGGTGATGACTTCCTTAGGTATTCTGTGTAAAACTGCCTTCCTCTTACTTCCCTATCACTGATGTTCTCCCTTTCCATAACATCACAATTAGAAATGTGGCATATGGCTGATTTTCTTTACTGTCTTTCTGTACGTGTAACTTGAAGGAAGGAGTGTATGTTTGTGTGTCTCTTTAGTCCATGTTATCAAGCTAGGAATCAGAAGGATGCCAGGCATACCCAGGTCCTCAGGACTTAGTTCCTGGATGAATGCTGAGCAATGTCATCACAATTTCACAAGTAAGAACAAAAGCTTCCAAAGTAATGAAATGAAGACTGGCTTGTACTGGTATGTAGAAAACATTAGTGTAAATACTACTTTATTATTATTTTCTTATTTTTTTTTCAGGACAGGGTTTCTCTGTGTAACAGTTGCGGATCTCCTGGAAATTGCTTTGTAGACCAGGCTGGTTTCGAACTTACAGAGATCTGCCTGCCTCTGACTCCTGAGTGCTGAGACTAAAGGCATGCACCACTACCACCTGGCAATTTCTTTTATTTTTGAGATTATAATATAACTATATCATTTCCTTCTTCCTTTCCTTCTCTCCAAACACTCTCATATACTCCTTCTTGATCTCTTTCAAATTTGTATCACCCTTTTTAATTAATTGTTATGTACACATATAAAAAATATATATATATATATATAACCTTCTCACTTTGTGTATTGTTATTTGGATATATGTTTTAGGGGTTGACGATTTGGTATTAGATAACCAATTGGTGTGCTCTTCTCTGGGTGAGACTATTTATCCTGCTTTCAGCATTTATTATTTAATCACATACAACACATCATAAACCAATAAAATACCCACACAACCCAACAAAAGGCTTTATCCATGACTTTTTATTTTAAAACATTTTTTCTATATAATAAGTCCTCTAATGCCTAAACCATTGCTTTCTCACTATGTAGACTTACACAGCTTGAATATCTTCTCTTGAAACAGAATGAAAGGATAATGAGTTTTCCTAGGGAAATGGTTCTGTGTCTCACATTATTTTTAACTCATCCTCAGATATCTATAAAAATCATAGACATCATAATGTACTTTGTGAAGTAAGAAATAAAATTCCAGATTATAAAGCAAATTTAAACAGATGTAAAAATGATAAGGGCTGAGCTGGGTGCTGGTGGCTTGTGCCTTTAATTCCAGCACTTCGAGGCACAGACAGGCAGATCTCTGAGTCGGAAGCCAGCCTGACCTATATAGTGAGTTCCTGGAAAGCCAGCACTACACAGGGAAACCCTGTCTCAAAAAAAAAAAAAAAAAAAAGGAAAAAAAAAAAGAGAAAGCCACAGACATTTATGGAGCTGGAGAGATGGCTCAGCAGTTAAGAACACTCGTTGTTCTTACTGAGTTCGAGTCCCAGCAACCACATGGTGGCTCACAACCATCTGTAATGAGATCTCACACCCTCTTCTGGCTGCAGCATACATACAGACAGACCATTGTATACATAATAAATAAGTTTTTAAAAAAATGATAAGGGCTGAAACATGAAGAAACAGATTAATATTGAAACATAATCTTGTATGTTGTAATAAAAAATACACACTGTTCTTCATATACAGCCGTGAAGAAATGATTACACTCAAGCAGCCATGTTTTTTCCTGGACAATGCAAGGGGAACCACCTGCATGCTGCCTGGTAGACACTCCTCCCTATTACCTATGTTTTAAATGCCTAACCAATACAAAAAAACAAAAAACAAAAAACAAAAAACAAAAAACCTCTACCTTTTCCCATGGAATTGCTACTATTTCTTTAAAATTACATAGAAACAGAGAAACATCCCCTGCCTGCTGTTTCTTATCTCCCATGCTGGTCTCGTATCTGAGTTGCAGGGCGGTTACTCTGACTGGCTCTTTATGTCAGTCTTAATCTTCATGTCAACTACTCACTCTTTAAAGTTATAGGAGTTAAGACTCAGAGACAATCTTGCCCTGTGTAGGTAAAAATCTAAATCTGGCTAGAGTATGAATTGCTAAGTTCCACAACTAGTTTCTCATTGAGTAGATCAAGGATTGATTGCTATAATTTCCTACGATACTTGTATAGTCTACAGGGGCTGTTTTCTGAACTCAAGCCCAGCTGCTCCAAGGTCCTCATGCTTACTCTATCCAGCCATGCAGCCTCCTGTCCCTCCAGTCTAACACCTGGATGGCTCCTTCTCCAAATAACCCCAATGTATACTTTCTCATTTCCTTCAAGTTTGTGTTCAAATGGCCATACTCAACAAAGATTATGTTGAACAGAACCCTCCACAATCTCTATCATATCATTTTGTCCCATTTTTTCTCTTTTTTAAATCAAAAGATTAATTTTATTTTTATTTGGGTATGTGCATATTTGTCTGTATGTGTATAGGTCGGCATGTATTTGGGTGCTCTTAGAGGTCAGAAGAGAGCCAGCAATTCCCTGTAGCCAGAGTTACAGGCAGTCATGAACATGGTGTTGGGAACCAAACTCTGAGAGCCACAGAATCTCTTAATCACTGGGCCATCTTTCCAGACACTTTTTATTTTCTTAGAGTACTTGTTACCTGCCAGCACTTCTTGTTTACTTACAATACTTCTCGTCTATTGCCTACACAGGTTAAAATAGACGTTGCAAGAGGATAAGGACAATTGTTTTGGTAACTGACCTATTCCAAGTCACTTGTATGTGTCTCATACATAGTAAGTATGAATAAATGTTTGTTAAATGTATGAATAGCTTTTCATATCAAAGACTTCATCAAATAGCAATGTTTCATGTTAATGATGATTATTAGAATTCTTCACTCCATACATTCTCTGTGATAAATTCCTATCTAAGATAGATACATAAAATATAAATAATTTCTAACATCTATGTAAGTCAGAAATTTTCTATGATAGCTATTAGTTGGGAGAAGGGTATTTATATATTGGTATGTGAACTTAAAGCCTTAGTAATAATAAATTTCAATTTTGTATAATCCATAATTAACCAGTGTTTGTCAGTTATCTAATTTGCTGGTGAGTGGAACAAAATTATAGATTAATCATGTATTTTTTTTAAATTTTTTTTGAGACAGGGCTTTTTTGTATAATAGCCCTAGCTGTCCTGGAACTCACTCTGTAGACCACGTTGGCCTTGAACTCACAGAGATCTGCCTGTTTCTGTCTTTGGAATGAGTGATGGAATTAAAGGCATGTCAAACTCTCTTAAGATGCAATTATTATATACTCTGCATTTCAAAGAAAATAACTGGAATTATGGTATCAGGAAGCAACTTTCTTATAATATATAGACCAAAATATAAGCTTTTTTTCAAATTATTAAGCAGTATGTGCCTAACTTACATAGTAACATATTTTTATTTAAACTAAGTCTATACTATCTAAAATGTTGAGGAATTTTTGACAAAGCAGTTGTAGCTCTGAGTTTCTAATACCAGTCTAATATTGAGCACATTTAGGGCTGCAATCTGATATCTTTAAATTAACCCAATCTTCTGTTTTTCATGATGCCCTTTACATCAGAAACTAAGATTCCAAAATATGATATGAATCAGGGATTCTGGCAACTATGGCTCCTGACCGCGGCTTACACATTTGCCTACTTGAAGCTTGAATGTAAAGTTGAAGTGAAGTAATCAAGAAGAACAGCAGGGTGTCACTTTTGCTTTGTTGGTGCACACTATGCCTTGAACATTCCTCTGATAGTCGGAGACCTCTTTTTTTTGCAAGTTGCTTTTCCTTGGAACAAAAGTATTTTTTGACCAGATAGCTGGTCATGATGAAGATTTATGAGTTCCTTTCTAGGTTCATCCTAATTGATCAAAAAATTTGTTAATATTGCATATTCACTTTGCCAGAATGTATTGCTTCTTAGCATTTTAACTGTGATCACTACAAAATTCCAGGACTCAGTCAACAATGCAATACATGTTAGGTGGAGATGCTCTGGTCTCTAAGAAATAACAGCATTATATCATAGTCACTGCATGTTTCAAATACTGCACTGGGAGCTAGCTGTTTCCTCAATACAATTGATAATAAAACAAAATACCTCCAGGAGCTCCTGCCTTATTGCTATATCATAAGGTCTACAGCCTGAAAACTGATAATTAGGAGGTTATCTTTATGACTTTGGAAATACATATACTGATAGAAGAATAAAAAAATAGGAAAGAGAAATTTGGTTGTTGCAATTAGATAATATTGTTATCTTTACATGTTTTGAGATAGTCATTCTAGAAATGAATAAAGCAGTCTTGCACTGTGGGTATTAGCAATTCATAAGGCAAGCATCGGTGGGAGAACATGTGTTCTTTAGAGACTGTTACATAATAAGCTCCCAGACTTAATTTTAATCTAATTCAATAAAACACATCATACTCAGACACAAGATGACAAGACAATAGTTAGAGGGCACTGAAAATTTGTCTTGGCTGTGGAGCCTGCTGCCTCAAAGCTAAAGATAATGAAAAATTTAAAGATGAATTGTTCTTGATTCATCACTCTTGTTTCTGAACTTGAGATAATGAAATTTTAAACTAATGTTTACTCCTAAAGTATTACCTACTGACTCCAAGAATTTTGCTTGATATAATTCAATTCTTATTAGAGGACAATGATTTAGGGTACAGTAATCTATTTTTATATACTTCCTGTTTAAAGACCAGTAACCTGAGAGCTACAAAATTTCATGAATATGTATTTTAGAAGAATAACATACTTTACATTTTACCAGTGAATTATACCACTGTTGAGAATGTTAAGATAACGGAATTTTATTCAGCCCTAAAAACATCTGTAGCATGTAAATTGACAAGGAACTCTACTAATGATATAATAAATAAACAAGCAGAATATAAAGGCATATGCAGACTCTTAGTTCATTTTTTTAGCTATATTCTACCTATATGGCAAACCTAATTCACATTAACATCCATGCCAAGTTAGGACTGTCATTAAAATACGCTGTAATGTTGCTGATGGTGTGATTACAGACACAGTTTATCATTTCCCCCTACTTTTAATTCAAAGAACATATATTGCTTTTTCTATAAGAAAAATAACTGGATGAAGTAGAGGAAGTATCCCAGGGCCTTAAGCTCTGAAGTCAGCATGGCTCAAGCGGAAGGAAGGAGAAGTCTAGGCAGCCACTGCACTGAAGCACTCCTGAAGCATGAGCACAAGGGGCACATTAGCAAGCCCAGCATGCATTGCTATAGTGCGCCTTCACAAAGCCATGGGCCACCTGCCCAAGGACAGTCAGTTTGGTAATGAAAGCTCCTTCTGAAAAGCACATACCTTCATCTCCCCCTAGCAGTGCTAACCCTAAAGAAGGAACACCTGTGGTTGAATATTACATCTTTCAGAAATTCCACATCCTTAATCCCACCCAGGGCAAGAAAATGCCTTCAGTTTTTACTGCAACCTGTAGGCATAGGCATCCATAATTCATTGTCCTTTTTCCAAATTCCTCTGACTGCTAACCTGGAGATCATCAAAGAAAGGTTTATTATTTCATGACTTTTAATTCAATCAAAGTCTGGGAAAAAAAAGTTCATATATAATATCCTCAAAAAAGACATGGAACCTAAATACAGTTTCTTTAATTCTATTTTGCTTCTGGGCTATTACAGTCAAACAAGTTCATGAGAAAAGCATATACGTGAGAGGTGTTCTCTGGAAGCCTAGTATGGTTAATTGTGTGTCAGCCTGGCTAGACTATGATGCTCAGCTCTTTAATCAGTTTTGATGCTCCTATAGATGTGGTTGACATTTGCAATCAGCTGACTTAAAGAAAAGGAAGTTGGCCTCCATACAACTGATGAGCCTCACCAAACCAACTAAAGATTTTATGTGCAAAAAATGAGGGCTCCTGGTGAAGACTCAGCACTCTATATAGTATTCTGTCTCACTTATCACATGACCACAAGACCTACTGAGTTCTACTCAGGACTACACCATCCAGCATTAGCTGCGTGGCTTACAGAGATTAGACATGCTAGCTCCAAATCCTGTGTCATTTCTTATCAAGACAAATCTTCTTCCATACTTCTGTTTTTATTAAAAGATTAATTTTATTTACATTTTATGCATGTGTGACGTGACATGTGTGTGTGTGTCAGAGAGAGGGGGAGAGAGAGAGACAGAGGCAGAGAGAGAGAGAGACAGAGAGAGAGAGAGAGAGAGAGAGACAGAGAGAGAGAGAGAGAGAGAGAGAGAGAGAGAGGGAGGGAGGGAGGGAGGGAGGGAGGGATTGACTCTGTGTAGGTATGTGCAGTGTAGGTCCCCACACAGTACAGAGTGCAGAAATGGGTATCATCTCCAGGTGGTTGTGAGAAATGAAAGAGTGGTGTTGGTAGGAGATCATCTGCAGGAGAAATATTTTTTCTTAGCCTCCTTTTCTCCCAAAGTTGGTGTAATTAGTATGGATTAAAGTCAGAAAAATAGAAAATCAGGATCTTGCCTTGATTTTGCTTTTTCTGAACAGTTTTTATCATTTCTCAAGGTCCCAGGTTTCCTATCTACTAGATACTGGAAGCGGCATTAACCAAGGAGTTGTCAGAAATAGAGAACTTAAGACATTACCTGGGACAAGCAGGGCATTACACCCCCCCCCCCAAAACCAAAACCCTGCATTGTTTGCTTCTTTTTCTCCCAGAATGACTCTACTGGGAACCTTCACTGCCTTTCCTATGAGAAACACTTAAGACTTACTGTCTGGGACCCAGGAAATTAGGTAATGCAAATCTCTGTCCTGGTATACTTAACAGAGAAACCTTTGGCTTTCTGCTCATGCACTCAGGCTGACTTCCATGATGTCACTATTATGTGTTTAAATCACACCTAAAGTAACAGTCATTCAATTACTGGATACTACAAAACAGATTAGGAAAGGTCATAAAGATAAAAGTTATAACCATTGCTCCTAATGAAAAAACTTTGAATAAATAATTTCCCAGAAGAAACATTAATGGACTAATATCCTCATCAAGTAAGCTCTTCCTTATCATATTTTCATGCCAGGAAATGAAAAAAATGTAAGTTTGTGAAATTAAGAAATAAGCTCATATTGGGGCTATGGGGATAGGTCATCAGTAAAGAATACTTACTGCTTCTTGCAGAGGACCTAGGTTTGGTTCTTAGCAACCACATGGCTTCTCACAAAAGTTCAGAGAATCCAAAACACCATCTAATCTCTCTCCAGGCCCACACATGGCAAACATGCATTTATTCAAGGAAAACATTCATACATGTATAATAAAAAATTGATAGATCTGCAAATGCTTTTAAAAATATGTTAATATCCTTAGTCATTTTATATGAATATAATTCAATGGAAAATCTTGACAGGAACATATCTAAACATAATAAAATCAATATACAGCAAACCAACAGTCAACATTAAACGAAATAGAGAGAAACTTGACGCGATTCATCTAAAATCAGGAACAAGACAAGGCTGTCCACTCTCTGCATATCTCTTCAATATTGTATTTGAAGTTCTATCTACAGCAATAAGACAACAAAAGGAGATCAAAGAAATACAAATTGGAAAGGAAGAAGTCAAACTTCCACTATTTGCAGATGATATGATAGTTTACATAAGTAACCCAAAAAATTCTACAAAGGAACTCCTACAGCTGATAAACACCTTCAGCAAAGTGGCAGGATACAAGATTAACTAAAAAAACAAAACAAAAAAAAAACCCACAATAGCCCTACTATATACAGACGATAAAAGGACAAAGAAAGAAATCAGAGAAGCATCACCCTTTACAATAGCCACAAGCAACATAATGTATCTTGGAGTAACACTAACCAAACAAGTGAAAGACCTGTACAACAAGAACTTTGAGTTTTTAAAGAAAGAAATTAAAGAAGATACCAGAAAATGGAAAGATCTCCCAAGTTCTTGAATAGGCAGGACCAACACAGTAAAAATGGCAATCTTGCCAAAAGAAATCTACAGATTCAATGCAATCACCACCAAAATCCCAGCACAATTCTTCACAGACCTTGAAAGATCAATACTCAACTTTATAAACAAAAGACCCAGGGTAACTAAAACAACTTTGTACAATAAGGAACTTCTAAATGCATCACCATCCCTGACTTCAAGCTCTATTATAGCGGAAGTCCAGAAAACAGCTTGGTATTGGCACAAAAATAGACAGGTAGACAAATGGAATCAAATTGAAAGCCCTGATATTAACCCACACACCTATGAACACCTGATTTTTGACAAAGACTCTAAAATTATACAATGGAAAAAAGAAAGCATCTTCAACAAATGTGTTGGCATAACTGAATCCTGGCATCTATAAGATTGCAGATAGATTCATATCTATCGCCGTGCACAAAACTTAAGTCCAAATGGATCAAAGACCTCAACATAAATCCAGCCACACTGAACCTCTTAGAGGAGAAAGTGGGAGGTATCCTTGAACAAATTGGTATAGGAGACCACTTCCTGAATATAACACCAGTAGCACAGACACTGAGGTGGATAATTAATAAGTGGGACTTCCTGAGACTGAGAAGCTTTTGTAAGGCAAATGACAGTCAACAAGAAAAAACTGCAGCCCACAGAATGGGAAAAGATCTTTATCAACCCCTCATCTGACAGAGGGCTGATTTCCAAAATATGCAAAGAACTCAAGAAGCTAGTCACCAAAACACCAAATAATCCAATTAAAAATGGGGTACAGGAATAAATAAAGAATTCTCAATGAAAGAATCTAAAATGGCTGATAGACACTTAAGAAAGTGCCTATCCAGGAAATGCAAATCAAAACAACTCTGAGATACCATCTCGCACCTGTCAGAATGGCTAAAATAAAAAACACTTATGATAGTTTATGCTGGAGAGGATGTGGAAACAGGAAACACTCCTCCACTGCTGGCGGGAGTGCCAACTCATACAGCCACTTTGGAAATCAGTATGAAGATTCCTCAGAAAAATGGGACTCAGTCTACCAGCAATTCCACTCTTAGGCATATGCCCAAAAGATGCACATTCATACAACAAGGACATCTGTTCCACTATGTTCATAGCAGCCTTATTTGTAAAAGTCAGAACCTGGAAGCAACCTAGATGTCCCTAAACTGAAGAATGGATAAATAAAATGTGGTATATTTACACAGTGGAGTATACTTCTAGGTGGAAAAAAAATGGAATCTAGAAAGTTGCAGGCAAATAGATGGAACTAGAAGAAACCATCCTGAGTGAGGTAACCCAGTCACAAAAGACAAACATGGTGTGTACTCACTCATATATGGATTTTAGACATAGAGCAAAGGATTACCAATCTACAATCCACACCTCCAGAGAAGCTAAGAGAAACATACATGGTCTCCTGGAGATGGGGAAAGGGACAAGATCTCCTTAGCAAATTGGGAGCCTGGGGATGGGGAGAGTGAGTTAGGAAAAAGACAAGGGGGGAGAAGGACATGAAGGAGCAGGAAGATTGAGTCAGGGGAAGAATAGCGAAGAGCAAGAGAAGAGATGCCTTAATAGAGGGAGCCATTAGAGGTTTAAAGAGAAATATGGCACTAGGGAAATGTCCAGAGGTATACAAGGATGACCCCTACTAAGATTCTAAGCAATAGTGAAGAGATTACCCTAAATGCCCTTCCCCTATAATGAGATTGCTTTAGCGCCATCCTAGAGCCTTCATCCAACAGCTGATCGAAGCAGAAGCAGACACCCACAGCTAAACACTGAGCTGAACTCCTGGAATCCAGTAGCAGAGGGAGGAGTGATGAGCAAAGGTGCCAAGACCAGGCTGGTGAAACCCACAGAAACAGATGACCTGAACAAGGGGGAGCTCATGGACCCCAGACTGACAGCTCAGAAACCAGCATAGGACTGATCCAGGCCCCCTGAACGTGGATGTCAGTTAGGAGGCCTGGGTAGTCTATGGGCCTCTAGTAGTGTATCAGTATTTATCCCTAGTGTACAAATGGACTTTGGGAGCCCACTCCACATAGAGGGATACTCTCTCAGCCTAGACACATGGGGGAGGGTATAGCTCCTGTCCCAAATGATGTGACAGACTTTGATGATTGCCCCATGGAAGGCCAATCCCTCCTTGAGTAGCAGAAGAGGGTGATATAGGGGTTAGTGGGGAGCATAGGAGGATGGGAGAGGTTCTTTCTTTCTTTTGTTCTTTCTTTCTTTTGTTCTTTCTCTCTCTTTCCCTTCCTTCCTTTCTTCCTAGCTGTTTGTTCATGCATGCTCCATTCTCCATTTCTCTACCCCTTATGCTTTTTATACCAATGAGGTGAGACAGAATTTTCACCCAAAATAGCTCATTGCTTCAATTACAAGTACTTTGGAACCATGTCTCAGAAACTGAATTCAAAGTGACTAAACCAGACAAACACAGCAGGTCATTCAGCTGAAGAACTAGTGTACTGGTTAGCTTTTGTCAACTTGATACTAACTAGTCTCAAGGGAGGGAGGAAGCTCTTTTGAGAAAGCACCCCCACCTGACTGGCCTACAAATATGTCTGTGGGTGGGAGGTGTTTTCTCGTCTCATGATTGACAGGGGAGGGTCATGCCCTCTGAGGGGGGTGCTAACCCTGGGTAGGTCCTGGATGGTCTAAGACACTAGTCTGATCAAGCTCTGAGAATGCAAGCAAGCAAGTAAGCAGGGCTCCTCCACGTTCTCTGTTCCAGTTCCTGCCTCCAGGTGCTTGCTTTAAGCTCCTGCCCTGACTTCCCTGAGTGACATAGTATGATCAAGTTTTGAGTTGTAACACATGCTTTCCTCTCCAAGTTGCTTTTGGTCATGGTGTTTTGTTTTGTTTTTTAATCCCAACAATAGAAACCCTAACTATAACAACCTCTGATGCCACTAAGTTCAGGCAGACTGGAGTCAGTTGCTTTACACGTTCACCCAGCGCTTACTTTGGTGTTTAGTTCCGCTTCTTCTCCCGGCTTCCTTCAACACTATCCAGTTTTATCCTAATGCTGCCATCCGAAGGTTACAAGGCCCCTGTGAGCAGTCATGAGGACTAAACACTGTGTTATTCATGACCTCTCAAAAAATTTGCTGTTCTAGAAAAAGTCTCGAGTTGTGGTTTGAATGCACTGACTTAAAGTTGTGTGCCTACTCTCAAGCAAATTACATGGTTAAGAGTTAAGTCGGTTAATATGCACATTGCTTTTATAAGAGATGAGGCGAAATCCAAAAGCAAATGGCTTTGTGTAGTGGGCTAAGTGCTTTTCCTGACAGTTGTGCTATTATTCCTTGAGGAAACAGACTTTGCTCTATATAGCAAAACACTACTTGATATAATTCAACCCCTGTTGATTTGGAAAGTCTCTAAGTGATTTTCAGTGTGATTAATTGGGATGTGATTCTAATGTTTCTGTATGAGGATATCCCATTTGTTAATTAAACATAATCTTTTTATCAAAATATTTCATTAAATCTAAATAAAAAGTGAAACCAACTCCACTTGACGTCACAAATAATGGTGTAATAAACACCTAAAATAAGTATTAGACTGAGAAAGAGCGCCAGTCAGAGGGCCAGTTGACATGCAGGTATGCTCAACTAGAATTTACAGGAAAGAAGCTGGAGAAGTTGAATAACAGCTATAAGAAGAAATAGTAATGACTAAAAAGCCCACAGTTCAATGGCAATATGAAGCAGAGAGCATTACAAGGAAGAAATCCAGAGTCTTCCCAGAGGGATTGATGGTCTGGGGAACTCTTCTACTCCCAGGGACAAAAGTGACTAAAGCCATACTTAAGATAGAGATTAACAGAAAATCACCACTGAACCCCCAGTAGAGACATTTTAAGCAGAACAAGAGCAGAATGCCTGTCCTACTCCAAGTAACACCAATACACTAATGTGTGCACCGATCTAGACCTAATGGAATTCTTTCTTTATTTTGCTGTTGGTGCCTTTTCTGGGTTGAATAAATGTGCGCTCCCATCTTTCCAGGTGAAACACAACCTCAGGCCAACACTGCCCTACTTTTCCTTAATATCCCCTTCTCTCTTATCTTTTTCTCTTTTTCCCCCTCTTTATAATTGTCTTTTGGATAGACTTTCCCAGAGAACACAGATGAGTCAGTTTGCAGGGTAGCCATGCATCAGTTTCCCCAGAGCCCAGACTCTTACATATCTGATTCCATTTCCTTACTCCTCTGTTTTTATCCAAGCTTTAGAACAAATTACTCCATCTTCTCCCACTCATCTCTACTCTTTCTCCATTATTTCCTTCCCCTCCATTCTTTCTCTTTTAACTCCATACTAATCACTAGTCCTACTCTTATCCTACTTGTATACACAGAAATATATGCATTACTGCGCACAGCATTTATCGGTATTCGAGTCCTTTAATTTATAAAATAATTGGTGATAAGAGGTAATAGTTTTTAATTTGATTATCTGTATTTTCACAAAGATACTACTTTCTGATAATGACTGTCTTTGTAAACAATATTCTACTCCAGTATTTTCATCCTGTTTCCAAAACCTCTGTCTAGCTGAGGAACAAGATACCTCAACTCAACCCTACTACAACCAGGAACCCTGCGAACATTGCAAATACATCTATGGAAAGTACAAAAATGACTGGAAAAAATGATCTGACTATAAATACTAATGTCTGAATAAAAAACACAGGAAGCATGACAAATCCAGGTAACATGACATCTGTGTATTAATCTCCTCTACTAAGAATGAATTAGAGGCCGGGAGGTGGTGGCGCACGCCTTTAATCCCAGCACTCGGGAGGCAGAGGCAGGCAGATCTCTGTGAGTTCGAGGCCAGGCTGGACCGACAGCCTCCAAAACAATACAGAGAAACCCTGTCTCGTAAAAACCAAAAAAAAAAAAAAAAAAAAAGAATGAATTAGATAAAAATCTCAGAAGCAAAAGTTTAAAAAACAATAAATAAATATATCCAAAAATAGAAAAGAGGATACAAATACGTGAATGAATTCAAAGAGAAGGCAAACAAAGATGAATGAAATAAGAAAGTGGATACAAGACATGAAAGTATAGTTCAGTGAGGACAAAAAAGGCAAAAAGAAATATTGAAAATTAAAAATTTAATCAAGAAATTCTGTAAAAAGCATCATAAATATGGCAGGTATTAAATAAGAAGTTATCAAAGAAGTAAAGGTTGAAGTAAAAAAATCTACACTCATATATATTTGATATGAATAAAACTGGATAAAAACATAACAACAACAAAAAGAAATTTAAAAATCAATCTCATTGATACACATGAATAAAAATATTCCTAGTGAAATAAAAAAAATGAATTCAAGAATACAACACAAAGATCACTCATCATAATCAAGTTGTGTTCATTCTAGAAATCCAGATACAGCTTAATGTATGCAAACCAATAAATGTTATGTATTATATAAATAAACAGAATTCACAGGGTAATTGAACAATTACCCTGCTACAATTGCTACAATAAAGATGTATGGCAAATAACAATATCTCTTCTTGTTGAAAGTGTGAAGAGACAAGAATAAAAGGGAAACATGCCAGCATAATAGATTCTGTATACAAGTCTATAGACAACATTATATTGAATAAGAAAAACCTAGAAGCATTTCCACTAAAAGTTGGAAAAAACCAAGACTGTCCACATTCTCTACTCTTAGTCAACATAACCTTCAGTCTTTTCTATATCAGTAAGACAAAAAAGAAATAAAAGGGATATAAGTAGGAAGAAGTTAGATGTGATTTTACACATGAGATGATAAATATTCTGCTAAAAACTTTTACAATTGATGAATTCTTTCAACAAGTGGTAGAATTCAAGGTCCTTATAAAGAATTTGGTAGCCATCATTTACATCAAGTGCATTATGTCTTTTTCTTCTATTATTATAAAACATGAAAAAGCAGCATAAAGAAGACAGGATTCCTTGCAGGGCGTTGTTGGCACACACCTTTAATCCCACCACTCAGGATCAGAGGCAGGTGAATCTCTGTGAGTTGGAGGCCAGCGTGGTCTACAGAGCGAGTTCCATGACAGCCTCCAAAACAATACAGAGAAACCTTGTCTCGAAAAACCAAAAAAAAAAAAAAAAAAAAAAAAAGACAGGATTTCTTTTGTCTAATTGTTCAGCGTACAGTCCATATGGCAAGGAAATCCAAGTGGCAGGTGCTTGGAACAACTTATCCTGTTACATTCACAATCAGGAGCACTAATGTTTGTGCTCATGTCAAGCTCCCTTTTTCATACAGTCCTAGAATCCCACCGCAGGTATTGATGCTGCCCACAGTAGGTAGTTTTCCTAACTCAGTGAACCTAGTCAAGATAATCCATCACAGGCACTCCCAGAGAATAATCTATTCTACCGTTTCCCTCATAAATATACATAGAGGCTTGTCTCATAAGGGATTCTAGGTCTTGTGAAGCAGACAATTAATAATAATCAGTGTAATTCCCCCCTTGTCTACCTGCTACTCAGACACATCACTTCAAATCATAATATCCCATCCCTTATCTCCAAAGTTTCACTTGTACTTCTTGATATAAAATATAATCCAATTTCAAATTTCCTTAAAGTCTTTAACAATTCAAAATTTGGTTTACATCTCATCAGAGGCTCCAGGAAAACTCTCAGTTGTGAGCTCCTAAAAAATAGGGAACACTCTATATCTGCCTCACATCTTAATGACACTGGGTGAACATTCTCACTTCAAAGTGGAAGAATGAGGCATTGTAAGGAATGATTTGGCCAAAGCTAGACCAAAATCCAGCAAAGGCCAAATCTTGCAGTTGGTATTTAGTGTCTAGGGCTTATAATGTAATTATTTGAACTACAAAGGGCATGGGTATTCCTACTCTTCGAGCTCTGAGTACTTCAGTATACATAATCTCTCCCTTAGGCCACTCTACTCCATGCCTACAGCTTTTTTTTTTTTTTTGGTTTTTACGAGACAGGGTTTCTCTGTATTGTTTTAGAGGCTGTTGGTCCAGCCAGGCCTCGAACTCACAGCTATCCGCCTGCCTCTGCCTCCCGAGTGCTGGGATTAAAGGCATGTGCCACCACCACCCGGCTGCCTACAGCTTTTTATTAGCTAATGTACTTGGGTCAAACTTCTCCAGTCCTCCAATATTCTGAAGTCTCCATTGCAATTTAAGCTTTCAAACTCACAGCTTCACACAGTGGTGTTTCATGGCTTCCTTGCAGACAATTTGACCAGACACATTGCCTAGATTCAGCTGCTCTCTGAACCTGTGGAAAAGTATTTCTTGACCCCCTGGTGGTGAGATTTAATTGCCAACTTGACACAATAAGTGCTTAAAATCTCCTGGGGAGAGATAATCAATGAGGGATTATGTACTTCAAATTGGGGGGATTGTCTTAATTAAGTTAATTGATGTCAGAGAATCCAGTCCATGTAGGAAGCACCCTGCCCTGGTTGCCTTCTAAACTGTATGCGTGAAGAAGGCTGAGGAAGCAAGTGAACACACCTGCATCCAGTTCTTTCCTCTCTTCACCAGATGTGATATGACAAACCATTTGAAATTCTTTCCTCAACTTCCCCACAGTGATGGTTCCTAAACTGGAATTGTGAGCTGAAACACACCCTTTCTCTGTTGTTTCTTTTTGCTAGGGTAATTTTTAATCACAGAACAAAAATGAAACTATGACAGAAATGGATACCAAGGGAGTGGGGTTGTTACTGCAATAAAACTGAGTATGTGATTTTCATGGCATGCGGACTGTGGGGTGTTATTAGTTGTAGAAGAATTTGGAACTTTGGCTCAGAAAAGCCACCAAATGCTAGAAGGAGAGCTTATTGAACCGTGTTAGAGAAACCTTGGAAATTAAGAATGCAGAGAGGTGTGTGTACAGTCAAGGCCTGACTTAACGACATTTTAGAGAGGAACAGAGTTTTGTTTTTATTTTAATCAGACACAGGGATGGTTGCTATTCATGTGATACTCTTGGCTAAGACTCTATGTGTGGTGATTAGGCTAGGGCTGAAGATGCAGCTGCAATTATTAAAGACATTAGCACCACTGAAGTGAAACTTCCTGTGGTTCAATGGCACATCGGGGAAGTGTTTCCTTGAGGTCAGCACACCGAGGGTGCTATATCTGTAGTCCAAGGAGGCTGGGCTACATCAGGAGCTAGCAGAAGAAATTGGCAATGTAAGCTGTCTCTGTGTACTGGTTGTGAAGGAATGTAGGATTCATGATAGAGGTGGTCGTAGAAAAAACCTGAGGTCCAACAATGTGTGGTAAAGTAGGAGTTCCTGTCAAGAGGTTTTGAGAGAAAATTACATAAAGCTGTGAAGGGGAAGCCTCAATTGCAATGAAGACTCTGCCATATTGTGTATGGTACAACTAAAGGAAGTCTGCTGAGGAGAGTTGCAGGTATGGAATGGGGCCAACCTCAGCCTAAGAGAGAAGTTGTGCATGCTGCAGGTGGCAGAGTTGAATGGGCTGGGTACTCAAGGATTTTGAGTCTAGAAGATGAGACCCAGATGTTGGACCTAAAGCTATAGGATTTGATAATTGCCCTTATTTACATTTTATTTTGATCTGATTGTTCCTTGTAATGACCTGTTTCCCATTTACATAATAAGAACGCTAGTCTGTGCCATCATACGTTTGTATATTAACTGTTTTTTAAAATATATATTTAACTTTTACAGGTGGACTGTAGTTTACATTGTGAGGCTGAAGAAAGAATAGAAGTTTATGGTTTAGAAGTGGCATGTTTTTGTGTCAAGTTGAAAAGCCAGGGAACATTTGATGATTAGCTTTAACTATTGACTTGTCTGGGATCTCCTAGGAAGAAGGGCTCAGTGAGATATTGTCTACCCAAGGTTGGTTCTGTTGGTAGGTATATTGTCTTAATTAAGACTCCCTGTTAAGGGACTGCTGACACCTACAGTGGGCTGTGACACCTAAAAATGTAATAGTTCCCCACAGGCATGTTCAGAAGCTCTCCTACACACAAAATCCCATTAGACCTGAATGTTTCTCCACTCAGTGGTTTTAGATCCTGTGAATATAATGATAAAATTATCTTAGTTGGGTTTCTATTGCTGCGATAAAACATACACAAAAGTGATTTGGGGAGGGAAGGGTTTATTTCAGCTTATCACTCTCAGGTAATACTCAATCACTAAGGGAAATGAAGGCATGAACTCAATGCACAAACCTGGAGGCAGGAGTTGATACAGAAGCCATGCAAGAGTGCTGGTTACTGGTTTGCTTCCCGTGGCTTGCTCACCCTGTTTTCTAACAGAACTCAGGGGTACCAGCCCAGGGTTGACATCACCTATAGTGGGCTGTGATCATCCACTTCAATCATTATTCAAGAAATGCCCCCAAAGACTTGCCCACAGGCAAATCTTATGGAGGCATTTTCTCAACCTAGATTCCTTCTCAGAGGAATCCAGGTTGTGTCAAAGTGACAAAACACAACCAGCACAAATGCTAATCAGAACACACACACACACACACACACACACACACACACACACACACACAGAGGAACTCAGAGAAAGAATCCCATTCATAATTACCACAAAACCAAGCAAATACTCTTGCATGCACCATTACCAATACCAAAACCTTTGAATATAACTGAAGTAAAGAAATTAAAGGAGTACAATACCTCATAGTTCATGGATTAGAAGAATTAATACTGTGAAAAGCCAGCTAACCTACTAAAAGTAGTTCATGTAGTTGATACAATCGTCACCAAACTTCTGATATAAGTTTTCACAAAAAACTGACAAAAATCCTAAACTCATGTGGAAATTACAAAATAACCTGGATATCCAAATCCTTCTAAACAAAAATAAATAAAGCAGAAAGTATCTCCATACTTGATTTTAAGATATGCTACAGGGCCACTGTAATGAACATAGCATTAATACTGGCATAATTACAGACAAGTAAATCAATGGAATAAAAGAGGATCCACATATAACTACATCAAAATAAAATTTCTTAAAATAAAGATTAAAAATATACATTTCTGAAAAGATAATTTCTTCAGCAAACAATATTAGGAAAAATGGATACCCATATGTAAAAGTAGGAAACTACATTATCCCTGTTATCATGTATATAAATCAACTCTAAGTAGATAAGAGACCTGAATGTAGCACCTGAAACTCTGACACTACTATTAGAAAAATGGTAATAATAAGCAAACAGAAAATATAGGCATAGGCAAAGACTCTCTGAGTAGGACTCTAATAATTCAGAAGAAAAAAAATGCCAAGATTGACAAATGGGAACTGATGAAATTTAAATCATCACCACACAAAGGAATTGGTTAACTCAGTAAAGAAATTGTCAGTAGAGTGGAAGAAAACATTTGCTAGTTATACAGCAAGCAGAAGATTAATATTTAGAATATAAAAAGAATACAAAACCGAGTAAGAAATTAAAAAATAGATAACAATGTGTTTTCAAAGATGAAATATACATAATGTGAAAAAGTATCAACCCCGTGAGTAATCAGAGGAATGAGAATTAAAACAAATTACATTGAGGTTACACATCACCCCAGTCAGCATTTCAACAATTAAGAAAATAGTAATTTGGGTGCAGAGATGGTTAAAGTCCTTATTGCTCTTGAAGAGCTGAGTTTGGTTTTCAGGACTCATGTGAGGCATTGCACACTCACCTCTAAGTCTAGTTTAATGAAATCTGGGGTTTCTACATCAAAGGGCACCTGCAGGCACATGGAGAGGCCCAAATACATATACCTACACAAATAAAAGTAAAAACAAGTCTATAAAAAAAGTAGAAAGCAACAATAAATGCTGGCAAGTATGGGGATAAAAGAACCCTTATATATTGCTGGTGGGAATATAACCTAGTCCGGTCTCTAAGGAAATCAGTATGGAGCTAAAAGAAAGAAAGAAAAAAAGACTTTGTAAATATGTCTGCCTATGACTCAGGTATACCAATCCTGCTTATTTACCCCAAAGAATCAACATCACATTGCACACTAATGTTTATCAGAACTTTTCACAATAGCTAAGTAAGAGTGTCTAAAAGTAGAGGAATGTAAAGAAGAAATATGATATTTATACACAGAGGAGTATTTTAAGCCATAAAACAGCATTCAGTTGTGCTATTTGCTTAAAAATAGATACAACTGGAGTTAATAATATAAGCAAATTAAGTCAGTCTCACAAAACCACATATTATGAGTATGCACGAGTATATGAAGTCTCACAAAATGAGACATCATGAGCATGTTTGTGTATATGAAGTCTCACAAAACCAGGCATCATGAACATGTAGCCTCTGCCTCTTGAGTGCTAAGACTATGGGTAGGAGTGGCCATGCCTAGCTGTTTTCTGGAAATACCATCAGTACTGCAACAATGAAGAGAGAACAATTCTCTAAGAGGCTGCCAGGCTAAGGATTCTCAAGGATGCACTGTAATGGTTTACATGGAAGTGAGTTTGTTATCACAAGAGTGATAACAAAAGCATAAAGAACCCTTTCCTGATCTCTCTGCATTTGCTGCCCATCATGAGATGACACAGCTAGAAACCCTTAACAGATGCAGTACCTTCAGAATCTATGGCATTTAAATATATTTCTGGTCACAATAAAGTATCCATCTGTGGCATTCTGTTATGATAATGCAAAATAGAATAAGATAGCCATTTTAAATTTTTATTGTTTTCACAAATAACTGATCTTCTGCCAGTTTAGAGAAAAAGAAAAAAGAAGAGGAACAAGATATGTTACAGGAGAATAATTTAATACTTGACTACTTACTCATTGTAAAAATAAATTGACAGTTAGGTTTGCTGGGGGAGGGGAGAAACATTTTCTCAATGGGGTAGCTATAAGTAAGATGTCCTTGATTCTTTAAACAACTCCCCCACTCAAGTTCCTCTGGGCAATATTAAAGAAATTCAGTGAGTAGTCAAAACAAATCAAATCAAAACAAAACAAAGCAAGACAAACAAAGGGCAAGAAAGAACAAAAAGGGACTGGTTGAGAAGAGAAAGTGGATCAGGAGAAGTTGGAGGGGAACAAGAGAGGGCAACAGGATTAATGTGGTGAAAATATATTATATACATGCACGCAAAAGACACAATGAAGCTCATTGTGTATAATAAATATGTACTAATAAACATGCACTAATAAACATGCACTAATAAAAATAAATGCAAATTATTTTTATGAGATGTACCCAAAAATAGAAAAAAAATATAATTTAAGTGGTAATTAGGAGTTTAGGAGTTCATTCCAGTAAAAGAGCATAAGCGAGAAAAGGGAACAGAACTAGACCTGTTGCAATTCGAGTCTCCAGAAGCATTTACTTATCTCCTTTCTACTCTCAGGGCTTCTCCAGAACAGCTCAGAGTAGTCTTGGACTTGCTAGCTCAAGTATGGAGAATAGAAATCTAGGTCCCTCCATCAGAATCCTAGGGACGTATTTCAGTATTTTACTTACTAGGTACATAATTAGACGATTCAACTATATACCACAAAGACTGATATTTTTGTAAGTAAAACAGGGTTAATAAGTTTACCATATTTGTTATTTAAATGAGGATTAAACCCCATAGTTTGTTTTCCCCGTTATGGTGTATTGCCTACATCATGGTGTATTCAATAGCTTTTCATTGCTGTGCTAAAATACATGAAAAGCAATGAATTTAAAAGAGGAGCAATCTATTTCAGTTCATAGTTTTAGAAGTTTCACAGTCCAAGACGTTTTGTATTAGTTCAGATAAAACACCTGACAGTGGGAGGGTGCTGGTGTATTCTGATCACATGGCACCTAGGACATCCAAAGAAACAGAGAGGAAGGGTCTGAGGTGTCAGTCCCATCAGAAATATGTCACCCAATGACGTGCTTTCTCGCCAAGAATTTAATCTCTTAATGTAGATTCAGCAACACATCTCATTTCTCAATACTGGGATGGGGAAAGAAACTCTCCACACTCATGTCTTCTGGGGTACACTTTATATCTAACTTATAAGATATGACTAATTGAAATTTCTTTCCACTTCTGAGTCCTTTAAAGATTAGTAGGTCCACATATTTTGGTACAAATGGACAAAGAAATGGGGACCTGAAAGAAATACAAATAGATGATAATACCGATGATGGTTTACATATCTTTTTGAAATATAAAACATGTGTTCCTGATTTTTTCTATTTATTTCATCAGTGGAAATATCATTTTTGAAAAAGTATATTGGCAAGGGGAGTCAAGAGCTTGATGAGGAAAACCACAGAGACAGCTCAGGACTATAGACTGACAGCTGGGGAAACTACATGGGACCGAACTAGACCCTCTGAATGTAGGTGACAGTTATCTGACTTGATATGTTTTATTTGGGAAGGGGGTATCCTGGCAGTGGCATTATCCTGGGTATATGAACTGGCTTTTTGGATCCCATTCCTTATAGAGACATACCTGCTCAGCCTTGATACAGTATAGTGGGGCTTGATCCTGCCTCAACTTGGTAGGCCAGACTTTGTTGATTCCCCCAAGGAAGGCCTTACCCCTTCTGAGGAGGGGATAGCGGGTGGGAAGTGGGCTGGGTATAGGAGAAGGGGAAGGAGGGAGAACTGGGGTTGGTATGTAAAATAAAAAATCGATCTTTTTAGACATAAAAAAAGAAACAAAAAAAAAAGAAAAAGCACATTGCCTAAAATATTCCATCAACTGTCTTTAATTTATTTAAACTAAAAAAAAATTACTGGGAGTTGGAGAGATGTCTCAGAGGTAAGAGCACTAGCTGCTCTTCCAGAGATTCTGAGTTCAGTTCCCAGCAACCACATGGTCGCTTACAACCATCTATAATGAGCTCTGGTGCCCTCTTCTGGTATGCAGGCATAAATGTTAGCAGAACACTGTACACATAATAAAATCCTTAAAACAACGACAACCATAAAATAAAAAATAAAAAAACCAAACAACAACAAAGTCTTATAGGGCTAGTAAAGTGGGTAGTTCTCATTAAGAAATAAGCCAGATAATATCCCATGATTGAAAATCATTCTGTGGTCTCCAACGCACTCAGGAAACAAAGATCTAACGCTTTGAAGTGGATAATAAGCACTGTGGTGCTGATTGGTAAGCCTTCCAGCTTATGCTACTTCTCTCGCATATCTAATGTTGTATCCTTCTCTACACTACCTCACTCATTTTTAACGTATAAATATTTAAAGTTAACATTCAGTTTTCAAGTTTTCTAGTTGAGACCCATATCCCACCCCTTTCTCAATCACACCATTGGCTTTTCAGCTCCTCACACAGGCCCCACACTGTTACCTACCCTAGGCCTCACAGCATTTCTTCAGAACTCTCCCTGGTGGAGGGAGGGGATAACCCCACTTGTTTTGCAAACCTCAGCCTGATTTCATTTCTTAAAAAATAACTTCGTGGATTTCCCTAACTAAAATATCAACTCTACCCCAACCTTCTTTTTCTTAGCACCTTGTTCCATATCACAATGTGCCATTACATGTACACATGTTTGTGCATATGTTTGCACACACACAATGACCTGGAAGAAGTGACATGGTTAACATACAACATTTTAGTTTTGTCACATTCACAGTGTTAACTTCTTATCCACAAGTTGGAGGGGATTCAGGGAAAATGCAAGCTTCCTAGTTACAAATGGAACTGACAGTAGAAGTTACTTCCATTCCACTTCTTATCCCATTTACCTGAAGTCCATCTAACACTTTTGTCCATTGAGTAAATAATTAGCATCATTCTCCACAATTGCTGGACATCCATCCACTCTGGATGACGTGCCATAAGAAGAAAACCACTATCGAAGAAGTATGAAAAGAAACACTAATTCTCTCAACCTGAACAGTATTTCCAAATGCGACAACGAAAAAAATCTACTAAGTTGTGATTTTTCTTTATTGCAAGGTACATTTAGTATTACATACTAAAATGGCATGCATTTGAAAGTAATCTTCGCATAAACATTGAGTGAACTAGAAGAAAATCTTCAATTTTAGGAAAACTGGGCTTTAAAATTCTTTGTTATTATAACTACACAGAAATATATTTGAATTTTTTCTATTAGAAGAAGATTAATTATGATGAAAATGCCCTTATATACACCATGTAATTTTCTTACAGAAGCTTAACAAAGAGTAGTCACACTCTATTGTTTTGCTAGTTAGAAATACCATCATAGATTTATTTAGAAAATCTTTGGGGAAGATAATTATTGCACAGATTCATGTGTAACAATAGCATGCAAATCTCTGATGAAGTAATACTAGGTTTTGAGGGTTGGAAAGTTTAGCCAGGTTATTGTTTAAACCTAACACTGAGACTGGAACAAGTTTCTCCTGTTTTGATTTTTAATGGTAGGAAAATACTAGGTTGCATATGCGTTCCCATCAGTGCGCCCCTAGCAGAAGCCTGTGAATGTATGAAATTGGGATGTCATCTACCTTTACCTAGCTAGACATTCTGTTCATCTCTTACATTGCAACTGTACAGTGTTCAACTATACATTAGAAATTATGCAGAGAGGAACACTGTCCCAGCCACACAATCCTTCACAACAGAGATCCCCTGAGGAATTTGCCTTTTATGCCTTTACAATCACAGAACATGATGTGAGTCTCCAGAAAACTGCTGAGCCTACTGAATTCTCTGGGTGAACAAATGGCCCTGACCAGAGATGGCAAATGAAATGGTTTGGATGAAGGGCAGATAATTGCACTTACTTCAAAAGGTGAGTTACTTTCTTTTACAGGTTGGTGGATGACACACAAATGTATCTTAGTGCATTTTCAGTATTGGCAGGGATAGCAGAAATAAGACCCATGAAAGCACAAAGTAGCAGAAACCCAACTCCAAGCAAGGTGTGTCCTGCTGCTTGTACCAATGTTTCCCTTGACTCTACTAATGCACACATATGGATAGGCATAGCTTGCTCACATACCAGCCAAATGCAAAACAGTGTAAATGCTCTTTTCTTCTAAGTTTCCTGTTCTTGAAGCTTTTGATTTCTGTGTTTAACAAGGCAACTAGAACACTCAAGTGCTGGACTCTTCAAAACTGCCACTGAGTAGCCCTTGGGTAAATCATTCAACCCATCCTGCCCTTAGATTTTCATCTGGAAAAGAGGGACAAAATGCATAACCCCATCATGGGGGTTATTCTTAATATTAAATGACTTTTATCTTATAAAACTTAAATTCATTGAGGAAAACTACTACAATAGACAAATGGGACTAAGACTGAGGGAGTGGGGAGGAGGATTAAATGAAGAGATGAATTATAAGCTTTCATCTGAGAGTAGAGAGATTCCTGGAAAGTAATAATGAAGCAGAGGGCCACGTGGGCCTGAAGGGTACTCTGGTATGTCACCAGCAGAAGAAGTAACCAGGGCCATGCTGGGAGGTCTTTCAAACAAGAGTAAAGGAAGCAGCAGGGAAGACAATGACCTTTCCTAGCAGTTAGTGAAAACACCCAAGTTCTCCATTGATTTTCTGTGCCCTTTGGAGGCTGGAACGAAGATGTGGAAGGACTAGGGTCTGGAATGAGATTACAACTGCTTTTGAAAAAAATCTGAGTGAGTATTTGTTGCATATGCTAATGTAAAAATGAAAGTTTGTTGACCGCACATTATATCTGCTGTACACTTACCCCTTTACCACCTATTGCTTTTACTTAAATGATTGCCCTTCTACTTCATTTATGTAAGGGTCAGTTTTTCAGTCTGGCATTAACTTCAATGCTAAAAGCATGCTCACTTTCTAAATGTTACCAAAATCACAAAACAATTAATATATTGGTTGTGTTATTTCCCAACAATAAAGTATCTTTTGAGTAAAAATGGACAGAAGGTGAAACAGTAAAACACCATACATATGTTTGCTTGTATTTTATTGCTGCAGACTGTAAATAATTTGTTTATATAGGAGTTATGATCTCAGCTCAGTTTCCATGGCTTCTGGAAACTCAAGTGATTATATCTGTAGCCCCAGTCATTCTATAGGTGCTGGGAGATCTACAGGTGGCAAGGACAATAGCGAACACTTGGAAACCAAGAAGTAGGACTGGAAGGTGCCCAGAGAGGAGACCAGGATACTTCAGAACCTGTTAAGTGTACTATGGCCCAAGATGCTTACAGTGACCATGTGTCTTGGTATATCTAAGCTCTTTTAATTTTACTATTATTTTAAAGGAATCAACATAGGGCATTGCTGATAGCCTATGTGATTTATTGAGATAAAAATTATGTAGCAATCTGAGAGCTGTAAAATGGCTGAGGCACCCAGAATTTACCTGATAACCCACAAAGAACCAAAACAACAGGGTAGGGTTGTATGTTAACATAACTGACCCCAGGAAACTACTGCAATTAAACAGCAGGAAGTCAATATCACTTATATTCAGAGATCCATGATAGCAAAAGAGCAAGGGAAACAGCATTTCAGGACTGCACAGCTGAGAGGGATCTCCCTGGCACAGTGGTACGGTCCAGAGAGTCCCAGCAAATGGTCAGTGCACACAGTGACAATACTTGCAAAGAGACCATTTCACAACCCTTCCTGGCTTATATCCTAAAAGGCGAGAAATCGAAAATCTTCGCATCCATCAGACTCTGGAAAAGGAATTCACTATGAATACTTCCAAGGGGCTGTAGGCAGGGGTGACCCTAAGGAAGAACTAGTTTTCTTAATTTAAACTGCTCTAAGAGTCAGAGACCCTGGGAAAGAATCAATCTCATGTATTGGGGATGTAGAGCTCTGTAACCTGGTGCAAACATTGATTGGCTGACTCTACCAGGAACTAGATTATATGGAACAAAGAAATCTCAGTGATTGAACTCAAGTGTTTTGAAACATGACTTTCACAGAAATGAAGGAAAAATAAACACTGAAGGGAGCATTGAAGATTGCTGGGAAGCCATAAAAAACAAATGAAGCCTACATGAAATAATAGCAGAAGGCCCTTTCTCTCAGCTCGCTTTATGTAGAGAAACATTGGTGATACAAATAAAAATCACTGTTAGGCAGTGGTGGTGTTAGGCACTGTTAGGCACACCTTTAATCCTGGTACTCAGGAGACGGAAACAGGCAGATCTCTGTGAGTTTGAGGCCAGCCTGGTCACCAAAGCAAGTTTCAGGACAGTGCGGGCTATACAGAGGAACCCTGTCATGAAAAACAAAGCAAAATAAAAACAACAACAACAAACATTAGAACTTCCCATCAAACCTAATAGGCTACAGCAGATTTCTGAGCAGAACTTTAAGATGAGAACATGAAGGACATGTTTCAAGTCTGCAAAGAAAGTAATTCTGAAACAAGATTACTTTACTTAGCCATGCTAGTCTGAGGAATTGTAGAAGATATTCTAAGATAATAAATAACTGAGAAAATTCATGACCACCAGACCATCCTTAGAAACATCTCCCAGACGTACTCTCAGAAGAGAAACACAGTTAATTACCACCATGATACAATATCAAGCATAAGACCCACAAGAATGTGTGTGTGTGTGTGAGAGAGAGAGAGACAGAGAGAGAGAGAGAGAGAGAGAGAGAGAGGAAGCAAGCATCAATCTAGCATAAACTATCAAACTACAAAAATAGGAGAGTTAGAAATGAGCAAATAATATTCCAAAGAATTAGGAGAAAATCACTAACACAGCTGGCACAAACCAAAAGCTTCCATGTGTAATTTTAGATGGTCTGAACACTAGTTAGAAAGTGCAGATTTATAAATCAGGATCACCCTGTCACCAAGAGAGCAGTTCTCCAGTAAAAGAGTAAAAGTTGTAGAGAAGAACAAAGAATTATGCCATCCTGGACAAGTATAATATGATATAATAAACAAGGATAAAAAGAAAGATGGGTAAACAAGGCTAGTGGAGAATGCTTAAGGCATAAATATGTAAGGGATACACAGTGGTCATAAATGTATATGCATTCAGTAATGACCACCCAATATTTGAAACAATAGTTATTGGGCCTGGGATATAGACTTCAAGTCACAAGCAGTAGGGAATTTTAAAATTTTACTTTTATCATCAGGTAAGAAAATTAATAACAAATCAGTTCATCTGCACCATAGATCTCATGAATATAGCAGACAAGTGTCAAGCATTCCATATACCAACTGTAGAAACATTTATCTACAAACAACTCTCATCGATTTCAATAACATTGAAACCTTGTCTTCTATATTTTCTGACCATGGTGGAAAGAAACCAGAAGTCAAAAAAAAAAAAAAACAGGAAAAACTATGTGGTTTATTCATACATGTTTCCACCTTGCTGTGCCAACAGCTCATCTCTAGCAGGAAAGTTTAAACAATTTTTAATTGAAAACGGAAATAAATACATCAAACCTCTTGATATAGCAAAAGGCAGAACTAAAGGTGGTTGATAGGCAATGAATGACTACTTTAAAAATATTTTAAGCTGGGCGGTGGTGGTGCACGCCTTTAATCCCAGCACTCGGGAGGCAGAGGCAGGCGGATCTCTGTGAGATCGAGGCCAGGCTGGACCGACAACCTCCAAAACAATACAGAGAAACCCTGTCTCGTAAAACCAAAAAAAAATATTTTAAAGTGAAAGGAAGCAACCTAATGATGTATCTTAGACATCAGAAAAGAACTCAAAATTTAGCGGGGGTGGAGGTGGGGGAATAGGAGGTGGGGTGGATGGGAGTGAAGATGGCAGCAGATGTAAATAGTTATGCAAAGGATCAGAGAAAATAGAAGATGGGTTATATGGGAAACAGAAGAACTGATAATCCCTTAGTTTGAATAAACAAAAAAGAAAGAAGGCACTACTGTATAAAATCAGAGATTTTAAAAAAGGAGACATCATCACTGATATCATAGAAATTAAGAATATTGTTAAATACTCTAAAAATCCATATACCAACACCTTGAAATTCTAAAAGAAATACACAAATTTCTTGACATATATGACCAGCCATTTCAAAAAAGAAGGTTAAAAAACTAGTACGAATAAGTAGTGAGGTAAAAGTCAGTAATAATCCATTTCCCAACAAATAAAAGCACAGCTCTGAGCTTATCTGCTGATGACTTTCAAATAACTAATCATAAACATTTAAATGACTAGCACCAGCACTCCCCAAACTCTCAGGAAATACTCATTGAAACTATCACATAGTCCTTCTCAAAGCATTCCAGAGCTGAAGAGAAAACCAAAACCATTTCATAAGGCCAGCACTAACCTATTATCAAATCTGACAACAGCTAAACAAAACAGAATATTATAGATTAATCTTCCTGATCAATATAGATGAAAACTCAAGAAAATCCTAGTGAATAAAATTGAATGACACTCCTAGAAAGATTTGACGCTATAATCAAGTGGATTTCTTTCCATGGATACAGGATGGATTACCATATACATGTCAGTAAATGTAATATTTCACACAATGGAATGAAGGGCAAAATCATATGATGATCTCCGTAGAGGCATGAAAAGGATTTGGTAAGATGAATCCAATGAAGACCCATAGTTCTGAAAGGAGAAGCCTAGGGATAAACATAATGCTTTTCATGATGGAACTCCAAAAACACAGGGGACAAAAGAAAAATTAACAACCAGGATTAGAATGTTCAACTAAATGTTTCAGTATAGCAGAGAAAATAACAGAATGAAAATAAAACCTACGGAATGGGAGGAAATATTGGCCAGCTATTCTTGTGTCATGAATTAATGTCTATAATATGCAAAAGACTCAGAAAATGTAGCAAATTAAAAGAGAAATCTAATTTTTAAAATGGACAAATGATATGAATAGAAAATTATAAAAAATAAAGCCAACTGGCCATCAAAGTATGAAAATATTTGTAGTGTTAATTAGCTTTTGTGGAACTATAAATCAAGTTACAATGAGATTTCATCTCAACCCAATTACCATGGCTCTTATTAAGAATAAAAAAATATTGGATAGAATATTGAGGAAAAGCAGCTCACACACTGTGGGGATGTAAAACCAGCAATATGAACAACAATCATACAGGTTTAGAGACACTAGAAAGAGAAGCAACA
Organism: Mesocricetus auratus; assembly: GCF_017639785.1. Taxonomy (NCBI): domain Eukaryota; kingdom Metazoa; phylum Chordata; class Mammalia; order Rodentia; family Cricetidae; genus Mesocricetus; species Mesocricetus auratus. Next base: position 19,136,944 of record NW_024429202.1, read on the forward strand.
GATCAAGGAGGCATCCCCCTTCTAAAGATGTGTGGAAAGGAGAGGAAGTCAGACTATAAGGCAGACACCTGCACCCCCAGGTTTATCAAAGCATTAAACACAATAGCTAGGACCAGAATTAACCTAGATGGCTGCCACAACACAAATGAAGAAACATGGTCGTACGTATGAAATCCAATATTATTTAGCCTTAAAGAAGAATGCAATTATATTATCCACAAGAAAGTTGATGGGACTAGACTGGATCTCTGTACAGGCTGAACTGGAGAGGGGTGAATGAACATAGATAATAAGTGATGTGTTTACACATGGATAGGACAGTGGATGTCATTTATTTGTAATATTTAATACAATAGCAACAATGTTACTAACATAAATCCCAATTATTTTTAAACATGAATAGAAAAGAATTTCTAGGAAATGAGAAGACACAAGAATGTTATATTAAATTAAGAGGGGTGGATTTTAATGAAACAATTATCATACATATCTTTGTTGTTCATTATGTGTATACTTTTTCACAAAAAAGATATAAATCCCAAATGTCCATTTAATAAGCAGACTTTAAGCTTTATCTTTGGTTATAATTTAAGTAAAGCCTGAAGTTTCAGGAAACCTAGACCACAAAATAAATTGCAGTCTAGTGGTGGTGCATTCTTGTAAATATAGCACTAGGGATCTAAGGCAGGAGAATTGTAAGTTTAAGACCAGTCTGAAGGATATAACAAAAATCCCAGTTTCAAAAGTTTTTATACAGTACCATGTGCATTAATATAAAGTTTAGGTATCAGTTAGGAAAGCATTGGATGATACAGCCTGACTGCTAATGAGTTTGTCTACAAGGTCTCCACTCCGATAATTTTCAAACTCAAGGCTGACTTATTATAGTTTATTTTCTGATTATGTTGACATATAAGTGGACAAAGGAGATTTCAAAATGATTTTATCTTTTTTTATTATGTGTTAAATGTCTGTATGGGAGTATATGCCTTCAGAGGCCAGAGAAAGGTGTTCAAATCCTTGGAATGAGGGTTGTGGGTGATTGTAAGTTACCCCATGTGGGCGCTCAGAACAGACCTCAGGTCCTCTGTAAGAGTAGTATGTGCTTTTAACAACTGATCAATCTCTTTAGCACCCAAGAGAGCATATGTGAGACTAGAGGCAAGCAGAGCCACCCAATGACTGATGCTCAGTACTTTCACCTTCCTTACAAAATGGTGATATCGATGGAAGCCGTAAGTAAGACTGTCTAATGCCCTTCAACCATTTCAAAATCAGATTAAATCCATGAATTTATTACAATGAGCAAATATCCAAAAGTTCATGTCCAAATGAAATGTCCCCTTTTCAACCAATATTATATTAAAAATGGATTATTGAGACGTAAGTTTGGTATGCTTTAGTTATGAGATGCATAATTAATTCTATGAAAATAACCTGGTTAATGCAGTCACCTAAGAAGTTTGCTGTATTAATAAAACACTTTCAATAACTTACTTTGCTAAACGAAAGTTAGTGTTTCCCTATATATTGGTCTAAATTTCACTTGTGACAATACTACATCCACTGTATAGTAATATATCAAATTTTTTAAGTATACAAAATTAAATTCAGCACAGCAGAACTTTTTCTACTCTCTGTGGTTCAATATATCTGAAAGTCCTATGTTCATTCAGTGATAGACAAAGGTTATGCTCTCCTCCATTTTGAGCTCAGATTAGTTTTGAGTAGCTTAAGACATCTGAGCACGGTAAGATTTTTCACCTTGAGAACACCATGAAATGAGCACATTTCCAGCATATTTATTTCTCTCAGCATTTTTATCATGAGAATAAATATACAATATAGAACAGAATCTTATTCTGAAGCAAAAGTAAGGATGAGAAAGTAAAAGAGGGAAATGAATGGCATCATTGACTCTCTGATTGTCTGTTCTTACGGATAATTGTGATCCATCCAACGAAAATGAGCCCCAGAGTAAAACAGAAAGTTCCATCATGTTAATTTATTCATGATTCCATACATGAAGTCTATCAGAAAGGGTTGCAGCTTTCTTTGAATAAGGTCAGCTATACCTGGACTTTCATTACAACTCCAATCTGTTCCATAAATCAGATGTGGCAGCAGGTAGACTCTTTTCTACCAAGCAATCAGTATAACATTACTGCAGCTCTGTTTTCCATTTGAGTCCCACAAGCCCTACGCTGTTCAGTGATCCATATAGTATACCCCTACGACAAGAATGCCTTTGGCTTCTGGCTGGTCTAGGGACTATAGCCTCAAATACATATATGCCTCTGAGTCCTTAATTCATGTATTTTCATAGGTGCTTATTAAAAACTAAAGCACACTATAGACACAGTTTTTAAAGACAGCTTCAGATGTAAATTAGAAACATCAATAATGTACAAAGATATGTATGTTCACAAAATACTGGAAAGCTTAGTATCCTAGGGTATTCACCACACTGATTTGCTCTGCCTTATTTATAAAAATTCAGGGAAAGTGCTTTTCACCTGCTTGGGATCTCCGTGAGAAATGAGAACCGTCCCAATGTGAAGGCTTCCAACTTGCTGAGAATGCAAATTCTCACTTAAATGACATCTACTGTATCAGGAGGACACTCCAGTATGCATGCTGGAGTAGATTGTGTTCAAATTCCTCCCTTCTCTCTCTAGCTTAATAATTTTGGGTAAATTTTATAAGTCTCTATGCTTCATTTTACATTACAGAAAACCATTTAGAATAGTGATTTGCACATATACAGTATCATATAAAAGTTCCTTGCATAGTATGGAAAAAATCAGATGCTATCATTTAAAAAATTGTAAGCACCAGGCCAAAGTGGAGAGAGATACTGGCAACCAAGCCTGCTATTGGATTATGTAAGCCAAATTAATCCTTTCCTCCCAAAGTTTCTTTTGTTCATGGTCTTTATAAAAAACAAACAAACACAAAAAAACAAACTAAGACATTACCTGAGTTTGACTCCTGGAATATACAGGATAGAAGGAAAGAATAGATTCCAACAAGTGGTCTGCTGATCTTGACTTGGGAGCGTGCAAGCATTAGTATACACACACACACCACACACACACACACACAAACAATATCACATACACACACTCATACACATATGCGCACACACTAAATAAGTCTCAATAAATGTTAATAAAAGAAAATGAAAAAACCAAAGCAAAACAAATTCCAAGAGCTTTTCAGTTTGTTAGTCCTGTGCCAATTCAACTTGGATACCTGTGTGTTTTTTCTTTTGCCTACTCTCATGCAGTATAAATACTTGATGCTGTAGCAAATATTTGTATTTATGTAGTGCTTTTCGGGTCTTGCTGGTGTTGGATCCCTGGATTCTGGTGGGGTCATGTTGGTGTTTCTATTGCTGAGTGATCTCTTATTCTGTCTTCTTCCCATCTCTTCTTTCAGTGGGTGCTGGTGGGGTCTTTCCGTCTCCACTGGTATCCTTCCTTCCTGCAGCTGAAGCTGGGGATGCTGACTCGGAGTTTGGGTCCTGGTAGGGCTGATGTCTTTCCTGAAGCTGGTCTCACTGGGGTTGGGGTCTTGGAATTGTTGACTTCTTTGCTGTGTGGGCAGGTCTCCTGAAGCTGTACTCGCTGGGATTGGGGTCTTGGAAGGGCTGATGTGTTTCCTGTGTGGGCGGGTCTTCTGGATGCCAGGAGCAGCCCGAAAGATCAAGGGGGATGGGTGATGGGCGGGCAGTCCCCGCCGGAGACCCAACCTCACCTGAAGCTGGACTCCTTAACATATCACTTTAAGAATTATATTTTCAGATTTCTAAAAGTGGGGCAATTCTAAAGACAAGGTCATGGAAAATGAATAGATTGATGTAAAACATCGTGATTTCATGTCTTTAAAGTTTTACAAGGCTAACTATTTAAAAGAAAATTAAAAAATTGCAACAATGAGTTTAAACACTTATTTGGAGGTGGTTCAAAAAGTCAGAATAGAAGCCTATTTTTTTGTGACCAATTTCAGAATTAGAACTTCAGGGTAATAAAAAAAACAAAACAATATTTGGGGGAATGGAAGCACATAGACATCATGAAAGCCTTGGAAGGACAACTGATCACAGAGCATGGAGGAGTGGAACTGAGATACGGAGAAATGCCTGGCACGATCATGAGCACCAGCTTCGACTACCTGAAAGAGAACAGAGCAGCCACAGACACGCGGTAAGGCAGGCCACAGAATGGGAAAAGATATTCACTAGCCCTACATCTGACAGAGGGCTAATCTCCAAAATTTACAAAGAACTCAAGAAACAAGTCTCCAAAACACCAAAGGATCCAATTAAAAGGTGGGGTACAGAGCTAAATAGAGAATTCTCAGTAGAGGAGGCTAAAATGGCCAAGAGACACTTAATAAAGTGCTCAACATCCTTAGCCATCAGGGAAATGCAAATCAAAACAACTCTGAGATACCATCTTACTCCTGTCAGAATGGCTAAAATCAAAAACACGAAGACAATTTATGCTGGAGAGGATGTGGAGAGAGAGGAACACTCCTCCACTGCTGGTGGGAGTGCCGACTCATACAGCCTCTTTGGAAATCAGTATGGAGATTCCTCAGGAAAATGGGAATTAATCTACCACTAGACCCAGCAATTCCACTCTTAGGCATATATCCAAATGAGGCAAGTTCATACAACAAGGGCATCTGCTCCACTATGTTCATAGCAGCATTGTTTGTAATAGCCAGAACCTGGAAGCAACCTAGATGCCCCTCAACTGAAGGGTGGATAGAGAAAATGTGGTACATTTACACAATGGAGTATTACTCAGCAGAAAAAAACAATGGAATCTTGAAATTCGCAGGTAAATGGATAGCACTGGAAGAAACCATCCTGAGTGAGGTAACCCAGTCGCAAAAAGACAAACATGGTATGTACTCACTCATATATGGATTTTAGACATGGATCAGGATAGTGTCAGTTTGCACTTCCACTGATAGAGAGTCTGGGAATCAGGAAAGAACCTAGAAGATATGCATATATGCATAGTACCCAAGAGAAGAGGATGGAGACAAGATCCCCTGAATGGATGGGGAACAGGGCGAGGGGTGGGGGGGAGTGGGACCTGGGAAGAAGAGAGGGGTGAAGAGGAAAAGAGTTGGTCATGGGGGAACAGGAAGTTGAGGGGGTGGGAGTAGAATAGGGGGAAGAGGGAATCATAGGATCGAATACAGATCAGGCATCAGAACGACCTCGAGTGATCTAAAGGGATAACACCAATTGGCAAGCTAAGCAATAGTGGAGAGACCACCTCGAATGCCCATTCCTGATAATGAACTTGATGTCTATAACCATCCGGGAGCCTTCATCCTGTGACTGATGGAAGCAGAGGCAAACACACAATTAATCACTGAACTGAACCCAAGGAACCCAGTGACAGAGAGAGAGGAGTGATGAGCAAATTGGCAAAGAATGGGCTGGCAAAACCAGCAGAGACAGCTAATCTGAACAGGGGAGAGCTCTTGAACCCCAGACTGACAGTGGGGAGGCCAGCATGGGACTGATCTGGACCCCCCCAAATGTGAGTGTCAGTGAGAAGGCCTGGGCAACCTATGGGGCCCTGAGCTGTGAATCAGTGTCTATCCCTGGTATACAAACAGTCTTCGTGTGCCTATTGCACAAAGAGGGTTGCTCTCTCAGCCTGGACTCTTAGGGGAGTGCCTGAACCCTACCAAGAGTAAAATGACAGACTCTAGATATCCCCTATGTGAAAGGATTTGGCAATAGGGTGGGAGGGGGGGGCAAGGGGAGTGCGGGAGGAGGGGAGGGAGAGGGAACTGGGATTGACATGTAAAACAAGCTATTTAAAATTAAAATAAAAAATGATAAAAAATATTTGCATTTATAACCTATTACAGTTCTCCAAATAAACTTCTGAATATAACTAAAGGCAATTGTTTTTTAGGAAAAGATTTAGACAACATTCCATTTCATTTCCATATAGGCTTCTAAAGACAAGCAAACAAATTGTCATATTCATTATCCCCCTTCTTGCCCCCAATCCGCTCTTAATTTAAATAGTTTTTGGTCTTGTTTGTGGTCACTCTGAAAACATTTTGTTTTGTGCCAGGGCATTGATAGACATTGTAGAAACTACTAAAATGTGGTTATATCGCATACCTTTGCCTGGGACACAGTGAAAATGAAACTTCATTTCAATACTTATGAGATAATATATTTTTGACTTTCAGAATCATAATATTATAATCAACCACCAGATGCCTAGGCATGCTTATTAAGTCTAAGATAGAACTTGAGCCTACCCCATTTATTTTTCCCTCCTTACCCTCCATTTATTAAATCTATACTTTTTCTAAGAACACTGAATTTCTCCCCATTCAGTTTGATGCTGGCTGTTGGTTTGCTGCATACTGCCTTTATTATGTTTAGGTATGTTCCTGTTATCCCTGATCTCTCCAAGACCTTTATCATGAAGGGGTGCTGAATTTTTCTGAAGGATTTTTTCAGCATTTAGTGAGATGATCATGTGGTTTTTTTCTTTTTCAGTTTGTTTATATGGTGGATTACATTGATGAATTTTCACATGTTGAACCATCCCTGCAGCACTGGGATGAAGCCTACTTCATCATGGTGGATGATTTATTTGATGTTCTTGGATTCGGTTTTGCCAGTATTTTATTGAGTATTTTTGCATTGATGTTCATGAGGGAGATTAGTCTGTAGTTCTCTATCTTAGTTGTGTCTTTGTGCGGTTTGGGTACCAAGGTAATTTGTAGCCTCATAAAAAGAGTTTGGCAATGAACCTTCTGCTTCTATTGTGTGGAACAATTTGAGGAGAATCAGTATTAGCTTGTCTTTGAATTTCTGGTAGAATTCGGCACTGAAACCATCTGGCCCTGGGATTTTTTTGGTTGGGACACTTTTGATGACTGCCCTCTATTTTGTTAGGGGTTATAGGTCTATTTAAATTGCTTACCTGTTCTTCATTTAATTTTGCTAAGTGGTATCTATCCAGAAAAATTGTCCATTTCTTTTAAATTTTATGGAGTACAGGTTTTCAAAGTATGGCCTGAAGATCCTCTGGGTTACCTCAGTGTCTGTTGTTATATCCCCCTTTTCATTTCTGATTTTGTATTTGCATGTTCTCTCTAAGAACACTGAATTCAGAAACCTTTAAATGACAAAGAAAATTAACAGTATCTTTCTGAAGTTACTACATGAATTTAAAGTGTTTAAGGAAGGATCTAGCAAGTAGAACAGTAAGAGACTACTGTCCGTGAAATAAGAACTTGGAGCATGATTAAGGATGCTATGCTCCGGGTGACCAGACAACCGAAAAGTATTTAAGATAGGACAGCCAGCTGTTTCACTAGAGTAAAGACTTTCCAGTTCTCAGTTATAAAATGAGAAAACTTAGCTCTAATTCTATAAAAATATGAAAGAGAAAGAAAATTTCTCTTCCTTAGAGGAAAAAATCCTATGAAATATAAGTGTATAAAAGCAGTTGTTTGTTATGTTTTATGCTGGACCCATAGAGCTGAGAGCATGGCTATCTCTTTCAACATCATTCTGAACATAATGAAGTGGACATGCACTGGAACAAGTGGGATGCACTTCTCCGCATTAACACAAGAGATACATGATTGTCACAGGTTATTGAGCATCAGAGAAAGGAAGTTTATAGATTTATTTTCACGGTACTGTTTGCTTAGTGAACAACCTATTGATAGGAACACACCATCTTTTTTGTTTTGTTTGTTTTTGTTGTTTTGTTTTCCATGTGTGGGGTTATGTTTTAGTTATAACTGTCCAGGCAAATAGTGATTAATATCTGCATTTCAGAGTGTAAAGGATAATAATCAATCTAAATTTCAAAGCAAGGAAGGCTGGGTATGGTGACAGATATCTGTAGTCTCATCTAGTCAAAAGAAGAATAAACAGAAGTGAGACCTGGAGGCTAGCTTTGGCTTTCCACATTGTATGTTCAAGGCCAGCCAATGACACAACAGAACTATATATCAGAAAGAAAAAAACAAGTAGAAAAAAAGTAAAGAAGACTGATATTTTAAAAAGTATAAATGTACACCAGATTACTTGCAAATATATTTTTGAAATACAAATATCCCAAAAACATTACAGGAAATGCTACTTTACAAGAAAGAAAACAGTCTACACACACACACACACACACACACACACACACACACACACACTGACATATTCTATATAAATATACATTACCCAACCATCAAAATAAATCTAGTAGGATTGTTTTCCTATAGGAAATACTATTACTTAGTTTGAGTAAACAAATTTGATATGAATTGCAGCATAAATGTTACCATCAGTATCTGTAATTATTCTACTCCTCTCTATCTTCTTCATTTAGGATATTTATGTAAGAACAAAAAAAATCCATATAGAGAAGCAAACATCAAAAAGTGCCATGTTTTTATATAAGTAGATATATATGTGTGAAGCCAGTGAGCCAGGCTAGATGATCTTGGGTAATGGCTGGTTAAACAGAAAAGTCCCCTAAAGCCACAGATCATATTATACTTCTGACATTAAGTTGCTCTTTAGGAACAGTGGAAATCTAATTTCATTTCAGACCCCCATTTGGACAATTCAAATATATTCAGGGCTGATATTTTGAAGTCACCCATTAATGAATACTTAGTAAGAGGAAGTATAGCATAGTGAGGAGCAAGCAAAGCTATCTATCATTTTGTAGACTCCCCAGAAATGAATACAACCTCCACAGGTTTGTGGAGCAAAGACTTAGCACTACAGCATAGGCAAAGGAGGTCTTTCTGCTCACAGTAACACAGCAGAAATTTCTGAGACATAGTCATATTATAGACAGATAAACAGGTTCTGCTGGAATTTGAACACAGAGAAAGCAGAATTTTAGGATCAATCAGGAAAAAAAAAACACACCTGTTACGGTCTTACTCAGTGTGCCTATTGATCGCCATATCAATAAGGACATATTGAACAACATACTTTTTGTTATAGGACTGTTCTACGCATTGTAGCTTGTGAGGCTGCATGACTGGCCTCTGTATAATAGATGCCAGTGGCATGCCTACTGTAACAAAACAATCCCAAGTGCTTACAGACATTGACAGATGTCAAAAATATCTATAACTCACTTAAAAATATTTGGTGTTGGTGTCCAAATCGCACATATTATATTTTCATAATTGTAGCTATTTAAATTAACTATAGGATTGTCATCTAGCATTTCTCAGAGAAGTCATTCCTGCAGATAAAATTCTTTGAGGCTGGGCATGTTGCACATGCATTTAATCCCAGCATCATAAGGCAGAAACAACAAGAATCTCTATGAGTTTGAGGGCAGCCTGGTCTACAGAATGAGTTCCAGGACAGCTACACATTGAGAACCTGTCTCAATTTTTTTCTTTGAATTGAATTGAAATTAGAAGGATAAAGACAAAATAATGACTTTTTTCAAACCTAAATGAAACATTTTGGGGGAAATATTTTAAAATGAATTTTATGTTGAACATGCCCTTTCTTTCATAACATACTATATTATTTTAGATTTTACTAGGACAATAACAAGTTTATATCCATGTGTTAGAAACTTATGACATACCAAGTTCATATATAGCAAGTACTAATTTATAGATGTAATATCATTTCATTCTTAATGCATTAGTTTAGTCTTCATAGATTCACAAATGAATAATTCATGAATTAGTGGCTTGTAGTTCATTTGTTATTATTGAATTCAAAATGGTAAACTCAGATAATCTGCATTATTATTGTGGATACACACAGACACTGTTTGTATGAAAGAGATAGACAGTGACAGAGACAGAGAAGGAGCAGAGACAGAGACAGAGACAGAGGGAAGGAGGAGTAACATATGGAAGGGAGTATCAGGAAACAACTGAAACGGCAAGCTTGAGGGTTTGATGAAGTCAGAAGTTATTCCTGGATAAATACAACAAAACACAAAACAAGCTGTTTTTTTAACTTAACTGCCTAAATTCATCCATGTATAGAATAACCCATTTTAGAGCTAATTTTTTCTACATTTTCTTTTCATATAGATTATAACCTTTTATAAATGATAGTGTGTATGATTTGGTATTTTGATTTTTGTTTGTGAATGTCTATGATTAAAAGTTTTGCACTTTCAAAGACAACAAATATAACAAATGTTTAAAGTAAAGATGTGTATCTACTTTGTGGGTTCTTCATTGGGAGGTATTTGTTTGCTTGAGAGAAGACTGTAATCATTCATCCTTAAAAAATGTTTTTTTCAGACCCAGGATAGCCAAAACCACCCTGTTCAACAAGGCAATGTCCGGAGGCATCACCATCCCTGCCTTCAAGCTCCTGTAGAGCTATAATCCTGAAAACAGCTTGGTACTGGCATGAAAATAGACAGGTAGACCAATGGAATCGAATAGAAAACCCTGATATTAACCCACACACATATGAACACTTGGTTTTTGACAAAGAAGCTAAAATTACACAATGGAAAAAAGAAGGCATCTTCAACAAATGGTGCTGGCATAACTGGATGCTGGCATTAGAAGACTGCAGATAGATCCATATCTATCGCCATGCACAAAACTTAAGTCCAAATGGATTAAAGACCTCAACATAAATCCAGCCACACTGAACCTGTTAGAAGACAAAGTGGGAGGTACCCTTGAACAAATTGGTACAGGAGACAGCTTCCTGAGCATAACGCCAGTAGCACAGACATTGAGATCCACAATTAATAAATGGGACCTGCTGAAGCTGAGAAGCTTCTGCAAGGCAAAGAACACAGTCAACAAGACAAAAAGGCAGGCCACAGAATGGGAAAAGACATTCACTAATCCCACATGTGACAGAGGGATGATTTCCAAAATCTACAAAGAGCTCAAGAAGCAAGTCTCCAAAGCACCAAAGGATCCAATTAAAAAGTGGGCTACAGAACTAAATAGAGAAATCTCAATAGAGGAGACTAAAATGGCTGAGAGTCACTTAAGAAAGTGTTCAACATCCCTAGCAATCAGGGAAATGCAAATCAAAACAACTCTGAGATACAATCTTTCTCCTGTCAGAATGGCTAAAATCAAAAACACCAATGACAGTTTACACTGGAGAGGATGTAGAGAAAAGGGAACACTCCTCCACAGCTGGTGGGAGTGCCAACTAATACAGCCACTTTGGAAATCAGTATGGATATTTCTCAGGAATATGGGAATCAGTCTACCACAAGACCCAGCAATTCCACTCTTAGGCATATTCTTAAAAGATGCACATTCATACAACAAGGACATCTGTTCCACTATGTTTATAGCAGCACTATTTGTAATATCCAGATTCTGGAAGCAACCTAGATGCCTCTCAACTGAAGAGTGGATAGAGAAAATGTGGTACATTTATCTAATGGAATACTATTCAGTAGAAGAAAACAATGGAGTCTTGAAATTTGCAGGCAAATGGATGACACTAGAAGAAACCATCCTGAATGAGGTAACCCAGTCACAAAAAGACAAACATGGTATGTACGCACTCATATATGGATTTTAGACATGAATCAGGGGAGTGCCAGTCTATAATCCCACTTACAGAGAGGCAGGGAGACAGGGAGCACCCTAAGAGAGGTATATTGGCAACCCAGAGGAGATGGAATGAGGCAAGATCTCCTAAGCAGATTGGGAGCACAGGGTGGGGGAGGGGAAAGGGAGCCAGGAAAAAGCGAGGGAGGCAAGAGGAAGGGAGAGGAGGACATGGGGGAGCAGGAAAGTTGAGTTGGGGGAAGAATAGAGGAGAACAGGATGAGAGATACCATAATAGAGGGAGCCATTCTAGGTTTGAGGGGAGATCTGGCACTAGTAAGAACTCCAGAGATGTACAAGGATGACACCAACTGGCAAACTAAGCAGTATTGGAGAGACTACTTTAAATGCCCCTCCCTAATAATGATTTTGATGACTATCTTACATTCCATCCTAGAAACTCCATCCAGTGACAGATGGAAGCAGAGGAAGACACCCACAGTTAAACACTGACCTGAACTCCTGGAGGCCAGTGACCGAGAGGGAGGAGTGATGAGCAAAGGGGTCAAGACTGGGCTGGTGAATCCCAGAGAAACAGCTGACCTGAACAAGGGGGAGATCTTGGACCCCAGACTGATGGCTGCGAGACCAGCATGGGACTGATCCAGACACCCTGTATGTGGGTGTCAGTGAGGAGACTCAGGCAATCTATGGAGATTTTGGATAGTATATCAATATTTATCCCTGGCACACAAATGGACTTTGGGGACCCATCCCACAATGAGGGATGCTTTCTTAATCTGGACACTTTGGGGAGGGCCTGGGCCCTCCCTGGAACGAAATGACAGACTCTAGAGATCCCCCATAGATGGCCTTACCCTCCCTGGAGAATGGAGTGGGGATTGTGTGGGGGGCTGGGGAGGCTGGGGGAGGGAGTTGGCATGGAGGGGAGCGAGAGCTCACTGGGACTGACATGGGAAGCAAGCTTGTTTCTAATTTAAATATATAATAAAAGTATAAAATGTTTTTTCTTATTATTGTTTTTTTACTAAAGAAATAGTCAGCAGAATGGGAAAAAGAAAATCTTACCAACTACACATTTGACAGGGAAATTCTAGAATATATAATACCTACAAAACTTACCCTTCCCAAATCATCTAATATCCAATCAGCAGATAAATCTATTAAAGCAACCAGACCATTCACAAATGAAGAAAAAAATACAAATGGCCAATACATAGTTGAAAAGTTTTAGCATCACTAGCTATGAAGAAAATGCAGATAAGACTGTTTTGGCATCTAGAAAGCAATCCCACCTCTAAGGCTCTTGGAACATTATAGAAGATGAGACAAAAAGAGTGTAATATCCAGAGGATCAGGGAGTTTGCCTTGAGATTGTGTTTCCTAGTAATATCAGTAGCTACACCTGTGAAGTCTCACCAGCGTAACTGCCCAAACAAATTCAACACTAATGGACATACCAAAGTAGACACCACAAAGCCCACAAGACCTCAACCCTTCATAAAGAACTATATATAGGCAATTGAGAAAAGAAGGGAATGGATGAGTTGGTTTCCAGGGAAGAGCACACAAACTGGTTCTCTAATGCAAACACTCAGCTCTGAAATCATACATGTAAGTAACATTATAAAAAACTGGACAGGTTATATTTAGGAATATATATGTGCATACATATACATATGCAATATCATTAGTGAAAAAAGAGATCGAAAAGAAGGTGGGTGTACACAGGAGGATTTGAGAAAGGAGAGGGAAGAGAGAAATGGTATGATTATATTCTAGCCTCAAAAAGTTTTAAAAAATGGATTGATAAAAAAATCTGAGGTTCTAGTTCACTCTCTGAAGAATGTTTATCATTAAGACAGCAAATGACAACATTTACTGGTAAGGATATGGAGCAAAGAAAACCCCTACTCCGTGTTGGTAGAAAGGTAACCTGGTATAGTCACCATGGAAGACAGTGTGGAGGTTCTTCAAAATAAAAATAAAATGCCTGTATCATCCTGAACTTAAACCTGAAGAACTTTATTTTTCATGATTTATTAATTATATTTTAATTATGTGTATTTAGTGTGATGCAGTGGGTGCTGATGCCCACTGGGGCCATGGGATTCCCCTGGCACTGGGGCTGTTGTGAGCTTCCTGACACGGGTGCTGGGAACTAAACTCAGGCCCTACTTAAAAGTATTATGAGCTCTTCCCATTGAGTCATCTCTCCAGCCTCTACATAAAGGACATTAAATTAACAGAATTATTTGCACGTCTACTATTTATACACTCTTTGTAGCTGGTAACAAGTAAACCCAGCCTAGGTGTGCATCGAAAAAAGAGCAGATAAATGTGCTGCACAACAAACCTAAGTCCAGTCAAAGAGAAAAGTGAAATAACATTTCAGGAAAGTAGACAGAACTAGAAACCTCCACGTTAAGCAAAATAATCTGGAATCAGAAAGACAAATAGCATAAATTTTCTCTCATATGTGGAACTTGGATTTAAAAATGCATATTCATATATGTGTGTGTAGGTCCTGGAAATATTAAAAAAGACATACAAGACTGATTGCACCCCTAAGCCTGGTACTCGGGGAGTAGAACTAGGTGGACCCAAAGGATTGGGTGGCTTGGCAGTCTAGCCAATTGATGAGCGCCAATATCATAAGAAAATCCAATGTCAACCTCTGGCCTCTATATGTGCATGTGCATGGGCGTACACACACACACACACACACACACATGCACATACACACACACATCAACACAGAGAGAATTTTAATAATGAATGAATCAAAGAACAACAACAAAAAACCACTCTGAAAAGCATATCCAAGTACATGATGTGTTCAGTGTTTTCTGATGTCAGCATGTCATAATGATATGGATAGCTCCAAAATGCATCCTTAAGACAAGTATAAGGTAGGATCAGCCATGGAGATAACTTTGAAATGTAAGATTACTGGAAACACTGCATAGGAATAATGAACATGTGAGGTTAATTTGTTTCAAGAACACACTGTTGATTAGTTAGATGTGCAGCACTGACATGCAGGAAATGTTTCCCATAACAAATCCAGGAAAGCTATAATCACCACAGACCAACAACAATACAATGCACTTTAAGCAAATGATAAATTAATTTCTCTATTCTATGGTACTTACTGAAGAAAAATGTTTCCTTCTCAGGAAATGGTTAGACTCAGTAATATCATCATCCAGTTGAAGCGTTTCAACCCAGAAATAATGCATAGTATTCTTATTAAGCAGGCCATTGTATATAGCTTAATCTTAGTCACTGATATTCTAATCTCATAACAAGGTTAGTGGCATCAACATGACCTATCCTTCAACATTATTGAACATCTCAAAGATAAAAATGAAACAGCATGTAATATTTGATTCTCATTACCAGCTATTGCTTTAAAGTGAATTTGGTTTCTACATGTCCTCCTTTTGGTTTAATGTTAGAGGGCACCAGGGTCAGCTTCTAGTATTTATACAAAGCAAGACTTTAAATAGCTAACTCACAGAGAAAATGTGATTTCACTTTCTTTCAAAGACTCAATGCAAATTCCATTTGAATCCCTGAGAGACCTTGAGATTTGTTTCACGTTTCTCCTGAAACGCAGTAGGTCATGCAGTTGACACACAGGAGTGCAAAACCGCTGTTTTCTGAGACTGAAGCAGACTCTTATTGAGGTCAGAAAGGTATTGTTATACACTATAGTGTGGCTGAGGCTGAATGTAGGTGTTCAGGGGAGACAGAAAATGTGTAAAACTGACCAACAGGGTCACAGAGTCATATGAGTGGGAAGTAAAAAGATTTTGATAGAGAAAAATGTTCAGCACCAACTACAGGAAAAAATATATTGACTTGGCTCAGGAAAAACAAGCTTTTAAGTAAAGCTCAGAGCTTAGAGACTTTACAATTGGATTGTGGGAGAGCTGGTATTTAGAGACTTTTTTATTTAGAAATATTTTAATGGTGTCAAATAGGATAATTGCAAATGTTTTTTTCTACTCCCAGGGAAAAGGCAGATAATGTAGATGATACATTTAATAATGATAAGCGAGGAAAGGCAAGAAGTGTTCTCCCACAGGCAGAATTCAATTGCCTTCAATTAAAGCAAGCTCACACAGCTATGAGACTTGGGTTGGTTTCACATCCTTAAGATATATATCATGATCAGAAAATGCTAAATTAAAGTTTAAACTATTGACTAAGAGAGTTTATAAGGAAAAATTAGGAAAGCCAAAATTTTGCTATATTAGGAATACTCCAACTAAAGTATTTTAAAGTTCCAGGAAGTGAAGGAAATTTCATCCAAAGAATGGCAATGCAAGCTATAGAAATCTCTGAAAGGAAACAATGAATACAAGTGCTTGCTTTTAATTGCCTTTAAGGGTGTTCTAGGTCTCTGCTCTTTCATTAGGGTTTGGTTCATTATTCATATATGCTTCATGTTGATACATTATTAGCAAAGAAATAGTCTTAAAACACACAGAAAGCCAAAAAACTCCTACAATATGCAATAAATAGTACAAATAAGCAAGATGTATGAATTAATGTGTATTTCTGCTTGTGTTGAGCTGTCCCATGATATTGAAACAATAAATTTCAATAGCCATCTCTGCCTAGCTTCAAAAATGACTTCCTTATTACTTAGAGGTAAACAAACGCCTTTCATATTGCTAGGACTTGTGAACAAACACATAAAAATATCCCAAAGCACTATCTTTTTTTCCCATATAGACAAAGCTATTAAAACATCAATATTACTGCATTCAAGATGCTCTGAGAACATCATAGAAAGGGAATCAGAAGAAAATGTAAGAGCCAGAGTTTGGGGAGGAGTGCTGGAAAACATTGTCTTATGGACATGATGTGGCTATTGAGCTCGTGAACTCACAGCAACAGTGGTTACTCACACAAACCCTGGGTTTTGGTGCCATATGTCAGCTAAAAGAAAATAATTCCTGGTTCACACAGAGGAAGCTAATCTGGGAATACCCTTCAGAAGAGCACCCTTAGATGAGTCACAGGCTCATGGCCACAGAGACAAGAAGAAGCCTTAATGTAGAAAATATTAGAAGATACATTCACCAAATACAGAGCATAATGGGAAACCGGAATAGAAAGAGACAGACTCATATGTTCCTTGTACAAAGGAAGTTTCTTGCTCAAAAGTAGTCAAGGGGGTAAACAGGCTTTGTACCAAGTAACCTAGCCTGAGATAGCCTATGCACCAGGACTCACAACATGGGAGGGCACCAGAGAAAAGTGAACTTATCCTTCAAACTTATCCCTAACTTGTTCACAGCCAACATGGGAAGGGAGACTGCAAGGTCACACAGCACATGTGTTGCTGTGTAACTCTGTCCAGGGAGAGAAGACACAGTAAGGTATGGATGCTATGTGAGTGACAGGAAGTACAAGAGGTAGAAGGTTTATAATCGAAGCAAGACTTGCATAAGGTGTGACTTGTCAACATCCCATCCTGCACTAGGAGAGACTCCTGAGGCTCCATCCTGCCCTGAGAACTATTGGAGTTAATGGCTTCTGGAGGAAAGGAAATCATTTTCTTCAGAGGTATAGTCACTGGTAACTTGTCCATACTCCTGGAAATAAACACCCACCCATGATCATGAAAGTTACCCTAATTAAACCCAATGGGTTACAAAATACAAACAAAAAAACCCATGATGGTAGGGATGGTGATGGGCTGTTGAGAAAAAGAAGAGGTTCAGCAGGAGTGGGAATGGAATAAGACTCCGTAGTGGGGCTGAAAATTATCAGAATGCAACCTCTTCATATATGAAATTGTAAAAGAATTTATCAAAATAAACAGCCGGGAGCTAGATCAGTGGTTAAGAGCATCTGTTCTTCTTCCAGAAGACCCAAGTTTGGTTCCAAGCACCCACGTGGCTGTTCACAACTGACTATCACTACAACTCCAGGGCACAATGCCCTCTTCAGGCCTCTATGGGCATTGCAATCACAATCACATGCATATACAAAATATACATAATACACACAAAATAAAATAATAAAAATAACAAAATAATGATTAAAATTTAATCATCAAAAACAAAACAGCAAGGCAAACTGAAAACTCTCATTACTAATTTCAATCTTAGCTTGAATTTTAATATTCACTGACCAATGCTCCCTGTCTTTCATACTATTTATTATTTTCACCAAGTATGCTGGCTGTATCTTTGGAAAAGTCATACCTCCTTCTTGATGTATGAGTCACTGTTGGTCAAATGGCCCAGTTTCATTGCTATTGGTCAGAGTGTAGGACACTCTATGTTTATGAGATCTACATTCATGGCTTGCCATGATCCAATGTCCTAATTAAAGTTTCTGTTTAAAATAGTAAGAATCTTCAGGAACAATTAAAAAATACTCTTAATTCAATGTTATTGCCCTTAGTCTGGCTTCTTTTTCCATATTAGAACAATCTGCAGATTTACTAGATATCACAAGTCAAAAGCATCCTATAAATAACAATAACTCAAAGACAGTACTTTTATCCATTTGATTTGTAATAATTAGGAGAAAGGAATATGCACCTAAGAGGGGATTCAACTTTTGTGGACATGACCAACTCCTAAGGTAGGAAGGGTATACTGACATCTAAAAGGTTCATAGCATACGTTCTTTTAGATAGTTTAAGTCAGATATGCCAATGATTTGTTATTTAGAGCCCTCTTCAAAATGTGCCAACACATGCATTTCTAAATGATTTAAATAAGTGTTCAACTTTAGATACAGTTGATCTCCACAAGTATCAAGGTACTACAGATTTTTCCTACAATGTCATTTGACTGGAGAATTAGACTTATTTTTTTAAACTTTTATATAAATAATTACATCAAAATCCCTTTAATCTACACAATTATGGAGGCACATATCTAAAAATCTCAGTATTCTTATGGCTAAAAATAGCTATAAACAGTTGGGTAGTGGTAGTGCATGCCTTTAATCCCAGCACCTGGGAGGCAGAGGCAGGCAGATCTATGTGAGTTGGAGGTCAGTCTGTTGTACAGAGTGAGTACCAGGACAGGCTACAAAGCTACATAGAGAAACCATGTCTCAAACAAAACAAAACAAAACAAACAACAACAAAAAAGATAGTTACAAACTTGAGCCAGCAACAGCTCAATAGATAGACCCATCTAAATAAACAAACAAACAAACAAATAAATAAATAGTGTTACTGCCTTTTAATATTATAGACTTACAGTCTCTATAGTAAGTCAATTTTGATGATTTAATATTATATAAAATGTATTAAAAAGTAGTGGAAACAAATTTTGGGCAACTACAATGTTAAATACAGAATGATCTGTGCTTTGTAACATTGACTGAATACTTCTGTCTTTCACTGTTTGGATGCCATTGCAATATAAAACTGGATATTTAAATAGTCATATTAATTAGCAGTAGTGTTTCTACTGTTTGTGCCAAACAAAAAGTAGTTCAGCATAGTAAATATCACCACCAGAACCTTTGTTAATACAGTGACAATTTCAAGAGAATAGTTTTGGAAAAAAGAAACTAAATCATTAATCTTTAAACAATCACAAGGTATATGACAAGGTGTATGACATACATTAATTTTTTGTGTGTAAGCAAAAAAAATCACTCTAATCTTTTTTTTAAGACTCAATTTTACTTCTCATTTCTTTTACCTCTACCTCCATCTTTAACCCATGACTACCTTTGTACAGTGTAAGTGATATATGCTCACTTCCACTGATAGAGAGTCTGGGAAACAGGAAAGAACCTAAAAGATATGCATATATGCATAGTACCCAAGAGAAGAGGATTGAGACAAGATCCTCTGAATGGATGGGGAACACGGCGAGGGGTGGGGGGGAGTAGGACCTGGGAAGAAGAGAGGGGGAGAAGAGGAAGAGAGAGTAGGTCATGGGGGAACAGGAAGTTGAGTGGGTGGGGGTAGAATAGGGCGAAGAGGGAATCATAGGTTAGAAGACAGATCAGGCACCAGAGTGACCTCTAGTGATCTAAAGGGATAACACCAATTGTCAAGCTAAGCAATAGTGGAGAGACCACCTCGAATGCCCATTCCTGATAATGAACTTGATGTCTATAACCATCTGGGAGCCTTCATCCAGTGATTAATGGAAGCAGAGGCAAACACACAATTAAGCACTGAACTGAACCCAAGGAACCCAGTGACAGAGAGAGGAGTGATGAGCAAATTGGCAAAGAATGGGCTGGCAAAACCAGCAGAGACAGCTGATCTGAACAGGGGAGAGCTCTTGGACCCCAGACTGACAGCGGGGAGGCCAGCATGGGACTGATCTGGACCCCCCAAATGTGAGTGTCAGCGAGAAGGCCTGGATCAGTGTCTATCCCTGGAATACAAACAGTCATCGTGTGCCGATAGCACAAAGAGGGATGCTCTCTCAGCCTGGACTCTTAGGGGAGTGCCTGGACCCTACCCAGAGAGAAATGACAGACTCTAGATATCCCCTATGTGGAAGGAATTGGCAATAGGGTGGGAGGCTGGGGGGGGGAAGGGGAGTGTGGGAGGAGGGGAGGGAGAGGGAACTGGGATTGACATGTAAAACAAGCTATTTAAAATTAAAATAAAAATGATAAAAGAAAAAAAAAGTAAAAAAAAAGACATTACCAACAAATCAAATTCCCAGTGTCTTTCAGTATCACTTACACTGTACAAAGGTAGTCATGGGTTAAAGATGGAGGTAGAGGTAAAATAAATGAGAAGTATAATTGAGTCTTAAAAAAAAGATTAGAAATGTTATTACAGGTAAAAATCCACTCCATAAGCAGACAGGATTAGGGGACCTGCAATTTCTTGCATCCCAGAATAGACTAACAATGTGAGAGACATGAGTGCTGGGTGTTTTCAGTGCTTGAAAAAGTCAGCCATTGACCATGGTAAGGGTTGTAAAGAGTAGGGTAGAGGACACAGCTCTGAGAAGATGGCTACAAAATCACTGGGGTTTGAAGGTCTGTATTCACATTTTAGAAGCTCTTCATCATTGAAGCAAGAAAAGCCAGTGTGGAAGGCAAGACCCACATGATGAGAGAGAATCATGTCACTGCTCAAGGGAGAGTTGAGTATTGTCCAAATTAGTTTTTGATAGAATGTTCTAGTCCTATAAAAATATTCCAGACTTTATCACAATAATTTTATTTCAAATTAATACAAAACATGGAACTACACATTTTAATATCTTTGTATGTCTCATAGTGAAAGAGTACATTGATTTAATTAAATTCCAAAAAGTTTCTTTTCTCTAATAGTAAGAATATAGAAAACATGTTTATAACACTGTTAATTTCCCCTATGACATTAACTGTGATCAGTGCACACACTACGCATTAAATTATATTTCCTAGACAGCTTACTATTTCCTTTGCTGAATAGATAAGTTGCTAATTAAGCTTCTATAGCCTCTGGCTAATGAGAACACAGACTTCATTTGGTTTTGTGGTTACATATCTAGTTTTAGTCTCTGTATTGCCTATCTGTTACATTGTTCATAATGTTTTACCAGTCGTCAATAAACTGTCAATGCAATGTAGGTATCCAATGAATGGTGGCCAAATAAATGATGTCATGAATTCATTAGTTAGCAGTAACTGATTAAATGACAGAGTGAGTGAATAAATGACCCTTACGTCCTCACCACTGTGGTCACTATTTATTATTACAGTTCTAGGTGTTGTATTATTTATACTGTATGTAAATGGTGTGTGTGTGTGTGTGTATGTGTGTGTGTGTGTGTGTGTGTGTGTGTGTGTGTGTGTGTGTGTGTGTGTGTGTGTAGAGGTCAGAGGGCAAAAAGGTGGAGTTAGCTCTTTCATTCTACTTTGACCTGGATTCTGGGGAATCACACACAGGATGTCAGTGTCTTGTGTGGCAAACCCTTCACCTGCTGAGCCAAGTTGCCGGCCCAAACTATTTCACTAATTTAGGAAAAAGAATCATCACTTAACCTTTTAAGAAAAGATGGTTTGTCCAGTGACATCATTTCCCACCTTGTCAAATACAGGACATCATTTCAGTCAAATATCAGCCAGACAAAGATTCATGCCAAGTTTAACATTAGGATTAGACATACTAATGTTATGATTTAATGGAGAGTCTATTCACTTAATTGGGAAACAGTACAGAATAACCCACAGGAGTAATAAGGGCTCTGAAATAAATTAA
The DNA here is from genome assembly GCF_017639785.1 of Mesocricetus auratus. Taxonomy (NCBI): domain Eukaryota; kingdom Metazoa; phylum Chordata; class Mammalia; order Rodentia; family Cricetidae; genus Mesocricetus; species Mesocricetus auratus. Next base: position 19,158,713 of record NW_024429202.1, read on the forward strand.
CTTTACATATTTGGCTGCTTTCCATCTAAGTACAGAATTTTAAAAGTTAAAAACTGTGAGGACTCTTGAATAACACTTTTAAAATTTAGTGTTTTAGAAACATTTTGAAAAATCTAACTTTACAGACACATCACAATATTTACAAATACTATCCCATAGGTTTTAGTCCGTAGATTCAAGTTGGGGTCAAAAAACTTCATTTTTCAATAAGTTCTATTTCAGTTGTTCTCGACAAGGGATAATTTTGTTCCGATATTTGGAGTCATTTTTAGAGATAATGACCAAGATCATTGGGGTGCTACTGGCATCCAGTGAGGAGAAACAAGGGGTACTGCTAACACCCTATGATGACAAGAGATATTGTTATGTGGTGGAGAGACAGAGAGGGAAAAGGCATTGAGTCATTCAGATTGGGCTCATGACACAGATGCACGGAGGCTGATTCCTGGAAAAAACTCAATTTATGTGCAGAATTTTATAATGCTTCTAAAGGAGGTATTCCTTTCATTAGAATTTCCATTACTAAAAGTATTTTATTCTTCAGTGATGTTGGGTTGAGGTATCAGTGAATCATCAATTTATTTAACAACAGACACACTTAGAGTAGCTTATATTTCTAAATAACCTGACAGGGAGAGAGCAGCTCAGAAAGGGGAAGACAAAACAAAACAAACAACAACAATCCAATCAGCCATCCAACCAAATAAACAAAAATGATGCAAATGTCCAGTTTTAATTTTACTCATTTAACAAAGAGTTTCTTCATGGCTGCCTGTGTAGCTCATTGGTAGAGCATTTGTCTAACAAACAAGGTCCCAGGCTTGATCTCAGCACTGACTGCCAAAACACATGCACGTGAGTACATGCACACACACACACACACACAAACACACACACAGAGAAACACACAGATACACACAAGTGCACACATACACAAGCACACACACACACTCCTTTTAATACATAATTAGTGATATGTACTTGGAATATACTCAAAAATCTGACATAGAGAACTGTGCAATCTATAGGGCCTCTGGTAGTGGATCAGTGTTTATCCCTAGTGTACGAATGAATTTTGGGAGTCCATTTCCTATGGAGGACTACTCTCTCAGGCTCAACACATGGAGGAGGGCCTAGGTCCTGCACCAAATGATGTGACAGACTTTGATGATCCCCCATGGAAGGCCTCACCCTCCCTGGGTAGCAGAAAGGGAATGGAATGGGGGCTGGGTGGAGCATGGGAGGATGGGAGGGAAAGGGAACTGGAATTGATATGTAAAATAAGATTGTTTCTAATTTAAATGAAAAAATAATGAAAAAATATAACATAATATAGTCTCATCTCCTGTTGATATTTTTGACAAATTTAATTATAATTTCAACTGATCTCTGCATTGGTTGGAGGGATATCTCATTATTTAAGAGCACTTGATTTACAATCATGCAGGCTAGAGTTTGTATCCCATCATTCATGTAGAAGCTGCACACCCAGTAAACACCTGTAACCATATCTTGGAGGAAGATGGTGGAGACTGGAAGATCACTGAACCTTTGTGGTGTCCAACATAACAAGAAAACATTAACTTCAGGTTCAGGAACAGATCTTGCCTCAAATAAATCCATGGAAGTTGTTAGAAAAGCACACCTAATTCCTTCTTCTTGCCTCCTTGCACACACACAAGCACAGTCAGTCATAAGCACATGTGCTTATACTCAAATAAACAAACACATACAAACAAATAAATATTTGAAAAATACTACTGTCAGTCTGGGGGTATGGAAGCTGCAGCTCACAAGGAAAACATGACCCTAGCATACACAAAGTCTCGGTTTGGGCCCCCACTGCCCCCTAAAATATATTTTTGTCTACACACAATCATTGTAGAAATATGACTTCCCAACACAGTTTTAGCTAGAAAGCAATTATGACAATTCTCTTTAGAGCATCACATGACCTCCACTAATTAATCATTTGTTTCCTTGAAATTAAATTATTATCCTCAGTGTTTCAGGACAAATGTAAGCCTCCTTCTCAAAACCTTTAATATCAATGCACAAGAGTCACTTCTTTGACCAACTGCAGTTGATATGCCATTTAGGAGAACAAATTAAGAACTTATCAATAATTATGAAAATAATTTCCTTCTAACGTTGAAAAACTTTGCAATGCCTCAGCTTAGCACATTGTTATTCTGGGTGGCGTAGGTGTTGTTGAAAGGCAGTGTGAAAATAAGACCCTGAATTATGATTTTTGTCCTGTGAACACTGAATCACTTTGTATTTTCTGTGGTAAAACAACTTACTTCTCTCTTGAAAGAACATAGAAATTTCAAGAACACACAACAGTATGTACAATGTGTACACTGTACTAGACGACAATGCACTTTGAAATCGTACTTTGTACTCTTTGCATGTGTTCATTTCCATCAATATAAGGAAGGGGAAAACTATTCAAATTTGATGTAATATTAAACAATTCATCCCACTTCAATTCTGTAGATATTCATTAAATACTCTGGCCCAGGTGGTGTGGCATGTATTAGAAAAACAGAAATGAGTTCACAGAGCAAAGGACTCCAAGAAGTCTATGGATGAAGACAGGCCACCCAGAGAAAGCTAATGTTATCAAGACAAATCTTATGTGCATGACCTCTCAAAAATAGATTTTCTTGTGCTTAGGATTGGAAGCAGAGCAAATATTTAAAAAGGAAATTCAGGTCAGGCTGAACGATTTATCAACACAAGAACTATACTGAGATAAACTGTCTTTTTATTATAGTGATCATTAGAGGATGTCTGCTTGTCTATAACACAGGTGCATGATTGTTCTGTCTTCTTTCTAGAAAACGTCCTGCTATTTCTTTCATTAGTAACATTTATAGATCATTTTCTAGCATTTTCTTTTTGTATACAGAAGCTCCTTTACTTTCTCACTATATTCTTTCATTTGCACAGCTCTAATAGACTGGGTAATTTCTGAACAATGGAAGTTTATTGCTAATAGCTCCAGAGGTTAGAAGTCCAACGTGCTAGTTTTCAGTGTCTAGTGATGGCTTATTTCTCACACACCATGCCTTCTCCTGATCCCTAGTTGCTGCCACCAGCACAGTATTTGGCAAAAGCAACTTAAGTGAAGACAAAAATAATTTGGCTTATGGGTTTAAAAAGGGTAGAGAAATCCCTTATGGTAGTAAGGCATGCTGGCCACATTCATCCCACAGGAGACAAATTCTGGTGCTGAGCTCTCTCTCCTTGTACTTCAGGTTGAAGCACCAGCCCATGGGAGAGTGCCACTTACATTCAGGGTGGATCTTCACCCCTCCATTAAATCTGAAAACCTCCTTAGAGGCACACTCAGTGGCTTGTTCCCATGCCGCTGTCAATTTGACAATGCTGATTAACCATCACATATGACAAAAGGACAAAGGTTCTCTTGGGACTCCTATAATCCATGACACACTGTCACATCTCCCCACACTACAGCATGCAGACTATTTCAACACAGGAAATTTGAGAGACACAAATGTCCCAATCAAAACACCCACATCCTTTCAGTATGTCAGAGTTGTTAGGATAACCAAATAATCTATTTGCAATAGATTTTCAGTAGATGATTACAAAGTGAAGGTCCAATTGATTCCTTTTAAGTCTTGGCTATCTTGTTCTGAGTTTTAAAGGAACTAAAAGTACAACATAGAAGAGAGATTCTCTTTGTATCCAGCAGATACAAACAGGTCTCTTTCCTGTTTTCCAGGTGTACTCTATATTCAAGTTATAAATACAGAGGGTCCATTCATACATCTAATCCCAGCAACGAAGCTGAATTCCTTGTAGACTTTGGTGAGTAATAATTTATTGGAGTCAATTTTGAGACTATATAGTTTATACTATGACTACATGTCTAATAGAGTGGCTTAAACTATGTGTAAGGAAATGCTCTAATAATGGAGCCTACTCATTTTATGGATTTTGTTGTGTTAATAAAATACTTGGATGTATATTTTAAACATACAAGTGTTCACATGTACCAGTTCCTGGGTGACTACTACTGTGCTCCTTGAAATGTTTGAAAATGAATGTGGTATTTTTAAAGCCTGTTTCTGTTTTTAACTTCCAGTTCTCCCCCCCCCCATAACCAACAAAAACAACCAACAGGAATACTGGGACCACCTTTCAACTCCTTTTCTGTGTTTTTTAAACATTTTATAACATTTCTTAAAACCTAGTAAACACAACTTCATCTTTTGATCATAAGTGTAACCACCGAAGACAGTAGAAGGTATCACATTCCTTAATGAATGACAAGAACCTGTTCTATCATCTATGACACAGACAACTAAGGACACTATCCAAGAACAGTGATGGTTTTGTGGTGTTTGTGGGAATTCAAACATCCCTGGTTTTCACCAAAACAAAGTTCTACTTATAGCTTAAAAAGAAATTATAGACTGTAAGTTCACACTAAAAGAGCTGTTTGTATAAAGCAGGAGAGTGAGTAGATACAGCCTTATAAGTACTTCATCTTACAGATACCAATATATTTTAATGTAGAGATTTCCAAATTACTCTCTATTCATAGACTGTGTTTTCATATATTTTTAAATGTTTTCTTGGTGTTTTAGTCTTTGTAAATTCTCATCCGTGATAGCAACTCAGCCTGACTTCAAGTATAGCTTGTAAAATAATACGACTTGATTTATAACCCTCAAGTGTAATTACTTGATGGCTATTATATCAACAAATGAAAAGGCTTAAACAGAATGCTTTAGTTTGTACCAAAATCATTACCACTGCATTCATTCTTAAATTATTATATCTACAGCTCTTAATTTTTAAAGCAAAATTGAGAATAATTTAATAATGATCTCATAATAATGAATGTTAATTCAACCTACACTTTACTTATTTTAAAGAAAAGTATTCATCAACATTCTAAAATGGGAGGGGTGTGTGTGTGCGTGTGCGTGTGTGTGTGTGTGTGTGTGTGTGTGTGTGTGTGTGTGTGTGTGTATTACTACTTGCTCTGAAAGAAACGACAGACTATGGACACCCCCATGGAGGGCCTAACCCTCCATGGGGAAATGAGGGAATATTGGGGGCGTTGGTGGGAGGGTGCGTGAGGAGGAGAGGGGAAGGGAGAGGGATGTGGAATTGACATGAGAAGCAACCTTGTTCCTATTTAAATTTAAATAAAAAAAAGAAATATGGGATGCCGTGAAAAGGCCAAATCTAAGAATAATGGGTATAGAAGAAGGTGAAGAAACCCAGCTCAAAGGGGCAGAAAGCATATTTAACAAAATTATAGAAGAAAATTTCCCAGCCTAAAGAAAGACAAGTCAATGAAAGTACAAGAAGCCTACAGCACACCAAATAGAGTGGACCACAAAAGGAAGTCCCCTGGCCACATAGTAGTAAAAACCCCGAACAAGCATAATAAAGAAAGAATATTAAGAGCAACAAAGGAAAAAAGGCCAAGTAACATAAAAAGGCAAACCTATCAGAATCAAACCTAACTTCTCCATGGAAATTCTGAAAGCCAGAAGGTCCTGGATACATATTCTACCAACACTAAGAGACCAACAAATGAAAAGGCTTAAACAGAATGCTTTTGATCACTATAGATGGAGAAAACAAGATTTAAACAATACATACCTACAAATCCAGCCCTACAGAAAGTACTGGGAAGGAAAACTTCAATCTAAGGAAGGCAACTACGCTCACAAAAACATATGCAATAGATAATCCAACTTTACCAAAAGACAAAATAAAAGGGGGGTAAATCCACAAACAATAACACCACCAACACAAATCAAAAACAAACAAGAATTAACACTCAATGGTCCTTAATCTCCCTCAATATTAATGGACTTAATTTGCCTATAAAAAGACACAGGCTAACAGAATGGATACAAACACAGATTCCATCCTTCTGTTGCATACTAGAAATACAACTCAACTTCAAAGACAGATATTACTTCAGAGTAAAGGGTTGGATAAGATTTTCCAGTCAAATGGATCCAAGAAACAAGCTGGTGTAGCTATCCTAGTATCGAGCAAATTATCCTTCAAACTAAAATCAATCAATAGAGATGAAGAAGTTCATTTCATATTCATCACAGGAAAAATCCATCAGGATGATGTCTCAATTCTGAGCATCTATGCCCCAAACACAAGGGTGCCCACGTTCATAAGAGAAACATTACTACACCTCAAATCACACATAATACCTCACATGGTTATAGTGGGAGACTTCAGCACCCCACTCTCACCACTAGACAGGACCACCAGACAGAAACTCAACAAAGAAACAAACAAAGGAATTAACAGAAGTTATGATCCAATTGGGTTTAACAGACATCTATAGAACATCCCATCCAAACACAAAAGAATATATCTTCTTCTCAGCACCACATGGGACCTTCTCTAAAATCGACCACATACTTGGCAGCAAAGCAAACTTCAACAGGTTAAAAAAATAGAATAACCCTCTGTATCTTATTGGACCATCATATTTTAAAATTAAAATTCAACAACAACACAAATTGTAGAAACTCTACAAAGTCGTGGAAATTGCACAACGTGCAATTGCACCATTCCTGGGTCAGGGAAGAATCAAAGAAAGGAATAAAAGTCTTCCTAGAATTCAATGAAAATGAAGACACAACATACACAAACTTATGAGACACTTTGAAGGCAGTACTAAAAGGAAAGTTCATAGCACTAAGGGCACATACCAAAAATCTGGAGAAAAGTAGCACTAGAGAATTAACAGCACAACTGAAAGCTCTGGAACACAAAGAAGCAAACTCACCCAGGAGGAGTAGACACCAGGAAATAAGCAAATTGAGGGCTGAAATCAATAAAGTAGAAACAAACAAACAAACAAAATAATACAAAGAATCAATGTAGTAAAGAGTTGTTTCTTTGAGAAAATCAACAAGATAGACAAACCCCTATCCAAAGTAACTAAAAGGCTGAGAGAACATGCAAACCAACAAAATCAGGAATGAACAGGGGGACATAACAACAGACACTGAAGAAATCCAGAGACTCTTCAGGGCATACTTTGAAAACCTGTACTCCACCAAATTCAAAAATTTAAAGGAAATGGACAATTTTCTGTATAGATATCACTTACCAAAATTAAATCAAGAGCAGATAAGCAATCTAAACAGACCTATAACCCCTAATGAAATAGAAGCAGTCATCAAAAGTCTCCCACCCCAAAAAAGCTGACCCAAATTGCTTAAGTATAGAATTCTACACAAAAATTCAAAGAAGAGCCAATTCCAATACTCCTCAAAGTGTTTCACACAATAGAAGCAGGAGGTTCATTGCCAAACTCTTTTTACAAATCTGCAATTACCTTGATACTCAAGCCACACAAAGACATGACTAAGAAAGAGAACTACAGACCAATATCCCAAATGAACATCGATGCAAAAATACTCAATAAAATATTAGCAAATCGAATCCAGGAACAAAATCATCCACCATGATCAAGTAGGCTTCATCCCAGGGATGCAGGGATGGTTCAACATATGAATAATCTATCAATGTAATTCACCATATAAACAAAGTGCAAAATAAAATACCACATGATCATCTCACTTTGATGCAGAAAAAGCCTCAGACAAAATCCAACACCCTTTCATGATAAAGGTTCTGGAGAGATCAGGGATAACAGGAACATACCTGAACATAATAAAAGCAATATACAGTAAACCAACAGCTAACATCAAACTAAATGGTGAAAAACTCAATGCAATACCTCTAAAATCAGGAACAACAAGACTGTCCTTTCTCTCTGTATCTCTTCAGTATTTTACTACCTATCTAGGGCAATAAGACAACAAAAGGAGATCAAGAGGATACAAACTGGGAAGGAAGAAGTCAAACGTTCACTATTGCAGATGATATGATAGTTTACATAAGTGTCCCAAAAAACTCTACAAGGGAACTCCTACAGCTGATAAACACCTTCAGCAAAGTGGCATGACAAAAGGTTAACCCAAAAAATCAGTGGCCCTTTTATATACAGATGATAAATGGGCTGAGAAAGAAATCAGATATACATCACCCTTTACAACAGCCCCAAACAAAATAAAATATTTGGGGATAATGCTAACAAAACAAGTGAAAGACTGGTACAGCAAGAACTTTGAGTCTTTAAAGAAAGATATTAAAGAAGATACCAGAAAATGGAAAGATCTCCCATGCTCTTAGAATGGTAAGATTAACATACTAAAGTTGGCAATCTTGCCAAAAGCAATCTACAGATTCAACACAATTCCCATCAAAATATTGGCACCATTCTTCACAGACTTTTGAAGAACAATACTCAACTTTATATGGATAACAAAAGACCCAGAATAAGCAAAATAACCCTGTACAATAAAGGAACTTCCAGAGGCATTAGCATCCCTGACTTCAAGCTCTATTATAGAGCTAGAGTCCTGAAAACAGCTTGGTATTGGAACAAAAATAGGTAGACTAATGGAATCAAATTGAAAACCCTGATACTAACCCACACACCTACGAACACTTGATCTTTGACAAAGAAGCTAAAATTAAACATTGGAAAAAAGACAGCATCTTCAACAAATGGTGCTGGCATAACTAGATGCTGGCATGTAGAATACTGCAGATAGATCCATGTCTATCACCTTGCACAAAACTTAAGTCAAAATGGATTAAATACCTCAACTTAAATCCAGCCACACCGGAACTCTTAGAAGTGAAAATGGGAGGTAACCTTGAACGAATTGGTACAAGAAATCACTTCATGAACATAACACCAGTCACACAGACACAGAGATCAATAATTAGTAAATGGTACCTCCTGAAACTGAGAAGCTTCTTTAAGGAAAAGGACACAATCAACAAGAAAAAAGGGTAGCCTACAGAAGGGAAGAGGATATGCACTAACTCCACATCTGACAGAGGGCTGCTCTCCAAAATTTACAAAGAACTCAAGAAACAAGTTTCCAAAACACCAAAGGATCCAATTAAAAAGTGGGCTACAGAACTAAATAGAGAAGTCTCAATAGAGGAGTTTAAAATGGCTGAGAAACACATGTGAAAGTGCTGAACATTCTTAGCCATCAGAGAAATGCAAATCCAAACAACTCTAAGATACCATCTTGCTCCTGTCAGAATGGCTAAAATCAAAAACACCAATGACAATTTATGCTGGAGTTGATGTGGAAAGAGGGGAACACTCCTCCACTGCTGGTGGGAGTGCCAACTTGTAAAGCCACTTTGGAAATCAATATGGAGATTCCTCAGAAAAATGGGAATCAGTCTACCACAAGACCCAGGACTCCACTCTTAGGCATATATCCAAAAGATGCACATTCATACAACAAGGATGTCTGTTCCACTATGTTCATAGCAGCACTATTTATAATAGCCAGAACCTGGAAGCAACCTAGATGCCCATCAACTGAAGAGTGGATAGAGAAAATGTGGTACATTTCCACAATAGAGTACTATTCAGCGGAAAAAAAAGCAATGGAAACTTGAAATTTGAAGGCAAGTGGATGGCACCAGAAGAAACCATCCTGAGTGTCACAAAAAGACAAGTCACAAAAAGACAAGCATGCTATGTACTCACTCATATATGGATTTTAGGCATGAAACAGGGAAGTGCCAGCCTAAAATCCCACAGCCAGAGTCCAAAGAACCCTAAGAGATATATGAATGGTAACCCAGAGAAGGAGAACAGGACAGAATCTTCTGAGAGGATTTGGAGCACAGGAGGAGGAGTGAGGAAGCTGGGAAAAAGAGAGGGGGTGAAGAGGAGGGGAGAGCAAGACATGGGGGAGCAGGAAAGTTGAGTCTGGAGAAGAATAGAGGAGAGAAGGATGAGAGATACCATAATAGAAGGAGCCATTATAGATTTGAAGAGAGACCTGACGCTAGTGAGATGTCCAGAGGCTTACAAGGATGACACCAGCTGGCAATCTAACCAACAGTGGAGAGGCTACCCTAAATGCCCTTCCCTGATAATGTGATTAACACCTTCCTTGGATGCCATCCTAGCGTCTTCATCCAGTGGCTTAAGCAAGCAGAGGCAGACACCCATAGCTAAACACTGAACTGAACTTCTGGAACCCAGTTGCAGAGAGGGAGTAGTGATGAGCAAAGGGATTAAGACTTGGCAGGGGTGAAACCCACAGAAACAGCTCACCTGAAGGGGGAGCTCATGGACCCCAGACTGACAGCTGAGAGGCCCACATGGGACTGATTCAGACTTCCTGAATGTGGGTGTCAGTGAAGAGGCCTCAGCAATCTTTGGGGCTTCGGGCAATAGATCACCATTTAGCCCTGTCATCCAGATCGGCTTTGGGAGCCCATTTCACATTTTGCGATGCTTTCTCTACCTGGGCACGTGGGGGAGAGCCTAGGCCCTGCCCAGGATAATATGATAAACTTTTGAGATTCCCCACGAAGGGCCTCATCCTCCTTGGAGAGTGGAGTGGGGATTGGGGGAGGGCTGAAGGAGCCCCTGGAGAGGAGGGAAGAGAGAGGGAGCTGGGATTATGTGTGAAGCAAGCTTGTTTCTAATTTGAATTAAATTCAAAAAATAAGGAAAAAAAGTTAATCGGCTGCCCGTCTTTTCAGCCAGCTCCAGCTTATCCTTATTAATAGTATGCCCAGTAATATTTTAATGACATAAACTTTAAATTCTCTCAAAAGAGTCTGTTGGGGGACATCCCAGAGCACCAAAGAGTAATATAATCAGATGTGTTTTGTTACTGTTATTTTAGGCAACATTTAGTTTATATAAATAAGAAAACTGACTTCAATGACTTTCCAAAGACAGACGAAGAATAAGAAGACTCAAGGGTAGTTCATCCAGTGTTCCTTTTTATTTAGACACTAGGCGGAGGTTCTATAACATCTAGGAGTGGCCGAGTGGCACTGCCTTGTCTTATTTCTCTTTGCTTATTTTCCATCAGCAATATTGTGGACATTCTCCAGATGTATGACTCATTGGAAAGTCGCTTTCAGTAGCCTGAGACCCATCATAGAAAAAGGAATATAACCGGGCATCATTTGGTTATATCTCCCATTGAGAAGCTAATAAATTGGATATCTTAGATATGTACCAAATGTAAATTGAAACACCTGCATTGATTTAGCCATGGAGCAGTTTTTCCTGGGACAATTATTACTATTTCATGAAATATGCAATACAATGACTATTTTGATTTATGGGGTAATATGGAACTTAAAGGAATTAAGGTATTTTGCTGATATTAACATTCTCTATGTATGACTCTAGTTAAAAATCATTCACTATTTTTCACTTACATAATATTAAGTAGATAAGCAGCCTGCACTGAAAAATTAAGAGCCCTTATTTTCAATCAGTTTCTTTTTTTTCTAATAATGAAAATGGCATTGGGTAATATTACTCATTTCAAACATGTGGTCTCTCTACAGGTCATTAATCACATGGCAAGCAATTGACTATAGAAAACTATTATCTACTATCATTGTGTATATCTGTAGATATGACACTGTAGATATGTGTATGCATAAGGCTAACATGTTTTCATCTATGCATTTGATTTTACTTTTTAAATAGATTATATATTATGTGTGTATGCTCTGCACATGTGAGATTAGTGCCCACAAAGGTCAGAAGAGGACACCAGATTCCTGGGAACTGAAGTGTCAGAAGGGTGTGAGCCACCAAGTAGGTTCTAGGAACTGAACCTGGGTACTCTACAAAAGCATTAAGTGTTTATGACAGCCAAGCCAACTTCACAACCTCCTGTTATGAATTTTAGTATCATCCAAGAATACCAATGGTTCTGCCTGTTTAGTAGTTTTTTTAAAAATACATTAAGCATGCTGACCAGAAAAATGAACTTTTTAAAACATAAATGAGGGTGTATTTTTTTGTCCAAAGCCTTTAGCTATTTTAGCATCAGGAAACATTTAGTTTTCATTACATTATTATGGTTGCCACTTTTTCAAAATCACCCAATTTAATTGATGAGTTAGAATGATGAACATTATAGGGTCTAGGAGAAGACATTTAGTGCATAGACAGCAGGAAAGCAGTCAAAGGAAAGGTAACTGGACTAGGAGAACCCAAAAGTCAAACATGGAGCGAGATAAGCATCTCAGGAAGACCAGGAATGGGTCTTTCAGGGAACCTGCCAAATCAACACGACAGTACACTGGAATAAGTCAAAGGACTATGAATTCAACAATTCCACTAAGCTGCATACTTTATCCTTCTGATGGCAACACACCATATAGATTACCTGTGATGTTTTTATTTGTATCACCCTCCCACAAACCTGTCCCAGTGTAAGCCCTGTATGGCAGGTATCCTATGTGGCAGGTATTTGGGGATGTTCACGGATACGTGTGTCAAGACTTTCAAAATTGGAACATATAATAGGTTCTCAAGAGCTACATGTCGAATGAATTAGTGACTATACAGAGCACTGTAACAAAATCTCTGTTAGTAACAAGGATTTACCCATATTAAGGTAGTAGATTTCTCCGGGCAGTGGTGGCGCACGCCTTTAATCCCAGCACTCATGAGGCAGAGGCAGGTGGATCTCTATGAGTTAGAGGCTGGGCTGGACCAACAGCCTCTGAAACAATACAGAGAAACCCTGTCTCGTAAAAACCAAAAAAAAAAAAGAGGTAGTAGATTTCTTCTTTTCAAATACTTAAACACAGATGGGTATTTAGATTGCTCTAATACTGAGCAGAAAATATAAAGGCTATGAAATGTAGATTCGCAAGGGTACTCTGAAGTAGTTTTTCCTGACACCCATGTGCTGTTTAACAGAGTTGTGAGGGAACATTAATTTAGATACCCTATTCCAGGAAATAAGACCTTTAACAATGAATTTGGCATTTGAATTATGCTAAAAACCTTACAAGAGAAGAATATGATGCTACCCTCCATTAGGCATGAAGCTTGTATGCACAACATGGAGGTGGTCCAGGAGCCCTTAACTTTGGTCAACTTTGAGTTATCCTGAGTTCAACCAGTAGCACCAAGCACAGAAAAATATCAGTCAACATTTGGGAAATGTACTTCATCCCTAACCTCAAAAAACTCTCAGCCAGAATTTGCAATAGGAATAATGTATTGTGAGAATTTGATGGGGAAAAGAGAGGAGAAATGGATTACAAATACACCAAATACAAATTTTTAGTCAGATTGTAAAATCAACTGTATTTACTGAGTTATAAAAATGTAAACATTAATAGATTTGGAGTGGAGAAATGACTAAGTGGTTAAGAATGCTGGCTGTCTTACCAGAGGACACAGGTTCAATTCCCAGCACCCTACATGGTGGCTTAAAACAATTTGTAAATCCAGTCTCTCTACATACCCTCTTTACCCTCTACAGGTATCATGCATATACTTGGTACATGGACATACACGCAAGAAAAACACTCATGTACATAAAGTAAGTAGATCAAAAACTACTACATCTGCAGAAAAATAGGGATCTCTGCAAAGTAATGGAGCAGATTAAAAACTATGAAAAAGTTTCTAGAATTGGGAAAATTGTTAATTTACATATAAACTTTATGGATGATTAAAAGTTTGGACAAATCTGGAGAATTCGTGTTCTGAATGTTTCATTTAAATGGGTAATTAAGAGACTTTATGAGTACCCTTCTGTATCACAACATTTCTGAGACTGGGTAATACGATAAATAATAGAACTTTATTCAGGAAGAACAAAAGTTAAGAGCCTGTATCCGGTGATGGTCCAGCAGTCCTGAGGTGGTACAAGGCAGGAAATGACATATAGCATACATAGGTGTCTCTTCTGATTATGCTCTCCATCAGCATGCAGTCATGGAGCTTCCTGATATGATCTTAATCTGCTCTTCCTCTGAGTACCAAAGTCACCCTGTTTCCACCTTCTTGATACCACACACTAGAAATCTAATTTCAACACAGGAATTCAAACTACCCAGATCACAGCAGAGGAACAAAAAATGATAATGATGTTAACTGGAAACATCAAAGAGAGTTTATGAGACAAGGAGGTCAAGAGAAACCATTCACAGTTCTCGAAGAAGATGAGACATATTACAGGGGAAGCTGTATTTGAAAAAGATGACTGATTCTTCATGTAATGGAACATCAGTTCTCTCTACCCTTGAGTACCCTATGCTGACCCAACCTTGCAAACATTTTCATGCGAACTCTAATCAATACTTGCTATGTGCCAAAAGAGGAAAATACGTTTGAAAGCAGTGTTTTGGGCAGGGTTGAACAATTTGTTTAACATACAAAAGAGTTAAACCACATATTTTAGTATTTGTGGGCACTCTGGCTTCTGCTGTGACTCAGGTTTGTGGCTGCATATAGCACAACAGTCTCAGACAACAAAGGAGCAAGGACAGCCTCACACACCTTCATTCACAAAGAAGAAAACAGTAACATAATGTGCCATAATCTGGATTTTTCCAACCTCTACTACAGAGGGTCAAGTCCAGAGAAAAAGAATCATGGCATCACTTTACTTCTCTTAGAATTGAGGTGAAGGAACTATACCAGGAGACACAATGGGCTGCCAGAACTACAAGTACTTATGCAAACTTTAAAAGGGGTTCATTTACATAGAAACACATTTATGAAAGCTTATTCATGAAGTAAGTTACTTCAAGGGCAATAATATAAAAATCTATGTTGTAATTTAAAACATGCTTTCTTAGCATTCTAAGAATAAAAAGAAAAACTTTTCTAAAGAAAGCTGAAACATTATGACTTTATGAGAAAATGTGTTTATGGTGCCTTATACCATCAGGAAAGGATACATGGTAAGGTAGAAAAACAAAAAAGATTAACCTTTTAGTGTAGTTAATTTTTCCAGTGAAACTTTAATATTATAATTTTGAAACAAGTCGGCATTGGTGGTATATGCCTTTAATTCCATCGCTCCGGAGACAGAAGCAGGCAGATCTCTGTGAGTTTGAGGCCAGCCTGGTCTACACATCGATTTCCAGGACAGCTTCCAAAACAATACCAAAATATTTTTTGAAAGGAAATTAGTATTTTGTAATGCCTACTTTGCTTTTGGAGACAGGGTCTGACATAGAACTTGCTATGATGACCATATCTGTCTTCATACAGATCTTCAGCACTGGAGGTATAGGTGGGTATTATCCCAAATGTAGGTGTAGGTGCTGAGAACTGGATCCAAATCCTCTATAAGAACAAGTGCTCTTATCTGCTGAACTATCTCTCTAGACAGCATTTAAGCTTTTCTTTTTCTTTTTTGGTTTTACGAGACAGGGTTTCTCTGTATTGTTTTGGAGGCTGTCGGTTCAGCCTGGCCTCGAACTCACAGAGATCCACCTTTCTCTGCCTCCCGAGTGCTGGGATTAAAGGCGTCCACCACCACAGCCCAGCAGCATTTAAGCTTTTAAAAAGAAGCATTTACCTTTAAGAATAGTTAGTGAGCCAAAAAAAATAATAAAATGTGTTTCAAATGGTCTTAATACATAGTATCTAGTGCAAGTAAATTAAAAAAAAATCTGCTTGGCATCACCCAGGCAATAGATTATCTTAGAAATAAGAATGAAAGAAGATATAAGAGGTTGATGTATGATTTGTTATAGTTCCTAGTAACTGTTAAAAACATTTCTGCAAAGCAGCAGTTGGGACTACTTTTCAACTTAGAGAATATACCCAGGATGTAGGAAAGCCTTCATCATTACGCAAAACTTGGTGATGGGTATTTGCTGGATGTGTAATGCCTCATGCATAAACAGCAGGAATTGAAGGTGCAATGTATAAGAAATATAAATCTTGTTTCTTACAGTGCTAGAGAAAGACAAAAATTTCACTAGCTATGGAAGCAGGAAAAATGGCATGCTCTTCAGAAGACTAAGTAGGCTGTCCACAGACACTCCCTACGCTTTCTGTCACCCCAGACCCAATTCTAAGGGTCACCCATAGCATTGCAACAGAACACCAGGAGCAGCCCTGCCCCTCCTGCTCCCTGTTCATACCTCTGGTGGATCCCTTTGACCATCTCCTACTATATACAAACCATAAACAGGCTGAGAAAGAAACCAGAGAATCAACACCCTTTACAATAGCCTCAAATAATATAATACCTTGAAGTAACTCTAACCAAGCAAATGAAAGACCCATATGATAAGAACTTCAAATCTTTGAAGAAAGAAATTGAAGAATGTATCAGAAGATGGGAAGATCTACTATACTCATGGATTGGTAGAATTAACATAGTGAAAATGGCCTTCTTACCGAAAGCAATCTACCGATCCAATGCAATCCCCTTTAAAATCCCAACACAATTATTTACAGAACTTGAAAAAACAATACTCAACCTTGTAATGAAAAACTAAAAAGAGTTAGGATAGCTAATACAATATGTACGATAAAAGAAATTCTGGCTGGGAGGTAGTGGCGCACGCCTTTAATCCCAGCACTTAGGAGGCAGAGGCAGGCGGATCTCTGTGAGTTCGAGGCTAGGCTGGACCGACAAACTCCAAAACAATACAGAGAAACCCTGTCTCGTAAAACCAAAAAAAAAAAAAAAAGAAAGAAAGAAAAAAAAAAAGAAATTCTAGAAGTATTACCACCCCTGATTTCAAGCTCTACTACAGAGTTATAGTAATAAAATACTCCTGGTATTTACATAAAAACAGACAGGTCGATCAATGGAATATAATCAAAGATGCAGACAAAAAATCAAACACCTATGTACATCTAATTTTGACAAAAAAGCCAAAATTACACAATGGAAAAAAGAAAGCATCTTCAACAAATGGTGCTGGTCTAAATGGGGGTCAGAATGTAGAATAATTCAAATAGATCCATTATCTATTATCCTGCGCAACATTTAAGTAGATCAAAGACCTTAATATAAACCAGTTACACTGAACCTGATAAGAGAAAAAGAATGCATTGGCACAGGAGACAACTTCCTGAATAGTGCACCAATAGCACAGACACTAAATCAATAATTAATAAATGGGAACTCATGAAATTACAAAGTTTCTGTAATGCAAAGGACACTGTCAATAGGACAAAAATGGCAGCCTACAGAATAGGAAAAGATCTTCACCAACCCAACATTTTCACAGAGGGCTGATTTCCAAAATAAATAAATAAGTCAAGAAACCAGATAGTAGAAAACCAAACAATCAAATTAACAAATGGGTACAGATCTAAACAGAGAATTTTCAATAGAGGAATCTCAGATGCCTGAGAAGTAGTTAAGGAAACGTTCAATATCCTTAGCCATCAGGGAAATGAAAATCAAAGCTACTATGAGCTTTCACCTTACACCTGTCAGAGTGGCTAAGATCAGCATCACAAGTAGCAGCTCGTGCTGGAAAATGATGCGGATCATGTGAAACTTGTGATCATTTTGCTCCAACTTCCTAAATAGCTGAGGTCACAGTCCTGCATCCATAGGAATAAGGAGGATCAATATAGAGAATTGTTGTGGAATATTTAGCTATGTAAAAATGTGTTACATTTGTTTACGCTGTGGAATATCCCTTTAACTACGTGAAGCTGTGTCATATTTGTTTATACTGCCTTTGTTAAAATGTAAAGATTTGTTACAATTGCTCATGCTGTATTTGTTTAGCCATGTAGGATGTGTTGCATTTGCTTTACCTTGCCTGCCTAAGGCAGCTGATTGGTCTAATAAAAAGCTTAAGTTCTAATAGCAACGTGTATGCGAGGTAGGCAGGGCTGGTGGGCAGTGAGAGATTAAGTAGAAGGAGAAATCTAGGCTCAAGAGAACAGAGAAAGGAAAATTCTTGAGAAATAGAGGGACACACCCAGGACAAGAAGCTAGGCAGCCACTAGCCACCCAGCCACATAGAGGAAGAAAGGTAAAGAGTCCCAAGGCAAAATGTAGATAAAGAGAAAAATTAAAATAAGAGATAAGACTGACTATTCATAACTAATTATAAGTCTTCATGTCATGATTTGGGAACTGGTTGATGGCCCAAAAAGAAAAAATGGGCTACAGAGAATGCTATATGAGTTATGAGGTATTTATACTATGTACCCAGTATGAGCAATTCAATGAAACAGGAATATATAAACACTTCCAAGACAGCTGAATTCAAAATCGAAGGTCTCAAGTACTTATATAAAGACAGTTTTTATACCTATTTACTCATGAAAATGCATAGATGAATATCAGAAATTATGCAGAGCAGGGGTGCCCTTGTTAATGGGTAGACATGGAGACCCAAAGTGAGATCAATGGAACTTTTTTTTTTCTTACTTAGCAGCTTGTTTGAAAGTTGTGAAAGTAATATACAATTATGCACTGGTTTTGTAATGAAAAAATAATTTAAAGAAATTTAAAAGATGAGATATATTTGATAAACCAAAATCAAAATACATTTTACAAATTAACTCATTAACATAATCATAAAATTATCATTTAAACTGGGTATTGTTAAATAATCCCTGCATTTTGGAGGCAGAGGCAGGAAGATATCTGTGAGTTTGAGAATAGTATGGTCTACACAACCAGTTCCTGGCAGTCAGGGCTGCATAATGAGACCTTGTCTCAAACACACACACACACACACACACACACACACACACACACACACACACACATATTAGATTTTCTATGTCAGTTCTTTCCCTGTAGAAATACAACTATCTATTCACTATTAACCTTCCTTAGAAATTTTATTTCCAAATTAATCATTGGATCACTAAAAACATTGTACATCTTAACATGAAGTATAATTAAGACTGAATAAATGTAAAAAGAAGGTACAGAAATACCTTGCCCTTCATTCTTGAAAACTAACCCAGGAAAGGATTTTAGCAAGAAAGCCCTCTGGTAAAAAGTGTAGTGAGATAAATTCTGTCACAGGGGAAACCTTTTTAATGCTTTATCAAATTTGTCAAGGAAGTAAGTGAGAACTATACTGACCTCCTGAATTGATCTGTTTGGTGATGCAAGGAAACATCTCTCCTACCATTTTCCTCAAGGACCATGTGAAGATTAATTTTGTCAAGCTACTGATGTTCTTTGAGATGGGTACAAGTCAACTCGCAGGCAGATGATGAGAAAATAGAGTGTGATTGACTTCTGAGGTTAACACTAACCTCAGATACCAACAACTTGATAAATTAAAACTAACACCTGTTTTCTGAAAAGGAAGCTAAAAGCAGATTATTATCCTGGGGATGATCCTTGTCATGTTGGAGTGTCACTTTAGTAGTCTTAATAAGTTTTCTTCTTTTTAATTATCAGTTCTTGGCATTAATACAGAAATATATTAAACTCAGGAAGAAACTTTAAAAAACTAAATCAAACTGCTTATTACTCATAGACATACACAAATAGAAACTGTAAAAAAATGAAAATACCTTGTATTTTTCTTTAGCAAAAAGCATTTAGAAGCCTTTGAGCCTTCACTTGGCCACAAAACATCCCAAGATGCTCCTTAGAATACACAACCAACCTTTCTCTAACAGTTTCCCAAACATTGAAGTTTTGGAAAATCTTATAACCATAAATTTCTCAAAAAGATTTTCAAAATGAAAGCACCAGTGGCAGGTATCAGAGCAATCAGCCCATGTTGTTGCCAAAGTGACTTTGGTCTCCTTATGTCCCTAGGGCTCCAAGAAGAAAATCCCTAAGATATCAGGAATTATGCCACAAATAATTAATATTACTGACTTCTTTGTTCTCATGAAAACACCAATTTAAAATTTCATCAAGTACTCTAGGGCTGAACATAATTATGATTTCTAGAATTCTAACAGCATCCCCCTTTAGACTCCCTAGTGAGACACTGTAACATCATAAAAATCTCAAAGATAGATCATTTTTAGAATGAATGGCACTGAGAAAATGTTCAAGAACACACATCTGGCAATATTATCTGTGGGATTCATTTGGCATTTATTAGGCCCCCATTCAGGAAGACAAAATGAAGCAAAGAAAAACAAAAAGTTTTTAATACACATGAGTCTAAGCATTAACTTTGTGTTTTTTATCTTTCCACATCAAACTCCAGAGTTATCATTGCACCGACGGTGAACTTAAGCAGACACTGTAATTAATTATAAAAGTAACAATAAGAAAACATTGAAGTACTACTCGTGTTTATTTAGTGCCATAACTTTCTTTATTCCGCATGAATTAATAAAATATGTGAATAAAAAATCACTCCATGTAATAACATCACACTTAGGAATGTCCATATAAATTTCTTATTTTTCTGGTAGCAGACACCTGGTCATGCATGCTTTTTGCTAAATGTCTAGAGAGACTAACGCTTTCTGCTATGATGCTAATGTGCATTAATAAGGCACGATGTGAGCTTTTAAAAAATTCCCATGGCATTTGCATCCCACCTTACATATTATACAGTCCTAAGCAGGAGAAGTAACTGATGGTATCATTATCAGGAAATCCCATTCATCATGCTGTCCTGCAGACCCAAGAGGGAGAGTGTCTTCACAGTAAAACGTGCATCCCACTGGATTATAGTTCAGCTCACTAGCAGATAGTTAAAATAATTTAATGTACTTTGAATATTTATCACAATGTAATATTACAAAATATTGGTCACTTACGATTTTGAGTCATCCCACAACACACAATAGGGATTCAAAGTGCCCTAAAAATATACAGAGAAAAAAATATACATTAGTATACATATAAATATTATGGAATTATATTAAACAGAAAGTAAAGGATGGCTTTATAGTCCTGTAGTAAAGACATGACAAAGATATACCACAAAGGGTTTTCCCCCCTGTAGGAAATTTACATTTTCTCTCCCTTAGATTTGGTGACTCATTTTAAGAAATTCTAGCAAAACAATGTTTTTATTCCAACTATAGTTAGTATTTAGTTTGTTGAAAAAGAAAACTAAATTTCTCGTATAGTGTAGGTGGCCTATGTTATGGTGACTTCTATGCCATACTCATTTCTCTGATTATAATTGCTCCATTACATCTTTTATGAAGATCAAGGGGTTTACAACATTTACGCTAGAGTGAAATGTCCTGCATTCCACATTATATACACATACACATGCCCTCTCCTCATTGGCTTTCCTAGAAAATAGGGGATAGTGCTGAATGTCCATTTCCAGAATCCAGTAACAGAACTTTAATCAACGGGTCATATTTCAGTGAGGTCATATGTAATGAAATGCTAAAAAAAAGGAGGTGCTAGATTTTATGTATTTGAGTAATGATGTATTATGTACCCACCATGGTCTTTAGGTTAAAATGGTGGGTTTACTACATAGAGTTAGTCCAAGTAATTTGTTTTGAAGAGTTCTGATACGACAAATGACTTCTTTCCATTTGTTGGCTCATTTTGGGCCTCCCCCCTCACTTGAATCTAACTTGTTTTTTTTTTGTAAAATATCTACATATCTAAGAATTCTACCATGCTCCCTAAGATTTTTTACTTATCCACTAAACACATCCTGTGGTTTCATGCTCTCTTATTCTCCATGACGCACACTTCCTGAGACCCATCTTAAAAGTCCATTTAGGGAAATCATCCACTTGTGTCCAATCTGTACACAGAAAAGTGGTACTATTTCCTCTCCAATTTAGAAAACATATTTATAATAATGTAAACTAAAGATAGTATCAGCTAGCTGGTAATGTCTTCCTGAACTGGAGTGCTATTACTCACATTGCTTCGTGCACACAGAGGTCTATCAGGAACCTTTACTGACTTGGGCATCCCACACATTCACTATTGTTTCTAAACTTTGAATCATCCATCCCAGAGTTAAGATACAAACATGACTATGTCCTCATTCAACCCAGTCATTGGTAAAAATAGTGAACAGGCCAACACACTTTAAAATTCACCGTGCTCACTTGGGCTGCTGTGTTTCTTTTCCACGAACACTTGTTCCCTAGGAAACAAGCAAGGATAATGCAGTCATTAGGCCCCCAAGTCTGTAATTGCAGGGCTGAAAGGAACTTCCTGAACATCTAGGAAGGGGTCATTGTGGGATGAGTGACATTTGCTAGGTCAACTTTTGAATTTTATTAGAGATAAAAATAAGTCGCATTAAAGTTTATGAAATCCACTTAACCTCATTTATCTATTACCCATTTTAATGGCTATATTTGAGAAACTCTAACATTTACAATGTGACAATTTTACTCCCAAAAGAACATATCCAAGGCATCAAACAATCAAATCCCAGTATTGTGTTTTAGGCTCTATCTATTACCATAAATATACTTCCTTTACTGAAAAAAAATGGCTGTAGTCCTATAGAAGGTAAATGACAAACATGCATACATACAGATATTTATATAACAAGCAGAGAGATGCATATATCATGTCAGCTACTCCCAAGGACCACACATAACAATCTGTGCTAACCAGACCAGGTTTTGTGGAAAGCATAGGTCCTCATCATGTTTTTAAGGCAGAAGTACATCTGCAGGTTCATGACCGTGGAATGAAACAGTGTCCCCACACAGATTTTTTTCCTCTATCAGATCTTATCTGGCTCTCTTGGAATCATGGCTATTGCAATTTTTTTCTGCTAAACACTAAATACCTAAAATGTCATATATCCTTATGTATTTATTTAATACGATATTCACAGTGGCTCATTATCCTTGGTTTATTACAATGAGGGGAAGGAATTGGAAGTGTACATTAACATTATGAGTTATGTTAAACCTTTCTATAGACACAGGATATTTATATTCTTGATTTTTTAAAAACATGTTATGTACATGAGTGGTGTGTCTGAATGCACCATGTGTGCGTCTGAGGTTACAAAGGCCAGAGATAGGCACTGAATCCTCTGGAACTGGAGTTGTTATCAACAACTGTGAGCTACCATTTGGATTCTGGGACTACAGCCTGGGTCCTTTGGGAGAGCGACCAGTGCTTTTAAGTGCTGAACCATCCTCCAGCCTCAGTGCTTGGTATTTTTAAATTATTTAAATTCATTGTAGGTTAAAACATAGAAAATAATATTAGGAAGCAAATGCAACTTGACCTTGAAGCATTGGATACCCTTTCTCTTTTAGTGCCCAATCAAACTTCAGATAAATCTGTCAAGACAAGCATGCTTCTTGTAGTCTTCCTCCACATCTAGGTCTACACGCAGTATTTTTCCTCTACTTTTCATACCTTTTTACATCTTGGGTTCCCTTTCATGCTTCTCTCACATCCTGTCCTTATCAAAATTTTAATGCCAACTAATGAAAATTAATACGGATGCAAAATATACCATTCTACCTGATAAGCCCAGATAGACAAATGCTTCTCTGGATAGATCATGCAGTAAAATCGCCACTACGTAGATTTAGGCACCATGGCCAATAACTAAACATTTGAAGCGCTGGACACACACAGAACTACAGAACAGCAAGTATGGCAATCTTTTTGCTTTTCTTTCAAGACAGGGTTTCTCTGTGGCTTTGGAGGCTGTCCTGGAACTTACTCTTGTAGATCAGACTGGTCTCGAACTCATAGAGATCCTCCTGCCTCTGCTTCCTGAGTGCTGGCATTAAAGGCATGCGCCACCACTGCCCGGCAAGTATGGCCATCTTAATGCTTAGATGGACCAAGTCACATAAGAAATAAGAGGGCATGTATGAAGCAAGAGCAACAAATGAACTGGTAAAACAACGAAGTAACCCCCCAAACTGGCTCAATGGTTCTGCCAAGAAACCACTTGTAAAATATTCCTTAAAATTTCCAGAGACGTTTGTTGAAGTGACTCTGTTATAAAATCTCATTTGAGGAGTTTACCGGAGTCGATGATGGAATGGTTAGCCTTACAGAAAGCAGGAAGAAAATGAAATGACAGCAACAAGCAGAATGTAAGTGATCTGGGAAGAAACCCACACAGGCTGGCTTACTTTCATTAACTAACGAAAGTTGTCAGGTACATGGGACAGATGGGCTAGAGACTAATTTACCAAACTGTCTATGTAATTGACACCTAAATGCACTGAAACTGCATACATTTGAAAAAGTTTAGAAAATATGCACTTTTATTGTCAAATTTTTAAATCAAAACAAACAAATGATCTGCCTTTGTAGGCTCCATCCAAAATGATACAATTCAAATCAATTTAAAAAATTCCTGGTCACACACTTTTAAACATTTTTAAAAGCACATGGCTCAAATTTCCAAATTTTATGACAAGACAGAAAAATGGGGGCAAGTATAGGAGTATTGGGAATGGAAAGGAGCTTCTCACTTTGGAGTCTGGTTGGAACCTCGGGGCCCCTGAGAGATAAGAACTCCGGCATGATTAAAGCATGCTTAAGGCCTTTCTTTCTCTTTTTCCCAGCTGGAATATCAAAATGTACTAGAAATCCCATCAGAAGCTTCCTTTACAGAAAACACAGCTCCTAAACACCTGGAGCGGCAGTGACTCCTGGTGTAGGAATGGAAGCTCCTTTTGAAACCAAATACACAATGAAATCCAAGTTTTCCAAGATCTTATATACACCCAGCCCTAGGACATTTGAATTGCTCTTCTCCCCTGAGAAGCTCAAACTCACACACAGGTCTTGTTCTTCCTCTGAGAGTCTGTCTCCTATCCTCCTTGCCTAAAATCTATGTCAAAATGCCTTTAGAGGGCTGGGTTTATGGCTCAACTCACAGAGAAATTACTACATCCATAGTACAGGAGTTTGGCTCCCAGCATCCACATTAGTGAGCTCAACTGCCTTAAAGAACACCCAAAACTTCCTCCTGGCTGGTGTGGGCACTTGTACACAACACACACACACACACACACGTCTTTAAAATGATTTTTTTTAATAAACTGAGACTCATCTTTTGAGCACCCATACCCACACTTTCATGTGTGCTTTATTTCCTCCCTATCCAGTTTTCTTCATATTCTTATTGAACCTCAACTCTTCCTGACACTGGAAAAGAAATTCTTTTCTGACTGTGACATTTTTCCTATTTTACCCATATGGAAGTCCCTAAAGATTTAGGAGATACTTCAGCTGATGGAATTGACAGGGTGGAGCTTTGTCTCAACCCCTGTTGCCCTGACAATGACTATAGATATTGTACACTCTACCTTAAAGGGGCTTCCCTGTTTTCTTTTAGCTTTCTCTTCTGTTTCAATGCCAACCACAATGGGTATTTCTTTAACAATGGGGCATATGGTTAGCATGGTCAATGTGTTTCATCTGGGTAATTCTCCTTTCCTTTCCATGTACAGAGGACTTGACATCCTCTTATACCATGAAATGGTTCTACAGTGCTCCTCATAATTGGATTCTTTCCCCCTAATGGAATACTTTAAATACATCTAACTCTTGAGGATGAAGATGAGGGCAGAGAAAGAGGTCAGGGCAGTTTTACCCAAAGCCCACAATATTAGCTTGTGTGGATGGGGGAGGGGGGCTTTGGCAAGAAGAACAGCTGGAAAGGTATTCCCTCCCCTCATGCCAAGCACCAAGGCTAGTTGGAACAGGTTGGAGACACTGGCTCAGATACGGAGGCACCCCGGAGTGTTTGAAGGTAACTTCTTTTGTATTTAGCTTTTAGTGAAAGCTAAAACCAGGGCTTAGGTTTTAGACATCAGTAGGGCTTGTGAACACAAAGTTGCATGTAAAAGATCGGAAAGAAAGTCCACACTGTGTAAATGATATAAAAGACTGTTCCATGTGACATAAAGTACCAATGTCTACCCAAGACTACCCCATCTAAAATGGAAATAATTGACTCCAAAGTTCGTTGCCTGACCTCCACACTTGTGCTGTGGTGTGTAACCCCTGTCATGATAATACTTTTTAAAAATATTTTTAAAGGAAATATAATGGTTACATTTTATATTTGGAATCTACTCATCTAGGAATTTGAAGATGTACAGTTTATTATTATTTACTATGGTCACAATTCTGGGCAATAGATCACTGAAATGTATTTTTCCTGTCTGCATGAAATTTTTTGAGGGGTGGCAGATGTGGTGTTTAGCAAGATTTAATCATTTTTACATAGTAAACATGTATTAATTCATTAATTTGCAACCCATATATATATTATAATCATTTGTCAATTAAAAATAAAATAAAAAGGTAAATTAGTATCGACAGGCAGCTGGTCAGACAATTAGCAGGGTTGTAGGCCACCGAGGATGACCTGACCTCACAATCAGCATTGAATCCCTCCTCTCCTTTCCCTGATTACACACCAATTTATGAATGAAGAAGTACCATAGCTTCTCATCTAAGGATTCATAATGCTACAGGCAAGGCAGAAAGAAGCATCAAAATGCCCGCGTAAGATTTAAAATACCATTTGTAAGGGGGGGGGTACTAGGGTTTTTATTGAATCCAACAAAGGTCTTAAGCGAAAGCTATCTCATCCTGATAAAGCAAGTCTATTATACAAATTTAAATTTTCTTTAAGTTTTAAAATTCATCTAACCAGGAGGTGGTGGCACACCTTTAATCCCTGCACTGGGAAGGCAGACAGACAGATGTGAGTTCCAGGCCAGCCTTGTCTACAGAGGGAGTTCCAGGACAGTCAGGCTACACAGAGAAACCTCGTCTTGGAAGATAACAAACAAACCTATGCTGTACAAATTTTGGTCCAAAGAATGAGATATGACTCATCTCCTGGTCCTAAAGGATACATGACATTCAAACAGCCCACAAGATTATAGATTACAATAAAATGTCAGGGGGCTACCCTTCCAGAAAGCTGATTTACCTGAATACATGTCAAGGAGGAGTAACTGTCTCCTTGTCAATCAGTGTGGACTTGCACCCACCAGAGAGCCCTTCCTCAGAGCAGTTGCTTACAGATATTCATTGCTATGAGGACGCTTTCTGAGTTCTCCCTTGAAAATCAGTACTTCTCCTTTCCCATTTTAGAGCTCCCTTGTTTGGATACTAGCCAAAGCCTGAACCTGAGTGGCGTGGTGCTCATGAGGCTCTTTCTCTCCCTAAGCACGTAAGCGCATGCAGATTTATCTGGAACTCGAAACGCCTGACTGTCTGTCTTCTTCTTGTCCATTTCCCTTCCTCAGGCAGATTCTGACACTTGCAGCCTTCCTGCACCGTTGTTCTCCAAAAGTATAATAAAATTGAATTAGATCTTCCTTTTGAATGTGTTTTGTTTATTAAAATTTTAATTATTATTATTTTTTGTCTGTGAGACTGAGAATCAGCAAATGGAGGTCTGCGTTCCCCAGGAACAAGCTAGCTGGTCTGTTTACATCTATGCTTCCAAATATGCCACAGGAAATTGCCTATCAGAAATATCTCAACTTTGGCATCTTTCATAGCCCTCTTGAATCAAAACAGCCTTTGCCTGTGGAACAAACGCAAGTAAGCAAACGTGGACATAAATAGCTGGACACAAAGAAGGGACACAATGAAGGACAGAGACTTCATCTTTAACTGCTTTAACATTTCCAGTTCTCTGAGTCAGATGTTCTAGAACGATTCTTTCTGTCACATTTTCTGGTGCCATGGACACTGAATTCTTCAGTGTGGATGAGAGACTATTCAACAGACACTACTATCTTTTCTTCATTTTCTAAATTTAAAATAAGACCTTAAATAAAAATAGCCTGGTAGAGAACACACTTAACATATAAGAACCTATACTCAATTTTCAGTACAAAGCAAGAAACAAACACACACATATACAACATACACACACACACACACACGAATGCCTGAATACATACATACACACACACACACTCACACACACACAACAAAAACAAAACAAACGAACAAACAAAAAAACCAGGCTAGACTTGGCTGAGTGTAGTTTCACCAGGGGGATCATGCCTGGTACTATAAGTCTAGCCAGGTACTCATGCCTGGAGGTCAGAGAACTCAAGAGGAAAACATACTACCATTACTTTCTTAAACCAGTATAATTCCTACATTCATTCTAAATACTTATCCTTATAGCCACAGAGAAATGCAGGTCTCCCCTCATCAAAGTAGCACAGAAAGTAAATCTATATCCTAACTCCTGTACCTAAGGTTCAAGGAACATCCTTGAAGAGGGAAGAAAAGATTGTATGAGTCAGAGGACCAGGAAATTTGCTGTAAGATTGTGCTTTCTAGCTATGATGGGGAAGCCACACCCATGAAGCCTAGCCAACATGATTGTCGAAACAGCTGAAAAATTCCTGCTGACATTCCAATGTAGATGGGAAAAATCATACTATAATTAATTGTACAGACACACATACACACACGCACATATGCAAAATTCAGCCAAAGGAACTAGATTGGATACTCTTAATATATTCTGTAGATAATGATAAGCACTACTCAGGTTTAACAATGGTCCCTTTCAGTGACAGGACTGAGGTCCCAATTGCTAGTTAGCAACCAAGGTTTGCTATCAGCTTCTGAGACTACATCTGGACTTTGGGCTGCTCCCTTTACCTTCAATGATAGTAGTGACAAGTGGAGTCTTTCTTAGATTGCTTTTGTCTGACGACAGTCAATGGCTTATTTAATGATACTCCACAATCCTCAAATCTCACAGTTTCTACTTTCAATCACTTTGCAGCATTCACTTTGAACATACACCTACTATGCATGCACATATCTAACATATTTTGGGCATACAATCACACAAATGTCTCATTTGACATGTAATATAACACATTCGCAGGCTCAAGGAGAGAAGGTGCTGGAAATTTTAAAAGGTCCTTTATTCTGCTTCCCACACAGAAACTCAATCTGGTCTACTAGCTATTTCTATAAATAAAAATTTATCAGGATAGAGGCATACCTATTTATATATTTTCTGTGCCTGAAATAAAAATGTACTAGCATAATTGAGTACATGTGACAAAAATAATTAAGTGTTCACATATGAAATACTTACTACCTGCCTCTCCACTGGAAAAAAATTGCTGATCATTGCTTCAAGAATAGAACAATTATTCTAATACTTTTTGAAAATATCAAATAGATGTAGATAAAAAATAAACTATATGAAACATGTGTGGAGGACCGTTGCTCATGTTGAGAAATAAAGAATATAACCCAAAGAAGTAACTAGAGAGCAATTTTAATTTTGCTTTTAGCTATTGGAAGAGCATCTATCTCCTTGTCTAGTTAGCATTTCAAGATTTTCCAACAAAATAATCACCAAGAACTTAACCAGGCAAAATATCAGAAATTGCTTCCAAACAGAATAAAGGTAGGACACAAAAACAATTGAAAAATGCTTGTTTTGAAAATCATGGATTCATAGATTGCAATTTATACAGCTTTGGGAAATGATTTTCAAGACTTTATTACCTTTGATAATCATGAAAATACTGGTGCATACTGGGATTTAATTTTATTGTTTTTCATGCTTATCTGTGGCAAAAAGTGCTGAATATTCCCACCATATTTCCCACTATGATTTACAAATGATATAGTTTGCTGTCAATTTTCACTCATAACACATTTATCAAATTTTATCATTTGTAAGCTTGGTGTGTTATCATATAAGAATATGACAAAAGAAGCAAAACACACAAATCCAAATTCCTATGAGTCTTTTCATATACATCTACTTCAGGAACTACAAAAAACTCTGATGATTCACTTCTCAGCACTGATACATAGAAGCAGCAGTATTCGACCTACAGTATTGATTTTTCATTTGTTTGCTTTTTCAAGATTAGATTGCAAACCAGTACGACTCAGACCATATTTCCACCTTAACAGAAGAAACTACATAGCTATATTTGATTTGGGAAAACAGCAAATTTTCAGACTTGCAAAGTTGATACACATGGGACAGCTACAATGCATTTCTAACCTTCAAACTCACCTTTAAACCCAAGGGTGCCATCCATCTACCTTGGAAAGATAGAGTAGGTCTCGATTACCATCCAAAGGACACTAAGAGTGTGTGTGTGTGTGTGTGTGTGTGTGTGTGTGTGTGTACATGGATGCATGCTACTGTCGTTATTTAAATCTCATTAACTATTCTCAATTAAATATTAACTTTACATATATCTCAGAGAATCCAAAAATTGTGTGTGTGAAAATTTAATTCTTAATGACAACAGTGATGGATAATACAAATTTCATTTTCTAGGAAAAGTAACATTGAAGCAAGTGATTGCAATGTCTAAACATTAAGCATCAGAAACTTTTACTTCATGTCTTATGAGAGTGAAGCTCCAACACTAAGAAAGTCAATGGAGAATGGTGCACTGCTCATTAATGACTGTGTTAGTTAGAATGGCAATTGGCTTTGCTAAATATCATTTGGAATGGCACGGTTCCATATTCTATTTCTTATTCCTATGGGTTCCCAAGGGCCTTATTACATTTAACATACTATAAATGCTATTTGTGAAAAAGCTTTTTAAAAGGACAGATTTCATTTACAAAATGTTAATAGGCTTTTCCCTAGATTCACTATAACTTTTAATTCCCATCTTTCTGTTTTATTCATATGACATAAGAAGCATGTACCATTTGCAAGCTGTTAGTTTTTGCTGAGTTCAGAGCAGGGCAGCAGATACTTTAGACATAAGAAAATAGGTAACTTTTTCACAAATAGCATTTATTCCTGGCACACAGAAGGACTCTGGGAACCCATGCCACGTGGAGGGATGCTC
The DNA here is from genome assembly GCF_017639785.1 of Mesocricetus auratus. NCBI lineage: Eukaryota > Metazoa > Chordata > Mammalia > Rodentia > Cricetidae > Mesocricetus > Mesocricetus auratus. The sequence goes on from NW_024429202.1 coordinate 19,189,323, forward strand.
TCTCAGCCTGGAAACATGAGGAAGAACCTGGACCCTTCGCGGGATGATGTGACAGACCCTGAAAATCCCTCATGGAGGCCCTTGCCCTCCCTGGGGAGCAGGGGGGGGGTGGAGTGGGGGTGATGGGTTGGGAGGATTGGGGGTGGGGGAGGAGGGGAGGGAAAGGGAACTTAAAGTGACATGCATAAAAAGTTAAATAAAAATATATGAAAAAAAGAAAATAGGTAACTACAGATAGATTTGTCACTATAGATTTCTTATATTCAAAATAATTCATTTGCAAAGATAAAATCAATGGATATGCAGATGTCTGTATACAAAAATGAAGCTTCGGTTTATTTTTGCTTTGGTGTTCATATTAAACTGTATTTTGTTACATTATAGCTGAGATTTTCGTGTTTCAGCATAGGCTCTTTTATCTCTTTGATGGAAACAAACTAATATCAGTATATGAAATGCCAGTACATGACTGGCAATAAATATCAAGATATTCAGTAAATCAGTCACATACTCTTTTCTTCAGTGGAGAATAAAATATTTTTCAAAATTAAAATTTGGTGATAATATAAATGTAAATGTTATAAGAGTTAAAAATTCAAAACAATGAGCCCAAAGGTTTATTAATACTGTAAAAGACTATGCTATGCACATTTAAAATAGAGGAAGAACAGAATTGTGCAGAGAAGTACCCAACCATAAATGCTAGTTGGAGTCATGTTTGAAAACAGGAACTCATCAAAACTGAAGGTCAGAAGGACATCAAATCATGCCCCTCTTGTTTAATTATCTTTACCTCATTTCTTATTTAACATAGTTTTTTACACCACCTTCAACATGGACATTTTGCAATGGAAAAACATTGGGGGTGGAATCTGATCAATACGATTACTTAAAATATCCACGTAATTGTTTCCAGGTGATTTATGATCATCATCACGTCATACTTCTATGCTGACTTTCATGCCACTACGGGTGCCTAGCTGATGCATAATAAAAATTGTTTACAATATTCCCTGTTTCTCATACACAGACAATGACTTTTTGGACTTTTTGTATACCTTATTAAAAATATCAACCAACAAATACATATTTGCAGGAAATTTTGACTCGTATAATAACCATGTTCATTTTAAATAGCTTTAGTAAAGTTACAAGAGTGTGGTCTAGTTTTAACATGAAATGTCCCTCACAAGCTCATGTGTTAATACTTAAGGTAGCCAGTGGAAGGTTCTAGATCCTTCAAGAGGTGAGGTCTATGAGGAAGAAGTACGTCAGTGGGTGCAGTGACTTTAGAGGTCATACACAGCTGGCATTCAGCTCTCCTCCATTGCTGCCCACCAAGAAAGGAAGAACGGCTTCCACCCTGACTCTCAACACTCTGCCCAAGCTCCTGGGGGCCACACAACTGTGGCCCAAACCCTCTAAAATCAGGATGCAAAATGAGTCATTCCTCCCTGGAGTTGTTTTGTTCAGAGAGTTGAGAAAAGTAAACAAAAGGACCGTTTCACTAAAATTATTTTTTCAATTATTTTTTTCTATTCACCAAAATACATTTCTCTGAGTATCTTTTGCATGGGAGGCAAGAAAAATATTCTAATGCTGTACTATTTATTTGATAGTCCCAGAATTATGTTGCAAATAACATCTTACTTTCACTTCTTGTAACTACACAGACATGTCTATGAGAAACTATTATTACATCTCAGAGAACTTTGAACACACGAATACATAAATTTCTTATTAAAAAAAAGCTAATGTGTCTCTCCCACTTTTCAGTAAAGTAATGAAGAAGTAGATACTGAGGAAAAATCTGTACTTGGTCACATGTCATCAAAAGTAGGAAAGATCTAATAGTGTAAATATTAATTACAATGTTGGGAAGTCATTACAGAAAGATTTGCAGTTTCATTAAACAGTCTCGAAGCCTGAGGCCACTTATGATAATGTAGTTCACAGGGAAGATGATTATCTCTTTCTACAAAGCTAAGGCTGATTTCTGGGAGAAATCAGAAATTACACAGTAGCAGAAACATCTGAGTTTTGTAGCCCAAAAGACGTGGATGTAAATTCTCTTAATCACTAACTACATGAACTTGAAAAAACAATTCAATCACTTTTTGTTTTCTTAAAACAAAAGTTGACTTCATAGAAACATTGCAAGGAATAGTAAAATAAAAAAATAAAAACGTGAACATATGTGATGGCTTTTATAATACAGGAGGGGAAATGGCATTAAGAGGGTCTTAATAGGAGGCACATCCCTTGCTCTAATCAATTAACTATTTAATTATTTAATTAAATGTAGAAATGATAGGAAGTAACTTTACATTTATGACAGACTGAATAAGACCCGGTTGCAAGACTCAGCTGCAGTTGGATCAATTTAGGGAAAGGCTCTAGTCATTCTGGCATAAACAGTCACAACTCAGACTGCTAGAGCACCCAGACAAGTTTAACGGTTTCTTATTAAAACTAACGATAAGACTGAAAAGATTAAAAGTATTAGCACTTTGACATGCCACCTAATGTATTAAATCAATTTTAAAAATTACTTTATGTTTATTGGCGATTTGCCTGCATGTGTATTTGCACTTCATTGTTGTCAATGTCACCAGAAGAGGGCATCAGAGCCCTTGAAATTTGAGTTCTAAATTGTGAGCTGCCTTATAGATGCTAGGAATTAAACCTGAATCCTCAGAGCAGTCAGTACTTTTAGCCACTAAGCCATCTCCCCAGTCCCATTACCTTCAGTAGTGAAACATCATAATATCCTGTACATTAATTCCTCATCTTGGAGTTGTTCAACATTTTGACTGCTAAATGAATTTTAAATCCATATTACTTTTCCCCACTATGTAGTAAGATAGATTCTTATTTGCATTCTGACTCCCAGGACATAATACGAATTCAGTAAACATTCATGCACCAATAAATAAACAATTTACTAATTATCCTCTTGAATAAATCGGAGACAGTTTTATCATGAATGAAAGCATAGAATTAAATGGTTGTCTGCTTCTATAAATGTTCATAATGAATAAATTCATCTGTGATTATCGAAAGTCAGAAAATGTGCTCTGTTTGTATTGGTTAAAATAATGGTTATTAACCCCATTCAAGGGTAATTCTGTAAGAAGCTCAATGTCAAGGACATGATACTTACATTTGCCAAGTGAGCTAGCTCTATCTCCAAAAATGAGTCAGTTGTTTTGGGTTCAGGTCTGATTGTGACCACGATGATTTTAGAATTAACGACAGTATAATTTCTGGAACAGAATAATAATGATTAAAAAGAGAAATGGTTGATGGAAACTTTAATTCATGCCCCTCCATACCTTTTGGGACGACGTTAAGTAATAATAAAAGCATAGACACAGGCACATTATTCACTGAAATATGCAGTCAATGTACTCTTATGAACAAGCTCTCTCAGGGACTAGAAATTCTGGGGAGAACCAAAGGCATTAAATCATTTTATATGTAGAAAAGACTAAAGAAACAACAATACTGGCACCCTTCTGTGTCCTTAAGTCCAATTCACTCTCAAGAAGAATAAATTAAGGATTGAATTTATCAGGCAACCTATGAATGAGTATAAGTCCTTTACCTCAAGAAACACCTCACAGCCTTATTCTCCAGGAGACCAAATATTCTTGTCAAGTGCTGCCATGGCTTTTCTTTACCTTTTCCTTTCCTTTCATTTTCTTTTCCTTTCTCCCTTTCTTCCTTTCTCTCTCCCTCCTCCCCTCCTTTCCTCCTTCCCTCCCTCCCCCTCTCTTTTTTTCTCTCTCTCTTCCCTCAAATGCATGAAGAAGATGAAAAACTGTAATGTGATATATAGTGAAAGCTTGCCGAAATTTAATACAATGTTCTCAGTCTGAGAAATATCTCTCTTCTGAAATACCTTGCCAGGTAACACAAAGACTTTATATTTAATCATATATGTAAGTAGAAAATTATCAATAACTGGGCAGAGGTGGTGTATGCCTTTAATCCAAGCTCTTGTGAGTCAAAGGCAAGCAGATTTCTGTGAGTTCGAGGCCAGCCAGAGCTACAAAGAGAGACTCTGTCTTGAAGTACCAAAAAAGAGGAAATTATATAGATATTTTATATTAAACATATACATGTTATAGATGATCTAGTATTTATCGGTTTAAAAAAGTGACTGTGGTTTTTCACATTTTGAAGAAATAAGTATATTCACGCTTCACTAATGGTTTGAAACAAATTGTTCTTCCAATATGCAAATCCTTTTTAGATAATTTATATAATTATCAAACATGAGATAATTTTTAAAAATTTATTTGTTTACCAAGATAGCATTTTTAAAACACACCAATCGTAACTACATATATGGTTCCACTTTTCCATGATCTCAGACAAGCACAGAAGTGCTATTACTGTAAATTTAACATTTCTAACATTATACCATACAGACTAATTCACAGTATATTTTAGAAATTCAGGTCACAGGTCAGCTATATGATAATTTATTTATCTATCAATTCAATAAGCTAATTTCCGGTAATTCAGCATTTATGGGTATTAGGAATAATTGTGGTATATACATTGTGTGGACACATATTTTAATATCTTGGGTAAATCCCTGGAAACTGCTTGATCAGGTTTTAAATGTATGAGCCATTCTATTCTATGAAGTGGCTTATTGTTAGAGTCCTAGAATTGTGGGATAAGGTAAACCAACATCAGATCCTCTCTACTTGTGGCAATTTTCCCCATCTGGGATGCTATTTGATGCACAATTTTCCCACAAATGAATGTTAGACTGTTCTACAGCAGAGGGACACGAAGCATGCTTTCTATGAGTTACTATTTTAACTCATTTCTCATACATTTAGTACTGTCAAATAATGAATTCTTAAATATTCTTCAATATTCAGGAAGGCATCCAGGGTGGTAGAAAATAGTGTGGGAAGAAAAAAAAACCCACCAAAATGCAGAATTACTATATTTTATTTTCCTATTGGGAAAAGGGATTGCAAATTGGAAGAGCTGGTTAATTATCCCATTTCATTTAACATATGGATTGAAGGCTGTAAGACCAAGTGCTAAAAAGTCCAGAGCTCCCTTTGTCAATTTATTGTTTCTTTGTGGGTAAAAGTTACAATGGGTTTTGGTGAGAATTAATGGAAAAAGAAACGTAGAAGAGCATCAAGTGAACGATCACATTAGTATGGATTCTGGAGGGGTGTGTGTTTCACTAGAGAAAACAATAACGTTGTGTGATTCCCACAGCAAAGTTGCTCAGGCCTGAGTTTGAAGATGTAAGTTCCTGCCCGGTTAACCTGAATTTGTATGCGTTCTTATTCGGTTTCTTGGAAATAAAATACTGATGGAGTCATCAGATTCCTTTACTCCTGTTCTGCTTACAACAAATTCTCTGCATTACTAATAAGACACAATGCATGGTCATTATATTTATGTTAGGTGGTTTTCACAATAGGCATTGTATCCACATCATTTTCAATCTACGGCAGTGACTAAGCTACTGAAACATGGGTATTCGATATAGGAGCGTGATATTTTTGGCAAGGTGCTCATGAGTTCTCTTTGTGTTTGAGAATGTGGATGATGATCAATGGCAAATAAAGCGAAGATGAACTCTGCACAGAGCATTAGCTGAGTCAGGTTCCTCAGTTGCTTGGGGTATGGTCTGACAGGGTCCTAAAAGAGGGTATATGTTATAGCTTTGATGAAGTGTAGATATTACAGTTTATTTGGAATTTGTTTGAAAAGTTGTGTGTGTCATGTTATGCTTCAGGGTATACCTGTCTCATTTATGTGGGTATCCCTTTCCTTTGCACATCACACAGGGACATGCACCGAGGTTTACTACAGCATCCAGCAGACTTACATGCTTCCTTCCATAAGTTTGAAGTCCAGGGAGAGCAAGAATGGGTACTAACATTTATATATTTTTGTTTTCATTACATCTGGCAGATTTCCATGCTCAAAGCATGTTTGAGTATTTTGTAGAATAGCACATTCAAAAGAAAACAAAAGTTGATTTAAACTGTGATGTCAATATCATAGTTAAATGCCCAATAAAGGAAAAAACATAGGCAAATTTACATTATGCAGTGGTTCCTTTTTAAAAATGTGTGTATTGCACAAAGTTGGCTTTAACTTATACCATCAATTTATTATAATTTGCATAAGTGACTAGCTGGCTCCCGATGTGCCACGTCAGGTTTTGTGATCTCCTAATGCTTCCTGGCTGGTTTCACAGTGGTATACATTGCTAAGAAAGCATATCTTACAGCCAAATGGATTTCATGACTAAAGTAATAAAGTTCTTCCCTGTCCTGACCTTGAGATTTTCACTGGTATTCACTGAAAGGGGAGTCAACTTATTCCTAAAGACAGCAAAAGTGTGATTAAACTGCAGTGCAGATGCATATATAAAAGGAATTTTCAATATGATAAGCATATGCTGAAAGTAAAAAGGATGTAAAAACATTCCAAATGGTAACCAAAAGAAATCTGTCGTGGCAGATATAAGACTGAAAAGTATCATAGGAGAAAGAATATTAAATAGAAACAAAAGAGTTGATTAACCAGTAATATATGTTAATTAAATGAACATGCAAATATTGAAAATTAAAGAGAGGAGTAGACAGTGTGTCAGTAATCTGAACTCTCCTCCCCACTCCAGTAATGGCCAAATAAAGATAAATAGGAACAATAAGTTAGGAACAACATTGAAGTCCAACTGTTCCTAACAGAAATAAATAGAACACTGAAGGCAACTCCAGAAGATCACAAATTTTTCTGAATGCTTATTGAGCACTATCCATGAGGCTACATAACTGGTCTTAACAAAATGAAAAGAATTGAAATCATACCAACATGAAACTGAAAATCAATTGCAAAACAAGACATTTTGCGAATATGCCAAAAATTAATGAATACTCAAACAACTAGTGAGTTAAGGAAAAAAATCACAAGAAAGACTAGAAAACTCTTTAAGGAGAATAAAAATAAGGCATACGCCAAACTTATGAGATACAGTGAGAATAATATTAAGAGGTAAAATTAGAATGTTAAACATAAAAGATGGAATACCTCAAATTAACACACAAACACACACACAAATTTATACCTGGAGGAATTAAAAGAAATGTCAAAATAGGAACTAAATCTGAAAACAAAAATCAACAAAACTAAAAGATGTATTCTATAATACCAACACAACTTACAAGCTCTTAGGTGGATATATTTTAAAACAGAAATGTCTCTAACAACAAAATTCAGAAATTAAGGAGGAAATATTTAATCTGGCCACAGAAGAAATGACAACTATAATTTCTACGAGCATTTAATTCTGTGCCAACAAATGATATACCTTGGACAAAATAGGTAAATTCTTGAATATGTGTAGTCTTCCAATACTAAATCATGAAGAAATCAATGTCTACAAAGATCTATGGTTATATATCTATATAAGTACAAAGATTTATGTATATATGTACACATATGTACTGATAAAGGATGTCTGTACACATGTGTATCTGTACATATGTGCATATAAAATGTTACATAAAATACAAAACTAGTAAGGAGAATAATTAGAAATGATAATTTTGATATATTATCAGCTATTAACTCTAAAGACCAGATGACTGCACTGGAGAATTCTTAAAACATTTAGAGAAAAGTCAACTCCAATCCTTACTTTTCCATAAAATTGAAGTAAATTTAAAGAGTAGTTCCTCAATTTTTCAAAAAAGAAAATCTGGAGCCCTGCTATACCACAAGTAGACATAGTTAAGTTCAGTGTCAGACACTTAAAATATTTATGATGGCAAATTTCATGTTACAGCTTTTTACCACAAAAAACTAACACAGTGTAATATTAAAACAAATGAAGGGGACAGCAAAATAGAGGACATATACAAAGTATAGCTTATCATGATATGAAAAATACACTAATTGCTTATTGACAATTATCAAAATTCTTAGTCATTTCTATTTTTACAATTATCATTCATGTAGTTTTAAATATGAATACATTTATTTATAATGACTTTAAATAAGGCCCCCCAATTTGGACGAACCATAAATACAATAGAAAACTTGGTATAGTCTGTTAACCAAAGGATTTCATCATAATAAGATAAATATATTTGCTTTTAAAATTATAATCAGGGGCTGGAGAGATGGTTCAGCTGTTAAGATCACTGGATGCTCTCCCAGAAGACACTGGTTTAATTCAAGCGCCCACATGGTGGCTCACAACCATCTGTAACTTCAGTCCCAGTGGATTAAAAGTCCTCTTTTAGCCTCCACAAGTTTCATGCACACACACGGTGCATATCCTGCATGCAAAACACCTACGCATACACAATATGACAAAATAAGTGATTCTTAGGTGGCTTGCTTAGAAATTACAAATCAGAAATTGAAGTTTGGAAGACACAGTATTGGTGGAGTGGGTGAGGTGAGAGACTTGATTTCAATTTTGGTTTTCTAACAGATACAGAATTTAGAATCTCAAAAATGCTGATGATCTGGAATGTAAGTTCCTTTTTAAAAGGCGTGGCTAAATGAAGCCTAGATTTTTATGTATAATGTAGTACTACATTATTTTATATGATTAGTCATGTCAGTATGGTACCAAGGATAATTTTAATACCAAATGTCACTATTATAGAACAAAGAAATAAAAACATTCCTTTGCACACTGAGAATGACTAAGGGTGGTTCATAGTTTAGGACTCAAGGCTATGGAACATTCATTCCAGAGGAAGCTTCAAGCTCTTTTCTGAGTAAAAGTGATCATCTTTTTTCCCTATTAGTTCCAATAATAGTTTTATAATGTTCTTTTCTCATTTGTGTTTAATTCCTTTTATCAAAATAATTGTCTATTGTTGTTAAAATAAAAATCAGAATTTCTGTATTATATCAAGGAGCCATCGATATAAGACAGAAGGAAACGAAACTATGGACTGTCATCTGTTTATACTCGGTTCCTTTTCTGAAAAGTCTAATTTCCCTCACATTTACCATCTTCCTTATTGTTGCCTTTCCTGGTATGCATACATATAAAAGTTGAAAATTTCTCTGTTAATATTAATGTTTGAGTTTTTCAGAGAACAAGGAATTTCCTAACAGCAATCTTAAAACACTTTGGAAAGAAAATGGGACCCCATTTCATTGGCTCCACCTGATCCAACTTGATGCATCTAAACTGCCCTACATCATCGACTCCAGCTGACAAGTACCATCTAGAAACCAGTTTAGGACTACATCACTCAACACAACTCAGGATCAATGAATTGATACGGTGCACCTTCTATAATCTGGCCAGAGCTTCAGTCAAGAACTTCAACTAAATATCTCCTACCAACAGACTGAATGCAAATGAGACTCTTGTTACGCTAACATTTTTCCCCCTACAGGATCCCATGAGGTGTGGTCGTCCCATTTCAGCAGGAAGTAATTTTGAGAATACTACTCTCCCTTTCCCTACTGTTGATATTACAGGATGGTTTCCACCTGTTAGTGTTCATTTTCAATTATTTTAGGGTTGATATTGGAAGGAGGTATTCAGATTTTGGCATCTCTTTCAAATAAGTTTAGGTTTGGATGGGATACATATGCTTAGGATAGGATATGTGTAGATTATAATTTGTTTATTATTTTCTATGTATATATTCTTTATATATGTTTGAGACATTTTGTTTATTGATGCAATTTATTTTTGTTTCAAGATAAATCTTTTCTTTAGACTAAAAGGGGAATTGCAGGGAGTGATTTTACTTATTCATAAGAGCTGACCACTCCTGTGTGTGTGTGTTCACAAGTTCATATGGGTAAATAGGGCTAGGGGGAGGGGGCTCTTTTTCTTTGGGTTTCAGTTTCGACCTGGAGAACAGCATGTGGACCTTTGGCTCTCAGTTTTCTTAGATTTTCATGTAAGTGACTTCTCTTTCAATAAATAACATAGGACATCCCTAAATTTGTGTAGTTTAATATTTCTGCTTCAGTCTATGACGTGTGAAAACACCATAGCTCTTTATTCTTCTCTATTTTATTTATGACATTTTATTTATATGCAGAAATTTTAATGCCTGATTTTATTATTTTTAAATGATGTGTATATGTGTGTGTCTGCATGTGGATTTGTGCATGTAAGTGCAATGCCTGCAGAGACCAAAGGAAGCCAAAAGAGTCCTCGATCTTGAGTTATAGACAGTTATGAGGCACCAGACTTCAATGTGGCTATCAAACTCCAGTCCTGGGTAGAGTAGTATGTGATCTAAACTGCTAAGGCATCTCTCCAGTCCTTTCCTAGAACTTCAATGCTACGATGGTGATTAATAAAATAAAATGGAAGTTAATAAAATTTTAGTTAGACTCCTTTTGTTATCACACATGTTAATATCAACATTAAGACACATTATACACATTTTAATATCAACATTAAGATACATTGAACATGTGATTTCACTATCCTATGTACTACCACTCTTCATACACTCAGAAGTAATGATTTCCTCACAAAACTGGAACCTGATAAATTAAATGATTGTTTATAACTATTTATAGAATCTGTGGCTTGTTGTATGCTTGGATAGACTATTCTTTTTTCTTAGACAAAATTTTCTCAAGATAAATTTTTAGAAGTAGAATTGCTATATCAAGGAAATAACATTTCTCAGTTCCTTGGCATTGCCAAATTGGCTTCTAAAAATTTCAATGGCAAGGCATAAACTTTCCACGACAGTTTCTAAAACCTAGGCTTGGTTGTACCAGGACAGATTGTCACCCCTAGGGCAACCCAAGATTGTCCACTTGTAGTCCTCTTCTGGAACACACAAGAAAGAGACATATGCATATTGTGTGACTCAGAGTTGTCCTATGTGGCCAGAGTGTCTTCAAACTATCAATACTCCTGCAAAAGTCTCTTGTATGAATTATGGTAGTACCCACTACAAGTAGTTGGGTTGTCTACCTTTTATCTGTAAGAACATGTTTTACAATAAAGGAACTTCTGGAGGCATCACCATCCCTGACTTCAAGCTCTATTATAGAGCTATAGTCCTGAAAACAAAAATATACAGGTAGACCAATGAAATATAATTGAAAACCATGATATTAACCCACATACCTACAAACACTTGACTTTAAACAAAGAAGCTAAAATTATACAATGGAAAAAAACCAGCATCTTCAACAAATGGTGCTGGCATAACTAGATGCTGGCATGTAGAAGACTGCAGATAGATCCATGTCTATAGTCATACACAAAACTTAAGTCGAAATGGATCAAACACCTCAACATAAATCCAGCCACACTGAACCTCTTAGAAGAGAAAGTGGGAGGTACAGGAGACTACTTCCTGAACATAACACCAGTAGCACAGACACTGAGATCGACAATGAAGAAATGGGACCTCCTAAAACTGAGAAGCTTCTGTAAGGCAAAGGACACAGTCAACAAGACAAAAAAGCAGCCCACGGAATGGGAAAAGATATTCATTAACCCCACATCTGACAGAGGAATGATCTACAAAATTTTCAAAGAATTCAAGAAGCAAGTCTCCAAAACAGCAAAGGACCCAATTAAAAAGTGGGGTATAGAACTAAATAGAGAATTCTCAATAGAGGAGTCTAAAATGGCTGATAGACAAGAAAGTGCTCAACATCTTTAGCACTCTGGGAAATGCAAATCGAAACAACTCTAAGACACCATCTTATTCCCGTCAAAATGGCTAAAAGTAAAAACACCAATGACAGTTTTTTTCTGGAGAGGATTTGGAGAAAGGGAAATACTCCTCCACTGCTGATGGGAGTGCCAATATGGAGATTCCCCAGGAAAATGGGAATCAGTCTACCACAAGACCCAGCAACTCCACTCTTAAGCATATACCCAAAAGATGCACACTCATGCAACAAGGTCATCTGTTCCACTATGTTCATAGCAGCATTATTTATAATAGCCAGAACCTAGAAACAACCTAGATGCCCCTCAACTGAAGATTGGATAGAGAAAATGTGGTACATTTACACAGTGGAGCATTACTCAGCTGAAAAAAAAAACAATGGAATCTTGAAATTTGCAGGCAAATGGATGACACTAGAAGAAACCATCCTGAGTGAGGTAACCCAGTCACAAAAAAGACAAATATGGTATGTAGTCACTCATATATTGATTTTAGTCATGAAGCATGGGATTGCCATCCTATAATCCCACCGCCAAAGAGTCTGGGAAATGGGGAGGACCCTAAGAGAGATATGTCTGGTACCCGGGAGAAGGGGAATTGGACAGGATCTTCTTAGGGGATCTGGAGCATGGCGGAAGGGGAGAGGGAGTTGGGAGATTGAGAGAGGGAGAAGAGGAGGGAGAGGAGGACATGGGGAGCAGGAAGGTTGAGTCGGGGGAAAAATAGAGAGCAGGATGAGAGATACCATAATAGAGTGAGTCATTATAGGTTTGAGGAGAGATCTGACACTAGTGAGATTTCCAGAGATCTACAAGGATGACACCAACTGGCAATCTAAGCAATAGTGGAGAGGGTGCCTTAAATGCCCTTCCCCGATTATGAGATTGCTGACTACCTTATATGTCATTCCAGAGCCTTCATCCAGTGGCTGATGGAAGCAGAGGTAGACACCCATAGATAAACACTGAACGGAACTCCTGGAACCCAATTGCAGAGAGGGAGGAGTGATGAGCAAAGAGGTCAAGAACAAGCTGGTGAAACCCACAAAAACAGCTGACCTGAGCAAGGGGGAGCTCATGTACCCCAGACTGATGTCTGAGAGGCCAGCATGGGATTTATCCAGACTTGCTAAATTTCAGTGTCAGTGAGGAGGCCTTGGCAATCTATGGGGCCTCGGGTAGTATTCATCCCTGGCATCCGAATAGTCGTTGGGAGCCCATTCCATATGGAGGGATGCCTAGGCCCTGCCATGGATGATATGATAGACTTTGGAGATCCCCCATGGAGGGCTTCTCCTCCCTGTGGAGCAAAGGGAGAATGGGGTGGAGGGTTTGGGAAGTTGGTGGGGGGGCGAGGGCAGAGGGGAGGGAGAGGGTGCTGGCATTGATATGTAAAGCAAGCTTGTTTCTAATTTAACTGAAAAGGAAGAAAGACACAAGGAAAGAAGGAAAGAAAGAAAGGGAGAAAGAAAGAGAGAGAGAGAGAGAGAGAGAGAGAGAGAAAGAAAGAAAGAAAGAAAGAAAGAAAGAAAGAAAGAGAAAGAAAGAAAATTGTATAGCATGCTTCCTTTACTTGAAGGAGCCATCTCAATTTTATATTTTAATTTTGAGCAAAGGTTTTATCCATTTGTGTGTGTGTGTGTGTGTGTGTGTGTGTGTGTGTGTGTACACATGCCACAGTATCCATGTAGAAGTCTAAGGACGGCTTGAATTCATCACTCCTCTTCTTCCATCATGGTGGTTCCTGGGGTTCAAACTCAGGTCATCAGCATTACTGGTAGGCTGAGCCATTTCACTGGCTGTGGAATTTCTCAATTTCAAAGGGGAAGACAGTCAAGTAGCAGAATAAAAGTCACAGATGGAGGAATAGCAGAGTACATATTGAGGCAAAAGGAAAAAAACTACATAAATTAAAAAAGAACATTCAAATTTAACCTATGTTCTCATATGAAGGAAAATTCTTAATGACGTTTATCTGAAACACTATACCTGACCATCTTTCATAATTCTTAGTTCTGTTAGAAAGTAATTATGGCAAAATACAAAATTTGGAGACCTTACCATTTAAGATTTTACATCTTACATTTCTGGAAGACTTTTTCAAAAGTGGAAAAACATCACTGTGAATGCTTAGTGGGCACATTTCAGACATTAAATAACTGAAAATGAAGACTAACACTAGCATTTTTTTCCATTCAAAGAGCACTTACACATGCATCTCGAGTTTTCTGTTAACTTCATTTCAGGATAGCGATCAACACATAAGTGTCTCATACAGCCACTTACTGAATAATCACATATAATGCTTAACATCTAAATACTTTTACTTGACATAATAGTACAGATTGATGAGGAATAGGAGATGCTTCAATATTGTTTACACGTGTAATATTCTAACAGAATAATTGACATATTGACATCTTAAAAATCAATACTTTGTGAAGAGTACATTCCAAATCCTTTTGTCCAGTTATTTTAAAATATGCAGTCTTTATTACAATCTATGGTCAATCAACTATGCAGTAAAACACATTATCTACTTCTCTATGTGCCTGAAACTTTGTGCTTGTCATATACTTCTGACTCTTAGGTGACGGTAACTAAGGTCTTTTATATACAGAAGATGTAGTTATACCATCTACAATAAAGAAGAATGTTTAAAGTTGAAAAGACTCTTAGAAAACACAGTAACTTGCCCCCAGGTCTATCTGAATCCATTTGTATCACAAGTGGGTTAGCAGAGCCAACCTCCCAGATGCTTCTCTGCTCCATTCACTTAATAACTTATCATGTATTCATCACTTTATTTACACATAATAAGAAACAACTGTCTTTGCCACAACTAAAAAAATGTTAAATGGTAATTTTTTTCTCTTGCAAAAATGGTGTACTTCTAAACTAATTTCCAATTTCCTTGACTGTATGGATTTCTGAGCCTTTTAACAATGTGTCTTCCCCATTGTGCAGGTGAGCATATTTAACTATTTTATTAAGAACAGGATGAACCATGCAACTCTATTGGCCTTTCTAGGAAGGCAAAATCATAACAATGAAGAAAATAATCACTCTATGTTTTTAGGTTGTATATTTCCTGTATTCCCTGTAGACCTCAGCAGCAAAGAGTACAAGCACCATCCATGAAGGGTTTCTATTTAAAGCTGAGTTGAAGGCAGATGAAGTGAATTACTAAACGACTAGAGAAGTTTTGGAAGCCTTGAGTATGTTCAAATGAAATTAAAACAAGTCACCCCATAGTATCTAGACAAGAATTCTTCTATGATCAATGCGTCAAAAGGAGCTCTCCTGAGAAATAGGGATCTAACTTAATCTGGGTACCACGGAAACATCTCTTCTTCTGACATTTACAGACATGGATACATTGTAAATCTGTAGCTATTCATACAGAGCCAGAGGGAAGGCTTAGAATAAACATACTAGTTTCAAAATATTTTTCTAGCAGGGCACAAGCCAACTCAAATCTATCCAATCAAACAAGTTCAAATTCAATCCAGAGAAGAGTCTCTGTGGTTGGGAGAGAACACACACCAACCTTTACCTCCCATCCACATTAGTAATGAGCAGAGAGATGTCTACAAAGAATAATGTCTACTATCTTGTTAGGAGGCCATTTTCTGCTGGGTCAACTCTAATTGTTTTTATTTATTAGACTGTTTGTTATGCTTCTGATAAAACTTCACACATTATTCATAAGTTCTCCTCCCTAAAAACATAAGGCTTTATTTATGATGGTATGCAGGGAGAGCTCAAAGCAAGTATGACTGTGTTAACCAAAATAAAACTTGGTCTCCATCCTCAAGAATGAAGTGCTGTCAGGAAGTAAGTCATCCTGAGTAATAAGATCACTATGCAAATAGATGCAAATGATATTCCCTGTGCAATTTAATGAAGTCGGTAAAACAATAGAACACAGAAATGAATGTTGGTGGAATTATTAATTGAACTTCTTTTTAATATCTGAAAGAAAAATAGATGGATTTCTTCCAAAAAAATCTCTAATTGAGGAACATTTTTCTTAATGTAGCTGTAATTGAAATCTTATTTTGAAGCAAACTGAGATCTTGTGCAAATGAAGAACAAAACCATGTTTTCCCAGCTACTGTGACTCTCTAATTCCCTATAATGTCAGAGAAAAGTATCATTAAGTACAAAGAAAAGGAGAAGACAGATGAATTTTACAATGACCCATTCTATTAGAGGGCGGTGAGGATTTTTTTCTCTTTCTAATCTTCAGGAAAGTCATGATTAGTTACAAAAGAGTAGTAGAGCTTTAATCAGATACCAAAATTGTCTTTGGTAGTTGTTTTGAAATACATAATATGCTAATAACCTATTCATTAAATTGCTCTTTTCTATTTCCTTTAAGAAGTCCTTTGTATTACTAAAGCTAGTTTGGCTATTTCAGAGAATGAACTATAATCACATTTAAAATAAATTACAAAGGTTACAACTTACTCCTTTGTAGCTTACCTCAAAGTGGGCAAAATTAGGTCTAAGTTTTTGTATAGGACTGCTCCAAGAACAAATACAGATGATTCATCTAATTCTAGAAAGAATAAAGTGAAAAAGTATAAGTAAAACCACACAAATACAACCATGGAAACTTTAATTCATCAATCACTAAACATAAAGACAGGTAGCAGAAATTCATTCAGTCTTAATCATGCCTAGAGTAAGTTATCCCCATCACTTTGCCCAGGTAGTTGTAGACAATAGTGTTTGTGATGGTTTTGCATAAATATCAATCTTTTTTTCTGATAAGACTGACATTAGAACCTTTCTCCAGTCCATTAAAAGGATTTCAAGACTCAAAGATACAGGGGAAAATAGCGATGCATCTTGAGTAGCATTATGATTAAGTTCAGAATCACCAAAGTGAGAATTAAGACCATAGTGCCTCTTTTGAAGCTAATATTAAAAAGTCCTTAAGACATTAGTAGAAGTTAGACTTTTCTAACATGTGTTACTTGCCAAAGTAATACATGCACACAAAAGTGCATTTTAAGATGAGATATAAACAACCATACACAAAAACTGACTTTTAATAGAAAATGCAATCCCATTCCACATCTAGAGTTAAAGTATTAGGCCATATACTTTATTTTGGGATGGAAATGTTAGTAGAGAAATATGAGCACACCAAGTTCAGGTAAATAGTTTGTGGTTATATTTTCCCCAACTTTTTTTTTACTTTTTAATGTATATTTTTATTAATTCCTTGAAAATTTTATACATTTTATTTTTGACAAATCTACCCTGTTCACTCAATTCCTCCCAGATCTAACTTTCATTTCAAGCCCATCCAACTTTGTTTCTTTATTTTTTTTTAACCCATGCAGTCTTGTTAGTGTTGATGATATACTCTTGGGTGTATGGCCACACACTAGAGAGAATTTGACCTACCAGAGGCCATACCTTTAAAGAAAACTACCTCTCCCAGTATCTATGTATTACCAATAACACCTAATACATAATCATCGATATCACCTAGTACAAGTTTTGAAACAAAATTGATTTCTTCACCATAGCCACCTAGAATTTCAAAAGAAATGGTGCCAAATGTATGGATTATTCGGAAGATAATTGCCACACTATTTTTCCCAACTTTAATAAATCTTTTCCTTAAGTAAATCTGCTGATTTAAAGACCAAGGACACGTTGTTTATATTTATAAAATTGGTTTACAAACAGATTTGTAAGGATTTCAATATTATATGATATAAGAACATGTGTACGATTTACTAAGTGACCTTGTCAGGAATGTTTGGGTCACAGCTCATATTATTGTTCACAAATTACCTTTTGATGACACAGGAGTAAAAATGCTTTTGGGAATCACGACTCGATCTTCTGAATTCCTTGCCCAGTCTACCATTCCTTTCCGACCCTTCATTGGGAAGTTGATGTCTGTTAGAACAGAGGCTGCAGGAAGCTTCTGAATGCTAGCAACTATTAAAAAAGAAGGAATACCATCAGCAAAACTTGCTGTAAGTGTCACTGAAATCAAATTACTCAAATAACGTCTGAGTATACTCAAAACTGAGTTTTGAGGAACAATTATAGTTAGTAGAAGATTAAAATGCACATGTTTATTAGACAGCATAGTTCTTCCAGGCTGGGGATTCATTTACCCCTAGCTTTCTTTAGCTCTAATTTGGAATTATACAAATGATGGTCAGTGGTGACTGAGTATCCCATGAAGACCCACAGAAAATAGCTACACTGTTTCTTCACACTGGCTCTCCACTGCAACCTTTAGAAGCCCGAACTGCACTTTCTATCACATAGTTTAGCATACCTGTCTGGTAGACAGAAATATTTAAATTTCTTTTGTCTTCAGAATATGTTTTCTTTATATAATTGCCAGAATAAGTTTGTTATAATTTAGGTGGGTCCACAAAGACAAGAACAGTAAAGCAAGAAACAAAGAACTTCCTGGATTCAAGTGATGCAAAATAGAACCAATAACAATACCATAACTACAAATCAACTTGATATACAGAAATATCAATCACAATCACAATATAACCTTAAGACTTGTCCCCTAAAATTGCATGAAATATATATATATGTAAGAATATATATTCATATTTGGAATTGTGTTTTTACTACAATAAAACAAGTTTAAAAATAATTTTGATTTATTTACTTTTATTTTTGTGTAGGTGTATTTTGCATGTATGTATATCTGGGTACCATGTGTGTACAGTGTATGCCCATAGAGGGTATTGGATCCTCTAGGACTGTCAGGATCCCCTAGGAATGGTAACGATGACTGTCAGCCTTCATGTGGGTATTGACAACTGAAGCAAAGTCCTATGGAAGAGCATCCAGTGGTTTTAACCACTGAGTTATCTTCAAACCCTAGAAATACATATTTAATACATGTTGTAAGAAACATAAATGGTATGTTTTGTGAATTCTAAGTGTACTTATTTTATGTAATAGGAATATTTAAATTTATAGGACATATACCTGTATTTATACTAATGTATATAATAAGGTTTAAAATGATAAATACTTGAACACTTATACATTATATACATTTTACATATAAGAAACATAACTTGTAAAACTTTGCTTAGGCCCATGCATGTTCTACACTAATGCTTCAAGTGTCCCATGGATAATGTAAGTGAAAAGATGATGGGAAAACTATAAAAGCTATCATAATAGGAAGGCTAAAGTAAAAACCATTAGGCTCTTCATAAGTGGATTTTATTCTAGAGGAACTTGTAATTTAAAACAAGAGAGGATGAAATTAAGATTTTTAACAATATTAGTTGTATAAATATATTACTGCACCCCTGGCTTGGTTTCAAATTAAATTGGTTATGTATTATGGCAGTGCACAGTGAAATTATACTTTATGAAAGCTCTTTGTGGCTATTATACACATCCATTATCAGCACAGGATGGAATTTCATTTGGCCTGCAATTTGACATATTAAGCTTAAAAAGGATTTGCAAACTAAATGTTGAAGGAAAAAATGTACTGGATAAGACATAAATTAGTTACGGATGTTAAATGCCATTTTTTGAATAACAAGTATAATTATTTTAGTTTCTTTTTTAATTTTTAAAACCAAGATGCTTTTCCTTTCCATAAATAACCCCATTCAAATGTGTTCAAGGACACAAAACTTCAGCTGTGTATAGAAAAACAGTCAACACATTGGTAACTACATGTCCTTGGTTCTTGAATTATAATGTGCAAAACTGCATTTGTCTTTGACTCTAACTTCAATTGCCTTGGAGCTTAGAGACAGTGTACTTCACTAGTCTGTTCCAAAGTTAATGAGGAGACATGAATGCTGTTTTTCCCATACTATTTTATTATATTAAGGAAATTAAACATGTAGTAAATGTCTGTGTAGTGAAGTCTAATCATTTCATTTCTATCAAAAATTGACAGAAAACTAAAAATAAACAACAAATAATTTTTAATAGAGGACATTTGTATCTACTAGAGATCGAGTCACTCAGAGTAAATGTTAGCTTAATACCATGTTCGTGAATATGTAAGTTGATTTAGTGATAGAGTCAAACATTTTGTTCCTCAAAACACAGTTTTTCACTAGAGGTACTCTATTGGTTGAATTAGGACTATAAGAATAGACTGTACTTTCTGAAACAGTGTAGAACAACAGAATACAAAAAGACGTCAAAGTCACTAATTTGTGTCCCAGTCTAAATTTCATAGCCTTCTTTATGATGAGTACAGAAAACAGAAGTTGACTCATTAATCACAATTATCAATGCAGTTTACACACATGTGTATAAATTTGAACACATATATACACATATATGTAAAGTGAAGCTTTTTTATCTAAAGAGTAACTTATGTCTTAATATATGTACACAGCCAAACTGAACTGATTATCATATGCCATACCTCACAAAACTTAACTATTTTTTCTTTTGTTTGTGCTTTTTGTTTTTTGACACAAGGTTTCTCTGTTTAGCCTTGGATGTTCTGGAACTTACTCTGTAGACCAGGCTGGCCTACGATTTATAGAGATCCAACTGTTTCTGCTTCCTGAGTGCTGGGATTAAAGGCATATGCCACCATTGCCTGGCTAGATATTTCTTAAAATATGATGAAAATGTCAATAACACCATTGGACAAGATATCATTTGTTTAGATTATGGAGCTCAATTTTTGGATTCTGAACTATCAATGATTAAGGCTAATATATATTTAAAAACATGAAATACTTCAATTTATACATATTTATCTCAAACCTACTAATGTGGTTGTTTAAGGTTGACATTTTGGTTCTTCATGAGCCCTGAATGGTTAATAAGGAAACATACTTCAACACGGCAAAAATAACTCAAAGACATCCTGTTTTTCTTCTTTTTTAAGTTCTTGTTTATGACATTTGGAGCAATCCAATTCACAAACTCTTCCCTTCTCCACTGATTTTAACTGTTCAGATCCCTTATGTAAATTTGGAATCAGTTAATCATTAAGAATATGGGAAGAGGCAAAGATTTATAAGATCTGAAGAGAAACCAGAGTATGGAGTCTAAAATGGCTGAGAGACACTTGAGAAAGTGCTCAACATGCTTATCAATCAGGGAAATGCAAATCAAAACAGCTCTGAGATACCATCTCACTCCCATCAGAATGCTAAAATTGTTTATTCTGGAGAGGATGTGGAGAAAGGGGAAAACTCCTCCACTGCTGGTGGGAATGCCAACTTGTGCAGCCACTTTGGAGATCTGAAAGGATATTCCTCAGGAAAATGGAAATCAGTCTACCACAAGATCCAGCAATTCCACTCTTAGGCATATACCCAAAAGATGTACATACATTCTTACAATAAGGACATCTACTCAACTATGTTCATAGCAACATTATTTGTAATAGACAGAACCTGGAAGCAACCTAGATGCCCCTCAACTGAAGAGTGGATAGAGAAAAAGTACATTTACACAATGAAGTACTACTCAGCAGAAAAAAATTGGAATCTTGAAATTTGCAGGCAAATGGATGGCACTAGAAGAAACCATCCTGAGTGAGGTAACCCAGTCACAAAAAAAAAAACAAATATGGCATGTACTCCCTCATATATGGATTTTTGACATGTAGCAGGGCATTGCCAGCCTACAATCCCACCATCAGAGAGACTGGGAATCAGGGAGTACCCTAAGAGAGACATGTATGGTAACCCGGAGAAGGGTTATGGAATAAGATCTGATAGGATTGGGTGTGGGGGGAAGGGAGGGCAGAAGGAGATTGGAGAAAGCGAGTGGGGAAAGAGGAAGGGAGAGGAGGACATGGGATAGTAGGAAGGTTGAGCCAGGGTAAGAATAGAGGAGAGAAGAATAGAGAGAGCCATTATAAGTTGGAGAAGGAGAGATCTGGCACTAGTGAAATCTTCACAGATCTACAAGAATGACACCAACTGGCACTAAGCCTACCTTAAATGCCTTCCCATGATAATGAGAATGATGACTACCTAGAACCCTCATCCAGTGGCTGATGGAAGCAGAGGCAGACACCCACAGCTAAAAACCGAATTGACCTCCTGGAACCCAGTTGTAAAGAGGAGTGATGAGCAAATGAATCAAGATCAGGCTGGCAAAACCAACAGAAGCAGCTGATCTAAACAAGGGGGAACACATGGACCCCAGATGACTGAGAGGCCAGCATGGGACTGATCCAGACACGCCCCCTCCCTGAACCTTGGTGTCAGAGAAAAGGCCTCCGTAATCTATAGGACCTTGGAGAATAGAGAAGTATTTATTCCTGTCATACAAAAAGACTCTGGGAGCCCATTCTACATGGAGGGATGCTCTCTCATTCTAGATACATGAGGGAGGACCTAGGCCCTGCCTGGGAGATAAGACAGACTCTGAAAATCCCTCATGGAAGCCCTTACCCTCCCTGGGAGTGGAAGGGGTAATGGGGTGGGAGATTGGGAGGATTGGGGAGCCGGAGGAGGAGGGGAGGGAGAGAGAAATGAGAGTCACATGTGTAAAAAGTTAAATTAAAAAAAAGAAAGAAAAAAAGAATATGGGAAGAGTATGGTAGATGAATACAGAGGGGTAAGATCAAAAACTTAATTCCTTAAACAACTAAGTAAATATAGGAGTCTTGCTGATGAAACAAAATAAGGCACACACTCACAGTAGATGCTGTGCTTCTATAGTAATTGGTTATTAAATTAACCATAATTTAATTCATCATATAAATTCACCATGAGCCTTTGAAGAAAGACTTCCCTCGATAATATCCTTTTACAGCTTATGAAGCTTAGATGAAACATGAGAGGATACAATATCTCGGGATAAATAGAGACATCTTCAATGCCCCCAAATTTTCCCTGAATTCAGAGAACTATGCTTTCAGTATAAAACTAGGTTTGATTTCTTATGAAGTAAAATAGGTGACTCATTATGATAAACTTTGGAGTCATGCCACTTCAATATCTTGCCTTTATTGGCCGAGTTCTAAAATAATCCAGGTTCAGTGTTTTCCCATTTCTGGCTTTAAAAACAATATTACAGTCATTCTTTCCAGATGTTTACAGCATATCTTGGCCATATCCACCTCCATTCCTTCTCTCCAGCTCTCACCAATCCCCCCCCCAGCACATCTCCCTCCCAACCCCATTTATCATTAACCTTCTTTTGGGTGGTGTTTTCATCAGAAGCACAAAAGAAGTTTTGTAGATGAGTCATTGTGTAAGCTGTCTTCCTTCATGGTCCCTTTGTATCATCAAAGCAAGACTTACATCTTGCGGAGATGATAAGGTGTTCCCCTTCAACATTGTGGAAGCCAAATTGAATGAAGACCCTGTGTTGTTCACCATTGTGTGAGTGTGTTCCAAGTACAAACTGGAGTTAGTAAATTTGCTTTAGCAACTTAACTCTACACATAAAGGGAAGGCATGAGGGAACAAACACTTGAGAACAAGAGAACAAAAGTATATGGATGAAGGCTGCAGAGATGAGCCAAATAAACAAACTAAGGCCAGTGAAGAACACAGTCACACAGTCATCTACCAGCTTGTTTTACCCTTGGAAGCCATTTTTGCCCTTGACTATGGTTCTGGGTGTTCCTTAGTTTCATAGACCTGCTTACAGTTTTGAATAAGTATTAATAACCCCCTTTCCACCTCAGAAGTACTGGTCTTAAAGACAATTCTTGGTGTCTGTGGTTGTTTGCATAGCATGTACAAAGGGTTTGGTCTAATCCTTCACAACACATAACCTGAGAGTAGTGGCACTTACTTGTAATTTCAACATAAAGTAGGTGGAATTAGTAGGATCAGATCTTCCTGAACTACCTAGCAAGATAGAGGCTAACCTGGGCAACATGAGACCATGTTAAAAAATAAAAAGCAACAGCAAGTATAAACAAAGACAAAATCCACATTCATTCTACAAACGGTGTGGCTGAGTAAACTGACTGCCTTTGTACTACTTAATAGCGCCTTCTGTAACACAGGTCTAGTACTAACTAGCTTGCTGGGCTAAGAGAGGACAGACTGAATGAAATGTACACTCAGAGCACAGGACCCTCTATGGAAGTGCAGGCCGTTACTATGGGAACCAATTTTCATATAATTAGTTTCAAGAAAGCTACTACATGGTTGCCTATGCATCATAATAAAGTACTTAACTTTTGCTACAACATTATTTTTTCTTTTTTTGAGAGAGAGAGACTACAGGCAAGAGATTACTTCTTGAGTGTTTTATGATAAGTACATTCATATACCCACAGGCAGGAACTGCACTGAAAATAAGCAGACTCAAACGGTAGTGCTGAAATGTAGCATCCAGAGAGGAGAACAGGAGTCCTGTGTACTCTATCTTGTTTATTTTGCCTGTAAACTTTTCTTTTTCGTTTTCATTTTCTTATATACTTTTTCTCTCCCCTCTTTTCTGACTGACTTTGCACGAAGGGTTAAACTTTTCCCCTTTGCTTTTTTGGGAAAGCATATTGCTTTCAGGTTAAAAACATATTGCTTCAGTAAAGAAAATAAAGATCATGAATAATAAGCTCAGGGTTTCCAAAACAGCTAAGACCCCAGCCATCAATGAGCCCTTCAGAAGTTCTACTTTCAAGCATGATCCTAAGTGTTCAGCACAGTGCGTCACACTCTGAACCACCCAGTGTCAATGAACAGAGGAAACATCCAGGCAAGGAAGCCTTGTAGCCATAACCAAACAATTAAGGGGATGCAGATATCGTTTGAAGGCTGTTTTTGAAGCTGCCTTTCCCATTGTGTCTTGGTGTTGATTCTCAGACATATTTAAAGTTTGCGTCATTCTTCATGATCATTCAGAGGAAACAACTGACAAGCTGGGCTTTCATGCATCAATGTTAAAAAACTGTCCAGTTATCTAAATGGAATTGCCTGTTGAAAACATCTCTCAAGATTGTTAGGTAGTCATCTGCAGAGTTTCTCTAAGAAGAGTATGCCGGAATCGGATGGTGATGGTGCACGCCTTTAATCCCAGCACTCAGGAGGTGGAAGTAGGCAGATCTCTGTGAGTTTGAGGACAGCCTCCTCTACAAAGCTACACAGAGAAACCCTGTCTTGGAAAAATAAAAAAAATAAAAATAGGAAGAAAAGAAGGAAGGAAGGAAGAAAGTAAGTAAAAGAAGAATATGAGGGCAGGGGAAAATGATGCTCTGTTTGGATATACTGGAATATATATATTTATATACTTATATATATTTATATATATATTTATCTTTTGGGTTTGTTAGTGTATTCATAGAGAGCAGACCCACAGTGATGCACTTCTGTGTGACCTCTGAGCTTAGCAGTTAAAAAGATTGTGGTTTGTATTTACATAGCAATGAGTATGTAATGTTAGTGAAACAGTGAGAACGTCTAAGAAGGAAAGAAAGGTAGCTCTTTTCCTGATACTTAATGGACAATTGTTAGCAGAGTGGCAATTTCCATTAACTCTGTAATTTACCCATCAAGTATTTGTCAAAGTTCTCTTCTGTACAAGACATTGTTTTTCAACACATCATTTACCCAGAATCCTTAGATGTGATATCTCATTTAACATGCAAATCTCCTCAGGAGGCATTACCATTGCCAGTATCTTCATTGTTATTACTGGGGCTTTGGTCTTTACAAATGAGTCATTGGACTCGGTTTAAGCCACTATGTTAAGATTGTAAGTGGTATCATGGGGATTCAAATCCCAGTTTGTCTACTCAGTTCTGTCCTTTATCTAGCTTATTAATGATGAATGTACTCCACTTCATTGTACTGTTTTCCACTAAGAACAAAAGACAGATTCAGCAATTCAGTCTGAGGCAATAAAATGCTCACACGTCCATCAAATCCAAGCTAGATGTCATTGAAGAACAATGGATCAAAAAGTAGCACATGTGCTTTCCTTGGCCTCCATAGTCTTTACGTTCTAACATCTCCATGAAGAAATCGTATCTTAAAATTCTACCGCAGTGGTCTGTAGGAAACATTCAGATATTTCCATAGACAGAACTTTAATTGTTCACTCCACTTTGGCTCCCCACCAGCATAGTCTTCTTTCCCAAAAGGCAGGGTTTAAAATGACAAAGGCCACAGAGAAAGAAACAGACTATTGGGTTGTGATGCTCAGCTGACACTACTCTGGACAGGACATTCTTTGAGCCAGTGAGTTCCATCACTCCCATTGCCACCATCACCAATACAGTGTCTTAGATGCCCCAGTCCTATGGGCACTGTAAAAAAATTAGAAGAGAAATCTCCTTGTGGTTACAATTTCTCAATTCCTCCTTTTAGAAAAAGATAGGACCATCTCTAAGTCAAAAGTAGGCAAACTAGATGAAGCATTAAAAGTAAGTAACAATGTGGGACTTTTATCAGTTCCTTCTTCAGCTTAACTATGAGTCTCATATATTATATGCTGTATTCAAACTAAATTATGAACTATTTGTCATATTCCTTTTCTGTATTATAATAGAAACTCTTTTAAATAATTTTTATGTTATTAGTTTCATGCTCTATTTTCCATCCATACCCACTCCAAGCCTGGGAATCTGGACAGTAGAATGCATTCCTGGTTTTTTATTTTGCTTTATTTTTTTTCTAGGCATAGGTGTTCTTGAGGAAACTCCTTCAACTCTTTGGCACAACAAGTTCATTTGTTCAGCATTGAGAATTCTGATGCATGAGGGTTGATCCAAGGCCATGCACTTGAGTCTTGTTCAAGTAGAATTGTCTTAAATTATAGCCTGCAACAAATGTGTCCCCTTGGCTATTTTTGTATCATTTATCAGCTAAAAATGTTTTGCACACTTTTTAGACACCGGGAAAAATGAAGAATAATTCTTCTTGGCATGTGAAAATTATATGGAATTAAAATTTCAGTGGCTGTAAATAAAGTTTTACCAGAACTCAGCAACACCTATGATTTCCTTATGGCCATTCATTACTTTCAGGGCACAATGACAGAGCTGAGTAATTTCAACAGGGATGGTGTGGTTCACAAATCCTAAAACATTTACTATCCAGGCATTTACAAGAAATGGATTAACCCACAGCATTCCAGACATATTTTGGAGAATATGTGTTTCAAAAACTATTTTAGAACACACTTTAGGTTAAAGTCCTATTCTTTGTTTAATCCATGAAATTCTGAGCAAAATTTCTATAGAAAAAAGGGGAATTCAATTATAACTAACCATGTATAAAATAATAGGAGGTTTGAAAAAATGATTAATATTTTCTCATACTCCCTCTTATTACTTTGAAGCTAAAGGTTGATTAAACCCTTTCAGAAAACAAACCCAGAACTTCTGAGGAGCTATGGCTCAGCAATAGTAGGCTTCCCTGATAGTGAGTCACACATTCCCTGAGGAGCTGGCACTGTGGGGAGTACTTTATCTTGATAAAGTAAAGACATCATTAGAGACTTAAACACTCATTTGTGAATACTTTCATCCAAATACCCTCCATTAAATTCCAGGGCATTCCAACAACTTCCCTACCATGGAAAATTAGTGACTGAACAGGAAACATGAAGTCTTAGTCTTTAAATGGCTGAAGGAATAGATCCAACCCTCAAGGGAAAAAGAGAATTCATATTATTCCAGACTGTGATAATTGTCACCATGGAGGAAGAGTGGATGAGGTGGATAACAGGAAGTAGATCAAGAAGAAAACTCTAACCATGACTGTCTGAGGTGAGTTTAACAGATAGGTCTGAGCTAAGGAGCAAGGAACTGCCTGTGTGGGCCCCAGGGCGGGTAAAGACCAATTACATTCCAGAGGCATTGGAACAATACAGAGAAAAGAAGAAAGGGCATTCTGAATAGGAGAAACATGAGAGATAAGAACACTCACGACATCCTAGAGTAACAATGATGGTAGTATTAATAGTAATAATTGCTATTGTGCTAATATATATAGTAACACCATATTCAGAATGCAGAGTCTTTAGGTGGGGTACTAAGCTTAATATGCTCTTGGAAGTTACAAGACCTGTTCTGGAGACTGATGATATTTAGGACACGGAGTTTTATATTAATTAACTGCTAATAATGAAATTATTTTAGTGACTCAAATTATTAATAAAATTGATATGAAAATATAAATTAGATGCCCTCATCTCAGAATTAACATGTGGCATATAGACATGCATATGTTTTCCAGCATGGAGAATGTAATAGATCAACATGGAGAACTCATATTCAGCAAACACTAAGTGAGCACAGATTCTATACAAACCAGTTATGGGTTCTGGGTATGCATCTTTGAATAACAGCAGTAAAGGTACTGCCGTTGTAAGACTGGCACAGGATTTGCAGAGAAACATTATGAGCACTATGAAAATGATTCACAATCTAAAGTTAAAATTCTTCATACACAAAATTTTGGTTGCTGTTGTATACCACATAGAAAGTACGTGAACTCATCCTGTCTCTGAAGCTAAGCAGGGCTTGGCCTCATCAGTACATGGACAGGAGAAAATTTCTGTAGGTTACCAAAGTGCAAAAACAGCTTTAACTACACATGAGACCTTAAGAAGCAGGGACACTAAATCATTCCTAAATTCTGGATTCTAGAAATCATTCAATGGACCTGCAATTAGACTCATGACCAATAAATGCATGGTGAAGAGTACCTCCATAAGACACCAATGGCCATTGAAGCCTTTATGTGTGTTTATTGTCATCATACTCCAGAAGGCAATTGTGGCATACATTCCTTCTCAAACACACAGCACATTTTTTTGTTTAGTTATAAAATGCCCTAGGAGTATAGTATCTTTTTCCTCATTGTAAAGTGTGCGCCAAGCATAATGTTTAGATTTTTTACATTATATAGGGTAGCAAACTTTAGTAGTAACATTATAGTTTCCTAGAGAGAATGGACTATGGTCAGAGAGAATGGAATAATGTTAGCATAGTTACATAACCCATAATTAGTGTATTACAAAACAAAGGCCCCATTACTTGACAGATACCAAATATACATAACATAGAATAATAACAGTAATACCTCAGGAAAGGCATTTTATTTTATTTTATTGTTATTTTATTTTGAGAGGCACATCGGAGAACTTTAGTGATGAAGTGACTTGCAGAAGGTCTCTTAGTCATGGAATGTTGTTATCCACATGCCAAGCTCTGAAGGCAGCACACTTTATTTTATTATTTTTTAATCAGGAATAGTGTCTTATTATATTGTTTCCAATGATCTTTCCTCAAAACTGGGGTTATGAGTTTACAGGAGTGTGCCCTAATTCCTGGTCAGCATTTTTGAAAAGATGCAGAAGAGCATCCCCACACTTGTATGGATGGAAGAGTGTTCATTTCTATTCTGAGACTGTTCCTTTCAGTCTGCAGATGCAGTAAAGGGGACTTTGGTGAAGGTGAAGAGGGTGAAGTCTTGGTATAGCCAAATAAAGCAGGCTTTTGAAAGCAGAAAAGACCATGAAAACAAAACAAAAAAAAACATGAAAATAAATTGTTCAGAGGGACTCATTGCCTCTGTTTTTACATGGCTATTATTACAGAGCTGGACCAGTATTGTCATAGAGATAAGCAATTATTGCCATAGAAACAGCTGAAACAGGATTAGTTTCCTAGTGGCACAGACAGTTGCATCCTTTTAGTAGAAGAGCTAAATTGCAAAGAAGGATACAATATAACACTTGTACTAATTCTAAATCCTTACAATATTGCACAAACCAGAAGAGACCAGAACATTTAAAAAACTCAATTCTTGCTTTCAGGAAGCTTTAGAGTTTATCTTTCCGTTTATACTCACAAGTGTAAATCTAGCAGATTTGAAAGGACTTTATCTTAAACAAAAAGAAAGAACCCAGCATGGAAAAGCTAGAACTTCTCCATGGAAACAAAAAGCAATTCCATGTCCCAGATGGCCCTGCTGCTCACTCCCATGTTAGAAAGCATGTCCTTGGCTGTAGGGTCTGACAATCTCCCAAACTGAGGACAAAGCAAATACTCAGCTGTGCAGTCTCTCTTCATAAATCACTAAATGCTTAAAACTCATCAACAACTTCATTGCAGATACAAAAGAAACTGGATTGAAAAAATTATGACTAGGTATATGTCAATGCCTGAGATATTCAAGAATTCTCCCATATTCTATCAGAAAATTTAATTTTGAGGTTTTGGTTCTCTATTAAAAGATAACTACCCTGAACACTTACATATAAACTCCACCATCTCTGTTACATACATTGCCTCCTACAGGCTGCCCATTTTTTCTTCATAGGTATGTATACCTTTAGTAGGAAATGTGGAAGATTCCACATTTCCCCCCCATGTTTTTCTCAAAGCTCTTGGAAATTATTATGCATTTTCTATTTTTAGTGTTGTAAACTGTGGTTTGTGGGCTTGTGTGTCCTTAGACTTTTTAGAGATTAAGAGGTTTATTTCACTGTGGATAAGTGCATAAGAATATATTCAATAGTGAAAATACAAGTCCAAAGTGAAGCTCCACAGCTTCAAAACGATTATTCTGACAGTACAGAAGCTCATTGAGAAGTATAGATTTTGAATCTGGTTAATTTTAGTGTATGGTGTGTATTTTTATTGTAAGATTTTTACTACTAATATTTATAAAATAAATTATTAAAGAATAAACAGATATGAAACAAATAATACTTAGTAGAGACAAAGAAATATCCCTATAGCAACATTCTCTGCTGGATGGAAAATGTAGGAATAAAGACTGTATGAGTACCATGCTAATAATATTTCCTTGGCTGAGATATGTTTTAAAATATTTATAGCAAGGATAATTCAGCTATCCTTTAATATGTATAATTAGGCAAAAAGCGGTTTTCTTAATGGAATAAGTGTTTATGAAGACTGTTAGTTCAAAAGAAAACAAATGATCTGGAATAATTTAACACTGGTGTACAAAAGCAGAATTTCATGTGTAAGTTTCCCAAGAGTCATATGAAAAACTCCTTAATATAACAGAAGTGGGTTAGAGGATGACTGGCTGAACAAAAATAATGAAACAAATCTTTAACTTTTATTTACCAAGATGCAAAAGAAAACTCCTTCTTTTTTTTTGGAAGGCCAGTCATTGGTAGAGGACAAACCACACGAGTGCCCTCTATACTCACAAGGTTGTCAAGGCAAATGACATCATAGATACCTGGATACTAGTTTGGGGCCCCAACTTTTTGTTGTAAGAGCATAAGAGAGACAAATGAGAGAAAAGGAGCAAAACGTATTAAATAGAGATTTAGAAGTGACTATATATATATATAACAGTCACAGCAGAGCAGTTTTCAGATTAGAAGGTGGGATAATGTCAGGATAACATAAAAAGCATGGGAGATTTGGGCTATTTAAGATAAGAGAGAATGCCTATTAGGATACTTTCGAGATCTTTAGTGATAAAAGTATTATTGTATAATGACTTGATAAATAATTGTGTTCTTGAATGTAAGTACCTAAGACAGGTTAGATAAACCTGGATGTTCATGTAACTACTTTTCATCCTGATTTACTTAGAAGAGATTAGAAGCCTGCTGATATTGCAACATGTTAACTGTATTAATGTTTCTAAATTAAGGTCTAGGATTCTAACTGAAAATAGTTCTGTTGCAAATAATATTTTTAAACTGTAGAGATAAAATACTTTCAAAAATTTCCTTCAATCACACAGCACACCACTTATATATATTTCTAATTTTTAAAAGATTTTCCTTAAACAAAATACAGTGGACTAGCTCATAGTTGGGCATGGCCGATTTTTAGGAGTTCTTCTATTATGTATCCATAAGATATGCCAGTACTTTCGGGCAAAACATGCCTCATTTAAACCTGAAACAGGGAAAAATGGCTTATTTCATTTTTTAACTGACAGCTTAATATGAAGCACACTTTTATAAAATCATTTTAATAACTATTTTCATTCTGTCCTTTGCCCAAGGATTCAGATGATGGAATGATGATAAGATGGTAATGTTTTCATGGATAATATTGATCAGTTTTCCCACGAACACCTCCGTGAAATTGACATAGACAGTAGGAGTAAGGACTGATATGTAAATGAGGAAACTGAACACACACACACGCACACACACAAACACACACACAAACACACACACAAACACACACACACACACACACACACACACACACACACAGGACTCTGACCTTTAGAGACACTTGAACAGTCACATGATAGATTTCTAACTTAAACTGTTCTAGACATGCTAAAGGATATAAATGCTTATTTTGTGTCTCTTGTTTTTTCTGAGATAATCTTGGATACCAAGTCTCATGAGATCTTCCTGCATCAGCGTCCACAATAACTATGACCTTGGATACAGCACCCTGCCCAGGAGAAAACTTCCTCTTTCATTCACAACCCATCTAAACTGTTAATAAAATCTGCAAGACCAACTGTTATAACTTCTTATCATTTCTAATGTCACCTATCACAAGCCCCTGCATCTTCTCCCTGTTCTCAGGTACATCACTCACATCCCATGCAGCTTATTATTTTCCATTTTGTAGTTACAGTAATCTACTAAAAGACAGATCAGATTATACCATTTTTATGCGCAAATCTGCAGCTTTTTTTCCCTTTCTGTCTTATTTCCAAGTCTTGCGCCAAATGCCTTCCAAATTTCCTTTCTTGTCACTTTGACAGTCTTTCTTTCATGGCCACACTTCAGGCACCTCAACCTTCCTGGAGTTTCCCATTACTCCAGTGTAAAGAATTTGTGTGCACTATGGCCTTTACACACTGCTTTTGTTCTGTTTAGAGTGTTCAGTCTATACATGCCATGGCAGTTCAGGTTCTCAAGGTCTTTCTGCCGTTTCAGACATTACTGGTCAGAGGCCTTTCCTGGCCTTCACGAAATGGGATCCCTGTCTTCACTCTGTATTTCTAAACCTGGCAGATTGCTTTATTTCTCTTCATAGGAATTACAACCATTGAGCATATTGGGTGATATTTGTTTGACATGTGTCTCATTAATATGAAACAGAAATTTCACAATCCCACAAGAGCAAGAGTTTTTGTCAAATTCATTCACTGACAAAGCCTTAGAATGGAAAGCAGAACATGACATGTAGTTAATGAGAGACTGAGACAATATAGAGTGAATTAAATCTGTGACTCATTACCAACCTACTGTACTGGGACTGAGACACACTTTAAATTGGGGATCTTATCTAAGTGCACAAGAGCCCATCCATAAGCCGCTAGTTATTTGCATTACTTGTGCCCAGAAAAAGTTGAAATAACTTTTTGCATTATCCTACCCACAGTTTCTACTCCGAAATATTTGGAATAAGTGGATTCGTCAATATTATGTGATAATTCTTATTTAACAAAAAAGAAACAATCAAAGACCTCATAGCATTGCATATCATTCGGAGAGTTGTCAAAAGACTTCAACTATTTTCTTAGGAGGAGCTGTATGACGACGGTACTATATAAAGAAACTCGTATCTGATTTTTTTTTCTTTCTGACTCAAGGAAAAGGAACTCTTTTATTCCTGGTGTCTAGCAAGACTTGTGGAAGGCTAGAAGGTGGGGGAGAACCTTACACATTTAACACCTAGTCTAGCTAACTGAACTGACGTCAGTAATAAAAATAAAAAAATAGATGCAAATTTCTCTATTTTGAGGGCTTGGTGTCAACATGTGTCATGTTTTTAAGAAAGGAGGTTCAGCAAGTGATGGGAATGTGTGAAACACAAAGGTAAGCAGTGAGAGGAGGAAAATAAGTTTTGAAGGAGAAGCCAGGCCTTGCACACAGCTACAGAATATGACTGAAATGCTGTTGCTACTCATCTGAAGACCAAGACATGGTATTTTCAAGAATCTTGTATTTTAGGAAGAAAACTTGAAATTCTTTACAGCCAAAAATTCTACATACAGTATTTGAAGATATTATCAGCTAAAAAACCATTCCCTGTTTGTCTGATATTGCCAACATTGAATAATTCCTGAGAACAGTTGTGAGACAGCAGTACGTGGGTGCAGCAGCATATATCTGTGCAAAGTAAATACTTGTGGACAACTAAATCAAATCTTAAGGATATGACCACTGAAATGTTGTGAAATGTTAGTTTAAGATGTGTTACAATTGCTTATACTATGAAATACTTTTTAATGATACAAAAAATGCATTGCATTCTTTTATGTTGCATTTGTTTAACTCGGTAACGCTAGCTGTGTTACTCGGCCTGTCTAAAATACCTGATTGGTCTAATAAAGAGCTGAACAGCCAAGAGCTAGGCAGAAGTGGGAAATAGGCAGGGCTGACGTGCAGAGATAATAAATGGGAGGAGAAATCTAGAAGAGAGGAGGGAACGGAGGAATGAGAAAAAGAGGAGGAGGGGAGGGTTCCATGCATTAGCCAACCAGCTAGCCACAACATAAGAAGGAAAGAAAGACATATGGACTAAAGAAAGGCAAAAAGCTCAGAGGGCAAATATAGTTAAAGAGAAATGGGATAATTTAAGTTACAAAAGCTGGCTAGAAACAAGTCAAGCTAAGGCCAGATATTCATAAGAAAGAATAAATTTCCCTGTATTTATTTTGGATCTGGATGGTGGGTCCCCAAAGAGTTAAAAACAATCTACACTGATGCCACCCAGGGCATGGAAATTTAAGCCTCATTCCCTGTGTCTGTACTTTTCCTTAGGATGTTCATATAATGCCATCAATAATTACATACTTTAAAATGTTGAAACACTCTAAACTTTATTAGAAGTTAGATATCAATAGATGTATTATTATTTCAAAATGTTCTTTCTCCTGTCAATTATTTGACACTGACTGTTTTCTTATTTGGGGAATTTTGTACCCTCTAAGCATCCATCCTCTGATACCTGCCCTGATTATTTTCAGAGAAGGAATCATCTCACTTTCCCTTCTTTTTGTATCCTCCTGCTGTCTTGATCAGTGAAAACATGTACACAGATTCAACCACTGAATAATGTTTGACTGCATTTGATCACCATCTATGTTTATTGATTTGACTTCTGTACTAAAATCCAAGACCTCATTTTTGGTTGCCATTTGGGGATTGCCCTTTTCTAAATAACAGTATTTGAGAAATAGTTTCAAATGTTCTTCAATAAATAAAATCTCAGTCCATCCCCTCGTCTCTCCCACAATACTATCAGTTATAGAATCCAATCACCCTAGCCTCAGGGAGAATCTGAAATTCATACCCATGTTTAGTTTTTATTCATACTATTACTAAATTCAATTCTTCATTATGCCATGCATCGACTGCAGTCAAGACTCTTTTATCTTAACTGATATTAATCATGTTTTCAGTCTTTTCCAATAGATGTAACTCTATTTTCTGCTATAACATCCTTCATACCAGAGCTGTATCCACAGGGTATGTCTGTGCACTATATGCATGCAGATGCCTATATAGGCCAGAAGAGGGCATTGATCCTCTAAAGCCGGAGTTATAAATAAAGAAGTAAATATTTTTATAAATAAAGAAATAAATATTCTTAAAGATAGCCTGGCATCTCTTTATCATCTTTGATTTTTAAAAAAAGATGTAATTAATGCAGCCATCTGCTTGCTAATATTTCCTTTCATCTTTAGTGGTATATTAAAAAAAAAGCAAACCTTTAAAATCCAGCATAAATGATCAAATGCTTCCTTCTCCAGAAATACTTCTTAGCATTTAAATAGTATTATTTCCAGCATTTGTTTTATGTGGCAGATGCAAATCATGCTAATTTATTTATTTATATGATTTTTAAAAGATTTCTTATGTATGGGTGCTTTGTGTTCATTTATTCTTTACATACATATACACCCAGCACCCACAGAAGCCAGACAAGGTCATTAGATACCCTAAGATTGGCATTACAAACAGTTGTGAGCCACCATGTAGGTGCTGGGATTGAACCCAGGTCCTCTAGAAAAGAATCCAGTATTGCTAAGCCATCTCTCCAGCTACCTATGCAATTATTATTTACTCTCCAACCTCATTTGCTTGCTGGTTAAAACTCTGTTTACCTTTTAAATTGTGGGGTCATTGTCTTGCTCTGAGTTAAGGCTGAGCTAGAATTTGCAACTCTCCTGCCTCGGATTCTGACTGCTGAAATGTATGGCAGGTGAGCATCACAAGGTCTGAATCAATTATTTTGTGTTTTTAGTGACAGCAATAAAAGGCTTTGCTTAGTAATACTTTTGTTTTGTTTTGCTTGCAATTGAACACAATCCATTGGCTAACAACAATTAACATATCACTGACTTTTGGATTCTGTTCAGTGAATGCATGTCTAGTTCTATGTCTACAATTAAAAACAACTCAACTAGTCTTGTGAATGCCTCGACAACACATACATTCAAATTGGAACGATACAGAGATTATCATGGCCCCAGAACAAGGATGACATGCAAATTTGTGAAGTGTTCCATAGAAAAAATAAATGAATATGTTAAGTCTTAAAGGTGAGTCAATATCATATACTACATGAAGTGACTGTGAAATTTGCATCTTAAATGAGTGTTGAGTTGACACATAAAACTTCCTGGGGGGGATGTGAAATTTAGTTTATTCCATTTGGCTTAACTCCTTTCTGGAGAATATTTTTTCAAATGCCATATTAAATTGCTTGATATTATATATATCTTTTGAAAAACTAACTATACTTGGACATTTTCCTTACACTCTTCTATTCATATGTTTTAGCAAAGGTAAATCTTCATTTGCCAGAAAGTGATCTACACGGAGACACTTTTTAATTAAAGATCTGTTGAAACTTTTTACTGAATTATTTTTGAAGAAAACGATTTCAAGATATATTGGTTGTTTCCCCACAAAGTTAATTGGAACATAGACCTTCTTATCTTGATGAATTAAAGCCATGATTTTAAGTATAACTTATTATCCTCAATCTTAAAACTATCAGAAGAGGAAGAGGAATTGTAGGAGCCAGAGGGGTTGAGGATACTGGGAGAGTACAGCATGCAGAATCAACCAAGCATAGCTCATGGGGTGTGGGGCTCACAGAGATTGAAGCTGCAATCATGGAGTTGCATGGGTGTACCTTATGTCTTCTGCAAATATGTTATAGCTGTTTTATTGATGTTTGGGAAGGACATCTGACAGTAAGTGGACATGTTTCTAATTCCTTTGCCTCCTCTGGGATCCTTTTCCTCCTATTGTGTGTTACATTGCCCAGGCTTCATGTGAGGGTTTGTGCCTAGTCATATTGTAACTTGTGCTATGTTTGGTTGATATCCCTGGGAGGTCTGCTCTTTTCTGAAGGAGATGGGGTGGGGATGGGAGGAGGGGAGTGTGGAGGGAGGGGTAGCTCTAATTAGGGTATATTGTACGAGAAAAGAATAAGTGAAAATTATATAAGGAAGACTGTCATTCTCCTAAATTAGGTCTTAGGAATAAGCTAATACATTATAGGTTCTCAACTCAGGTACATCATTCTAGTACATTGAACAATTATCCACATTATGCAATTTGATGCTAGTAGATAAACCTTGTGAAATTCCTATTTGTACAGAATAGCTCTGAGTTCCAACCACTGAGCTATACTAAGGTTTTAAGAATTGTTTGGAGGCAAATCAGGGAAACATAAGATTTCTTTTCAGTAGCCAGTCAATAATTACTGTCTGGAATTTTATTTTTTAAACTTCTTTATATGGAATTGACAGGCCGCAAACACCTCAGACAATTGAGATTACTAATAATAATAACTCTGATTTACCCAGAGCTCCATTATTTCTATATGAAGATAATTGTAGCATGGAAAATAAAATAAAATCTTTCTGGAACACAGTAAAATCAAGACAGGAAGCTTTAAGCAAAAATAAAACTGTAAATTGTCATGAAATCAATTTGTGTAATAATTAAGAAGACAATTTCTTTATTCTTTATTAATTCTCATCTACAAAGAGAAAATATGCCATTTACATAATATGATTACTGCTGGCTCAGTAGAAAACATTGTGTGAGGGTTTGGTTCCTCTATAGAGTCTCATGAAATGCTACAGTAACAGCAACTAAAAGAAGTAAGTGTGTGTGTGTGTGTGTGTGTGTGTGTGTGTGTGTGTCTGTGTGTGTGTGTATCATTTTAGAATCCACTACAGGGATCTGAGCAATCCACTGTATTCCAGAAGGTGTTTCAGAAAACCCTACCATAGCACATCCATGTGTCCTCTAGAAGCATCCTGAAATGTTCCACAACAGTCTAACACATGTTCAAGATAATTAGTGTTTTGAAGGAACTCAATAGCCTATGAACAATGTATAGACAGTAATGAAGCTTCATTTTTTCCTCAAAATCATTAATGCATAATATTCCAAATTATATTTGATATATAGCAAGGTTACACTTAGCAAATGTAAAAATAAGCATGATTTAGCCTTTATAGGAACACATATAAAAACACACTGCAGGCCTATGGGCACTAATACAAGTGCATACAATGGTAAGCATCTCTCTCTCTCTCTCTCTCTCTCTCTCTCTGTGTGTGTGTGTGTGTGTGTGTGTGTGTGTATCTATATAAGTGTGTGTTGCCTGCTTCAATTATACTGAAATATTCACTCCGTGGTGGAAGAGGAACTATTATAAAACACAGGATGACAATGAAACCTACAAGACTGAAGAAGTTCAAAGACTTATAAGACTCGGGATATTGAGAAGGCTATAATTCTTTTTTTTCTATTTTATTTATTATTAAGTATACAGTGTTCTGCCTGCATGCCAGAAGAGGGCACCAGATCTTGTTACAGAGGGTTGTAAGCCACCATGTGGTTGCTGGGAACTGAACTCAGGACCTCTGGAAGAGCAGCCAGTGCTCTTAACCTCTGAGCCATCCCTCCAGTCAAAAGGCTACAATTCTTAAATGTCTCTGCACAAGGTCATGTACACAATAGAAAATTGCTGCAGGAAGCCAAGTTCTTTCAGGGAGGCACCTGCCGTTTTGGTAGAGTTCCAGGAATATAACTTTCTTGAGTTTTAATCACAATGGAGTGGGCTTTTTAGTAATACAGCTGCCTTTGATGATCCTCAAAATAACCAAATAACCGCTCACCCACATTCTTGTAGGTAAGCCCAGATGCAGCACAAATAATATAAACCCAGAGACAGATATTGGGGTTCAAGCTGAAGATCAGAGAAGCAATAGAGCCAAGCTGCCAGAGAGTTCTCACCTCTACCAAGGCTGGGGAGAGCCTGTCCTCAACGTGGCTGGAGACTATTTGCCCTGAGATTGAATGCCAGGTCTAAGACACTGCTCCTGTCTTACACACCTCTCTAGTGCTGGGATTAAAAGTATGAGCTCTGTTTCCCTTTTAGACTGATTCACTCTCATGTAACCCTGGGTGGCCTTGCACTCATAGAGATCCATCTGTCTCTATTTCCTGAATTCGGGGGTTTAAGTTGCATGCCACCATTGCCTGGCCTCTATGGCTGTGGCTAGCTTTGCATTCTGATCTCCAGGCAAGCATTGTTAGATCATAAATACTATATCACCACCCCCAGTAAACACACTAGTTCACCAAGCTGTACCTCTGTGCTACAGTTTTTAAGCCTATCATTGGTGCCCTATCTCAGTTCAACAGACTACCTTTCCCCTTGTGTATATGTTCTTGCTGTAGTGACCTGTGTATGCCCCTTGCCATGGTATTGCATCCAACTGGCATATACTGAGCTACCTGAAAGTAGAGCACCTTGGGAAGGGCAGATCCCATGATGGCTATCTTGTTCTATGTGGTATTGTGGTTTTCATTGGGTGACAGCGACATCCTCAAAATGACCTAGGAGCTAGAAAACATATTGTAATCCCTTGGAGATACCATATATGAGAAGGGATTTATCAGTAGGTTATTTTGGCAATCACACAACCATTCTCTGGGTGATAGAAGACGTCTGTAACTTAGGTTCCGCATTGACAGAACTTGTATACACAAGGAAAGACGTGCACACGGGAAACCCACATGGAGATACTGTTTCTGCACTAGTCTCTACTCATAAGGAGGAACAGAGAAAACAGAGAATGAGTTGGAAATGTTGGCTTGCTGTTTCCTACAGTCAGCTATATGTAAGGGTAAAAAGTACAAATTAGCTTAGAAAGCCGTGGTAATTATTTGGACTGTGAAAGGCACTTGAACAAGAAATAAATGCTTTTAAAGTTTGGCTCATGTGGTTGTGGACATAGTTGCAGATGGGATCTGTCTGAGTGCCATGGAGAAGAGAAACTGAATAATTCAACTAAGTACACATGCCTCTCTGAGACAAAGGCTGAATAACCAAAGGCAGTATGGGGGAAATTAGTCCCTGACACACTGGCTCATAAAAGCCATTAGGGGCAGTTAGCTATTGCCAGCTTAGGTCACCAGGAGTAGTAGGAACTGGATGATAACAGGCAAAAAGAAAACATTAGTGAGAAAAATGTGTATTTGATAGGGGGGTGTTTGATGCCCAGTTCACTGGACCTGATAGGAATGTGGTCTTAGGAGAAAAAAAAGAAATTAATTCATCAGGGCCCTTGAGCCTCACATGGTGCTTCATTGACTTTGCTAAATACCATGATGGGGACCGAATTTTATGTAAAGTCTCTAGCATATCTGGAAGATTTAGACTGGTATATAAACTCAGTTTTTAAGACACCAAAGCACTCAGGAATAGATGAAAAAAAAATGTAAAGATATAAAAAGTTACTCAAAAGTAAATGTGACAATATTTCTATTGAACTGGAGTCCCCATGTAGAAAAACTTAAGATGGATGTTTTAAAGGAACGTTTTAGCTGCCATATGTAGTTGACGGACAGTTTACAGCCATGGTGAAATACCCCCTTAATCTTGAAGTACGCCAAGCAGCATGAGTCAGCCCTGCCATGACCGTCATGGCTCGAAAGAAACACCATAGCCACAGAGTTGTGCCCCAGCATGATTCTTATGATATGGCTGTGGGGTTATTAGTAGAAAGTGACTGTGATTCAAGGAGGCCTAGATGGAATGGTGTCCTCATCTACACCACTGTGTCTAACATTGTTCTCCTGATAAAACAGTTAGCATAAGTGATGCTTCATTGGATTTAGAATTTCATTTTTACCTTCTTCCTTCCAAATCCCCAAACCCATTGACATTTGTTTAAAATGACAGTGGTCAATCTGAAACCTTGCCCACACTCTATAAATAATTTCATTATTTATATAATGCTAACTTTTGAGTGTTCTACAAATTTGGAACAGCTGAGGATAACAGTAAAGAAAGTAACTGAAGAATCCGCAAACAGGCACACTGTGTTGTTAGAAAATGTCACTCACAGGAGCCATGGGGTTACTGAGGGAAGATCCCAATCCTAGAAGTATCTTGCCTCCGCTGAAGCCCCATAAGCAATAAAAGCTATTGAGATGAATGCTGGTTGCATAGCAGAATTACATTGCAAGTTCTTATTGCTACTTCCTTTTATGGCATGGAGAAATAAAGTTGGAACTGATACAGAAGCCCCTTGCCTTTGGAAGGAAGCTTACTCTTTCAGGTTGGCAGTGGTTACTACTGGCAATCAGCTATCTAAGATGCTGAGAATAAATGATTGCTATGGACTGTAGAGAGCTGCGAAGTGCGGCACCCTTAAGATGGTGCTGGCTTCTGCCTTCTGCTAGTGCGACAGCCAGTGCTCTCTGTGATAAACAACTCCTGTATTTGGCTAAGGCTGGATATCAGGCTTGCTTCCGTGAACATGGACCTATCTGCATGTTCCACGTGGCATACTGGGGTTGGCCGCCCAAGGGCTTTTAAGCTGTGGGTTGGCGCTTCCCGGTGCTCCCCGGGAGAAGAAGATTATTCAAGGTTCCTGAATAAACTGCTTAAAGAAGAGTCTGGGCATTGAGTCTTCCTTGCTGGTCGAGGCGGAAGCGACAGTGGACTAGTGGTTCCATGCTTACTCAAAATGGGGAAAAGGAATTAGACATCCAAATCACCCACTTAAAATTTCAAAGACCATCATGGAGGAGGGGTTAGAAACAGTATAAGAGCCAGGGGAAGAAATTTTAAGTAGACATTTGTGTCACATTAAAATTTTCCGTCATGGACTGAGGAGAGAAAAGGGAGGGAAAAGAAGGGGTGAGAAGTGAGGGAGGAAGGGAGATTATAAGATTTAGGTAGCTAATATAATAGTTATAATACTCAGGAAGCTGAGTAAGCTATGAGACTCAAGAGGCCCCCTTCAGGTTACGTTCATTAAGCAAACAATTGAGGCAAGAGAGGAGACTTTTGGATGGAATTATCTACAGTTTGGTTTGGATAAGAAGCTCTAGGCAAGCTGCTATCCTAAGGGGTCATCTACACAGGGGTAGGTCATTCAGTGATACAAAAGCCTTTGGATTACCCAGGACTTTATAACTAATCCCTTATGCAGACTCTTAGACAAAGATCTAGGAAACACATTCATTCACCAAACTGGATTTTGGTGAAATAACAGTTTTGTTCTGCAGTTAGCAGCGTACCTTGGGTGAACAGATGTTTTCTTATGTCTCCTTAAGGAAACATCATGCAAAAGTATGCATTTAAACAGACATACTCATTTAATGTACATGGGGTTTGTTCTAAATAAAACACAGTCACTAAATTTCCACAATGTATTCATTCACATATATCTAAAAACATGAACATGAACATTAACCTTGAAAATGTGTGGTGCAAACTCTGGCATTTAATTTCAGTAAAATTTTGAGGAATACTCCTACTTCTTACCTACATTTCCAGTCATTAGGTATGAATTTTGAAAGTCCATCATCCCCATTCCAACAATGTGTATAAAATCTTCAATCACCTGCATTAACTCTATTGAGCCTGGATAAATCTAGAAAAATAAGTGCAAGTTAGACTTGATGAAAAGTTCATAAAATGTAATAAAGAACTAGAAAGTAAGATATTCTACATAACAGAAAACACAAATAAACTCTTATTTATTTGGAGAAATGTCTGCAACTGGAATCATCTGTTAGCTTTTAAATTAATAATTCTTATACCAGATGTCACACAGAAAGAGCTTTGGAAGTGTCATGATACACTAATTAAACTCTCTAAAAGCTCAAGAAAATTTAAAGTGTTTATTTGATTGTCTACACACAAATAACATAATTTTATTTTCCATAAACTCCTGGCTTAAATAATAAAACACTGAAACTGAACCTGGCATTTTTAGATTGATATCTATATGACAAGCAAGAGAAGAAAAATACAAGTATTACTGCTATCATAAATATATTTAAAAATAGTAAATCTGTTGTATAGTCAATACCTTGTGAGAAACACTTATTTCTA
This sequence comes from Mesocricetus auratus, assembly GCF_017639785.1. Classification (NCBI taxonomy): domain Eukaryota; kingdom Metazoa; phylum Chordata; class Mammalia; order Rodentia; family Cricetidae; genus Mesocricetus; species Mesocricetus auratus. Next base: position 19,232,297 of record NW_024429202.1, read on the forward strand.
GCCGTTGCATTAGTCATTGTATGACCAACATTAGCAGTAATTATAGGATTATAATCATAGCTATAATATAAATAACTTACATGCATACATGAAAGAAACAAACCTATGAAAGAGTGTTATACTTATTGTAGGCCAAAAACAGAATTTCAGGGAGGCTAACAATGTAGCTAAAGCCATTATGCAAGTCTGCTAGCAATGGAGGCAGGATCTATCCATCCTCTCATCTACTTCTGGACCTGCATTTTCCACTTAGCTACCTAGTTACCTATGCATCTACCTACTAGCAAGTGAGTTTACTTATGTGCTTTGAGTGTGTTATCCAGCACCATGGTACACACAAAAGGATCTGTTTTCTCAAAGATACCATAATCTGGCAAATGCTCATAATGTATGTACCATCCAAGAACATAGATGCATCTTATGTGCAAGCATCCGCATCACTGCAGCTTCTGAACATGAAAAATTAAGTGGCTTGAGTTCCAGTTACTTTATTTTGTAGATGCCAGAGTGGGAGAGGAAAATACCTGGTTGACTGGATAGCATAAGGCAAAAGAGGTGAGGGAATTGATTAGGAAGAGAGGGGATCAGCAGTGCAGACTGTGAGTCTATATGTGTATTTTGCAGAGAGCTATGAGTGTTTCATCTAAAAATCAACACCACATGTATACAAAATTCATGTATCTACCTATATATACCCATATTCCACAGAAGACTGCAATATTTAACATCAGATCATTTAAGAGATCAATTCACTAAATGGGAATTCTTAAAAGTCATGATGCCCATTAAACAGTCATGAATGGAGTTCCTATGGGCTCTAAAGCTTCCTGATTCTACTGCACCCTGTTTACTCTCTTGCATAAGCCTGTTTGTGAGTATTGTTTGGTATAGGGATGCATGCAAATTAAGAACAAGAGGCTTAATTTTCACTCTTGGAAATAGCATCACCATCTCCCTTACTTTCATGTTTCTTAAAGTATTTACTTTAGAAAACTAGTATGACAAGGCTCATTTAGTATCTTTGAAATATTTGTAAGTCTTTTTAAACTGTAAAAGTCTTCCTGCCATCTTAAAAATCCAGTAATTTCTCTCTTTGAAATGAAAACATCAAGGAAGATGGTCTTTCTGGCCCTCAGTGTCTTTTGAGATTATGGGGGCCTAAATCAATGGCCACATGAACTTGGGCTTCGAGTTTCAAAACTCTCCATTTGAAAGGCTATCCGAAGCAGTTTTCCTTTGGAGAAAGCCAATTAACAAGAAGACAGATCATCCCATTTCCAAGGGACTTTATGATGATACATGTATGACAAAAGGCCTGTAACATGTGGAGCTGTACCTTATGTCTCTCTCAAGGGTGCGTGAGCTCCAGTCTCTGTGGCTGCTTGTAGTATGTGCGACCTCTAACTTCCTACTTGTTCAGCATGAAGCTCTTCATTCTCTTCCATCTTTTTTCTTTGTTTGCTTTTGGTTTTTTGGTTTTTTGAGACAGGGTTTCTCTGTATTGTTTTAGAGGCTGTCCTGGAATTTGCTCTGTAGACAAGGCTGGCCTCGAACTCACAGAGATCTGTCTGCCTCTGCCTCCTGCGTGTTGGGATTAAAGGTGTGCACCACCAACGCCTGGCTTCTCTTCCATCTTTATTGAATGCATTTTCATGCTGGTAAGTCTTGTTTTAAATTATTATTTTTCAAAAGCCATTAATATTATAGAACAGGGGCTGGTCAACTTTTTTGACAATGGTCTAATGATAAGTATTTTATACATTTCATATCATAGGAACTCTAGTGGGACAAGGCACTTCTCTCCTTGTTGCAGAACAACCATTGGTAGTAGGTGATGAACAATGTTTACATAACAGACATTGGTTGGATTTGTTACTTGGATGCAGTTTGTACCCTCCAGAGACAGGGACATGAAACAGAGCTTTCTAATGTGAAGTTTAGAAAAAAATTACATGACTTAACTTCACTGTCAACACCTGCCACAGTGTCTGTGTGTGTGTGTGTGTGTGTGTGTGTGTGTGTGTGTGTGTGTGTATGTGTGTGTGTATATACATGTGTGGGTATGGGATGTAGTTATGATGCACATTTTTCTTTTATTTCAGGAGGCTATTTTTTTTCAGGAAGGGGTCTTTATCTAAGTGCAGCTGGATTTTTTTAACTGGGATTGATGGAGAGCCAGTGGGCTCTAGGTGTTTTTCAAAAGTATGTATGCTTTTTGCAAGATTTTGGTATCAGTGTTACTCATTTAGTTTTCTAAGTTCACATAAAGATCTATGTTTTAGAGGTTATTTTTCTTAAGTCTATTCTCTAAGATAAAGAGGGACCAGAAGGATCATTTTTGGTAGATTTTAAACCCCTTTATTTAAAGAAGTCACCTTTTGTGCCACACATGCTTTCAAATGGCAACTAAACAGATTATGGATTCCTGATTTTTCCATTGATGAGGATGCCTGATACTATTCATTACTTGCCCAAGTTGTGACCTCCTGCTAAAGAACACCATGTGATGAATTGCAGCCTTGTTTTAAATAGAGGATCATACATTCATTCTAAGTAAATCCATAATTAATAGTCTCTAGCTTTTGAGAAACATATGCTCTTCTACAACACCTGTATTCTGGGTGAAGACACCACGTCCTTACAGTCAGGGAACAATACTGCCCTCTAGATGAAGGCCAAGGCCAAGTGTATAATTCAAAGGATTAAAAAAAGATAGACCAAGGTTTTAAACTGAAAGGTGATATACATTTTTTTCTCCCCCTTGCATTGGGCAGAAGCACAGAGTTGGTACCTGATGATGCTGCTGGCCATGCTGGGCTGTTTGTGACTATCCTATCATAACTGGAATACAGGGCATGCTTAACTTCTGAAGCTTCAACTGTGATTATAATAGAGAAAGGGACTAGATGGTTTATCTGAACATCAGTAAAAGCTCACTGTTTTTCAAGAGAGCCTTGATCTTGGGATTTTTTTTTACCAGGGTCAATTAGAAAACTTAAAGAAGTCCCATGCTCAGTTATACTAAATTCCCATAGTAATTTAAAAACTATGCTTCCCTTGTAGTCACCTAGAGAGCAACTTTCCTGTTTTAGGAAAAGGGTCTTAGAGTTAGGATAGGATGACAGGAAAAGGCAATTTCACAGGACTTAAGTCACTAAGGAAGCTTGATAGTTGATACAGCACATCAGGAAAAAAAAAAGTCTGAGCACATGTAGGCAAAGGAGTTTATGTTCACAACTCTTCTGAATAAGGATTTACATCTGTATAAAACAGGCAGATTCCATGAAGCATGAATTCTTGGCGACTGATTTTTTTCATTAGTAAATAGCACATCACTTCTATTGAGTTGCACGCTATTAGATCGTCTTGTTTTCTCACTGTCTATAAACCAGAAAGAAGTCTATTGCTGAAGTAAAAAGCTGTCATATCTTGGTTTCTGAAGTCACAGATTAGCTAAGTATGCTGTTTCTCCTGTATGTTCGCACAAAATTCCTCCCATGGGTTGATGTTTTAAAAGATAACTTGATTTCTGTAAAATTACTGTTTTGTCATTTAGAATGATTCCCAAAATCCTTTTGTACTCTTGGAGAATCAAACTTTTCATGTATTTTAAAAGCTGTATAAATCAACTTCATCATAAGTAACCTCAACCTTACCTGCTGTGCGTCTTCCCATTTCTCCTTGTTTTCTTCATCTAGAAGGTTGCTAACTATCTGAAAGAAGTTCTGGAAATTAAATTAGATAAAGAGTTTAGTATTTATACGTGAGAATGTACTTTGCAACTACACCTATTTGGAATGGTTACATCAAATAAATATTTGCAACATTTCTTTGCATCCTGACACATCTCTCGATTTTTAAGGAGGCTTTCAGCACCATAATTCTAAGGGCTCTACACAGCTTTGTATCTGCATCCCAGAAGCAACCAGAATAGGTAAAACACTTTTCCTTCACAATGATTTGTCTCATTGTCGCTATATTATACTCTGTAATGTCATTATATAACAATTACTTGCAAATGTTTTTATCCCTTCTCTAAAGAAGTTGCTTGCACTGGTCTACTGCAAGATATCCTGTGAACTGCAAGCCATGGCTGCTATTTCGTTGTTTCTAATAACAGTGTAGTGAGGCTATGACATTGGGTAAGCCTAACTACACAGGCCCCTCAATTGGAATTCTTGCTCTGGCCTTTTGGTTATTGTATATTTGCTTTTCAACTATGTTTTGAAAAATGTGAAGAGACATTCAAAATTTCTGGTGAAGAGCACATGTGACAATGCTTAATATGTCTGAGTAATTTTTGAATGACTAGTTTTTAATCTCTGACTTTTTTGAATGGGTCACCATGTAACATGCTCTTTTTAAAGTTCCAAATCCTTACCAGTATCCTCACTGCTAATGGACAAAGACCTATTGGTTTTATCTTTATCTATAATTATGCAAATGACTGTCTGGTTTTCTCTTTCCAAGCAGACAAACGCACTTGGAGGTTCATTTTTCATTCACGATGAGCACATTGACTACTGCATTCAACTCAGTTCTGCCACTGATGATTTCCTATGTGAGATGTCACTAGAAAGACTTTTCTGGTTTCTCGCTGTATGCTGTGCCACCAAGATACAGGCATCTAGAGAAGAGATAAGGGTGCCTGTTGAAGAGTGACTTGAGACCTACACAGTGTCTAGTAGAGGCACGACACCCAGATGGTGGCTGCTTGGTTGTGTCCTTAGTTGTATCCTATCTAACTGGTCTGTAGGTAATCAAGCAGGCACATTGCAGCACACTGACTCACTAGCTTAGGGCAGGACTCCCCTGTGGGCAGAAACAATATCAATTTGTCAGTTTTTGTTTGTCTTTTCTATATACAGCTTTTCAAAACAAGCATTTGCACTCATTCCAAATAAAGTCACCTGGGTGTTTTTTAGATGAGAAACAAGGATGCTTCATTTCCTCTTCTGTGGTTTGAAGCTGTTAGCATCTATATTTAATTGCCCTATTTGTGCTATTTATTTTAATAGTTCCTGGCAATCACATGGTTGAAGCATGTTTCACGTTATAACCTCTGTAAAAGTTTTAGAATATTTTATGCAACTCTTGGGGGCAGGGGGAAGTAGTAAGCCTGCTTTAAACTCATTTTCAATTCATTTAACCTCTCTGTACTACCTGCCACTTTTACCACTTGAAATTTCTTGCTTGGAGTGCTAACATTTTAAGGGCTTAGTCCATTGAGCTGTAACTCTACCTATGGGCAGAAAGAATTAACCTTCAGAGTTCTCCAATTGCCTATGGCTGGTTAACTCAGTAGGGGACAGGGAGCTAATGAGGCAAATGCTGTAGGTTTCATCCCTGTGCATGCAAGATGGCTATGTTGAGGTCCATGACCTTGGTATGCATCTCTCCAGCTATCACACAAAGTGTATTCTGCTGCTAACAAGAGACACTAAGAGGGAAGCAATGCGTGCAAATGCATCTCCATTTCTGGAAAACCCTTCACAAAGCATATTTTCCTCATAGTGGGTCAATGACTTTCTTGCTATCCATGAAGGTCATTGCACACACACAATTCCTTAAGGAAAGTAATGAATTCAGTGTTCTCTCTCCTTTTTTTAAAGAACCAAAGGACAACCAGAAAAACATGAATTGTTAACCCGAGTTTTAAACTAAGCAAGCACAGAATATAGCAAACATTTTGTATTATTTTACAGGGACAATAAATGGGCCTTTATTGAATCAGAGTAGGAAGGCAGCTCATATTCAAGTTCCCCCGTGATCTTATTGCTGATAGTATTTCAGAATAATCAACAGCCATTTTCTGACTAATGCATGCCATGTAGGGCACAGTTAGATGAGTTAAACCTCATTCACGGTCTGGAGTGATGAGGAAGCAGACTTTGGACAAAATGAGTCTTTTTCATGCATCAGTTTATCCTTATCAGTTTTCCCATGGAGGATATCTAGTGGAGCTCAAATTTAAAGAAAAGTTTTAGAGTTGGAATGCCTTGGCTTTTCAAATAAGATTCAGCAACATTGCTCTGAACTAACAGCTCTCACTTCTGTCAAGTGTATTGAAAAACATGTATATTAAATTCGGTTGTATGTTTTAATTCACTTTGACTTGCCAAACATGAACAGGCCGACAGAATGGAACAGACCAAACAAGACAATGTTTTTTAAGAGGTGAGTGGTAACATTTCTAGATGCTTGAATGACTCCTGAGAAGTTGAAGACACATCCCCTTGACAGTATTCATTAAGAGCTCTATATGCTAAAGATATCCTTCTTTTGTGATTAATGAATCAGATCACTTATGTCAATCCCTGATACATGTCACATAGTAGCTTTCTCTTTTAAGGTGTGTGTGCATTTTTGAAATAGGGTTTGGCTACATAGTCCTGATAAGACAGGATCCTGATATAAACTGTGCTGGCATAGGGTTGATGCTGCTACTTTGTTTTCTGTGTGCTGTGATAACACTGATGCTTTAACACACTGATACCATGTCTTAGACTCATTAAAAACTTAGAGTCCTTGGAAGAGTCCCAGTTGTGTGAAAACTGAAGTAGCAGATATATATTAAAATGTCTCTTTTGATTTTTTTAAACTACATGGTCCCATCCCATCCTATAAAATGTAAAACCCACTTGGAAATGATAAATGGATTTTGGAGGTAATTCCTAACATTGTTCCTACTGAATGGAAAGTGTTGATTGCATTTCTTCCATATTATCTTTTTAGTATTTGTTATATGAGTAGTATTTACTTCTACATTAGGGCAAATGCATAGCTACCATGTTGATAAGACTTTCAAGCCCACCCCTTACAGTATCAGGGAGAAACAGAACCAATTAAATATTGACTTCAGTACCTATAATTTTTCAATAGATAATGCCTTTTCTAGGAATATACCTGGTAAGAGGGGTTTTGTACAGTATTGCGATTACCCAGATGTCTGTTTAGTTCGAAGTACTGTGCTAAAGGACTGTGGGACACAAAGATCAAACCGGTATGGCTGTGTTTCCTTGGTAGGAAGACAGAGAAATAAATGCATAATGTATAGAGAAACACAAACAACTCTCTGACTATCAAAGTCAAAGTCCCAGAATGGAATAAGAGCAAAAAGAACATGCTATTTTATGGGTAGTAGTCAATAATCTTGCTGTACTTCTGATTGGTTTCTACTTGTCAGATTCTCGGTGGGTCATACATCATTTTGTGTAACTCATGAAAGAATCTTGAAGGTTCTAGTTATATGAAAATTGCAATGTAGATTAGGCTAATGATTGGATTGCCCCAAGCCACAGGAAAAGTTCTGTTCCATCTTAACTCAGGAGCAAAATGTGTGAACTTCAAGGGACAAAGATAATCCCTAAGGGAGAAGATTCCACAATGCAGAAGTAAATATTTGGTGCATTTTGTTGTTCCTGTTCAAAAGTGTTGGGGTAACTCTAGGAAAAGCTTAATGACTAGGAAGAAGGGACCACCTATTAGTATAAGGATAGACAGCATAGGATAAACCGTTGATCGCCAACCTACTGACTGGGTTATAGCTGCAAAGACACATGTGATGTGGACTCCTGCTGTCCTCATCTTTCCCTTTTACTGTCCTGCCTGATGGTTTGTCAATTACCCAGGTGTATCAGACTTATTCATGCCCCCAAACTATATAGTCTTGTTTGTAGACAAATACAGATAATAGCCTGGCTTTCTGTTATTTTTGTTATATCTGGCCTGGAAGACATGAAGATATTCTAGGACACATATGTCTCTCAATCTGACTATCAGACTATTGAAACAATGAACGCCCAAAGAAATGGGAATTTCCCCCAGGAATCTCATGATGGGAAAAGTAAAGGGTGCTAGCCAGAGGAGGAACTTGGTTCCCTGCAAGAAATCTCAAACAGCTGACCATCTTACAGTTGAGGCTGAAACCCAGATAATAATGAGTGAATGGTGAACAGGACCACACTTTGCCTGGGACTGCTTAGCTGTGATATCCATGGTTCTTCATTTAAACTTTGATCTCATTTCAGGGCACTAGAGATGGACTTGGGACACAAGAGGTTTGCTGGAACTCTATGTGCCTCTTCCCTGTATAGTCACATTGAAGAAACATTATTACCTGCTTTTCATTTCTTTCTGTTTGCTTTTGTTTTGTTGGTTAGTTTGGTCTGTTTAACTGATCTGTGGTGGGCAAGTGCTAAAGCCTTGCTTATTAGAGTTGCCAGGGCCATGCTATATCTCTAAAAACTTTGGTAACAAGGATGTCTAAAAACAGTCTTTAGATTAGATGAAGCAACAACTTCCAACACAGCTCCTTTATTAAACATAGGGAATCTTGACTTGTATCTCTACCCATAATATCCCTTCTTTTACAGAATGCATTTGGAGAATGTGTTCCATTTTATCAGCAAAAGAATTGTAAAAGCATAACCCAGAATTCAGCGTATGGGGCCAAAAAATGAAAATAAGGAAATCACTAAATATGCTTTCCTACCTAACATTGTGGCTTTTGGAGGGCCAAAGGAAAGAAAGGATATAGGGATGGAAAGGTGAGAAGAGGAAACAATTGGAAGCATATTTACTTATGCAAGAAGTGCACAGAGAATGATTTCTTTTTTCTATAACCCATACAGTTCTAGGGATTGTTAAAAGTGATTAAGATGTATGAACTCATCCATCCTAAACACCAGTGAGAAAAGGGAGTCAGTAAACAAATAAATTTAAAATGATGACTTTGGGGGCGATGGGGCTATTGTGATTTGAAAGGCCTACAATAGGTTAATAGGTTTGAACACTTGGTCTTTAGTTGACTATACTGTTTGGGAAGGTTTGGAAACCTATAGGAAGGACATGGCGCCTCACTGGATGAAGTAGGTCATTGGGCACAGGTCTTGGGGCTTCCTGCCCATGTGCTTCTTCCCGAATGGGGTTGCAATGTGACTAGATAGCTTCCTGCCTCTTCTGCCATCGCTTCCTTGACTGCTGCTCTGTTTTCCCTCCCATGACAGATTATATAACTCTGGAACTATAATCTAGAATAAACCTCTTCCTGCTTACCTTGCTTTTGTTGGGTTATTTTTATCCCAGCAATGAGAACATAACCAAGACAGGTATATTAGACAGTGGGAAAGTGTTTGTCTAGGCTATTCAAAGTCTCGACTTCAACCCTCAGCAGTATAACAAATAAAATGACTTCAGATAATAACTACAATAGATTGAATGTGTGATTAAGCTACAATATTTAAACATTGTTGATGGAAGGACACTTTGAGGCAATACCATTAGGTGCTGATTGAAATGGCTCCTACTGTTTCAACAGTTTTAAGACACTTATAAAAGATGCTTGAGGCATAACTTTGGTATCCATGCCTACCACCTCTTTGGGAGGATTTAATAATAAGGTGCCATCTTGGGAGATAGAGCAACCCTAGTAGGACAAGTGAACTTCCTATGACCAATCTTGTACTAAGATTCTAGGTACTAGAAGAAAGAGAAGCCCATTTTTTCTTCCCTATTTTGTTGAAACAGCATAAACAGACTATGGGAGATTACAACATAGTAGATTATATTGAGACATAGAAGGCAGAGGGAAAAGAGAAGGGATAGGGATGGACAGGTGAGGGATAGTGAGAGTGTGAGCAGAAAACAGGAGAGTATGTCAAAGAGAGGATGGACAGGATAGAGGGATTGAAGTCTATGTGTGAAGAGAGAGAGAGAGAGAGAGAGAGAGAGAGAGAGAGAGAGAGAGAGAGAGAGAGAGTGTGTGTTGGGGATTATTGGCTAGCCAGGAACAGATCCTTTATCTGTATGTGATATCTAACTTGAGAGCATCATGATTAGGAGACAACCTTTAAAACAGATAACCCCCAAATATAAATGGGGAGAGGAAGGGAAGAGTACATACTTCATGAGTAAAAACTTTCTAAACAAATTTTAGAGACATAAAGAATGACATAATATTTCTACATTGGTCTTAGATAGGCTGGATAGAGTAGACAAGACTATTCATAAAGAGTGAAAAAAAAACAAGGGTCAAGTAAAATGGAGCCATCAACTCACAATGCTTATGCAGCAAGTTTAGTTAAAAGTAAAAGTCTGTGCCGGGCGGTGGTGGCGCATGCCTTTAATCCCAGCACAAGGGAGGCAGAGGCAGGCAGATCTCTGTGAGTTCGAGGCTGGGCTGGACCGACGGCCTCCAAAACAATAGAGAGAAACCCTGTCTCGTAAAAACCAAAAAAAAAAAAAAAGTAAAAGTCTGCTTTTGGATGCTGAGTAGCGTATAAGGTGCAGTACAGTGAAAGCAAAAGCAGAGATCATAAAATGGTTTCAATTGAAGAGGGTAGAGAAGATGGTAGCTTGGTACACAGAAACACACATGATGACAGATTGCACAGGTGAGAAGGCAGAGAATCAAACATCCATCTTTGGTTTCTGGCTCAGAATACCTAGAATTGGAGTACAACTACGTATGCTGCACCTGGCACCTGACATGAGAAATACCTGCATTGGAAAGAAAGAAAGAAAGTGAGCTTAATTTTGATCTCGTTGAGCATTAAGAATCTACAATGCAGCCAAGTGAAGAGGCTTGGGAGACAGTTTGACTTAAGTTTAAATCTCAAAAGACAAAAGTAATGTGAATAATTAAACATAGTTGAAAACAGGAACCCTTTGGGACAAGGAATATGAATACCAAGAATAGAGTTGAATAGGTAAAGTCAAGGTTAAACACTGGAGATAAGCCTACTAGGAAGAATACCAAATGAGACAGGTAAGGAGGACGAGAAGCAAGAGTGACGGGTGATAAAATAAAACCCATCTGGAAGCTGTTCCACGGGTAAAATTAATTCCAAGACACCCAAAGGCAACTCAAGATACAGTACAGTAGAATTCATTTTTCAAAACTTGGCTGTTCATGGCTGAGCACATGCATAGCATCTATGAACACTCCTACAAAACAGACTAATGCATGGTAGGCTGATTCCTTGTGATGTGTGACACATTACTTCTTGGACTCCTATTTTGGAATTGATCTTAGGCAACATTACTGTATGAATCAGTTTGAATTTGTACTCACCTTAGTTGTTTTTAAGTAAACAACCCCTCAAGTGTGCCATGAGCTATATATATACATGTTGTAATAGGCAAGTAAGCTAAATAATTCAGAACTTACTGGACCAAATAAATCACAATGTACATTACTTTTATCTAGAATATCTATCGAAGTAGCATATCTACGGTCTCTGGGCAAATAGAAGTTATCAAGGACTCAGAAATACTGGGAATTATCACCCAAATTATCCTATTGTAAGTGTCAAAGCTGAATACAGATAGACCATATGATTTGGGGAATGAAATTAAGCACATGAAAACCCAAGTGAAAGTCTGAGCTCATCTGAGGGTGTGGGGTACCTAGCCCAAGGGTCAATACCTTCCAGAATGACCTGACCTGATATTTGTGGGCATGGGTCTCCAGTATCAAGCCTGGCTGCCCGAGAGAGATGACATCGAATTCTCACATCTGGAATACTTTTGAGTAGACTTTTGGCATCACTCTCCCAGTTTGGGCTTGTTTAGATGAAAACAAGTGTCTAATGACACATTTTTATTTTTCCCTGCTCTTCTTTTAGTTACATCCTCACAAAAACTCTGACTCATTTTGAAATTAGCACAAAGATGTTGCTCTAAGCCACAGATCTAGGAATATTTGGGTAGCAAACATTCATCTTGATGGGTTGAAAAAAGGACACAAAGTTGGATGGGTGAGGAAGGGAGTAGGGATGTGGGAAGAATTGGGGAGCGAGAGACGAACATGATCAAAATGCATTGTATGAAAATGGCTAAAGAACTAATAAAAACACTTTAAAAACTGAGCTCAGCAGCTTGGTTCAGACAACACACTCCTGTGAGCTATCAAAAGGTCTGAAAGGCCTCTTCAGACAACATGCCATGAAATGCAAAGTGACAACTGGTCAGAACGTTCTGAGAAGACCCTGTTCTGGGTCACGGCTTTTCTGGGCACATCCTTCTTCTTTTTTTTTTTTTTAGATTATATAAGATATTTTATTCTATTTTGATGTATTTGCTTTCCACGTGGAAACAGATAATGTTAAACATTTCTTCAAAAAATTACCCAGAGTTTAAGAGTATCCCCTTACAGAGTCCCTGTTAGAATAGTACATTATCTTCTCATGGTGCCCTAAAGATAGGGAAGTGAGCTACGGGCTCCCCTTGCCTGTGAGCCATTGATAAATTTGCCACCCTCAAGACAGTATGTTCTAAATTTTATTTTCAAAAGGTAGTACTTTGATGTACATAAGGCAGCAGACTGGCTCAAAGGCTGGTTGGGCACATCCTTCTTATACTAGATTTCTGCATACTGGCTTGCTTATTCTTTCAGAATAAATTAATTCTTTGCTATGCCAGGGACTCCCCTTATCTGAGCTTCCTCTGTCTCTCTTCATCATAAATATGCCTCCCTCCCCAAAACATCCCTTTGACTTTTCTATCTCTTCCCACATAACAGTTGTTTAGAGAGGCTACTGTTTATCATCTAACTCATTCATAGGATCTGATATAGTTGAGGCTAAGCAGGCAGGATGGCAGTCTTCAGAAAAGAGAAGTAAGGGACAAAGCCATTAAGGAAGAAATCGTTGGATCATATCAAATCTGTTCTCTATCATGACACAGGTCTGATTTTTCCTATTTTGTACACTGTATCTGACATACTGTTTATATGCATCACAAAACAGGGGTGTTACATCTAAGGTTCTCTTTGAAGTCTGCCACACCTGCTGGCTTTGTGCCTACAGTCAAGGTCAGGGCTACATACAGCTGCAAACAGCCAGGGCCTAGATTCTGGAATGACTTAGAGGTAAACACAGCAGATTAGGCTTTCCAGCTCTCTGCCACTAGGGGGCTATGACCCACACAAAATAATAATAATAGTAAGAGTGGATCCAGTACTTGGAAATTTTCTCTAATCACAACCTGGCTACAAGTAGAACTTTATTTCTCTGAATTAAACTGCTGTTCACATATTTAACCAAGTTCCTGCTCTGTGTGCACAGCAAAGGTGAAACTTGTCTGCTAATCTCTACAGATCTATTTTCTTGGCATTAAGTCTAAAGGTACTTACTTGCACAGCCAAGATTAATTTTTAAGGATATCTATGACAATCCTCTTTTAAATAGTCTTTAACATATCTTCTTATGGGTCTAGCTCACTAATTTAAACACATCAGTAAATGTCCAACAAAATATCAAAAGCCAATGCAAACAAAACCTTGGGTTTGTGGATACTCCTTTCTCTAGAAAAGACTTTTCTATCCTTAATTCCTCTACTCAACAATTGGTCCTCTCTTGTCTATAAATATATTCTTAAATTCGACTATGACTCAAAGGCAACCTTTTAACTACTCACCACCAAGTGAGGAGATATCCCAACACCACAATGCTCCATTTTAACAGGAAGTCACCAAAGAGAATTTTGACATCTTCAAATTCTAATCTCTTATCTGCTTTTATATAAACATAAAGGTTGAAAATGTCAGAGAACTCAGGTTCCTGAGTTAATCATGACCTAAACAAAGAAGGCTGTGAACAACGAAAGAATATACCTAAATTTGTGAATTTGTGACCACTGCAGGATCAGACACAGCCTGACTACTGTCTAATACTGTGGGCCACCATTAACCAACCCCCATTCCCTACCCAGAGAAAGAATGGTCCCTTTCACATGGTATTAGTCATGTATACTGCATTCACCCACCTCTGTTATATAGCTTAGGTCACACATTAACTTGCTCAAATCCCTCTTGGAACAAGACTTCCCTTACCATAAAAAAATTAAAAAGATGACCTCTTGCTTTCTGTCATTGTGCCGAACCTCTGCTTCAGACTCATCATGCCTCTAATTTGGACAGACATGACCGAGACCCTTGAGGGTTGGGATTTTAAGAGAAGTGGGCACACATCACAATTTACCCAACAGAGACCTCAGGCAGCCATTGCCACAGGAGAAGCTGCCTGGCATATAGCTGTCACTAAAGCAGAGTGTTTTCATGATTCCCCTACTCCAGGCTGAACTGGACTTGTTCCTTCTGATTCATACGTTGAAGCCTAACACTTGATGATCATACGTAAGATCATTTAGTAGAAATATTTCTATTAAAGAGGGATGCAGGTTTAAAAAAACAGAGTGATTACTGGTAGGTCCCAGTCTAGTCTAACCGGTACCTTTATAAAAAGAGTAAGAACACAGATGCCAAGATGCATGTGCAGACAAGGACTAGGACCATTAAAAGATGCTGATCTAAGGCTGCCATTTACAAACCAAAGAAATCCACGAAACCAAATCTGTGGTCAGTTCCTTCCTCGGAACCTGAGATACATTTCTGGAGCATTTGTTCTGGTAGCCCTACCAAATAAATACTGCATCCAACAATAATTAAAATCAAAACAGAAAACAAACTTTGACAGTAAGTGGAAAACACACAAATCTCAATATTACCCCAACTTTTAGGAAAACAATGGGAGATTCTGAGAGTAAAACTGTGTCAAGTTTTATTGCACTTAAAAAATTCAGCCTAAATCATTATTTAGACACAAAGGACAAGGAAATTGAGCTAGCAAGATAGCTCAGAGAGTAAAGGCACATGCCACCAATGCATAAAAGACCAAGTTTGATCCATAGGATCTCCAGGCTGAGAGGAAAGAACCAATTCTTACAAGTTTTCCACTGACCTCCACACACATGCTATAGCATACAGACACATACACCACAGACACACACACACACACACACACACACACACACTTTAGATAAAAGCAAAATCATATTTTTAAGGAAATGAATGGAACTGGAGATCATTATAATAAGTAACATAAGCCAGATTTGGAAAGACAGAATTCACATGTTTTCTCTCACATAGGAAGTCTAGACTATATTTTTGTTTAAAAGATAAAACTAAAAGAAGGCTATTTGGGAAAAGGAAGGGGATAAGGGAGAGAGGAGAAAAGAAATGGAAATGGCAAGATGAATGTTTTAAGCTTGCATAAAAATTCACAATGATTTCCATTTATTTACATAATTAATATAATTATTTCAATAATTACCTAGTATCAACCAGCTGACAGACTGAACTGTATAGATTCACATTCCTCTGCCTTCTTTCCTCTCTCACCAAACTGCTGTTCGCTTTGCCCTTTGGAGCTTGCCTAGCCAGCAGGGACAGGACTTACTAGACTTACAGACCATGCAAAATAGATCTCTCGCTCATGGCCACATCTGGACCTCTCCTCCTATGGATTTTTCTCATAATACTAGAAAGGAAAGCACCACAACCTCCCCTTAAGAGTATCCCTTTAAATTATCATATAAAAAGGTGGAAGTCCCAGGACCCAGTTGAGGCTACTTCCTTCAAAAATATCTAATCAACCTCTAGCCCTGGGTGGAGACTTGACATTCTGATCTGCTCCAAAGACTAGAGCATTCTGTTCTCTTGAGGGTTAAGTAATCAGGGTTTTCTAAATTTTTAAAATATTTTTATTTATTTATTGTGTATGCAGTCTTCTGCCTGCGTGCCAGCAGAGGGCATCAGATCTCATTCAGGGTGGTTGTGAGCCACCATGTGGTTGCTTGGAATTGAACTCAGGACCTCTGGAAGAACAGTCAGTGCTCTTAACCTCTGAGCCATCTCTCCAGCCCGTAATCAGGGTTTTCTAATCACCAAGAGACCACTCCTCCTGAAATGGATTCATTTGAAGACAAGGGAAGGCATGGGTGAAATAACTGTCCCCTTAGTGAGATAATGTACTTATTCTCTTTAGAGAACCTCCCCCATATATGATTGCTCATCAGTGCTCATCATGTCCACATAACAGAAGAGACTAAAAATTACAGAAAAAAATAAGGTAAACTTAAAAAAGAAGTCGTGCCTTACCAAGACAGAAAGAATAGCCTTTTCTTCACTGAACTTAGAAATTTATTATAAAAATTGCCATGCCAATTCCTCTTCCTCTATTTTGCATAGTTATCTGACACAACCTACTCTTTTCATATGGTGACCTAAGATTCCAGATGTTCAGAGATGCTCCCTTCCTTCTCCCTGTGCCAATCACCTTTATTCACTTGACAGATTAGTGAATGAACAAGGGTCAGAAAGATGGAGCCTGGAGGGAAATTCCAAAGAAAAATAAAAAGACTCTGACCTACAATTTAAAGAATTTAGAGGGGACTGAACAACTCCAAACAAGGAAATTAACTTTTCCACAGACTGGAACCTTCTGCCTATTGCTTCTTAAAAAAGCCCTGTGGTTCTTAGCACATTTCAAAAAGGAGAAAGGCTTTCTGTGAGGCACATAGTTCCTCCTATTTCTTCACACCCATACATGAATAAAACTTCTTTAAGTCTGTGCTTGAATAAAACTATTTCCTCAACCAGTGCTCTAATAGGAACACCAAGGCCTGGTAACAATGAAAGATGTTTGATTTCATTTAAATCAAATCTCTCCTTCTAATACATCTCTTTGATTAATGGAGTCTGCATTTCTTTAGAATATGAAAAGGATTTAATAAAGAAGTTGAAAGCCTGAGGTAAGAGTCTCCTATTTAATCTTGATAATTAAGAAATAAATTTCTCATGCATAAGTGTCATATCAAAGACTAGGTAAAGAGCTGTCATGATTTCTTCTTCACAAAATAGAGAAGAAAACAGTAGAATATAATAAACATAATAAGGTGAATAATACCTTAAAATTGAATATTTCATTAATATTGCTTTAAATTGTGTGCTTAGGATAAGCCAAAGGGGAGAAAAAAAAATCAGTTGGAAAATACTGAGCATCACTAAAACTTGGCTAGGCCTGGAAAATACCAAATGAATTTGATGATCCTGGCATATTTAATTCCCTGTATACCACAGTATGTAGAATCTTTCAATAATTTCTTTGTTCATGGAAGTTTGAATGAGAATGTCCCCATAGGCTCATATATTTCAATGTGTGGTCCCTGGCTGGTGAAACTGACTGGGAAGGATTAGGAGGTGTGGCCTGGCTGGAGGAAGTGTGGCCTTGGGGGAGGACTTTGAGGTTTCAAAAGCCACAGCATTCCCAGTTAGCTTTTTCCTCCTTGTGCTTGTGGATGAGACGTAAACTCTCAAAGACTGCTCTAGCACCATGCTCTATTACTATGCTCTCCTCCCTGTACCGTGATGGGAAGGGACTCTAACCTCTTGACACTGCGAGTCCCCATATTGAATGCTTTGCTTAATATGTTGTCTTGGTAAAGGTGTTTTGTCATCACAATAGAAAGTAAAACAATGTCAGGCCAAATGGTGGTATTGTAATCCTTTAATCCCAGCACTCCAGAGGTAGAGGCAAGAGGATCTTTGTGAGTTTGAGGCCAGTCTGGTCTACAGAGAGAGTTCCAGGACAGTCAGGGATACACAGAGAAATCCTTTCTCAAAAATAAGTAAATAAATAAACAAAAGGATAATGTTCCAAATAGATACTCCTATGAGAATTTATTTCATTCAAGATTTCTCTTATGCTTTCTAATTCATTGTCCTTAAACCCCCTTTTCCTTTTCTCTCTCTGCCTCCATTGTCTCCCCCAAGGTATTATTCATCAGCTGAACACTCTTCCTTTTCTTATTAATCCATGTTATCTATTTTGTATTTATTTAAGTATTTATTTAAGATCTTGTTTATAGAGAATCAAGTTCAAATGTAATTTTTCTGTTGGCAGAGGAGATATGCAACTACAAATTAAACCTTCCGTTTGACTATATGACTGGATCAACAGATTCCAGGGTTAAGACTCCCTTAGGAATCCCATGCTGGGAAAGACAAAGACTGGGGTTTGGTAAAATCACAGAAATGTGAATTCAAACAGTTCTGACAATTTATGCAGGACATTTTGGAGCCAAGCCAATGACGGCCAATTGCTAGGCTAGGGCACAGTCTGACCAGTTCTGCTTAACTATGCACATATTGCATGTAAACCTAAATCTCACATCAGTGGCCCTTTAGACAGACTTTGGGACCACCAACTTTTATTTACTCATCTTTCCAATGTAGCCACATTGTACAAACCTCCTTCCTCTGTTTCCACTGCCCTATTCTTTTCAATTGGCATATGGGGTAGACAGCTGAGCCTTGCTGGTTAGGTACTGACAAAGCACTGAATTTTACCATAAAAACTCTACATAACACAAACTCTGCTTTCACTCTCCTGTTGTCCAATGGGCAGCCCATTACTAACAAGCCTTGGTCTGAATTTTCCATGTTTACACCATGGCTGGGCATTTGATCATTCATTCTGATTATTTATTGAATGCTTCTCTACATTGCTTGCTTCTTGAAATTTTTTCTCAAATCCTAATACTCTCATGAATATTTTATTTACTGCTGAGTTCTGACCTGTATGTTGCTAGAATTTCTAACACTGAGACATACTGTACTTATATATTTCTTATCCATGACTATAATCCAGCCTCAGTCATATTTTCCCAGGGACATTGTAATCAGCTTGAGAGCAAGGCTCACCTTTTAACTTTGTATTGAGAATTAAAGTACTAAAAATAAAAACAGTCTGGTGAACCCACTCTGTGGTAAATCATGTTTCTAGCCTGATCAGTTTTGAGTGTCATAACAATCCTGAAGAACAGACATAGATAATCTCAGTATTCATAACCTCGTGAAATGATATGCCAACTTATTTACTTACTAAAATGGAGCTGTTATCCACAAATGAACACAGTGTTATCAGAGTTGATCACTGACATGTTTGGAGATGTGCACACTTTTGATTGTCCAAAGCACATACTGCCATCTGGGGTCTAAAACAGGCATGCTCTCTTCAGTCTTTGTTTGCTCCTCATTCTCTGCCCTTTGAATAGTTTATGTGGTCTTATGTGTTACACATACACACACACAGACAGACACACACACACACACACACACACACACACACACACACACACTGAGAGTGTTTTGCTGTTTAAAATGGCCCTAGTGATCTGAAGAAAAAGGAGCATGCAGTGTGTTTACAGTGTGCTTTGCAGAGGGAGAACACATGTTAGTTATACATGACTATCTAGGTAGGTATCACTTACATGAATTAAATTGGGTGTCTTTTAGCCAGAGGCAACAACAATCAATGTTAGTTTCATCAATTCATGAAAATGTTGTGAACAGATTCTCAAAGAAACCTAATCCTATATTTTTCTAGGAACCAGTGACTCAACGTCCGTTCAGTGTTTGCTATTGTTTTATATAATTCCAAGAAAAATGAAAACCAACTGTACTCTTAGACCTTTATATTGCCTTTTAGGGTTGAGGAAATGACATAACAGAAACATAAGAAAAGTACCTTGAAATACTGAAACAGATACTAGATAAAGCCAAATAAGAGCTTACACATATCAGTTTCAACTTTTCACTTTATTAGACCTTATACTTCTTAGTAAAGGGAGCGGGTGAAAACTCAGTTCTCTGTAGATAGGGTGAGACATGGTATGAACTTTTTCAAAGGCTAAAAAATTGTAAATAGACACATTTCTGTTTCTGAATTGGATTGAGATGTTTTATTTTATATATGAGAAACATGCAAATCCCCAAACATGTTACCTTGATTCATTTGTTTGAACAAATGTCTGAATGTCTATTATGCTTCACGTGTTAGGTAAAGCTCCAGAGATATATTTATCTCTCAATTTGGTTAAAATTTATGCCTGAGGGCAGACATAACAACACTAACTACAATCTTATGTGAGAGGGCTGCATAAATGATGTTCACACGGTTTCAAATGGTCAAAAAAGTAGTAAAAATTCTAATCATGGGTAGAAGTTAGTGAGAAGACCTTTGAGAAGAATTTATCCCTGAGACAAACTTTGAAGAACACATGTCAGCTTGGAAAATATAAGGATCGGCCATATAAAGGATTTAGTGAATTCTGTGAATTATAACCAAGTGTAGAGGCTTGAAGAAAAATAGACCTGAGAGAAAAATGCTACTGGAAGATGGTCAATTGGCTCACAAAGTAAAACCATACTTTATCTTATTGCTCCAAGAGATACAAACACATGTTTTTCAATTTAATTGTCTCATTAATTAAAATGGAATTTAAAGTGAAAAACAACAAAATATTACAGAACAGTAACATTCTCTTTATTTAAAAGACACAAAATGGTCATATGTATTATAGTTATTATTGCTGGTATCATCTCACATAGGATAAAGTATAGTTTAACTGGGATACCCAAAAACAGAAATATTCAGATAAAAACAACATAATCTTATGAGAAGCTCATTTTTCTACATATCACTTGACCAGGCAGGGTATGCCTGACATGGACCACATTAAATTCTCCTCTTGAAAATCTAGTGAGTCTTTTCTATAGTATTAACAATCACATAAAATATTTATTTTGTTATATTTTGATGCTTCTCTCTTGTGGTGTTTCAAAATTTTGCATTAAAATTGAAGATGAGATATTATATACATTTTGATGATAGACATTGATATACAACATCTGCCAAAGAGAGATAGCAATGAAGGGGAATAGATTTGCTTGGGGTTAAATATAGATTGTTAAAATGTCTATCATTTTAATACAATTTGGATTGATGTAGCCAAGTGATAAAGGGACCCAGCAACTGATTTACTTTAAATTAATGCAAAATAGGATTTATCCTCAAAATAATCAAAGTATAAAGTTTGTCAAGTCCTAATTATCTTAATTGATAAGAAGAAGCTTCATACTTCACAGGTTTAATAAATGTATGGGTTCTATATTTTGCTTGCTTTTAACTTTGTTATCAAAGGCAGCAAACTATGGCTCATGGGTAATAAAAAGGACATTAATTGATTGATGAGATAATAATGACATTTTAATAATCTGGTGAACATTTTACCTCATAATTTTACTTATTCTGTAATAGGAAAACAATAATCTCGTTTGTGAATGTGTCAAGCCACACATCCCAAAGGAAAAGTTTCAAAAAGTGAACAAAATCGGGAAAGAGATGGTTTAGTGGTTAAGCTTACTGGATGCTATTCCAGAGGATCCAGGTTCAATTCCCAGCACACACTTTGTGATTTACAAGAATAAATAATTCCAAATCTAGAGCATCAATGCCCTCTTGCTTCTTCTTGGGAACTACACAGACTTGATACAAAGACATACATGCAAGCAAAACATGCCTGCCCACAAACTCATATGCACACTTTAAAAAGTGCAAAGAGAAAATTTCTTACTTACATGAAAAGCAGTAAGTTTCCTAAGAACTGATGGGGGAAAGCACCAACCATGATTTCTATACTTTATACATTTAACGGTGAATTAGTCATCCTATGGAGTTTTCATTAAACATATTTCCATGGGTTTTCAGATCAGGATTTATAATTATTAAACAAGTAAAGATAAAACACAAGGTGCTCATGGTATTTAGAAACTCAAATTAATGCAAATTTCCATGGGTGGATTTTCAGCCAAGATAAATCTGTAATAGGTGAGGGTGATACTCTTTCATCAAAACATCAAGTCAGTCACTTGTTCTTGTCAGCATTACTAGCCATTTCAAATAAAATACCCTGCATCTAACTATATTCCAAAGAATGTGACCCTTGTATACAGTTTTACCTAATCTTCCTTGGAACTGTGGCCATTGTTTCCCAATTTCTGTGGTAAGGGCGGTGGACAAAAGCAACCCAAAGACAATTATTCAATTATTGGCTTTGTTGTAATTAACTACAAGAATTTGTGAATTCCCTTTACATTCAATATTCTACACAAAGTTTTATTTTCGGTGATGATCTGAGCTTTGCTAGGGTCCAACAATTTTTCTTTTATTCTGCAGAAGATTCTCCTTTTAGTACAAAGATGTAATGAGCTATAGGGGAGAAGATGCAGTGGATATCTGAAACCACAAGACTCGAACAATTTGTCAGGTCAAGGCAGTCTCAAAGCAGAGGAAATAACGTTCCAGTCAAGAACATGTGGTACATCTGGGGAGCAGTAAGTGACTAATGTAACTAAAGTGATGGTCTGTGCTGTGCTTGAATAAGAGCAGAGGCAAAGGAACATAATCCGTAGTGTACTAGACACCAAGATAAGGGTTCTTAATAGGGAAATATTAAGATACACAACATAGGGATGTCCTATAATATCTTACTGGGGAAGAAATCACTTACGTGAGAAGCTAAGAAGGCCGAAAACCAAAGTTTAGCAGCAGGATCCTCTGTAGGTGGAAACAGGAACCCAAAGAGAGCTACTTTCCTCCCCCCAGCTCTTGTTATCCCCTGTAAGTTCTACTTACCTGTCAACACACCCACGTGGGTGAGGCCAGCACTATGGGTATGTAACATCTCTCCCTACAGGTTCTCACTCAAAGCATATGGAAGTTCCGCTGACATATCGAGAGCTGTTCTAGGATGTCTAATAGGAGAACAGTGTGCAACATGGGTACAAACTAGACCAAGATGGGAAGGGGGAACAAGGGGCGAGGCACACAGAAATAACCAGGCTGGGATGATTAGAGGCCAGCATAGAATAACAGGGAAGCTACTGATGAAAGGATGACTGCAAGAAGAATTGCAAGGCAGATCCCACCGGAAAGCAAGATGAAGGAAATCTAGGTGATGTTGAAATTACTGACTAGGAACTGGCAAGTTTATAATGAAGAGCAGGAAATGCATGACCACTTATATATCAGGGTAGAATTAGCATATACTATATTAAGGCCTGAGATGCCATATACCATACCATCAAAAATGCTCAAGGAGACCTTAGACAGGGCAAGGTGAAGTTTATGCGAAGTGTGCGGGGAAGCTGAATGTAGTCATTAACCCGAGTTTACCAGAAGCAAAGAAGACAATGGACATGTGCAAATTACTTTATATTCGGTCACTAAAAGTAGAATAAAAAAGGTACAGCTGTTTCTAAAATATTCCAGAAACCAAAATTAATTTCTAATGTAGCTGGGGGGAGGGTCTTGTTAATCTGGTATTTTAAGTGGCTTAATTTGAACTAGGTTTTGGATAGCCTGAGATATAAAAGGAGAATTCCAGAGAGGATGGATGGTATTGCAGGAGGTAGCCGAAAGATTCCAGTAAAAGCAGTAAACCAGAAAGATACACCTGTCTTTGTGAAAGACATTAACTAGCCTAGCACTCTGCATACTTGGAGAGGAATGAAGAGAGGTGGGAGGAAATGAAGGATCATGTTTTAGACTATGCCAAGTGAGCCGGGAAGATTGCTCTATAGAAGTCAAGTCTACTAATTTCACGACCAGACAACCGGTTAAATTAAACCTGAATGACAGAAGTATATAGTAAGTAGCTCTGTAAAAATGTGTTTCCTGCATTGTCTGTTGGTGCACATCTTTCACCCCAGTACTTGATTCAGTCACACAGAACTGCGAATTCAAGGCTAGCCTGTATGCACAGTGATTTCCAGGTAGCAGGGATGCATGGTTAGACTGTGTCTCAAAAAAAAGATAGACAGATGAAAGGCATAAGGAAGAAGAAACAAAAGAAAGGAAGGAAGGAAGGAAGGAAGGAAGGAAGGAAGGAAGAAAAGAAATTAAAATATGTTTCTAGTATAAATTGTCAGTATTCACTTTTTTTCAGCTTTATCACTAAACACTTTCAAGCCTTGTATTTTTGACAAATTAGAGACTTTAAGGTTGTGATCTGCATGGCAATTTTTCTATAAGCATATGTGTCATGCTTTACTTTTATGAATATATTGCATTGTACTTTATGTCAAGGGCTTCAAATTCTAGCTTTTAAGGTTAGTTATAACAGGAATTTTCAGAAGCATGGGTTAAAGATGCAAGTAGTTTACTAATTTCTTAAAAGACTAGACAAGTTCTATAAGAGAAGTACTATCTTCAAATATTCAATTATTTTACTTTTCTATCCATTATCTCTTTAATTATTGCCATTAAAAATAGCAGATAGTGATGGTGCACTATGGAACTCAGCATGGATCATTCCTATACACATGAGCCTTTCTTTGACTATAATATCATCTTGGAAATATTTTCATCTGGGTACACATCAGAGCATTGGTGCCATTAATGTATGAGTACATCATTTAAAAACTTTTCCTTTGCCTACTCAATAGTTAATTACAGGAAAACCCAATAAATCACCCAAACAAACAAGCAAAAAACCCTCCCCACAAAATACCTCTGTATTTTCCAGGTGAAATATAACCAAACTCCCAAGCGAGGAGTAGAGTGAGAAAATAATACCTAATATGGCAATTTTGACAAAACTTTATCTTAATGAGTGTTTTTATAATAGCAGAATTACATTTTTCTGGAGATGCAGAAATCAATGTAGCAATACATTTTTGTCGACAGCAGAAAAGGAGTTAATCTAAATTACACATTGGCCTTGCATTAAAAATGCTGTTTGCCAGGCTTTGTTTTAATTGCAAAGGCAACACTCAAATGGGAGAGTACTTAGGCTCTATTATAGAGGCACATGATGTTACTCTAGAGTCTTCCATGACAAGGTCAAAGGACTTTCTGGACCTACTGAGTTTCTTTCTTGTTTCTAAAATAATCCTTTATGTGCCTTATACTTTCAGGCAAGAGTTCTCAATGTTAAATATGCTTTCTCTTTTTTAAATAAAAAGTCACCAAACAAATGATACACTATGTCCCTTTTGCAGGCTATATTTACTATGCTTTCATTATACCTAATGTACTTTTAATAGTCTCCTATGGCAAGATGCTGATATTAAATGTGGGAATAAAATAACCATGATACCACCTTGAATTTGCAATAATGCTTTTTATCTGAGGGCTTAAAGCACTTCACACATATGCTCGTTTTGTCCTTCCTTGAGCTTTAATGTGAGCATTTTAATGGCTAAGATACTGCGGTGCAGCGTTTCTGAGGGAATTGAGGTCACTGTCCGAGTCCACATTATACACAGCATAAAGACCTTTCTATGAAGCCACAAACCTTCCTTCCTTCCAGCCCAGCGCCTTCAAGGTGATTACACTGGTGTCTGGGGTTGGGAGGCAAATTATGATCTCATCTATACTGGCCTTGACCTTCAGCTCCACCTATCTTACCTGGACACCATCGGATGCAGGGATGTAACTTGCCCTTTTAAACGTATCGGTCACATTTCTGAGGATTTCCACAGACACGAGAAGATCGCCTGCATAGAAATTTTTCCTCTGGGTTAAATCCAGCAATGTCTTGGTGACCTGGGACATCCCATCTCCTGCCAGCATCCGCTGCCCCTTTGCAAGGTGCTCTTTAATCTGTCATGGTCAAAAGAAGAGACAGCACATCAGAATCTTCCTTACTATTTCTCTGTGTAAATTCATTAAGCAACTATTTTTAAAGTGCTCAGAAAACTTTAAAATAGTCTCGTAATTCTCAAAAGGATTTCAAAACAGTAAGTTCTATGCTATGTCTCTGGGACATCCAGCCTCTGGGTCCTGGAATTTCAGACATTGTCAGGGGTGGGCTCACACTTGAGGCAAGGGTCTCAGGCTCGACCTGTCATATGTTGGTCACTCCCAGAATCTCTGTGTCACACTTATCCCAGCACATTTCATAGACTGGACAGATGATAGGCCGAAGATTATGTGGCTGGGTTGGTGTTCCAATCCTTTCACTGTCTTGCCTAGTCAAAGGAAGCAGCCAGTTCAGGCTATGTATCCCCTTTTGCTAAGAGTCTTTGCTGGGGTTATTCTTGTGGATTCCTGGAACTTTGCCTTTTACCAGGATTCTAACTGACTCTGAAGTGTTCCATTTTTCAATTTGCTCTTTCAGTACTTTCTCCCCTACCCCACCTGATCTCTCATGTTCCTATCCCATCTGCCCCCGTCCACCTACAGATTCTCTTCTATTTCTCCTTCCCAGGCAGATCTGAGTGTCCCCCTTGAGTCCTCCTTGTTACCTAGCCTCTCTGGGTCTGTGGATTGTAGCCCGGTTATCCTTTACATTACAACTAATAGAAACTGTGGTCAGGATGTAAAATAAATAAATAAAGTAATTAATTTAAATAAACCAGTAAATTCTGTATAACCTACAGTCCAGCATACAAAAAAAGCTAATGGAAACATTGTGTATCTTTTTCAGAATTGACAGTCTACCTGTGTTCAATTACAATGTTCAATAAATGCATTTGGGGGAAATGGATTTTAAGTGTAGAATTTTTTAAAATGGCTTTTACATGTAACAAGTCTGGGAAGTTATTTACGAGTTATTTAGGAGATCAGAAATGAGAGACTATAAACCAAGTGGTGATGGTACAGGCTTTTAATCCCAGAACTCCGGAAGGCAGAGGCAGGCAGATCTCTGTGAGTTCAAGGCCAGATTGGTCTACAGAGCAGGTTCCAGAACAACCAGGGCTACACAGAGAAACTGTCTTGAAAAACTTGGAAAGAGAAAGAGAAAGAGAGAGAGAGAGAGAGAGAGAGAGAGAGAGAGAGAGAGAGAGAGAGAGAGAGACAGACAGACAGACAGACAGACAGAGACAGACAGAGACAGAGACAGAGAGACAGAGAGACAGAGAGAAACAGAGAAAGAGACAGAGAGAGAGACAGAGTACAAGTACATTATGATATTTGTTCTCAACATCAATTTTGGTCATTTCTGCCTTATCATTACAGGAGGGACTAGAGATGCATTTCAGTGGCAGAGTGCTTCTCTGGAATGTAAGGTTCTAGATTTGATTGTAAGCATACCACACATATCCAGATAAAAAGGGAAATAAAGAAAAACACACATCTATAATCCTAGCAAGTGGGAGGTTGAGGCAGACTTGTAAACAAACGCTAACCTGCCTTACATCGTGAGTTCCAGGCAATCCCGGGTTGTGCAATGACCACACTCAAACTCAAGAACATAGACCTTTTGCAGGATAATCTTAACATCTCGGTTTAAGAAAACTCTCTAAATATTTGAGGCTTGCGATGACATATTAGTAAGTTAAACAATTTTAGCTTTTTCACATAAAGAAAAATGATGACAAAATAAAAACAATAAAAGACAAAAGAAAATCCTTTCAAAAAGGTTTTACTGAGATGTATAATTTCAATTAGTTCGATGGCCAGAGAATCAGCTGTCAGTTTTCATGTGTGGCTGATCTCACAGTAAAAGAAGAGAGAAGCTCTAAAAATGGCATGGTATGAAAGGGATAGAGAATAAACATCCAAGAAAGGCTAATCTTTACCATCACCATGCCTAACCTGTCATTAAAATGGTTTTAAAATGACAAACAATCAAGATACTATGCGCCAGAGAACTATTCAAGAAGAAATATTAAATTTTAACAGTCGCCATTATCACCTTTTAATTAAGTAATATGTCATTAAATCTTTTAAGTATGGCTATCAAAGTGCACTGATTTCCTAAAGACACATTTTTTCTATAGTTACATTATAAAAAGTGTTATTTTTACTAAATCCTGCATTGCTGAAAACTGTAGATTAATTTCTCTTGTTTTGTGTGTGTGTGTGTGTGTGTGTGCACTTAGCCATTATATAGACACTGTCCCTCAGACTAAGGACTCAATGGTGTTCCACAGTGAAACACTAGTGTAACACTGGAGTACCACAATGACACATTGCCAGACTGCTCCTAAAATACTGAGACATTTTTACAATTTTCCATTCTGGTCATATGTTCCATGGCTTCCTGTTATTGTTCTATGATATTCTATCTTGTCTTCCCTTTATCTCCTACGAGGCACTCAGATTTATTCCTTATTATTCCAAATAGATAACATTAATAAATTCCTTTCCGGTACTCTTTCTCTTCCTGTACATTAACCATTCACCATTGACTGTTCATTTTTGTTGTCCAACTTCCTGTCCCAATAACCTTACTGTACAGTAAAGCAAAGACCCCCCCAAGGAGATTCAGTTGTGTTGCACTAACTATGCCTTTTCAGTGTTATGCAGTAAAACCAGCTTCAGAGCTAAGAGGGCCCAGGCCCTGAAGGATACATCATGTCATTTGGTAGAAGGAATGGATTCCAACCTCTCCTATAATATTTGAAAAACTACACTGAAGCAGCAATGTGAATAAAAAATCATTTTGTGAACTGACAGGAACCTGAGATAATCATCAGCAGAAAACTTTCTGTCCCATGAGCTTCTCATGGTAGAACTCAAGACTTACAGCATCTTCATCCTCATTTTCCTCAAGGATAGAAGAGTACATCCTTGCTCTGGGACCTTTCCATTTGCTTTTCCTTCTGTTTGAACAAATAATTCCTTTTTTGGTCACCTCAGCAAGCTCTATCAATAAATGGCTTTCTTGACCGTACCCCCTCTGAGGAATTGATGGGGAAGATGGGGCAGGGAGAAAGGGATGGGGGGTAAACTGGGGTTGGTATGGAAAATAAAAATAATTAAATAAAAATGGCTTCCTTATTCTTCTCAATCACCTTAACACAGTCCAACATGTTCAACTTCACCTACCACATTTTGTGTCTTTGGCTTACTGTTATAATTTTGTCACGGACGAGACTTCAAATATGAAATGAGTGAATTAAAGGGATGAATGAGTGAATCCCCATCGATGCTCTCACCATTGTTTTATTATAGGAGTAAACATGAGAGCCGTCCTACCTTACATCTAGACATTGTCAACAGCAAACAGTTGACAAACCACAAATAACCCTCTTGACTTACAGAGATTCTACAGGATCTAGGTTGAAAACTGTGCAGCTGGGCAGAAGAGGTTTAAAGCGCTCTGGAGGGGCATGATGTGAATGGAATCTAGCCTGCAAATGTCACAAGTTCAGTCTTCAGTTTTGTACTGACCTGTGCGACTCAGAGAGGCAAAGGACTTAGATTTATTTTTCTTCACCTGGAGCAGAAACAACAGCTACCACTCTGGGTGAGTTCTGACTGCGTTCCTCTAGTGTTTTACAATCCATGGCTGTGTCTGGGAGAGATATTTATGTCACAGATCATATGGCTGTTTCCACTCACAGAATTAGCTTGAATCTTTAAGAAGAAAACATCCAGGCATGATTTCTGTTTGCAGTAGAAACAGTTATAGGAGGCACTGGGTAGACCGTCCAATCAGAGCTAGGAAAGCCAGCCTTTCTCATCTGCATCAGCAACACATGGAGCCTGAGTTAGTATTAAATTAGCATCATTGCCATCTGACAGCTGCTTAGCAGGCTTATGTCGAATGAGTTGTGCTTGGTCCAGTTCTTAGCAAATAGTTTGCACATACCATTATGGCTCTCACATTTGGCAGTAATTAACAGCTTTCTGGACATCATCATTAAAAGTAACCAGGACAAATACCTGGCCATACTTTTACATGCTGATGTAGACTATGCATAGCATTGACCCAGAGATTAAAGAATATTCAGGGAAGACACATTTCTTACCAGAACATGTAGAGTTGAAGGATACATTCCAGTTTATTGATACTGGGTACACTGTGTGATCATTCTTAGAAATATTGCTAAAATTTTCAGAGTGGGTGCAGTACTAAAGCCTATCTTTTAGTTGAGATTCTGTCACTTATTACTTAGGAGGTTTGGAGAAATTTCTGTGTTCTAGATCTTTTAATTTGTCTGTAAAAAGGAGAACAAGTTCCACCGTTTGGGGATTGCTTAATAGCTTGTGCATCTCCAGGATTCAATTTCCAATTTCTCTTTTCTTTCTGATGAGATAACGTATACTGGTCCAGAACTTTAATTATGTCTTTAACATTCAGCTTAATAATTATTTCTTCACCTGGATTTAATTGGGCTTTTATTCTAATTATTGACTGCAGTGACAATGTTTCCCATTTTGTTATACTTGAATATGAAATCCCCCTTACCCTCCCTGGCTGGGGTATAAGATGGTTCCTAGATCATGATGGTATTCTGAGAGGTACTGGAATATTTAGGAGGTAGGTCTCAATGGAATGTGGTTTTAGAAATGCCACTGGGAATGCATTTGGGGAATTTGTTGACACTGGCTCCACTGGCTCATTCTTGTCTGCACGTCTTGACTTTTCTATCTACTCCAATGTGAGCAGATTTTCTGTGTCCCATGCTCCTTGTCATAATCAGGATGTTCAGCTCTCAGCAATAATGCTGCCAGAAAACGAGAAACTGTGAACCAGGGAACTCTTCCTTCTGATGATGCCTCCTCAGATATTTGCCACAGCAATGAAGAGCTCAATTACAGAGTAATAAATGGTGCACTTCATCCTCTACATTCTCTTCTATTATCTAACCATACTCTATCCTTTCTCTCATCTCTTATTTTAGACAAATAGCTTTTTTTTGTCATATATGCATCTGTAACTCTCCTGATTCCTACATGTGTTGGTGTTCTGCTAATAGGACTTAGCTAATACAATGGTTAGTTCTTTTCTGTCCTTCCCCTGTTTTCTGAGTCACAGAGTTTACAGACATGCCCTAGGTCTGAAGAGTTTATATAATTTTTCTTATCTATGAAGTCAGGGCAGGAACAGGGTGCCTGGTTATTGCAGTAGCCTTAGTAGAGCCCCTCTCCTTCTGTGGAAGGTAATCCTGTAAGCATTCCCATGAGGGATTTTGAATCTTAGCCTCCAGCAAGTTCTCTGGGCTCACATATAACCTGATATCCCATAACTTTACTCTGTAGCTTGGCCTTTGTTTTGTTTTTATTTTCCTTCACTTTTGGTATGTACAGATTGTCTCTTTTCAGTTCAACTATTCTTTTGTTCGTGAACATAAATACAGTATGATCTTTGAATGTCAGCTTTGCCTAACCTATGACTGCTATGTTTCTGCTAGTCTTCTAATGACATCTCACCCAAACTATTTACCTCTTCCAAAAAAAATGGCATGGATCTATTTTTGCCTCCTGACTCACTGTCTTGTCTAATTTTACATGCTGTTAAAATTCCCCTGGATAAGTTGTTACATATCTTTTCTGCTTCATGAATTCTATTCAGATAAGTATAATCATGACATGATCTCTACTTCCATGCCTCCTGGAAGTAATCTTGTTCTATCTTACATCATTGTCATATTTTGTATTATCGCATCCATTCCACTAGACTCTAAACTCCCGAAGGGCTTATAGTTCCCAATCATCTTTAAGTCCGCCATAATCTCTTTCATGTAGTCTGTCTCACAGTGGTTCTCTCCCTCCCTGTGCCTGCTAAATTGAAGTGAGACCAAGGAAAGATTTCTTTTTTTTTTTTTTTTTGGTTTTTTTGAGACAGGGTCTCTCTGTATTGTTTTGGAGGCTGTCCTGGAACTCAC
This sequence comes from Mesocricetus auratus, assembly GCF_017639785.1. Lineage (NCBI taxonomy): Eukaryota > Metazoa > Chordata > Mammalia > Rodentia > Cricetidae > Mesocricetus > Mesocricetus auratus. Next base: position 19,263,546 of record NW_024429202.1, read on the forward strand.
TCTGTAGACCAGGCTGGCCTCGAACTCACAGAGATCCACCTGCCTTTGCCTCCCGAGTGCTGGGAGTAAAGGCATGCGCCACCAATGCCAGGCAGATTTCCTTTGTGTGTGTGTGTGTGTGTGTGTGTGTGTGTGTGTGTGTGTGTGTGCATCTGTGCTACTTAAGTGTTTGCAAGTTAAAGATGGAAATTGATGATCATTCAATATAAAGAAATATGTAATATTTGTGTGCAGCTGTGCTACTTAAGTGTTTGCAAGTTAAAGGTGGAAATTGATGGTCGTTCGGTATAAAGAAATATGCAATATTGGAAAACATTCACATAACAGAATTGCCTTTTAGAATAGTCTTTCCAAGAGAAGAACACACCAATTGCTTATCCAACATGAAATAATCTGAAAACATATACATATAGGTAATGTTTCAGAGACTTAGCAGTTTTTATTTATGTACTTTGGGATTTATATAAATGTGCATATGTGTGTATGTATGTGCATGTATGTAACAACAATTAATGAAAAAAGAGACAATGAATTTGAAAGAAAGCAAGATGTGTTTGGGAAGTTATGGAGGAATGCAACAGAAGGGAGAAAATGATATAATTAAATTATAAAATCAAAAGACAGAATTAAGATTAATAATTAAAAGGCATCAAATTGATGTGATTAGATTTGGAAATTGTGGAATTTGGGATTCTGAAAATCTTAAGTGTCTATACTTACAGTTATTTACTTTCTATCTAAAAAAATAAGTATAAGAAAAATAATACACAGCATACCAAGTACCTTTTACATGACCAGTACAGGACTAGAAATGCCACATGAGATATTTGAGTTTTAGCATGATGCTTATAGTTGCCACAGACATCCACAGTTCTCCGTGTAGAAATAGGGCCCCAGTCAGATTAGTGGTATACCAGGACTCCAGAACTCTTAAGCAGAGCTTGTCCCAAGATTTTCCTTAAAATACTTTGAGTCAAGAAAGTTTTTTAGGTATTACCATGGTTAATTCCTGTGTTATAACACATTTTCACTAAAAATGTTCAAAAAAGGTTTAATTATTTAAATATCATGACCAGGTAATCACATTATAAATGGATATTAAGACTTTTTTCTCCTGAATAAACAACATGGGGAATAAAGAACTGTAAGAAATCTACTACACTTTGAGGTACTTCTAATTATTTGAACAGTAGTAACAATTTTATAATATAATGTGTAAATTATCGTAAAGCTGTTGGCAAATACATATAAGAATACCTTGTATACAGTTTTATTCAAATAAAATAGGGTGGGGCAAAATCTGATTTTCCCTGGGAAATAATTATTTTCTTAACTTGGTCACCTGAGGTGTCAGAAATGTTTTATGATATTAGTATTCTCTTTTTAAATGATAATATCAGCAATTACTCCTGTTGACATTCCAACACTGAGAGATATTTGCTTCAAAGTACAAAAGAAAATGTCGCTGTGACACATATCGTATTGTAAGATTAGGAGTGAAAGGGATAGAATGGCATATGAAATTGTTGGGGTTTTTAATAGTTCTGAATGATGCCTCCTTGGTCTTTATAAAAAGAGCATTAGTGCAAGCTGGTCATGATTGTCACATTGGGCTGTAAATTTATTCTTTCCATTCTATACCACTACTGCCACAGTTACCACCACTGTCTCAATCCAAAAAAGGGGGCTATCATAGCTTCTCTTTGCAAATGGCATACTTGGTACATCATACATTTATATTTCATCAGTAACTCCTACAGCCCATCTGTAAGGTATATTAAAGGTTTTCACAATTCTGAGTGGCTTCAATTAAAAAATAAGTATACATGGAACTTCTGCCCACAAAACAATTATCTAAATATATCTTTTAATTCATTTAATGATTATGTCATATTTTATAATCAAAGTGATTCACTGGATAGTGCTGTTAAGATATTTACATATAGTATCTTAATGCTGTAAAGTTAGGACAAATGTTTTTCCAATACAGATGTAGGTCAGCAATTTGGTTGAGTGGGCAATGATGCTTGCTCCCTAGCCTGGTTACGGATGACGTGAGTTAGATAATGGAGATTCCCATGGTAGAGAGAATAGACTTCTGCAATCTCTTCTCTGACCTCCACATATGCTCCAAGATTCTCATGTATACACACACACACACACACACACACACACACACACACACACACACAATAAGTTTTTTTTAATATAGAAGATATGTTTTCCAGTACTTCAAACTAGTATCCAGTAAGAGAGCTTTGAGTAGCCACTGTCTTACCTGAAAGACATTTGACAGATTGGAGGTTGGGAAGAAATCTGCATTACTGAGTGAGGAATTAGTGAAAGTCACATATATGTTTTCTCTACCCTCAGAGCTAACAGGATAGCCCTTCAAAGCCTGCAGGTGACATAATGAAAATAAGGGCATCTGTTAAAGACCCATGTTTAAATAACTGGTTCCTAACAATCAGCAGCATTGAAAGGAAGCATTAGGAGGTAGAATACAGGTATAAGAAAGCTAGATAATTGGTCTCATGTGTTTTGAAAACTTATTATGGTACATATATAGCCACTATAGGGCAATTTATCCTTTGCATTCTCCGATCAAAATGTACTGTTTTGCCATAGGCCACAAATCAAATAACCAAACAGCTATTGACTGTAGCCATGAGTTAAAGTAAACCATTTCTCCTTTTAAGTTTGCTACCAAAGCCCTCTTGGTGCAGTAGACATCACGTCAGTCTCAGAGGTTGGCTAACTCTGGCCTTCTCTATCTAATGCAAAATCTTACTAAAATATCAAAAAAAGGCCTGTCCAAGATAAAGTCTCAATTGGAACAAAAACACACAATCATTGACTATGCTTGAAAAAGTGAGGAAAGGGTATGCACCTGAGATGTCTCTGTGAAGGATCATGTGTGGAAGGATTAGTCCAGAGCAAATGGATATATTTGAGAGGTGGGTAGAGCAACTTGGCAGTTGGGATGGGGCGTTTGAGGACCTGGCACAAGGCTGTGTGGTGCCAGGAGTCTCCTGCACCTACAGATGGATACCAGATAAAACCCACAGATGCTCACTGGACTTCGGGGAGGGACAGATGCCGCTTCTGAAATTGGCTTCCCAGGACTCAGGAATGGAGATGGTGGTTGCGGAGAGCCTCTTGGCTACCTTATCTGTACTTTCTCAAGATGCTCTGAATCTTGAGCCCATGGGGAGTACATGGGGAGCTAGACTGGCTGTTGGTCCGAAGGAGGCTGGACCAGGTTCTGGGGAGAGGTCTCAAGAGTTTCCCAGCCTGTCTGGACAGCGGTGCGGCTCCCTCCAGCTGCTGGGAAAGCCTGTGGGTGGAGTGCTCATCTTTGCAGGGGAACTAGAGTCCACTAAGGCAGACACTGAGCTAGAAATTGGACTGTAAGAGACGGAGGTGTTGGGTGATATGGAGTCTGGAGCATTGACCGGCCTTCCAGAGCAGGGTTAATTACCTGGGACACCTCTGCCTTGTGCTGGAGCAGTGCCAAGGTTCCAGCAGCTGTACCTGAAGCTGCAGACCCAGAGACCCTCTAGGGATCCCTAGGAGGGATGATCCCTAGGCTTTGGCTCTTTCATCATCTTCACATAACCCAGACAATAGGGTACCAGGTCACAGAGAGAGCAGCTAAGCCAGACCCAGGATCTCTCCCACTGGGACAAGGTCAAGATCCTGCTCAATTGCATCCATTCGTGGAGTCCTTGACTCCCTGTGCCTCCTGCTCTTCCTCATAGTTCTGTTCCCAGGATGGAGTTCAGGAACATCTCTGAAATGATTCAATGCCATTCCCGCCAGAAGGCCTTTATGCCAACATTGGTGGTTAAGAAACCACGAGCAAAAAAAACCTTTCTATACAACCTCTTGGTGTACCTGGTGACCTTGGGTGAGGGAATTTGCCCTGAAGTCACATCACCTTTTGGCTTATTGCTGTGTCTCTGCACTTGCCAGGAAAATCTATTTGTCCTCACTCCTCTTCAAGGTGAGGGCCAAGGCCTTCTCTAAACAGCATGGTCAAGGAGCGCTGGTTCCCTGAGAGACCTTCAAGTGCAGTTCCAACCATCTTCCAGGATTCTTCCTCCTTGTCAGAAATTTCTGGGCTCAGGCAATTTATCAGGTGCTCACAGGGAGAGCAGGCCCCTGAACTTGGGTGACATGGCCCTACCCCTTACCACAGGCAAGGGAGAATTGTTCCTGATGGCATGGGCTTAGGGGAACTGGCTCTGCACCTTGACCTAGGTGGGTGGCCCCAATTTCCCAAACTGAGCAGTTCAGCCTCCACCCAGGCTCACAGTCAGGCTTTGGGTTGACCCACACTAACATCAACCCATCTAGGACCTGCTAAAGCTCGAGCAGGCACTGGTCCTGGGGAATCTCCAAGGATCTCCAAGACTCTGGGTGGCAAAGGAGTTCTGGTAAAGGATCCAGTGGTGATGGTGTACCAGAAACCACAAGCCTCGAATGGAAATGCTTGTGAGTAAAGCTGATTGAACAAAAGGGTATAGTATGTGACACCTCACTCACAATTCCACCAGAATGAATGAAGAGGTGTTGGAGAGGTGGGAAAGGAGAAGTTAAGAATTTGTTTGTTTTCTTGTTTTTGTTTGGTTGCTTGCTTTGTTTTGATGTTTTTTTTTATTATTTTCTTGGAGAGGCACTGCAGAGGTGAGGGGAGGGTGTGCGGGATTGGGAGGTGAGTGGCTGGGACAGAATGCTTTCTGTTGAGTAGAGCATGGTCTGAAGATCTTTAGACACTGCGTTTTCATTGATGAAATTCCTGGGTCTCCATAAACACTGTTAGATATGCAAAGAGGCCAGAAGAATTGACTAGTAACAAAAGAAAAGGAAAGAAAGGGTGGGGAACACGGGCACAAATTACCCAGATATTAGAACTAAGTGGTAGGAAACCTAAATTAGGTACGACTAAAGGGCTAAGGAAAATAGAGCAGGAAATAGACAAAACAAAATAGTTTACCTGTTTTATAATGGAGAATTCCAAAGGAATTATATAGTCTTTTAAATCTTAAAAAATGTATATATTATTATAGCTTGAAGTTTGGATTGAGTCCATTGAGTGTTTTTTGTTGTTGTTTGTTGAGGTTTTTTTGTATCATATTACTGAAACACAGCTAATTCCATTTTTTGGTGTATTATTTGTAATTGCCATAAAGCAGAACATTTGGTTTTAATGGAATGCATATAGCATGTTGTGGTAGTTTGAATGAGAATTGTCCCCATAAATTCACAGATTTGAAGCCTTGACCATTCACAGAGTGGTGATATTTAAAAGGAATAGAAGCTGTGGCCTTATTGAGGAAGTGTGTCACTGGGGGTGAGGGGTAGGTGAGCTCAGAGGTTTCAAAGAGTCCAAATCAGGCCCAGTGACTTTTGCTTCCTGCTGCCTATGGATGAAGATGTAGAATTCTCAGCTCCTTCTCCAACACCATATCCACCCCTGTACTGTCATGCCTCCCACTATGATAACGAACTAACCCTCTGAAACTGTAAGTCAGCCCCAATTAAACACTTTCTTTTACAAGAGGTGTAATGGTCATGGTGTCTCTTCACAACAATAGAACATTGAATAAGACACATATAGTCTACCATATTTACTATTTTGTAGATACAGACTAAATCTTGACAGTTTAATTATTCTATATTCAATTATAACAGTGTAAAATCAAATAATGGAAAATTTATTAGATTATGAAAAATGCTATAAAATTTGACATATGAATTATTTACAGATCTAAGATTAAATTCCAAATCTAAACTATTAGAATTTATATAGAATTATTTAGCAAAATTAATGGACTTCTTCCACTCTTAAATGAAGTTATATTTTTTAACTTTTTTTGACATTGCTGAATACTAAAATTATTTGAGTTCTAGAGGATATAACTCTGTCAAATTCTTAAGAGTTTGGCAACGTTATTGAAAAGGGAGTAAAATGCTTGGTTTTGAGTAGCTAGAACAAGAGTGTCTACATTCCATCAAGAGAGGCAATGAAGCTAGAAATACATGGGTATGGATGCCAATGTTTCAATTAGTACTGATAATACTTCACAATAAGAGAATACATACTATGTACTGATACAGCCCCACTTCATGGGCTTTTGAGTGACCTCTTATTGATGTGGGGACAAGAACTGTCATGGGATTATCATGCTCAGCCAGGATCAGGAATACTGACCTCCTCTCTCTCTGTCTCTCTGCATCCTCTGCTACTGCCTATGTTCAAGCTTTTGTATAAAACATTTATAAAAATAATAGAATGGGTAGCTTCTGTTTCTTAGGCCACTGTATCCAGTTTGAAAAATGAAAATTTGTGCTAGTTTCTATATCAGTTGGCCCTTGATCTTAGCTTCTTCATGGTCATTATAGAAACATTAATTTTGTATACCTTTTGTCTTACTAAATTTTGTACCACCATAACCTTTTTGGGATATTATGTCCTTTCCCTTAATTAAGATCTAATAATAAAGTAGATTAATCCTCTTCTAGATAATGCATTGAAAATTTGTGCAATGAAGTGGTTGGCAGGTTTGTGTGGGGTGTGTGTGTGTGTGTGTGTGTGTGTGTGTGTGTGTGTGTGTGTGTCGTGGCAATGGAGAAGCATTCAACTGTAGAAAGAGAACATGAGGGTAAAATAAACAAACCTATTCTCATGTTATGTCTCTGTATATTCTTGCCCTCTCTTGGTTTCTTTTTTTTTTTTTTTGTCTGTCTCTTTTCATTTCTAGCTCTCTTTTACAAAACCAACCAGTTAAAGTAGAGAGGAAACAACATCCTTACATCAAGACTCAACCTCTTTGACATCTCTTCCCAGGAAGTCAAACTTTTGATGACTAGATAAAGCATTTCTTCAAAGTCAGTGTTACTGTTTAATCACAAACTGAAGAATAGTATCAGAGAATTCAGGATCAGAATTCTAAGAGAGAAAATTTATACCTATACCTCTAATTCTTGTATAGAGGGTCCTTCACTAGGATAAGAGTGTTAGCCTTTCTCAGCCCTCCTTTATGCCATCACCCCTCTTCTCCAGGGAAAGGGGAGTGACATACCTGCCTGATGAATTTAGGAGAAAGCCTTGGTAAGCTTGTTTCCATTCCCTTTACTTTAGAATCCCTTCTTTTGCAGCAATATATATTCTGACATAAATATAGAGCTTGATTCTTCAGGTGTGTGTGTGTGTGTGTGTATGAGTGTGTAAAAGAGATTGAAAATAGGAGTGTATGTATATATGTTTATGAAGTTTAAGAAAACAATAGCATTTTGATGATCCGGGTTAACTTTGTATCTCACAAGGTGTCCAAGCACAGGTATTCACAGGTAAGAGTTTTTCTGTGTTGACTAAAGAAGTTCATATTGTGATGATACCAAATATTCTATATTTCTACAAATGGAAAACTGCATCTATATAGTAGCATGTATTGTTTACAAGTGGTTAAAAATCAGAAATGAAATGTGGACATATCTGAACTCTTCAGCTACCAGTATATTATTGTAAATAAGAAAATAAGCATTCTTGGATTATCTATTATCTATATTCAGCATTGTGTTCAATGTTAGAGAAAGGAAAACTGAAAACACAGTATTTACTTTTAAATAACTCAAAAGTAATTGTGCAGCACGATTGATCACCAATTTTATACTTTAAACTGATTAATGACCCAATTTTGCTTATTATAACTAGTTTATAATTGAGAGTTCATAAGACATACTCAGAGATTGTTTATACATGACAAAATTTCATTTCAAAATTAGCCTTTGCCTGTTTATTTATGAAGCCATTTTATGCATACACTGTCTCTCTATGTGTTTACAACCTATGCTGTAATTTATACATTGAAGTAATAAACTATCCGCCTATTTTAAATATACCCCTGAAGATTACTATAAATAACAGATTACCATTTACGAGTATAAGAAAGTAAGAAACTAAAATCCATGAAAGACACAATGTTGAAGTGATAAACTCCGCCAGTGGAAAGAATGCCATCTTTAAAGTAATTATCATTTACGGGAGTCTCAATTGTTCTATATCTTAAGCACCATTGAGCTTTGGTTCTCAAAGTGGCTCTTTGGAGCACAATGGGAGTGAGTCTTTAGAAAACCTGTTTTCTGTTCTATCTCTGACAGACGTAGTAGAGTCTGGATAAAGAGGACGACTGTAAGACAAGTGTCATTTAAGACACGGATCCATCCTTGATCTTATAACTGGAACATGTAAGTGTGAAAGTCATGGTATATAAGCAGGCATGAGATTATGTACATATGCATCTTAAGTCTGTGTAATTTCATATGCATAGATAGAATATTTACACATTCATTCCTGTGTTCCCATATATACAGAGAGGCAAACATAAATTAGATGTCAAATACTTGCAATATCTATCTTCTATCTCCTCTGACAGCTTTCTTCTTTATCTACTTATCTATCCATAGTTGCTATTTCTCTATCAGTACTGCTAGCCAGTAATGTGTGCATTCCTAAAATTTTATATTGGGGGGTGATTTTTAAACTCAGTATGAATTTTCTTTCAAAAAAGACACTAATTCACCATACTTGCATGGCTTATAATAATTTTCAAACCGGAAATATAAAGTATTTCATCTATTATGCCTTCCCAAACACCTAAAACTACTAAAATGGTGCTACAACCATTCTGTAAAGAGCAAGCTAAGACTTGAATGTGATCATGTGACTACTTAAAGACATGCTGCAGACAACTCTGTAGTCTGGGTCAGAAGGTTACATGGCTTTAAGAAGAGAGCATTGGAACATTGTGACTGGAATGTAACTTTCCCTCTTCACCGCACATAAGTAGATTGCATTCTGAGGATCTTCACTTCCCTTGTTAACTAAGAGGGAATACCCACATGGAGGGCGTATGCACATCTGTTCATGCACATCTGTTCACTATTACATGCAATTCTTAGAAGTTTCAAAATTTGAAATTTTATTTCTTCTATTTCACGGAGTGTATCTGCCTCTATTGTTAGATGTCCAACTCTCAATGAATGAAAGCTCATTCATTATTCTACACAAACACTTTCTATGAAAAGTGATATTCATTCTTAACTAAATTGTGCCGGACGGTGGTGGTGCACGCCTTTAATCCCAACACTCAGGAGGCAGAGGCAGGCAGATCTATGTGAGTTCTAGGCCAACGTGGCCTACAGAGTGAGATCCCGGACAGCCATGGCTACATAGAAAAACCCTGTCTCAAAAAACAAAAGAACAAAATGAAATTCAAAACAAAACATTATCTAATATCTTTACATAACAAATTAGCAACAGAATTGAAATTTATCTGGCATTAGAAAGTATAAATTTCTGTATTTTTCTAGTACATATTTATATAACATATGAATGTATATTTATGATAAAATAAGGCTCCATGTAGCCAATAATTCATTAAAGTACACATATAAACACACATTTCTATGCACTGTGAAAAAATAAGCCTGCGTGTTTAAATGATTATCAATTACACTACTGATAGTTACCAGTTTGATGTGTGAATGTACTACATAACATTTTGTGTTAGACTTTCTAAAATGAGTTTTTGGGTTTTCTTGTAGTTAAATAAGTACTAATTCTACTCCGTTGGTGCAGTTATTGCATAAGTTATTCTTTCCATACACAAGCAAGAATATTTTCACTGTGTGTATTTTTGACTGACTATGATAACATGAAGAGCAAACAAAAGCCCAGGGAAGCACCGAGGCTCTTAACATCACTGTGTTTGGTTCCTGCTTTTTTTTTTCTTTTCTATTTTCCAGTGTTCGCCTTGCCTGTGCATGGAGGACTTCATGTCTGCCAGGATGAAATGACAGCAGCCTCTGAATAATGGCAATGACTTGCACTTGAACAAGACCAAGCAAAATTTAATTGTGCTCAAAATACTCTGCAACATCAGCATCAGATTATCCTCTGGACATATTTCATAAGATTCTGGAATTTAAAATACATGAATGTGAATGCTATTTCGAATATTACATTCTCTGAATAATTCAATGGTATCTGGGGGAAATGGCCATTCTAGGAAAATCTGGCCACTTAATCGTTGATGAGTAATTAAGTTTATGTGGAACCATCATTTTCTTTATGTTTTAAACTGCTTGCTAAATTTCATACCAAAGTAACACAGCTTTGTTATTCTCTAATTAAGGAAACGGTAAAAACCATTCAATTAACCAGTGTACAGTGCTTTGCAATAATCACGTAATATTTAATGAAGACTTGATTTAACCATGATGCATAGTTGAACTTCTATATGTTAAACCGAGAATGTTTCTGCTCAGGTCTTTCTCCCATCAGACAAGCAGTATTTTCATTTAAATTGCCAGGATCTATACAAACCTAAGCTCGAGGAACACAACAGTTTAGCTCAGAGGCCCGGAAATCAGCTTCCTATCACATCCCTTTTTCCTTCGGGCATTTCTTCCGCGATTTTTACTGATTTGATTGTACAACAGAAGGTTAAATTCTCACACACTGATCATTAGGAAAAAATAAACAGGGCAAGTACTGAAGCTGGCTTTGCACCTACTGAATGCTGCAAGTGTCTGTACTCATTGGATATGCATCTTGCAAAGCTCGGCTGTTCCCAGAAGGCCACTCCATGAAGACTGAGAGAGCAGCGTCTGCTAGTGGTGCCTGCGTGCCACAAAGAACAGAGAGAAGCTTTATAGGAGGGTGCTGGAAGGCATAGCATTGGAAGGCAGACTACAAACGGGGTTTATACATTTTCTTTTTGCTTCAGGAAACATGCACATGAAATTGTTGTCTTGAATGTTTTTGTAATTCACCAGTCATACTGAGGAAGCAAAATATCAGTAACGTTTTGTAAGTCTCTTCTTCGACTCCACTTACTAAGCATTTTATTACAACTGTGCCATCAGCTGCTTATTGGACAGACTTTATTTATAGAGCACGGACAGAGACACAACTTACTAAGCAGGCAGAGCATGCAGTTCTGGGGAAACAAACATTGCTGGGGTTCAGTGGCTCATCTTACTGTACCTGTGGCATTCAGTGGACACTGATTGAATGCCAGGTCACCCGCGGGAGTCCTTTTCCACACCATTGATATAAGGTAGTCCTCAGGGCATATTTCATAAGGTGCTGCAATTTAAGAGAAAGACATGTGAATGTCAGCTGAGTTGGCAATAAGCATTTGTCAAATGCATCTAAATGCAGAATTCTTTCCTTTCTATCAATAATATGATTTACTGACATGTTAGAGATGTGCTTATAAAGAAATCACCAGGTCTCATTTAACAGAAGCCCTTACAGGTTCTTTAAAAGCTTCTGAGAGTACATTCTTTAAGGGAAGAATCAATGGGTTTTCTAATAAATGGACACATTCAAGAACATTAATGAAAAACCTTTTAAAATTCATTGAATCTATAGATGTTAATTTTTTAATAAATCAGTTCTGTTTTGAAATTGTTAACGTTCTGAGAAATATGAAGCGTACACATGCGCGCATATGTGCACACGTGCACGCGCGCACACACACGCACACACATGCACACACACACACACACACCCCTCAGTGTAGCAATACTAGGCAGCTGCTCTACTGCTGAGATAGATATATATATTTTATTTCTTCATTAAGGAATAACCATGGTAGCCATGGTTTATTTTATGAAAGCATATTGATTTGATCTTTATGCCTTACTGCTTTTATACTCTCAACTTATTTATGGAGTGAAGAGGCAGAAAATAAAATTTAAAATAATATATTTATAAATAAAGTATTATTCTAATTATATCTTTTATTTTTTGAGATTATAATTACCTCCTTTCCCCCTTCCCTTTTCTTCATCCAACCATTCCATTTCCATACCTCTTGCTTTTTTCTAAAATTACATGGTCTCTTTTCCCACTAAGTGCTGTTAGGTGCATATATGAATGTGTATATATACATATTTATGTACAACCTGCTGAGTCTGTTTCATGAATCATGAAATAATGAGATCATCAGCACTGGACATTCTACTTCAGAATTTATAAACCCACTTTACATTTCAGTACTTAGTTGACAAAAAATGCAATTGCACATATTAGATCTTTAAGCCACATTTTCTTTTCAAAGAGTGATATTTCAGAATGGCACGCATCATCACAGGTCACCTCTCTTCTATCTCCTGTACAGAGGAGGCACTGCGGCTACAGCGAAGGTCCCCTGTGGTGGTGGAGAAGATATCAGTAACGTCTGGACCCCAGAGTCCTAACTCCTCCATAGTTTCCTTGGGCTTTTCAAATGCCTTCTTTGTTACTTTAAGTCGTTCATGATATTCTTCTGCCTGTGAAATAATGTATGTGCATTTCTTAGGTTCTCACTAAAGTGCACAGTCTATTGTTTTATTTCTATGAGATCTTTGCACGGTGGAAGACTTGGGGGCTGATTTTCCTATCATCAGCCTGTTCTCCAGTGGCATCTTCTTCATCTCACCAATGTTTTGCCAATATGCTCATCTCAGTCTGAACTCACTGGGCTTCCTCTGCAGCTCTTTAGATTTGGATTTATTCCTTCTGCTGCAAATTACTTTCTCCAGGATCTTGGCTAGTTTCTCTCTGGCATCCACCAAACACTTGTGCCATTTTCCTGTGTCCATCTTCTGAGTGTTCTCTGTGTGATCATCAATATTATGTGCAATGCTCTCTTTAGATAATTTCAAAATTCACGACAATTGTCATCTTTTAGCGGCCACAAGCCCTTATTTAGAATCTCAAATCCCTGGATCCATTTAATCTCCTTGACTATGAATTATAGTTGCACACTACTCTAATAAACCACTTTGGAAAACAAATTTGAAGAGGCAAATAAACTTTTTTTTTCAGAATTCAAACATTCCCTGTATTATATGTTAACTCTAGATGGGAAAGGGGGTCACTAAATGGAAAAGGAGTCACCTAGCCATGTAATCCTGTTATCACCCCTACCAGGAGTAAAACCATGTTTTCCTGATCCCTTAAAAGTACTAGCTGAATATGTTGTACTGAGTCAGGGTCCCTTCCTGAGACTCAAAAATGGTTTTTATTATTGAATCTGCCATGGGAATGGTAGGGATACATGGATTGGCATCTGTCATACATACAAAGAAACAAAATAACTCACTCCGAAAATGTCAAACTTAACTAAGGGTGGGGCAGGTTCCTTACACTTTTCCTTCCAAAGTAGCTGAATTAACAGTAGGGATAGCACTTACTGCAGCTATGATCAGCAAGTAGCCATAGCTACTCACTTCGAAGTGCAAGCTAGGAGACTTTAATTGCTACCTGCTCTAGCCCCCCCCATAGAGAGCACATGCTTCTGTTTCCTGCTGCCTCTACAAGTTTCCTACACAGTAGCCACAGTGGCCACAGAGACCCAACTATGTGTCTTCAAAGAGGAAGCCACCCCATCAGGAAGGAAAGGTAGACCAGGCTGGCTTAGAACTTGCAAACATCTGCCTACCTCTGCCTTCCTAATGCAGGCAGGTACCATGATACCCAGCTCCACTGAATCCTGGATTATAGATTGGCAGATCAAAGTGCTAAGTCTGCTTTTTATTTGGTCACCAAAAACAAAACCAAGAAACAAAACAACAACAACCAACTTGCTGACACTCAAGACTCACCCCCTCCCCATATCACTATTTATTTCTTCTCCCTGTATTTCAGAACTCTGCTAATGATATATCATGCTTGTACCCATAACTCAAAACATCAGGTTAAACATCTGTTCGCGCCCCCCCCAATCCTTTTCACCTTGACCACTTACCCAAGTAGGGAGCCGGTTGAATTGGGGAACAAAGCTCACTGGGTTGTTTCTAGCCTGTGCTAAAGAGAACCAACATTGCAGAAGGAGAGCAGACTGTTTCATGAGTCATTAGTCAAGTCAGGGGCATAAAACTGATGAAAAGGTAACTACAATTAGAAAAGCATTTCACACAACAAATAGAAAATTCCATTTCAATCTAAAATCTTAAGGATTTAAGGGGGCGGGGCCATCTACTAGGAAGAAGTGACATTTGATTGAGATGGTCAGTGTGAGAGGTACATTAAGTGCTCCAGGCAGAGGGAGCAATGCACACAAATGCCTCAAATGCCAGTGGGACATGAAGGACAATGGGCTGGACAAGAGTGGTACAATTGTGTGAGAGAGGACAGGGCGACGCTGTACATTACGGAACTGCAAATATCCAGGCAAAGGGAGATATAACTTAGTTTCCAACCTTAAGATTAATTTGTTTTCATGGGGAATACACGGCAAAGCCCTCCCGAGAGCTGAAGAGATAGCACTACGATGACTTTAGCAAATGACGGTTGGACTGAAGAGGAAAACAATTGGAGTAGCAAAGCAAACTCAGGGGGTTAGCAAATGATCAGAGGAATGAAGAGGACACAGGGTACTGCTGTCTGAGCTGAAGAACTGTGTATAGAGATGCTAACTCATTGCTAAAAACTCTCCATTGGGTCTGCTGGCTAACCAGGACAAAGGTAAGTGTGCTTGCTATGATGACGGGGTGCTCAGTGCAACTTTAATCTATGATGATTCTAATTCACATTTCATTACTTTAGCCTCATAGAATTAATGTTTATACCCAAATACCCGCCACATGCATCCTTTTCTAGCTTCTGTATATCTTACTTCAAACAATCTCTCTTCTCTCTTGCAAATGTAATGTTCCCTTTCTTTTTTGACTGATGAATGTACATAGGCAATCCTGAATCCACTGTTAATATAGCTAACGTTCAAAAGTATGAACCTATTTTCTCTAGCTCAGGTTTCCTTTCTGAGCTTGGTTTAAATATACCAGCTTAGCTTGTGATAACAAGGAGATGTGCAGGGGTATCTCAAAGATGAACCGTTGGCATCATCTGTACCTCGGCATCCTCCCTCAGGTGCCAGAGCTAGAAGGGTAGCGCACTGGACATTCATTGAAACCTGACTTTGGTACTCTCTTTCTTAAGCTTCCATTCAGTCAGCCAGGGACCTGAGCTGCTCTGCGTTCTCAGAAGCCTTGGAATTCATCCGCCTCTTGCGGTTACTTCCTGTCACTCTTTCTCGCCACCCCCTGGCCATCATGGGGATTGCTCCAGGCCTCTTGGCTTTAGTCTAACTTTCCTTTAATCTGTTCTTAGAAACTTCAAGTGTAGCACTTAAAATATATCACATTTCCTTTGTATTTAAGTGTTCATCTCTCCAAAAAAGCATCTCTCGGTGCCTCAGCCACGGAATATATAAATTTAGCATTTCTCACAGTGGACTAAAAGCATTTAGCTGCACATGTACCACATCCAAGATGGTACATTTTGAAATGCTAAAACTGCTTTGTTTATTTCTTTCTTCTGCAATAATGAACTCAACAGGTGCTTAGGATACAGTAGGTACCCAAAATATATTCATTAAATCATTTTAAACAAGAAAATCATCACGTAGAAATGCGTGGGAGGACTGAAATGCCCCTTATATTCACTGTCTTGTAGGGTGGTCACTAGCCAAATATGAGTGTCAAGTTCCAGAAATATGGTTTGTGGGTCTGAGGACTGAATTTTAAATTTCATTTGATGTTAGTTAGTACAAATTTAAATGGCAACTCTTTTATAGACACTACTGTTAATACATAATTATTGTAACTATGTAAATACAACCCCAAATAATTATAGGCTATTTTTAAATGGAAAACTGTAATAAGTGTTAAAGTCCATAAAATTTGAGTATATTCCATGATTAAACACTATATAATAACTAGTATATTTTAAAGGGTTCTGACTATTGCTTATATATTATGATTATTACACTTGAATATGTTTTGTTTCATCTGCACATCCAAGTTCTTTTCAAGTATGCTTTTATTTATCAGCTTTCATATTCCACATTATATGTCTCTTGTTTTCAGTGCATTCCATCTCAAATTCTCTTCAGTTCCACTGAGGACCTCTGAAATACGTTTCAAAGAATCTATTGCTATAGCCTCCAGTATTTTCTAATGTTAATTCCATATAAAGCAATGGAAAAGTAATTTTGCACACTGAGAGATTGAGTGAACTTTAGTAGCCTAGAAAGCCTTTTTTATTTAGTATTATTAAGGGAAAGCACATCCCTTCAGTCCCCTTCCCTGCAGTCCACTGTGTGGTCAGAATGTGTGGTTATTGCACATATGAACCACTAGATGGCAATGGTGGGCTAAGAGGGACAATTATTTTACTTCTGGGTCTGTATCAGAAATTGATGTTCAAAATCAAGGTGGGTAGCTGCAGCAGGAATCACCAGGGGAATAGGTGTCATTATTTAATATTTTGAAAAGACATACTGTTTAGAGAAAAACATACCATCTTATTTCCTAATATTTACTGTTTAAAGTAGGCAGTGATAAAAAACCTTGGGTCAAGGATTAGCTTCTACACTCTCCATTCTCACTATTTTCCACCGCTACACTGGCCTCCTGACTGTGTTCCTGTCCAGTCTGGCTCTGGCATCACATCTTATCCACTGCTGCTCCTGTCTTGGCTCATTGTTCTCGGACACCTGCAAGGTTCATATCGTCACCATTAATCCTATGTCATGTCTCACCATCTGAATGACTCCCAAGCACCCGTCCCTACCTCTGCTTTTCCATTTTCCAAAGCACTTGTCTAGCATCTTGGTATGCTAAATATTTTTTCCTAGCTCATTCATTTGTCTGTTCTGGCTAGATCTATTTTTCAATAGTGCCTGTTTCTAAGATTACAGATATTTTTGGTGACTCATTAAAATATAGATGTGCATGTGTGCATGTGTGTGTTTACATGTGGAAAATGGCATGACTGTATTCATTCCACTTAGGAGCACAAAGAGAGGCTAGCTACTGTATTACTTTTAATTTGACTCAAAAGATTTAGAGGGTTGCAGGTACAGACTTAGGGTTTATAGCTAAGAACCTGTGGACTCCTGGCTAGGATACCCTGTTGTGACTTGCACACATTCTAAATAGGATAAGGATAAAGTCACTTGCATACTATTTCTTGGTGCAACCACAATACTCCCTTACTGACTTGCCTAGTGAATAATAAAACAGAACCATTTCTCTAAGTCAAGGGAGGTCAACTGGTGTTCTGTTTTGTTTTGTTTTATTTTACATCCCAACCATAGCCTCCCCATTCTCTCTTTCCACTCTCTTCCCTCACCTCCCCGCCCCCATCAATCCACCTGTCCTCCTTATTCTGAAAGGGGTAGGCCTCCCATGTACATCAGCATAGCATGCCGTATCAAGATGCTATACACCTCCCCCTGTATTCTGGCTGCTCAAGGCAATCCAGAATGAGGGATAGGTTCCCAAGAGTCAGGCAAAGTACCAGGGACAGCCTCTGCTCCCACTGATGTCCTGTTTTGCTGCAGTGTGGATTATCAAAATCTTGTATTAATTGTATTTATTGGAGACAGAAACCCAGTACGCAACTGATAAAAAAAGGAAGAGGACAGTGTCCAGCATTTCCAGGTTTGATAATAATGACAAAACTAATTTTGCACCAAAGATTACTTGGTATTCTTTGATGCTTATATTTTAATGGCGTCAAGAAACAGATCTATCTGTGCTCATGTCAAAAATCTAAAGTGCCGTAGACACTGTACTATCAATTTATTTTTCCCACCTTAGTTACACTTCTGGAATTCATTCATTCAACAAACAAACTACTTGCTGGAAGACCCAGAAATAGGCTACGACATTGATCTAGTTTCCTTTCTATAGTTGTGATAAAATACCTTAAAAGTTTAGGGGATTTATTATGCTTCTAGGTCATAGTCCATCACTGAGAGAAGTCACGTAGGAACTCAAGATGGAATTCCTAGGTAGAAACCATAGTGTAATGCTGCTTGCTGGCTTGTTCCCATGCTCAGCTCATGCTTAGGTAGCTTTCTTACAGAGCCCAATACCATCTGTGCAGCAAGGGTGCTGTCCATAGTGGGCCATCCATCCTTTATAGATTTACAATCAGAGACATCCCCTGCAGACGTACACACAAGCCAACTGGATGGGGATAATCCCTCACTTGGGATACCCCCCTCAGGTGACTCTTGGCTGTGTCAAGTTCAGAGTCAAAGCTAACTGGGGCACTCTAAGGCAGTTTCTGAGGAGACGGAGTTAAAAATTTAGGTATGAGTAGAGGTCACTGAATACAGCAGAGGAACACATAAAGGATGAGCTCATCGTGAAATAATGTTTTATATAACTGTTTTGATGGATTTATTTTAAACATGAGGAATTTATTATACTTTAAATGCTATACGTGAATTCTGGAGAACAGAGCGAGTGAAAGCAGGTCCAAGAGGCCTGGCATAATCTCCATCATGCACTGAGGTGGAAGACAAGAGTCACAGGGGATGGTAATAGAAAGTGGATGGATGGATTCCAAGTCTCCTTAGGAGGGAAGCTGCGCAGTTCCAGGGCTGTCTGGATGAGAAAGGCAAGGAAAAAACTTCAGAAACAGAAAATGAAGACGGATTTCAAAGAGGACTGTCCCCTGTGCTAAATCCTGAGCTTCAGTACGTGGCAGGAGACGTTCTGGGGTGGGAGATGATGACAACAATTTGTACTTGAGATATCTGGGCATATGTAAACGTTTTCAAAAATGAGCTGCCCACGGAGAGACTATCACAGAAAATCACAACCAATCAAAAGGTGGATTTATGGAACCCAGTCCCGAAGGGCTCATCCACAATACAACTCCCAAACCTAAGCCTCCACCTGAGGGAACATTGTAAAAGAGGGGGACGGGGAAGACTATAAGAGGCAGAAAAATGGTGAGTTTGCTGTAAAATTGTGTTTTCTAGAACTGTCAGATTCTATACCCAGGAAATCTCAGGAATATGGCTGCTTGGCATGAGCTGAACAAGGACAGCACCGATAAACATGCCAATGTGGACGGAAAAGCACGGGAGCCCCGAAGGGCCTCATTCCCACGTAATGGACTACAGGCAGCTGAGGGGTAGGGAGAGTGGGAGAAACAGTCTTCCCTAAGGAAGAGCTCACTATTGGTTATCCAATACCAAATAGTCAGTCCAGAAAACACGCACACAAGTAACATTATACATACTGACCAAAGTGGTACGTGTGTGTGTGTGTGTGTGTGTGTGTGGTGTGTGCAATTAATGAAATAAGAGGCCATGAATTTGAATGGAAGTAAGGAGTCATAAATGGGAGGGTTTAAAGGGAGGGAAAGGGGAGATGTGATCTAAATATACTATAATCTTGAATAATAACTGAAAAATTTATTTGGTGCATGGAAACCATGCAGGAGGGAACACTGAGCTTAGGGCTTATGTTAATTTTTGCTTTGCATGCTACCTCTGTTCACCTTATAAATTGGAAAACACCAGAGTGGCCTAGGTATAAAAATGAAAGGGTTTTTAATTCTTTTTTCAGCAGTATGAAGGGCTCTTGTATTTTTATGTCTCAACACACTGCAATACCAACTGCTCATCAGCTGCAAGATCTGCTGGCTGACACCCTTACTGATAAGATCAAAACTCATTTGTAAGATTCAACTGTACTTGAAGTCACAAGTATGTAGTTAGCATGCTCCCCTAAAACAAGGTAGCAATTACCTAGTGATTAGCTGTTAATCTGTCTATTCAAACTGATTTACCATCTCTTAAAAATAGCAGAAATTATACAGGGCTTAAATCAATTTGATGTGGTAAATTAGTTTTCTCTCATATGCTAGAATTTCAGCATTAAAGGGAAATTGATTCTAAACCAAGAGCTGGCATGCAGAAGAAAGAAAAAAAAAAAAAGAAAACATGCACTCCTCATGACCCCC
Source organism: Mesocricetus auratus (assembly GCF_017639785.1). Lineage (NCBI taxonomy): Eukaryota > Metazoa > Chordata > Mammalia > Rodentia > Cricetidae > Mesocricetus > Mesocricetus auratus. Next base: position 19,283,377 of record NW_024429202.1, read on the forward strand.
TTTCAAACTGTACTTGTTGGCAAATCATGAATCATTGTTATTCAGTGAATTCCTCGTGCTGGGAGAGGAAGCAGTGAACAAGGCTAGTCTCTGAGCTCACTGGGCTTCATGGGATGGGACCTACTCCCATGAAGGATTCATTTTGCTGCTATGGTCTGAAGTAAAGAGGTTTATGATGTTTTGTGTGGTATTTTGTTTGTTCATTTCAAATACGGTTGTAGCATGTGGCTCAGTTGGATTGGAATGTGCAGTCTTTTTGCCTCCATCATCCAAATGGTGCAATTATAGGCATATGCCAGCATCCCAGTTGTAATTACCGTGTTCTTGTAGAAAATTCCCTTTATTTGTCTTAACTTATATCCCTGTATCTCCGTGTATGACTGTTCTAAGTATATCATGTATTTAAATTTATCCAATCTCTTGCTAATTTTGAAAAGAACTTCAGTTTACATGAGAAATAAAATTAGAAAAAGAAAAATAAGTACCTAACCTGAAGTTACTGAGGGGGAAAGTAGTGACCTGTGGTCAGTCAAGCAGCTAGACCGTGCTCAAGGATATTTACTTTGTCGCCAAGGACAGAGAATTTTATGGTTCTGGTGACAAGATACTTATTTGCCTTTACTTTTGAGTCTTGAAGTAAAGAACACCTCAGCTCTTCATTTTCTTGTGCTTATAGATTGCATACTTGGACTCTGTACAGTACTGTACCAGTATGGGATAGTGTTTGAACAGTATTTTATTACATGTTGCAAAGAAAATTGTATATTTTGGTCTAGCAGATAAATTGTCTTTAGTTATACTTTCTTAGCAAATTTAATTAGAGAGAAGTTAACTTTAATGTTCAAGCATAGATCTAGACTATTTGGTAAGTTCTAGAGAGCACACGCACATGTTTTTCCAAGAATACTGCATTTGTTTGTCATAAATATGATTTTCAAGAAGAGCTAGCTTTAACTATGTCCCCAAATGTACATATATAAAAATAATTCCGGGTGATACACTGAAGTAAATGGATATATATAAAAATAATTCCGGGTGATACACTGAAGTAAATGGACAAGACCTCGAGATTTGAACCACTGGCCACACGTCCATGATGGCAGGTGCACTCGGTTCTTCAAGAATGTTATTTGAGCCCACTGAACCAGTGTCATATTGGCAGGTTACTGTTAGATGCCTTGAAGTCCTCTGACCAGAAATAACAAGCGGGGTTGTGATTTGGGGAAACTGAAGAGCTGAGTATATTAATTTATACGTTTCTCCTATCCATAAAAGAAGAGAAATAATACTACAAATTATAACTGGATAATAATATTATATATTTGGTTAAAAATGCCCACACAATAAATTAGTCTTATACATAGCAACAGAATTCTGAAAGAGTTAAAAATTATCAAGTAGGGTTAATATCATCATTATATTACCATTACCTACACTATTAGATGATACCATAAAAATGTTACCATTACTTTACTTTTGGCATTAATGGCATGAAACATAAATCTGCTGATCTATTATGTTCAGCAAGGCTCAGAATGGAGTATGGGATATCTGGCTGAAAAGACACTGTACACAAAAATGTGTTGGACTGGAAGCTAATACAACCAATCAGATGGACTATTTATAAGACATAGGAATGGGAGCCCAGACTAACTTTGTAGGGTTTCAATGAAAAAGATACATTCATAAGACAAAGGAAAGAAGACTCATAATTGAACTGACTCCCATGAGGCTCCCATAGCAACGGTCAAAGTAAAGGGACAGCAACACTAAGGGGGTTCCAGGTGGTTAATAGTAAAAACTATAGAAAGACCATGTACCATTGCCTCCAAAAAAGAGTCTGTACAATTGTGATTTCATTATATATTATAATATAGTACATATTTGAAATTGATTATAGAGAAGTAATGTTGCAAAAACAGTGGAGCTGACATTGGGACACAGAATATCATGACTCTAAGGGTATGCACTAAATTTGGTAAATAATGAGAACCCATGCAAGGTTTTTAAAACAAGTGAGTCATATAACTAAGGCCACAAACAGGCCATACTAATCAGATGAATCTGTTCAGAAAAGAGAATATAGTATGAATGATATGAGTGACATAGAACTCATCAACTGTCACTTATCGTCATATTTAATTATAATGTTTTATCACATTGAAGCAATTCCCTACACCATGCTGGTTCCATTTTAGGTGTGCAGACACCAAGAAATAAGTCTTCTTTTCCCTGGGCTCTGTATTCCATACTTTATTTTCTATGTTCCTCTACTACTAATAGGTGTTGGCAAGGGCAGCACACAGGGCCACCTAGGAAAGAAATAGAGGAATAAGGATCTGAAATAAGGAAAGTGACTGCTAGAGCTAATAATGAGTTCAAATGACACAAAGCATTTGCTGGTTAACAGAAAAACTCTCCTTCTCTGGTGGAGTCTGGTAGGTGACTGCTAGCAAAGTACTCTGGGCATCTGTGAAAGATGCAGGACAAAGCTGGAGATCTGCATGCCAAAGACTTTACTATTGATGAGAAGGAGAAAACAACAGAGAAGAGTGGGTGCTGAAGCTGAGGTCACTCACATCAGGCTCTGCGGGGAATCAATGAGGAAGAGAAGTGTCAAGTTTAATATGAGAGGTTAGTATAGCTGGATAGTTTTCTATGTCTCGTCCAGCCCCATTGAACCGATTTCTCTCCCACTAATGGTCCCTGGAGCTGCTTATTAAAAACTCATTCTGAAGCTTAATATTGATTATAATTGCTTGGTCGATGGCTTCGGCTTGTTACTGGCTAGCTCTACCTGTATATTAAGCCATTTCTAATATTCTATATGTTACCGTGGTGCTTGTGGCTTGCTTCTCTGGTGGCTACATGATGTATCCCTGGAACTGCCTTCTTTCTCTCTCCATCTTTGCTTGGATTTCCCACCTGACTCTATTCTGCCTGGCCACTGGTCAAAACAGTTTCATTCACCAGCCAATAAAAGCAGCATATATTCTCAGCATGCAGAAGGACATCGCATATCAGGTTAGTGCCTCTGTGAGCATGGAAACATAACTTTTAATTGCATTTTGATGATCTCATTGAAGATAATTGCTAGACAGATCCTAAAATTTACTTCTTTTACTAAGGCAATACTCAAAGAGTAAGAAGTGAAAAAGATAGCAACATGTGTTTTTTTATTTTTCTTCTCAATTTGAGTAAGTTGCCAAGTATTTTTAAGCCAGACAAGGTGGCTAAAAGAAGATTAGAACAAATTTATTTTTGAGTTTCTAACCTGGAATAACCTCTGAGAATTTCCCAGAAGTCTTCTCTAATGAGCAGTCTACAAAGATGAATTATTATTATAATAGGTATCCCTATAACAACAGGTTTGAATAAAGGACCTGCACTGCTATCTAATTTAAACCCCGAGTCCTTTGGCCCTTGGTGCCTCTTCTTTATTCAGTCCATAAAATTCATCTGGTTTGTTCCAGAACTGTAGAGTAGATCATGTAAAAACAATCAAACACTTGTGTTTTGGGGAGGACTCAACACTAGTTTAGGTATTTATTAAGCAATAAAATCTCTCTGTCTCTGTCTGTCTGTCTGTCTCTCTCTCTGGCTGTCTGTCTGTCTCTCTCCCAAAGGCTATCTTCAACATCTAATTTACATCTCCACTCCTTAAAATATACCTGAGGTATTTGACAAGAAGAAACAGAAGTCAATACCTAGTGCCATCTACTGTCGACACTAAACTCAGTGTCTGATTTTAGGTGAATAGCTGGTGTGAACGCTCAGATGCTATATTATTTGTTGTGAATTATTATAGCCAAATATATTTAACTAAAACAATTGCTTTCCCCTTTTGAAGAACTGACCAGATAACAGCGTAATTCCAGATAAATTATAGAACATCTAATGGCAGAAAATGCTAGAAATCCAGGGGATTTGTGATGCACTAAAAGCAGTCTGAAGTAAAAGGGTACAATATGTGGCACCCTGTAAATGTTCTAGGAGTTTTCTCTCTGAATAAGGAAATGAACGTTTCAAACTGACATATTTGGGTCCATGAAAATGACTACAGCCGGCCTCAACATGGAGTGGCACAAACCATTTATGATAGCTTCCCTTGGCAAGTTTCCTACACGTGTCTCTACAAACTATATACATACATAGTTTTAGTGGACATGATTATCAACCCGTCAGTCTCCTAACTGGCACCTGAGAAGTGAGCACAGCTGGGCACATCGCCTTCCCCATTGTCACACTCACACCACGGACCAAAATTCTTCATTTGCATACTGTAGCTTCTCCCTCCACAAGGTGGGAAACACAGAGGACATGCGTGCGTGCTCCAGCCTGGCAAGGGACACATGAGGAATGTCCTTGCTTACTGCTATTATGATAAAGACACCGTGACTAAAAGCTGCTTGGAGGGGAAGGGTTTTTGTGACTAACACTTCCCAGCAGCAGTCCCTCATGAAGGGAACTCAGGCCAGTAACCCACAGACAGAAACTGAAGCAGAAACCTTGGAGTACACTGTTTGCTGGCTTCCTCCCTGTGGTTTGTTGAGCCTGCTTTCTAATGCAACCAAAGGATCACCTCCCCTCCCCAGGATCAGTACCACTCACAGTAGGCTGTGCCCTCACACACAAACCACCGACCAAGAAAATGCCCCCAAAACTTTCCTATAAGCAATCTGAGAAAGGCATTTTTTTCAATTGCGGTTCCTTTTTCCAGATAACTGTAAGTTGGCCAAAAGTTAAGCAGTGTACCTACTCACTGCAGTAGGAATCTAGATATGCTTATTAGCACCACATATGTTTACATCAAACTTGCTCTAACAATAATTAAGTTATTTTTTTTGCTCTCCATGGAGCAGGAAAAATGAGAATTGGACACTAAATCATTTATTATAAAAAAAGTCAATAGCCCTACTTTTCTTTAAATGATGGCCATGAGAGTTCTTATTTTTGTTAAACCTTGACATGAGAAAAGCTGAAATGGGCTTGTCTACATTTTTATTACAAACATATTGCAGACACCACCCTTCATCATTTGTGAAGAAGCCTGAGTTAAATAAGACTCTGCAATCTGTATGGGAATTATGTCAACTTTCACCAGTGGTGCTGAAGTCAAGGACTACATTTCATTTCACAATGTTATCATGATTAGTCAACTTTAGTAAGTCACTGTGATCTAAAAGACAATCTGGAGACCATGATCATAATTATTAGTGTGTTGATATTAGAAATGTAAATTATGAAGCCCATACAAGCGCTACCTAACCAGAGTCTCTGAGGCTCTGTCTGGACTCAACAAAATCAATCTCATGCTTCAACAAGCTCTCTGCATGAATCTGAAGCCCACTAAAAGTTTAAAAGCATTGCCTTCTACTGTGATAGGCCCTCTGCCAAGACACAAGCACAAAGTAAGTAAAGTTCTTTCCTTTGATCCTTTCTTCAGACAGTTTTACATGAAGGAAAAAAATTCAAAAATGAAGTCTCTCTGCTCAAATGACATCTCTCAAGTGGGGACAGAAAGGAGGGGCCAGGGAAGCAAAAGTTTTACTCTCAATATGACAGGGTTCAGGAGACTAATACGAACACATTGCAATGATGAAGGCATGTCGTGCATTACTAGTGCTACTGCTGCCCTCCTTCGGTATGGAGAGCTAGAGACAAATGCCACAGTTGCTTCATCTCTGGCCTCACTGGCTCCCTGGCTCCTCATCCTCCATTTACACTTTGTGTTCCTGAGCATGGTCAACCAGCAGGCTTCCCTCAGCATGACAGACGAAGCAACTGTGACCACAAGAAGAAAACTATTTGTGGATTAAGAAGTATACCTTTCTGGAAATGATAGATTTCAATTTAGCAATTAGTGACTAAAGAACAGTTGACATTAGTAAGGTGGTCCACAGGCAGCCAAAAACCTAAGTCTAGCCAGTCCATAGGTAATGTTTGATTTTGGAATAATGACCAGGAAAATTTGAGGAAAAAATCAATTTGAATGAATGTTTCACATTATAATAGAAAGTGAAGTCAGTGAAATTATTACCATCCCACCATTTACCCATCAGGCCCTGAAGGTGTGTGATGAGACTAAGATAAATGAAATCATTATTGGGTGAGCTTGACCAATTTAAAAATTGGGACACTTAATTATCTCCCCTGGAGTGATTCTATTTCCCAGACAGTAGTACTCTTAAGTTTTGGTCTCTATGGTTCTTATTTCTTATGAAAACAAATGAAACATCTTATTGGGGGGTTGATGATGCAGTTTTAATATTGCCTTACTCCATTTACTCACAAAGAAAAATCCTAATCTCGATGAACATTTTTATGTTTCATAGATAATGTAATAGCATTTGATTAAATCTAAATGATTACTTTTCATTTCTTTTTGTTTGTTTGTTTGTTTTTTTGTTTGGTTTTTCGAGACAGGGTTCTCTGTATTGTTTTGGAGACTGTCCTAGAACTCGCTTTGTAGACCAGGCTGGCTTCGAACTCACAGACATCCGCCTGCCTCTGCCTCCTGAGTGCTGGGATTAAAGGCGTGTGCCACCAACGCCCGGCTACTTTTCATTTCTTATATGCATATATATATATATTTGACAACAGAGGGTTTCTGGGCAAGGTTTATTAATTTGTTTTTTAATTCAAATTTAGTGAAACATAAAAATAAATACTAATTCTTCCCACGACCATCCCCACCCCTCCAAAAATCAAGAATGTAAATATTAAAAATAATACTGCGAAAGATACTGTTGTAAATGAAGTACTTATTGAGGGGATATTGGAGGGGTTGGTGGGAGGGCACAGGAGGAAGGGAGGGAAACGGAGAGGGACCTGGAATTGATATGTGAAGCAACCTTGTTTCTAATTTAAATTTAAATTTAAAAATAAAAAATATATAAAAAATAAAGTGTGAGTGGTTAGACATAGCAAATAATATTAAAACATCTTATCCTCAACAGAGACACAAAGTTATAAAATTAATAGTTGGGTACACCTTAAAATGCATAATACAGATTATGCAAGGTATCAGTTTAAATTATAGTAAAACAAAACTTGGTACAGCTACAACTGTAAATACAAACATTTTTGTCTCTGTAAAAGAATTAATCTTAAAAATTATTTAGCAGACTCAAGAAGTAGGTTTCACAAGGGACATATATATCTGTAAGTACATTGCTATTGTTTTCCAGTCATCTAACTCAAGAGAGAGAAATGAAATGCTAATACCAAAAAATGCAGCATCATATGAAAGTGGTTTTAGTTTTATGTGATAATCTATTGACCTATCTTAAATCATGAAGCCTAACACATGAATATAACAAGTAAAATATGCAATCTTTCTGTAAACAGATCTGTAACATGTTTTTCAAACAGCAGGTGGCAATCTTTGTAAATCTGATTGCAGCTGTTCAGTATTACCTATGCAGATAAAATGCAGTTGTGGACAGCTCACAAGCTTCCTATGCTCAAACTGGTTCAGATACTTGCAAATATTAAGAGGGTCTTGCTTAATCATGCTTTACGGTTCTAATGAAATTTCTCCTTTGGCAAAACAAATGTTTTTGTTTAGAGCTTGTTAATTCTCATGCAGTGCTGGGATTTCACTGTTAATCTGCTGAGGCATCCTTCTAAGCAGAGTTTTGCATGCTATTTGTCTCTTATCATTCTGAATTCACATGGCCTAAAGAATTAGCAAAATTACTTTTAGATCTCATGCCAAGAGAAAACCTGCTGACAAACTGCAAGACATGAAACTCTCTTTCTGGGTAAAAGGTGCTTGCTGTCTTGCCTGATGACTTCCCCATATCCACAAGCAGGAAGGAGGGAACTGATGTCTCCAAATGTCTCCTGACTTCTACATGTGAGCACTCGAGTACTGGCAAGCCTCCACACTCTTCATACTCACCCCAATAATACAAACTTATTCCAATAATATGAGTAAATGTAATGAGAATAAAAGAGACTAGCTACTGATATGATTATTAGTATTGAACTTAGAAAATTATTTTAGCATTTTAATTATGAAGAAACACAACGTTCTGACTAAAGGGTAGCTCGTTGAATAGTTGCATATTTAAACTAAGGAACCATTTTAGATATAAACCAACAGCTTCTCCACTGCAAAGAAACACCAAAATCCTGTCTTGTTGCTGTAACACAAGGCAATGGCGAAGGTAACTTAAGGAATAGAGGATTTTCAGCTCATAGTTTAGTACAGTCCATCATAGAGGGAAGTCAAGCAGGAGACAGAAGTAGCTGTCAGATTATATCCACAATCAAGAGGCATGGGAGCAGGGGTGGGGACTGGGGACTGTGTTCAGTGTCCTTCCTTCTTTTTATTGAGTCAGGCAGATAGAATGGATCTTCCCACCCCAAATAATCTACTCTAGAAAATTTTTCACAGACATGACTAGAGATTCGTCTCTGAGGTGATTCTACCTCCTGTCGAGTAGCCAAATCCAAATCATCACAAGCCTGCCATTTGTCACCTAGACACAGAACACACCACTTTTAATACATGACCACTACCTTCTGCTGCCATAGACTAATGACCATCTCATAATACACACCACATTCATTCCAACTTCAAAGGACTCATAGTTTTAAACAGTCCTCATGCTGTTCAAAATTACAAAGTCCAAGTGTCACTGGAGACTCAAGGCAATGCATAATGGTAAGCTCCTGTAAAATAACGAAATACACACTTTCAAAACAAACTAGCAAAGAGAAGTGTTCACACTAGAAAATGGAGAATGGAAGGATAGTAAGGAATGATCGGGCAAACCAAGATGGAAACCCATGAGCACAGACACTAAATTATGCAGCTCCATTGCTGCCACCTGGGCCTTCAAATGGAATCATGGGATCTCCAAAGGGCTTAAAGTAGCCCAGCCCTTCCAGCCCTCCTGCCTATAGGAATCCTAGCCTCTCTCCTGGGCTATTCCTGTTTGATGTCTACAGCCTTCTTGGCTTCATGTCCTATGGTTCTGGCATCTCTGGCCACCAGAAGGCTCCACTACAACATAGGCTTTAATTTTACAGCTTGATGAAGTGGCCTCTCAGGACCCCTTTGGAGGTAATCCGATTGACACACTGCCTGGGATTATCAGCTCTCTGGAATCAAGGCACAAACCTCTGACTGCTCCGATCTTGTAGCATTAACATTTCTTCAAGCAGTACATAGTGATACTGCCAAGTTCAGGTTGTCAACTCAGGATAGAGACTGAGTTCCTTGGCACAACCATCGACTTTTGTGACGTGACTCTGATGCCAACTTCCCAATTCAGTTGCTCTCAAAGAGCCGGGAATCTTTCAATAACATTTTTCGTTTAGGATCTATCATTCAAATAAAACTGTACTTTCACTGGAAGGAGTCTTGGATGGGTAAGGCCATGCACTCAGGGTACCTATGCTGTTGTCCCTGTACAGAATGTCAAGTCACTCTTCGGTGGCACTAATCTCATCCACAAAGACAGAACTTTTTGATGTCGTCTACATTCTTCTTACTAGAAGTTTTAAAGTTGTCTATATACTTTTCATCATCAAAATACATGGTTGTGAACATCACTCTGCTTCACTTGAAGTTTCATCATCATCACAATATTGCATGTGGCTATGTGTGTGTGCATGACTTTCTATGATATGTACATGCAAATGCAGTAGCAGTACACATGCCATGGTGTGAGAAGCAGGTTCTATCCTTCCAGTGGGAGTCTTGTGGCTAGATTTCAAGTTGTCAGGCTTGGATGGAAAGCACCTTTAGCACCGGGACTCTCCTTTACTTCTTGATTTCTCACTGTAGCCTTGAATGAGCATTAAGCAGGGGCAATGTGCCCCAGTATGAAAGCTATCCTGTCTGAATTTCTTTGAACAAACATATTTGTCTAATACATTCAGCCTCACACAATTATTCAAAGCACAGACAAAATGCAGCCAGATCACTGGCCAGATAGCCATGCAGAATATTATCCAATTTCTGACAATGCCCAGGTTCACCTCTGAAACCTATGCCTCAGGCTTCTACTGTGCACATTTCTGTCTATCTGCTACTCCTCTACATTCTCAGCAGAATGGCTCCTGCTATGTTTATACTTCTGTGGGTTCTTCTAGGTAAAAGTTCAAAACTATTCCATATTTCTCCCACTAACCAGTTCCAAAGTCCTAAGAACTGCAAAGTGAATTTTATCATGAGAATCCCTCTACTTCTTTATTTGAAATTTCTGCCTCAGTTAATAATCATATTTCTGGGGCAGCATGCTCTGATAAAAGCAATCTAAAGAAAGCTTATTTTGGTTCACAGTGTGGCTACAGTTTGAGGCAGCTGGTCACAGATGTTGACAACCACAGTCAGGAAGCAGTGATAAGCAAATGCTGTGGTTTGCCTTGCTTTTTCATTTGTATTCAGTCCAGAAGTCAGGATGGATCTTATGACCTCAGTTAACCTAGTAAATATATGATTTCTCAACTACATGCCCAGTCCAGAGATTTGTCTCCAAGGGGATTTTAAATCCATTCAAATTATAATCAATCCAAACTAACACACCTCTGGGCTAAACACAACAGGAAACTCACATTTTCTGGGTTCATTTCACTCCTTCAATTACATGGGTAACTTATCACTCTTCTATGTTTGTATCCGTTTTGCCAATGGTATCCTCCTAAAATCATGATTTTCACCATTTACTGAATATTCGGTGTGTCACAATTATTTTAACGAAGGAATCTAGTATTCTAAAGAAGTCTCTGGATAGTGCTGTTACATTTGATATTTTACCAATAGTGATTTTTTTATTATTGAGAATTGGACAACAATGGACAAGTTGTGATGTAGGGTCATCCATCTAGGGGACATTATTCAGATATAATAATGAAAGTATATGAATTTCAACAATACCTTCCACTTCATTCGCTTAATACTCAAGCAAAGTATTAAGATTTAAGAACTTTTTTGCATTCTCAATAACAAATTTCATAAAATAGTTGAAAAATACACTGTAATGATAGAAACCATACCCAACCTAATCATTCTCCTTTGTGTCTACTTTTAGACTATCATGTATTTCAATGTCACTTTACAAAAAATAAATTAAAACTTATAGGACTATTCTGACATATCAAGAGAAATTGTCATATATTATATTTAAAACAAGTATACTACCAGTTATGAGCTCCAGTCTTTTAATCAAAGAACTATTCTTAACAGAACCATGGCACCCCAAAACAAAGAACAACCCCCCCCACCAAACTCTAACCAATTAAACACACACACACACACACACACACACACACACACACACACACCCCGCAGGTCCCCCTTACCTGGGCATCGCTGCTCACTGCACCTTCTCACTTCTTCCCCTGTCCCTTCGCACGGCTGTCCTGTTAAAGCTGCACCCTGACAAGTCCTCACTCTCCTCTCCCAGCCTCCATCACAGGACTTGGAACATCCACTCCAGTGACCCCATTGATTCCACTGACCATTGGCTGAAAAAAAATGGGTCTCGCTTAACAGCAGTCCCAGCATGCACTGCTTTTAGTAAATGTGCAAATCTGGGGATAGTAAGATCCTTTCAGTTTTATTAATCTACTGTCAAGAAGAAATTTTGTCCAAATATTTGACTTATGGACAAAACACCATACATTTTGTGATAAGAAGAATTATATAAGTGTGTCTGACTCTTCAGATGCACAGGGAGCCTAGTTGCAAAAACTGTAAGCCTAGTGCTAAACTTTATTAACTTAGTTGTTATTCCATCTCAGAATCATCAGACTTTTCTGACTTTATTATTGCTGTGTACAGTAGAACGGACTAATATAACTGGTTTTATACATCTGAATATATAAGTAGCTTTCATTTTATGACTGTCTGGCATGGCGCTGTGAGGTTTTATGAATCATAGGTGCCATTTGCACAAAGCACTTGGCCTTACCTGTACATTCAGGGTTGTAGCACTCTCTGCTTTCTGCCCATGGTCCTCTGCACTCAGAGCCTCCATGAGCAGCTGCTGTGCACTGCCGGCTCCTCTGCTGTGTCCCATTGGAACATGTCACTGAGCAGTGGCTCCATGAACTCCATTCCTGCCACTGTCCATCAACTACCAAAGCAGAAAGAGAGAGAGCATAAGATGGTCCAGCAGGGAAGGCTATGCAGTGAGCACGAGGGAACACCAATCTGAGGGAAGAATGTCAGTCAAGGCTCTGAATGTTTGTCATTGAAGACCATACTCTAATGCTACTCCCCAAGACATCATCACCCCCTTTACTGCTTCTCATTCATCGTATGTACTGTCATTGTGATGGTTAATTGCTGTCATCAATTTGAATCATCATGGCAACAGATACCTGAATATGTCTGTGAGGGATTGCCTAGATTTGGTTAATGAAGCTGAGAATACCCACCCTTCATGTGATAAGCTCCAGTCTACTGGCAGGGGTTCTGTACTGAGTGAAAAGGAGAAGGGGAGATGAATAATGTATGCATTTCTGTGTTTCCTGATTGAATACAAGGAGATGAGGCTAACTCCCCTTTCTGTCACCACTCCTTCCCTGGCCTGATGGTTATATCCCTTGGGAATGCAAACCCTGCTCTCCTTAAGTTGATTTTTTTCAGGTATTGTGTCATAGAAATAAGACCAGTAACTAGTATACACATCCATATTATGCTTATTCATTAACAATTTAAGACCTTGAGGTAGAGTTCAGAATATATAACCAGGATAATGTGACTGAGGGGAAAAACTGGTTAACACATCACACAGCTCATATTTTGGAAAAAAGCAGCTCCTAAAACTAAACAATGACATGCAAAATAAATAAAAAGTTCTATAGTGTGTTGCACAGGATACTTTCAGAATACTGTGAGATATAGGTCATGAGGGACTGGGGCATCTTTCTTGGCAAACTGATGCTCCAAATAATCAGTGAGGATAATGACAAAATGAATAGGACAAAAGGGTCTACAAAAGGACATGCAATAGTCTTTAAGAGATAAAGATGGACATTTCCTAGAACAAGATACAAGGCACCATGCAGGGAACCTGGAGATCTAAGTGAAGTGAGGCGGAAGAGATTGGTCAAAGGCAGCAGTCATGTTTTGCAGCTGGGTTAAGATTTTGGGCCACTCTTCTTAGGCAACTAAGGAAGCTTTGAAGTATTTAAATGGAGAAGATGCTGATCAGAGCTAGTACAGGGTTTGGAAAACATATTACAAAAAGACAGGGGAGAGTCTAAGCCTGGATAACAGAGAGTTGGAAAGATCAGGAAGCTACCAAGAGATGATGCTCAGGGAAATGAAGGGCAGGATCTATAAGCCAAGCTGAGAAAACATGGGAACTCCAAGGAATCCTGTGTCTGATGGCTGGAATGCTGACCACTGCATCTGACTCATAGAGTTTCATTCACCTGCTCGCTCACTCAAGTGATTTTTAGAACCAGCTATTGGATCTGTTAAAAAATATTGCAATATGCATATAGACAAGTCAAAGGCAAGAGTGTTCTTCACATGGCACATGAGATTTGTAGGGTTTCACAGGATCTTTTCTGTATAAGGGATAATTGCTAGGACAGTGTGATTTGACTAATTCACACAAAGGAGACAGAACTAACAAATGCTACAAAACACAGCAGAGATTAAACCAAAAATACCTTATTGAAATGTACAAATTAGCATATGAATATTATAAATGCACTCATAGATGGAGGTATACTTTTTTCAGTACTACTCCATGTTTTTTAATGAGGTTGACTGTAGCTGAAATGGAATTTACCATCAATCATATGTTCTACAAGAAGCTAATATTGCTGTGAAAATCCTTCCAGGCAAACCAGTATCTGACAGAATGAGTAGGTAATTTCAAGCCTCATGTGTAGCTATTAGATAGGGTTGTTGAATAGATATCTTGCTGTACTTAATAAACCCCATGTGAGATTAAAAACCACAAAATGCCAATTTAATCATTGCATTCATGTAATTTTAGTGTCTCATTTTATTAAAAGTACTGATACAATCTTATCTGACCATGTAGTACACTTGCCAGACAAAGCAAAAGTTCTAGTAAATCAATAGGACATTATAAATTATCAATGTATCCTCTACTTTTGGCTTTCAGGCTGAATGAACATTAATTTCAGATTTTATTTATAAAAGAAAAAACAGTCGGAGTACCCATTATGAAAGTTTCTATTCTAAGCAATTTTAGAATGCCTTGAAAAATTAAGATTCATGACATTCATACATGTACCTTACATTCTATTTGATAAAGGAGTGTACAGGTTCACACTTAAATTTTTTTTCAAGACATGGTTTCTCTGTGTAGGCTTGGCTATCTTTTGGAACTCGGTAGACCAGACCAGGCTGGACTTGAACTCACAGAGATCCACCTGCTTGTGCCACAACATCATACCACTGCCTAACTTTTATTTTTTTTCCCCAAGACACGGTTTCTCTGTAGCTTTGAAGCACGTAGTTGAACTCCTCTGTAGACCAGACTGGCCTGTAACTCATAGAGATCCGCCTGTGTCTTCCTCCCCAGTGCTGAGATTAAAAGTGTGTCACCACTGGTCTGCCACACCTACCTTTCAATATCCAGAAAGCAAAACTAGTGGAGATTAATTAGATGTCAATTGAATTAAGCTAAGAAGAGACTTGGTTGTTTGGCATCATTAGAGGTTCTGATTTGAGAGAGTGTTAAGCATATTTCATCATGATTGTTATGGTTACATACTCCTGACCAAACAGCAACAGCAACAAAAACAAAACAAAAGCAATGCAAAATATAAAACAGAATACACATACACACACACACCAAAATATTCAGCTAAGAACAAATGGAAATAAGAATAAGCTAGTCAAATTTGGACATCTGACTGGGGTTTTGTTTCTACATAAAACTTTTTAAAAAAGAGAGATCTTGATGTAAAAGGATTAGGGAAATGAGAGAATCTGCTTGTAAAAGTTCGACTTATTTGGTTTTTCCTCATAGAAGATGTCATCTTGCCATCAGTTAAAAATTAAACATTTTAATTTCATACATTCATAATGTGAATTGTTCAATACTTTATAATGGCATACATATTTTGTCATTTATGTAATATTAAAGGATGAGTTAATATTAGAAACTTGAGGGACATTTTGAGGTAAAACACTGTCAAAACATCAATAAAACAGAAATTTGACAGCCTCCAAAACAATACAGAGAAACCCTGTCTCAAAAAAAAAACCAACAACAAATAAAACAGAAGTTTGAGGTCTGAGCAGTTTATTTTACAATATCTGCTACAACAAAAAATAGTGAAATTGAAGATATATCAATTACCTGGACTTTTATTTCTGTTTTATTTTACACTATTAATTAGAAGGTCATTTTATTGAATATTAGGTCAGCTGTTCTGAAATAATTGACTTGATAAAATTACTTGCTACATATTAAAAAGGAAGAAAATTTAATACAAAATCCATTACAAAATTCCAATATGCATTTTTGTGTGGGTTGGAATATTACTACACAAGCAGAAAAGTGAGTGAGAAAAGAATCACATACACCACAGATATACATGGATTTCTATAGTGACAGAGAAAGGTCTTACCATCTTATAATGTTTGCTGCTGTTTGTTTTTACTTTCATATAATGTCGTGGTATTTAAAAATTCTAATTACTATGCTCTAAGGATCTCTGCACCTATGCATTTCAGGAGCTGGTCTTCTCATTTTACTGAAAGGAAAACAATGGATCACAGGTTTCTGGGGAAGCAAAAATTAAACTCTCTTTTGGATTTTTAAGCATCCCAAATAGAGAATGCACATTATCTTTCAGGGGTAAATTCTGGGATAGTTAAAGCTCAAAGCCATTAAGATCCAGGCTTCCAGTGATTGACAAACAACATTCTTCTTGGGGCTAGAGAAAAGAAGTGGAAAACTGTTATCTGAAGTTTAACTGGAAAGACAAGTGGTAAAGAGATTGATTCTCTTCCAACACCCAGGCTGGGCTTGTACTTGACCTTCTCAGCTGACACGCAATGTCTCCTCTTCCCTAGAATCAGTTCAATGAATTTTGTGAGCTTGTCACAGGGATGAGATGAATCTCGCAGAGTCATTGCAACCTGAGAAATTTGAATAGATCTCAACAATTTGTTCTATTATAAAACTATTTCTGTGTGAACTCTGATTCATATCTTGTTATTCTGTCATGAAAATTGTTCCCTGGTAAGTTTGTAAAATGGAAACTCCACAACATTAGAGGAAGTTCATATTGCACTATCAACTAAGGGGGTTTCAAAAAATCTATGGAGTCACTGATATTGTTCTTCAGGGACATGGGAGAACTGTGTTCACTAAGATTAAGCAAGCACTGCTCTCATGATCTTATCTGCTTGACTATGAAAAGTGTACATGTATGGATAATGAGATTTTCATCTTGAAGTTATAAAAACAAACTGATAAACTGAACACACTATTGGGAATCCCCTATCAGTTCTTTTAGGAGGTAATAAAGGCCAATTCCCATCACTAAAATGAGGCAGCATGCAAAGTCTACTGTAACTCTATATAAATGAAAACTCTTGTGGCCTGAAAAGTGTGTGTCAGGAAAGAAGAGAGAAACTTAGGGCATATAGCAGGCGCATGAGACCGGAAAGTATAGAGAATGGATTCACCTGATACATGGGAGCCAGAAATCACAGGATACCAAAGGCCATGTGACCAAGGAAGATGTGTAGGAATGAGAGAATGTGAAAGCAGGCATATGAAATAATCTACATTGAAAATTGAAGCAGTTTGTTGTTCTGTGAAAGCTAGATTACATAGGGGCAAGAACCCTGGAAGTAAGAAATTGGAGTTCTATACTATGTTCTACTATGTTTGAGGCTAACAGCCAGGTTCTCTGGTAAGCTGATAGAAACCATAATAAAGAACCAGGCAGATGTTTTTACTAACTTATATGGATAAAAGGAAGATTCCGTTATTGGACTGTTTGACCCATTTCCAAACAAGTGAGAGATACACAGCCGTAAAAAAGAAAGTTTCTGTTTATGATATTGAATTTAGAAGCTCATACAGAGATTATTGCATTAAATAAACTTTGCTTAAAGCTGTACCTCAGGTAGAAAATGACTCAACAGTCAAGAATGCTAGCTGTTATTGTAGAGAACCGTAATTTGGTTTCCAGGATGTATGTCATGCAGCTAACTACCACCTGCAATTCCAGTCCTGGGAGGATGCACACATACACACACAGACACACAGACACACACACACACACACACACACACACACACAGCTAAAATAATATAAAAATTAGGTCGCTATAATTTAAAATGGTTTTTAAATATCATTTTGTTTATAATTAGCTCACTTTACCTCTAAAGGTTTGCATAGGCTAAAAGTGAAAAACACAATAGGATATTCTATTTAGTGAGGTACAAAGAAACAGGGGTAGCTATACCTACACCAAATGAAATAGATTGAAATCAAAATTGTTAAGAAAAGGCATTAGTGGGTCAAACATTAAATCAATAAACAAATTATAAAAATTTCTCCAATTGAAAAACAGAAACACAATGTAGCAAAGGCTGACACACCTACATGAGGAGGGATAAGAAACTAATAGAGGTCACCTTCTACACCAGAAAAAGCATGGATTCCTGAAACAAACCAAATACCACTGTAGCTGACAATAGTAAACAATGGAGAACAAACTCATAGCAGGAGGAAATAAGAGATATCTTGGCAGAAATAAATGACCAACCAAATCAAGCAAGGAAAGAAAACAATATAAAATATTAACAAGATAAAGACCTGGGTCTTAGAAAGAAAAACAGAGTAGGCAAACCATAAGCCAGACTAAGTGGAAACAAGACTTAAATGTATAAAACATCGGATGCAAAGGGAGACACTACAATGATACCTCAGAAATTAATAGGACAGTTAGGGAATATTGTGAATAACTATATACAGCAATAACATTGCCTTTCTCAGGGAAATGAACAAATAATTATCACATTTCTTTCCAAGACTGAATCAGAACAAATGGAAAACCTAAACATACTAATAAAAAATAATGAGGCTGAATCATTAGTAAGTCTTTTATGAATACACCAAGTAACAACAAACAAGCAAAGAAAACAAAATTAAAATAGGACCATATGTCACTGCTGAGATCTACCAACCCATTTGAAGAAATACAAAGCTTTCTCAAATTATTATGAGGCATCAGAAGAGAGAATTATTAAAAACTGTTGTGGTTTTAATAAGAACGTTCCCACACGCATTGCCTCATTCACATATTTGAATGCTTTGTTACAAAAAGTGGAACTCTTTTGAAGGATTAGAAGGATTAGGAGGTGTGGTCTTTTGGAAGAGGCCTGGCCTTGTTGGAAGAGGTGTGTCTCCGGGAGTGGGCTTTGACATTTCAAAAACCTATGCCACATCCATCCAGTCTCTCTCTCTCTCTCTCTCTCTCTCTCTCTCTCTCTCTCTCTCTCTCTCTCTCTCTCTCTCTCTCTCTCTCTCTCTCTCTCTCTCTCTCTCTCTCTCTCTGTCTCTCTCTCTCTGTCTCTCTCTCTCTCTCTCTTCTCTCTCTCTGGATCAGGATGCAGAGCTCTCAGTTACTCTTCTAGCACCTGCCTACATGCCACCATGTTCCTTACCATAATGATAATGGACTAAACATCTAAAAATGTAAAACTGTAAGCAAGTCCCAATTAAATGTGTTCTTTTACAAGAGTTGCCTTAGTTTCGGTTTCTTCACATTTATAGAACACTTAGAAAGACATAAGCATTTGATGAATCTGCCATTACTCTAATTTCAAAACTAGAAGAGGACACAACACTGAAGGAGGTCCTTAGATTAATATTCTTTTTTTCAAACATAGAAGCAAAATCATGCAGAAAAAATTGATAAAAAATTCATTAACATGTTCCACTCGGATCCATTCCTGCGACAGAAGGAGGGTTAATATAATAGGATCTATAAACATGGCAGGCCACATCAAGGGAATGAAGCATAGAAGCTATACTATAATCTCAACAGTAGCAAAAAGCATTTGACAATATCCAAATCACTGCCAGACAGAGATGCTTAATATATCAGGTTTAAAAGGATGGTATCATCTGATCCTCCTTCCAGGCACACTCATTAGAAAGGATGCAGCAGAAGTGCTTTCTTCTTCCTGCACAATGGACACAATGCTGTTAGTGAGTGCTTGGGAGAGCAGGTCTGTAGGCTACATCTTAATTAAGGGAGTCGACTTAATAGTATAAAGAGGGTTCCTCAACATAATAGCCATAGAAAGTAAGCAAACAGCTAAAATTGAACTAAGTGGATATGGAAAGTTGAAAGCTTTGTCTTTAACATCTCTAAGAAGACAAGGGAACTTACATTCTCTACATATATTCAAAATACCATTGGAAGTCTAGACAATCAAGGACGAATAAGTAAAATGAACATTCTGAGAACAAAGAGGTCAAATCCTTTCTGTTCACAGACAATATCGTCTTATATAGACACATACCAAAGACTCTCAATGGAAGAGAAGTAGAACAAAGAAACGAATTTAGTAAAGTTGCTGCTTACAAAATCAACATACTAAAATTAGCAGTGTTGCTACACACTCTCTGTAAGGAAAATTTTAGAACACTGTTGAAAGAAATTGAAGATAACATGCAGAAAGAGAAACTCATCCTGAGTTTTTGGAATGGAATCATGAATACTGTCAAAATGTTCAAATCATATAAAATGATTTACAGTTTAAACACAAACCTTAATGTGAAGACTAATACTGAGAGAGCCAACTTGGGATTTGAAATAACAATGGAACAATATCTCTGGGCATGTCTGTGATAGACTACCTAGATTAGGTTATTTTAAAGGTGAAGACTTATTCTAAATATGGGCAAAACTATTCAACAGGCAGAATTCCAGGACTGAATAAAAAGGAAAAAGTGTGTTAAGCATCAGTATTCATCATTCTTTGCTTATGATTGCAGATGAAATTTCAGCAGCTATGTCAAGCCCCCACTGTCATATCTTCCCTGACCTGATGAATTTTGGGCCAGAAAAGTCCTCGAATGCAGTAATCAGAGTTTGATGGGTTATTCTGATGAGAGGCTGGAAGAAATGAATGCACAGACAATTGTAGACAGTGGAGGACTTTCTTCTGTGGTTTAGGAGGGGAACAACGGCGGTACTAGGAACTGGGTTAGGAACTATGCATGTGTACTCTAGTAAAGGATCTGGCTATATTTAATCCTTGTACACAGTACTTGAGTGAGACTAACCTTAGAGGTGACAGACTTACTTATCTGCTTGGGGGTATTTCAAGATGTGTTAGTGTTCAGGTTGACTTATTACATCATCACAGAGAGACAGAGGGAGACAAAGAAAGACAGAGGGAGATACAGACACAGAGAGAGAACAATGAAGAACAAAAATGGTGCCTTGGGTAGTATTTTTCCCTGACGTACAAATAGACTTTGGGTGTCCATGCCACAATATGGGAGGCTCTCTCAGTCAGGACTCTTGGGGGAGGGCCTAGGCCCTGCCATGGATGAAATGATAGTCACTGGAGATCCACCATAGAGGGCCTCACTCTCCCTGGGGATCAGAGTGGAGATTGGGTGGGGGATTGGGGG
This sequence comes from Mesocricetus auratus, assembly GCF_017639785.1. NCBI lineage: Eukaryota > Metazoa > Chordata > Mammalia > Rodentia > Cricetidae > Mesocricetus > Mesocricetus auratus. Next base: position 19,304,004 of record NW_024429202.1, read on the forward strand.
ACCTGGTGGGGAGGGTGGGGAGGAAGGGAGGGAAGAGGGAACTGGGATTGGCATGTGAAACAAGCTTGTTTCTAACTTAAATAAAAATACAATAAAAAAGAAATTTGTGAGGTTTTGAATTAGTTTGAATACTTAAACAAGAAGGGTGTAGAGAACTAAACATCTGTCATTGTAAGAGACTAGTGTTATAGAAGAGAAAGAAGGTTTTTGCACTGAGGAAAATAGGAAAGCTATCTGGATCAAAGATCCCATTCACAGCAGAATTCATCTTACGAAAATTCTTAATCATTTGAAAGAAACAAACTTGGACTGAGAATGCAACGGAAGACTTTCCCTTCATATAAATCAACTGCACAGGACACTGTTTCTCCATAGGCTTAGCACACAAAGACCATTGCAGCTGTGAGCCAAGAGGGCATACTTCACCCTGAGCCGATAGATATATTCAGTCTATTTCCGTACCTTACTAGTTTGGAAGGCATCACAGATGAAAGACTGAAGGAATTGGGGAGTTTTTGGTACAGATTCAGAGAGATGCAGAAGTTAACCATTTTTTGGCAGGGTCAGAGTCCCTCAAGGGTGCTCCAAAGGCCACTTTATGAAGCTGTGAAAATGAAGCTTAAGTTGCAATAGCGAACTTCAGACGTTTCAGCTATCAGGATCATGAGATGTTTGCCAACAAAGGCTGCAGGTATGGTGTATATTTGTGTCAAGAGACGGGCAGTGGGGTAAGGCAGGAATGGTAGAGTGCCACACAAAACATTTGGAGCCCACATGAGTTCATCACAAGTCCTAGATGATACACACGGAGCTGCAGGATTTGTTGTTTGTCCTGATGGGTGTTTGTTTAATGACTCTTTGCTATGCTCCATTCTTGCCCTTTGGAAATGTAGTCCTTACTTCAATCATTATTAATGTACAAATTTTTATTTAAACATTTATTTATTGCTTTGTATGGCATACATATGCCATAGTATGTATGAGTGTGCAGACGTCATAAGATGGTTTACGGGAGTCAGTTCTCTCCTTTTGTTATGTGGGTTCTGCGAATGGAACTGAGCTCAATTTGCTTGCTGAATGCACCTTTATCTCCTGAACCATCTTGCTGGTCCTTGGGTTGTAAAGGAGTTTGTGTTAAGAGATTATATTATAAACCGTGTTGAAAATGTTAGAAACAAGGGGAATTTAAAAGTTGAACTGAGTATGCATTTTGCATTTTGAGGTGTCTACATAGGGACAAGGAGTGGGAGATTTTAGCTTAAAGGTAACATGTTTGGGTATCAAATCTATAAGGTGTGGAACTGTGACGCTTAATCTTCAAAGTCAAGTAGGTAGGACTTAATCTCACCACTGAAATCATCTCTGGGTGTGCTTATGAGAAACTGTCTAGATCAGCTTATGTGAGGTGGGCACACTCATATGGAGAACCATGAGTTATAGGACCTAGACTTAAAATCAAGAAGAAAGCAAGCTGAGCAATAGCACTAATTGTCCTGTTTCCTGACTGCGGATGCAACATGACCAGCTGACTCTAGTTGCCATGATATACTATTGTGCCTTTGACTTTGAGCCAAAATAAATTCCTCCTTTATAAATTTTCCTTTGCCAGTTTCTTTTTCACAACATGTAACTGATATGCCTAGCAAAATACCACTGTCAGTTTTCACAGAACTAGAAAAGGCAATTTTAACATTTCAATGGACCGCTAAAGTCACAAATAACTAAAGTGCTCTTGATAAAAAAGAATCAAACAGGAGCACTGTACAATGTTTTCAAAATGTGTTGTTGACTACAATAATCAAACCAGCATGGTATTGGCATAAATACAGGCTAATAGAACCAGAAACACATAGACAATCTAAATCCATAAACCTAGGGACAAAAGGGCTTTTAACTACATTTAAACAGTAATGGGAAACTGGATATCTAGTGCTAGAAGAATGAAACTACACTCTGCCATTTTCAAAACTCAGCTTTGGTGGAATCAAGACTTAGATGTAACATTTGAAACTCCTAGAAGAATGCATAGGGGGAGATTCTTCTGAATATGGCAATGGACAAAACTCAGAGCAAACAAAACCATGACATGTGAGATGACATAAAACCAAGGTAAATTAAACAATTATGAAAGGGAAGGGAACCTACTGAAAGAAAAAAAAGTTTGCAAACTCTGCACATGAGAGGAAGTTAACATTCATTTTATATATAAGGAACTACTGAAATATTGAAAAGATAACCAAAGGTTTTTTTAAGGCCAGCATTTTAGTTAGAAACTTTTCAACAGCAGACAAATGTCTAGGATATATACAGAAATAGAACAAGAAAAGTCCAAATCCAAAGTACAAAGAAATACACTTCTCATCCATTAAGAACAGCTTTTATGATGATGGTGAGAAAAGATTATCTTTAAACCCTGTCAGAGGGAATACAAACTTGTACATCCATTATGGAAAATGTTGTAGATTATCCTCAAAAAATAGGAATATGATCACAGGAACATGATGGAACGATTAGTAAACTGAAAAATCACCTGTACTCCTTTGTTGCTTGTAATAGTACCAGAGGAACCAGGAGCCAAGAAATGGAAACTATCAAGTGATAGGTGAACAAAGAAAGTCTTGATACAAACACAAAATATTATTCATCAGTATAGCAAATGAAATCCTGTGGTTTGCAACATGAATCAAACTGGAGATCATTAGGTTAAGCCAGGTACAAAAGAATGCCTATCATATAACTTTGTATGTATATGTAATCTAAATGTGCTTATCTTAAAAATGGGATGTTAGTTACCAGAAGCTGAGGAACATAATGGGAAAGGACTGGCATGGAAAGATGTGTTGATGGTTAATGAACTACATTTAGATAGGAGTAACATGTTCTGATATGGTTTACAGTGTCATGAGTGGAAATAATAAAAATTTGCCTTCATGTTTTAATTAATGTATAACTCTTTCCTCTCTTCTCCCCTCATAGAAATCCATTTTTTTCAAGTGGTACAGGAGACCTCATAATTTATTCTAGGAAATGCCAGAGTCATCATTTTCAAAGCCCTTTTCAATTCCTTTCAATTTCATTATAAGCAGTTTAGTTTTATTCTTTTTACTTTTCAAATAGATGTTATCGTTCAATTTTAAAAGCTCCTGTTGCTTCATGAGCCATCCTACAACAGTGACTAAGGACAGAGAACAATAAGGCTTTATTCTGAAACAGGAAAAACCTGAAGGATCAAACAGTGTAAGCACTATGCAATGTGCTTCCTTACAAACCACAAGCGACAGTTTGGCTTCACTTCAGCAATATGACAGACTAGCCCATTTTCTGTGGCCAGAAGAGTTACAGTGGCAAATGCTGAATTGCTAAATCTCTGATATTTGTACTGCAATAGGGACTTCATCCTGCCAGACGTAACCAAGCCAATCTGGAAGAAATAATAACTGTCTCCTATTAAATTTTATTAGATGCCTTAGTAAATGCTTTGCTTTTAGTCTATTTTCATATCCAGATCAAGAGTCGCTAAGGTCACAGAATGGGTGAGGTAGATCCCATCCTAGTCATTAGATCTTGTTTATTTTGGACACCAAAACTATCTCAGCAGGGATTCTATTTGAATATTGCTGAATGAGGAAATCAGACAGAGAGCACTTGTGGATAGAAGAATCCTGGCATCTGGTTGGAAAGCTGTCTGATTTAATGATGGAAAAGCCAGGGAGCTCAGATTTGCATTTAGTTAGGAGTCACCCAGGAATGTGAAAGATCCTTTCATAACACAAGGCTCAAATGTTTGAAAAGAAGCCTGACTTCTTGCCTTGGAAATGAAAAGGCAGATAGATAGATAGATAGATAGATAGATAGATAGATAGATAAATTAGTCTGTGTTTCCTATTTTAAATGAACTGTAACGAGAGAGGACTCTAATACAATATTATTTTTAGAAGTTAGGAATGCATATATAAGTGAGGGACTGATAGGGGAAAAAGGTAAAATGCCGAGGGGATGGAATAAGCAGTAACACAATGAAATGGTATAGTTTTAAAACCCCAAAACCCAAAAAGACATAAAAACAAATATAATCACCATGAAACAGACCAGAATATTAAACGAATAGAAATTAATTTTAAAAAAAACCAGGTTAATGGGGCAGCAATTTACGTCAAATTGTAACATCCTCAAGCTGAGGGAATGGCAGACCTTTGAACCAAGTGCACAGGAGTGCTTAGCACCTTTCCACTCACTGTGCCACCAGAAGGGCTCCCTGCAGAGAGATAGGCAGGCTACTCTCCTGTGAATGCTGAGGATCAAACTGTTAGGTCAGCAGGACACTAAAGCAGGGGTGTTCTGGGGCAACTATCCTTTGTATACAGCTTGCTCCCCATCAGGATTTGCAAAAATATGCAAATGTGCCTGGAAACTAGCTCTGGAGAAACTCTACACTGCCTGGAGTCTGGATTCACAGGAATGCATTTCTCAAACAGGAGAGCACAAGGACACTTCAGCCCCACAGACAGGCATAGGCGTTTGGTGACTACTTGTACAAGCCTATAAGACTCCTTTTGACTCTATGGATAAAGCTACAGAGCTTAAAAATTACACCTTGACTTTATTCGACTTATAGCCTCTGAAAGACCCTAATGCTAAAGTAATATCCTTATGAAAATCTTGTAAAGTATCTCCCACTTCATATCATTTGTACATTTTTAGTGATTCTACTGAAATTAATAAGATCATTCCTATCACAGAGATGCTGAGCTGATTTGTAAATGAGAAAAACAAGGCAACAATATGTTGTATAAGCAAACATCAGTAATTAACAATTGGAACTGAATGTGTTCTGTCTTCCAGGCCATTTGTTTTCCACTAAATTATACAATTCAATTTGCTTTTATATATAGTACATACTTTCTATACAGATATATTTAGAATCTATGTATATTTGGAATATATCTAACATATTTGTAGATATATAGACTTAGAATATATAGAAAGTCCATGTATTTTAGTCTTCTAGCTGTCAATCATTAGTTACTCTTCATCTATTTTATTGTACTGTACTACACAAATATATATCTGATTGAGAAAGTCAAAGCTGAAACAAAAAACAAGAGCAATTTTGAATCACTAGTTCCTCTCATCCTGAACTGCTAATAGAAATACATATATAAAAATTATATGTTAATATTGAGGTTTTAAGTTAAAAACTTAAGACTTTATGAGAACTCTTTAATTTCAAAGGAATGATTTTATCTTGAGGCAATCAGCATATCATTTTCATATTGGGTATACAATATAAATGAAGGACATCACATCTGACATAATTATGTAGCTAAATGTCAATAAAAGCCAAACCTACCCCTATATGAAATGACAGACTATGGACACCCCCACGGACGGACTCACCCTCCCTGGGGAAATGAGGGGATAATGGGGGGGGGCTGGGGGGAGGGCACGGGAGGAAGGGAGGGAAAGGGAGAGGGACCTGGAACTGACTTGTGAAGCAACCGTGTTTCTTATATAAATTTAAACTGAAAAATAAATAGAAAAAAAAAAAGCCAAACCTACTAATAACAAGCTTTTGTCCATAGGAGAAGTCCAAATAACAGGACCATTTAAAGATGGATTTGACATCGTTAGATCCTACCATTGTTAACAGCCTGCCTGTGCTTAGAGATTGTCTGGGTTATCAGTTTTGGAGCTACAGAACATTGTTGTCAAATATGTTCACTTCCACGTACAACCACCCACAGCACAAAACATTCATTTCTAATTGAACATGAATGATGGGTATTTCTTTGCCAATTACAGAAAATCTTCCCTTTTCTCTATGTAATGTATATGATACCCAATCAAAAAAAATAAAAAAATATAGAATCCAGAACAGTGTTAAACTCTCACCAAATAGTTAACACACAAGCCCAAATCCCTCAATAAGCCCTTCCTAATTCTCTCTAAAAGATCTTATTGGCAAGTCTCAGGTAGTAAGAATTATAGTAAAAGAGTAAAAAGTAAAATAAAATATGTCCTTATGAAAGTACCAAATTACATATCACATTAAAATAATGAAACAAATGTAGAAAACATAACTAAAGAAATTGGAATGAGGTTTAGAAATATATATATACATATATATGTGCATATACATACATATGAAAAGAATATGCATTCACTGTAATATGTTGAAGGAATACCAGGAACCAAATTTCTTAAATAGGAAGGAAACTGAAGAGAAATTCTATCTAGTCAAAGATGTCAGTGGTCACCACCAGGGATTGAATGTTCAATTACTTACAGCAATAAAATTTCAGAGAAAACAGCAACCACAACTAAGTAGGTTGGACTATGTTCTAGGTTGGTTTAGATAGGCAAGACAGACTACAGAGAAATTAAACACTAAGGCTACACAGGCAGCCTTCCATAGTAACTCTAAACAAGCTGACTCCTGCTGCAGCTCTATGCTTCCGCCCATCAACAGCAGCCCCTGTTCTCAGACAAGATGTTAATGCAGTCAAGGTATGGTGCTAACTGTCAGTCTGACAGATTCAGCAGTCACCTGGGAGATGACCCTCAAGGCATTCCTGTGAATGATTATTTAGATTAAGGTTAGCTTTAGAGTATGCCTCTGAGGGATTATTTTGATTGCATTAATTGATGTGGGAAGGCCCACCTTAATTATTGTCAAGATGATTTTTTCCGTCTGGGGCTCCCAGACTGTATAAAGGAGGAAAGCAATCTGAGAAGTACCAAGCACTCATTGACTTCACTCTGCTTCATGACTACATGCAATCTTACTAGAGGCTTTAAAAGCCCTGGTGACTTGACTTCCTAGTCATGAGGAGCAGCACCTTGAACTGTGAGCCAAAATAATCCTTCCTCCTTTAAGTTGCTTTTGCCACCACAACAATGGAAAGAAACCAAGACAGTTAATAAATCAGAAACTACTCTTTTCTTTTTTCCCTCTTCATTTAGATATCAAACAGATGGCTTTCTCTCCTCCAAAGAAGTAAGAGAAATTGACCTATCCTAACGGAAAGCATCTGTTGGAATACCAAACTCCATAAGTGAAAAACATTTTTCATTATTTGATTATCAATATATGTCACATTTATATTTTACAAAGTTTACAAACACTTCTTAAACGAAAGGGTCTAAAATCCTTTTGTATTTTTTTCACTGTAGAAAAGAAATCACCATATACTATCACAGCTCACATATTAAATCTTACAATAATGAGGGCAGATGTAATTTGTGGTTTTGTGTTATTCTTCTGTCTTTGTCTGTACTTTATTCCAGATCAGGCCAAGGAGATATATTGTACTTGTAAACATTTACTTTACCAGTGGTTCACTTCCTATCACATCTGTATCTCATAAGATCATATCTAAGGGATCCCGGACAGCAAGATAATAAGAAATGTTAGGGTAATTGTTACAAAAATTAAACTGCAACTTCGAATAGAGACTACAGTGCTTCATTCAACATTTTACTTATATGTGCATATTCTTAATTTCTTAAAAATATGGAGTGTGTATTCTTTTTGACAGTGCCTTGCACCTTGTTGGTTCTAGTGATGGCTTTGTAGTCAGTAGATGAAGCAGTTTAGTTATAAAACAATTAGTTTAAGAATTCTTTGTGTTGGTACAAAATAACATATTTCTAGATCATAAGTGAAAAAAGTTCTAATACAGAATAGAAATTTGAAAATCCACAGCTGTGAGAATCCCAATTCAGAGGAAGGAAACTGGAGTACAATGTAGGAATTTGCATTTTTTGGGACATACCCAAAATCAACAATAAAAATTACATGAGAAAAAAAAGCCATGATGAATTTTAGTATACAGTATAGTCCCAAACAGCTAATTTAAAGAATATGAACTGGCCCAGATTACTAAAAAGCTCTGAAAAAGCTTTGAAAACCTAGGCAACAGAACAGTGTTCAGATGATTGTATGTGCATGTGTGGCGTATATACCTACAGACAGAAAGAAGGAATACCAATGATATACTGCTTAGTCTGGGAATTGTGGAATAAATTATGATTTTTGAGCCCTAGTGTTCATAATTGAATCACTGTTAATGTGCATACTCACAAAATTCATGGAATTCATAGAATTTTACATGGAACTATGTAAAAGTCTTATTATTTTGTAGATTAGTTTTTAATCTTTCTTTGAGAAGTTCATACATGAATACATTGTGTATTATATCCATTTACCACTACTTCCCTCTGACTTCTCCTGGTGGTCTCTACCAAGACATATAATTTCTAAAATTGAAGGGCTGCCTTATCACATAGAACCCTGACTTGAATAATGCAAGAGTGTAGAAGTAACTGAATCTGTGTTAGAAAACATATTTAAAGAAAGCACCAGTAGTTCTACCATATTGCTTTCATACACCGTACTTTATGAATTGCTCTAACAAAAATCCATTTAAAGAGCTAAGGAGCAATTTTTAGTTTAAATACTGCCTTTTGCCACTTTTGTTAACCATTTGCCATTCATGGTCTTAGCTATATCTTCCTGAAAGAGTCTGTCATTTATGCATTTATGAGCATACAGTTATTACCTAAATTTTGAGCCCATTGAAAGCAGAGTTTAGATTTTTATTCCTTATTTATCTATTTGTTTGATGTTTGAATAATGTAAATCACAATGTTATGGAGACTTGGCTCTGAGATAATGGGCAGAATTATGAAAGTTAGATGATGTAGAACTAGAGTATTAAGCAAAAGGAAACATTACAATAATATAAATACACTCTAAGGAAGACTATACATATTGTCCTATGATATTTAACAGAAAATATTTGCAGTGTTGTCACGTGTTGTCACCTTACCTCCCCTGAGTGAATGGTTGTGGTCAGTGACACCTTACCTCCCCTGAGTGAATGGTTATAATGAGCACCAGGAGAAACAATTCTAAGCCAGGTCTTCCTAGTTACATTCGAAAGTAATGACTCACCTCAGACCTGAGAATTCTTTGTGACTCTTTACAATGGACAAGTCTGTACTAATAAACTATTATCTTAAAATATTAATGTGTACATATAAATTTAGGAAAGATCAACACCAATTGTGCCACTCAAGAGAACGTCTGTCGCTACAAACACAGACACCAGGGAAATTACCACATTTTATCCAGATAAGAGGAAGTAATTAGAGGAAACACTTCGCCAGCAAGACTCCATAATAGCTGTATGCTTTACATATGTCATGTACACCAAATAGAGTATATGTATAATAATGCAAGTTTCAACAAAAGCCAAATGAGCTTACCTGGACAGAGAGCAATGTTACAAGGCTTGTGATGTGTTTCAGGTCCTTCACAGGGCCGCCCTCCATACTGAGGAGGTGTGCATGACCTGGTTCGTGTTCTTTGGCCTCGGCCACATGTAAATGAGCATAAGCTCCATGGTGACCATTCCTCCCAAACTCCATGTACTGTAATAAAGCAAAGAAGCTTCAGCCACAAGGAAAAGAGTCAAAGTCAGACTTCTTTCTGTATAATTAAGAAAAGAAATAATCAAATAAAATATGCAGAAATTTTGAAAACTCACTCCCAATAAAACCCTTATCAATGTAAAATTTTCAATTTAATGTTTAATTTATTAAAATCACAAAATGCAAGTACTTTTCTTCTACAGTTGAACCAAAAATTTTAAGTTATTCCCTTTTTAATATCTTTAAATAGAAATTCCCCTTTCTGTTGATAAAACATTCATGAGCTATTTTAAAGCATGGTCACCTATGAAGAATAAGAAAAATTAAATTTCTCATAACAGAGCTGAACTTTTAGAGCTAATTCGTATTTAAATAGCTAATGACCAATTGAGTTCTAGTACCTGTGAAGTTTCAGAAACATTTTGAGTTAGAAAATGAAAAAAAAAAGGTCCCTGAAAATTGGTAGTATGTATATTTGAAATAGTTTTTTAAGCTAACATTATATAAAATATTTTTTTCATCTAAAATTTGGAAGTAAATTCATCATCTGTTGAGTAGGAGACTGTTTCAATCACTAGATCTACTCCGATAGCATCCTCCTTTTCCCCATCTCAAGGGGAATACACTCTGCTTCTAAAAGCCATGGAGCTAGAAGATCATCTCCCTCCTCTGACAGCTCGATGGAACTGAAAACTCTACAAATTTTATTTCCAAAGCAACAACAACCAAATTATATAAAAATAGAATTAAAGTAATCATGGCAATACCAATTCTTCACATAGCCCATTTTCTATAATGCAGACTTGACTAGAAGCAAAACTATGTGCTCCTTCTGAATTGGTATTAGATGCTTTATAAATGAATGCTGTAGTTTAAGAAAGTGTACTGGACTTCAAAGTTTAAATCCTTCTTCTGAAAGTCAAACTACTGCTCTTGTCCTAAGGGTTAACACTAGGGTATTTACCTCACAAATAAATCGAGGGCAGAGAAGCCAGGAGGGGTGTTCTCTTGAGAACCTTCTGTCTTGATGCAGAGCCTGTGCCTTAGAGGTCTCACTCTGTCTTGAGCATGGATGGTTGAGGTCACTCCTGGGAGGAGTGAGGGAGTATAGATCCACACAAAAGTGGCAGAAGGAGATTCAGGCTCCTCCTTCAACTGCTAGCTCTGTGTGTACGTCCATATAGGATGGCATCGGTACCGTCAAAGAAAATGCAATATTTCTAGACTGTTCTTCATGTTCTTACCTTAAAGCTGAAATCTAGCTAATTAGCCAGTGCATTACCACAAGCTTTTATTAGTTTTGTGGTTAAAGTACTTCATATCTGTTCTTTTAGGGTCTTTAAAGAATATTATATAGCTTTATAAACTGTGTTAATGTTTCATATAGCTATAGTATAAAAATAGACATACCTCAAAACATTGCAAAGTACACATTAACACACAATTTTACATAGCAATTTAAATAATCTGACTAACTTTCAAGAAAATTCCACAAAATGACACTTTTATATTGAGGTATACCATTTCTTTCCATTTATGTTGTTGCCTTATTGCAATAAGTTGTGAAAATGTGTTCAACCTTGAAAACAGCAACCCAATTAGAGTATAATTCAGTGGAAGTCATTTAATGATACTTTGAAAGTCACTGGGAAGTCTTTTAAAAACAATATTTAGGAAAAGTAACAGAGAGAGGGGGAAAGCTAATATTTTATTCATCTACCACATGACAATCTGAGAAAACTAAAGCTAATTAGTATCTATTGGTAACAGAATATCTAATATCTGCATTTAGCAATGTACACATGTTATGTAGTTTTAAATATGTGTATCTATGTGCTTATGATCTTTTCTAAAATTACTATATTACTCAATGTGCATAGCAAAATGCTAGAAAATATTAAACTCCTGAATTTGCACATTTTTCTTTGTGAACCAAAAAAATTGCCACAGAACCTTATCAGCTTAGGTAAATCATGCTACTGGAATCAAAAATTAACACTATTTAGGCATTTCAGTAGTCTATATTGTTTTACGTTGAGATTTTGTGATTCATTCATATCATTTAAGTTTCTAATTTCTTATGTGAGGAAAAATTATTAATAATTTGTCATTTTGAGAGACTGTTGAGTTCGCAGAAAATCGTAACATGTGTTTTATAATGGTTAGACTACATAATGTTTACATTAGAGAGACTATTCATAAATTTTATGTTAAGATCAAATTTTTATTTAATGTGAAATTGTTATATAAGATCCTAAATTTTATAGTAAAATACAAAAATTCAAGGATTATCTAATGAATTAAGAATATATAACTATTAAAGTTATTTAATTTACAACAAATTCATCCATTTTTATAGTTTTCTTCATAATCTTTGATACCAGACATATTGTCATATCTCTATTTTGTACAATCCAAAGAGAAAATGAAATATATACAGTATATAAAACACTATCATCTGGTCTTGAAATAAACATCTGTAAATTTTATTATGAGTTAGATTGTATAGTATATAAAATAACCCCTTAAGTGTAAAAGCTTTACTATATATGTATATATAGATGAATACGTTAACTATGATTTTTATTAAGAAAACAAGTCATTCCTTAGCCTATTTTAACTTCCATAGATTCAGTTTCATACAGCACACATCAGTGATTATCAGCGGGTGGTAACTCCACCGACTGGGATATTTGCTGATATCCATAGACAATTTGGGTTGCATCAGTTTATAAGGAAATGGAATGTTACTGGCATCAAGTAGGTAGAAGTCAGAGAAGCTGGTAAGCACACAAGTGAGCCATATGTCCCTCTTGAAACAAAGATTTTTCAGGGTCTAAATGCTGGTGTTCAATCAAGAGGAGTTGAGAACCCAGGAGTGGAATATAGAGCTGAAATTCAGATGGGACAGTAACTAGATAATTGACTGTTGCTCTCTACAGTCCCAATATACTTTAAGTATGTTCCACATGTTTCTACTCTAAAGAATAACAATAAAAATAAAATGATATCCTGCCATTTAAAAAAAGGTCAAAGCAACAAAAAGATTGTGAAAGGTCCAGTGTGTATTGGTATCAGTGTATGGGGATAATTGTGAATTAATGAAAAGCAAGTCACTTGACATACTAATGACTTTCCTTCATGGTACAAATACATACAAGCTCAAATGCTCTCATTCCACAGATTGTAAAGAGTTAATTTAATAGTAAATTTGTCCTTTTCTTGTCCCACAGTTATTAACAAAATAATACAAAAATTAGAGTTATCTAGAGTGACTAGGCCAGGTATTGACTTGTGAGCAAATTTCACTGGAATTTATTATTTAGAGAAATATTTACATTTATTGAAATACTTCTTATATTTTAAACCATTTAAATATTTACTCCTCATTTTTTCATGACATATCATATTAATAATAACATTTATCAATATGGTGAATAAAAATCAGCATGTGAAAGAAACTCCTATTTACTGTAACTATGTACTTATCTGACAAATTTTAAAATAATGAAGCTGCTAAATTAACTTTTATATTTGGAAAATTAAAGGTAAAAATTGATTATCAATTCAACAAACTTCAGTATAACAATGAAATATGTTTCTTGTGAGTAATACTCAAGCAAAATTTAGAGAGACAAATAGTTTGGATACATGAAGGGGAAAGATAGACTCAAAACTGCTCACAGTCTTTTTTTTTTTTTTTTTTTGGTTTTTCGAGACAGGGTTTCTCTGTATTGTTTTGGACTCTGTCCTGGAACTCGCTCTGTAGACCAGGCTGGTCTCAAACTCACAGAGATCTGCCTGCCTCTGTCTCCCGAGTGCTGGGATTAAAGGCGTGTGCCACCAATGCCCGGCTGCTCACATTCTTACACATGGTAAGGGTAAGAGTTGTAAGAAATTAAAAAATCTGTCAATGACATATTACTCAGTTTTTTTTTACATGATACACAGGGAGAGAAAACTTAGCACCCACATGTGAGAGCGATTTGGGTCCTCCCACAGATGTTTTCAGTTCCCAGTCAAAGGCCTTATCATCCACCTCTATAGAGGAAGAAGACTTCCAGATGTGAACCTTATACACGTTTTAACTGGTGACTAGAAAGTAAGCTATGAGTGGTGGAAAGCACTTCGTAAACCAATCAGATTACCACTTAGGAAGGTGTTTTTCAATAGACCCTGTCCTTGTTGTGTGCAAATGATCTTGACACTAAGCACCTACTAATAAGATAAATGTATATATCAATTGCATCATAAAGCTCTATTGATACTGTTTTAATTGATGAGAACAGGGAACTCAACCCTGTAAATCAACATGTAAGTACTGGGGTTAGACTTCATGGTTAAGCATTCTACCAGAAATCCCCATTCTATTCTACACAAATAGGGATTAACAGCATTTCTTCTGAGGTCTGAAGGTTTCATTATGACACTCCAAGCCTCTCTCGCTCCTTGTCTTTTTATCCCCCAGCTCATGTAATTGAGATATGTCTGATCTATGATCTCTGCTTTTAGTCATTGTCTTCTTTTTTACCTTTCTCGATGACTCCCTTACATTTTCTCCTTTGATTTGTATTATTTTTCATTCTAACTTCTTCCTCGTATCATGCAGTCCCAGCTGACTCCTACATACGTTCAATAACAATTGTTGTCCTTTTATTGATAATAGTGTCTTCTTTTCCTCAAAACCGTAGTTTCTGTCTTTTAAGCTTTGTTCATCTATTGCTTTTCTACATCTTATACACAGGGTTCTCACACCAAATTGCATCATTCCCCAACATCTCCTGCTACTTCCTTCATTTCCTCTTTCTTCCAGGATATTTACTTTTGTTTTTTTAATCAAAAGACCTAAATAACATAATATTGCTCCTGAAAACTATTTGAAGTTTACAGTTCAGTAGCATTGAGTATAATCGTGTAGCAATCAAACAGATCACCAGAAATGTTCTATTTTGCAAATTTGAAGTTTTATACCCATTAAAGAACAGACACCCCAACATCTCTTATATGATTACATTTGCCTGAACTGCTAGGAAATTGGCATTATTCCTGATCATTCTTCCAGGCCCTTCACTATTGTTTTTAACAACTGAGAATCAGTTAACTCTGGGAATGGAGACCTCTAGAAATTACTTAAGCATGATTTGGAGGTTGCAAGGCCTACAGTGCTAAGACCTTTCTTTAGAACATGGGCTTGTCGGATGCTTCTGTAGAGTCTATGAGAATCTAGTACCAACTGCTGCATTCATGCAGTTACAGTAACCCATTCTTTAAATAACTCATGACAACCTAAATTCCTGCTTTGGGACTGATTGAAAGAAAAAGTCCTCATAGTTTTCAGACGGTGAAACAAATACAGTAAGACCATGCACATGATGAAATCATATAATTTTGATGTAAAGTATATTTCATCCTAACCAGCCTTCTCTCTGTTTATTAAAGCAGTAGATGGTTATGATGAGAGCAATCACTTCAAGTTTCTTTACGAAGTAAAATGAAAGATCTTGTTTAGATCTATTACCCTTATTATTTTTTTCTGATAGGGTCAGATGGATGGTAGAATTGCTGACTGAAAAACTGTCAATTATATGTCACATTTCTACTATGCCTGAAAGTTTTATATCCTCATATAGTAGTTGAATTTTTTAACCATAAAACACACAAGAAAAATAACTGATTTTTTATGCTCTTTAAAACAGCTACAATAATTTCAATCTTATTTGCAGTAGGGAGACAATCACTTATCTACCCCCCTGACTACTCTGAAGGCAGAAATAATTACATACAGATTGAAATATCACAGTTGAGAAGAATTCCACTTATAGACTCTAAGAAAAATGCCTATACCCGGTTCATAAGAAAATAACAAATTGTTCCAAATGCGTAGCATGACACAATTCAAAACATCCACAGTCGTAGTTGCTGCTAACACTACCTGGACAGAGGGCAGTGTTATTGCAAACCCTTGATTCTCTTAATGGGCCGCTGCAGTGTGTCCCGTAAGGTGATACACAAGTTCTGGTTCGCACCTGCGACCCTTGACCACAAGTAACTGAGCATGTGCTCCACTGGGACCACTCTTCCACACCAGATTCACCTGCATGCAAGACAACAAATAAACATGAAATACTGTCTTGGTTATTCATCCTGCAAGTACTGTTTCAAACTAACACAGTGACATGCATGAATAATTTAAATGCAAATATATGACAGTACATACAAAGGTGCAATACATTTCACAGGAAAATGAATTTAGGGGGGATGAATACAATGCTGATACAAAGACTGTTTGTCATGACTTTGTTGGCAAAACCATTCTGTGAAGGAAGCAATCAATAGTTTCAGTGAGAAAAATTGTTTGAAGTTTTCTTCAAGCCCACCTAGGGCCCTGTAGTTGGCGTCTAAAGAGGCAGAATGCATTTCTAATTCTACTCTGAGGCTTAGGTGAGCAGGGATGCTTTGATATATTCTTGCCTAGTTCTTTAATGTAGAATGCCCTTTCTATTGCTAAAGACTGTGTGTTCCTGAAAGCTACTGTGCAAGCTGATAATTTATTTCAAATGAATTTCCTACCTTTTCACCCTATGCTATTTACTTTGTGGTAATTTCTTAGTATCTTTCTGCTCCCCAGTTCACTCATGACCTAAAAAGTGTTTTTTAACTTCAAGTGAAAGAAAGCTTCTCTAGCATTGATATTAACTGAACACAGAACAAAAATTTACTTCAAAATAGGGTCCTATGAAGCCAATTAGTGTTGGGCTTCATAAGCATTGTAGTGCTTCAATGCATTATTGCATTGAAACTATGCCTAGTTTTCTCATTATCTAAAACTAAAGAACAAGGAGACAGGAAACATCGATTTTAAAAACCACTGGAGTGGGCTTCTAAGTCTATTCTGGTATCATCTCCAGATTGGAGATTTTAAAACCTGACTTGAAATTTTGCCACCCAGTCATATCTGCCTAGCAGTTTGTATTTACATTAAGCAAGCACACTGTTGTCAAAACTTTTTACATGGGAGGGGTTTCTCAGAAATTTGTGTCACTATTTACACTAAATTGCCAGGAGCAATTTAGCTCTGTCATGTACTTGGTATAGAATAATCCTTCGGAATATAATTCCAAGGGCTGAAATGACAATCCTTTTGTTTATCTTGTTTTGAAGAGTGAGTCCATGATTTAGGAGGATACTAAATGCCAATCAAGTAGCCAATCTACAAACTGGTGCTGAAGAAAAGAATGAATTTGCACCAGACTCTAAGGCAAGGCATTCTTCAGTGAGGTATCTACTCTAAAAAGTGAGTCCACTGCTAGAAAACCTATTTGATGAAGATGTTGACTTTATATTCTGCTATAATCTGCTTATTTTCTTGAGGGCTCAGAACAACCAGTTTGCAGACAAACTCTGTTATCAGGATCTATTGAAACTCTGTTAGCAGGATCATGGAGAATGTGTTCTTGTGCTGGTCTAACATTATATATGCAGAAGCATAGATAAAAATTCATTGATACCTGGTTATCTATTCGAAGGGCACATGCTGGTAATTTGGATGTCAGCTCACATAATTAGGACATCTTTTAAATGCTGAAATCCATGTTTAGCATTGATACACAGTAATAAATCTCTCTTGATTATTTAGTATTTTTACCTTTACAAATTTATATATGGTTAATTTAATAAATATCTACTTGAATGTCTGTTTGAGTAGTGTTTGAAGTCATATCTCATAATTTTCTCTATTAAATCGAATTACATTTTAATAAAACAAAATTCATCATTTGCTGAGTCCAATATATGACAATGGTTAAAAGTATCTACACATACGTGTATACATATATAAGCATACTTAATGATGGAAACTTTAAGCTTAAAATTAGGGAAAAGTAATGTATATATAATGACATGCCAACCTGCCTGTGATGAGACTGAGTATAAATATTATGGCTATATGCTATCAATTGCAAGCCAGAAAGTTAAGAACAAATGTGAATTCTGTCAGTGAAATGACAAGATTATGAGAAACAATTAGTCCTACTTTGCCACAAACACAGTTTTTCTTTCTCTCTTGCATTGTAACAAAAGACAATTTTAAAAATTAAACTTAGCCATGAATTAATATCAAGGCCCAATTTACAATACAACCTCACATAAATGTTTGGAAATCTGAGTTGCTTTGACAACTATGATTTTGCATGGCCCTGAGCAAGGTAAGCAGTGGTACTGAAGCATGAGACTTCAGTCATGAATGATAAGAGAAATCTTCCCACAGCTCATTTTGCAGATCAAAATTTAAATAAAAATAAACACATTAATAATAAATTTTATTTCAAATACAGAATCAAAATTTGCCACTAAAAATGGTCTAACCATCAACTTGATCTTGTTCTATTTCAAGTGCTATTCCAAGTGACATTTTCACTACAATTTTTGTGCTATTTTCTTTATTCCTATAGTGTGAGATTTATGTACTAAAGCACATTGAGACATGTTAGAAATAGTTAATATACTTTAAAAGAAAGATATTTTAATGACACTGAAATAGTAAAGTAAAAACTAAGCACCATTTTCAATATATGCATCTTTCGAGATAGCAAAAGCTGTTTTAGTCAATGTGTAATCCAGGAGACATGTCAATGATCACATAGACAACTCTATATGAGGCAATATTCATGTTCTTTATCATGGAATAAATCATGAAAGGAAACTAGAAAGTATTGCAGTCAACTCTATATTGACTCTGATGTCTTAAAAAAGGCCACTTATGTTTTGAAACTTTTAAACAATTTACCTATCTTAAAAGCTACTTGTGAATATTGAGTGAAATCATATGAGATAGCAAATTTAAAATTATGAACAAGATATTTATTAAACTTTGGCTAGTGTGTTAAAATCATGAAATTAGAAACACCTTTAATGTTATGTTCCTATTTTAGATCACATATCACGTATTCCTCATACAGACAGTTTTGCTTTCTAAACCTGTTTATAAACTCACTTCATGTCTGTGTTGCTTAAAAATATGAACCATTAACATTTACCTTATTCCAAATTATTGACACCTAGCTTGGGTTTATACTTTAAATAAACATATTTATTATCTTATTTCGTTTTCCTTAACTATATATACAGATGTCTAACTTAGGTTTTTATTCTACTTTATTTTCTTGCATATGTTAGGTTTCGGCTACATGTATGTATGTGTACTATGCGCATACAGTGGCCAGAAGAGGGTGCTGGATCCTCTAGAACCGAAATTAACAACTAGTTGTGAGTAACCATGTGGATTATAGGAATTCAACATGTTGACCCTGCAAGAGCAGTAAGTGCTCTTAGCCACTGAGATTTCTCTCCAGCCTTATCTGAGGCTTTTATAGCAACCTAATTAATGTTCAGACTTGCTCCAGTTACTAGCAGTAGCAATAAGACTCTAGTTATTCGAATAAAATAATGCTACCACATAAAAATGTCATTTAAAAAATATCCACTCACTCTGCTCCTGTCTAGTAAAGCTTTTTTTAAAATGAAAATATTTACTGGTTGTATTGACTGTTGAAGCCAGATCACTTATCTGAGAAGAAATAAGGTATGGTGGCTTTTGCTTTATTTTTCCATATGACATAATATATTAAGGCATTTTATAATTCTATTATTTAACTTCCCTGCATTGTATCATATTTAGGCCTCAGATTACATTTAGCAAAATTTCATGACTGTTTATATGCAATATTAATACCTTTATTTGAGAAATAAACAAGTTCTACAAATAAAGCTTCATAGTGTAAAATATCGCTGTTTGGTACCTCTATTAATAATTAGTCTATGATAAATTCAAAAGAAACAATATTTAAGAAAAATTCTCATTTAAGCAATATAAGTGCCTATTATTCAATTATATACCTTAAAAGTGTTTATTATAATGAATTTTCCTTTCTTTGTCTTTAATATTAAGGAAAGTACAACACACATGTCTGTATTTCCATATGCAACATTTGTTTTAAAATGTTTTTATGATCCTGCTTCTCATAAATTCAAGCATCAATCAATAGTTCTCAAACTTTAATATGGTATGGCCTTTCTGAGAGGTTGACAATATGTGTAAGGAGTTTTAAAGTTGACCCCACCTCTATTTAATCAGTGTGTCATCTACTTATCAAATCACTAGTTAGTGAAAGAATATACATAGTGCAGAAAACACAGTGACTGGAAAGCCAGAAATAAATGTAAAAATTGTGGTTAGTAATTCCTCTTTTTATAAATCAATATTTCTTGATATTTGAATTTGTCAAAATATTCTGGCTGAAAAATGTGAATTTTCTTAACATACATAAACATTAAAAAATGGAATTTAAACAAAAT
This sequence comes from Mesocricetus auratus, assembly GCF_017639785.1. Taxonomy (NCBI): domain Eukaryota; kingdom Metazoa; phylum Chordata; class Mammalia; order Rodentia; family Cricetidae; genus Mesocricetus; species Mesocricetus auratus. The sequence continues at coordinate 19,323,792 of NW_024429202.1, forward strand.
CTGGATTAAGTTGCACAATATTGACTGTACAAACTAAAGTTACTAAATCACTGGGAACTTAAACCTGTGGTTCTCCATTTCATTCCCCTTGATGACAAGTTTGAGGAATTACAGGAAACCAGCATTTGCTGTGTCTTCTGTAAAAGATGGACATATTTCTCCTACAGCAGATGTGTTCTTACAGGGAGATGCCTAAGGGAATGAGTGGCCAGCCCATGCTTTATCTCTCTACTGAGAGTAAAAGACCCAAATCTCTGTTCACTGCTTCAATTATTTTGCTCTCAGTATCAGACAAAAACACATTTAGAAATTTGGAAATCCATTTGAGCCACATAATCCATTTTTGGACTTGAGCAAGCAACTGGTTAAAATAAAAATCTCCTCATAAATAAGGTACAGTAAAAGCAACCCAGCAAAGAAAGTTCTCTTTATTTCTGGATCTGACCATATCATATATTATTTTTAAAGTTTAAACTGTGCACTTACAAAATTTATCCTACATATTCTATTCTGAGAAGCTGAGTTACAATTAATATATTAAAATATTCCATTCATCTATTAACAAGAATTCAATTTAGTATTAGTACTTGAATTTCTAAGCATTAAGTTTACGTACAGGGTTCTAAACAAATACTATCACAAAGAGCACATGAACTGAATGACATGTACATTTTTTGGAGAATTTCATTAAAATAAGTCTGAATATCATGTTACAGATCTGGTCAAATACTTATGATTTCCAACTATGCCAAAACAAACAAGAATGTAACGCATAAAATTTTGTAAAAACACAGATAAAGGTAGTTCTAATTTTTGATAAACAAAATGAAAGGCTGAGCATGTTTGCAACACACTTTAAACATCTCCAATTGGGAGACATTCCATGTAATGTTGCTGGGAACAACTCAGGAAGTTTACTATGATCAGCCAAACTATGGACCACTTTAATTTGTCAAAGTCTATAGATTATTAAAGCATAAATTCTACATGTATATATCTATTCATGTATACCTATGATTTTCAAAAATTATGTCAAATAAAGTTCTTTTGAGTCACACTCAAATTTGTAGGTAGTTTCAAAATAATTCGATTGATATAGGATTGAAGAATTTTATAAGCCAGAAAGTCAGTTTTGTTGATATCTAATTTGTAGGTCAACTTTTTACTATTTATCTTCTGCAACAACTTTATTTTCAAGTCATACATTAAATTATAAAGAAGTTCAACTTCTATATAGTTTAGGAATCAAGCAATATTTATAGATAATAGGACACATGAAAGAATATTTGATGTAGGTATATCAAATTCTGTTACATTAATTTTCATCATCTGAATCCTATTTAAATTATGGTTCATGAAAATCTCAAATCAAATATTCCTCAAATAAGCAACTTTATTGCTTTCCTTTAAAACTGTAATGATGCATTTTAGTGACTAATTAGCATAAGGAAATAATAATATGTAAATTCTAAAGCATAGTATACCAAAAGCAAAGCAAGTCTTACACATTTTTTCCTGTGTACTTTCATTCATAGCTACTTTATTTATGGACTTTAACTGGTGACAAAAAATGGTTCAAAAAAAATAAGCTCCAAAAACTGACAAATGTGCAGCAAAGGATCATGAAAACATGCAGTGGTTTCATTAAATTAACAACAATAAATAGAAAAATGTAACTAACGTATTACCAGTTTGTGCCATAAATTTAGCAGCATCAGCTTGTTCCTGAGGGACCCTTTTCTCATGGACAGATCGAGGTCGCTGACTTTTAATTGTATGATCTCCCATCATTCCAAATTCTAAAGACAGAATAAAGGTATATGAAAGCCTGTGTGTAGACATTTCTCACAAATTACATTCCTGTCCCATGCAATATGTTCCTGCACAGACCTAGAAGCTATTGATCAGTTCACAGTTCTCACTTTTCTAGTCTGATCTGCTTGGAAGTATGTCTCAGCTTAGGCTAGAAAATCTGCATCATGAAAAGCTTTCAAGAAACAATAATAACATTCAGTAAGTGATACGTCCAATGGTGAGTCAACTCAAGTCACAGAACATGTTGTACACTTCTCAGGCAATGTTCTGCTATCACATATCAGAAGAAAAAATACAACCAGAATATTAACTGTTGTTCCTCAAAGAATCCTGACTGAGTGTTGGCTGACTCTGGCTTGTTTGTCACCCAACAAGGTTTCCAGCACCTTGCAAAGGTATGGACACTTCTGTTTTCAACTTTCTAAAAATCCATTCAGAGAATGGATTTATTTTTGAAGTCAAAGATGAAGTAGCCTTGTTTTGCCTCACGGCTCACAAAAACTGGGAGCCTCAGAAACTCTGATTCTTCCTTGCCCTGACTTAACTAATTTCACATTTTCTCTAACCACATATAAAGCAGTGTTGTCTTTTTAAAATTTTTGTTCAAATAAAAGAGTCTAGGTTTTTGTTATTTAATTGTTTTATAATAAAAATACTAATAAGGACAAACACAGCATCTGTGCCTAAGAGACAATTAGAAAGAAAGTGTTAAGATGAAAATTATTCAATCAGTGGAAGAGATTCTGGGTAGTGCATTTCCAAAATTTCATGTGCTTAAATGGATTAAATCATCGGTATTCCAGGTTAGTGCTGTGCTCACTGAACTGTTACAGTAATCTAATAAAAACCAAGTCTAGTGTATGGAATGTTAGATGGCTCTAACTCCTACAGTCAAGTAGGGAAAGAAAAGTCCTAGCCTTCTTGCTAGGAATATTGTGGTACTTTCTCTTACATCAAGAATGTTACTGATCTCTTGATACACAAAAGTTAAGAATGAAAATTTGACAAAAAGGTTTGCTCCTTAGCCTTGTTCTCATCAATTGTTAAATGTGCTTCCATAAAAATACAAGATATTACCAATGGTGTTTAATGCAAGAAAAAGGCTATCATGTTGTCTGTGCAATCAAAATATTATCCAATTATGTGCCTGGACAAATCAACTTTAAGAAATTCCTTCTAGATCTTCCACTAAAGAATTCACATCCTGAGATATTTGAGAAGTCTAAATGTGTGTCTCTTTTTGTCAATTTAGATAACATCCAGTATCATAAAACGGAAATATTTGTAAAATGTCAGTTTACTTGATAAAATAAAATCCATCACTATTTTTCTATTCCAAAGCAACATTCTTTCATTCATTCATGTGTAAACTATGTGCTGTATAAACCATTTCTCATTGAGAATTGAAGTATCTAATTACCGTTAAATTTGCTATTTAGAAATTTTAACTACAGTTCAATATATACATATATATTTATATATTATATGTTTAAACTGCTATGCAATTGATATATCACTGTATCTTCAATAGCAAACAAATATTAGTGGTAAGTTTTATTCACAATATACACCACCTTTCCACTTGAAATTATAATTTAACTTGAATATTCTGCACATTTTTATTGTTTTCCATATTAACAACATAGTATATCTTTCCCTAATACCCTTGGGGTTTCTAGTGCTCACACTAAGATAGTTTGGCACAAGAATGGAAAGGATGAAAGAAAATGTTTATCCTATGTAAACACCTTTTAAGTTACCAAGTAATGACAGAACCAATTTGATGGAAGACCATTCTTAATCTCAGTGGCAGCACGGCAATAACCTGCAATCTATTTTCTGCGGAAAATATTGCAACATTAAGGGAAGTATGATCCTGATGCTTAAGATTGTGGGTATTGTTAACTACTAGTGAAATAAATTAAAATGTATCACATTAAATTTCTAAAAATTTCACAAACATAAGCAAAAGTCAAGTTTTTATTTTTAACACTGATTTTAGGCTATTATTTTATGTTACTAGTCAAATAATTTCTATATCTCAAAAATATTTACAATACAAATGACACTTCAGTATTCAAGTTTAGTGACCACCTCTTACCAATATTTATTGATGAACATTATATCCTAATGAACGTTAGTGCTGATGCTTCATCTTTGATTACATAATTTAAGAAAATAAAGCCATTGAATATTTATAGATTTGATTACATCACACATAAACACAAGTTTAAAGTGGAATTGTTGGTTATTGTGGCAATAAAATTTGGCTGGCAAGTTTTTAAAGATGAGAATTGTGATTTTGTTTTTGTAGTGGGGATCAAATCTTGGATCTCAATATACATTAATCATGCACTCTACCAAAGCTGTATCTGAAGCCAAAATGACAATTATTATGTGGTGCTGTTATAGACAAATTACATATACTATGTAAGATACATCAATGATTGCCTCTCTGAGAAGGCAAATGTACAATATGGTGGTGTTAAAATATTCCAGGCCTATTAATTAATATTAAAGTATCAAATTTATAAAGATATATATTGTTATCTAACCAGGAGTGTTTTGATACAACATTTGCATTCCAAACTATTAGAAAATATAAATCTATTTTCTATAATTTTAATAAAAAGTAAGATTTTACAACAAATGTTCCATTTCTGATGATGGGTTATTTTCAAAACATTTATGTTGCCTTTTATTTCTTTCATGGTAGCATTATCTTTGCTTCTAATAAAATAAAGACCAATTGGATAATTTAAATGTAAGAGATAAAGCTATTTTACTAGTGTGCTCTCATGTGGTCAATGTAGTTTGTAGTATTATGACTTCTACATAATATAGAGTTTTCATGAATGGTTGATTCATAATCATACAGTCTGCATTGGCAAGGATAATATACTACATTAGTTACACAGAAAATAACCAAATAAAAAGATGCTCTGCTCTGGTGAAAGCAATGAAAAGCAAGCTGTGAAGTCAAATGAAAAAGTAGAGCATAATAGTGCATATGGGCATATGGTACATGGCTCATGAAAACAATGAGTTATTTCCTCAGTCTTTATGTTGATGGCATTGATGAAGTGGCGAGTAAATAGCTGTTCATATAGAAACTCCAAAATGATTGAAGATGACTAGCAAGTTTTAGGGTTCTTCCATCAGTCATTCACTGTGCTGCTTGCTAAAAGCCAAAGTTTCTGAAAGTTAGACGCATGAAAGGTTTTGAAAGTCGTTTCTCTTAAGTCTAGCCCTATGATGTGATTAAGTATGATATCTTGAGGAAACAAATAGATGTTAGACTTGACTTTGATCATCAGTTATCAGTTATAGGAATTTTGTTTGGAAGGTTGAGGGAGACACTAATCTGTGATGTAGCTTATCAAAAAGTCAAAAGCACATCGACACACTATTTTGCTAATATGTTTATTTTAAATATATGGTAAAGCAAATGACACTGGGAAGCAGACATAATACTGTCATTTAATATGCAAACTGGCTTCACAATTTGCAGACTTTCCTTTGCATTTCCACTAACATCAGACCATTATTGATTTTTACATAGCCCCAAGAGTTATGCCCCATTCATGCACTGTTCGCACTGTATTACTGCTTGCCAAGGGATGGGGGGACTATTTCCTTGCTCAGCACTGCCTCCAAGGGAAAGTTCTGCTCCCTCACCAATGTCTGTAGTAAAGACCCTCTCTAATTTCAACTTCAGCAACAGCACCAAAAAGCTCCCACACCTCAACATATTAAGGAGCTTCCTTTGTCTCCTTGAAATACTCATTTGTGTAGAACCGCCAACAAATTTGTATTTTACATATATATATGTATATATGTATTACATATATATAATGTATATATTATATAGATATATTTAAATATTACTCTTTCTATTACATTACAAACTTGTATTTTTCTCATTTTCTTTGTTTGAAAAAGAAAATCACATAATCTAGGCTGCTTTGTAACTATCTATATAACAAAGAATAATCTTAAAATTACCACGGAACAACATGTTCACCACCATAACCTAACTTTAAGCATAGTAACTAGAATACTTAAATGAGATTTCTTTTGTCAAAAAATAACAGGAGAGAATATCAAATACATTTCTTGTTGACAAAGGATATCATGGACAAGGAAATTCTGTTACAAAGACACAATATAGTCTAGGAAGCCAGTAGGATAGAGTTAATGTATTAGAACTTCACATTTGGACTGGTGCATAATTATTGAACTTGTCATTTATTTTTATAATAATAGGAATTAGTTTGCACAATGGTTCTGTGTGTAAAAACATTCTTCTGCATAATAAAATTTAAAAATTCTCTTTTTTTCTTGTAGTTTTCTAATTTTTATAACTTTTTGAAATGTATGCAGGATTGATATCTACATATTCTCACTTCATAAACATTTGCTAAGTGTGGATATATATATATATATCCAAATGCTTTATGTAAAGAAAGAAGAAAGAAGCAAAGATTGCAGTCTTCACAATCAAACATGTCTCTAGAAGCAACATGCATTATCAAAGTCTATAATTTTTTTAAATTATAAATTATATACACTAGCTAAGATTATCAAAAACACTTTAACAATATTTACCATTGATTACAAAATAGTTTTCAAAAGAACAGAATCAATAACTACAAGAAAAATTTCAAAGAGCTCAAGAATTAAAGTTGCATAATAAATTGACTAATACTGGAAAATATTTAAATAAAATAAAAATGTTCTTAAAACGCTAAGAACCCAAAAATTTTAAGATGTCAATGTTTACTGCTCACTATACATAATTTTTAAGTCATTATCAGATTTATATCCCTGGCTATGGGGAAAAAGATGTTCTTTCTCACACTAGCAAAGCAGAGTTTTGCTTTGCAAAATACTCTGGCAGAAATTACTTTACTAGGTAGCTGAGATACTTCTAGAAATGGATAAACTATTAAATAATCAAGCATGCTCCCAGAAGACTTTAAGATATTCTATAATATACAGGAAGTTGTAACGTTTCATAATTTATGTGCTATTTTATAGGAATGTTTACCAAATATATTTACCACACACAAATCTATCTATCTATCTATCTATCTATCTATCTATCTATCTATCTATCTATCCATATGTGCTATTTTATAGGAAAGTTTACCAAATATATTTACCACACACAAATATATCTATCTATATATTCATCTATCTATCTATACATATATATATACATGCATTATATACATATGTTTACAGTAAAGCTATATATAATTAATCTTTATTCTGTGCATAAATATTTAAATAACTTTATAAAACAATGTATTTCTATAGAACTTTTAAAGTATATACTTGAAAATCACATATAAAATATGTGCAAAGGCCACAGATAATGTGTGGACATCCACTTACATCATCATTTTAATTCTTCTTTAGTTACTGCTTTCTGGGAAAGGTTATCAAGAAAGACATGTTGTTTCATGTTAGAAATCATCAATATGCACAATCACACAGGAATTTTTGTACATATTTTATGCATTATTCAATTGTATGGCCTTTTGGCATATTTTCATGCAAGAACTCCTGGATTACTGTAAACAAGTATCAGTGATTTGTTTGGAAGGTTTCTTACTGATTAATAATAAGGAAAATAGACATATGAACACATACACAGCAAATATAGCCCTACAATCTAATACAATTTCAATAGTAAACTAGTAGTTGAACACAATTTTTCTTCATTTATGTCAGTATGCCAGTGCCAAAATATGCTGCTTTCTTCTTGCTTGCTCTAGTACATCTTGCTGCAGACAAAAACCTCTTATACTATATTATTTCAATAAGCTTTGATATTAATGGGACCTGACAAGATCTCAGAGAATCTGAAGTATAAGCAAACTGAGCTGTCTTTAAATTAAATTATTTCTTTTATTTCCAAATTAGAACAGAGATTGGGTTCTTTCTTGTTACATTTCTGATATGCAAAGGGGTCCTGTATGAAGAGGTTTAAAAGGGAGCAACAGGGCATGACACTGACAGAGATTTGTACCTCGGGTTTCACTGGAAACAAAGCAGCAAGACAAAACACAAAAGGGAATGAGCCAGATGTTGTCTGTGAAGCCAGATTTTTTTAATGGAAACAAGTGATCAGGGAACTTAAAGCTTTGGTTAGAGGATACAGGGATTTAAAGAGCAGTTTATTTTAGTCCATCTGTATGAGTGCTTGCCTGTGTGTATTTATGTGCACCATGTCTGCAGTGCCTGCAACGTTCAGAAGAGGGTTTTGGATTCTCAAATACTGTATTTCCAGACAGTTGTAAGCTGCTATGTAGGTTGTTGGAACAAAATGCCAGTCTTCTGTATGAGCAGCAAGTGTTTTAACCACTGAGCCATCGCTCCAGCCACTTGTAAAAACTGGAAGGAACAGTGTGTTAAGGTTCTGGTGAACAAGTTACTAATTATTGATCATAAAGTTAAGAGGAGACATACAAAGGGTGTTCCTTGACATTGGAGGGAGGGGGAACCAGATGGGCAGAAACGGAAACATCCATTGCTTTACTAGGAATTGTGATACAAGAAGCATCTAAACAAATGTGCAAGAGTTTAAGGGATTCAAGCAAGAGACAAAGATCCATGTCTTGAATTTCAGATATGTGCTGTAACTGAAGCATGAAGAGTAGATAGAAGAGGAAAAAGATTAAAGGCAGCACAAATTGCTAATAAGCTACCAAACTTGCCATATAAAACTGTGGCTGTATAAGGGTGTGATTTGATAAGCAATCCACTGAACACTACTAAGTGTGGGTGAGCATGTAGATGGTTTCCCTTGAGACAAAGAACCTATACCACACAGAGAAAGAAGGACAACTCCCATTCTTGGCAGCTTGAGTCCTTCTTAGGACTCTTTTTTTTCTTTTTTACGAGACAGGGTTTCTCTGTAATGTTTTGGAGGCTGTCGGTCCTTCTTAGGACATTTAACTTCAAAGTGTTGGCCACTAAACCAACTTTCCAGACCCAGGTGTTTTCAAGAATAGAATTCTTCTTATATTCATTTTTGTGTCTGTGTTCCCTGTTTGTATATACGTGTACATGTTTGTGTGAACGTGCATGAACATGTATGTATAGCTGCATGGAGATCAGAGCTTGATGCCAGATGTCTTGCTCCATTGCTCTCCATAATATTTTTTGAGACAGTCTCTCTTCTAGTCTTGAACATGCTGATTAGCTTTGCTGGCTGCCCTGGCATGCCCAGTAATCCTCCTATATGTAGGCTCAGCACTGGACTTCGAGGTGCTGTATGTGTGGGATTAGAGCCTTCTATTCATGTGCTGTGAATCTGATCTAGGATTCTCAAGCTTGGTTACAAGCACTTTACTGACAGCACCAAGAAAGACTTTCCATACAGAAGTTTATCATTTTTTAAAGGCAAGCTTTAGTTTGATATTTTGAAAATGTTACCCTCATATGCACTACGGTAATATGTATTTTCTTAGAAATTGTAATAAAATTATTCTTCTACAATTTTAAATTATAGCTAGTATTATATAGCACTTTAAACTTGCCAAGCTATTTCTCATTTATTATTTTAACAGCTAGTCATAGAATAATTTGATTTAAAGCAATGTTACTGCATTAATGCTTACTGGAAATATTATAAGCTATTCCACAAAAATATTACATTATTTAAAGGAATTATTTAATGGGATCTTCAAAAAATAATTGGTATATTATTTCATAAACTATCGTGCCTTATTGTTACAATATTAACAGAAAATAAATGTTATCTAAATTTAAATTGTTATATAAATGATTGTTTGACCAAGAAATAAATATATAATACTAAAGTAATTAGTCAGATATTTTCTTTTTTTACACAAAATATAGGTACCTAGAGTAGCCAAGTCTATTTTTTTAAGATTTATTTATGTTTTATGTATACAGTGTTCTGCCTGCATGTAAGCCTGCAGGCCAGACAAGGGCACCAGATCTCATTACAGGTGGTTGTGAGTCACCACATGGTTGCTAAGAATTGAACTCGGGACCTCTGGAAGAGCAATCAGCATTCTTAACCTCTGAGCCATCTCTCCAGCCCCAAGTAGCCAAATCTTATGGCTTGCTTTTATTGCTTGAAGTTCAGAAAGTGGCTTTTCATTTCTTTTTTTTCCAGTTATTATTCTATGTATTTTATATACTGCCCACAGCTACCCTCCCTCTTTCCTCCAACCCCCATCCCCACATCCCATTTATCTCCCTCCATCCACTCCTCCTCAGTCTCCTTTCAGAAAGGGGCAAGCCTCCTATGGGCATCAACAAAGCTTGACACATCAAGTTGAGGCAGGAAGAAGTTCTTCCCCTTGCATCAAGGTCGGACAAGGCAAGTCAGCATGGGGACTAGTTTTCCCAAAGGCCAGTCAAGCACCAGGGACAGGTTCTGAGCCCACTGCTAGGAATCCCACAAACAGACCAAGCTGCATAACCTTCACACACATGGCAGAGGGCCTAGGTCTGTCCCATTCAGGCTCACTAGCTGTTGGTCCAGAGTCCCTAAGCTCCCACTAACTCAGGTCAGCTCTCTCTGTAGATTCCTCCATTATGTCCTTTACCACCCACCCCCTAACTTCTTATACAATCCCTCTTCCCAAGAGATTGCTTTTTTGTCTTTGATGTAATAACATGTATTTATTTGATTATTTCAAAATATTGGTGAAGAGATGTATCTTTGGAGGATCCAGACAAGACCAAGTAAGTGGTTCTGGTCACACCTCATCACCACACTCGTGGTTCTATCACTTACTGCAAAAACGGTTACATATACATACTAAATATACACAGGACATACATTTACTACAGTAGATATCAGACCTGACTTTCTTAATAAAAATGATTCTGAAACATAGTGCCTGTGATTTCTAAAATAACCAGGACACTAACTCAGTGTTTCCTTAATCTTGTAGGTTACTTTTCAGGGACAAATAAAGATACATGGTGAATGACTTCCGCATTTTGCTAACACATCTGCTTTGCTTACGATCAGTTAACATTCAGTCAAGCTGACATTCATAAATGAGCAACATTGCTGGTGAAGTCTAAGGTCCATGAAGCAATCTAAGAACCATGCATGTTCTCAAAGCAGTGGTTAACCTGCTGAAGGAAATGAAGGGTATTTTAATTGGCATGTAGTGTGGGTGAAAGGGCAAGGAAATGGGCAACTAGGAAATGCAGTTCATATTTCAGATTATCATGCCTGAACTTGGTGCAAATGCAAATACTGGAAGAAATATCTCCAAATTCTCTTTATGTTCTAAAATTACAACTGTTCTTAATTCTCAGATTGGAATTGAGTCCATGAATGTATGGACTACCTTAGCAGACCAAGAGGCCTAAACAATTGCCCAAGTCTGCTTGAAGGTCATATAGATTTATACAGGTCTTCATATATGTGATCAGTACATAAAATGTTATTTGTCTGCTTCAAAATATGTATCCATGAGTTTTCTTGATCCATTTCTAAATAATGACATAAGGTTTACATTGCCTGAAAAACCCAACTTTATAATGTATATTTAAGTAAATATAGCAAACATACGCTTATTAGCTTCTCCATTGGATGAAGTATTTCTAGAAATGAAGTATTTGTTAATGACATTTGAGAATGGATGAAATATATGAGCATGAAATACATCTTCAACATCCAGGATAAAACTCTAAATACTGGAGATATGATAGTAAATTAAAAAAGATAATTTTAATTGTGCAAAAGAGGCTTTCAATTGCTCTTAGTCAGATATATAAGGTTTAAAATATATAAATATTCACTTTACAAGGTAGCCCTTCAAAAATGATAATTATAAGTTACTACTATTTTCAAATTAATAACTTGCACTTAATACTTTGTTTACAGATTGCTTCAGTGTAAAACTCATGTAAATGTGTACCTCATCAATATTATTTGTTAAATATTTAAATCATGGACATGAATTCATGTTATCACACTTCAGTTTCCTGTTTTAATTTAATTGATTTTTCCTATCGCTAATTTAGTCTCTGTGAGCCTCATAAGAAAACATTTTCATTCCTCATTTCTTATTTTTATATCATCTAATTATTTTATTTCTAGAAACTACACATGGAAACAAATAAATTTTAATGCCTTTGGGCACAGTGATAAAAATTAGTAATCTCAGTACTTGGGATGTCAGGTCAAAAGAATTCCAAATTTGAGGTCAGCCTGATCTGAACATTGAGTTTAAGACCTGGGGGGAAGGGGTATGTAGAAAGAACATATCTCAAAGAGAACAAAATAACAATGAAGAGAACATTTGTATTCTTCAATATTTTGGAGATTGAGCAAGGTAGATAGGAAATTAAAAGTCAGCTGGGTCAATGTAATGAAGCTGTCTCCAAATAAAAAGTAAACAAAGACTAACATTAATAGATTGATGATAGAGTGCCTATCTTACTTCTTGAGGTCATAGGTTCAATATCATTCTCAAACAAAACACACTAGGTTGTATCTGTTGATATGTAGATATGTCTGTTTATCACATTATGTCACATATATGTGCTTGTACATACACATACATATGTTAACATATATATTAAAGTGAAACATAAGAATTTTGCTAAAATAGAGATTCCTGAAATGTGTTTTCTGTGAGAAAGTATTATTTGAACTCCATAGATAATTCCACAAATCCTTTTCAAATAGTTATCTGTTACATGTTCCTACAAGTGGCACAGAGAAGGAAGGCAGACATTGTCATCTTCCTGGTGTGTCTGATGTTTATGGATGTTCAGCATCCTACTCATGCTGACTCCAATTCTTCCCCACACTAGTGTGTCACTCCTGTATTGTTGTTCCTTATATCTGCATTTCCAAATCTTGGCTGTGAATTTGATCTTGAACATAAATAAATAGTTGGATCACATCTGACCTTCTTCTTCTTAGTTGTATATTCAGATTATGTTTATTACATGAATTAAAAGACTAAAATTACTTTTTATCATGCATGAGTTTCTCTTTAGCAAGCTTCCCTACTATTTTCTGTCTTTGTAATTTCTTTTAGATTGGTAGTAATTTTGATTAGATTTTCTCTTAGAAACCTTAAATCAGTTGTTTAAAGTATAGAATCCTTATTGTTTCCCATGCACAAGAGAGTGAATTTTTACCTTACCAATATCTGTATTCAGCATCTATGCTATCATAAACAAACCCAGTAGTTTAGGTGTGTTGTTCCTTCCTCTGTCTTGACACCTGCAAGCCATTTATACGCATAAAATCATATCTGTGCCATGTGTAACTGCACTTTAGACTGAACTATGAGATCTTCTGGCTTCATTTATTTTCCCCAAATCCATTTGGTTGCTTATCTTGATATCTTACTTCAATATTAGGCCTGAAATATAAGATCAAAAGTTGTTTTTTCCCACTCCACTGAACTATGAAGATAATTTTACCTTGATTTGTTTCCCATTAAACCGCTTTTCTTGTTGAAATCATTTAAAAAATATTGTTGGGAATTGAATTCAGTTCCTCTAACCTGAGAAGCAAAGCCCCACCCCATCCTGTAAACAACCCCAGGTCTTGGTTTTTTCTTTTTATACAGGGAGTTCGGAAATGTTGCCAGTATAAGTCCAGGCATTCACGTTCATTCAGCATAACTGACATGTGATGCTCCCTTGCAATTCAGGACCAGCACCTCAGCAGTGAGTATGTTTGCCTTCTTAAATAACTTTCCTTTGTTATTTCTTTCCCTTTTTCTTTGTTATTTTTATGTTATTGAGCTTCTGAGCATCTCAAGTTTACTTTCATGCCAGTCAATATACTCTTGAAGAGTTTTCTTTAGGAAAACATCAGGGACCTCCGGCCATCAACCAGGTACGTCACGTACTCATAAGAAAAGACCCTCATAGAAAGTACGTGACGCGGGACCACCCTGCTACCTGCCAAATCCCAGAAACAGACCTGCGGCTTATCTAGGATGTGGGCTTAACAGAAGGTGGAATGTGAAAGATAAAGTTAGAGTCTGCAGTTAGGTTACCAGAGGACACAGGATGACCTACCCATCCCATTGACCTTCCGCTCCGCCAGGTTCATTGCAGCTACAGCACATCCCCCATTCCTTCCCCTCTTCCCGTCCCCTATAAAAATCCCTTTGGGATGAATAAAGGTGTTGCCTTGATCAGACTCTTGTCTTGGTGTCCGTACTTGTATCCCCTGTACCCCCATGTTTTTCCTAGGTGTCCACCAGATCCACGATGAGTGTCCTGCGGGTCGGGACAGGAAAAGTCCTGGTTTCTTATTATTAAAGACTGTGCATAAAAACAAGGAAATTTCCTTCTTTCTATTTCATTCTCTGAACAATTCTTGTAATAGAAAACTTTCACAACACTATCCTTGGGTTCACTTCCCACTCACCCAATAAAATCAAGCAAAGTGACTTCAGACTTTCTTCCTTAAATGAAACTCTTCAAAGAGAGTTACCTCTTAGAAACTGTCATGTTCATCTTGATCCCTTCAACTTTTGACACCTTTCCTCCTTTCCCTAGCCCACAACCTCTCTTGCAAAGCTCACCTCCCATGGCTTGAAAAGCTGACAAACTTAATTCTCTTCCTCTTCAATCCCCCCTTTGTGACTGTCATTATCTAGGTGACTCCATCCAGTACATAATAAACGTACCCTGGGTTCTGCTTCAACATTGCTTCCCTCAAAAATCCCACTTCACCCCTATATCCAAATAAGACTTTTAAGCACACAACTGTATTTGATATGGAGAGGCCCACCACTACCTTCCAAACTACCTTTGCTAAATATTTGCATATTCTGTAGGCAAACAGCATTTATGAAAACAAGTGAATTATTTCTCTTGGGTCATCTGCTTCTGTTGTATGTTTTAAAATTTTGCTAGACCAACTTTCAGTTCCCAAAATAAACAGCTGTTGAAAAAGTAAGTAAAAATAAGTCAAGCAGAATGTGTACAAAGGTACTGGATCTTAATCTGAAAAGCCAAAGACATAAAATTAGACTGTTTGCATATAGAAAAATAAAAAGTCTAAGTTAGCTTAGGCTGCCAATCAGTGTAGATAGAGTTCATGGGAACAGCTAAGAAAGGGCTTAAGGTTAAGGAATCATGAAGAACTGGTCAGTGGGGTCACACATCTATAATCCTAATATTCCAGAGAAAGAGGCAGGCAGAACTCTGTGAGTTTGAGGCCAGCCTGGTCTACAGAGCTAGCTCCAGAACATCCAAGAAACCTTTTCTTAAAAGAAAAGAAGAAGAAGAAGAAGAAGGAGGAGGAGGAGGAGGAGGAGGAGGAGGAGGAGGAGGAGGAGAGGGAGAGGGAGAGGGAGAGGGAGAGGGAGAAGAGGAAGAGGAAGAGGAAGAGGAAGAGGAAGAAGAAGAAGAAGAAGAAGAAGAAGAAGAAGAAGAAGAAGAAGAAGAAGAAGAAGAAGAAGAAGAAGGACAGAAGAAATATATAAATCTTGAGAAAGAACAAGGGAGCGGAGCAGTTGCAGAAAATCTGGAAAGCATAAACAGAGAAAAATGTAAGAATTCCTTCCTAAACTTCAAAAAAGATATAAAAAATAGTGACACTTAAATACAATCATATTATCTGTACTTCATGTCTTTCCATTCTAGTCATGTATTACATAAAATTTCCTTGTTACAACTACTTAAAGTGGGGATTAGAGAAGAAGGGATTGGTTTCACTTTGAGACTGACAACAGGCAGAAAAAAGAAATATTCCAGAAGCAAAATACAAAGCAACAATGGAAAACTGAAAACCTACTTACTGGGAAGTGTCGCCAGGTACAAATATATATCTGTTCCCCCTAAGAAGTTCCAGTAACTAAGAGAAATTTCAACTCTAAATTTTATGAAAAAAGGGTTACCCTTATAAAGCTGAAGCATCTGTGAATATCTTAATGATCCAACAACAAGGTTAAAAATTGGCATAAAATACTGCATTTTGGGGAACTGAAATTGGTAATTCCCATTAACCATGACAGTTAATTTTTGCATGTTTGGAACTTGGTTATGTAACAGAAGGATTAGAAATAAATCAACAAATGTTCCAAATTATGCACGAAATATTAACTCTGATTATTTCATTTTAATGAGCTTTACCATTAAGAAATTAGAGAAATAATTACAATTAACTTTGGTAATGAGAAACTGTCTTCATTTGGGTTATAACTCAAAAATTGTTTCATCTATCACTTTTTCCAGTTACTTATACACTGTATTCAAATGTATACATTGGGCATCTTATATTCCTTATCATGTTTGAATACAATTGGAGTATACTGGTTTTAAGATAAATTATTGAATTCTTTTAACGTTTTGCCTGGACCCACAACCAAGCACCAGTCTGAGCTCCAGGAAAACAGCTGAAGAGAGCAGGGAGGGAAAACATGAACAAGGGAGGTCAACATCACGATGGAGAATATAGAGATAGCTGAACCAAGCTCATGGAAACTCATGAATTCTAGACAGACAGCTGTTGTGGAGATTTGAGGCCACAGACCTAGGTCCTCTGTATGCGGGAGACAGTTATGAAGCTTGTACTATCTGAGGGGCCCCTGGAAGGAGGACCATGGTACAAGCCTGTTACATGAGACAGTTTGTTGGAGACCATTCCCTTGTTGGAGTCTTAATGAATGGGAGAGGGGCCTTGCCCTGACCTAATCTATTGTGCCAGACTTTGTTGACTCCTCTTGGAAACCCTTACCCTTGAGGAGGAGTGGACTAGGGATGGGCTTGGGGGAAGGCAAGAGGAGTGGCAGGGGTGGAAGGGAGAACTGTGGTTGGAATGTAAAATAAAATTTAAAACAATAAATAAGCCGGGCGGTGGTGGCACACGCCTTTAATCCCAGCACTTGGGAGGCAGAGGCAGGAGGATCTCTGTGAGTTCGAGGCCAGGCTGGACCGACAGCCTCCAAAACAATACAGAGAAACCCTGTCTCGAAAAACAAAAAAAAAAAGAGAGAATAAATAAATTGTAGTGAGATATCCACCCTGCCCACGCTTGTAGCACTGACCACGCCCATTTGGGAACCTGTGGTGGCCATCTGCTTCTTATGTAAGTGATTTCGTCCAGAAATAAAATATATTTAACCTGTATTTGTGCTTGGTCCCGTGAATCATTATCTGTGCATCAGCAATAAACTGTAGGAAAAAGAAAAGACTAAAAAAGAACTAAGATAGAGATAATATTAAAGGTCAGCTATACTGAAACTCAACTGGTTACATTTTTAAATGAATGCATGAAAGGAATAATTTGTACATGACTTAGGATTTGGCTACTGATTTCTATTTTGAGCATATTGATAAATAGAACATATGTGTGAAGACAGGAACTCAGAGCAATTAAGAGGGAAGAACAGGGCCAAGGACTGCCTGGAAAAGTATTGTTCAGTACCAGGCTGATTTCAGAAATAATCTTGTAACCCAGGAAGCACTGAGCACTGTAGACAAGAAAGTCTGGTAAGAAATCTAGAACAAATGTAAATTATTAAACACTCAAAATATTGAATCATAAACCCCAGTGCTATACAAATAGAATCTTAATAGTTCTTAGCAATTAAGATTAATTATATTTGTCTAAGGGAAAGATAACCTGAATTAAATAGAATTAAAACATAATGATTAAAAATAAACTGCATGATTTATTAGGAAAGAGTGTAAAAAATGAGTCAAATCTCTGAGAAGAACTTTATAACTATCAGTGATGCATAAAGAAGAAAAGTTTGGTCACAGGGAGAATTGATCTTTCGATCTATGGAAAGTCTTATGCAGAGGGTATATGGGTAATAAATATCATAAGAATCCTAAGTGGACTAATCTCTGAATGCTGGAGTTGTTGAAGTCCCTACCTTTTCCACAACTCCATTTCTACCAATCAGAAACTTCTGGCATCTCTTCTTTTTAAACGTTTTCAAAACTTGTCCATGTATCATCATTTCTACTCACTACTTTAGTCCAAAACCCACGAATCCATCAATTGAACTATTGCTCCTACCACCCCATCAATGACACTACCTCATACCTCTATCACTGCCAACCCAATTTATTCTGCTTAAAATTCGTTTTTCACATAGCAGATTTCTTTGAAATACAAAGCAGACTAGATAAAGTCACCTCAAAGTCATCTTCTTTATGTGGCTGCTCAGTGTTTCAAGCATAATGGCAACCCTTCCCAGCCACAGCCACCTTATTTCATTTGCTTAAATTGTATGGCTCATATTTCCCTTGTGCTAATTGATTTCCTTAATTAGAAAATTTATAATCTTCACATGGTTGATTCTTTCTTGGGAATCTAATTTAAGCTAAAGATTCACCTCCTTTAACGGCCCTTCCTAATTTCCAAACAAAAACTATCATTATTCTGTCATCCTCCAAGTTCCAATTATAACTCCTTAGAAGAAACATAGTACACTCTGAGGTTCATCAGAGTTGAAATTTTGTCAGTTGTGTTTGTTACTCTAGTCCACAATGCAGGGGATTAAAAATACTTGGAAAAATAAAGGGAAAAAAACAGAGATAATAGTAAAGGGAAGACGATTTTTAATGAACAATGGTAACACCTAATTGTCCTCACTGTATTTTACATGTATTTTACATATAGTTCATCTCAAATGTTTTCTTTTATAGTGTCTA
Organism: Mesocricetus auratus; assembly: GCF_017639785.1. Classification (NCBI taxonomy): domain Eukaryota; kingdom Metazoa; phylum Chordata; class Mammalia; order Rodentia; family Cricetidae; genus Mesocricetus; species Mesocricetus auratus. Next base: position 19,342,257 of record NW_024429202.1, read on the forward strand.
ATCAACTGAACTCCTTAAATTACAATGGTCCTATGTTTACTTTCTATTTCTTTTCCAAATTTGTTCCTTCTTTTTCAATAAACCACATTTTATTCTTAATCATGCATACATATGTGCATTTGCACATGAGTGCAGTTGGCCATAGAGACAAGAAGATGGCATTAGATTCCCCCGGAACTGGAGTTACAGGTGGCTGTGATTTGAAATGTTTAAATTACTAAATTCACTGAGAGAGTCTGGATACTGGCAGAAGACATCTTTGGTATTTACGGAGGCTGTGATGGAGGATTTTTTCATTTTTTGTTTTGTTTTTACTTAATTTTTATTCATAATCATAAACTTAACTCTGCAATTCAGCTAGACTTGGAGGGTATGAGGAAAATATAGAACCCAAAGAATTTCAGTGATTACAGGGCATTGTGCACTGATGTGGTACGGGGTGGAGAGGAATGCTCTCCTGAGCTACAGAAGGAATAATCTGGTAGGTAAGAAGCCCTCAAGTCAAAAGAATTAGAGTTGCCCACAGTTGGAAATGGTGATCCCATTCCTGGACCCGAAACTCTCCACAGATTCCATAATGTTCATGCCTTCTTTCACCTTCCCAAAGACCACATGTTTGCCTTCCAGCCACTCAGCGGTGCAGATAAATTGGGAACCATTTGTGTTTGGTTCAGCATTTGCCACGGACAAGATGCAAGGACCTGTATGCTTCAGGATGAAGTTCTCATCCTCAATTTTCTCTCCATAGAAGGAGCTGCCGCCGGTGTCATTATGGCGTGTGAAGTCACCACCCTGGCACGTGAATCCTGGGGTAAGTCTGTGAAAGGAGGAACCCTTATATCCAAATTCTTTCTCTCCAGTGCTCAGAGAGGGAAAGTTTTCTGCTGTCTTTGGAACTTTGTCTGAAAAAAGTTTGAAGGAGATGCGGCCCAAAGGCTCACCATCTGCCGTGATGTCAAAGAACACAGTGGGGTTGATCATGGCTGCAGGAAGAGGCAACGGAGGACAGCGGCGACTGCCAGTTTTGTGATTTTTAAAAAAGTGCAGAGTTGTCAAACCAGGTTCAACGGTGCTGCCGAAGCAATGTGAAAATGTATGGAGCATTTGTATGTAATCTGAGCACTTAACTTTACTGATATCCGTGGATGCCAGAAATGAACACAAACTTTTTAACAATGCCAGAAATGAACACAAACTTTTTAACAATGAAGTCATCTATCTCACCAGTCCAAGTTCTGTTTCCTCTCTATTCTTTGTTGTTTGCTTATCCTCTCTATATATGGGAGTGCAGTACTGGAGGAAGCCAGTGAGAGTGTCAGGTTATCTGGAACTGGAGTTAGGGAAGTTGTAAATTGCCCAAAGTGGGTGCTGGGAACCAAGCGCTGTTATTGTACATGAGCAACACTCAGTCTTACCTACCGCTGTCTCCCCAAACCTTCAGTATATCAGTGGCTTTTATAGTGTGCCTGCCGATTCCTCTGTGCTTGAGCGCATTTTCAAAATTAAAGTACTTTTATTTGACCTTACTTCATTTAAGGGATCATCTTAAACAGTATTATCTCTGCCACCTCAGTAGACTTTTGGATGGCCTTGCTGTTAAACTAACAAGTGTCCTTTCATGGCAATAAATTTCTTGATTTGGGGTTATTAAATGATGAAAGCATAAAATGACGCTAAACACCTTAATGTTATGCTGTAATCTTATTTTTTATTGTTTGTTTGTTTACAACAGCTCATTCTGCTATGTAAGTTGAATACTTTCCAGTCTGGTAGGCAAGGCAGTTTAGTGCTATCTTCATTATTAGTTCATATTAATGTTGTTTCTATTTTATATATGGCAACAATGGCTTTTAAATAGATGTCCATTATCACACACTAATATGTGCTGTGTCTGAGAAAAAAAAGAAAAATTATATCTAAATGCTGTATGAGCCAAAGAGTTCATCTCGCACTGTCCTTAACAGCAGTGGATCACTGAGGTCCTTTAGAACTTAAAATTTTGCAGTTTCCTTCGTTAAACTACCGCACAGCTGTGTGACATTTCCGTGGTGGAAAGACCCAAATATAATTAACATGGAGTCAGGTGGATGCCTGTTTAGAGACTTCTCATCTCAGCTGTAGGTTCCTTCTAAATGTGTTTGTAGGTTGCTATTTCATCTGTTGTGGGGAGGAGACGATGCTAATTAAGAGCCTCACAATGTGAAGTCATGTTAAGAAGCTTTGCTGGTGAGTGATGTCTATAATGCATCTTCCCTGTTGGTGCCACCATTGCCAACTAGATGCTTTGGTAACTTTGCCTCAACCAGAGATCTCTTTATTGAACATGAATAAGAATAATTTACTTTTCAAATGAAGCATTCAAAAGTGTGACTATTGAGCTGCCCTTGGGTTCATTTTGGAAGTTGCATAGAAATAAACAGACATATATAATATATTATATATAAATTTCTTGTATCTGTATTACTTAGACAGAATTGGCATTAATTCTGGTGTTCTTTGAGACCACAATGATTTTGAAGTCTAATAAAAAAAATGTAACTGCCAGAGCAACACTCAGTTCTTCTTAGTAAATGCCTGAGAAAGAGCTGACCTCCTCCAGCAGACAATCTGTTAATCACTTAATAAAGGTCACAGTTGAATCACAGAACAATCTAATTTTTCTATGTAACAGTACTCTACATTTTGCTCAAACCCTACGGTTTCAAAGAACAAGATTTTCCCATCACCCCCAAACACTATTTTGATCTCCAAAACAATCCTGGGAAATATTCTTCCAGACATTAAGAAAAAAATAAAGAGAGGAAGCACAGGCAACTACCGCATGATGGTTGACATTTTAGAATGACCTTTGTGCAGAATAAAAATTCATTTCAAGAAAGCCAAAATTCAAACTTTCCCAGAAACAAATTTGCAAATGAATAGACATTATGAGCTAAAAAAGGAATTACTACCATTGATTTTTTTTGCCAATATAGCAGAAATCAGTCAAGTGCCCAGATTATATACAAATGCTCCATCCATTTTCACGTCACTTCTGTAGCCCTGTTAAACCTGCTTTGACAACTCTGCACTCTTTTAAATCACAAAACCTTCCTTCACAGCCTCTGTAAATATCAAACATGTCTTCTACTGGCATCCAGACAGTCTCAGTGAACTAAGTAATTTCAGCATTCAAATTGGGTCTGTGGCTTGCTATCTTGATCTCTGATGCTGCCCTGTGATTCCACCCTGATGCTACAGAGGCTGATTCTCTTTTTCCAGAAGCCACTTGTCTGAACACAGGATGGTCAGGATCGTTTAGATCTTACCTGAGACAGTTCAGTACATGATATGAGGACACTCAGGACAGTAACCACGAAAATGCTCATTCTAAATGAAGTTTACAACTCACAGAAACATCAGTATTTTCTTCCATCTGCTTTTGAGAGGGTTGTTACCTTTCTTTAGCTTTCACTTGTCTTTGTCTTTGGTAGAAGGATACAGGTTGGTAGAGGGATATAACAATCTCAATTGTTATTTCATTTATATAAACATGCATGTGCTGTTTTAGCTATAAGATTTGCAAAATTTTAAAAAAACACAGTCAATGTTTTTAAGAGAAACAAAAAAAATGTGAAGAACATATGCAGCCTCTGCTTCTAAATTGTAGATCATCAGATTCTAAATTATTCCAATTCTTCAACATGTTGGTTATCTTTCAGGAGCAACTTTGAAAATGCTAATTTTAACCTAGTCAATCATTCTCTTGATCATGATTAAAATAATAGATGTGTCTAATATGTATGATTATATATTAGAGAAGTTTTCTGTATCAACAAATAAGAAGTAAGTGGCAACTAGCAATGATGATATCAAGAACTGTTTTCCAAGAGAGTTTCGGGGCTAAGGAAATGCTGCTGTGTTTTGATCACACACAAAAAAATGACTAAAAGCAAATAAAGCATAATATTCATGTTTTGAGGCCATAATGTTACATACATTTATAATTTTTTGCATCTGAAGGTTTTGAATAATGATTACATATAATTTTTAAAGCCAAGAAAGGGGTCTTTGGAACAACTGTAGTTCTGCACATTTCTAGGACATTGAGGTGGGGAGAAATACATTTGAATATCTACATGGATACTGATAAAATGCAATCATTTCCAAGTTAGCTTATTCTATAACTTTGTGAAGAGAAAGAAGCAAACTGGGACAATGGCTAGAGGGAATAATAGAATGGAATATTTGGGAAACTTTTTTAGCCTAATTTGGAAAAGTCATTTACAGCTCGTAGATAATCAAAGCACTGCTGTGAAGCAAGGCGACATGGGGCTGGGCCCCTTTCCACACGTTCTTGGTGATGGGAAGGCTCTAGATGGAGGTCAGGGATCAGCCTGAAGCAGGCAGACTCTCAAGTAGGACACAGGTAGTCTGCTTGGCCAACCAAGCAGAAAGAGAAGTCTGCTAGAGTTGGAATTGCTGCTAAAATAAAGAATAACACATCCTGCTTCAAACTACATCAATCTGCATATGACTTTAAAAATTTTCAGTCTGCAATGAAGTGTTTTTGTCCAGTGCTGATGGACAGTAAATAGAGGAGTTTGTATCATTAAAAGAGCAGCCTGCTTTTCTTAACACAAGATTGTCAGGAAAGTGCATTGTGTTCATGTGATCCAGAGAGAAAATGAGACTATCAAAAACAATGAAAACCTGGCTCAATAGGGAGACACTATATTAGTAAACTAAATGATTATTTTTATAGGAATAATGCCTTAATAAATCACAGCATGGTTTCAGACATACTATTTGAGTATCCATGCAAATGTAAAACTTAAAAATTCTTCTCTCTCTTTCTGTGTCTGTCTCTGTCTCTCTTGTGTGTGGTTGTATACACGTGTGTACAGATGCATTTAGGAGTGCCTACACATGCGGAGGAAGTGGTCCACATTAGGAATCTTCCTCTCTCATCTTTTTTAACCTTTCAAATTTAATTGAGAAATAAATACCAAAAAGTCTTTGTGAAACCACTGGGAACATAGGAAACCTTCAAGAATATGAGGATTCACTATGTACTATATCCTTAAGACTGGGGACTTAAGACAGCATGCATTGCCACTGTTCAACACCCAAAGTCTGTTCAAATGGAAGAATTGTTTGTGATTGAATAGGTGAAACAAAAACAACAGACCGGGAAAACTTGGTGTCCAGAAGGGAAATTCACTCTTTGTTTGTCTGCTATCCTTTAGGAGCAGTGGTATTTTTGCAGTGTTTTACCTACTGAACATGGGGATAAGCGCCTTGGCTATGTATCTTATTTCCTGAGACAACCTCTCACTGAAACATGAGTCCATGGATTGGGTGAGGCAGGCTGGACCACCCCAGTGCTGGTGCACAAATGTGCACTTTCCCATCCAGATTTCACATGGATGCTTGTGATGTGCACTTGATTGTCCTGCTTACACAGAAGGCACTGTCCTGGCTGAGCCACCATTCAAGCCCCTAAGCAAATATTTTCTTACTAAAAAAATCACACTAAAAGCCAAAGTTGAATATATTTGTGATAATCATCATTTAAATATGTTATAAAATTAAATTCCCATGTGACATTAGTAATTTTTAAAACATGTTTCACTTGGTACTGTGGGAAAAAAAACAATGACATTCTAATTGCCCTAGGACAATGAAGTGATAGATATCATAGTATAAATTGACTAGTTTGAATAATTATGGCAATAATGCCTTGGAAATGATTTCAATATGGAAACAAAAGATCATAGGAGATACATGAAATTAGCAAATTGAAACTGGAGGTCCATGGTAGGACATATATCCAAAACTCTATATGAGTTATCAGTCATTATGTCCATTATAACACAGTCAAATGTAGAATATTTTGTATGGGTTATATACGAGACAGGTATATGTGACCTGAATTGGAAAAATTTATAAGTTATGTTTGTCAGCTGAGTAGAAAACCACACTACTTTCAGAAATTCACTGAAGTGAGAGAGAGAGAGAGAGAGAAAGAGAGAGAGAGAGAGAGAGAGAGAGAGAGAGAGAGAGAGAGAGAGAGAGAGAGAGAGAGAGAGAGAGAACTGGCTACCTCATTGACATGGAACCAGACAGACGCAGCATTTCATGAGTCAACACATTCTTGTAGCATTATAGCTTTTTAGTTTTTACAGCAAAGATGCAGTCACGTGGCCACTATGATGATACTTTTCAGAGCAATCAGCCTTTGCTATTTCTTAAAAGCCTGCATATTACAATAAAAGGTCTATTAACATCAAGAACACACAGAAGAGCCCTCATTGTCATAAGTCTAATAAGTGCAACGGCTGATTATTACTTAGAAAGCTATTCAAAGCCAGGGGTGGCTTTGGAAGTGATTATTTAAAAGGTGAATGTTAGCGAACTGTGACTGAGATGGAGGTCTTTGCGGCGGGAGGCATTGAGGCAAAGGCAATTTCATTTCCAGGGCGCTCCTCTGGCTTTGGAAAGCATGGGCTCATTTCACAGCTCACTCAGTTCACCAGTGGACATACTGAAAGGACTGAGGATCTCACTGAGACCCAGTCACTTCCACAGACATCATTCAGTGCACTAGCTGCAGCGGTCACACTACAATGAGGGACGCAGTCTCTCACCGAACCTTAGACTGTGATTTCTAAGATTCTTTCAATGCATAAGTACCATGCTTCTTAATGTCTGTGATTAGGAAGCAGCATATATAACCATGAAGCATGATGAAAACATCTAGGCACTGGTCAGTCCTAGCTCAGTGCTGAGGCATGCTTTGTGAGAGATCATGTGTTATGCTGAAATGGAGACACTTAGAAAGCGACATTTCACAGAGGATGGGACACTCTCCACATCTGCCTATGAGATCCTGCATAAGCTGCTGCCCTTCCCATCGCCTTTCAGTTTCTAATGATTAGAATAGAAACTATATGCCCATGCCTTTAAATCTTTAGTAGGAAACACTTAGTGGGCAATTCCAATAGGTACATCAGGATGTAGTTCAGACACGTTGAATCTGAATCTCTACTGGAAGACCTCTGGGTGATGCTGTTTGTTTTTAACAAGTACCAGGTCATTCATGGCAGCATTGTCAAATACTCAAACCCCTTAACAGCCATCACAAAACACCCACAGAAGCATTTGTCTTGGAATTATCTATGCCTCAACCATTCTGAAGTTTCACACAACATCTGTATTTCTGTTTTCTATTCAAGTATTAGAACACTCATCAGTGCAAATAAACATTAGACACGTATGACAAACAAACGGGCAAACAAAAACTAGCCTAAGTGGATGGTCTTCAATCTATGTTGTCAAGAATGAACCCCAAGGATTTTTTCATCAGGTTTATTAATTTTACCTGCTAACAACCTTAGGATTCGGGATTTTCTATTTGTATTTAATGTACCGTTTCAATCGTATAATTCACTTCTGATATTCAACTTGCAGGCTGAACTTAGGCAAAATGCATCTTATATATGATCCTGAGAGCTAGCTTTCCTAAATAAATTATTGACTCACCAAAGGTGATTGAGTTTTTTAAAGTTTTCATATGGACTAAATAAAAATAGCTTAGTCACAAGTCTGAGGGAGTTGAAGACACTGCAAATGATACAAACAGTATGGTCAGTTGTTTGTATCCAGTTTTGGATACTTTCACCCAACATCAGGTGTAAGTAGAATTTTCTACTGAAAAGAAAATGGCAATCTGGATTTTCATGGGAGTTGCTCACTTAATAAAAATTATTTCTCGATTTTAAATCATAATGGATTTAGAGACACAATAACACACCATCATATTTTTGTTTCATTAATTTTGGCCTATCCACTGTTATAGTCCTTCATCATTGGCTTTTCCTGGGAGATTTATTTCAAATGATAAGTAAAATATATGTTGGGAGGTGTCCAGCTTTAAGTATGCCTAGAAACATGGCAAAGTTTATCAATATACTATAAACTACTATTTGTTTGCACCTCTCATATGCAAAAGGATACAACAGAGATTACAGATGTGGTGCTTTGTTGTTAGCAGAAACAGAAATTGTATCAGAAGCATAAGGTATGGGTTCAAAACATCTTTAATCACAGGGACAAGCACAGTCACCATCTAATATGCTGAGATCACTGTGTAGAGTGGTATTCTTTGCTTATCATCCCAAGGGAAATGATTGTTATATTTATGCTTGGGTAAACATATTTTTTTACTTCTATACCAAGATATAGTCTCTTCAACGCTTGATTTCTTTGAAATTTTTCCTTTCTCCTGGTTCTTTCAATATTATGCAACCAATTACTCAAGACATAACTTTAGTGTTAAAATATGAACAAGTAAATTCTTCTCTGTAAAGTTACTCTCTAGAACCCCTTATTCTATGAATATTTAAGGGAAACGGATTCCTTTTTCTTCCTTTTTTTGCATAACACTGGGGAAATGAGTAGATAATATCCTTTGTGTAGTGGTTCATAATGAAAAAAGCAAACAATCTCCAGTCTACTGAAGAGATGACATGTTGTTTTGTGTTTAATGAAAGATAAATTAAAATCATTTGACATTGCCATATGCTAAGAATCATTTCCTGAGCAGCAAAGAACATTACCACAGATGGCTTGATAGATTGTCCTAAAAAGGTTGCAGGGAATAAACCCTTCATTCTTATTATAGTTGTTGGTGTGACAGCAGACACATTCTTCAGTGAATAAGACTGTTGAGTAATTATGGCCATGTCTCCCATTTTGAATCAGAGTTACATAATATAAATAGCATCCACTTACATGGATAAACATTTTAACTTAAAGGTAAAAAAGCATGCAGTAAGATATCGTGTGTATCTTCATACTCTAGATGATAGATCCTAAAGCTGCTAGTAATCATGTATGGAAAGGAAGCCATTCAGACTTACAATCATGACAATTGTTGTACATGTTCTTAGCATTAATTATATATTGAGAGCAAGACGTTATTATCAATATTATCAATGATAATAATATATTATCAATATGTGACAATTATTTATTTTCTAAGATTTTTAATTAGGATGGAAAGTATTACTATGTTGAAAATAACCTGTATCTTAGCATGTAAATTTATAGCCATTTTCATCTTTTTGCAAAATATATTTTTCATTCATTACTAAGTATTATTCAAAATGGCTTCCAGTGCCCTAATAAGTATTATGTAAACTGTGCATATTCATACTTTGTGTATTTCCTAGGTCTCTCTATAAAAGATTATGACAAGGGCAATGGTATCACATGTTGAGTATTGGGAGTTTTTATTTACCTCATTCTCTCTTTCTTAGTTTGTCCTGGAAAAAGCAAGCAATCATTTTCGCAGCCCAGTGAGGTATCCCAAGTAAAGATTAAGCCAACCTTACAAATTATTTCATTTTTAAGCTAAAATATAATTGCATTGTCCCCCCATTCCATTCATTCTCTCTAATGCTTTCCATGTCCCACATCCCTCACTCCTTTTCTTTTTTTAATAAGTTTTTGTTTAAATTAAAAACAATCTTACTTTACATACCAATTCAAGTTTCCACTCCCTCCCATACTCCTATGCCTCCCACCAAACCCCCATCCCAACCCCCATCCACTCCTCAGGGAGGGCCCTGACTTCCTTTCAAATGTACATAATATACACATTAAATACCACCTGGTGAGTTAGTTACTTGCACATACATGTGCACATGAGTGAGTGCATGCACACACACACATGCACACCACACACACACACACACACACACACACACACAAATACATGATGTCAGTATTGACCATTTGACCCTGGATAATCAATTAGTGGTCTCATCATTGAGAAACCCTTATTCTTCCACGCTTAGCACTCCCTTGTTGCCCTGGTCCTTTATCTAGCAGTGGAACCTTGTGACACCCCCATTTTAAACAAGAAAATCTGAGATAATATATTATCCAGGTATCCACAAGAACAGAAGTACAATGCATAGAAATAGCAAACATCCCATTAAATGGTCACTGATATCCTCCATTGTCTAGTGAAGAATAAATTCCTTGGTGAACCATAAAAAGTTAAACACATATGCTTATATATTCAGAGAAAGGAGATGTTTAACCCCTGGGATGCTGGGAAAGGATGTAGTTTACAATCTGGAGATGTTTTGCTATCTGTAGGATCGGGATTCACCCAAATCCCCTAAAATAGTATTTGTTTATTCCAGACTTACCCACCATCCCTAAGTCTGGAGCATTGCTTCCCATTTCACAAAACCCCTCCTTATTAAAGATGTCATTTGTATATTTCCGTTACCTTAGGGAAAGGCTAATCATGACACCTACAGGCTACTATGTTTATCTCAGTCATTCTCCCTATGCCTTTATCTTGAGCATTGCTTCTAGGTCAACATATCTCATCTTTATGGAAACAACCATATGTACTTTGTAAAGAGTTTCAAAGTAAAAATGTCTTCAGCTTTGTTGTACATTTAAAACTGAGCTAGTTAATTATCGTGGAGAAACAATTTTTCCAAAATTGTGCTGTACTAAAATATATCTAAAATAAATGCCCTGGTGTCAGATTCCAGAATTCTGAACCAAACACTGACTAACTAAAGCCATACTGAACCAAGTTCCATACGTGTCTCTGTAGGGATCACTTCATTACCAATGATGATAGTTGCAGGGACTCCCACCAGTGACAGGGATTCGACAGAAGACACATTTCAGTTTGATGCTGGACTTCAAGATAATGATGTTCAACATAATACCTGATGTTGGGCAATGGCAGCGCTAAGCTACTCCTATCAGGCGTGCAAGCATGAGATTACAGAGTCAAAGTTCTACTCCATTCTATCTTGCTAAGTTTTCTTGCTTGGTAGGATATGCATTATATGCATTTTTGAGTTATAATATTTCCAAGATAAGGTGACTTTGTGTGCACACAAAACCAGCACAAATTAAGAGGCATTTTATGTCAATATTAGTAAAAAGTAATACCACATCTCTTACCAAAAGAGTTGAAATAGGCCTTATCATCTGCACACCATTTGTCCTTCTTGCATAGAATATAGTCAGATTAGTGTTAGTGAGTGAAAATTTCTGTTGCTAAGCTTATGCATATCTTCTCTCATTGTTAAAACAATTATTTTGTCACAAGTTCACTGGCCAATGGCAGAAGAAGAGGACTAGTGGAAAACCAGAATGGCTCACCCAATCTACTGCTCTAATAACTAACTGTAGTGGCAAAGTCATGTTGTGGAATGGTATTTTAATTATGTAAAGTTGTGTTACATTTGTTTATGCTGCATTTCTTTAATTATGGAAAGATCAGTTGCTGTTTCACCTAGTCTGCCTAAGACACCTGATTAGTCTAATAAAAGAGGAATGGCCAATAGCCAGGCAAAGAAAGGATAGGCAGGCAGAAAGACCAAATAGGAGGAGAAATCTAGGAATGAAAGAATGGGAGGAAGAAGAGAATGGGGGAGAAAGTGAGGGACACACACAGGGAAGAAGCCAGGCAGTCACCAGTCAAACATGGAGACAGCAGAAAAGTAAGATATACAGAAAGAATGAAAGTAAAAAGCCCTGGGGCAAAATGTAGAGAAAGAGAAACATTAAAATAAGAGCTAAACTAAGGCCAAGAATTCAAAACTAATAATAAGTTTCCAAGTCATGATTTAGGAGCTGGATGGTAGTCTAAAAGAAAGCCTAGCACATTCGGTGAGCATTCGTTATATAATACAAATATCTCCAGATTGGTTTCCTATTCATAGGTGTCTACGAACATACCTTTTCCTATGACCTTCTTGATATTAATATTCCAATAATGTTCTTTTAAAAACGTTCTCATGCCAGGGTTGAAGAAAGGGCCTTATTCTTGTTAGATGTGTATTTTGCCACTGAGAGAGACTACACGACTAGTCACCACCAATATTTCCTCCAGTCACTTAAAATCAAGTCAAATGAGATTTATATAACCATCATAATATCTACCAATCACTAGCAACTAAGGTGAAGTCTTAGAATATACCTAATAATCTTTTGTGTAGTTACATGCCAATAAGAATATCAATTTCAGCCCCACCTCACCTAATAATATTTTAAATACTTTTCTATTATAATTGATATATTTATGTGTATTTATGAGAACAAAATATACTGATGCATGTATATAACAGATAATGGCCAACTTATATAAGTTAGCATACATATCACCCTAATTTTTTTAAAGAAAAACAGATTCATTTTTATTTTTTGTATGAGTGTTTTGTCTTATTTATGTATATTATGCGTGTGCAGCCCCTGTGGAGACCAGATGAGAGTGTTGACCTACAGAACTGGAATTACAGACAGTTGGTACCACTACATGAGTTATAGGAACCAAAAGTAGAGTTGTAAAAGCTCTTCTGTCCACTGAGCATTTCTGCAGCCCTAGTTTAAACTAGTAAAACTTTTTTATGCTATGTATTCCCAACCATCTCTTCTACTTTGAGGTGTATAATGCTGATTAACTTTTTCTGCTGTGCTACTGAGCATGAGAACCTACTCTTCCCTAGTAACTGATTTCTCCCTTTGCTCAAATTTTGTATTCTAAGCAGTATTTTCCAAATAGTGACAGAAATAAGATTTTCTTTACAGCATGTTCTTAGGACTTTTATTACACCATAGTTGAGTGTCAACTTGCCTCCGATAAGACATGCTCCATTGGTAGAATATATCTAGATGCCTTTGAAGAATCTCCCCAAAGATCAAAGAAGGTCTGCCCTGACAGATATGGTAAAGAGTCACCTTCAGCAGTGGGTGGGCTTGTATTCGGCTGGAATAAAAGAAGGAAAATGTCCTTGTTGTAGCTTTCATAACTGGGTACACTCTTCTTCTAGATTTTGGACCTCCAGGTTCTCTGGCTTTGAAGAATCTAAATGTGACTAGAGCACTGTCTACAGCAATCAGCCCATGGGATGCAGAAATCTCCATATCTATCACCTGCTGTTCTGCCTTTTCCATGTTGGAGGTGTCACACTGTAACGCTTTTCTCCCTCAAGTGTCACATAAGGACACTACTACAATAAATCACCTCCATTCTTCATTGTTTCATTTTTTTCTTCCTCTCGAGAATAATGACCAATGCACGTGTTTCTGAGCAGTTTTTGTATCAGAAAAACTAAACTGAATAATAACATTATGTTCTACTCTTTGCTGTAGTCCTTTTCCAAAGTCATAACACTATTTCTTCATCAAGTTAAACCAGCTGTTTGCCATATTATTACACACATTGTACTGGTTGATGTGGTTAAAGATTAAACCCTAGCACTGATTTAATAGCCCCTAAGGGTGGTCCATTAAAGATTAAACTCTAGCACTGATTTAATAGCCCCTAGGGGGTGGTTCATGTTTTGGCTGTTGGTGTGGTTTGGGTAAAAAAGGATATATTAATCTTCAGATATAAGAATTTCCATTTGTTTGTATATTTATAGGCTCCAGTTTCACAAACCACAATATTAGGAATTATTTTCCCTAACCAGAAGGATGTTGACAGTAGTAAAGGGTATTGAGAATTGTCTAGCCTAGCAGAGGGCTATCTTTATCTTTGATGATTATTAGATCAGGGGAGGGGAGAGGTTTGATAATTTAACTTTAAACTGCAAGTGCAATATCAAATGTACAATGCTGCTCTTCATTTCCTTTCTCTTCTTTGTTTCTCCCTCAGACTTACAAAGACACAGGGCGATGTCCTGAAATGTCGATACTTACATGCTTCCACCTTTAGTACTGTGCTTAAAATGGCAGAAGACTGTTAGAATTGGGAGAACTTACGGGTAATTTAAAGAGACTAGGCTCTCGGCTAAATTTAAATGCTTGAAACATTTATTTTTGGCTTGAAGTATTACTTAGAATTTGGCATTTTTTGAAAAGAATTCTGTTAATTATCCTTTTAAAGAATATAATTGATATTATTAATATGAGCAGAGAAGGAAAAAAAACATTTGGATAGCCTCTTCACCATTTCTGATTGTGGTCATTTGGATTTTTACCCTGATCTCCCTTCTGCATAGAATATGTCAGGGTAGGGAAGATATTTCAAACACATATTAAACTTTTCAGTTCTTTAAAAGTGTTTTCAAAACTCTGTATAACCATAGGGTGACAATTTTCCAGAATTACCTGTGCTTGCAGGTAATTCTCTAATACCCTCTTGTTCTTCACTGCATGTCTATGCCTTTTCAAGGAAGCTGGTTATGTTATTTATCTTTTAAGCACACACACACACACACAGATGGAGGGGAGAGCAAGAGAAAGTTAGATGAGGTGCATTGTTATAACTACATTTTTTTAAAAATTTTTCCAGACAGGGTTTCTCTGTATTGTTTTGGAGGCTATCCTGGAACTCGCTAATTTCTCAAATTAGACTGCTATTAAAATACCAGGTGTTTACTCCTCCATATCTTATTTATTTATATGTATTTCTTTAATTTTGTTTTATGACCTCTCTGTTCATGTGCTTTTGACTGTATTTACAGTACCAGACAAGAACTTCCTTATGTTTAAAATTTTTTAAAAATCAGGCATTTTATTAAAAATTAATACTCTAAGTTTTTTTCCCTGATAGGTAGTAGAGAACAGGTTTGTCTAAAAAGCATTTAATAATACACACATGGAAGAAGTTGAGTATTATGGCCCTATCCTGTAATCTCTGAACATTCAATACTATCTGGAGCAAAAAGAAAGATCATATCTAAAACTGAAAAAATATAACAAAGACAAACTGATAATTATTTAAAGAAAACTAACATCATGAATTCCCAAGCATCATATCTTGGCACTCAGATTCTAGTGATATGTGATGGGTCTTGATTTTTTCATTTTAGCAAATCATCCTGTGATTTTATACATCTTGAAATGCTACTCCAAATTTTTGGCATATGGTAAAATACAGCAGTAGTTCATCAATGTCACATTGTAATAATCCACAACTTTTATATGCTCATGTTCAAAATTATAAAATATTTTTAGATAAGAGAGGTATAGTTTCTACCTTCATATTCAAAGGCTGTGATAAATACTCTTCCCCTTCACATAGAAAAAGCAGATCTGAGGAATAACACAGGGACAAAACGATTCAGATCCACTTTCTTAGTCTTTCCCAAGCTTAAAATCTTCTCAGGTATTGTAAAGTTTTTCAAAACCCTGAATGCTAAAATATGCAATTACTAAAAGTACAAAAATAAAAACAAGGGAATCCATAGTATAAAGACCTCATACTTCAATTCAGCATGGCCTCTTTGAAAGCTTTCAATTGCAAATGCAGTCTACACAACACTGAACAAAGGGAAAGTTGATTTCAGCAGATCCAGTAGCAGGGACACAGGGATGTTGAACCACAAAGAAAGTTATGACAAAAATAATGTGTTCTGGGACAAGATGATTATCTTAATGACTTAGATCACAAAAAGAGTACCTTCTAGAATTTTGTTGCCTTGTGTTTCAAAATTATGCTTAATCCCATTTTATGTTATCTATTAATATTTCTTACCATTGTATGAATCTTGATTATTGAGACATGAGGATTTTAAGTTTAGTTTTTTCCCAACCAAAATGCTTTTTTAATAAGTTAAAACCTGCAGTTAGTTATTACAAAATGAAAATGAAATCCTGTCTGATTATGCATATCAAACACTGAAATAAAAATATGTTAATTCACAAAGCAAGTGGATTAATAGTTATTTGAAGTAACAAATTAAGCTTGTATCTTAACTCATACAACTTGAAGTGAAATGTTTATGCCAAATTACTGGGGCACACCACATGCTCCTTAGTCTCATTTGAATTTTTGAGATGAGAACAAGTTCGTGTTTTGATGGAGCTATCTAAATAATTACTTCATCTGCATTTCACAGGCCATTAATGCATTTTTTCATATTAACCAATCCATCTGTGTATACAACATGAGTTCACGAGGTAATTATCTGCTCTCTAATATGCCCCTTTGGGCAAAGGAGGCAGATAAAGGAATCACTTGCAGTCATTTAGGGACTTCTTCCGTAATTGTCAACATTTGCGAGTCATCTGCTTTTTCTCTTTTCAAGTTCTCTCTACCTATGGAGGCATATCCTAGCAACAAATCAAAGGCAAGACTTTGTAACCAACTTTATGAGGCAGTCTTTCTTTAGAAGAGACATCCTAGAAATTCAACAAGTACAGTAGAAAAATCTTAAGCAGCAATACGTGGCCCCAAAAAAACTATTCATAAAGCTAGGCGTAGGACTAATTTTGCATTTCCATAGCAAGCAGTATTAATAGGAAATCCTACGTTCTTACTTGGAAGTTTTATTAGCCTCTACTTCAATAAACACCACCTAGTACGCAACTAATCCTGAAATAAGTTACATTTGGCACAATGGGTAGGACAAATGAGAAAATAAAAAAGGATTTCACAAAGAGAGACATTCAATGGCATCACACTGAAAGCTATCTACAATTTGTGAGGGATGCTTTCAGGATTTCTTTTATATTTCTATACTTTATTACATCATGGCATCACTTAAAATTGAATCCTTTATTATCTAAACATATATTCTCAATGCCCACTTAAGATCCGCTAGGCTTTTCCATTGAATTTCTGGAGTTATACATTTGGGATAAAGAACAAATCATGGATGAAGGAAGACATATACAAATGAAAGTAGAGATTGAGAAATGAGAATTGGTCTTTTCAAAATTAAACATTGTTTCCCAGGTTCTTGGTATTAACAGAGTATTCATGAACACAAATAATTAAATATAATCAACTTAATCCTCAGCTTAAGCTTGAAAACAATGTAACATCTTTAAACTCATACTTCAAAAAATATCATAGTCTATACTAATATATAGACTATGTTTTTCTTTCTATGGGTTGTTGCTATTATTTTATTCTTTCCCCCTGCTTTCTACCTTAATGAAAATAGAAATATAATATGTACACACACATACACTCACATACACTCACACACACACACACACACACACACACACTTCAAAGCTATAGGATATGGAGAATCACACTGAACAATAAAAAAATAAAAAATACCTGGTTGTCTAGGAGACAGATTTTCTATTTGCGTTTGTCAAGAGATATATTGTTTTGTTTCAAATGCTAAAAAATTGTGCTTCATGTGTATAACCTTTTTATATTTAACTTTAAAAATAAATACCTTGAACATTATTTTATTTTAGCAACCTTTAATGTTATACTGCCAATATCACTCCCAGTGTAATAAAATTTATCAAAAATATCTTGTGCTTATTTAAATAATGGAATCACTTCAACATGCCAGCTGTTCATTCATACAACAACTGTAAATAACTGGTTTTGGAGTCATAAATTGGTCCTTATTTCTATTGCAATGCCAAGAAATTACAGAGTATTTGCTCCTTCTCTAATAAACTGCCAATCTAGAATCCATAGCTTTTATGTAGTTTTGTCTTTTACATGGTAAATGGCAGTAGTGTTTACCTTCCACCATGACAGAAATTCCAGAAAATGACCTGAAGTGAAATTATCCAGTGCTACACATCTCTAAATAATAGAGCTAGTGAGATGGCTTTGTAGGTACAAAGCCTTGAATTTGAACCCTAGGGCCCTCCTAGTAATTGATTTACATGCGCATTTTATATTATGCTCATGACCACACATACACACACACACACACACACACTATATATATATATATATATATATATATATAATAAAAATATCTTCAAAGAAGGCTAAAGAATAAATCAGCTTCAGTTATTACAGAAATAGTCAAGAGACTTTCTTTATGTTAGCAGTATGCTCCAGTGGGACCACAAAGAACAAAGGCTTTAGATGATATTTCATGGACAACAAAAGCTATGTGACTGTCATCCCTGTTAAGTGCTACCCAAATCGTACCTTTTTCATTGATGGTATTTTATTCTTTATGAGCACTGTGCTTTCTAACTATAATTTGGTATTCTGTCTAAGTTTCCCCAAGCCTTTTTATGCTGTTTAACAAACAACAAAGCTAATTTTTTTAAACCTCTCTTTAATGGCTACATATTCTTGGGTTATACAGTCAGCCTGATATGTAAGGAACACACTGGCCATGCTAACTGTTCACATAGCACAGATAAGCCAATTCGAAAAGCAACAGAAGTGACTCAAGAGTGCTTTTAACTTCTCTGGAGCCGCACCTATGAACCCAGCTGCTATTAGCTGCATACAGTATTTAATTCTTCACGCCTGGCTGCGGCTCACTCTATGGGCAGCACATACAAGACACTTCCCTAGCACACTTTCCTTGTTGCAGTACTGACATGAGTCATCATCGTCCATGTCTTCCTAGTCTTTGTCTTCAGATCTCCACCTTCCAAGAATAGAATTCAGCTGCAGGACCTCTATTCACCATCTCTTCCTTGGCTTCGCCAATCACCTTCCTGATTCTGTTCTCTGACCACACCCAGGCCCGCTTCAACTTCAGTACCTCCTCTTCTACAGGAGAGGCAGTTTCTCAGCAAGTCACATTTCAGCATCCCAGAACTATAATGGAAGCAGGTGGAATTCAAGTTTCTATAAGTACTTTGTTTCCCTATGTTCAGGAAGGCCCCATTGACTCCTCTGTCATTTAGTAAGGATTTTGCCAGTCTCCTGATCACCATCATGTGATAGTTGCATGTGTTTCTTCCCCTTTTTTTTTCTTAAAGTCTGGAAGAATATTTTTCCATGATTATTTTGCAGATCAAGCTAGTGTTTGTCCATTTCAATCAGACAGGAATTCAAAATGGCCATTTAATCACATATAATCTACCTTATTAAGGTTTCATTTACATTATTGGTTAATTGATTATTATTTGTGATATTTTATGTCCTCCAGGAAAAGTAATTCGAAAGCAGATTGTTAAGGAAAATATTCTTCCACTAACATTGCAATCAAAAACGTTGCAGATACATGCCATTTACATGTATATTTGTCATCGAAATTTCACATTTCCAATTTCATTGTTTTTCATTCTTTTTGGAGCTCATGTTTTTCTTCTACAAACATGGCCCCTTCTCTTTTACTTTCAAGTTTTTTCCTACCATTCTTTGTTACCAGCTAAACTGACCATCCCTGTTGATAGCTCTACTAATAATTAATTTTTATATTTCTGATTAACTTGTATAAACTGTGACCAAATGCATGACAGAAACAAGGTAAGGGGAGGACAGGTTTATAAATCCCTGTTTCTCAGCACAATGTGTCAAGGAAGAAATAAAGGAAGGAAGCTCTGTGTGTGAGTGCAGAACTAGAAGGAAGCAGTTCATCTCAGGGCAGCCCTGGGGGCAATGATAGCCATCAGAACCAGGAGTGGGCACTGCTTCAGAGGCCTGCCCTTCGTGACCAACTTCCTACAGCCACGCCTCTTCTCCTAGAGCTTCCATATTATTAAAAATTGAGCCAGGAGAAGCCGAAGGAGCACTAAACAAATGAACCTGTGGAGTCAGACCATAATAATATCAATGTTTACAGAAACTGTAATTTAAAGCAGTCACAAGAGTTATCTGATCAATGATACTAGCTTCAAAACTAGTATCTCCTAGTGATTTCTACTGCATTCAAAAGTTCAGTTTCCCTCTCTTTGTGATTTGTTTTCTGAGTTTGCATACCCACTCACTGCATTACACTGTTGATTAATATATCATAACTCAAACTAAGACCAACAATACTGTAAACAGATTTATAGCCCTTAAAGTATTTAATATGATACATTGATAATTTGATCTTATATAATATATAATGACACTAAATTTATTAGAGATTTAACTCATTTTAATGAAATATCTTCTCTTGATTTACAAGGCATCAAAGTAGTCTAAAACTCCCTCTAAAGGTGATTCAAATATAGCTATGAAGACGTCTTTCTAAAAAGCTTATGGAACTGAAGGTTTCATTGACTTTGAAGACACCCCAATGGATTTCTTTTACCTGTGGGAATAAACATAAAATGTTCTTTTTTGTCATGGCAAACGTATTTGCTAAGGATAAATTGAACATCATGTGTAAAATTCTCAAGTGACTACTTATCTGGAAGCAAACCTTTGCCAACATTTAATTCTCAGATACTGTAGCCCAAAACAACGCCAGACAATGACAAAACCATGATTGGTTTTGGACATTTAGCATAGTTCTCTTGATAAGTAGAGTACAAAATCAAAAGTAAATGCATTAAGATATTGATGAGCTAAGTATTATTTTGATTTTTGTCCTTAAAACTTAAAGAGAGCAGAGATCAGAGATTAAATCATAAACTGTTTTCAGAAGAAATTTCAAGAATTATTATGAATATAAATCTGAAAATATTTATAATTAATCAAAGGTCACAACTAAGAGTCTTACAGCAATATTCATTAGTAGTTGCAATCTCTATCTAAATGCAATCATGCCTCAGTCTGGAAGGATTAGTTCTAGCTACCACCTGCCTCACTGAAGTTTTTTTATGCTAAATTCCCTTGAATAAAATGGTATAGCATTCACATCTAATCTATGTGCAATGTTGTGTACTCCATGTTAATTTTACAACCTAAAAATAATGTAAGTCCCAGATGAGTATTAATTAGTCTTTATGAAATGAGAATGAGAAAACCGTTGCATACATATTGAATACAAATGTTTTTTTCTAGTAATTTTCTGTCTTAAACTGGTTGAGTCTACACATGTAGAACTTAGATGGTTGGACGTATATATCCAAAATATGTATGCAGTTGTGAAACAGTAGGGATTACGCATATAAATATTATCAAGAAACCCAGTGCATTGACAAACTAATGGAACTTTCAAAATAATTTTCTAACATATTAATTTGAATATGCACACTCTTATCTCAGCGTCTTTCTCACATTTTTTTCTTCATTTACCTTTACTTCACTTCTAGAACTGATATTGTCCTTCAGCTATCAGGGATATTTAACATCACTAGACCAAGAAATGGCATAGTTTTAAACATTTGCATTCCTGACATTATGAATAAACAAAACACATAAAACAGCAAAATTACTTAAACATCCATTGGAGGTGGGGAGAATGGTATTTTTTTTATAATCGTTCACTCAAATGCCATCCAGAAAAAAAAAGACAATGTGATTAGTAGGCCATAAACAGTATAAATTATCAGTCTTCTTAGCATAGAAAAGACCATATTTCTGTAACAAAATTTATATTTTATGTATGTGACTAGTGTATAAGTTAAGAGCATGTTTGATAAATATTAGTAGTGAGTAGTTATATACAATTGCAATCACAGACGATTTTAATTGTATTTATCTCTATATATAGACATTTTAGCATAGAGTTTGTTCAAATATTTATTTTTAAAAATTACCTCTCAAAAAGAGGACATTTTGGTTTGTGGAAGATTGTATGACACTATTACACATCATTTGAAAATGAAGTATGGTTAAGTCTAACTACAACTGTGGCAATATGAATGAAACTATTTCTGAATCACAAATGTTCTACTTTTCATTTCTAGGCACCAAAATGCTTGACAGCACGAGTTGAGGTCATTAGTGCCACCATGAACTTGTTACAATGGAGATACGTGAAGAATTACACTAAAGGAGGTTTTGCCCCTAAATAGTCAGTATTGTATTCTGAGTTTATAGTCATGACATTTAATGGGAGGAGGGGAAACAATGCCCACAAAATGCCCATCAGCTGCCCTACCAATAAGAAATATCGAAATTACACAACAGTGGATTGTCAGGGGTGTTGGGTCTGCAATGTACAACATTAACATAGCTGTTGTTATAAAAGCCACTGAGGGTGCAGCCACAGGATGGACACTGCAGCTATGCATTTTATTGGGAAATGTTGTTACTCATTTTCTGAGGCACAGTTCATCAAACATTCCACGTCATTAAATAGTCACAAAACCCTTTCCTGAATTTATGAGTTGCAAACATCTATTATGTAGAACATCTCATTTTTTATGTATTTACATGCCAGTAATTATCTAATCCTGTCTTTTCTTTTTATTTTGTTTGTTTGTTTTTGTTTTGATTCCCATTCATTTGATCACTCTAAATCTTCCTTTCTTTCCATTCTCATATCCATCATCCTATGCTTTTATGGCCTTAGGCCATTTGACTGTTACTTTTTTGTAATCTTTGTATGGACTTTCATACTATCTTTGCTCTGTAAATCTGATCCCATTGTTTTTCTATTCCGAAGACTACCGTGCATCCCTGTGAAGGTTGGAATAAATTATCAAATCTGAAGCTGGTCATTCTAAAACTCTGTATCTTTTGAAAACAGCTCCTGTTTCTCCATTGCTCCCTTTCCCATCTTCTGACAAAAAACATTATACACTCTGCTCCTCAGTTCAAACTTTCAGATTCCTCATGTAAATGATATCACAGTGTTTGTCTTTCTGGACCTGGCTTATTTTACCTAGATATAATAAATAGCAATGCATTGCATGTTTTAAAATCAGTAAGGGATGTTTTTAATATCTTACTACATCAAAAAATGATAAGGAGTACAGTGCCACAGATCAGCTGTTAAAATGCCTACTGTTCAATGTAAGCAGTATGGCATAACAGTGCCTCTGAGGGAGAGATGTATGAGGCTGTTTGATATCATGGAGCTCCCTAGCCTACCAGTGTAGCCAATCACCAAGTGACTGTGTCAGTGAGAGACCCAATTTCTAAAAGAAAGAGAGAGAACAATAGAAGATGATACATAATGCCAAACCTCAACCTTCAGACATATATGTGTATACACTTACTTAAGAATAAGCTTAAATATAAACAACAAAATGAATAAAAATAAAAAATTATTAAGGATTTGATTTAATGTACTTGACCAGTAAGTAGATTATTACTCAAAGTAAACCAACTAGGGCATCACATTGTATCACAAATTATATATAAGATGAAGTGTGTGTGTGGGGGTGTGTGTGGGTGTTGTGTGTGTGTGTGTGTATGAAAAGTGAAAACAAAAATCCTGGATCTGAAGACTGGAGTCTACATTCCTTGTAACCATAGCATCCTTTAATCCTGTCACCACATTGTAGTCACTTCAAAATTACTTCCAATTACCCCCTCTATAAGATCCCTCTAATGCTTCGTCTTACGTAAATTCTTTCAGAATATTAAAATTGTCCCTGTTTCAAAGAATTTTTTCAATGCCACAAACTTCATCCTAGTAATTCTGCACAACGATTAAGCCATTATCTGTGGCAATTATTCATGGATATCCTAGTATATTTCTCCTGCATTGCCTTGCACTGCTATTTAAATCATCTAGGGTGAATTATCTTTTCATATGTTTGTGTCATTTCTTTCCACCTGTCTTACAACTCTGATTTTAGGCAATAGTTTTACAGTAGTGATCTTCGACTTAGGGTATGGAAGTATGAATACTTTCAAAAGAACATTTTGCAGATTCTAAATTCCACATGCATTTTGTCTAATAGTATCTACCTAAGGACCCAGCCATAAGCAAAAGCAAATCTACAACACATCTCAAAAGTCTGAACTTTTGTCATTGTCTCTTTCCCTACCTCATCCCAGCTCTGACAAATTTTCTTTCTCTTGAAGATAAAAGCTCCTACATTGATCTCAGTATTTCCCCGATAGCATTGGAGTCTAACTTCTCCAACCCTGCCCCAGGCCACATCCTGTGTGTCTGGGTGATAGGTTTCAGGGTGGTTCTGCAAACTCTTTCCTTGACCTGTGACATTAGGCTCTGCTCAGTTCTCTACACGGTTTGCCAGTCTTGCTCTTTAGGTCTCGGTGTAAAACTCTTACTCTCAAAAGAAACATAAACTACGACTCTCAGCCTAAATTCCTCTCATCATGTTTTCCAGACACCCTCCATGGTGTTTTTAAGCACTTATCAGAGTTCCTATTCAATTTGGGTGGTTATGTAATGTCTGTCTTTTCCTGATCACCAAGCCTATGAGCAAAGGAACTATCTATCAGTGTGTCCATATAAAGGGAGAATTCATGAAATATTAGATTAATATCATTAAATATCTGGAATATTACATTTAAGATTACATTGGTACCAAATTTAAAACCATATTGCTAGAATTAGGTTGCCCATGAAAATTTTTTAAGTGTGGAGGAGTTTGGTTCCATATGCAGTGAGAAGCAAGACAGAAACCTAAGTGCAGTATTTCAAGTTCCAGGCAAATGTTCTTCTAGTCCTGTTTAATATATAATATATCATTACACAGATCCCTACTGACAAAATAATAATGAAGGGAGCATGCTTATGTTCTTGTTTGAATTCAAGTCTCATTAATTAAATTTTAATGTAACTAATTAGCTGCATATAACTTTAAAGCCATTTTGCTTCAGTGTTTTTTCTGTATATAATGTAGATAAGAATATCAAAAACATTGATGATAAAATACCTATTTATTTTTAATTTCAATAGTTTAAAAAGGGACTAGCTCTTTCTTTTAATCATCCCCCAAAAGGCAGAACAGTAAAGATAAACATTATAACATGGTCAATTATGAAATACTTAAGAAAATTAATTCCTCTTCAGTGACTTTCTTTATGAGAGTGCTTAGATGAATCAGTCATCATAACCATTTCTTTTCATCTGGGACTGTTTCTCATTTCAGACTTAAAGATCCACTAAAGGAAATGATTGCTGAAAGAACTGCATCCTACCATAGTTCATCTTCCTAACAGAATTAACATCAAGGGGCACTTTAATAGGAGATTATTTCAGAAGGTCTTTTTAGTTGTTGCACAACCTGTTTAAGATAAAGCAGTAGCAGTATATGGGATGAATGTTTGTACTCTGTTGCTTGAGAAAGTAGGTGGGAGAAAGGGTTGATCTCAAGAGCTCACTACCAATCTGAGAAACATAGAAAGGACCACTTCCCAAAAATAAACAAGAGTGAAGATGAAGCAACCACTGCCAGTGCACAGGAATCACCCTGAAATGCTTGTCATTAACTACCAAAACAGAGGTCCTATATGCCAGAAGGTACAAGAAGAGCCCAGCAGCCACTAAAGAGGAAGGAGATAACCTACTCAAAGAGCAAAAATATAGAGGATAACTTTACAGAGTAAGGGAAGGTGACATAATGTGAATCAAATTTGCCAATGTTTTAAGATCTCTAAGTTAATAGCAAACATAAGGATAACCAAATGTTACTATTTCACGGCATTGTTTAATAAAGTGAGACAGAAATACATATGTATTCAGAGAATTATTCCACTTTTACATGGAAAACTGCCAACAGGAAACTAGTAGCTCAGTATCCTGTGGCTTAAATGTTATTCTCAACAGTTTAATAGCTATTATTTGCATGCAAACTACATACATTACCAATATTGAATCACTACTTCAAAAGATTATTTTGTGAAATATTCTGGGACTCTATAATCCAAATGTCTTTTTCCATGTGGTAACAGAGCAATTATTTATCTATTATTTTCTATAGAAACAAGATCCATATTATGTTCCAAATCAAAGAAAAATGTTAGAGAATATTTATGAGATGAATAGTAAAGTAGCATGTCGAAATCAAAGTCAAAGAACCATAAAAGAACATTAAAGAAGGCTAATGGATCTAGATCATCAATATCGGGGAGGGTCTCAGTGTATGAAAGGGATTTAAGTATTTCACAGGAGCAGTGAAGAGTAGACTGTAGGATCACATACCTGTGCACACATAATCTACCTGTAACTTGAATAAAAGATGAAATGACAGCAATGTTTAAGTAGATCAAAAGTTTTTTATTACTTTATATGGAACAGACAAGGATGTTAATTTAATTACAGAAGATCAAGATCTTTACTATCATGAAGGAACCAGCATGCTTTGTTCATTTATAGAAAGAGATGACAAAAGGCTCATCTTTAAAGACAAACATCTCCCCAAACATGAACCACATGCACTGAAACAAACACTGATTTCATGATCTCATATTTCTGAGATGGAGTCCCTATCTCCCTTTGTTTATATCAGACTCAGGAAATATGTGGTTTAATTGAACAGAGCTCACCTATTCAACATACAGATAGCCACCTGTACCAACATTCTGACAGGCAGGGGAAATGCAAAGTCCTTGCCTTTAAAGGAGGCAGGTGTGTGACATGAAGTATTACAATTTCGGTGGAATGTACTAGAGGATGCTGTAGGGTGTGGACTGAGGAGTGGGTCACTGGGGCAGTAAGAAAACCTATCTGAAGGGAGACATAATGACAAAGATAGACTTGATGAACACAACAATCCAGAAATGTTTACAGCAAGCCGCAAGATAAAAATAAAAGCATGTTGTTTATTAGAAGAATGGAAAGAAGTTCAGAGTAGCCAGATATGGAGTGGGTACGCAGAGATCTGCAATATGGCTGTAGAAATAAGATAGGATAAATACAAAGCTCATGTCCCGAAGCCTGTCCTGTGAACGGGGGCAGATACTGAAGGAGGCTGAAAACTAGAACAGTTACCTTAATAGGTTGGCATTTGAGAAAGATCACCTTGATCACCGACAAAAAGATGGGAAGGGAGCAAGATATATACTTTTCATTTGCAAGATTGTTTTCGTGATACAAAACATAGGATTGTGTAATACACCTTTAAGTATACCTTCAAAACCCTTGTCAGCAATGGTAGTTTCAAAACTATTTGTCTCAAATATCTCCAAGATACAAGATACCATCTTTCTTTCAAGATCTGTCTCTGAATACAATTGTCTACTTTTTGCTCCAGCCAATCAATGACCAATTAAAACACATATACAAATATTTTTCTCACCCATTTTAAATGTCTCATTAATTAAATAAATTAAAATCAATACAGAGGGCACTGAACATTTTGAGCCTTGTATTTCTTAGTCTTCTTTTTTATAAGATGAAACATATTTCTATGAGGAAGAATAAAATGTCAAAACATTGTCTATAAAATGTTAGGCAACTGATACTGGTAGAATGGATTCTTGAATGCACTGTTTTGTTATTAGAGACAATGATACTTTTTGACTTTTTTCTTTTTGACTTTTTTCTTCCTGGATGAGCTTGATGCGTAAAATCCCATTGGTCTGTTTGAGCTGCAATGTTACCTCTGGAGGTTTTTATACACCTTTCCCTTTTAGAGTAAGAAGCATGTTAAAGCTCTCCGACCCAGAACCTGACATACAGGATACTATGTATCAGGAGACCTGTGGTTATCTGAGGAGTCACAGGATCCATAGCAAACATGAGTTAATGTTGATACAATGTGAGGTAGAGAGGGATTCATGGAAGGGGGAGGAGAAGAACACAGTGTTTTACATGCCACAAAACATAAATTTTGGCAGTCTAAGAATGTTTACATATGGAAGATAGCATGTGGTCTCTCTTGTTAAAAGAGAGAATACATATTTATTTAGGGAATCAGAGTCAACACGTTTGTTCCCATGCCTGTCTTTTGCTGCAGGACTCTCTGGGTGATGAGGATACAAAGTATCTATTACATCAGACTCTTCTTTAAAATGTGCTTCCATCTTCCCCAGGCGAGGAGTCTGTGAATCTCCAGTCATAAGTCAAGACTTTGGCACAGCAACACTTAGGATAATACGCCAATCTCCAGATTGAGAAGTAGCTCCATTTTAAACGATATTTCAAACCACCTGGCCATTATCTAGCTACAGTCATCATCTTTTTGTTTTGTTTTCTTTTCTCCTCCATCACTTTCTGAGACAGAGGTTCCCTCATTGAACCAGAAGTGTGCCCTTGGGCTAGGCAGCATGGCCAGTGAGCTTCTGGGCTCTTGCTATCTCTGCATTCCACTGTTGCAGTATATAGGTACTAGGAATCGCTTGCATTTTACATGGTGCTGGGGATTTGAGTTTAGATCCCTATAGTTACACATTAAGCAGTCTCCCAGCACCCATTATCAAGGTTTCACAGCAGATACAATTCTAGTTCATATAAATCAGCTTTCATTTCACTCTGATTAACTGACCAATTGATGCGCTTTGAGTTTGACTGCACTAGGCAGAAGTGCCCCAACACAGAGCCAAAAGCCTCAAGACCAGCTTTGGCACATTTGTCCATGGTGGTTTTGAACACACAGATCAACTGACATTGTCAAATGACTGGGACCATGCATAAGTTAGGATGTAAAATGTATGTCTGAACTCAGAATTCAATTCTTAAGGTTAAGTGTAATTGATAACCACTGGCAAAAGAAAAGTCAATTACCTACAGTGGAATCACATCTGTAAATTAACCACCCCTCAGGGTAGGCCCCATGCCCAAGAGACATTGCTCAACATGGAATGAACTTGATATTTTGGTAGCTACTTGTCACATTTTCCTGTGCTGTGTGGGCATTTTGTTTTGTTTTGCTTTTTTCTTTTGCTTGCTTATATTCACTTTCATTTTTTGTGGGTTTTTTTAGTGCATGTTTTTTTTCCTATTTTTGGCATTGTTTTTAAGAAAGACAGAGAATTAGAACAAAACCTTTGGTGGGCAGGGATGTGAGGAGAACCTGAGAGAAATAGGGGAATGGGGACACAGGATCAAGCTATATTCTTTGAAATATTTTTTCAATGAAAACTTTAATAAAAATACATCAGAGTGATGGAAATAGAAGTTTCATGAAAACAAAGAAAGCAGAGCTAAATCATTAGGTCACTAGGAAAGAGAACAGTCACATGTCATTTTGACATATCTTTTTGGTCCCCTTTTCACACTCCCTCTGTATCACTGACTGCCATTTAATCGGTTTAATGTATATGACATGGAATTTTAAAGAATTTTTCATGTGACTGTGCATTGCTATGAGCTTTTAAATTTTTATAAAAGACGGAATATTCTATTTCTGTTTTACCAAATGGGAAATTGAATTTTGTAGTTAGGTTTTATAGCAAATTCTGCAGCTTCATGGCAATTATAGTTAAAGTAAATACAGAGAGAAATTGAATATTCTACGACTGCATTAACTTCAAATATCTCAATTTAGAAATTATTCCCTGATGCCATGATTCCCCTTTTACAAAATCATATTTGCACAGAAATTGTAAGTTATAAATATTTTAAAATATTACACTGGAGTTCTGCCGGTATTGCATTATGCTAATATAAATTTGATTGGTGAAAAGATATGACCATCAAACAATTTTTAAATGAAGGAGGGAAATAAATTCAGCTAAGTTTTAGGTACATAGAAATGTGCATTATATATAATATGTTTAATATTTGATTTTATTACCTTTGAGCTATCAGATTCATGAGCAATTAATTCATGCATCTTATTTCTAATTTTCTCCTTCAGTATAATTTAATTATCACCATATTTAACAGTGCTTCATGAATATCTCTTAGTGTTTGCTCTTTGGCATTTACATGCACTTCGGGTTTTTGTTTTTTGTTTCTTTTTATTTTTGAATAAAGACATCAAGATTTTTTTGTTTTTGTTTTTTGTTGGTTTTTTGTTTGGTTTTGTTTTGTTTTTAGGAAACCATGTCTATTCCTGCCTATTTCTGGTTGTCTGGATTAGGCTAAACCTAATTCTGACCTCTGTTTGAACCTTCCATAAAAGCCATTTGTTCTGTCCAATCACACATAAAAGTCACTTCATCATGATAGTAAAGTTCAGGATGACACTTGGATTCACACTTGAATGACCTCTCTAGAAATTTCACTGAGACACTACAAAGATATTGTCTATGGTTAGTAGGAACCTCTGTTACATGTTGACAAAAGCTTAATGAGATTTATTATATTTTTGTTCATTTGTTGTGGGTATGTGCACATAAGTGCAGGTACTTTGGGAGGCCAGAATAGGGTATCAGGTTCCCTGAACTGGAGTCATAAGCGTAGTGATTTGACCAACCCAAGATGGGCGCTGGCGACTCAGCTCCTATCCTTTCCAAGATCAGCAAGTGCTCTTAATTGCTGATCCTTCTCTCCAGCTTCCAGATTTAATGAAAAGAAAAGCAAAGCAAAGAAACGATAGTGCCAAAGGGAGACTTGGGCTGTGATTTCTGACATAATTTGGGCATCTGATTCTACAGAGACTTTAGTCCCTGAACTTTTCAGTAATTGTCAGTTAATCCTTTCTCCTGCTGAAGCCATTTTTAGCAACTAATAGAAATGAGGGAATCTAACAAGAGCATAATTTGTTGCAATTGACACAACTATGTAGCATGCCTTCAAGAGAACTGCAGCCATCTTAATTACATAAATTGACAGTATAAGCCGGGCATTGGTGGCGCATGCCTTTAATCCCAGCACTCAGGAGGCAGAGGCAGGCGGATCTCTATGAGTTCGAGGCCAGCCTGGTCTACAAAGTGAGTTCCAGGACAGCCTCCAAAGCTACAAAGAAACCCTGTCTCGAAAAAACCAAAAATAAAATAAAATAAATTGACAGTATATAGTTTGTATGTTTATATTGATCATATATTTTCCAATTCTTTAATATAGTCATCATAGCACAAATATCCGAATGATGAAGCACTAATCTATAAAATTCTCAAAAGTTTAGATAATTATTTCACAATGAGATTTTAAACAAAATATCCAACAATCCATTTAAAGCCATCATAAATGCCTCATTTTAAAAAAACTAATGTTTTACAGGAACAAAATACATATGTTCATTAGTTTTCTATTCCCCTACATCTAAGTTAGCTTTAATTATGTTACCTGATATTTTATGTGTATCCTGTACAATAAATTAGGCACTTAAAATCTGGATTAAATCTGGATTAAAAACATTAGATCATTTTGCAAAAATGCATAAGAATAAAAGTCAGTAAAAGAGGAAAGATTTACTTGAATATACGAAAACAAAATTGAGGGAAATAAAGTAATTTAGAGTTTAATCTGATAAAAAATAATAATATAGAAATATAAATTAGAGTCATGGAACAGCTGACATAACCCTAACTTAAAACTTACTACTCAAATTCTATGAAAGGTAATGGTTTGTGGTGAGGTCAGCATTAATCATTAAAGTGTTTCATATATAGTCTTACTCTGTTTAGGAATTTGGCTACTAAAATAAAATCAGTTCACCTTAATTTTTGAAGAATAAGACAATGGTAGAGTTAAAGATCAGACAGACAGAGCAATATGCTTTTCTGCAAATTTATTTTTAAGTGATGATTATCCTATTTAGCAACTAAGGTGGATTACTAACAGGACTGACATAAATTAGTTTTGAATTGAGCTTTCCTCTTCATCCTCAAACACATGTACTTTTAAACCAGTAATTCACAAAGCAGAAATGCTACCGCTTTATCTTTAGTACTTCAGAAGGGATTTCTAAATATGTCTACTTACCCCAAATATATTATATCTGGGAAAAATGGGAACGTATCCACTTGGAAATGCTCTGAGTCCTGGGAATGGCACTTCAAAAATGATGGGTTTTTAGGGGAAAGGAGTAGCCTGTGTTGGATAGGTAGGTGTTTTACTATGTTCAAACCATGGGCCTAAGATAGTGCTGGGTGAGATATTGCATTGGCTATAAATATAAATATCATACATTTAAATTCTTTCTTTCAAAAACTGTTTCATCTTTTTCTAAATGGTGGCAACTTTTTAAAACTCTTCTCAGATGCTGCCACCTAAAGGTAAAGTTGAGAACAGCCTAACAATATCTTTTTTTAAGTATACCTAAAGATTTACATTTTTAAAAAATGAATAATTTTACTATAGTCAAATACTAATTTATATGTAAATTCATACCAGAATATATACTGGATAAAAACAGAGGTCTAACCAATTACAAAATTAGTAAGTATTTTGTCAATTACTTTAGCAAATATAAATGGAAGCATCAAATACCTTACATGTGTGACAAAAATCAAATAAGTAATAAAACTGTTTAAATTTTATGGCTTCTTAAAATAGTAAGGATGTTAAAGTTTCTACTTGCTAATACGATTGCGTACTATGTTGTGTACAAAATATGTTTAATTTTGATACAATGTAGGTAAAGGTTATATATGTAATCCAGTTTAAATATATGCATATATATAAATATATATCAAAATTTATAAATTTATTTTTGGAGTCATAATTTCCAGATATAATTTGTACTACTAATCATTTAAACTCCAAGTGACCAATAAAAGTATTTCCTACTTTTACCTGTCAGAAAGGGGCAGAATAATGCTTTTGTTTCTATGCCCCTGTCATAAGGCTGTAGTTAAAATGATTATGTTAATCAATCTGAGCCATCTTAATAAACTGATACAGTTCACTTTTGGTACCCCCAAAGAAGACTGCATACTCCCAGAAGACTGTATAATAGAGGCAACCTTCACAATGCAGTGGATTACCTTTCTGATGACATTGCTTTAGTTTGTTATTTATGTGTACTAATTGTACTAATTTCCTAGAGAGCAAAGGCCATGACCATCTCTTCACTCTGAGTACATAAACAATTTATAATAAATGAAGATCAGATACTTCCTTATTAAATTATACATTCATAGAAATAATCAACATACAGTAAGTTATTCCAAAAAAACATCTTTGAATCTTCATTCTAGTTTCAGTGTAGTAGCATGGAATATAATAGAAAACACTAACAACTTGATATTTGTTATATAATGCTTAGATAGTAACAGTATTCGTGATTTCACTTGGCAAATTCAGTGTACATTAATATATGCCAAATTGAGTTCTTAGAAAATCAAATCTTCTGTCAAATATTTTCATGAAAATTCACCTTTTCTTTGTCTTTACATGTATGTGTGCACACGTGTGTGCATGCATGCATGCGTGTATGTACACATGCATGTATATGTGGTGAATTACAACACATATATGTGAGTATATTCAGAGACCAGTAGAGGGCATTAGCCCTTGTTGGATCAGGAGTTATAGATAGTTGTGAGCCTGTGAGAAAGGAAGTCAGTGTTGGAAACTGTACTTCGGTCCTTCACAAGAGTAGAAAGTGTGTTTAACTGCTGAACTTTCCAACTGGGCCCAGAAAACTTTGACTGTTTTACACCAAAATCATTTACTTAAAAGTCAGGGGTGATCATTTTTTCTATGTCTTTTTCTAAATAGTATCAATATCATTAATATTTACAATACAAAAAATTTACATGGAAAACTTGAACACAGAACTTGCCATACTACTGAATAAGATCACAATTTTATTCTTAAATGTGAATAGTAATACTATTGTACTCATTGAATATTGTGTGAGCAAATTCAATGTAAACCGTGCAAAAAAAGACTGTGGAGCAAGTAAAACTAAGCTGTAAGAAAAAAAAGTGTAGCTGAACAGCAGAGTGCGCCAGACTTGTGCAAGGCCCTGGGATCCATCCTCAGAGCTCTGCCTCAATATGTTGAATTCAGTCTTACTGGTCACCTGTATTTGCTGCTCCCTGTGATCGTAGTGATCTCCTTGACTTGCTTAGACCTATCAAATGCATCAATTGATTTAGGCATTTAGTGATAAAAAAGTAGAGCCAAGACTCAACAGTCTTATGAAAACTGTGAGGGAGGAAGGTTGTCACTCAAGCTCAGGGAACAAGAGATGCTCAGTAGGGCAATTTGGAGCATTACATTGACATCCAAGTCTTCATGTGCAGCATCAGGCATGCAACCAAGCTTGTCTATTTCTTTTTTTTTTAATGGCTGGAGAATTTTATCCATTCACACAATGCCTTTTGATTATATACACCCCAATTTAAAATTTTACTTGTGCTGTCCACAGCATAATGTTGGTCATCAGCACACATTGTTCAGGATACAGCGAGCTACATTTATAATTATTCAGAAATTAAACGGATGTATCATGGTTGAAAATTTGTGAAAACATATTTCTGAAGAGCATCATCAGACAAAGTGACAAATTCTACCAAAGAAACCAACAATTATGCTGCATGTCAAAATTTCATGCATGGAATTATGACTACATCAGTTTTACCAACACTAAAAATACAGACTATTAATATATTCTTCCTAAAATTACATGGTTTTTTAAGATATAGAATTTAAATTTTATTTATTTATGTGTGTGCGTGTGTGTGTGTGAATTCGTGTGTCAGAGTGACTGGGTGTATCTAGAGGAGGTTCCACCTTACATGCGTTATAGGGACAGGACTGAGGTCTCTAGTGAATGCCAAATAAATTTACCTGCTGAGCCATCTCTTCAGTCATGAGGACACTATACAAATAGCATGTTCAAATTTGTCAAAATACAAGCCTAGATATATTGATTCATTTTAAACTAGTTCGAAGTATACTGAAATTGGTGTGTATAAATAACTAACTGACCTGGGTTTTCCATTAACTACATGATCTTTAAGACAAGATTATCTAAATGTGTGTTTAATAGTCAGAAATTCATTATTCATAATCCACAATGTGTAGTTATGAAAAGTTTATTTATGAAAGTCAAGCCTTGAAGTGAAGTATTACCTGGAAATGGAATAATAAATTATGTGTGCATATGTGATATTCCCAGAAGGTCATGTTTTTAAAATCAGAGTACCGATATTTATAGGAAATCATATTTTTCTACTCAGCAAGAGGACATTTTAAATAATAGCATTCATTATAAGAAACCATTTTCATGAAGGCAAGTCCAGTACTATAAAGAATGCCCCATAAAAATGTACATGCTAGCATTCTTGAATGTCAAGTTTCTGCAGTTAGGAAAAATTGGGAAATATGCAAAAACTACCCAGGCATCTTCAGTACTCAACAATTATATTCTATTATTTAACATACAATATAATTTTGAGTTTTCATTTAATATTTAGGGTATCCTGAGTTATAAGAATGAAAAAGTAATATATGCTAATTTGTTAATAAAATAAAATTCCAGTTCAAAGATACTGAATTACCTTTAGGGAAAGGTAATAAAGGCATTTTGAATATTTAATATCAATTCCTATTATAATGAAGTTATCATTATTTTACATTCCTTCTCATTCCTTCCCCATAAGCCAATATTTTATTAATATTATTTCTTTGATGAAATACATATGCGCTGTACATCATATATCATTTTTCATTATCAGAACCCATAGTCAACTCCTGATAATGGATCTTAGTGCTATTACCTAAATATTATTAACAATTATGAGGGGCTTGGGAGAATTTGCTATAGAGGAAGAATGACCTGAATTCAGGTCAGCACCCACACTAAGAATGGAAGACATTTTGGCACCGTGTATACCTTTCAACCCAGTGTTAGAGAGGCAGAGACAGGTGACCCTCTGGGGATCATTTTTAGGCCAGCACTAAAGGACACGTTCCATGCCATGAGGGACACTGTCTTTAAAAACTGGCATATTGCTACTGAAGAATGAGGTGACCCAGACATTTATGGCTATGCAGTTATGTACCCTCATTAACAAGTACACACAGGGATGCATGTGCACACAAAAAGGAGGGAGGGAGGGAGGTATAAACGGGAGGTAGGAGGGAGGAAGGAAGGCGGCAGGCAGGCTTTGGTAAATCATTCAGTTTCCTTTAGAACAGACACAGTCCTTAGTTTCAGGGTTCAGTGTTCTTTACTGTAATCCCAAGCCTAATACACTGACTCCCATTTTATCTCTGGCACGTATAGAAATCACATCTGTTATACAAACTGCTGCCCTAGTTCTTTCTTCTCTAGGGATTAATGGCATAACATTCAAGGGATTTTCATTAGCTTTCAGAAAGAAAAATACATGAAATATGGCTGAAATCCAAGCTACAGCCTCACAAAATGTAACCAAGCCTAAAACCAGAATACACTCATCTGCTGCTTAGGAAATTTTTTAAGATTTATTTATTCATTTATTACATATACAGTGTTCTGCCTACATGCCAGAAGAGGGTATCAGATTGAACTGTAGATGGTCTTGAGCCACCACGTGGTTGCTGGGAATTGAACTCAGGACCTCTGGAAGAGCAGTCCAATGCTCTTAACCTCTGAGCATTGTAACAATTTAGCAAGTTCAAAATTCATAAATTAATTAATAAGTTTCCACTTTTGTTCTTTTGCTTTTCAATAATTCTAGCTTGAAACTGTGAAAACTGGAGAATGGTCAGTCTGCAGTGACTTAATGTTTTTGGAGAGTCTAACACCCAAGTGTAAAAATACGTATTCTTTCCAATATTCTTCATCTATAATTCTTTTTAAGATGTGGTTCTAAAAATGTGTCTTGATCAGGGATGATTAAAATGGATCAAAATTCTAAATGAGACTCTAGAATTTGTCTAAAGGTGCTATCATGAAGGAATACTGTGTCTCACAGAGAAGGTAAGTACTACATATTCATTTGAAATCATATATAAAAGACACAAGCAGAAAGTAAAATACATATGTCATAAAACCAGTTATTACTAAAGTTTGGGTATGTTCTTGAAAGGTGTATACACTTAGTCTACATGATTAGGTAGACTGAATCACAAGATCAATAAAGACCTCATTTATGAAGGCCTCATTTTTGACAACTCCAAATCTAGAGATTAGAGCAATTCTATTAAGATCATTAAAGAAAGATGAACATTAAAAACGGCTCTCACACTTTCAATTCAATAAACTGTAAACTCCTTTTTTACCTTTCTCTGCTTAGCTCCTTTGAAGGTAATTATCCTAGCCTTTTATTCTGTTCAGTTACCTTCTTAATAACTTTTTTGTTCACGTTTTATTTATTTCTTATATATCCCTTTCAGTGAAATCATTATAGAGTACAGAACATAAAAACAGGTGACTAGTTCACCACTTCATGTTTTATCAGGCTAGTCAATGCCAGCTATCAAGGATTTGTCTTCAAAGATAATTTTGCATTTCATGGAAACTACCAGAAGTTAAAAATTTCTTATTAATATTTTCACATCTTATTATTGTTTCCATAAAAGAATTATGGTATAATTTCTACCTGGTATCTTGGTGTCAAAGTCTTGAATATATGGAAATTTACAAGCTTTCTGAATATGAAAGCTACAGTAAGATTACATAATATGTAACTTATCCACAAAAGGCTAAATTTTTAGGATGGTCAAAGAAATTTAATTTTCTGAGAGATAATGGAGTTCCATAAATTGGAATGTATTTTAAATGTATGTCTGTTGAACACAATTTTCCCTGTACATGAAGAACTTTGCCAGGTAATTGACTCATGTATAAACAAGTATCTTATTATTCTTTGCATTATGCAAAATTCCTTTTATGTAAAATGAGAAGCATTTCTTTAAAAAGAAATCATTCTAGCTGGTGTTCAGAGAGTCATGTCAACCTCAAATCAGTATGTAGGATAGGGACATTGGGGAATACAAATGTTCAACTCTAACAACAAGCTTAGCAATAAGAAAAATGCTTATTTTTAATATTATAAATGCTTTCAGAAAATTACATGGAGTTTTTTCCTTAGTGTGAAATTATTTATAACCTCCTCACCCAAAAGAACCTCCTTGATTGTGGCAAGTATATTCTAAGAGTCTATTAAATACACCTGGCCAAGTTAAAGACTATGTTGAACAGAGGTGATTCCATCTTACGCCCTCTCCTTTTCCTCAGAGAGTGATTTGTTTCCTGATTTCCAAAATGCTAATAGTAATTACATATTATTCAAACAGAAATGGAATAAAGAGGTATTTTATTCTTTTAACTGAGAACTGAAGGTTTAAATCAAAACTCATTTTTCTAGCCCAGATTTTTTTCTTATTTAAAGGCGTAAATTATTCATAGCAATTACACTGCTCTGTTTTTTTTTCTTTCAGGAGATTGGACTCTTCAGTAGTGCTGACCATCCACAGTGGTAAAAAGCTGGGATCCAACAGAAACAGTCAGATCAAAGGAAATCTGTTATTTTCATAGAGGTTTTACTTGTATTTTTAGAGGAGAGAGTGGTACTCTGCCCTTAGAGTAGAAGGGTATTTTGAGCTTAGAAGGGTGAAGTGTGGGCTCAACAACAACAAACTAATGAAGGTGCTTTATAGTATAAAAGGCAGTGGTGTATGGAGTTTTATTATATTCTTTAACTCTACCTTGAGGCTACTCTAAGGTAGGAAGTTGACTGTCATGGAAGGTATGAAATACATGAGGCATGGTGTTATCTAACATGGTGATTTTCTTTCAACATTCCAGTTGTTGTTTGTTTATTATATTATTTGTTTTTTGTTTTTTCTCATATTAATAAAAGAAGGAAAGAATGAAACTTAACAGAATAGATGCTAGCTGAACATTGGGCCCAATGTGCTTTGTGATTTGCCATTTCCTCCTGGAATTGAGGCATTGTTAGTCAAGTTCAAATTCGTTCCCTATTCATAGTTTGTGATCCCAGAGTCAGAAACTGTTATCTGTATTTACCACCATGATGCCATCTTTGTGAGTACCTGTGACATGTGGCAGGGAGTTTGGAGGAATCATCAAGTAATAGCTGGACTTGGAGGGGTGGTTGGTTCTTGAACAATGGTTTGAAGGTCACAGGAAGCAGCAGAGTTAGCTGAAGGGTAACTTTCTTACATTTCCTGCTGGGGAACTAAATCAAAGTTGAGCTACCATCTAGTTTAAGTGTGGAGATGTGCTGTCCTTAGGACCATGAGTTAGTTTTATCCTCTCAAGTCCCTGGGTCTTATACTATAAATTTTGAACAATGAAGATTCCACGTTCTGTAGAGATAAACTGATACTGATTTCTAGTAATCATGTCCATTATGAGTGCTGGCAGAACAAAGCAAGAAATACAGGGAGAAGATAGTAAACAGCAGTCCAGACTCTTCCACTGTTTGACATAGGGTGTCATACAGACCAGCCTGGCCTAGAATTGTACATGTAGCTAATGATGACATTGAATTTCTGATCCTCCTGCTTCTGCTTCCCCAGTGCTGGGATTCCATTTGCTTTGTTTTGTGTTCAGTTGTAAATCATGGGCTACATCGAGGGTCAAAAACTCAAATTTTTTTAGAGATTACAAAGGTTTACAAGGCAGAACATACTATTTGGAAGTAAGTATGGAGGGGAGCTATGCTAACCTGGAAAAAATGCCCCCCTTCCCAGCCACTGGTTAATTCAGCCTCAGCGAATGGCTAGAGGGGCTTCATGTTCAAGCCCATGAGGATTTCTCAAGACAGGGACAGATTCAAGACGCTTACATGTAATTACCAAATGTTTACTAAATGTGCCAAAATAACTGTGCTTGAATTCTGGCAATGACACATCAGTTGATGACTGTCGCCAGATATATTCTAAAGCTTCAGAGCCACAGCTCAATAGCACAATGAGTCTGTGGCAGAATAAGTGTCAACACATATGAGAGAATTAAGAAAATGATTCAATGTACTTCAGTCACAAGAAACTCATTGAAAATTATGCAGCTAAATATATGAAGGAAGATGAATTTCTCTTGCACGGAAAAATAATTTCCTTTTTATTTGAAGCTATGTTTATATGGCTCCCTTACATAAAAATATGAAATAAAATAATAGTTTATGCTTTTTTGTATATGTGAATGCATCTACAACTATAAATAATTGAACTCCCACATATTTTCTCTGTCTTTATGATGCCGTAGTCTGCACTTGGTTAGATTTATGAACCAAATGATTATATTGATTTGGATATACAAATTTCATTTATGAGGCTTTACAGTCCATTTTCTTTCTTTTTCCTCTTTCTTCCTAAATGCTTAAACTATTATTCTTACACTCTTAGCTTTTTTATTCCAGATTTTCCAGTCTAGCAAGTATAAGTGCCCACAGATATAATTATCACTCTAAATTTGAAGCATGCATTTTTATATGCAAAATATAGATATTTCTTAAAGTTCTCACTTTAAAAACTCTAGATAAACTTAAAAATAATTTTACTTATGGGTACATTATAAATATTAAAAAGTGTGTACTTCAACTACAGATTGTTTACGT
Source organism: Mesocricetus auratus (assembly GCF_017639785.1). NCBI lineage: Eukaryota > Metazoa > Chordata > Mammalia > Rodentia > Cricetidae > Mesocricetus > Mesocricetus auratus. The sequence continues at coordinate 19,382,053 of NW_024429202.1, forward strand.
TTACTACGATTATGAATTGAGGAATCTTTGTTGTTATCCTATAATTAACAAATAAAAGATGCATAGAAATTGGAATTTCAAAGATAAACATGCAAGAATAAAAAAGCTCACATCTTGTGATTATTTTGTTCACATGTACTTTAGCTTCCAGCTGACTATGGAAAAGGACTATCTCTGAAGTCAAATGTATTGGTTTTTTGGGATCTAGTAGATTAGGATTTATTTTGTCTTGAGATGCTACCAATAAAGTAAAAGAGAATTTTAGAGACGAATGCACACAGACACACATAATACAATCTGAAGATTGTGTATAGACATGTATGCAGAATATACAATGATCCATGGCCATCACCCTTCCCAGGAGTCAGCATTATAATACTACAGACTGCATATCATCACACACCCGACATACGCCTACACAGAAATACTGTACAAATATGTATCATAATATTTATTCAAAACATCTCAGAGAAAGATAATGATACTTATCAAGGCTATGACACAACCCCAAACAAGATGTTCCTATAAATAGAAGCATTTTAGACTCAGTAAAAGTATTCATTTCAGGAGCAAAAGAAAGTAAATATGTATATTCTTTTAATATCTGTTATAAAACTAATATATAACTGCTTATACCTATTTTATGTGTTTGATTTAAGAATAATATTGTGTGTAAGGAAGTATGTGATTGATTCTCCACTGTGAATACCTTACTAAAAGTAACAGAATGTTTACTGGGATTATTGCCAAATTCTGACACAAGTAATTCCTCTTATGAAGTGAGATGCAATTGCAGCAGATTATTCTCCCATGGCTTTCTAAGAGTAAAAGATTAGAGAATTGTTCCTATCCCCATCTTGCAAAATATGGATGAAAGCAGAAATGCCATATAAGTCCTATGCATTATGAAAATGTTGTGGTATTAGACTCTTTCCTCTCTTGTACACTGGAAAGCAGCAGAGAATTCTCACTCTATTGCTTGGTAGGGTATCTTTTTAGGAGATTTACTGACTAACTCATGCTTCTTTGAAAAAAAAGAGTAACTGGGAAGAGGGAACAGAGAGGATAGATGAAATAGAGCAGGACTAGTCACTCATGTACTGAGTCTTAGTGCTGGGAAATAAATGAGACTCTAGGACCATGCAGAAATTGAGAATGGAGACATGAGCTGCATAACAGATGGCAGTGTCTTGACATGGCCAAGAGATTATTCCTCCAGGGTTGAGTGTTCAAGATGGTTATAGAAAATGTACCAGAATGGTCTTGTCCCTCTACTGTTAGAATAAATAGGAAAAAAGCAAGCGTTACACTTCTGACTACACAGTAACATCCCACAAGGCTGCCAGACTTTCATCTCTGTCTACAAAGCATGAATTCCAAAGGAAGAAAATGCAGACCTTCCTTTTGCAGATCCCTCAGCCACTGCCAGGTGTGTGCTCAGAAAATGAGAGACAATGAGATTTGAAATTAAAATTTTACCAAATTAGACTTTTAATAATCAAACTCCTATATAATTACATATGCTGTAACTTAACTCTTTTTGGTGGGGGCTACCATAAGCAAAAACTTAAGCAGAAGTAGCCACTTACATTTAACTCCACAACCAAATCAAAATTCTTTCATGAATTTTGATAAATTCTTTAGATAAAACTACAAGGCAATAAGTATTTATCTCTTTTTAGTATTACTTAATTTTATTTTTGAAAATATACTTAGAGAGGAAGAACAGGAAGAGAAAGCATGGATCAAGCTTTATCTTGATGAATAGAAGGAGCAGTCTATCATTCCTTCAAGCACTTAAAAGGCTAAAATTACTTCAGTTTTTCAGACAGACTCTAAATGTAAGTAGAACAGCTATAATTAGGTACTGTTGATTTATTTATAATGTCATTTAAATTAATATTTTCATAACAAGAACCTATTTTCTGAAAAATGTAATGAATGAACTTTCAGGGCCCCAGTTTCATCTGGATTTCCCTTAATGATCTTGCTAAAACCCCAAGCAGAGAGGATGCCTTTTTCACACCATTAACTATATTTGCTTTTACTAAATCTGGTCACTTAACAGACAAATATCATAGAACAAAAATAACAGTGATTACAAGAAAAGAGAGGCTATTGATTTTGTCCCCATTTCAATGACTCTGTTGTCTTTGCTGCACTATGCCTAGGATGTGATCATAAAACATTGATGGGGGATGTCCTTTTGTATGTTTCTTTTATTGGTTGATGAATAAAACACTATTGGGCCAATGACCAAATGACCAAAGAGACAGTAAGATAGGCAGGACAAGGAAATGAGGAGAATTATGGGAAAGGTAGTGAGGAGTCTGCCAGAGTTGTGATGCTGCTGAAGGAGGAACATTATGCTGGGCATTACTTGGTAAGCCACAGTCTCATGGCAATAAATAGATCAATATAAATGGGTCAATAATTAAGACAGAGCTAGCCAATAAGAAGCCCTAGTCACCAGCCAACAGTTTCATAATTATTACTGCATCTGTGTGTTTATTCGGGTCTCAAAGGCCACAGGACCAACCAGGCAGAAACATTAATGTAAGAAACCACACATGGTATATCAAAGTGTTTTGAGTTCTTAGGGGTTGACATAGGACTAGAAAATTCACACTGCTTTCTTTAACACTGTGCCTTGAAAATGGCACTTCTAACTCACTCCTCCAAATCAAGTCTGATGACAGCTCTTTCTTAACCATTATGACCTCAGCTGAAATAAAATGTTAAGTTCTGCTGTTCTAGGTTAGTAAGATACAAAAAGAAGAGTAGCAAATGTGCAGTTGTTAAGACATCACTTATATAATAGAGCCATCTATACTTACATAGAGTTACCTGTATGTATGTATAGCAGCTCATAACAACTGTCTTACTTCCTTTTCTATTGCCATGATGCCACAACATGACCAATACAACTCGTAGAAGAACAGTTTAATTGGACCTTACAATTTCAGAAGATGAGTCCATGATGGTCATGGCAGAGATCATGGCAGCAGGCAGACAGACATGGTGCTCAGGCAGTAAGTGAAAACTTGTATCTACTCCACAACCATAAGGCAGAGAGGGAAGTACAAAGAGACCCCATTAGGGAATGATAAGGGTTTTTGAAAGCTGAAAGCCAACTCCCAAAGTGGCAAACTTCCTCTACAAAGGCTCATTTCCTCCAACAAGGCCACACCTCCTAATCTTTCCCAAATAATTCCACCAACTGGAAACAAAGCAGTCAGTCACATGAGTTTATGAAGCTGTTCTCAATCCAACCTCCACAGTGATTAAGCAAGAAAAATTACTCTGAATAATCTAATAAATATGGATCTATGGACTAAGTTTCATATAAGAGCCCCTTATGTCTACTAAGGTTTTGTTCTTTCTTCTTTTTCTCTCTAAAAGGTTGAAGCTCTTCTTACACTTAACATAACTAATTCAAGCAAGCTCAGTGGAGAGTGGACATGAAATTTTTTGGAAACTATAAATTTTGAGAATGTATTTGATATTTACATGTATTTAAATGTATGCTTTTGCTGTTTCAAAAGCATGGTGTACAATCACCACATCTGTGGACACATAAAGGTATTTAGTTTATACTCTTATGGCAAGTAGAAAAAACACAAGAAAAACTTAACATTAACAAAAGAAGGATTCAATGAACTCCACATCATAACAAGGAGAAGGAGAAGGAGGAGAAGGAAGGAAGGAGGATGAAGAGGAGAAGAAGGAGACTTTGGGCATAAAGGAAACAAATTTGAATAATCTTAGAATCAGTTTCTTTTCCGCATAAACTTTCCTTGCTGTGTCTATCTCCTTAGGCAGAGATAAGTTGGGTCAAGAAGCTGAATGGAAAAGTATAGGAGGTGAGTTTCTGGGATGATGCCATGAAAGGGCAGTAATAAGCAGCTGTAAGATGCCTAATAGAATATCCTGCCCAGAGAGAGATGAAGAGAACACAGGTAAAGACCACGAGCTCTTAAGTTTTTAAAAGAAAGTGAGCAAGACATCAAATAATGAAGATAAGCAGTTAATATCACAGGGAGAAAGATGTACCCAGCTTCAGTGAGGAGAGAATGCAGACTTCAGAGAGTGAGACATGCAGTGGAAAAAAAAGTTGACATTTCAATGTTGGCAAGTGTCAAGAACTGCAACACATTCTCTATAGCCCATCACTTTGCTTAATAAAGTAAAGTGAGTTCCTTACATGGTCAGAATCTTCTCCAGATGCTCCCTTCTTCAACCTGAAAAGATGCAAAATAAATAGAGGAGACAATTCCAGACTATCAACCCTGTGCAGAGATCTGCAGAGACAACAAAAGGAAACAAACCTGTACACACAGGGATGGGTGAAAAGGATGTCAAAACTTTATAATGAGTGTAGAGATAAGAAAAATGGTAGGGGGCTCATAATTAAGAAAGCAAAAATTCTGCACATTCATGGTAGGCGATATCAGTCTCCTTTAGATGAGAATAAGAATAAAATCATATTAGTTACCACCTATAACTTTACTTAAATTTAAATTACTTTTAAATCACATTCTCTGTGATTTCAATAACTTTTAAGGATGACTGAAATAAGCTAAGAAACAGCTGAGTAGGTACTAATTGTAGCCCTCAACAAAATACGTGAGCTTAAGTGTCTTCTTTATGACTGCTTAAAAGCAAAACATTTAAAAAAATCATTTAAGACTTTGAACTGAAATGTAGTCCAGTTAGGAAAATGCATGCCCATGTGCACAAAGACCTGGGCTTGGTTCTCAACACTGAATAAACTGGGTGTGGTGGCACACTTCTACAGTCCAGCACTTACGATGAGAACTTGGATGAAGGTCAAGTTTATTGCATAAGATGATCTACGACAGCCTCTGATATAAAAAGTCTGCCTTCTTTTCTTTCTCCCTTTCTTTCTTTCTCTCTTTCTTTCTCTCTCTTTCTTTCTTTCTTTCTTTCTTCCTTTCTCTCTCACTTTCTCTCTTTCTCTTACACACACACACAAACACACAAGCATAAAGAGAAAATGAATTAAAATGTATTTATGATTTTAGTACATTTCCTTCATTACTCAAGCTTATTCTGTTTAATAATGCTTTATATTATTTTCACTAATGAAAACTGTTTCAATTTCATTTAAGAAGATAAGAATCAGCACAGGATGAAACATTTTAAATTATTTGCTAAAAATGAATGAGAGCATTCATTTATTTCAAACTAATGGTTATTAAATTTCAGGCTTTAAAATCTTTTGGAAACAATACAGGTTATGAAATTTATACTCAATTATATTATATATTAATTGCTCTTTCTCCAAAATGTCTTTTTTTATTTTTACGAGACAGGATTTCTCTGTATTGTTTTGGGGGCTATCGGTCCAGCCTGGCCTCCAAAATGTCTTTTTCTTTGTCAGATATTATTAGACATACATATATGTCATATTTTGTTCTGCTTTAGCCTACCCTTATTAAATAAAAGAATAGAACTTTGTGAATAAAGTATATTATAAACATTAATGAGTTATATTTTCCAGAGTGACATTTCAGGGTCCTGAATATATACAATTAATTCTAGGCATTGTTTCATATGAGGGGATAAACATCAGGCTTGTTCAGTAAAGATGATTGGCTCCTGTAAAGTGCACATGGCTGACTGCTTAACATTCCAATCACAGTGGTAACAAAGTCCACAGAGTCTAAGGGAGTAACTCATTATGCTATACTCAGGGCCAACATTTTTACTTCAAACAAAATTCTAACTAACTTAACATGACTCACACAGTGTTAATTCACTTCCAGCTAAATTATTACTTCATCTTTGACAGCCTGTGCTCATATTGTATGCAGCATTGAAGATTTCTATTAAAGGGAAAAGTATGCTAATAACTTCAAAAACAATGGGAGATATTTTACAGTCTTTTTCTAGTTGCTTACATCATAAAAAGGTTTAATTTTTTTATGAAAATGTTCAATGAAAGCAAAACTTAATTATTTACCCCTGAAAGAAGATTAGCATATGTGGCCTCCAAGAATTTTAGATGACAAGTAACATTTCTGTCTATAATCTTGAATGGTAGACGTTATTGTGAATGTATTGACAATATTTTCCTCAATTTTTATGATAAAATTTGAGTCCTATAATAAATATCTATTATAATGTTTCATTTCTGTTAATGTATTCAAAACACGGTAATTGTATTATATACTTTTGCCAGACCTCTTTTTTAAAAAGGCCTTCAATATTTATTAAGAACAAAGACAAAAATCACAAACATGATCTTTCCATAGTGTTCAAGGCTATCACTGAATAACTAGGTGAATCTTAGCACTCCTAACTGTGATGCATTTTTATACAGGGTATATAAGATACCACTTTTAATGTTTAAGAGGAGATAAAACTGTTAATTATCTATGAATGTGGCATATTAACAACCACATTAAAGAACAAGGGTTTAAAAGACCTACAGCAATAAGTTAGAATGCCCAGTGATGAAAAAGGTAATTCATCAATAGACAGTACATGTGTAACCATAAAACTGAAGAAAACTAAGGTTCTTGAATAAATGCAAACTGAATTCTTAGGTTTTTGTCAACTGAAAAAGAAGTGCCTCTGTGAGATTAACCATTTCACTGGAACACCTTTTTCACTATGTTGAAAGTTTTCAAAATTATCTTATCTCCATGAAATGATAGGAGGAAAAATTAACAGTATATTTCTATAATTAATGATAGACACTTTGATTCTGGACTGAGGGACTGCTACCATAGGCTAGGCTGTCACTGAGCCATTATCTGTCAGCCTCTGCCTCTTGAAAGCTGGGATTATGGGAATGTACAACTCTCTTTAACCATGAGAAATATTTTAAAAGTAAAACTTTTTAATTCCATAATAATAACCAGTATAACTCAGAAACCTGGCAATCATTAAAACATGAGTGTAATCTGTCAGAAATCATTTTAAAATATATATACAGAATCACAAATGTCAACACAAAACATGAAAGTTCATGATATCATAATTTTCTTCACCAAATAAAATGAGCCGAAAAAAGTGAAATGGTAAAAAGACTTTTCCAAAAGTATGCATGTAAAATCAATGAATATAGAAGCCAAATTGAAAACAAAAACTAGGAAGAAACACAGCTGAAGACAAAACTGAAACATATGTACAGATAGGGCACACCTCAGACCATGCATTGAAAGACAGCTTGTCTGAGATACACAGGAAGAAAGTAAACATGCCACCAATATTATTCTAGAATAGACAGAAGTGTTCCACAGAACGCCTCACAACACAGAAAGAAAAGATAAAGAATGCCTAGGTTCCAACAGAAGACAAATAAAGCATTGGTCAACAAAAGAATTTCTCACAAGTATTAGCACTACAAAATAATGTATTAATGATATGAATTATACAAACAAAAACTGAAGGAAAAAGTGAAAGAACGAGGTAATACTGAAATTAAAAATACACGAACAAACATCGAGGATCCAATCCTCTTTTATATAGTACTACATAATTAGAGGTATTAGAAAGAAGACTGACTTGATAGACAATCAAATAATTAACATGGAGTATACCTCGGGAGTTTTAAATACTGACATATAGTTTTTTAGAATGAAAAGGACTAAAAGGATTAGAGGTGAGCGAATAGATAAGGAAATGAGACAAAGAGAATTCACAAAAAGATAATTCCTGTCCAAAAACTAGAGAATTAAAAATTCAAGAAATGTGTATTAAACTTGCAATAGTCCCAAATAAAGTAATGAAAATAAATATTAAAAGACATACCATGTTTCAAGTCAATCTGTTATTTAATGATCAGTACTTATGTAGCCTATACAACCTACTAAATCTCACAAGATCCCTGACAACATAAAATAAAAAAATTAATACCATACACTTCCATTACTTAAAGGAGGAAAGAATTAAACTGTATCTACCAATGTGAGAATGAACCAGAAATTTTATAACCATTCTAGATAGATGAGCATTTATCTTTTAACTTTAATGATAAGAGACACATATTCTCAAAAAAAACAGAGATTTTGAGAAAAAATGTTTAACTAATTATAAAGTACAACCAGTTGAAAGATAAATGAAACAAACATGCAGAAACCCAGGGTTCATGAGTAAAGAATGCTGAAGCACCCTGAATTTAGTTCCATAGAAAACTACTAATAAAAGAAAATGCAAATTCCATACATTTGAGCAATGTAAAAATATCGCCAACATTATTCTTATGAAGAGAAGTACTTATTATGTGTAAAATAGAAGTCAGTAAACAACTGAAAATTGGGTTTCATACAATACCCTTATAACCACTTCCCTTTTCTCATCCTTCATAATATTCTTTTATATATATATATATATATATATATATTACTTTTAAATTTAAATTAGAAACAAAGTTGCTTTACATGTCAATTCCAAGTCCCTCTCCGTTTCCCTCCCCTACTCCCATGCCCTCCCACCAATACACCCAATATCCTCTCATCTCCCCAGGGAGGGTGAGGCCCTACATGGGGGTGTCCATAGTCTGTCATTTCATCCAGGGCAGGGCCTAGACCCTCCCCCAAGAGTTCAGGGTGAGAGTGCATCTCTCATTGTTGGATGGGAGTCTGAAGTCCATTTGTGTACCCGAGATAAATATTGACCTACTACCCAAGGCTCAATAGATTATCTAGGCCTCCTCACTGACACCCGCATTCAGAGGGTCTTGATCAGTCCCATGCTGGATTCCCAGGCATCAGTCTAAGATTCAGGAGCCAAACCTTGTCAGGTCAGCTGTTTCTGGGTGTTAAACCAGCCCAGTCTTAATCCCTTTGATCATCTGTCCTCCCTCTCTGTCACTGGATTTCTTGAGTTCAGCTCAGTGCTTAGCAGTGGCAGTCTGCCTCTGCTTCCATCAGCCACTGAATGAAGTTTCTGTTTCCCAGCCTCTCTGGCCATAAGATTGTAGGCTGTCACTCCCCAGATACAGGTATAAAATCCATATATGAGAGAGTACATGTCAAGTTTCTCTTTTTGTGACTGGGTTACCTCGCTCAGGATGGTTTCTTCTAGTGCCATCCATTTGCCTGCAAATTTCAGGATTCCATTGTTTTTTTTTTCTGCTGAATAGTACTCCATTGTGTAAATGTACCACATTTTCTCTATCCACGCTTCGGTTTAGGGGCATCTAGGTTGCTTCCAAGTTCTGGCTATTACAAATAATGCTGCTATAAACATAGTGGAATAGACATCCTTGTTGTATGAATGGGCATCTTTTGGATATATGCCTAACAGAGGAGTTGCTGGGTCTTGTGGAAGGTTTATTCCCATTTTTCTGAGGAATCTCCATACTGATTTCCAAAGTGGCTGTTCAAGTTGACACTCCCACCAGCAGTGGAAGAGTGTTCCCCTTTCAACACATCCTTTCCAGCATAAATTGTCATTGGTGTTTTTGATTTTAGACATTCTGACAGGAGTGAGATGGTTTGATTTGCATTTCCTGGATGGCTAAGGATGTTGAGCACTTTCTCAAGTGCTTCTCGGCCATTTTAGACTACTCTATTGAAAATTCTCTATTTACTTCTGTAGCCCACTTTTTAATTGGACCCTTTGGTGTTTTGGAGACTTGCTTCTTGAGTTCTTTGTAAGTTTTGGAGATCAGCCCTCTGTCAGATGTGGGGTAAGTGAATATTTTTCCCATTCTGTAGGCTGCCTTTTTGTCTTGCTGACTGTGTCCTTTGCCTTAAAGAAGCTTCTCAGTTTCAGGAGGTCCCATTTATTAATTGTTGTTCTCACTGTCTATGCTACTGGTGTTATGTTCAGGAAGCTGTCTCCTATACCAATTCGTTCAAGGGTACCACCCACTTTCTCTTCTAAGAGGTTCAGTGTGGCTGGATTTATGTGGAGGTCTTTGATCCATTTGGACTTAAGTTTTGTGCATGGTGATAGACATGGATCGATCCGCATTCTTCTACATGCCAGCATCCAGTTATGCCAGCACCATTTGTTGAAGATGCTTTCTTTTTTCCATTGTATATTTTTAGCTTCTTTGTCAAAGATCAGATGTTCATACATGTGTGGGTTAATATCAGTGATTTCAATTTGATTCCATTGGTCTACCTGTCTATTTTTGTGCCAATGTCAATCTGTTTTCAGGACTATAGCTCTGTAATAGAGCTTGAAGTCAGGGATGGTGATGCCTCCGGACATTGCCTTGTTGAACAGGGTTGTTTTGGCTATCCTGGGTCTTTTGTTTTTCCATACAAAATTGATATTGTTCTTTCAAGGTCTGCGAAGAATTCTATTAATTTCTCTTGTTCCTCACTTGTTCCTGTCATTCTTTTTTCCTTTAAATTATCTGTATTGTTGTCTTTTGAATAAATCAAAGGAAACTGAAATGTCCATGTATTATCTGAAATAACATATATATGATTTCCTCAAATTAAATCAACCCTATATATTCATGTATCCATCTGTCTGTTCACCTGTGCATAGATCTTCCTGTGGTTTTGAAGAGGTGTGTAGAATTGTAGTAGTGAGAGATGCATAGATAGTACGTAGCTAGTGTTAAAATGGCTGCTTTGGAATGGAAGGATGTACATTTTCATCTGAAAGTTTTAGTATTACATACATTTTTAAAACAACTAAATATATTCTGTTCAGGAATTAGAAGGAAATGTTCAATAAAGAGGCAATGTTCCAGTGTTCTGTAGCTGATCCCTAATTGAAGATTATTCACAGGCTTGCTCAGCATAATTCAGATGTTGTACACTAATGCACGTGTAGCTCATCTAGTTATCATTGGGTTTTCCTCTACTGCAGATAGAAGATGAGATTGTCAGTGAACTTTTAAATTGTGTATTTAAGTATGTAAATTAAAAAGCAGACTATTCCTTGGCCTCCCTTGGAAATTTCCTACAGAGCATCTTTAAAGAAATTTAAAACTATGATTCGTTTTCACTGGTGACAATTTAGTTCAACAACGTTGAATTTTTCTTGCAGCCTTTTTGCATGATCCAAGACTATTCCTCACCCGAAGATCAAAGCAAATGTTATGCTTTTGCAAAACCTTGACAAACAACTCTAACAGTCCAGTCATGCTGCAAGCCTTAGCACTTAACTAATCTAGTTTTCAGTAATCAAGCTGACAGAGAAATCTGTACCTCTCCTTTCCTGGAACAAACTTCAGACAGATATGGCCTTTTCCTTAACAGGGAAGATACATCAAAAGTCAATGATATCTTTGAACTGTCGATGTTCAAAAAGCAAGGGAAAACTTACAGAATACCAATACAATCTCAGAAATCCTACTAGTTACAAATAAGCAATGGTCTTTAAGTTTTACTATGCTTTGACAGGAGTAATGACAGAAAACCTTTAGCTTTTAAGACAAGGAAAATTTTGGCAAATGAAACAAAAATGATGGGTATGATTTCAATACTCAGCCTGAATGTTTCTTTGTTCTATTGGTTTAGAAATTATGATAATACACCACATGGAAAAGTCTAAACTTGTTTTCATGTAATTACATGAAATTCCATGGAAAAATGTTATGGGTCTGAGAAAGATTCTAAACTCTCAACTGAAATACTGTAGCTGGGTCTCAAGTAATACAAAATGACATCTTGTAACTATGATATTTTCATTCTAAGGGTAAAATATTTTCATTAAATATGTTTTCATTTTTCTTTACTCATATTGTATGTATATGATGCATATGATGCACATGCAGACGCCATGGGGTACATGTGCTCTCAGATAAGCACTAGGGAAACCAGGAATATTAACGTGCTGGGTTTTCTCTTCATCAGCCGACAGGGAACAGTTGTGGTTAACAGTCTGGCAACCAATGATATGCAGGGCCAGACCACACCTGGTCATCCAGACATTTGTGTTCATCTAAGATTCCACCTCCCTAGTCCCTTGTCTTGTATATTATTTCTCTATCAATAGAACCATCCTTATGGGAGCTGTCAGATGCACTTCCATAGCCCAGGTGACCTCTGTGCTATCTGTAGAGCAAGGCCACACCTGACTCCCCCAGACTGCTATGTTTATCTCAGTCATTTCCCCTAAACCCCTATCTTGAGCACTGTTTCTCAGTCAATAGAACACATCTTTATGGAAGCATTCATATGTACTTTGTAAAGTTTCGACATAAGTCTTTTTAATCTTTGCTTTACACACTGAATTTAGTTCAATATCATCAGGAAACCTTCTCCCCCCCAAAAAATATGCTGTGCTTAAGTATACCCAAAATGAACTGCTGGTGTCACTCTAGAGGTTTGAACCAACACTGGCTACGGAGTTGTGTTGAACCAGATTTCCTGTTTGCCACACTCTGCTGGCTCTGATGTTTGAAAAGGGACCTTCGCTCATGTATACATACACAGCATGAGTACGTGTATGTTTGTGGGTATGGAGGTCAGAGGTCAACCCCTGCTGTATTTTCACCACCCACCTTGTCATAGTTGGGGTGTCCCTTGTCCACTGCAGCAGATGTCTAGCTTCCTAGGATTCTTCTGCCTCTGCTGTCCATCTCCTTTAGGTTGCACCACCGGTACAGATGCCTATACTACTTTATATAGCTTTCCTGTGGGTTCTGGGGCTTTAAACTCAGATCCTCAGGTTTGCTCAGTAAGTGATTTACGCACTGGGCCATCTTGCCAGTCCAAAGAGCCATTTTAAAGGGATGCATTTAAAAATATTATACTTTTGCTGGTTAACATTTCTGCATAAGGGGATTATTTTCCTTCTGATTTATAGAAGACATGTTGCTATTATGCTGTTTGTAGCAAAAACTACACTTCCTCTTTTGTATATATTAATTGCAAAGGTGAAAGATAAATAGATCCTTGTACTGGGTAAGTGGCAGAAAAGATTTATTGTTTTCCTCTAATCTTCTCTCATTGCTTTTTCTTAAGGTAAAAATTAATTAATTTCCATTCTTATGTGTTTAAAGTTTATACACTTATGACATTGAATTAATAGCTGCTTATTTAGATGTAGGATGTTGAAAACAAACATTTGTTTATATTTTGAAAGACTTATTTATGTGCTTGCTATATTAGATTTAATTTCTCAGTTGTATGACTTAAATTATTCGTGCTTTTAATAACGCTTTTCTATTCTTTCTCGCTTTCTTTCTTCCTCCTTGATTTAACTCATTCTTTGCAAACATAATTCTCTACACATTGCTCCTGACTTCCCTTCTTGAGTTCACCTACTTCTTTTCATTTCATTTGCTTATACTGAAGCAGAAAGTGGCTGAGAGAATACAACGTCACCTGATCCTACAAAGAAATTGGGCAGATTGAATTTCCCAAGAGGAAATGACAGAAAATTTTTGTTCACCGTATAATATACAACAGCCAAGTTATGACTTTATATAATAAAGCAACAAAGAATACTGAACTATTTCTAATTTGGGAAATTCCCTTGATGACTAGTCACAGTAAAAAAGAGAGAGCAAGAGAATAAACGTGTATGTCTCTCACATTCATGAAAATGTTAATTCTTCTTTTTGGTTTCCAGGAAACATTCTTAGTTCTCTCTGTTTTCTGTTTAGAGTTTGAGATGTGAGCTCTTGGCTGTTGCTCCAGGCACCATGCCTGCTTAGTGCCTGGCTTTCCCACCATGATGGTGATGGACTCACCCCTTTGGAGTCATAAGCCCCAAATAAACCCTTCCTTTTATAAGTTGCCATGACTACGGTGTTTCATCAAAGCAACAGAAAAGCAACCAGCATAGTTCCCAAAGCTGAAATAGCAGATGCACATTGCAGGTCAGTGTGCAATCTGGGAATAGCTAAACAAGCTGTAGAAACAAAACTCAGCAAATAGATCAGAAATCTACAACTCAAAATTTGAGATACTCATCCCTACCTTAAAATGATTTTTTTTGTTAAATCATTTCCCTGGAATAAAATCATTTATCTTTAATAACAAAAGAGTTGACTAGCCAAAAGTATGTTATTACTTTCCTTTGCTATGTGGCTGCTAGAATTTGGGAAAAGATGTCATTGGCAAATGAAAATAGAAAATGGGAAATGAAGTAAGTTCAAGGAAGCTCATGAGATATTTGTTTTTGTTTTTGTCATTGTTATGTCCTGTAATACTGGACTGAATTCAAGAAAACAAGGCAAACAGCCACCTGTGCTCTCAGGATTTGTATTTCTCATGTTCCATAGCAAACAGTTAATTCCCACACACATCCAGGAGAGGGAAAGCAACTGTGGCAATATTCATCTAGGAATACTTCCAATTTGTCTGTGGCAATTCCTCCATTTAAAGAAGAGAGGAAGAAGACTGGAGAGATGGCTTAGCAGTTAAGAGCAGAAACTGTTCTTCCAGAAGATCTTAGTTCAATTCCAGCCACCCACATGGTAGCTCACAACCATCTGTTATTCTAGCACAAGGGGAATTATACTCCCTCTTCTATCCTCCAGACACCCAAGTGGTGCACAGACATGGATACATATAAAATAATAACATATTTAAAAATAACGAAGACAAGGGAAATGCGCCTAGGTCACTGTTAGGACACAGGCAGCTCTTACCCACAGAACTCAGGCTCCAGTCTCAGCCTGCAGAGGTGCTATCCTTTCCCTACATTTTCTAGGCTAACATTTTATGTGTACATGGTTCCTTTCCAAATACTGTTTTGGATCTCTGTCATTTTTTCTTTTTTCACATAAAAGTAGAAACTTTAGTGTTAAAAAGAAAAAAATCAAGATGCAGAATAAAGGCAATGATTATCAAAATGGTCTTGGAAACACACTTTGATGAGTTTTCTCACAGCTCATCTGGAGATAAGGTTTGGCAGTTGTTGCAACAAATATATTTAAAACCCATCAAGTCTTTCACTGTGGCATTCTGCATGAAGAAAGATTAGGAAGGGAAGGGATTCTGAACTAGAAATCCACCGAGGGGAAAGTTTAGCTGGCAGAAACCGTACAATAACCCCTCAGGTGACCAAACGACTTTTTCAAAGAAAAAAAAAAGTAATCCCAGCTTTGAAAGACCTTTATACCTATATCTACTTCTTGAGATGGGACATAAAAAAATCACTGAATGACAGGACTTGGTTTCTAGGATATATATTATTTTTCAAAAACAGAAATTGAAAACATTTTTCAATAACTTTACCTTCTATCCTTTTTCTTTATAAAATGAATGGACTTAAAGAATTTTCCTTCCTTCTGTTTTACATTATGACAACCACAGATAGACTCTAACACATTATAAAGATATGTGAGTATTGTTTAGACAACAATTATATTACCAGCTGTGATAAATGTAGTACAAATTCATTAAACTATCACTTAAGAATGTATTAACAACTGCTGATTTTTCACACTTTTATTCTAATTTTCATAGTATCTAATTTTTCTAGTACCTTTATTTAGTATTTACTAGTATTTATTATTCAAAATTTACTAGTATCTTAATATTTCTATTTTTAAGTATATCATGATATAGTTAGTCTTGGCTTTAGAAGCCAAGGCTGTTGATTATTTCCTGGAGAAAGGTTAATAATCAGAAAGCTAATGACATAAAATAGCCTTTAGTTTTTTAAAAATTTTATTTTACAGATTATGGTGTATGATAATAGTGAGAAATGCATTTCATCTTCAGTGTTTGAAGAAGACAGACCCAGGAGATAGTCAGTAGTTACTGGTAGGTAGAAGTTGCCCAATGAGAAAGTTTAATAGATTTTGAATTTCTCTAAACTACCATCTTCCAAAGAGAGGTTACATTTATTTTTTAAAGTGATATGAGTTTTTAATAGTTTAGTAATTGAATGAGAAATTAATTTTAAAGTTGAATGCTCTATAGTTTCATATATAACTTCCCATTATCTTTATTAAGCATGTTACTCTTAAAATATGAAGAGGAATGTGGAAGTCAAAGTTAATGCATTGTTTCTCTCTACAAAATAAAGCAAAAACATTTTCCATGCATTTATTAATACTGGTAAAAGTAACCTGAATTTAAAATGACACTTAACTTGTAATTAATCATACTCCAGAAATTATATGTGAAGATGGTAAAATAAAAGTATTTGCAGTTAGAAAACAAGAACAGGAAAGAAAACTCCACCTTAGATGAAACATGAAAATGCCTAAAAATAAGAAACATAACCAGAAAGATATTGTTGTGAAAAATAATTAACACTTTACATAGTCCAGAGAAAAGTTACATGGAGAGGCCATTATAATGAGGCTCTCAAAAACATTTTAGAGATAAACTTGTATTTTTGCCTAGAGAAATGAAGTCCCAAGTGTGTGGACAGGAATATGAAAAATCCCTGAGCCATTTATTCGGTGAGCAAGTAAGGCTGAGTGTGAAAATATGTCCAGGACATTTCTACTATAATACCTTTTCAGTTTAAAACATGAAGAAGTAAAAGTCACCCCTGCAGCTGTCCTTTAGGTAGTTAAAACAGAGAATAAGACACATCTAAGTGATATGCAAAGCATCACTTTGCCCATCAGACCTTCCAGCCAACAGCACAGATGGTCTCTTCCCAGAATGGAAGGTATGCATATAGCAACAAAACACGAACCTCCACCCAGCTCATTTCAAGCTTGTTCTTAAAACATCAAAAGCTACTATGAATGATCTCCACAAAATATGATAAATATTCTGACAAGCATGAAAAGAAAAAACTGTAATTCCTTAAGACAAAAAGAACATGAAAATATAAAGCTACATGAAAATCCCATACAAGTATCATTCCTACAAAGCTGACAATAGCCTTAAAAATACATCCTAATATCTAAAAAATTCCAGAAGTTATTGTACCCTTTCTAAAAGAGGAAAATCTATATTGTCATGCAAGTGCCCAGAGAGAAAAACATACTAAATGAACTATACGGCAAAGAAAAAAAGAGAGAAAAAGAAAAAAGGATAATGAGATCCGACCCCTCGTTTGTAACTGAGATGGACTTTTGTGCCTTAACATTATCTAAAATACAGTCAAAGGTAAATGAAAAGAATAGTATTGCACATGCTTCTTTCTCATAAGGAAGTACATATATGCTACGCATATATTTTGTCTGATTATAAACTCCATAAAAAGATACACATCAACTATTTCATTCTGTGCTGGCGGGTCTTATGCGAACTTGACACAAATTACAGTCATTTGAGAAAAGGGAACCTCAATTGAAGAAATGTGCCCACCAGATTGGCCTCTGGAGTACCTTTTGGTGCTTTATTTCTTATTTAGTGATGAACAAGGAGGTTCCCATCCTACAGTGGGCAGTGCCACGCCTGGGCTGGTGGTCCTATGTGCTATAAGAAAACAAGCTGAGCAAACCTTAAGGAGCAAGGCAGTAAGCAAGCAGCATGGCTTTCTGTTTCAGTCTCCATTTCTTCATGTCGTGAATACCTACCCTGACATGCCTCAGTGATAGAGTATAAACTGTCGGGTGAAATAAACACACTCCTCCCCAAGTTGCCTTTGGTCATGATGTCTTTGTTCAGCAGTAGAAACATAACTAGGACATGTTCCCATGATATGAATCCCAGGGAGTTACATAGACCAGTGAAATTGCCCAGTCCTTGCTGAAGCTAAACAAGGCCTTCCCACAAGAAATTATAATCTGCACAGAAAGCCTTTGAAATAATGTCCACTTATTTTAACACACCAATGGCCAAGCACTTTACCCCCAAAATCTCATTATTTAATATCGTAACTTAAAGTGTTCTGAGGTTAACAAAAATTATTGAATTTTCTGCCCATAATTGTCCTTGAGTAGGGCATGTGGACTATTTTGAGGGCTGAAACTCTCTGTATAAATATGTTAAATAGTAAAGGTTTATTTATATCTTCTTGTGCTGGGAATTGAGCTTGGGCCTTGTACTTGCTAGACGAGTGCCCTACCGCCGACCTACATCAGCAGCAGAACCTTGCAGTTTATTTAGTAGACAGTATTTCATATGCCTTGCTAAATTCAGGCATGACCTTCGTACTTTCCACTTACTCATCAGATTGGAGTTAGTGGCCACAAATAAATATAATCATCCAGGCTGTGTCTGCACAGAACAGATGGGTAGCCACGAATATACTCAGAAAACCTAACTAGGAATTTTAAGGCATGAGAAGCACGCTGAAGCTTTCTTTTATTGAAGAATCTGGCTAGGCTGCAATTTGCTGGGTTTCTGGTACTTCTCAGGAAGTGGTCTTTGTGTTCTTACTTTAAGTTGTTTTATGGTGTATCTTAGAAGTCAGCTCAGCAACTCACAGATGGTCCTTTACTGACTTTATGTTCATCCATACACACCTTCCGTCTGACCTTTTCTCATCCAGAATCAAAGGTGCAGGGCATTGGGAATCTCCATTTGCTGAGGTAATGACATGGGGCTTCCAATGAGGTACAGAACTGGAAATCTATAAGAGTTGAATAGGAGGATCTCAAAGTTTACAATTTAGACTAAGTTTGCATGTTATTTTTCTTTACATAGAGTGGTCATACTGATTAGGAACAGGAGATGCTTTCCTGGCTATCACATTCATTTTTCACTCATTATGAACTCCTTATGGCTGTTTGTTGATGTAAGCACTGCATGGGTTAGGGAAGATACTGCAGAGAACTAAGAAGACAAAGCCAGGGCTCACGCAGTTGCTCTATTCCATAAAGGAATGCATTTTCCTTTTGAGTTAACTATCATATCAAACAAATTGCTGTTTTAATTTTTGCATATTTCTAAAGTCCAAATAAAATGGCTGCTTTCATTCTTTTGGGTTTAATAAATACAGATGTTCTCTCAGTAATATAAGTGTTAAATCAATTTTAAGTTATAACTTTATTTTACTAGTGTCTGTTGAATAAATGGAATTTTTCATGGCTTAAATGAATTGGAAAATTATTGATTTTATTTAATAGAGTATATTTAGATAATTGATAAATTTATCGCATTAAAACATGAAAATATTGGAGGTTCTGATTTTAAGGATCACTCATTCTGTAAGAATACTCACCTAATAAAATATCAAAGAGAGTTTTGATTTTCACTTCTTTTCAACATGAAAAGCATTAACAGTTTAGTTTAATTCTTACAATTTCAAAGATTCACAAAGCAATAAGCCGGCTTGATGTACAGTGCTATCTTCACAAAAAGGGTACTCATACTACCAAGAATAAAAAGATGTAAGCAACTATATTTTAAAATTCTGCAGTATTTTATACTGCATATACACAGTAAAATATACTGGTCTTTTTGTAGTCTTTGCTAACACAGTAAATATGTTTCACTTGTAAAATAGTTTTATTAAACAATTTAGAATGAAAATTTGCATGTATTAGAATGTGTTGAGATGCATATGAGTATCATTGAGTTTCTGAATGTACACATATATTTCCCATACAGAACAAATAACTTATTTTTGTAGAAAGCTGTAAAACATTGAAATAACTTTTTCTTTAAAACCATCCTTCCTAGAGGTTCTTGAGGTAGATATACACTAATCATGGTGCTGACTACTATGCTGGTAATAACAAGAGAATTTACAGAGTGGGCAGATGTCAACAAGCTAATGTGTGGGGCATTCAACAATTCACGAGACTCAGATCTCAGTTCTGAGAGAAAGAATACTGCATATTCCTCGAGATCAAACAAGCTACTGATACAAACAGAATAGACAAGGTTCTTTCCTAGAGACATAAGAGAGTTTATTTTTCCATCTTGAATCTACTCATATATTTTATTTTTTATATCATTCGTGCTTATATAAAAGAAAATGTCCCCCAAAGTAGTAGTACTATTAGGAAGTGTAGTTTTGTTGGACTGGGTGTAAACTTATTGGAGGAAGTTTATCACTGTGGAATAAGACTTCACGGTTTCATATGCTCAAGCCAAATCCAGTGTCTCAGTTCACTTCCTGTTACCTTTTAATCAAGAGGTAAGAACCATCTGCTCCAGCTCCATGACTGCCTGCATGCTGCCCTGCTTCTGGCTGTGACAGTAATGGACTAAACATCTGAACTGCTTTTTTTGGTTTGGTTTGGTTTGGTTTTTCAAGACAGGGTTTCTCTGTATTGTCTTGGAGGCTGTCCTGGAACTCACTCTGTAGACCACACTGCCCTGGAACTCACAGAGATCTACCAGCCTCTGCCTCCTGAGTGCTGGGGTTAAAGGAGTGTGCCACCAATGCCCGGCTAACATCTGAACTGTTAAGTGAGTCACCCATGCTGGGCAGTGACACCTTTAATTCCAGCAGTCAGGAGGCAGAGGCAGGCAGATCCCTGTGAGTTCAAAACTAGCCTGGTCTACAAGAGCTATTTCCATGACAGGCTCCAAAAACAACCAAACAACAACAACAGCAAAAAAAAAAATTATGCCATAGTAATGGTGTCTCTTCACACCAATAGATATCCTAGGACATAATTATAATTATCATTTTTAAGTAAATTTATGGTCATGAGATAAGGAAATATCGTATTTAAAATTAAAAGTATTAATTACTGTTTGTGTCATATACTAACTTATATAATACTGTAATGACATTAAACAAGATTATTTAAAAATACTAAAATGTGAACTATTAAGTTGAGAAATGATCTTATCAAGGAAATATATTTCCAGAATATTTATTAATATATTATTTGAGGAACCATGCATCATGTCCACACTTTTGAAATTTAGATCTAGCAGTGTGGGAAATTCAGATGTCTGTCTGTCAATCATTCATCTTCTTACCAAGAAATTTGTTTCTAATGGAGGATGTAAATGACTATCCTAACAATTTAAAAAAAGGCCCAAAAATTGCATCTTTAAAGTTTTTAAATGGGCACACAAATTCATGCCCCAGCATGCATGAAGGGGTCAGAGGACAACTTCATGAATTTTCTCTCTCCTTCTACCTTTATAACCACTACCTGGGTTCAGACCATTGAACTCCAGTTTTGGGCTTGTGACATAAGCATTTCACCTGCAAAGCTATCATGCTGGCCCAGAAAACTGGTACTGTTACTAAAACAACAATGATACACTATTTTGAATATAATATAATCTTTATATAATATATTTTATATTATACATTATAAAATATAATAAGATCTTATATATTCATCTTTACAAAAGAAAGAGCTTTAGATATGCAAATGGATCTCTCTCTTACCTCTCCATTCTCTCCACTCTCCACCTTCTCTGCTCTCCTCTCTCTCTCCTCTCTATGCTTTCACTCACTACACAGCCCTCTCTTCTCTCCTTCTCTCTCTCTCTCTGCTTTGGCTGGCCAGCTTCTAACACCCCCTTTCTCCCTTTAATAAACTCCATGTGGGTCTTTTAAAAATATGTAAATGATAAACAATGATTAAAAAAGGTCTCCTGAATATATTTCTCTTATTTACATCAACAATCTTAGTAGTTTCCACATTTTCTTGCGGACATCTAAGTCTTATAAATGTTGAACATAAAATTTGAATTTAGAATATATGCTTTTAAGTATGTATTAGCAACAAAAATCTATTAGAGAAGTTCATGTATAATCATTCTATGTGATACTGTTAGCAATATTATCACTAATGCTATGTCCACTATAGCTCAAGTAATTGTAGTATTCATGAAAAGACTTGATGACAGGAGTAAAAGTTTAACAGCAATCTCAGTGCTTATCAAGCTAACCAAGATGGGTGGAAACACAATTTAGGGCAGAGAATATGAATCAGGGTAAAATTAGTACAATATTTCCCTGTTCTTTAGAGTACAACTTATTGTCACTTCATAGGAATTCCGAGGTCTGATAGTTTACGTGTCTTTTTGAAACTATTGTCTCCTCAACTTTTAAATATGTTCCCGTATTCTCTAACCACTGTGTTGATGACTCTTCATCAGTGGCTTTCCTAAGCTTCAATCGTCCATTGAATTATAAGTTAAAGTGAATGGCATTGCAGCTGACTTTCCTAAAGCAAATATCGTGAGAGGGAGTGAGCTAGAGCAAATGGATGGTCCAAGTTCCAAAAGCGGCTGCCAGTGGCAAACTCCCCTTCTGAGTATGAACATCTCCCTACTTGGAGTTTCTCTTCCTTTTCCCTCCATATCTAGCATTTTACTGTCTGTATGATAGCACATGACAAAACATTTCCAGTTCTGATGCTTTGAAAATGTCAAAAATATCACTCGCAAATGGTGATAATTAAGTGGCCTTGATTATGGAACTGGATTCATAAGACACAATAATTAAATCAACTTCATCAGCATCGCTTTTTTTTCTGAAAATGAAAATTTAGATAGCACATGTTTTACAAGCCTTGCCCAAGGCACCTGAGCTACTTTTTACTTTCCTTCAGGCAGTTGTAATTTGAGAGCCACTGACAATGTGGGAAATTAAGTTTGTCTGAAAGGCAGACCTAGCTATTGATTTCCAAATATTCCCTATTAAGTTCCATTCCAGGAGGTCATTTTATTTCAGTCTCCAAAATCAGCACATTCAATTCTGAACATTATTTTATATTGTAACAAAAGTGAGAATAACTAGATTGGTGTACGATAAGCATTTAAATATGAATGTATTAAAATGAACACAGAAAACCCTTCATAATCTCCTGACTGCATTTCTATTGAAAGTAGTATATATTCAGAGAATATATAAACTTACTATATAGGTATCGGTAACACTTGTCCTGTTTTATATTCATTTAAAAATGTTTGGGGTAGTAACAGTTTTTTATTCATATAATAATGAATAATTAACATTTGTCTTGTAACTTATCAAATTATTATCTAGCAAAAAGTCATTAGTCATAACAATTTGGAATTTTGATCTGCTCACTTTGATTCAATATATGTAAAAGACTATCCTAGCACATGAACCATCATAATATACAATTTTCCAAAAGAAGAATGTCTTTGGAAAATCAGAGTTCTTCATAGCCCTTCAATGTAAATATGATATGCTCTTAGTAGAAAAATAATGAAATTACATCACTCCTCAATACCAACGTGGAACAGAGGCTTAAATTTGAGATCTAAGTGATACATAACAGTCCATCCCACATTAATTTTCTCATACATCTACTATTACATCAGAAAAAGGAACCTTTCTTTCAAAAGCTTTCAAGGGGTGATTGTATTTTGGTACCACAGTTATGGAATTTTAAGAGTTAAGTGAAAGGGTGAAAAAGATTAAATTGTTAAAACTTATCTGCTCCACTGGAGACTCACAAGATTTGGGACAATAGCTAAGGTAACGATGCTGGTCTCAAAGCTACATATTTATACTATTTAACACCGGTATTAATGAAGACTCAGCAAAATCCTTCTTGCAACACTTGTAGTTCTGTCTTAAAAACACTGGTCATACAGTGAACACAGACAGACAGGCTCTACCACCCTGGTCCCTCAGTTATTGTACTGAAGTCAGAGTTGGAGGAGCCCTGTGGATGATCACACAAGGATCAATGATCCAGACAAATATGTTCATTTCATTTGATTCCTACGCTCTTTGATTTTAACTGACACTTTAATTTCCTGATTTCTGAACACTGGCAAAATGTTAATCAGCTGCTCCGTTTAACTCCTGCTTTATTGGTTCTATACACACGTGCAGATGTATTGAGTCACTGATTCATATTTATTTTGCTTAATGATTTCCATCTCTTTTCTCCCATGGCTATCACCACTTTTCATCCCCAGCATTGCCATGCTTCACTGGACACATACTTTCAGAAACCAGTGGGCATTTTATTTTAGTGAGTAAAAATATAAGTACCTGCTGTAGTGCTGGGACAAAATAGTACCATATATATAGTACCATATATAGTACCATAGCTAATGGTTTTTAAATTTAGGCTTAGTTCCAAATGTTTCAACATTCTCCACATACATACAGTTTTGTCTTTTTGAAATAAACATTCCAGAATATATATATGTATGTTCCTATGTAATATTACTTTCTGATCTGTTCTGATTACAGTTGGCTTACTCATGTTATCTCTATAGAATCACACAATTGTGACAATTTTAGTCTCCACTGCAGTATCTAAAATGGGTGACAGGAACAGTAGTTATTTGTCATCACTTAATAAATATAGTATATGTAAACAATATTTAGTTAATATGCATGTTGAAAAACAGAACTCACTTTTGGTTACTGTTATTCAGGATATATTTTGTGTCTTTTATACAATCTAAGAAAATTGGCCCTACCTTTCTGATACTGAAGGTCAATGATACAGACAATTGTTAATCATGCGAGCACATAAAGAAATAGAAATCCAGCCTGGTCTACACAGCGAGTCCCAGGACAGGCACCAAAACAATACAGAGAAACCCTGTCGAAAAAAAAATAGAATTGGATATGTAGAATATAGTAGTGTGACGAAAATAAAAGCATGGATTGGTTTCCATATGAGACAGACAGAATGAACCAGGGCACTGGGGTGAGTATTTGCAGGAAGAATTAGGTAAATAAGAGGTCCAGTGAATAGACTGTTTCCAAATAGGTTTTTATTTCTTTCTTTCTTTTTTTTTTTTTTTTTTTTTTTGGTTTTACGAGACAGGGTTTCTCTGTATTATTTTGGAGGCTGTTGATCCAGCCTCTCCTCGAACTCACAGAGATCCACCTGCCTCTGCCTCCGGAGTGCTGGGATTAAAGGCGTGCGCCATCACCATCCAGGTTATTTATTTTTTTAAGCTGTTTCCAAATTACAATTATTTTCATAGACAAAGTACAAGCCCTCATTTATGCAATGTTTACTGCCTGACACACCTGATCACATGATCAAAGTCCTAACTTCTGGTTAATCTTCTCTCTATCTAGAGGGCTGCTTAATTTCCCTCAGGTTTTCTGCTTACCTGGCATCTTGTGGGCCTCACCAGAAGAGCCATTCAGGACTTAGTCATTAGAGTCCATCTTCTCTCTATTCATTCATACTTGTGTGTGTGTGTGTGTGTGTGTGTGTGTGTGTGTGTGTGTGTGTGTGTGTGTGTGTGTGTGTGTGTGTGTGTGCTGGGGGTTACTACAACATCAGAACTTAAAGCAAAATCTACCTAATGATGCCAGGCAAACTCACATTTCCTAGCCTACTATGCCCTTTGACTATTTGGTTTTCTATTTGTTTGTTTTTGAGACAATGTGTCAGTATGTATTCTGGTTGGCCTGGAACTTACTTTGCAGAGCTGGCTGACTTCAAACTCTCTGCCTTCCACATACCACCATTCCCTGCCTGGTCTGTCTACTGAATCTTTAGTAGGGTTGATTCATAAGCATCACCAACCTAATACATGTAAAACTCATTTCAACAAATAGTTTACATGCTTTGTTCCCATCTCAGTTAGTGTCAGTTGTTGTTAAAAGCAATATAGTTCATCTTTATCTCCTCCCTCCTTCCCTACCCCCTCCATACCCCCTCCCTGCCTCCATGCCTCCCTTCTTGCTATGCTTTCTTCCTTCTCTCCTTCCCTCCCCTATTACCCTTTCTCTTGTTTGTTCACTTATCATTTGGTCATTCATTCTTTGAGACAGGGTCTCATTCTGCAGCTCAGATCAGTCTCAAATTCATGACATTCCTGTCTCAGACTGCCCAGTTTTAAGATTACACGCTTGAGTATCCTGGACTAGGTAAATGTACTCAGTTTTCAACTCCCTTCTCATCCTTCACAATGAATCAAACAAATCCTGTAGCTTGTGCCATGAACGCACTTCCAGAACCTGTCGCCTGCTTTCCTCCACTGCTATGGCTCCTAGAAGCCATCACTATTTTTGAATTGCTATTACTGGTGTGTATTTCTACTTTTATATAGGACAACTCCAGTGGTTATTAATGGAGCAGCCAGGAAGATCTCTTTCAGCTTGAATCAGACAGACAGTACTTTCTCCCTAATAATATCCCTAGCTTCTGAGAGCCACAGGAGTAACAGGCAGATTTCTCCTCTCTCTTCCTGTACTCACTGCGCACCAGTCAAGCCCACTCCACAGAGCTCCCCTGTCTTTAGATTATAAGTCAATGCATTTGGTTTTCCTGTTCTTCCTGGGTTTCCTCCACATAGCTTCGCTGTTCACTTACTTCCGTTCTTAAGGTCTTCCTTCACACACAAGTCTTCATACCTTCTCTTTATGTTGTAATTCCTGCCCCCAGAGACACTCCTTACACATGTCTCTAAGTTTCTCCACACTCTACACAATTCGTTTCTCCTGTTGTCACTTCCAGAATGGAAACTCTAAAAGGGCAGGGGCTTCTTTGTTTTAAACATTCTTGTGAGATTTAGCATTGTATCTGCAAGCTGGGGTCCATTGAGTAAATATCTGTTGAAAATACCTATAGAACATTTTGTAGCAGAAAAATAAAAACCAAGGAAACTGAAAAGAATGGAGAGTCAGGTCCTAAAAAAGATCATAAACACAGATCATGTAAAATTCTGTTATTCAACCTATGAAGTTAAATGGGTTCATTTCCTTAGTACTATATATGTATGCATGAGCACATAGTGTTTATGTGGGGGGGCACACGAGTGTCACACTGCATGTGTGAATGTCAGAGGAAAACTGTGGAGTCATTCCTATCCTGCCCCTTTCACATGGGTTCCAGGGATCTTATATCTTCCATGAAAAGTGCCTTCATTGACTGACACATCTCACTGCTCGAGAAGACTGTTTTTCATTACTATTCTTCTTGTACATATGAATATGTGGGCACATTATCTTTCACATATGAAAATTCTGCATATATGTAAAACATGAATAAAAACTTTTCACAGTCTTTGATGTTTATGGGACAACTGGCAAAATTTTTAAATACATCATAAAAATATGTATCTGTCTACCCACCTAACCAGGTGGGAAATAAATGGTAGTCAACCAGATCAATATGCTACTTCCTTTTAAAGTAAATTTAAGTTGTGTCACCAAAGCACTGTAAACTCAAAATACAAACAAAATCACAGAAAAGTACAAAAATAAAGCAACATAGCTTTATTACTTCCTATGCATGAGTTTTGGACCAATAAGCCATGTTGTGCAGTCTTCCCTTTAGAACTACATTATCATCACCAGTAGACATCTTTTACTGGATTTTTAATATTCAATGTGCAATGGTTCATCTGCCTTCCACTGGCTGTGGACCTCTTCTTTCACAGTGAATAATTTGTCAATAGCAAGGGTCATTGTAAATTTCGTGCTTTAAGTTTATTTTACACATTTGGGTTTGTAATAACAGATGCAAATATTTCCTGGCTGTTCTAAATGAACATGGCTGTTTTATACGGGACATAAAAAGGAAGAGATGCTTCCAAGAGCTCCAGGAGACAACACAGTTTCTCACATTGTCACTAACTTAAATGACCACAATCTTTTTTTTTAACTGCAATCATTTCAACATGATCCCAAAATGAAGTGCCTCATAAAATGCTTGGATGACAATTTCTGTTTCTTAAGATCATTTCAGGATTCCTATGCTAGACTTCAAGTCTCTGAAATGGAAACTTTACACAATCAAATTAAAAAAATAATCTTGATAGCTCTTCGCTCAGTGTGAGTTCTTATGGTTTAAAGAGACATCAGAAGGCCCTTGGAAGACAGCTTCTGAATTTCAGTAAGAAAAATTGCTATGCACTAGGAATACTGGCCTTCGAAACGCACACTAACTCTAATTGAAGTCATCTTTAATCTTATGTCAGCACATCTGCTGCAATATACAAACAAATTATAGGGCAGGTACTTGATAAAGGAAGAAGCAGAGAGATTTTCAGAGCCAGAGGTGGTGAATGACTCCAAGGAAACAACATCTTCGACTGCGGCACATATGAGCTCACAGTGACTGTGGTAGCATGCACAAGATTTGCACAGGTCCAAGCCACACAAGTGAACAGAAGTGGACACCCAGTAACCTAGAAACTATTTGTAATTAATACCTGCGGGAAAGGGCGGAAAGACCTGTTCTTTTTCTGATGAAGTGTCATTGAATATATCAAGCACAGGCCAGGAATAGTGGCCAACAAAATAGTCTCCTGTGGGGTGTGTGTGTGTGTGTGTGTGTGTGTGTGTGTGTGTGTGTGTGTGTGCGTGTTAGTATATTTGCATATGCTAAGTTTTATTGATTTGTTGTTCCTTATGAATTACTGATTTTTTATAGTTTCCATCATTTTTCCTTTCATTTTTACCCTGTTTTGGTTTGTGAGAGCTGGGGGGTGAAATTGGGTGAGTAGGTAGCTAAGGAGAATCTCGAAGGAATTGGAGAAGGGAATAAAAATGATCAAAATATATCATATAAAAATACATGGTAAGCAAAGGGAGAAGGAAAAGAATGTGATTAAAAAGGATATATAATATTATAATCTCAAGAATAAAAGAATTAAAATATATTAGATGGAAGAATGTAAAAAATGACATAAGGAAAAAAACAGTTATGTCGCGAGGCAGAACTAGGAGAAAACGAAGAATCAGGCAATGAGAATCAGCCCCCTTGAGTACATGCATCATTACACTGCCTTTCCATACCTTCCACGTGAGGCTGTATATGAGGCCAACATTGGGTCTGTTCTAATAAACATGGGAAGGAGTGCTGTATTCAAGCTTCCAATTGCATAAGTTAAGTGGTTTCTTTTTTTCATAAAATAAGTGTAAGAAATATGTAATTAACCATGCTGCAACATTTTGAATAAAACAATTTAGGTTCTCTGTAAAATAAATTCATTAAAATTAGCAATTCTTTCCCAGATGCTTTCAATTTATAACAACATGCTGGAGTTTTAAAGAAAAACTAAAATACTTAGATTATCTAAGTTGACAACTTGCTTTATCATCTCTCTCCCTCTCCATCTCTCTCCATGAGTACTTATGAATGTGGGTGTGGGGGCTGCTGTGTATACTCCTGGGAATGAAGATGCACACAGCCACACACACATATGGAGGCAACAGGAGGACCTCCAGAGCCTTCTTCTTTCATTTTGTAGCGTATTCCTTTGAGAATAGGTTTTTCACTGAACTTAGAACTAGCCTGGAGGTTTGTAAATCTCAGCCATCCAACCTTCTCTACCTTCTGCAAAGCTGCGGGGATAGGTCCACTTGAAGATATACCCAGATTTTTACATGTTTTCCGTGATCTTAACTCAGTTTCTATCACTTTAAGTTCTTTACCTTGCTGACCATCTACTCAGGCCTCAGACAAAATTTTTTTTGTGAAAACTAGATACGTTGTCGAGTCTATTATTATGTCACTGCAAAATATATTATAAAGAGGCAACATGAAGTCCCTTTGAAATCATTACAATAGTGACTATTACAAAGTTGTAAACACATTAGACAGACATAAATAAATATTGCTCATTAAATTCCATGAATCTTGAGAGAAATACATATTGAATTAAACACAATTAGAATATAAAAATAAGCAATATGTAGATTTACAACTACTATACAAAATAAAGGATTAATATACAAGCAAGTACAGAATAGATGATAGTATAAATAAGCACCACACAACCCTGAGTTCCATCAATGGAACACACATGGTGAAAGGGGACAACTGAATCCATGGGGTTTCTCCACTCCTCCACATGTGGACCTTAGCACATACAAGTCCATGTATAATGCACAGACAGACAGACAGACAGACAGACAGACACACACACACACACACACTAAAGAAAACTGTAAATGAAGGTTTTCTGTGTACTTTCAAAGTTCAGAATCTATTAGCAAGACAAGAAAAACTAAAAGAAATAGATTTCCATGGAAGAATGAGTTTTGCTTAGGAAATTTAAGCTTTGAGGTATATAGTGGTGTGTTGGGGAAGTCCTGTTATTTGCCTGTTATTTGTCAATAAAGTACTGTTGAGCCTATAGGAATCTAGATAGGTGGGGCTAGGGGTCCAGGAGGATTCTGGGAAGGAGAAACACAAGAGTTCGAGATGTAACGCCATTGGGGTAGGAAGCCCGGAAACCTCTCCGGTAAGAGACATACTTAGATTAACAATTATGGGGTAATTACTTAAGTCAGAGCTAGCCAGTAAGAAATAAGCAAGGCCAACAGCTTCATAATTAATATAGCATCCTGTGTGTTTATTTGGGGGCTACAATGCGGCAGAGCCCAGGTGGCTGGCGGGGGATAAACCAAAGCGGCTAGCAAAGAAAAAGCTTCTCTTAACAGTGGTGCCTCCCAGGAACAGCATCAAAGACAGAATTGGGGTCTGGATCCCTGGAGGTACAAGTAAAACTTGGTTCACGGAACTGAGTGAACACAGTAAGAAAAGACGCTTCCCCTGGCTGAGGATTATCTGAGGATGCATTAGGATGCACACAGGAGCACAAAGGCAAGTTAATAATGAAGACGAGGAGTGGACAGGAAGGGAAAAATCACGTACAGCAATTCATGGAAACAGGATTGGTGCAAGAACCAAAGACACAGGGAAATTTTAGCTGGAGAGAGAAGAAAAGTGACCCAGGAGTAGACAGCCATTCCAATAGAAACCAACACTTTCAGTGAATGAACGACAGGCCACCAAAGCAGTGGGTGTGATGGGGTCTCATCTCCAGGGCCTAGCAAATAAGGACATAAAAAAATAGGTATGTCCTTGCTTCTGGCTGTAAAGTTGGGCAAGATAAGGCTTATCTGTCAACTAAATACTGGATGATTTTCTGCGTGGGACAAACAATATTCCACTCATTTAGCCATCATTGCTGCACCAGATGACAGCTGTGCATCTTCAAGATAAAGGAGCATCTGCTGCGTGTGTTGTTCCTTTTCATTCAAATGCTTCACAGACTAAGACACATGCTTGTCAGTCTTTTATAGAGATACTGTACTTCTCTCTGAAATTTAGCTTTCCTTGGAGAGTTGGTTTTCCTTTAAAGTCTTGAGAAACAGAAAGCCTGAAGATTATGTAAAACATCAAGAGCCTTTCTTGTCCTTGAATTTTCCCGATGTCAAATTTTCTATTGGCAAAATAAAATAACTTTGTTTTCTGTTTGTTTGCCTGAGGGAAAAACTTGGAAGCCTCATTTTGGACTAGATAGAACTGCAACTGATAAATAATTAAATCTACCTTTCATCTGAGAGAAAAAAATAATAGGTTTATAATATGTTTGAATGCATAGCTCTGAGGACAAAGGTAGAATGTAACTTCCTTTCCTTCTATGCAGAGTAAATAGGGACTCATAAATCAAAGTTCCCACCAATCAGAGGAGCTGTCCCAGTTGAAGGGGCTTTCCCACATCAGGGCACATGGAGGGAGGGCTGGGAAGGGAGAGTTAGCAAATGGTGCCTAAGGGATCTTCTGCCAGAAGCCTTCAACTGTGGACTCCTTTCTTGCTCATCAAGGCAAAAGCTGAGGGGCTGGTATTTCCCATGATGCCCCGGTGACATTAAAAGTATGAGTTTTAAGGTCTAACTCCAACACTGCCGTATTCTCTTGAGCTGTGAGGGCAGTGTGTGGCTGGAGAAGGTGGATTCACACCCAGAGAATGCCATATTCAGTAAGGTATTCTCATTTCTTTAGTAGTACACGGGTTGTGAGCATCCCTGGTAGAATAGCAAACTGTAAGGAAATCAACCTTAGCAACAAGACAAACAGTAACTTTCTTCACTGCATCTGCTGCTCTTAGCTTTGGTAAGAGAAACAACTTGCTCCTCTTCTCCACTCCTCCTCCTCACCCTTCTCCTCACCCTCGCATCCTCCTGACAGTTGGTAGCTGTTACTGTGGAAACTTAGAAGGGTTCGAGTTTCTGAGAACAAGTGAAGGTTGAACATGCAGCCTTAAATGGCACATCTCTATCACTTGCATCAAGACCCAAGGAGCATTAAAAAAGAGGCAGAAATATGTAAGAGCCAGAGGATGCAGAGGAGTATTGTGGAAGTCTTCCAGACACAACAAGCCATTCATCGCGAAGTCACAGAAGTTACAATTATCTTCAGAAGAACTGCACAAGATTGGCCCATCAATGTTCCATCATGGAGACACTTGGGGACTCATAAAGTCCCAACTCTCTGTGAAGATGTAGATTAAACAGTTACTGGAAGTGAGGGAGACATTTTGTTCAATGGTACATCTACTGGGAAGATACTCATGATCTTATAAATAATCCCTCACTCACTCATATAAGAAACACTAAACTCATCAAGTCACCACCTACCCACCCACCAACCCCCACACACGGAAAATAATAAAATGTATGTAAGGAAAAGACTAGTTGGTATGATGGAAGGATACAGCAGTCATAGAATAAGAAAGGATATGTGGGAGGATAAATATGAATCAGATACATTACAAGCATGTATGAAAATATCACAATGAAACCCAATATTATATTATATATAATTAATATATAGTAATGAAAATAAAACTGGGTGGAGGGGTGGAGGATAATATGATCATATTCACTTACGCTATGCCTTGCATATTTAGTGTACCTTACAGATATAGTTAATGTCCCTTAGAGACTCCTGGTGAATATTTGGGCCCACCTTGTGGCTTTGCTTCGGAGGCTGTGAAGACGGAAGGGCCTAAACAGAGGTAGGTCATTGGAATCATGTGCTACCAGGCTGCATTATTGTACCCTGGCTTACTGCTACATTGCCTCTTTCTTTTTTCTCTGCCATGAGGCAAAACTCTCCACAAAACATCCCAGCATAATACGGTCCAAGTACACTGGGACAAGTGCATGGAGTGGACTCATTGAAAACACCACAAAAGTATTTTTGCCTTTTGCTTTTCTCAGATATTCACCACATTGACAAGAAAGCTGATTAACTACCTTCTCTTCTTTATTCACCTAAGATGCATTTCTCACTTTTGCAGATCATAGGCATTAATCAAAACATCAAACATTTAAACAAAAGGCATGAGTTATTTCATCGAATTGGGAAAGTACATGGTAGTGTGTAGAAAAAAAGCAATTATTTATTCTGTCCCTGTAGGTTCTATTAAACAATATTTCTGTGTGTGGTTCAGCATTGTTTGGAATCACTTCTTTGCTACATGCAAATTCTTTGGGTTTGAAAATGAGGAAGAAATACAACTATGGCTACAATTTATTAATGACCTCCTATGCATCCTCAGCTCTATGCCAGATTTTTGCTGAGTGTTTCTTATTAATCCTTGCAATTACCATGAGGAGTATTAGCCATCAATGTTGAGTTTCTATGTGTGTATTCTAGATCCGTATTCTCACAAGGCTTCAAGGTGAAGGTTCTCTTTTAGCTTTCTAGAAGCACACTGACTCAAACAACAAAGAGTACTCACATTGGGGAAAATTATCTAGACGAACCATATTAGCGCTTCAATGTGAAAATATTTAAAATATAGAATCTTAAATTTCATGCATACAAAGACAAACTTATGGGTGAAATAATTTCCAAATCTCTGAAACTTTATGAAATAAGTCTTAGAGTGTATGTGTACACACACATACACACACACACACACAAACACGCACACACACACAAACACAAACACACAAACACACACTGAACTTTTATTTATTTGGGAAATTTTTAGAAAATAACAGCACTGGATAAGCATACAGTGCTGGTGGTGTTAGTCTATGAGGAAAATTGATGTGAATAAACAGATGTTGCTAATTTCAAAGATTATAGTCCTGCAGGGAAAATGGAATAAAAATACATATGTGCATATGCAATCAGATACATGCATATACACAGCTGTTTAATCTTGTGAAGGGGCTGTACAGATCTGTCAAGGACAGGAAATTTCTTCACATATTTCGTCAATAATTTTGATGGAATGATCTGATTCATATCAGATCAAGATGACAGTGGAAACGAATAATGAAAAGAATTCAGTTAACTTGGATTTTGTTGGGGCACTGGGTGTCCGGAGGGTCAAAGGTCAGACCCTGGAGGAAGAGACCAACTTTCTCAGTGTGGCAAAGTCTGTGCCTCAAAGTTGCCTATTTCTGAAGAGGATTGCAACACATGATAATATGGAATAAAACAATGCTTCTAAGTCCATAATTCATAGATTTACTTAGATTTGAGTCTGTTTTAATTTCCCTTTTCTCATTGTGATATTGTGTGATTTCAGTAATAACTTAAAGGCAAAGTAAGACAAAAGAAACCTCCACACAATGGAACACATGGTTTGGTAATCACAGCTATCTAATGATAAATAGTATATTTGTTTTATAAATAAGAATTTGTAAACCAAAGTAATTACAGAAGACAGAAGCAAGCTTCCATTTTGAATGTGGTTGTCATTAATACTGCAGAAATTATTTTAGTGCTCCTGTAAAAATAATTACAAATCAATTTTATGTAATTAGTTATTAATATTCTCTGCTATATTCTCTAATAACTCATTTAATAGTGTCACAACTCAGTACAGATCCTTAATCATCTTAATGAAAATAAATAATCATATTCTTTATCCCAAGTAGCACTGACTACTTATTCCAACTTAAATATTTCTAGGTCTATTTCAAATTCATTGCTCTTCAGTATATTATTGAGTGTTTAACTTGGTTACTTGAAGTAAAATTAGCTTGCTTATTAATTTAAAATGAATAAAACAACACAATGCTTCTATCATCCTACATCAACTAATTTTTGTATTTTCCATTAGAAGCTTTTGCCCATTGCATTTAGTTTAGCTTTAACTTTATGCCATTGTGCCTTCAGGAATAGGACTGTTTGGTTTCACTGAGACTTCTGAAAGCTTAAAAGAAAGGTGAAGGTGTTTTAAGACACCTTCACTATTGTCATATACTATTTGGGATGCTAATTCAAAACACTTAGAGTTAGCAAAGCCATTTTCAAACAAACCACACTTGTACAGAAAATAAAAGCTGAAGCCAAAGCACACTGGAGAACCTATGATATAAAAGCTTCTCATTCTTAATCTTATTAGATAAACTGTAATGTCAAGAGGTGAATCTCTCCCATTATGTCGCTTTGAAATTCCTTTGTGTAAATATATATGACATATTGCGCCATGAAAATTTTAAAGAAGCCGCAGAAGATTTGGATCTCTACCCTGAGAATGGCAATCTGTTCAATTGAAAAGCTTAATATTGCTCACTATATAAAATGATGTAAAAGTCTTGTGAATAAATATATCATGTGGAGTATGCTAAATATGTGCATTATGACATTTGGAAATGTGTCAAAATATAGTATAACATACATCGTCCTAATTAGTATAGTATTATAAGACATACACAAAGTAATGTGAACATTAAAGCTATTTTGAAGAATTTCCATCTTGAGCATATCTTGTTTGGGGACCAAGTTACATATGTAAAATATATTTAAAGCCAATAATTATTCCCTGGCAGAGTTTCATAACTCCAGATGAGTTTTCATGTTACAATATTTAACATGATTTACATACTTATGTTATGTGCATGCTATACACTTACACATTCATGATAATCAAATTAATCTTAAAAGTTATGTGTTTAGGAGCAAAGGCAGCAATTACTAACAAAACAACATTAAGAAGGTAAATTTCCTCTTTGCAATGTAGCTAAGATGGGTCTCCTCCAAAATTTACTGCAATTAATTACATAGTGTGCTGTTGATGGGTTTCTTGCATAAATAATACATGATTTCAGTCTCCTTCGACAACCTCACATAACTATGTTCCAGTGCTACAGTTATCTTACAGGAGGACACAGGAATCAATCGGACCCAACTAGAGATTCATTGTATAGTTTGTTAGTACTATTAGTATGAAATTAAAAACTGCAGTTAAACTTGCAACTTAACTCTAGATTGCTCAAAGTAGTTGAGCAAAAGGTTTTGCAAGATGATCTCAATTCTTACTGTAAAGACTAGCACATTTACCTTAGAGTCATAAGCTCAACCTAATGTAGGGAATACATGTTTCCCAGAAGATCTCTGTAGTGTTTAGATTAATAAGGCTCATTTAAAAATCTTTGAAAGTCTCATATTTGTTTGTAACATATTTTAGATCTTTTCACAACCCAAACATTACTCTCGCTCAGTCCTCCTTACACTAAGGCTGTATTCTTAAAGACTCCCAACAGCAAACTTGTCCTATCACATTGTAGGAGGAACATTTACAATGAAGTGTCTATTAGATGATTTCTGTGTAGAGAAGAATCCTTCATGTGAAGGTTATTTAATCATATAGCTATTTCCATAGACATTGGTCATGATAGCAAGATAGAGATAATAAATAGTTTAACAGCATATGACCAGTATTTGTAAAACACTGTTTAAACACAGAGTTATTGTGTTATCTTGACAACATAAGCACCTAATTTTAAAAACTTACACTCCTAAAATATACATATTCACAATGATTTTTATTTTATTGTTTTGAGACAATCTTTTTTATTTTACATGCCAATCCTAGTTGCCCCTCCCCTCCTCCCACTTTCCCCCACCATCCCACCATCCACTCCTCAGGCAGGATGAGGTCTCCCATGAGGAAGGAAAAAAGTCTGTCACATCACCTTGAAGCAGGAAAAAGTCCCTTGCCCCTGTATCTATGCTTGAGCAAGGCATTCCTCCATAGGGATGGGCTTCAAAAAGCCAATTCATTCACTAGGGAAAAATCCTGGTCCTACTACCAGGGGTCCGATACATTATCCAAGCCACACAACTGTCACACACATTCAGAGGGCCCAGTTCAGTCCCATGCAGGTTCCCCGACTGTCAGTCCAGAGTGAGTGAGCTCCCACTAGCTCCAGTCATCTGTCTCTGTGTTTTCCCCATCATGATCTTGACCACTTTGCTCATATTTTCCCTCCCCTCTCTCTTTGACTGGATTCCAGGAGCTCAGGCCAGTGTTTGGCTATGGATCTCTCTATCTGCTTCCATTAGTTACTGGATGAAGGTTCTATGATGACAATTAATGTAGTCATCAATCTGATTACAGGGGAAGGCCAGTTCCGACACCTCTCCATTATTGCCAGGAGTCTCAACTGGGGTCATCTTTAGGGATTTCTGGGTCATTCTTAGGGAATACTGGTAATTTCCCCAGTGCCAGGTTTCTGAATAACCCCATAATGGCTCCCTCTGTCAAGACAATGATGATTTTTAAAGAAATTAACTAAGAAATTAGACCACATATAAATTGAACATCAAGCACATGCAATACTGTCAATATTTGTATTATCCATCTGATCATGATTGTCTACAGGACACATTTCAAGTATCTCTGTTTTCCCTAACATTGAAAGTTTTCTGTAGCTGATTTCTCCCTGTCTTCACCATTACTTACCTGAGACTCTTTAAAGAGTCTAATATACCCTTCTACACAGGATTTCTAAGATATAACATAAAACATTACTTGATGATTTTATTCCTATAGCTGTCCCTGTCCCCGTTCATTCAAGCACCACACCCAAAGAGGCATGAATCAAGGACTTCTAATTCTAATATTATAAAGTTTCCTTTCTTCTACAACCAAAGTGACTTTTCTACCTCCCTAATTTCTTAGCAGCATTCACTAACACAATTACCTATTCAAATTCAGTCAAGGCAGCAGATCTGTGTGGATCTGTCTATCTAAGTTCCCTCATATCACTCATGGTGTCTAGAAAAGTGACTTCTCCATTCTGGTGTGCTTTTTCGATAAAAATAATTTCTTTGAAATGAGAGAATAAACCTACATCATATAATTAAAAACCCATAGAACACTCATTATTCTCTTTAAAATTTATGTATATATAGTGTCTCTGTGTGTGTATGTCTGTGTGTATGTGTCTGTCTGTCTGTGTGGTAGTGAGATAGGAAAAGATGGCATGTGATAGGACTTAGCATGCACTGTGTACTTGTGTATAGGGACCAAGTGAATTCCTGGATAAATGTGTGCTGTTGACCTGGCCAGGGCCATCTCAAAGCCCAATGCCTCAGGTTCAAGCAAATGGCAAAGCCTGTCCTGGGTTAGGTTCAGAAGGAATGTTCACAGTATGTTAAAAAACTGTCTGCAATAGCTCCCCAGGATGTATATGGTCTGAAGACTGTTCCTCTACAGAAACAGCTCCTACTAAGCTGAACAAACCCTGCCTCCTCTCTCAACCAATTATTATATCCATGCCTTTTTGTTTATCTGTATGCAATAATCCTGCCTCCCCCTTACTTAACTGTATATAAGAGACATTCTGGGTTTCCGGAGTCCAGGCTACCTGATCCCACCTTTCCTGTGTATCAGTGTGTTTGTCCTTTCTTCATTCCCTCACCACCCTAGTGAGGTCATCCCCGAGAGCTGGACAGAAAGCACCAAATATCTGAAATTGTCTAAAAACAAACTTAATTTAAAAAAAAAACCCTTGTGGCAGAAAACTAAAACTGATGAACCAATACCACTGCTGTTTGCAGGAAATGAGTTAAAAGATCATAGTTAAAATACATAAAGAAGATATACTATAAAAACACATTTTTCTATGTTTTGATTAACTTAAGTTTTAAAACTTACATAAAGTTGAAAATATGCTGCCATGCTTTGTTTTACTCAATGCCTGAATCAAATGGCATCTATTATCCTGTTCTTTTAAAACCATTATTTCATTTGAACTCATTTTCTTATTGTTCAATCTGCCTATTTTGTCTGTCACATGCTTCATATTTTAATTTTAAATATCTTTCAAATTTTCTTTCTTCAGTTCTATGTACTTTTAATGCAAGTGTCCAATTACTGTCTATCTCATTACTATACAGATTGTATTTTTCTTATCATCCATGTGCATTTTGCAACCTTTGGAAAACTAACATAAAATAAAACCACTTCTTTCCAAAAGATGAAACTAAGGCCTAATAAAGAACTGTTGATATCCCCATTAGATCATGTGTCCACTGATTCTTAGTACTGATTTAACTGTTTTTGCTAAGTATCTATTTCAAGGTAGGTCTTGTTAAGAAAAAAATTGCCAAATGCGATTCTACTGCTGTTAGGGACCAAGGCAAAGATTCTCAAATTTGATCAAGGTATATTAGTAAAGATGATGATTATTTTCAGAAGCACTGTGTTATATTTTTATTTATAGAGCAAACTCATTCTGCTACTATAAGAACTTGGACACAAAATACCAGCCAAAGAAATCATGAAAAGTATTGGTCAGGATTAAGGTGGCTCTTGACCTCTGATCAACTGTGCATTTTCCCATTTCTGTTCAGGTATAAATTGTAACAGTGTCAGCACAAGCAATAATAAGGAAACATAAATGGTACAATACCGAGGGAAAGCGAGTATTACCATCCTTGGGTAGCTTCAAAGAAGTTAAATGCTCTGAAGCATATGGCTTAACCAGAGACCATAAGATTTCCTCCAAAGATTACAGCACTTTTTCAGAAAAATAAGAATGAACTTTTCATGAAATAATGTATGCTAAAATATGTATTTTCTGACATTAAATTTTCAGGGCTTTGGGAAAGAACTGTCTTGATTTGCATAATCTACTTGTGTTACAATTCAACCTCAAACACTGAAGGGGAAAAAAGATAGCAAATAATGTTAGCACAGCTTAAAAATGCACATGTCAAAAGCTGCTTCGTGAAAAAGAAAACTATTTTTCATTAATTAATAATTTTGGCACTGGTATTTGCAGTACTATTTTAATGGTGGAAATATGAAATTAGCAAGTGGCCTAGAGGACTGCATTCATCTGTTACTTTTTATGCTATTTTTCTTTAGATAAGAAAAACTTAATTTAAACTATAAAGAAATAAAAGTAAAATCTCAAAAGTCTTAATTAGAACATAACAATATATATGTACTCTACAATTGAATGAAATTGATATGTGTGTCAGTCAACTACCATTATCTATTATTCAGACTAATTTACAATGTTAGCCTGGGATAATGTGTTCTAATATCAATCAATTTATAGGAATATGCTAGTATATAAATACTGAGTGTTTTCCTGCTTCTTAAAATTTAAGTGTATCAGTTATTGAGAAACTGCATCTATACATGTTGGTCTTATCTTCACTTCAGTATTTATCACAATCACCATTTAAGTAATGTTAAAAATACAAAGCAAAATCTTTAGCACCTTAATATCCCCTATTCTTGTTATTTCTAAGAGCAAAGAACAGTCAAAGTGCTTCCATTAGTTTTACTTCAATGCAATCTCCACAAGTTTTTTAGTAGATTTTTTTCTTGAAATACATAAGTTTTATCATCATTAAATATAAATCATAAACATGCATAGATTTTAAAGCTAATACAATTTAAAAAATAACACAAGCCAAAGGTCAGAATTTCAATTAGCTTTAGCCATTAATGAATCTTAAACTTTAGTGGTTCCAAGATTCATCATTAGTGTTTGTTAAAAACGATGGTATGGACTCACTCATATATGGAGCAGGGGATTGCCAGCCTATAATCCCACCGCCTGAGAGTCTGGGAAACAGAGAGGACCCTAACAGAGCTTAGC
This sequence comes from Mesocricetus auratus, assembly GCF_017639785.1. Taxonomy (NCBI): domain Eukaryota; kingdom Metazoa; phylum Chordata; class Mammalia; order Rodentia; family Cricetidae; genus Mesocricetus; species Mesocricetus auratus. The sequence continues at coordinate 19,422,346 of NW_024429202.1, forward strand.
ATGGGGAATGGGACTGGATATCTTGAGGGGATTGGGAACATGGGGGCAGGGGGAAGGGGAATGGAGCTGGGAGAAAGAGAGGGGGAAAAGAGGAGGGAAGAGGAGGACATGGGGGAGCAGGAAGGTTGAGTCAGGGGAAGAATAGAGGAGAGCAGGATGAGAGATACCATAATGGAGGGAGTCATTCTAGGTTTGAGAAGAGATCTGGCACTAGGGAGATTTTCAGAGAGTCACAAGAATGACACCAACTAAATCTAAGCAATAGTGAAGAGGCTACCTTAAATACCCGCCCTTGCTAATGAAATAGATGACTAACTTACATGCCATCCTAGAGCCTTCATCTAGTGGCTGATGGAAGCAGAGGCAGACACCCACAGCTAAACACTTAACTGAACTCCAGGAACCCAGTTGGAGAGAGGGAAGAGAGATTAGTAAAGGAGTCAAGACCTGACTGGTGAAACCCACACAGGCAGCTGACCTGAATAAGGTAGAGCTTATGGATCCCAGACTGGTGACTGGGAGACAAGCAAGGGACTGATCCAGACTCCCTGAACCTGGGTGTCAGTGAGGAGGCCTTGACAATCTGTGGAGCCTTGGATAGTAAGTAGATCAGTATTTAGCCCTGGCATACAAATTGACTTTGGGAGCCCATTCCACATAGAAAGATGCTCTCTCAGCATGGACACATGGGGCATGGTCCAGGCCCTTCCCATATGATATGACAGATGTTGAAGATTCCCCATGGAAGGACTCACCCTCCCTGGGAAGCAGAGGGAGGATGGGATGGGGGGTTGGGGGGGACTAGTGGAGGGTCGGGGAGAGGAGGGGAGAGTGAGGGAGCTGGAATTGACATGTCAAGCAAGATTGTTTCTAATTTATATATAAAAATAAAATAAAATATTGAAAAAAAGAGAAAAAGAAAAATGATTTACCATAGAACTCGGGGTGTAGCTCAGTAGAGCAGCTGCTTATAGTTCTTAAGTATGTGGCGCATATACCAAGCATGTATATTTACACTAGGACATGCACAAACATGGAACTCAGGTGCAGCTCAGTGGAACAGCTGCATACAGTTCATAAGTAAGTGGAGTATGTATCAAGCATGTAAATGTACACTAGGACATGTACAGACAGAATCGTGAGTTTCATCAATTAGTAGTCAGCTTTATTAGTTACAGGTTAACAGATGAGAATTGCAATTTTCATCAGGAACAGTGTCGCCCTTTGAGCACAAGTGATCCTGTGCTCAAAACTGGAGAAAAAAAACACTACAACTAATTATCTGCTAATAGTAATAATACAAAGACCTACACTTAAATGCTGTTCCTTCATTATTTCTCTTCCACCCTCTTAATTATCCCTCCCTGCATTCCTCCCTCCTCTTCCTTAAAGTTTTTACCCTTGAGAAATGACTCTTCAATTATAAGACATCCTTAGATATACTAAGAAATATACTACTACTATTATATGAAACGTAATTTGACATTTCCATTTTATCCACTTATAGTATATAAAATTATGTGCCCTTTAAACCCTACCTAACTCTATTTGATGGAATGTGATTCTATCTGCATAGCTTTAAAGCCAGGTAGATCTGAAAATTATCCTAAACGCAGTGAGTAAAGAGTTAAAGATGGTAAGAGAGAGGCCTTAGAGAGTGAAGGTTTTTTTCTCTTTCTGGAGTACAAGTCAGTGAGTCTCACTGTTCAAATACTGTTATCTGAGGCAGAAGCACAAAGTCTACTCTTTATCCAGATGACAAGGTGATGGATGACATTGCCGCAACAAGCGCTCTTCTCTTAGATTGAACTCCTGAAGCCACTAAATGCAGATCGGAAACAACCATATAGGAATTCAGGGAGTGTGATTCAGTTTTATGTGGCTTTATCTATCCCGAAGTAAAAGGAAATTAGATCTATCTGACCTTAAAATATTATTATTGAACTAGTGCTACAAACATTTTAGAGCTTCATAAAGACAGTTGTGATGGATATTAAACCGAGGAGAAGCAAAGGGGGCTATGGATACATAGTCCAATAATATTGCGATCATAACATTTTGGCAACTATTAACAAATGATTAGTTCACGCAACTGAGCTGCCTGCTCCCCGTGCTTCCGCAGATAAAGCTTCACACATCTGAGCTTCCACTTGAGCGGACTACATACAAACATATGAAAAATACTCAATTTGGAAGTGAAAGAGATAGTTCAGAAGTTAGGAGTTCTCTGCTTTTGCAGAGAACCTGAGTTTGGTTCCTAACAAACAGGTTGGGAGTTTACAATCCACTTGTAACTCCACCTCAAGGAGACCCTGACTTAGGCAGGCACTTGCACTCATGTGCACACACCACCCCTCACACACGTACATGTAATTTTAAAAAGCTTAAATGCTTAATTTGAAAGAACTATTTACAAATTACTGACATCAAGGTGCAGCTGTCTGTACACCATTGACATTTCTCTGTGTTGTTTTTTTTAAATTTATTATCCAGAGCAGTGCTTTTCCACCTTCCTAATGCTATAACACTTTAATATAGTTCCTCATGTTGTGGGGACCCCAGCCATAATTTTTTCTATGCCACTTCATAACTGTAACCTTGCTACTGTATGAATCATAATTTAAATATCGGTGTTTTCCAACGGTCTGAGACAATCCCTGTGAACCCACAAGTTGGGTACCACTGATCTAGAGGAAAGCAAAGGCTATATAAACTACCCAGTGTCGGGATCTGTTCTTTCTATGATGTATTCAACAAAATTCAGGGAACTGGGTTAGATATGTGAGGCATGGAGATCAAGAAGATTTCATATAACCTCCATCATAACCAAGCATGTAAAAAACAAAAACTACCACTATGGAGTGATAATTACTAGTCAGAGGAATAAAATCCATCCAAGTGCCTGATAGATCAGTAATACAAAACTATCTAAACACAGTTCCAGGGCCACTAAATCTTAAAAAGCATACATGTTACTAGCAGGAGACTTTGAATAAAGAACAAAAACTTGCTATTGCTCCTTCTTATAGTAGTTAATTCAAATGGGTCTGTCAATCACCTGGGAATGAGAAGATCCTTAGGGGAAAGTTGATAGTTTCAGAAATAGCATAAGCCCTGCCCAAAATGTAGATAAGGCTATTGTCCATTCTAACGTCTTGAGACTGTGCTCTACATTTTAACATTCTCGGTCTCTACATGACATTTGGTGTGTCCTGCCTGAAAAGAATCACAGAAATAAGGGAAACAAGGGGAATCCAGACTGCAGTCCCAAAGATATAATCATAATCTTGCACTGTTTGGAACTAAAATTGTGTTTTATTTGAATAAAATATATTATTGGGTTTATAAATTATGTTAGTTCTGTTATTTAGCCTAAAAGTACATTTAAATGTTAAAATGGTTTATTATAACTCATTGTTTGAAATTTCATCTTGCATAATTGTTCTAGTGGTTACTCATTAAGTAAGTATGAACACCACCATGCACACATGGGTACCACAAAATTATGTGTCACAATACATATGTGAAGGTCATATGACAATTTGCAGGAGTGAGTTTTCTCCTACTACTATATGGGTCCCAGGCACTGAATGAATGCAGTCTTCAGGAGTAGTGGCCAGTGCTTTTAGCCACTGAGTCATTCTTAAAGGGCATTAACCAGTATTATCTTAAACTATGGTATGTTACTTAAAGAGAATAATATATAGAAAATAAGGAAGTATCAATTTGAAAAAATGTCATAATATAATAAAATTTCTCCTTATAAAATTTATATTGTATCATAAATTAAATAATTATGTTTTAGTGTATAAAATTTATGTTTATATTGTTTATATAGAAAATAAATATAGTCAATTAAAGCATTCAAAAATTGCCCCAATATTTAGTTTTTCAGGGAAGTCAAATACAAATACCTATTTGTAATATAGACTGTTTACCAGTTACAGCTCTATAATAAAGTAAAAATATTTTTCAATAAGTATAAAATAATATAGCAGAAATTTTGAATAACAAATTATGGACTGTTATGCCTTTAAATTAATAATTTATAAGACTGATAACATTAAAAAATTCAAGCAATATGTAAATATGCAGAAAGCAATGTTTTAAGTATGTTGATGTTCCAGCTGAGTGTTATCAGCTACCTAGAATGAATGATGGAAAATGGATACTAGTGATTTACTCAGTATCCATTTACAATTTATGGGAATATTTGTTCTTCTCTTTATTAAATGTTAATACTATTGTATGTTGTTTGTAAAATAACTTTTGAACGGGTGTGTGCATGCAAGGAATGAATATGTAAATATTAGATTTTCACAGAGTTCACATACTCATTAATTCTGAACATCTGGTAAATAGGTTAGGTCCCTACTGAGTACAAAGTTGGAAATCTCGCTTTGTCTATGTGAGATACCGACTACAGGATAAAAATTAAAAATTAAACCAGCAAGGGCTTGTGGAATCCCAACTACAGACAGTGTATGATGGGTAATTAAAAAAAAGTGCAAAGACTTGTAGTTGTTCAAGGTACTGAAAATAAATGATTATTGAGCAATCATTCCTATACATAACATTTATACCAGTCTTTCTAAGGGTCAGGAGACACAGAAAAGTTAGCAGAAAGAATGGAAGACCTGTATGATAATGAAATTGATTTAGAAAGCTGCTTCAGGGCATTACAGACACTGCAAACAAGACTCACAGCAGATGTTGTTGCTTGCACTGGGACTGCTCAAGTCTGGGCCTATCAACAGTCAATTATGAATTGGGGAGAGATTCACAGGGCCCTTCTCTATATTATAGGGTACTGGGTGGATTTGAATGGAAGGCCAGTATTCAGTATGTTCTTAATGGTGAGACCACCATCCTCTAGTAGATTGTTCTGAACCTATACTCACATAGATGGCTCTAGTTTAATTCATTGAGTAATGAAACAAAAAAAAGACATAGATGTAGGAATGAACTTGTAGAAAGGATGTAAGGTGGGAGTGGTGGGAGAGAGAAAAGAGAGTGAGAATAATCAGAAGGCATTAATGTAAATACATGGAATTGTCAAAGAATAAATTTATTCAATAAAATAAAATCATAAACATTTTAAAAGTGGTAGACAATGTTCTACTGTATTATAAACACTGATTTTCAAGCATCCTCAAAATCTCCGTGACCCATAAGTAGACTGCAATGAGCTTACAAATACCAATGCTCTCATTCATTTGCTTGTAAACATTTATACTAGCACATCACGTTATGTCTTCTCAGTCACAGAAGGTAGGGTCCCTGACAATTAGACAGCAGGTCCTGGATGGTGAATGTGTCACAAATCCTTTGCACAGTTCAGAGAGTGTGTAGATATTCTGAACTAATATCTCTGGTCTCAAGTCCTTTGGTGAATAACAATTCTATAATGTTATTTAAAGGATACAAGAGTTTTTTGGGGGGTGTGGGCGTGGGTGAATGTAAAATAGAACTGAGTTTCCCTTCATAATGTGTTCATCAAATCATTAATTACACTACCTGAGAGATGGAGTTCTATAAAGTGAACAAGGGAAAATTAGACTGTACAAAAATGGACTTCCAGATGAGCATTCCATATATAGGAAAAATGAAATCCTGCAAAATGATCACATTTTATTTTGTAGGGATTTCAGAATATGGGCTCAGGCTCCTTTTACTATGGCAGCTTTTCAGAATGACACTGGACACATTTTAATATAATATGCAAATCCAGAGAAAACTTAGAGATGACAAATCACATGATATGGAAAAGTAGAGTTACAGCAATCCAATGTGAATGACAAGACATATGATGTAAATATCATGGGATGATAATGTTTTGAAATATCAGTTTTAATATTTAATTTTCTTTTTTCAGAAGTCATTACCTATACCTGTTGTTTCATACTAATTGAAATTGCAAAAAATTGTTAATTTATTTTATGTTATAGAGACAAAAGAGAACTATTATAGAATTCCCTCATCAAAGAAAAATAAATAAATAAAATACTTGATAGTAAAAGCAGATCAAGGAGCTTAAGAGATGGCTCAGTGGTTAAGACCACTGACAGTGTTTCCAGAAGACCCAGGTTCAATTCCAGGCAACCATAGCTCACAAATGTCTGTATTCCAGTTCCAGGGGACCTGACATCCGTGGCAAAACACCAATGCACATAAAATAAAACCAAATTAAAGCAGATCAATATCCACTGTTTACTGACACTGCACTATGTAGAGTGAATGAGATTAGGTTCTGTAAACACTCACCAAAGGAGAGAGTACTGAAACCTTAGGCATCTGAGAAAATATTTCTGTGTGTGATATTTGGCAATCCTAAAGCCTTTTAAGGTGCATAAGACAGTAAAGCAACACAAAGCCAGCTGCTGATTATCCAGGTAACAACCAAGGAAAGCTAGCGGCACAGTAGGGAGATACTGGGGAGATAATTTGCAGATAAGCACAGCAAGGCTTTCTAAAGTTGCAAAGTGTGAAATAGCATTTCAGAGTGCAGCAACTGTATCTCCAAAGCTCTACGGTATAATGTGCATGATATTTCCAAGTCCTTCTCAAGTAGCTACTACAAAGGTCGCATAAAATGTTGATTTGCTACAACTGTGAAGGAGAGCCCCCTACTAGATCTCATGGCAAGAAAGAAGATCATATCTGTTCTCCAGTCCAATTTTAGGCCAAGAGACAGGAGAAAACTTAAAACAGTAAGAGATCCTGGAGTATCCATTATCCTTAAAAACAACATCCTTAAAGTTCCATATCCATATTCCAAGGAAGACCTGATATTTAGTGACATTAATGGTGGTTAAAAGTAAAGATACTGAAAATTAAGAGGAAAAGATTAAAGCAAGGCATGAGAGTCAATTCCGGAGTTCAGTGGAAGCAACATGAAGTACCAAGAAGAGAAAGGCAACACAAGGCCGTGTCTGTCAGCTCTCGCCACACATTGGCTTATGAATTTCAAAGCAAGACAAGGGAAACATGAGTAATTTGGGGAAGAAGCTGAGATTTGGGGAAATATGTATAAAGATGAGGGAATTCTGGGCAGACAGTAAAGCAACAGTGGGAAAGATACCAAAGGCACAAGACAAGGCGTTCTACCAGATTAAGGACAGAATGTGAAAAAACAAATGGACCATGCAGAATGATGCTTTCATTTATTTGTTTGTTTGCTTGTTTCTTTATTTATTTATTTATGGTGGGAGAGAGGAAAACTGAAAAGAGGCTTACACTAGTCAACATGTGATGTGAATGTGGAAAGACATGTTATATGAGAAAGACATCAGAAAGGGTATTCCAACAATGTTCTAAAGGATGTAAGGATAGGACATAAACAAGCCATAGGAATTAGATTATTCAAACCAAGTACACAATAGAATATTAGAAGCAAGGAGATGGGGTGGGGTTGAGAGTATAGCCAGACAGAAGGATGAGAGCAGGGGCCAACTCAAGAAAGATTAGCTGAAGTAGACAGGATAACTGTCATATAAAGAAGATTCAAATTCATTCTGTGGGAAACAGGACACAGCCAGAGGCTTTTAATAAAGTAATTGAATTACACTGGGAGTTTTACAAAGAAAATTCTGGGAGCTATGTTAGGACCCACATTGAAATGATAGAGACTGTGTTTACCTTCTTACATGAATCTATGCTCATACATATAAAAGCAAGGTCTAAAAGAACTAACAATTTATTCACACAGCTATGGGTTCTCCTGATTAAGCTGATTTATTAATCAAGTGATTAGTTCATTTAGATTTACATAAACTGATCATATATTTCAATAACACAAATCACTTTGAATAATTAGCTAGTCTATTAATACAAAGTTTACTAATTACTAAATACTAATATGTTTCATTTATTATCAGCATTAAACCTAAGGTTTAAGATATGATTTTTGAGGGGGGTGGGGACAAGTTCTGTTTTTGTGACAGAATGCTTTCAGTTTCCTCATTATGTAGGAGAGAGTACATCTCTGGTCATGGCTACTGTCATGCAGTTATATATGTTAATCCAGTGAGACAGACTAGGAAAGCTTGAGACAGAGGTGACAAACTAGAGAAAAAGAAAAACAAGCAGCAACAACAAAGAAAATTTGGACACTATTTCATCCTCACAGAATCCTTCTCCTTTTGGTCTGAGAATACACCTGTGTGCACTTTGTTCAAAGTCATGCTTTTTCTGACACTCGTGCTTGTATGCGTAGCTCTTTGCCTTTACCCAATTTAAACAGACTTTTCCACTGTGTGTCCAAAAACAGCAGTTTGTACCTGTCATTTTGGATAACAATTTGGTACATGCAGATATCAACTTCTATTGCATGAATTAGTTCATTGAGAGGCAGAAGTCGGTTAATTTTTAAAACTCCAAGATGACTTAATGTTTATCTGATGCCCATTTTTCCACAGCAACTGACGGTTCTTATAACCTCACTCTACTACTATTTACATGACTGTTTCCCCATGTCTCCTTTATCTCAGTCTCCTCTGCCAATATCCGCCCCTTCCAACTTTTCCAGGCAGCCTCCAATCTCAACAGCTCTCTCCCTTTCCCCGTCTGCTGTACTCCCCCATCCCAGGTGACTCCATACACACACATGCTGATAAGTCCCACATTTAGTTTTCCAACATGAACTCTCTCATAATCCCAGAGGATGATATCTTCCTTTGTACCATATGTATATTTCCTTGTGAATGTACAGGAGTCACAAATTTAACGCAGCCTTCGCAGACTTATATTTCTTTCTCCCATATAACTCCTCAACTACCTCTCAAGTCCTCACCATTGCCCAAGTTCAAGACACTATGATATTCCTCCCAACCTGTTACCCTAGCTTTCCAGAGAAGTTCCTGGGTCCATTTTACCTCCAGAATCATTTTTTTTTATACTCAGCAGCTAGGTGATCACACAGAACTTGCCACTTGTTTCGTTTTCAATGGCACACACAGCTACAACTCCTTGCCATTGTAATGTTACTTCCAACATTTCCGAAACTCATTTCCCATCACTGCCCTCACCTCCTTTTTCCAACGTGAGCTTCTCTACTTATGTCTCACTTTGCTTTTCTACTGCTGTGAAGGAAAACAAAACAAACAAATAAAGCACTAAACCAAACCAACTTGAGGTGAAAATGGCTCATTTGACTTAAAGGTTGCTACAGATATTGTTTGAGAGAAGTTAGGGCAGGAGCTCATGGCAGGGGCCTGGAGACAGAGACTTGACAAGACCATAAAGGACCTCTGTTTACTGGCTCACTTCCTTTGTCTTTCTTATGTAGCCCCGACCTTCCTGTTTGAGGAGGCTCTACTATATCAATTAACAAATAAGAATGGGTCACAGATATAGTCACAGGCCAACCTGACTGAAGCACTTCTGCAGTTGATGGTGTCCCCCTCCCCAGGTGACTCTAGGCTCCTATAAAGATGACAGTGGAAGCTAACAATGGTAGCTTCCCACAGAAATGACCCTGAGGAGAATATTGTCTTTCGGGTCATTACATGGAAACGTGTCATTCATTTATTCTAAAAAATACAGCTGCTCAAAAGGGCCTTTTTCTCTATCTTATGTGTAATGTATTTCCAGGCTGTGACTTCTTTTTCTCCACAACACTTATTTCCTGGATGGCAAATTGTACTTGTCTACTTTTTCCTCAAAGGTTTGAAATGTGGAAGTAATCTTGTACTGTGCACTCCTCATTTCCCAAATGCAATGTATAAGCTGTTACTCTCAAAAACTTTCCCGTCTTATTCCCATACAACACTCTGCAGTATTGTCTATCCTTTCGAGTGCGTGGAACTCTGTGTTTTTTAGCTCTATAGCTGTTTTCTAATTGAGCTCCTACCCTGGCTTCTATCAAAGATTGACTGTAATAATCCTATCTACATACGGAAACTCTGAAAAAGCTACTTCAACATTTCAGAGTAATTTATGCATTCACCTCACCCAATGCCATTGCCCAGGATGCTTCCTCACCAAGAGCAATTTGTATCCACTAACTGCTCCTTTAGAAAACACCTTTGCAGTTTTCATTTACTTACCTATTTATTTGGCAAGGTTGGGGCTTGCACCCCAGGTTCCACACGTGCTAGTAGTTCTTTGCAGCTTTAAGACATAAGGAAATTTGTTTTCTCAGGAGACATTCTTAATTTCCAGGCTAAGTCATTACTTTTACTGTCATGTCATATTTCCAATATGCAATTTGGGAAGTCAAGAGTCTTCTTATTTCAGCCTCCAACCCTGTCCCCACTTTTCATCTGTTGATTCTCTGATGTCATTTGTATATGCAGCGTTTCCACAGCTCATTTGCTATGTGTGCCTATGTGTGTTAATATATTCTCATGCTGTCTGTGCTAGAAATTTCCACCACTCTTTTTAACGCATGGTAGACAGCCAATGCACAGATAGGTGTGGGATGAATGGATATAGGCATGGCAAATATGGCTTGTACTTGTGGCCACCCATTTCAGTCATGAGTTACGCTTGGCTGATATTTATGTATTCCAACAAGTGAAGAACACATTGTATCCAAAAAAAATGTTTCTCCCTGAAACTAACCTAGGAAATTCAGGAAATATGTACTCTCCATGTCTCTGGATATGCTTTTTGAGGCTGTATTCCTTGACTTTGTAAAGGAAAATGATTAGCACAAAAATAAGTCCTCATGATCCATAACCTCTTCTCGTGCTCATTAGCCCGTAAAGTTATTCCATATAAATCCCTCCACTGTGGTCTACAAAAAGTATCTGTTCTTTCTGTATGAAATACAGGCATAATTGTGCTCAAGCTGTTATCAATGAACAAATACTCTCTGGATTGATTGTATCCAAAGTTATTAAGGCAAACATTTCATGTGACAGGTTTTGGGATTTAGGTCACTATAATATCAGTGTCACAAAGACGACATAGACCTACTCAGTGAGCCTCAAAAAATGGGGAAACAATATTCCCTGATGATCAAAACTCAGAAAATACTTAATGGAAGCCTTCAGCTAGAAGAGAAAATTCTGAGAAGTCATCTGGAATGATTCGTTACAATAACTATAGCCACCCTGACAATAAAAGATATGATTGTCTCAAGGGAATGACGAAAATAATGAGGACGCTTGTAATACTAGAATATCAACCTTAGATTCAGAATGAAAGACTTCAAAATAGAACTTTTGGAGGAAACTTTATATATAGGAAGCTACCAGGAAGTAGATTATAAGGAAGAGGATGCTGATAAGTAGGAAAACACTGAACATATTCAGACTAAAAAGGAATTCTGCCTAAGTACAAAATAGTGTGCCTGTACCGATACATAAACATATCTATCCCACTTAATTCTCTAAATTCCTTTGCTATGAAAAGGGATAGTTACAATTAAGCAAATTTGAGATTAAATTAAAAAATCGATGTAGCCTGACCAAGTTGTAGAGATAATTTTGAATTTAAATTTACTTCACATCAAAGCTTTATCCACTGTGTTTTACCCTCTTTTTACTCTAGTGATTTTTCATTGTGGGTTTATCATTTCTCTTGGCAATGGATTCAGAAGAGGTCTCTGAAGATAGAAGCTGAACCAGCATATGATCATTTTAAACAAAACCAGTAAGATACAATGGGCATGATGGCATTAGCTTATTGACATTTAAAACAACAAAAGGGAAAAGAAAATAACAAATCAGTTGAAAGAAATAGTTGCTAAATTTTAGAGTTCATTGAAAACACAATAAACAGTGAAAACTTTCTCTTACATAGTTTGGCATTTTAATTCAAGGTGTCCACCAACAACTTCAAACCCATTCACAAATATTCTGCATTTAATCTTATTTGAGTCTATCTTTTTCAGCTCTTCTTATGATTTTAGCTTTTACATAGTCTGTGAATAATAATAATAATTCACAGACTATGGACTGACAGCTGGGGAACCTTCATGTGACCAAACTAGATCCTCTGAATGAGGGTAACAGTTATGTGACTTGTTCTGTTGGCTGGGGGTGGGGGGGTAATAGCACTCAGAACTTATTCCAGGAGCATGAATTGGCTTTTTGGTGGACATTCACTATGCTGGGGAACCTTGTTCAGTCTTGATACAGGGGGATGGCTTAGTTGTTCTCAACTTGGTATGTCGGACTATGTTGACTCTCCAAAGAAAGTCTTACTCCCTCTATGGAGTAGGTGGGGGTAGAAAAGGTGGGAATTGGGAGAGCAGGAGAAGAGTTTGGAAGGGGATACTGGGGTTGGTATATAAAATGAGAAATAAATTTTTAAATAAAGACAGAAAACATCTCATTTGTCTTAAAATTTGAGAATATGAGAATACATATCATACTTTCTTCTATTTCAAGATTTTTTCTGGGATAACTTCATTTATTCATAATTTATCAGAGACAATTTTAATTTTCTGCTATTACCTGCCTTCTTAGAATACAACATGGACTGCTATCAAGTCTGAAGACTATTGATAGTTTTTAAAGATGAGTTCTCATGGGAGAGCAGATACTTACTAAAATCACTGAACCCACCCAACAGCTCAGGATACAGATTCTAAACTCTACATGTTCACTTCCACTGTCAAAGGGGCTTGTATGTAATGCTTCATTACTTGGTACCATCCATGTGATCAAGTGTTTTAGGTAATCTGAAAATCATCAAAAGGTGATGAGGGTTAAGATACTAGAGCTTATGAGAATTATTCTTAGAATTACCAGGGCTCATTAATCAAGAACATAGTGGCTCACCTGCATGAGCTGATGTGAGAAGCTCGATTGCTTGCCTTTATAGGACTTACCAAGGGGAAAAGTTTTAAATCATAATACCAGTTTACATTTGAGCATACGACAAGTCAAACTAGGTTTCAGTGATGCAATTCCAATATATTTCTGCACAAAACCTCTTTAAAGAGATGCATTTGCAATCCCTGATTGATTCAGCCTTGTACTTATTGTTCCTACCGTACACATGGCTCCTCTCATCACACTAACTTTATTTTCCTTATAAACAAACTAGAGACGGAATAAGCCACTAAAACAGACCTCCAAACAGTAGGTTTGCTAACTGCTATATCTTCACTAAATTACTTCATTTGTTTAATTCTCACTGTACGTGTAAAGAACTAACAGTAGCTTCCTTTTAGAGTTGCCATGTATATTAAAATACAAACACATCAAATGGTACATTCTACGAGTGCAATGTGCTGCAGCCATTTCACCGGACTGATTTCTTCACCAGGTTGCAGCTCATGTTGTGAAAGAGGATGAATTGGCTTGCATTTCAACTTGATTCTATATATTTAATAAATCTCACATTTAACTGACCCATTCTAATCTGTTACCACATCACACGAGAGCGAGTTACTTGGATATATACTGCATGTGTGTAAATATGTGAATGTGTTCAAAATATTGGGACGATAATTACATGGCTCTCCCTGAAGGGATTATGTTTTGATTTAAATACATTTTTTTCTGGCTGAAGCTTCTAAAATTTAAAGAATACATAAAATCTATTCATATGCATAAGAAGTGAATCCATCTACAACTCATAATATTGCTTTCGTTATACTATGAAAAGTATAAGAAGGACATTTGAGCTGAAATACTGAATCTACCATTTAAGTCCCAAACTGCACATAACATGACTAACATGACTAAGACTGGGAATTCCAGTAAGGCAGATTTATGTGCAGCATTAGGAAGCAACAGTGCAAGAGTTCACGGGGTTACAATGTGAGGAAGCAAATAACTCACTAAGTCTATATAGTTTCAAGATTTAAAATAAGAAATATTTTGCAGTAATAAACAAGATTGCAGTATAAATTGCCTAGCAGTATGCTTGCTCATAAATAAAAATTTAGAACAGTGACTATGGCCTTTAAGACATTTATGAATATTAAAATATTAATTTGTCAATTAGTTAACAGAGATAAGAAGTAATTCATACAATACATAAATATAAAACAGATTGACAGATAGATGGAAAGGTAGATGATAATATATATGTGTGTGTGTATAACATACACCATGCAATTCACAAGAAAAATACAAAAGATAGGGGTTGCAAGCATAGTCTTTATTGCCCCCCCAGGTGATATATTATTTATGATTTATTAAAGCTTGCCTGAGAATATAGAAAGCAAAATCAGACTCAAGCTATAGAGATCAGGCAGTGGTGACACACTGCTTTAGTCCCAGCAGCCAGAAGCTAGGAGGTGGAAGTATACACCTTTAGTCCTAGGGCTCAGGGTTAAGAGCTAGACAGATCTCTTTGAGTACAAGGCCACCCATTTCTACACAAGACTGATTCAGTCCTAAAGAGAAAGAGCTCACCCAAAGGTGATCTCAGCACCTGGGATCAAGCGCCTTTAATTCCAGCATTAGGGAGGTACATAAGAAGGGAGCAAGATCTTAGTATCAGGATTCATTCTCCAGCCACACGGAGGATAGGAAGACATTCAGTCTCAGGATTCTACAGCCATGCTGAGGAGAGGCAACTGGATCAGCCCATTCAGGCTGAGGTAGAGGTAAGAGCTAATGGTCCAGCTGCTTTGCTTTTCTGATCTTCAGAGTGAAGTTTGAACCCAAATATCTGGGTCTTTTTTTCCTCAATATGTTTTTATTTAAATTAGAAACATGAATGCTTCACATGTCAATCCCAGCTCCCCTCCTCCCTTGTCCCTCCACCAGCCTCCCAGCCCCGCACCCCATCCCCATATCATTCCCCAGGGAGGGTGAGGCCCTCCTTGGGGGGGATCTCAAAAGTCTGTCATTTCATCCAGGGCAGGACCTTTCCTACGTGTCCAGGCAGAGAGAGCATCCCTCTATTTGGAATGGGCTCCCAAAGTTCATTCATAAACCATGGTAAACACTGATCTACTACTCAAGGCCCCAGTGATTTCTGTGGCCTCCTCACTGGCGCTACATTCATGGAGTCTGGATCAGTCCCCTGTTGGCCTCACAGCCATCAGTCTGGGATTCAAGAGCTCTGCCTTATCCAGTCAGCTGACTTTGCCTGTTTCTCCATCATGGTCTTGACCCCTTTGCTCATCACTCCTCCATCTCTGTCACTTCTCTGGGTCTTTTATATAAGGCGTTACAGCCGCATATAGTAGTATGGTGCTGGCCTAGTATACAAACAGACCTAACTTCACATTTCAGCAATCCAAAGAAAAAAGCCTCAAGATGTGACTGGTTTTATTTGATTAAAAATGACAGCACATTTCAAGATGGAAATCCAAATAGGAGGCAACACAAGCGAAACAAAGGCATCCATGTTATCCTGTGATATGCAAACATCCAGCGGACCTGCTGCATGCACACCTGTGTTATCTCCCACCACTTAGCATGGCTTACCTCAGTCTTTCTCACGATCCTGCACAAACCAGAAAACTAAATGCTTCAGCGTTATGACACGAAGAAAATCAGAAAATGTACTGGGAATAACATTCAGTGATGAGGAATGAAAAATCACAGCAAAAAGAAGCAGCTATCTAGAATATAGCCTCAAATATAATTTTTGAAGAGATAAACAATTATTGACCAGCGTCTCTATCCTGGCTAGTTTCATGCCAACCTGACGCAAATTAGAGTCATCAGAGAGGAGGGAGCCTCAATTGAGAAAATGTCTCCATAAGATGAGGCTGAAAGCAGGTCTATAGGGCATTTTCTTAATTAGTGGTTGATGTGGGAGGGCTCAGCCCATTGTTGGTGGTACCTTCTCTGGGCTGACTATCCTGGGTTCTATAAGACAGCAGGCTGAGCAAGTCAGTGAGTACCCCTGTTGCATGGCCTCTCCATCAGCTCCTGACTCCAGGTTCCTGCCCTCATTGCTTTTGAAGATAAACTGTCATATGGAAAAAATGAGTAAAATAAACCCTTTCCTCACCAAGTTGCTTTGGTCATAGTGTTTCATCCAAGCAAAAGTAACTCTAAGACAGTTCCGTTTTCTGAGTCTATTCATTAGGTAAGCACTGTCCATGGATAAGCTTAGACATTTGCAAAGACTGCTGATCGAAACACTGCACGTGCCAGGTTTCAACCTGAAGAAAGGAGCACTCCAGGTAGTGATTTTGTACACAAGCTGGAGGTCAGGAAAAGGCAGTTGGAAGTCCTTGGGTAAGAGAAGCCAGTGCAATGGAGAAGCAGACAGAAGGTACTGACAAACCCATGGGGACACAGAGGACACTCAACCAGGCACTATGGAGTGGTATCATTATTGTTTTGTTCCTTTGTGGGGTTTTTTGTTTGTTTTTTGTTTTTCTTTGCAGAGCAATACTTCTTGCAGAACCTGCGACAAAAAAAAAAAAAAACAGAGCAGAATGTTCCAACTGTGATGCACCTGAGCTAGAGAAGTCTGGAGAGCAGCCACAGAAGGAGTTGTTTACTGGAACAAAGAATCACCACAGCTGTCCAGCAAAGGTTATAGACCTATCATGCTTAAAACACTAAAAGAAATGTTTTCCCCCAAACCAGTGAGCCTGCAGGCCCCTTGACTGCAGGAGGACATGCTGATGGCTGGCAGCAAGTGGTCCTCAGAAGAACACAAACCCCCACAGGAAGGAATTCAGGTGTAAAGCAGTGAGACTTTCAGAACCACAGGGCATCCAGAACTTTGTTTACCACAGAGAAAGGAAAACCAAGTCTTCCTGGAATTTACAGTTCATTTGAGCAAGAGACTCAGAGCCTATGGAAGGCAGGCAATGAGAGAGAGCACTGAGGCCTAGAGCAGGAGGAATGCTGTAAAGTCATGTAACACCTCTGGTTTGCTTTTCTTTCCTTTGCTGTCTTCTATACCACAGACCAGCCCCTAGTTTGTTATGTATCACAGAATGACCTTGAACTCTTGACCCTCTTGATTTTACAACCCAAGTAATATAATTACAGGAAAGAGACACACTGTGCCTGACCACTTTCAGTGAAGAAGCATCCTCTTGTTGCTCTTAGTTGGTGCCATATATGCTCCTAGGTAAAGACCCACAGATGTGTTCCTAACAATTAACTCTGGTGTCTCTGAAGTAAAGAAGTAGTCAGTCTCTTACAGATGTATGAACTAGCCTTTGTCTCGGGGTAAAACAGTCTTGAATGTCACCAAAGAACAGTGTAGTATAATTCTGCTAGGCATGACTACAGACCTAGAGTTGGTAAAGGGAGGAAAGCAATATTCATCTTTTCACCAAATTCTTTGCAAGGATTACTTCTGGATAAGTGAGGTGATACACTAACACCACCCTCCACGTCATTCATTCAACTTTTCATTCACCTTTCTAGGTTTTCAAACTATAATGTGTATTTATCTATAACCTTATTTAAGCCTTTACGATAATTTTCTTGAATTGGGTCCAAAAGGTCACATCAGTTAAATTCTAACTTGCCTGTTATAAATGAAAATGGTTTTAAATGTGTAATTTAAAAAAATAATGTGATTATCAAAGTCTCTTGTGTGCAACATTAATCTGTCTTCCAGACCCTGAAGATATGGACATATTTTCCAATATATGGAAAATTGGGCAGAATTTTGACATTAAGCCTCAGTTATTAAAAAACTATAGAATCAAAAGTGAGGTTCCTGTCTACAATTTAGAGATTATCTAGTGTCTATACAAAGCCAAGCACTGCATTTTTATCCAGTCAGAAGTGGAATGTTCTTAAACAAATTCTCACCAAAACAGAACTTAAAAAAAAAAGTAAAATAGGTGTGTGATAACCAAATTTTCTCATAGTTAAATATACATGTAGTCATTACATCTGACATAGTATTTACTTATATAACACATAATCATTGTCTTGATTTCTTTTGCAGTTGCTATGACTGGATATCTTGACAAAAGCTACTTAAGGGAGAAAAGAATTGATTATGGCTCACAGCTCAAAGGGTACAGTCTGTCATGGAGTGAAAGTCTCAGGCTGAAACAGCTGATCACACTGCTTTTAAAATCAGGAAGCAGAAAGTAATGAAGGCAAGCTGCTTCTCATTTGCCGATCTCCACTCACACAGTGTGAGATACCAGCCAGGGAGTTGTACTGTGCACAGTGAGTCAGTCTTCCAACGATGAAATCACCAAGATCCTCTCCACAGACATACCCAAAGGCCTATATCCCATTTGACTCTAGGTTTTGTGAGGTTGACACTTTCCACTAAATTTGGGAACAATTATTCTAGTCTTCAACTACACCATCATGATTCTCTATGAATATGCACAGAGATGCAAATATGGAAAGACATGAATGATTATTGCACTCAGAGTCATGACACTGACAAAATACATTTCCCTCTGAATAAAACCCTACAGCAAGGTCACTAAAATCCTAAAGCAAGGTCACCAGAAGACACTACTAAATGTTTTATTAGGTCCTAGTATAAGTTGCCATGTATATGAGATTTTTATGAATAAACAAAATACAAAACCATTAACAATATATAATTACATTGCTACATAGGTAGTACTTTTGAAGTTCTAGGAGAATTGGTGGCTTCCAGAGGTAGCAATCATTACCACAATACTACATATACCACCCCAAATCAGAAGTTTTGTAACCTCATCCCCATGCACTTACTATCTAGAATTAAGCTCAGCCATTACTCTCTTCCATTCACCATAGCTGCTTTGATCATAGCATGCTATAATGACCCAGAAATTTTTAACATTCAAATAAATAAAATGAACACTATTAAACTGTGAATAAAGGGAAAGCAAGAAAGGGAAATGAACTATTTTAATAACAATAAATCTTTCTGCTTTGCAGATATGAAGCTACCCCATTTTAATACAAATGAGTGCCTACAAGAAAGTAAAATAAAAGAAGGCAAGAAAATCATTTTTTACCTGTTAGGAAGCAGACAAAAAAATGTACTTTTGCTTTTAAAATACTATGCAATACAATGGGAAGCCGGTGAATCTAAGTTGAAAGCTCATATAATAATATTAAATAGCTTTTAAATTTATGAAGAAATTTATATATTTGACAGGCAGCAGTCTAAGATATAGGTGATTGCTACTAAAATTTTTATTTCCAGCAGGAAATCTATCACTGGAAATAACATAAAGGTAGTTATAAATAGAAATCCAATATACAAAAACTGAATGAGAAAGACATAGAAGTTTAATTTCTACAAATAAACATATAACATAACTATGACACAACAGGAGATGTAAGGTGGATCAGATCAAGCTGACCCTTGAGTGATGCCTGGTTATAGTCTTGCTTCTGGCTTTCAGTAGCCTCGTGTTTCTGACTTCTCCTTTGCTTCTTCTCATATATCTCATCTTTACATACAGGAAAATTAGCTGCGCTGGTAAAAGGGTTATTCAAGAAATAGATATAGATATGTGTGTACATGAAATTTTACTGGAAATATAAATACAGGTATGCCCTGATCTATTGTTTTAATTTTTAACCAAATTCATAAAGTGATGTCATCCTGTTCTCAAATATCTCTAACTTATCAAGATCATCACCTTCTAGTAACGTAGATGCTAAGATAGGATGTTGTCAGGGAGTGTGTGTGTGTGTGTATGTGTGTGTGCATGCATGGACTCACGCGCACACATACATGCTCTCTCTTCTCCAATTCTAGGAAAGATGTTCACTATAACATATTCTTCATAGATATGTAATCACAGAACACTTAAAATTTTGTATATAAAGAGTCCCTGTATACTACAGTATCTTGATGTACTCAGAATCCTATTATCTTAGAGTGCTGGGAATACAGGTATCTGTCACTGTCCCCAGTTCCATTAAAGGACTTGAAAGCATGAGTTACATCAATACAACTTTTGAGCATTTATTTTTGAATTATGGAGGAATACATTATTCTTACCAATATATAGCAATATTCAAAAAGATAATGATGTCATTTGACACATGGTCTAAAACTAAATGGTAGATTCACGGGAAGAGCACAGCATATAAGAGATATGTGACTTGGGAACAGAAGAAAACCTATGAGTTTGTAACTCATATGAAACTGACAGAAACGATGGAATTACACTTTTAATTAAAACAAACATCCCCAGGAGACAAGAACTTCCACCTTGAACTTTGCTTCATGCCGAATTTTACATAAAGGGAATCACAGTAACCTTTACAAAAACGCAGCGATGAATGGTTTTTACCAATCATTTATTTGAGAGGAACACAAGGAAAACATACAAAAGAGAAAAGCTGAGATCAAGTCATTGCTTAAGAACCCTAAATTCATGGAGCTTTTTGTTGAGAATTAGGACATGCAATTTACAAAATAAAATAATTAAGGCAATAATAGAACCATACTGAATAACATTTCAAAAACACGCATAATGGAAAGACCACAGGAAGTTCTGCAACAAGATGTAGATTGCCATTCTCAATTTCATCATTTTGATAAAATATTCAGGTTATATAAGATGTTACAACTGAACAAAGCTAGAGGAAGAATACACGGAAACTTCATCCTATTCTTGTATCTTCTGGCGAATCTAAAATTATTTTAAAATTTTTAAAAAAAGCCTAGGCTTATTATATGAGAATCAATCTGAAACCTGAAGTCAAAATTTTCAGCCATAATTGGATTGTCTACATAAAACTGGAAGTATGATTATTAGTGTCTTACATAATCAAGAACACGATCATATGTAGTCAGAATTTCTTCCTGCAATATTGTCCACTTTGGATACAGTCTTCACCTAATTTTGATAGTACAATTCTGGCAATCAGACCCACGGCCTTGCACATGGCAGGCATGCAATATACCACTAAAATGCATCACCAGTTCTCAACTCCCTCTGCCTCTCTGTGTCTTTGTCTCTGTTGCCTCTCTCTCTCCACTTTTTTGACTTGCTGTTGGGTTTCAGGTATCTTAAATTCATGTATAGTTATTCTATCTCATGAATGTTACAGGAGAAGTTGTTACCAAATCCTCCACAACTCGGTTATCAAAGTAACAAACAGATCATGGACCCATGAGTCAAACATGAGCACTGGTCACTGTTCATCCTTGTTTACAAGAAGAAGGAATATTTAGAACAATAGTACAGTCCAATTCCAAATTTCAAATCTCTTCGGTAATGAACTTTGATTATCTTAAAAAGTGAGTCTCCATAACCCTGAAATACTCATGAGAATGGGTGAACCCCTGCTCTGACAGAAAAAAAAGTTTGTAATGATTGAATTTTTTCCTCTTTCTCCAGTTAAAAAAGGATATATGCATCTCTTTCTCTGATAAAACAGAATGTTTCAACCTTAATGATGCTATTTTGAAAGAAACAGGAACAATTTTAGTGTAACCGCTCTTCACAAAACTCTGTGTGATTTTATTTTATCTGCTTTCAAAATGTAAGTCCCACTCCACAGACACAGCTCAAATACAGAGAGACTTCTCTCTTACTTTCTTATTTACTCACCCACATACAAAAATGTCCAAGTATGTAGCATCTGTCATATACCTAAGTTCTGTGTTAGTCTGAGAGGTTGCTGTTGTGACCACATTAATTATAATCATACCTGCTGTTTGAAGTCTTTGATTAACTTAGTTGAATATACTAGTAGTTGGCACATAAGAACACGTCTTTCTTTTTAAAAGACAGGATGCCAAAGACACACACGCTGCTCGGGAAGACCTTATTCTATTCTTCTCATTGGTGCTGGTTCCCTTCATGGTCAACAACATCAAATTACTTCCTCCTCCACTAGGAGCCCATGAATCCCCCACCTAAGGTGTATGGTAATGGTGACAGGGTATGTGAGAAAAACAGGAGTGTAGCAGGGCATGTATCGAGCTCTTCAGATCCTCAGACACTCCATGTTACCTAGGTAGCATCACGTATGGGCAGCATATGATCTTATTAGCAACTATAGGCAATAGTACATGAGAAGGGTTCTGAGAGATTCAGTGATTACCAGGTGTAGAAAGAAGAAAAAGAAATTATGGCAACTGCTCCAGGTCTCTGATGTCACATTATTTCCATTGCGATTTTTTGTATTTTCTTTATTCTAGACACTCTGCATATAATGTAGATAACCATGTACCTCTAAAGTTTGGTTAATACGTGAGAGATCTCTTTTTGGACCATGTGCCTTCCAATTAACCCCCAATCACAATCCCTGAAGCTCGTGAAGAATTGCTGCTATCATTGTTACCAATTTCCCCTTTCTTCCTGGTTTTCTCATCTCCATTTGAGACAAGAAACAGAGCTCCTGTTCCTTATGTTGCTCGATGGGAAACCTAATTAGAAATAATATCACAGGTCCAAATCAGAAATGCCTTCCTGCTTCCACCAGATGGCAGGCCTGCATCAAGGCAGGGGTAAATATGGAGGTGGAGTGGGTGGACGATGGTAGTAATTTGAATATAAAATACATGTAACCTTGATATTTCCTGCAAAGAGAAAAGTCCAAGAAGTGTGCAGGTGGGTTCAGTAAGAAATAAAGTGTAGACATTTTGTACAAACTCATTACAAGTATTACACAAAATTAAAACAAAACTACAGGGGAAAAAACAATCAAGATTGACTACATTATAAATATATAATGACTAACCTATTAATTTGTTACAAAGCTACGGAAAAATTGGAAACAAATCTATAAAAAGCAGAATGGGTTCAGTTTTTGATTGCAGTAATCTGATACATGAAGTCTGTGTTCTAAATATATTTCTGAGAGGTGGAGATTTGACTCAACAGCTAAGAGTGTATATTGTACTTGCTGAGAACCAGAATTTAGTCCCCACCAATTATGTTGGGCATCTCATATTGCCTTTAACTACAGCTCCAGGGGATCCTATGCCATCTTTTGGTCTCCATGGGCAATTGCACTCACGTGTACATATCCCCCTACATAGGCACACACATAGGCATAATTTATAATGCAAACATACATATTATTAGATTAGACAGACTGATTTTCTGGTTGGTAGTTAAAAGTTAATGTTTGATTTTCTTTCCTTGGGAAAATGAGGTCACGGGGAAGTTTTGCTGGTAGAAATAAAGGAAAATATGGGCCTGTTTCTGAAGCATGAACACAGACATGGTGAGAACAGAATTTAAAGTCTAGTTTTGTGTTTGTTGTTGTTGTTGCTCTTTGGTTTTTAACCACAATAGGTACAGGAACACTTTCCATCTGTCTCTCATATCAACCTTTTCCATTTACTAACTAGATAGTTTTTCTCCTGGTTCTTGGAGAATCCAGTCCAGAATGTTAAACATAACTTGCCTGTCAGTGTCTTGGCTCTGCTCCAAACCAATGTCATTTGCTGGCAGTAAGTGATGCTAATGAAATAGCATCTACTTCAGGATGTCTGACATGAAGTCCATCACTGCCTAAAAGGCCAGTTGCATAGCCATGAATAGGTAGATTTCACATTTTTTTAGCTTCTGAAACACACTGAATGACATCATCAGACTGTGGGTAGATTAGCATTTGTACTGTTTTCTTTGTCTTTCTTCATTTGCTAATGAGGGAGGTTTTCTTGTTGTTTTGCATTGTTTGGTATGGTTTTTCAGTATGCTTCAAATTCTGCTAAAGGAAATTTAACAATTTTCCTTCAACCATCCTTGCTTCTCAGTCAGGAATTTGCTTTAACCCCTTTGAGAAATGGCTAGAAATACTTTTCACAGATATGCTATCACATAAGCTCATTGGTAGTGGATTTTTTAGTTCTTAAAGAAATAGTGACTGTTGCTATTCCCTATGGCATGGTTACTGTTTTTCTGGTATTAAAAAAAGAAGACTGCTATTCTTATTTTCACCATTTTTCATGTGTCCACAGGCATTTGTTCTTGGATCTTCTGCTTTGAACCCCCAAGTCTTCCAGTTATCACTAGTGGGTAATGCAAGTTTGTGCTTTGGCTTTCTAATAGAATATTATTTTATATAGCAATGTCAGAATAGGTAAAATATTTGAAAATGAAATAAAAACCATAACATATGTCTTTCCAGAACTTGAAGGCAGGTATATTTTTTCTACTTAGAATATGCAACTAAAATGTCAATTTAGTTATATTTGTTAATTGATTCATAATGTATGTGACCTGTGGTAAAGTAATCTAATGCCAGGCTGGATGACAGCAGCAAAATGCTCTGTCACTCTGTTTTCAGAGATAAAGGCATGCATACACAAGATCATGGTGTATGATTCAATATATTTCACACAGAGAAGGTAGTAACATTTAAAATCTACATTTTACATCACTTGGATTGCAATATATCACAAATCAGACCAAGTTATTACAGATTCAGTCTTATTTAGACTGCTTTGCAAGAATTTCTATAATAAAATAGCTAAATGGGTCACTGTGTAATAGTATTTTATATAATTTTCTTAACCCAAAGGCCATGCAGAATTGACCTATTTAAGGATCTGTAAAAAGTGTGTTAATTTTCCACTAAAATGAATCTTGTTCAGCTGTGTACTGTGACTTGCAGATTTCTTTTTGATTATTTCACACAAAGACTTTAAAGGAAATCAAAGATTAAGAGGTTTAGAGACGAAGGTAAGTCGTATACGTGACAGAATTTCATTCTGTCCATGCACTATAATCTGTAACATCATTTTTCTTACATTTGTTTACTTTCCATTATTCATAATTGCTTCTTTTAATTGGGCCAAGCTAGCTTCATTTAAACTCCCCCTGAGAGTGCTGTTGGCAGAAATGATTGGCAGTTCCCTCTCCCACACGATACCATCCTGAAAATGCAAATGTCAGTTAACAGGCTTCTCTCACCAGTATTTAAGAGTGGGTGTCTGCATTTAGAAGAAAGAAGTCTGGGTACACATATTTCTGAATAAATGCATATGAAATTATGCATTCCAATTGCAGAATCAAACATTGAAATAAAATCATAGAGGTCATATTACATCCACGCCACAGATACCAAGTTCTCCCACTATTCTTCAGCTCCCAGGACAGATAAAGTAATTTCCTGCTTATGAAGATCAATTAATGCAACCCCTCTAAGCTATCTATGATAGAGAATTAAAGGATGTATCAGATACATAAGGTTGCAAGGAATTATTCTTACAGCATGTCTTTTTGTCCTACACTTCCTACTAGAGTTTTTCTCAGTAGATGAAACTGGAAATACAGACTTCCTTTATCCTCACTTTCGTATCTACTTAAAGTAGGAAGATATATAAGCAGTGAAATGGCCAGTAAACCGCGGGACATGGAGCAAGCCAAGATAATGCAGTACCACCCTGTTTTAGTGTATGAATTATTACTATGTAAGTACTCTTTACATACTGAAGCACAGATAGAAGACGCTGACATGCTAATTAAGTCGACATTTTACAGTTTCCCCAAATTCTCACCTATAACACTAACAAAACTTTCAAATGTAACACAGTATTTAATTGATGCTGTATGAGTAAAATGACTTGGCAATAAATTATCCGAGTGCTTCTTTCAAACGAAGCAAGAAATGAGAAGAGTCTTTTAGTTATCCGTGTTGAAAATGAGTTGAGGTAGGAAAGAGAAACTTCTTGTGGCAGAGCTAGACCTGGTTTCGGGAAAGCCACTGTGATTACACTAAGCAAAAGATGCAAGGAACAAAGTGGAGGCCTGTTGTTCTGCCCGCTTTCAAGTCCCTGAGACAAGACATCTTATAGTGAATGCCACCAGAGGACATCCAGAATCTATATGGGGAGCTTTCCAAGCTTCTTTACGAAGTATGACATCAAGTCTCTTCTGGCCAGATATCTGGAGGTCACTTGTTGGAGAAATTGATTAAATATGTTAATCCTACTTCTTTCTCCTTGCAAAAAGCATCCCTCTCTATTGACCTGCAGGGTATGAGGTCCACTTATGCCCTCTGACATATGTGACAACAGCAATGGTGATTCTCCCCAACAGGGAGCACTGGACAGACAGATGTTCATACCTTCCCAGACCTTCCTTCCTTCATCTTGACTCTTCCTGATCACTCGGTGACATTAGGAGGGAAGTGTGGATGTAGCTGAAGTGTGCAGATATAAGTGCGTCCGACCCTTTCAAGAGGAGTTTGGGAAAGACATGGGGGTGATTTCATGGAGCTTATTTCCTTTAATACACACAGGGAAGTCTCCTCCTTCCACCTCAAGACCACAGCCATGAGCATATTTGCAGTGTCAGACCTATGTGTGTCCCACCCAAGTAAATCCCTTTAACATGATTTTTCCAAAATAAATTTTCCTTCCTGGTATTCTTCATTCGCCCCTTACAGAATTAGGGCATACATGACAGAGCAGGAATTCTGATCAGGGATTGGTATATATTTTCAAAATCCGAAACAGTGTTGTATTTAACCTTAAACCTTTCTTTTTATTTTATGTATAAGGGTGTTTTACCTATACACATGTCTGTGTGCAGCTGAGGGCATTAGATCCCTGGGGACTTAAGTTACAGGTGGTTGTAAGTGTCATTTGGGTGCTGGGAATTGAAACTTGGCCTTCTAGAAAAGCAGCTATCTCTTCAGCCCCCTAAATCATGTTTGTTTTGTTTTTGTTTTTGTTTAACTAGGCATATGTTTACTTCTGATTCATACGATACTGCTTTAAATTCCATTTACTTTTTAGATAATGTTTCATAATAGCATATTAAGGTTAAAACTGAGAGCAATAAAGAATGGCTAGGAGACAAAAAATGGTACATATTCTCTTACAAATGACTATTAGCTACAGAGTAAATGATAATCAAGTTATAATCTTGGCTAGGTAAGGATGTGGGGTCTATGGGGGACTTGTGGACCCCCCTAGAAAGGAGAAATGGAATAGATTTTATAGGTGGACTGAGGCCAGATGGGGACTGGAGCAGGAGAGATCAGGTGAGGTTGGGCAGGGATGGAGGGAGAGAGAATGTGAAGAGACAGCTAGAACTGGAGTCATTTCAGAGGCAGTGTGGAAACCTAGTGCAGTGGAAACATCCTGGAATATGTGAAGGCAATCTTAATGAGGATTGCTAGTGATGCAGTATCAACTGGCCGTCTCTTGTACACAGGCAATGCTTCCAGTGCAGGGACTGGGCTGCCTTCACTTGAGTTACTGGCCAACTGCATACCATGAAAATACTCAAACAACCCAGGCTGACACTAAGACAAAGGGCTGTTATTGGCAACAGTGGGGCCCCATTCCCTGGGACAACATCCACTTAACACATTGCGCAAGAAGTTGAGTTGGTGCCTTCATGGGGCCTTGTCCCCTATGTTCTAGTCTTGTTGGTACAGAAAGGCACTCTGCATGCTACCAAAGGGGAAATATGGACACCATCCCTGTCACAAAATCTTTGACCTTTAATCTGTCCAGCCTGCAAAATATGCTAGGGAAACGATGGCAAAGAACTTGTGGAAGTAGCCAACCAATGTCTCATTTGACTTAAGGCCAATTCCATGAGAAAGAACCCATACTTGACACTGCTTAGTTAACCAAGCACCAGAGACTAGATAGACCAGAGATTTAGGGAAAACTCAAACAGGACTTGTCAAAAAAAAGGCCAATAAAATAATTCCTAGTGATATTCTACTATGCTCATAGATCAGTTCACTATCCAGTTATCATCAGAGAAGCATAAGGGAACAGACACACAGACCTACATTCTGATTCTATGTAAAGAGAAAGAATCTAAATTGGAAGTCTCCATCAAACCTCTCCCCTCAGAGCTCAGGGAGTCCTGAAACAGAGGTGAAGATTCTAAGAATCAGAGAGCATGGAAGCATAGAGGACAACAGGAGAACAGGCCCACTGAATTAACTAACAAGGCACATATAAGCTCACAGAGACTGAAGCAGCAAGCACAAGGCCTATATAGGTCTGCACCAGGTGCTCTGTGAATATATTAAAACTCTTAGCTTGGTGTTTTTATGGGACTTCTGACTGTGAAAATGAGTGGATCTCTGACTCCTGTGCCTGCTCTTGGGGCTCTTCTCCTCTTGCTGGTTTGCCATGCCTACCTTTATTACACCAGCTTTGCTTCATCTTATTTATTATATTTTATTTTGTCATGTTTGGCTATTAGCTCTTAGAAACCTTTTCTTTTCTAATGAGAGATGGAAAGGAAGTGGATCTGCTGGGAGGGGAGGTGGGGAGTAACTGGGAGGGATAGAGGAAGGGGAAAATATAATCCATATTTCCCTAACAGCTAAACCAACACCTTCATTTCCCTGGGTCTTAAGCACCTCTGGCCTTCCCATCCTTCACTGTTGCCATGTCATTCTCCCTGTGCCCTTAGTAGGTCTCCCAGTTTTGTTTCTGTGGAAATAAAATGCACAGCATGCACCACAATCTCACTACCCATCTGCAGAGAGAACTTCTGAAGTCCCCTTACTGCTTTGTCTGGTTTGGACCCTTTTCTACTCCAGGTTCTCCTATACAGTGTTAATGCAGCAATATTCCATTCTTAAAGGACAACTCTCTCCACAGCAGTGTTTTGCCTATAAATAGAAGCAAGCAATAAACAGAGCTGTTAATGTCATCCCTCTCCCCCCAAGGCCACTTCTTACTAAGCACTCAAAATCCCATGTGGCCTGATCACAATTGTGTCTGGAAAGCAATCACTTTTCTTCCCAGCTCTATGTAATTTTTTTTCTGTACCACAGAAAGACTGAGAACATTCCTTCCCTGCCAGCACTCTAGCATGACTTGCCCAGGACATATCAGTTGGTCATACTGATGCACATTTTTCTGTGTTATTTTAAAATGCCATAATTTTATATTGTTTGTTGGCTTGTATATCCTTTGTCTCTCTCTTGGAGAACATAAACTCACTGTGCACAGAGATTTTGTTTCTTCCACTGTTGCATTCTCGGAAACTAGGACAATGTGGACATGTTTCGGAGTAGACAACAATTTCACTGAATGAATGTATTAAAATAGCTGAGATCATATTCAGCCTTGTAACACAATCAAGTGCACCCATTTAAATGTCTTACACTGGAATGCAATCTACATATAAATGCAGTCTTTACAATCTATGTATGTATACTAAGGAAAAGACAGAGTTTAAAGACCTTAGTTAGCTTTAGGGTAGTCATCCTGCCCTACCATCTTCCTAAAAGGCAAAGCAAGCTTAACTTACACCATACTGTCTAATAAGAAAGTATTTGCATGAACAGGAGTATTTCCACAATGTCACAAATCAAAGAATCAAGAATGTACAGAAGTCAGGAGTGCTGACAGCATGGTGGTGTCTGTTTACATGACACCTTAACTGTAGCTCATTCTGAGAGATTCCAGTGTATGGGCTCCAGACAAACCTCCCCCATACTGTAGTTTCCTAGTTCCAAAAAAAATTACATTTCCCCTTATCTACTAATAATAGTAGGTAGTAGTTAAGGAAAGAAATAAAAATTTAAAAAGGGGATCAGAATTTGCTGTTAGGTGATACCATGTCCTTGAAACTAAGAGCAGTTTCTCAGTTTTAGAATACAGCATAGGTATATTCAAGTGACAGAAATAGAGTCCAAGTACTTTTAAATAACTGTTGGGCCAGTTATTTCTTTATTAGCTGGATAGAGATAAAATTATTTCACCTAAATTGTAGGCAGTTTCACCTAGATAGTGATGGAGTTAGTACATGTCACTCACATGGAAAACAGGATGTTTCCCAACTATTCAAATCTGACTCTGTGACACCGACTCAGTATCTCTCTGTGTCTGTCTATCTCTCTGCCCCATCACACCTCACATTTTTCTTCCCCACTCTCACTCCAGACACTAATAAGAGGAAGTAAGGCAACAAAAAATGCAGAACACGAAGAGAAGACGGTCTGCATTCTGCCAGCCCTCTATCTGGAGACAAAGATGTACATTACTAAAATTACAACATCAGTGATTTTGGCCAGCACTTATCAGACAGAACTGTTGTTCCCTTAATGTATCCCTTCCAGAGTCCTTTCTCCCTGGCCAAATAATCAATAAGAGCCCTGGGATAAAATGAGAATGAAGTCTCAGAATCCAATTACCGAGGTTTGTATATAAACCAGGAGAAACAAAGTATGTAGATTTCTTTTTCTCATTCTATTAGGATAATAAAAGACTGTGGTTGTCAGTTGAAAATGAATACAGCCTGAGTAACTCAAAATATCGTATTGAAAGCATGAAGATATGCCATGGCATGCTTTTTATTTTAGCTCCAGTTAATTTCAACAGGAAGTCATTAAAAATCTGGGACATTCTCTCCCAATGATGATTCTAAGACTTCCTTCATTTTGAGCAAGAGAAGTTCAGAAATATATTTGTACCCATTGACCTCTGGCTCTTTCCAAATTGTTAAGAAAACAATTTGATCCCTTTTTATCTGAAAACATCACTCAGAAAACATACACACACTGTTATGGAAGTAGAACTGTGAATTTTAGTGCATGAGTGGTATTCTAAAATACGGAGGGCAATGTATTTACACATAGATTTTTCTTACTCGATATCACTTTACATAACAGAATGGTTGTATGAGCTAATCATATGCAATCTCTTTGCTTTCCCTTCTGGATTATGAAATCTAAGCTATATTAATAGGTAACTCATGATTTTACTATATACTTAACAGCATAAAGATTTGTTCATTCTAAGACTATCTTTTTACAGAACACAGCCATACTACTATTTTAAACTGAACTTAGCTATGCACCTTATCCTCGTTTGAGTATAATGTCAGCACTGTCTGCCTTTCCCATCTTCTTGCTGTCTCTCTTATTTGTTCTTCACTGCCTTAAATGTATGTGAGCTGAGCTGGAACCAAAGGGATTATGTTATTGTTTACAGAAATCAGCAGATGTCCTGTCTATTAGGACAACCAAGGAGAAGTGAGAACACCCACTGTAGGAGGTAACAGGAAAGGATGTCAAAAGAACTTAAGTTTTCCAATGTGGAAATAACCAAGCTATTTAGCTAAAGGGCAGATTAAAAATGATGCTAATATAAGATACAGATTCTAAGTTTAGCAAAATAAAAATTATAGTATTTGTTTTTCTTTAATTCCCACTATATGCCATATATCTAAATTGCAGTCGAATGCAGCTGACAGATTTACTCAGAGAGCTGGACATACTGCTATTATAGTGTCCTGTTGCAGGCTCAGTAATTGGGCTTGAATCTAGGAAGAATTCATACCCAGTTATGTTTCACTGAGGGTAAATTTATCCTGGCAAATGGCATGATTTTCTCTAGCTCAGATACTAAATAGGAGGCGGTCCACCTGCACAGACAGCTGCTACTTCATGAAACCTTTGCCAGGAGCCACTATTTAATAGAGTTGTGTCGGCATTATGTGTGTTGCTTTCCCCTAACAAAAGGCAAGATGACTTGGACCTGAGATTTTTGCCTTGATTTGCTTTTGTACTCTGCAATTTATTAGGACACAAGGCTGGGTAGTGTCATTTTATTTGATTCTGTCCAGAGAAATGTTATGATTCTTTATGAATTACTTATCTCACTCTAATAAGGCTTAACATGCAAAATTAGCCTTCTATACACTTCTAATTAGTTTTAAATGAATTTTAGCTTCTCTTTTAGGAAAAGATATATTCAACTAACTCCTCAGAATTTAATCTCCATTACTCAATCGTATGACAACCACTCCTATGGGAGAGCTCTTTCTGGCTCTCACTCTCTCTGTGTATGTGTGTTGTATAAATGGCTACCCTTGTTTTAAATTTATAAATCAGTATTTATATAATAAGTAGTATAAATTAACTTGTGTAATGTTTATATATACTTATTTTCTTGCTTCTACTTCTATCTTATGTTTTAAAACAAGATGTAATAGAAAATAATGGGTCCACTGACCAAATTATATAATTAAATAAGATTTTCCAAGTAAAGGATATATTCATTTGAATAAAACTAAAGGCATACAATGATACTCAATCTAATTTTAAAAAAATAATTTCAAACAATGAAGATGTTACTTTAGTTACTGAATAAAAATTCATGAGATTTTCTTAACTACATTTTATTTAAAAAATGATAATGCTTATAAAATATTTTGTTGTTATTGTTTTTTCTACCATAAATGTTATTTATTTTTTGACTCCCAGTTGGCATAGTTTCTTTTTTCCAAGACAGAATTTATATTTTGCATACTAAGAAGATTTTTATTTTTACAAAGTTACTCTATATATATTTACATTTAACTTCCATATAAAATTTTCATAATAAGCAAATACATTTTCTGGAAATATCCTGGACACAAAATAATTAGTCCATATAAACACGTTGTAAGGCCACCTCTTAGACTATTAGGCCATGTCAGAATATGAAGTAATTCCAGAGTAAAGAAAGCAACGGCTTGAGGATGTGCACATTGTTAATGTATTAACAATAAGATTGGTTAACTAGAAGGTTCATTGGGTAAAGGTGCTTGCAACCCATAAATGCAAGTCCAATGATCTGAATTTCATCCCCAGAACCATGGAGATGTGGACAGGCAAAAGTGACAACAGAGTCGTTCTTGAACCTCCACACTCACCCACATTTACACATGCACACACAGTAATTAGATTTTTTAAATTAAAAAATTACAAATAAAGGAGCAGAATCTTGGTATTTATACCGTCAACTGAGACAAAAATTATAGAAAAGATACATAGCGAATTGGAAGGAAATGTTATTTTAGAGAAAGATCTATGAATTAACTTTCAAATGAGTAAAATCATAAATTTCACAGGTATATAACAAGCATTCTTGAGTTAAAAAATCTCAAATTTACTGAACTACTGTAAAATAAAATTTTCCATCTGTAATGTGACTCTAACATAGGAATAAAATTATGGCTGTGAAGAGCTCTATGTAGATTCTCTCTATGTTGGTAAATCAAGAACCATTGTTTAACTATCAAAGGGCTTCAGTGTTTCCTACTTCTCATCAGATAAAGAAATTGTCAATGAACATGCTTGTGGCACAATTCTTTATCAGGGATGAATCTTCCAGAATGATCTGTGAAGCCTGGTCAAGATCACAGCATTCATCATCATCCTATCATAGTCTACAACCAGGTTACATTTAAAACCCTTTGGGATTGTGTTTCTATGCATGTGTATGAAACTGTCCTACACAGGAAGCATCTTTGAGGTTCAAAAGGCTTCTAATTAAAGAAAACTGAATGAAACAATGTATTTACATTAAGGTTACTAATAGGATTAGGAGAAGGATAGCAGACAGAGCAGCAATTTGTTATGTTACAAAGCAGAACAGTGTAAATGCCAAAATGTTATAAAAAAATGCTGAATGAACACAGTGAGAGGTATATGCAATCATTCATTTCCAAATGGGGGCTGTAAAATAACTTCAGAATGTTAATAATTCAGCAAGACTGCAGGTACAGAGTATATTTTTCTCCACAGGCAAATAACCAAGGTGGCTTAAACATGGGGTATATGGAGTGCTATATTAGTAATAAAGACAGGGTGTCTGGATAACACTGATGATGTATTGAGAGGAAATGGATTACAACTGTCTTCACAGGAAAGTGGTATTAATGAAGCTACTTTTATTGCTGTGTTTGCTATAGGAGTAGTTTGCTATTATACCAGAAGCTGATGAAGTAGATGGAAAAATTAACAATATGAACAGGACTACAATGAGCCTTGATATAATTTATGGTGAAGTTGACAAGAGCATGACTGCAGAAGTAATTTTCAAGAGGAGATGGTATTGGTGATAATGATTATGGTGGTAGCAATTGGGTGTTTGGACAATAGTAACTTTCATAAGCAGCAAATATTAATTGAGCTCTTCACCTGTACAGACAACTTTCTCACCAAAACATCCACAATTTCTTTTTTGTTTGTTTGTGTTTTTTTGTTTTTTTTATTTTATTTTCCAGTTTAAATTTAGATAAGAAACAAGGTTGCTTCACAAGTCAGTTCCAGGTCCCTCTCCCTTTCCCTCCCCTCCTTCCGTGCCCTCCCCCCAAACCCCCGCCGTTATCCCCTCAATCCCCCAGGGAGGGTGAGGCCCTCCATGGGGGTGTCCATAGTCTGTCATTTCATATAGGGCAGGGCCTAGACCCTTCCCCAATAGTTCAGGGTGAGAGTGCACCTCACATTGTTCTATGGGAGTTCTAATGTTGACAGTTTACCTGTCAAGGGCCATTGTTTCCTACAGATTAATAAACCAGCCCTAAATGCACTGAGTAATTCTCTTAAGGTCATATACATTTGGAGACCAGAATAGAAAGGTAGGTCTCCATGACTGCAAAGGTCAAAGGTTCATTCTAGTGCATTCCATCACTGAATACAAGGGAGACACAGATTCTCAAGTGAAGTACATAGTGATAATGAATGGACAAACAGCAGAAGTTAGAAGTGCTATGAAGTAACACTTAAGTCAGTAACTATGGACATCCATGGCCATGCTGGAAATTGGTTCTCATAAATGTTAATATGGAGCCCAGACTATCAGTGGTTGAAAGATAAATGGTAAGTTACCAATTCTTTTTCGGGTAGCTAAGGAGAAACCAGGCACTGTTTTGTGAGAGGAAAGCAAGGTTAAATGTTTTTTCAAAACTTGCATTTTGTTTCAGGCTTATTATGGTAAGTAGCTTAAAATGTCATCTTGGCTTATAGAATAGTATCTATAAAAGATTCTGAAACAATTTTCAGGAGAGCTTGGGAAATGAGAAGGCCTAGCACTGTAGGGACAATACTGGCCATTATTAAAAGCATAGGTACAAAAATTGACCATAGCAATGGGTATAGGAACCAAAGGAATTTCTTTTCAAGTTAACAACTTGGCTAAGAATAAATTGAACCAAGTTGGGGACAAAAGGCAACCCCCCGGGTTCAGGCACTCTTTTCAGAGGTTCTGCCTAGCAAAGAACACTAGGCATGAAAATCAATTTTTTTCTCAGAATGGTGATAGATATATAATCAGTATAAAATTGAAGGTGAGAAAAGTAAAGTATTGGAGAGTTCAAGAAAAAATGATGCTCTCAATTCTACCAGCACTTGAAGTTCAGGGCATGCTCCTAGTCAAAAAAGAAAAAGAAAAAAAGAAAAAAGAAAAGCACTATGCTCAGAAACGGCCCAAGCACTTCCACAAGAAAGCGAATGGAACAAGAGATAAATAACAGACATATATGTCATCCTCCACAAATCGTCTCCTAAGTCTCAGAGCAGTGGGATTCCGGGGTGTAGGCGAGTGGGAAAGTGTCTGAGGAACTGGAACACGGAAGCAGCACTTGGTGAAATCTAAGTGCACCATCCACAGGACAAGTAGAGCTGCAAATCTGGCTGTATGCTACACAGTATTTCATAAGTGGATGGAGCACACTATGTGATTAAATGCCTGTCATCGTGCCAGGAGGAATGCTGTATAGGAACACGTTTAACCACGCTATGAACATAAAAACACCTTCCATGCAGAAGCAGCCTATCTGCACCTTTTGGAATACCAACGGTTTGAGAATTAAAATTTCTGTTCCTTGCAGCAACCTCTTCCAACATTAGAAGCCAGATGATAAACTAAATAGCCCCAAACTGCCATCTGGCCTCTGCGTCGCACAGGAAGCCCTTGTAGCTTTTGAGCGATTTTACATATGGGTAACGAAGATGGACTGCAGTACCGTGAGCACCTGTGCCACAAGAAAACAACCCATCAGCATTCTATGAAACAGATTTCGCAAAAGAGAAGCCTATGCCTCTTCTGGTTACTCTGTGTTTGTATTTTGTATTGCCCTTCTTCTCCAAGCCTAACGTCCTGCATTTCTACATGGCATCTGCACACACAATTCCCATTAGATTTAAAGTGCTCTGTGTATGGAAGGGGAAGTACTATATGCTCTTGAAATATTATCTTATTAGATTGTTTTAGTTCTTAACTCTCATACCCATGGGATAGATAGGAAGGAAGCAGTGTTATTCAATTATAAAGTAACTCTCTCCTTAACCAAATGCTTTAAATTAAACCAAGGCAAGTTTTTCATTGGTGGCATTTAAATGGGAGTTATATACAGCTGTCTCCTGGGGCACTATACGTTGTCCTCTACCCTTAATTTGACCGGAAGAGATTTCCCAGAGCTGAGCTAGCCAGCAGGTGAAGGAAGGGGAAATATGCCAGCATGCCCATTAATCAGAACTCTAAGCTTAGAGACACAAATATATCTCTGTTTTCTAAAAGCACTTGCCACAGAGCCTAGAAAAAGGAAGAGGGGGTTTTTACTTTAACTCAAAATTATGTTCTTTATAGATCTTTGTTTTTGGGGATAAAAGAAAAGGCAGAACAATAGTGTAAAGCTAGATAAATGAACCATGTCTACATTAGAAGGCTGTCACAGAACTAGATAACAACAAAAAAACTTCCTTTATCAGAAAATATGAAGTCTTAAGGGCAATGTTTCAAAACAAATTCTCACATTCAGTCCCAGCTCTCTCTTTGCTGTCAAACACTGGGACTGACTGTTTTCTCCTCTAAACCCCTGCTGTGGAGGTTGGTGCTTCCTCCTTTCTCCAAATAAGTGGGGTGACAGCTCCTCTGGGTTGACCTCTGGCTCCTCTCCTCCCAGACCTCCACCGTCTTTATTTATTTTAGTGGTCACCTCAGCAGAAAGGCTGTTCTCAACCAATCTTTCTTTCAGATCATCCTCAATAGCTGGCCTTGCCCACAATTCTGCTTCATAATTCTCAAACAAAATAACAAAACTAAACTATACCTGTCTAAGCATCTGCTGTACTGTGAGCTCATGCTTAATGCTGCCTCCACTTCAGTCAGGTTCCTTCCAGTCGTTTCTATGAAATTGTCTTGATTTCAGTGCCACTTTCTGCTAAGAGTTCTGGTCCCTTATCCTTATAAATGGCAGCATATCTACTGTTCTAGAAATCTGGTTCCTTTATTAATGTGTGTGTATGTGTGTGTGTGTGTAGATGTATGCCATATAACATATATTCACTTATATGTTTGGTTATACATATTAAATAAATATGACTATACATAATTATCCATATTTGTGCATGTGACTATAAGTGGGCATGCGTAGTCTATGTGTGTCCTCTTTGTGATTGTGTGTGTAGAGACCAAAAGGTAGCATTAGATGCCTTCCACTATCATACTCTATATTACCTTTCGAGACAGGGTCTTCTCACTGTACCAGAGCTTACCAACTTACTAGACAGCCTAGCCTTTGAGCTCTCCGATATGCCTGTCTTCACCAACTCCTTTCCCCTTGCTCTGCACTGGTTTTAGGGTTTTAGACTGTGCAACCATACCCAGCTTTTGTAGGAGTCCTGGGAATACAAACTTAGGTCCTTAC
Source organism: Mesocricetus auratus (assembly GCF_017639785.1). NCBI lineage: Eukaryota > Metazoa > Chordata > Mammalia > Rodentia > Cricetidae > Mesocricetus > Mesocricetus auratus. The sequence goes on from NW_024429202.1 coordinate 19,459,526, forward strand.
GCTTGTACAACAAGCATTTATCTACTGATCCATCCCTCCAGCCTCCTCTGTTATATATTTAAACATACTAATACTAACAAAGCCACAATTGTCTACTTCAAAAGTCAACTCAGCTCTCAAAAAGTCAAAAGCTTAATTTCCCTTATTCCTGCAGCCTTTAGTGGATTCTCAGGCCTATGCTTAGCAGCAGCACTACAGCCTTGGGAAGATATTCTCCCACACTTGTGGCTCTGACAGCTGTGTTTGTCTGTTCAGAGACAATCACAGGCAGTCATAGGCAGGCACATATGCATCCATCCCATGTTCTCAGTGTTCTCTTTCCATGTGACTGTGTGGTACTCAACTTTTCTTAAGTATCATCCATTCTGGTCCATTAGGTCATCTGTCCGAACAAAGCTCATGGCAATTTAAAATATTGATTCCTTCTCTGCTTTCTCTGTGAGGCGATCTGTGTTATCTCAAACCTCTCAAAAGGCAGGATTTCCAGCTCACTGTTCCCTTAGTCTTCATACACAAACTCCCCATCAAATGAAGAATCTCATATCAGTGTAGGTTTTACGAATTATTAGAGTACCGGGAACCTATTTTCTGTTTGATACATTTATTATTCTCTAGATTTCCCAGAATGACACTTTGTAGATACTAAGCATTTGTTATGGTTATTTTCCCTTTCAAGTTGATGAACTCTGGGATCAACTGAGCCAAACCCATCTGAGCATGTTCGTAAGGGTACTTCCTGGGAGATTAACCGAGGTGGATCAAAGCTCCCCAAAAGTGGGCAGCATCTTCTGGCATCAGCCATGAGGAAAAGTGTTCTGCTACTTTTGTTCACCCTCCATCACATGCTAGTGAGTGCACCCACCCTGTTACGGCCAATGGCCTGAATTCTCCACCATAATGGAATGTACTCTAAAACCAAGAGACAAAAGAACCCTCCCTTCCTAGGGTTGTTTTGTCAGGAATTTGTTCTAACTATGAGACCAGAAACTAACACAATATTCAATTAAGTCTTATTTACCATTTATCAGGTGCTGTTAGATGCTGGGAAGAGAACATAAACTAAGCAGGTGAGCAGTTTCAGAGTTTCCAGGCTAGAAGAGGCAGTCACAGTGTTGAACTGTGTGATGTAGCATCCAGGAACACAGCACACTACAGCCATGGGACTGGGGTAGCCTCTCTTCGACCTTCTCAGTTTCCAGTTATCACTGCATTCAAATGTGTCTCCCCTACCTTCCCAGCCTCCAGAATGTCCCTGCTGTAAAAGTTCAGAGACTAATTTGTTTACTCCAATGTGGAAATACTACCTTAGCAAACCAATGACAGACTTTTGAATCAAATATCCATTTAACCAAAAAGCAAGTTGCACATCTCCCTGCTTAATTTTAATGTCTGTTTTCTGAGAACAGCTATCTTACCTACTACCAAATAGGGGTTCAAATACTGATATACAACACAACACATCTCTCCCTTTCTCTTTCTTACTGAATCAAAACTTCCTCTGGGTATTTTCTCCCAGCTGATATTTCAATGACTCATATAGCACTTTTCCTGATCACAAAGCCCGATTTAATTTCTAGAGCTAAATTTTAAAATGGCTATGTGTTTACAAACACTGTGTCTCCAACAGTCTGATGAACATTTCCAAGTGGAATCACCCCCAGACCTCTCAAAGCATGTTTACTTTGGGCATAATAACCCCTCCAAATACTCTCCATTTTAGTAAGAGGGAAATGAAAAATATTTTTATTCACTCTCACGTCTCTTGTTTTCAGGTAGTAACATCAATTCTTACAGTCTCTTAACCTTTCATTTTTTACATTGTTACTCTTTCCCATCTATTGACAGAATCATTTATACTATTATAACTATATAATGAATGCTAAATGTACCTGTAATTGTTACTTTTCAAGTAGTGAAAAGTAATGATGACTCCCCAAAATACCTTTCACACCAGCATTATTTTGTAAAACTCCACAGAGGTATCATTTAACAGAAAGCTAAGTCTCAATTTCTATATCTACCTCAAGTATCTAGTGTCCTGGCCTTGCCCTGGATAATTCTTGGAGAGTTTGCTTCCTCAGACATATGGAGGATTTAGATGACTATATCCATTTCTCTTTTCTCATTATATTATCTGAAGGTTTATCTCAAGTCCAGTATTGTCCAAAGTATTTTAAGACAATCTCTGATGGTGAACCTGTGTCTAAATTGACTATTACTTGGCAAGCAAAGTTTCAATGTTCATTTTGCTGTCTAAGAAGTCACTACCCCTATGAGTCACATATATTATGCTATGCCACTACATGGGTATCTTTCTCTTGAGTAGAAAGGACTTCAATAAGTACCTCTGCTTCCTACCTTCTGGCTTAAATGCCATCATTGATACAACTGCACACAACTTTTCATCAACAGTTCCTTAATGATTTTCAAAGCTAATGATTAAAAGTCGGCTTCATCCTTTGCAATTTGGTTTTGATTTCTCTACTGTCTCACAAGTGGACACCAAAATTATCAACAAACAGCAATCTTTATCAATCAAGCAGCTAATCAAATTTAGCTTGAGGGTATTTGATTTGGACCTAGAGTTTAAAATATCATCTCTTGAAAGCTCAATTTCATATTTGATTGTCCTTCATCTTGAATCTCTTTCTCATTTCAAACAGTTTTGCTGGTTTCAATTATTTCAATTCCTTGTTCATGTATAAACTCAAATTTAAATATCTGAGAGCAAGAGGTTTCCCTGGGAATAATTAATTAGGAGGCAATCATTTTTCACAATATCATATTTGTAAATAGGTTTCTCGCTTTCTCCATGAACAGCTATTTGTGCCAGTTTGCATTATCTGGACTGGGCAAGGTAAACAAAATGTAGGAACTTGGAAAGGAACTTGCTTAAATGGGGTGGGGCTCCATCTGATTATGTATATTTCACTGAGAGAGCTAAATTGACCAGTGAAAATGTCAGGATTGTAAGTAATGGATGAATGCTCATAAAGGGTTCAAGTTTTATCTCTGTCTCATAGAAGCTGGAAGTCATACACAGACCGAAGTTGTCATCATTCTTTTATTTCAACCAGCACTGCTAAAAAGAAGAACGTGGTCTTATTTCTTCTCAGCTTGTCTATGCTGGCCAGGTTTATTACAACTTGACACAAGCTAAAGCTATCTGAACTAGGGAACCTCAATTGAGAAAAAGTCTCCATAACGTCTGGCTCTAGTCAAGTCTGTAGGGCATTTCCTTAATTAATGATTGACTGGGGAGAGTCCAGTCCACTATAGGTGGTGCCATTCCTGGGCTAGTGATCCTAGGTTCTATAAAAAAGCAGGTGAGAAAAACATGAAGAGCAAGCCAGTGAATAGCAATCCTCCGTGTCCTCTGCATCAGCTTTAGCCTCCAGATTGCAGCCCTGTTTGAGTTCCTGTCCTGACTTCCTATGATGGTGAACTGTGATGTAGAAGCATAAGCTGAATGAACACTTTCCTCTCCAAGTTGCTTTAGTCATAGTGTTTCATCAGAGCAATAGTAACCCTAAATAAAACAGATGTTCCTCTTCAATTGTTACGAGCAATTTAGTATGTCATTGATTCTAGAGCCACTGCTATGCTGGTGTCCTCAATCCAGCTATAACTGTCTTCATTAGTCATATGCTCCATAATACCTGCAATAGAGAAGGCCTCAGTCATGTTATTTGTCTTATTCTTCAGTAATCACAGGTCTTGATGTGAAGGTCATATGATCCTGTTTTATGTATCCTTCAAGGGTGGTATGATTCCAACTAGAGTCACATTAAATTAAAAAATCATAGTAATTAAACCTTGATCACTTAGAGAATTTAATTGTAGCTTTTTTCAAATATGCTATACTGGACAAATTCAAAGTGATATATATAATGCTAAACTTACTTGAAATCCTTTTTATTAAGTATTATAAAACAGAACTAATTTACATGTGATATTGCCCAAAACTCACTAATAATAAGAAAAAAAATTTATTGCCAATAAGTACCATGAGGGCTGTGGACAATCTGTTTCCAAGAAAATTCATAACTGACATTTCTAGATTTCAAAATCTCCTATAAATTAATCTTCACAGTTTCATATAAATCTTCTTTATTCTTTTTAGTGCCAAATTTGCAAATGCAATTGGCTGAAATGATTCCATCTAAGTACTTAAATGAATTATGCTAACTTATGTGGAAATGGGATGTTCCGGTTCTGAATCAACCCCAGGAGGTTCCCTTTGAGGTTGAGAATGCACTCTTTACATTCAAATGTACAAGGAAAAAAAACCATAATGAATAAGAAATCCGCCTGGATGAAGCTTCTATGATGACAATTAGGGTAGTCATCAATCTGATTACAGGGGAAGGCCAGTTCAGGTACCCTCTCCATTATTGCTAGGAGTCTTAGCTGGATTCATTGTGGATTCCTGGGTTTCTCCCTAACCCCATAATGGCTCCCTCTATCTAGACATATCTTTCTTTGCTCTGGCTCTCTGTCCCTCCCCAAACTTAACATCCTGTTTCCTCATGTTCTGCTCCCCACCTTCACCCCTTCCTCATGCTCCCAATTTACTCAGGAGACTGATAGAAGCAAATGCAGAAATGTACAGCTAAGCACTGGGCCTAGTCCTAGAGGCCAATCGAAGAGAAGGAGGAAGGATTCTATAAGCAAAGGGGTCAAGATCATAATGGGGAAACCAACAGAGACAGCTGACCTGAGCTAGTGGGAGCTCACTGACTCAAGACTCACTGCTGGGGAACCTGCATAGGACCACCATGCTAGGCCCTCTGAAAGTAGATGCCAGTTCTGTGGCTTGGTCATCAGTGGGGCCATTGGTAATGGGACCGTGATTTATCTCTAGTGTATGAACTGGCTTTTAGGAGCCGATTCCCTCTGGAGGGATACTTTGCTCAGCCTCAATACATGGGGGAGGGGCTTGATCCTGCCTCATCTTGATTTGCCAGACTTTGTTGACTCCCCATGGGAAGCCTTGCCCTTTCTGAGGAGTGGATGGAGGGTGGATGGGGAGGGGATGGAATGAGAGGAGTGGGTGGAGGGGGGAACTGTGGTTTCTATGAAAATTGAAAAAACTTTTAAATAAAATATATGAAAAAAGAATATAATATAAAAGAAAATCATATGATTTCAAACAACAACAGAAGGTCATTACTTGATTCATTGTCAAATTCTACTAATATGAATGCTGTGCCCAATGTCTGTAGGTGAACTTACTATCTGTGCTCCATTAATACACATTTAGGTGATTCACTGCTCTCTAGGATGTAATAGAGACTAAACACACACAAGAATAATGTTCAGTCCACATGCTCAGACTCCATCAATTAGGTAAATAACTTGAAAGAGAAATTTCTCAATGGTTCATCCAATTTCTCCACAACCCCCTTCTCCTTCTGCGTTTGTCCTCCTCTTTTCCCTCTTCTTCTTTTGTTTTCTTGATAAAGAATTTGTTAAAAACTACTGGCTGGTCTGGTATTGGGTATATAGTAGAGACTGAACTCAAACTCATGGGAATCCTACTACACTGAGGTCTAGTATTAAAACCATGGGCCATCATTCCAGAGCTAGCAGATCCTCTTGTCTTCCTCCTTTATTCAGGGTAGATATTTTCATATATAAGCATCTGTTTTCCTCTCCAGTCTCTTTCCTGCATCCACTACATGTAATTTTATTTCTTATTTTACAAGAGGTGCTCAGTGTCTCTTGCATGAAACATTGCAAATGCACTCTGCTTCAATGAAGCAGTGACTGATGGAAGCTACACAATGACACTAAGGCTTATGCTTTCATGACTGATATGGACTGTTCAAAAGACAAAGTAATCTAATAACTGAGTATATTAAATCATCCACAAGGGAAAGAAAACTGACAAGGGGACTAAGAACACAGGTGAAGTATTAGAGTATGTAAGAATCAAATTATTGTAAAAATTTTTAAATAAAATGCTATTTTAAAGATTATAGCATCAAAAATTAGTTATGAAATCAAGTAACTGTTTTTGGAAAATGAAAAATGTGATAAATGCAAATTAGGGTTTGTTCCTAGGCTTCCCAATTCTATATATTTCAGATACTCTGGAATAAAGATGAGCTGTCTCTATTGTATCCATAGTCTTCAGAACCCTGTTTCCCGCTCTGGGGAGACACAGAGCCACACCCTATCCAAATCATACATATAATACACACCCTACACCTGTGGCTCATTGCAGATGAGAGGGTAGTATGATTTTAAAAGCAAGAAGACCTAGACTTCTGTCACCAGATAATGTCTTCTATATGATAAGGAAACTTCATCTATGACTTATCAGCAATATGGTAGAGGGACAAGACCTGCGTAATGATAACGTCAGTTGACATGCCTACTCGGATAGAGGAAAAACTACCAGGTCACCTGTAGATGAAGAGCTACAGGTTGTTCATGACTGTTCAGGTAGAGTGGAAGTATTCTGGAGGGAAGAAACCCCTGAGAAATTATCCAATCCCAAGTGGTGAGCTCTAAACACATATAGATGCAAGCAACATTAAACGGACTCACTGAGATTTGTGTGTGTAAAACCTGCTGATTTAAAAATAAGGAGAAAGCCATCATTTGAGTGGAAGTTGGGGACAAACATGGGAGGAACAGAGAGGAGGAGACAGGGATATGTGGAAGTCATGTAAGAAACAATACTCATATAAAATCCTCAAAAATTGATATTAAAAATTGAAGTCACTAGAGAACCTAAGAAAATACATTCACCTCAATAATGTGATGAAGTAAAATCATAGTAATAATTTGTAAGTATATCAATAAGTTAATTTTGTAAGTATATCAATAAGTGATATTTTCTACAACTTAGAAGATATACCAGAAAGAGTATTCTTAAGTGTGGAAGTTAACTCAGCAGGATTCATATTTTTAAGTGAAAAGAGAAGTAAACACTAATATCTTTGATCCATAATTCTACTCACAGAAATGTATATAAGGAAATTTAGAGTTGTTCAATTGCAGTGGTGTTATAGTAGGTATGCCCATTCATTTAATGCCAGAGCCTATTCAATACTATGCTGATAAACAACAAAAAAATTATGATGACAGTGTGAAGTATAAAGACAAGGAAGGAGAGCTGGGTTGTAATATAATGTGTAACAGGATAACTGTTGCATAGAATCAGTCTCTTAGGGAATAAACATCATCTCTGCATGAATAGGTATGTGTATACTTATGAGCATATGCCAAATGTAGATATATTTATATATAACTAAAATGCATATTTAAAATCAAATTGTAAACATATATGCATCCATACTTTATGTACATTTCCCGTCTGAGCTATGAAAACATAAATGTTCTGTATAAATGCAAGAAAAGGAACAAAAGAAGTCACTTATGAGATGCAATTATTCAGCATATCTGTAATATGTAAATTTTAGAAAATAAAGGAAATTGTGAAAGGGGTTTAAAGGAATCACCTATAATTTAGCCATGTAAAACAATAATTTTTTGGTTTTTTTCTATTGAGAAAAAAGCACAAACAACTAGAAGTTCTCATTTTTTCTATATTGTATCCTAAGACTTCAATTAATGTCTGAGTAATGTATTCAAATGGACATAACACCTTTATCTTAACTCTTGTAGAAGCCTACATGATAGGCATTCATTATTCTCTTTTTAAAACACAGTGGTTCCCTGAGTTTGTAGAGGTGTGAGGCAGACAATCAAGAACTCATTTTCTAATCTTGCAATTCTAAACAGGTCCACTTTCAAGTACACCAACTCAATTTTCAAAACTTGAACTTTATTTCTCAGAATGACTCGTATAATTGGTGTTGTTATTTTTTTTCTCTCTCCTTTCTGTCAAAGTCAAGTCCCAGAGGAAGTAGGAAAAGTGTCAAGTTTTCTTTAAAATGTATATCACTTGTCATTGAACTAGTTGGAAACCTCCATTCAGAATCCTTTATGTTGAGATAAAGCGTATAAATACTCTGCTTAATTAGAACCTTGAGAATCTACAACATATGTGGAATCTAAAACGATTTTTGAAGAGACTTCTCATTAGCTATGATTTGCCATAATACTGGGAGAAATATGACAAACAATTTATCTTCTAAATTTATCCAAGTCAATTACAAAGACTACTAAGTCAGTAAAACACATGATAATTACAGCTCTTATTATAGGAAACACATTATTATGATTTTCATTCTTTGGGAGGTTGAGTGATAAATTGTTCCCTATGTATGTGTGTATATGTGTACTGTGGCCCCTGAATACTTTATTATGTGTATGTGCAGATTCTGAGCACCCCCACTGCTAATAACAATAGTCTGTAACTCTAATTCAAGAGGACCTGACATCCTCTTCTGGATTCCATGGGCACCTTTGTGATGCAGGCATACATGCAGGGAAAGTATCCAACCAAATAAATATGCAAAAATAGTGTTTTCCTTTACTATTGATATTCATTTTCTAGTTATTGCCATGAATTAGCTCTATGAATATCTTCATATGATATCACAGATATACACATTATCACACAGTATATCTTTCTAGTAGTATAAATTTCTACTCTCAAAAACACACTGTGGGATTTTACTTTTTAACAAATTCCTTTGAATGAACCAAAAGCAGAAGATTCAGAGGTGGTTAGATGGGTTTAATCAAGTGTACAGAAAATCAACAGAGGTGTCAGGAGTTTCTTACAGACCCTCAACTTCTGAGTGGTTGGTGACAGTCATTACAGTGACACCTACTGTTGCTGATTCTGGTTTTTGAAAATGCTAAATGAGCTTCTCCTTTAACAAGCTATAACCTTTTGCTACCAGTCGTCCAGAAAGTTAAACAAAATCATAGAAAGTTAATTAAACTAAATAGGTGAGATAATAAGAGTAAATGACTATTGTTAGCATACACTCTACAATGAACTACATGGATGGTTGGATGGTTATGGATAATTAACTTAACAATTTGAATGTGCAAACATCCTTTGTTTACAGTTAGTACATTGATTTAAAAAAATTAGGCTAGAGCTGAGAAGTTATTCTCCTCATCAGCTATTTATCATCTTCCTTATCTAGATAGACAGAGCTTCATACACTCAAGTCTCAGCTGCATTATATCTCAAAGAACAAACATGTCAAGGGACGTCATATTATGCACTTGCTCCTATTCCTCAGTCAATAGGCTTGACTTCTCTATTCTCCCTATACACTCCTCTCTGAAGAAAATGTCCCTAACTGTGCCTGAGCTACCTTCTACAACTTCAAAACAAGCTTCATTCTCAGGATCTAGATGGACTTGGAGAAAGGGAAGGAAGTCTATGATCAAAATACATCAACAGTTAAACATTGCTGTAAACAATAAAAAAGTAGAATCTATTTACCTCTCTCCGAATAATTACTTAGCATATAAAGCATGGTAAACTTCCTCGAACATGACTGAGGCATGGTGGCACAAGCCTGTAAGCAAAGCATTACATAGATAGAAACAGGAGATCACTAGTTTAAGGCCATCATTGGCTACATTATGAAATTGAGTTCAGTCAGCGTTATTCAAGCCCATCCCAAAATTTCTTTCCCTTGGCCGTGAATATCTTGTCAATATCTGGTGCGTTTAATTTTTTCCCAACAAAGGTTCTAGAAAGAGCTACATTCCTTCCTTTTAATTCATCTTGTCTTATTTACTCTTAATCACTATGCATTTCTGTCACCCAAACTTCTGCTCTTCAAAACAACCAGAGGCATTCTCCGCAAGTTCACCAGTAAACATTTTATGAGCTAGAAATCATAGGTCTGCCCTCTTTTTTCCTAACCAACGGTAGAATTGCAAATGTTTGCTCACTCTGTCCATTTTCTCCTATACGTGGCATAAAGGACACCACCGTCTTCTTAGGTTTTCAATATCTAACATGCCTATGTCAGCTTACTTTACTTCATGCTTTCCATCTGTGGGTGTGAGCATGAGCTTGCATGTGTGAGCTTTTGTTAGTAAATGAATGTATGAATACCACATATGTGAAAGACAGAGGACAATATCCAGTATTCGTCATCACCTTACATCTGACTTAAAGTAAGTTTTTATTTCATTCATTCATACATATTATGATGGATATGCCAGCCAGTTGGCCTGTGAGTTTCCAGGATTATTCTAGGTGTCCCTTCCTCCCAGATCCATTTGAATTCCTGGGAACACATCGACTGTTTTATTACACTAGTTTTATGTTCCCTCTGAGGATTCAAACAGGTCCTCCTGTTGCATAGCAAGCACTTCTACCAATAGAGCTATCTGCCAGGCCCCCAACCCATCTTTTATGTTGGGAAGTCTGAAACCCTAATATTTTAGACTCTTTTCATTTACAATCATTTTCTTGATAAGATCATGAAGTTTCCTAATTTTAAGTACATACTAACGGCTTCCATATTCTTATGTATGATTGGAATGTCTCTTATAAAGTCCAATTGGTATATTCAATGTCTTTGAACTTATATGTTTATTACAAAGCATGCAAATCTAGAACTCTTGTAGCAAAGTTCCTTGTGTGGTCTTTTTCAACTAAGTAAGCATCAGCTTTACTTTGAAGTTCCTTAAGACAATACTGAGCACATCTTTATTGATAGCTCACATTTCATATTTTATATATAACTGTATATGAAAGTCTGTGAATCCTCTCAAATTATAGCCTGACTTTAATGATCCTCTCCACCTCCACTACTGTTTCCTTTTCACCGATTATCTTCATCGCTCCACTGTAATTTATTTGTTACCCACAGTGGTTTTCGATTGAGGAACCATACAAGATGTAAAACAGATGTCATGGTCTACATTTAAAATGACTCCCACAGGCTGTTATGTTTGAACAATTGGTCTCCAGCTGGTGGCAAAGTTTCAGAAGGCTGTGGAACACAGCCTTGCTGGTCACAAGAGGTGACCCTTGAGATTTTATATCCCAGCCACACTTCCTGTGTGTTCTCCTGCATGTAGACAGTAGAATCCAGGTACCGCTGCCTCACATTCCTAACACCACACCCTCCCCACCATGAACTGCACTCTCTAACTGTAAGTCAAAATAGACTCAAGTTTGAAGGGTATTTGATCATAATAGCTAATAAAACATACAATGTCATTCTTTACACAAAATGATCTAATCGTTCCCCATTCCATGCACAGGACTAGTCAGAGTCCTGACTGATCATTGAGTACATGCCATCTCCCGACTCCTCGGGCTGCAATAGCTAATATCCCTGTCTTTACTCACTCACATAAGCCACACATGCTTTCCTGCATTCCCTCAGGTCCTCCCTAACATTGTGATGTAAGTATTGGCAACTGCCATTTGCCAGAACAAAAATGTGACTCATTTCCTTTGTGTGTAAGATCATAGTTCTGAATTTGTCCTCTTTAAAGGATTTTCTGATTCCTATATAAAAACTTGCAATCCCTTCCTCTCAACAAGATATTTAGCATTGCAGATAACATCCATATTGGATATCATACAAGTGATTAAGAACACACGTTTTTGGAGGTTTGAAGAACTAGTTTCAGTTTTTCATATTAGAACTACAGAGCCAATCAAGATACCTGTGCAATAATTTCCTCTTATTTAAAATGTCATTAATATGAGCATTAAATGTCATTAAAAATAAGATAGATGGCAATTATTAAACCAATATGAGTGTCTTTTATTCCTTAATAAGTTACAAAGTACACATCCATACTCCATCCACTGGCTCCTGATGGAAAGACAATTATTTGTTAACTTTCTTAAGAAGTAGCTCATAACTAAGTACAGTAACTTGACTCAAAAGGAGTAAGAGTCTAAGGTGCATAAAATATTTAATCATTATAAACATGTAACAGTATTATTTTTATTATCTTTCTTACTTTAACTTTGTAGGTAAATTGCAGATAGCACATTAATGAGCTGAAATTATTACTCAATACCCAGCCTGATGTTTTCACAAAATTAAATTTCTTTTCCTTTGGTTATCAGTGACTTTATAGGTGTGTTTAAACCATCTCTTTCAATTTTGGAGTCTTCTCTATAGCCTACACATCCAGAGGTCTTTTCTCCATGTTCCCAGATATTTCCACAGTGAGATATCTACATTTAATTAAGTTAAATCGGGAAATTTGTGAAACAATGACAAAAATCTTTCTATGAGGTAGCATCATCAAGTTCAGGTAAATAGAATCATCAGTTTATTGTATGTTCATTTTCATGGAGATATTCACTATAATTTACACAGTAAATTTTGAGTAATAATTTTCCAGTTTCTTTTTATTCTAATAGAAGGGACAATAGTTTTGTTCCAAAACTCATCTATTTGCCTACAAGTAAAAGTGATTCTCACTACTCACTAAAGACACTTCTCCAAATATAAAGACACAATTACAGAAACCTACAACTAGTTAAAATGCAGAGAACAGATTGCTGGGTGCTCAACTACAATACACACAACCACAATACAATACAACCCCAACACAGAAGGTTCATGAATATCACAGGGGAGAGAGGAAATATTATAAGATCTCAAGGATATCTGTAGAAAGATAGTATCCTATAGGCATGACAAAAGGGTGAACCAAGGAAGTTTCAGCAATATGTAAACTTAAACAAGAACTAAACAATGAAGCCAGTTGACATGAGAAGGTGGATGGGAGGAAATCTCAAGGAAAGGATGGAAAACTCTCCATCCTTAAATGAAGAGTGGTAGACAATTATAGACTATTGAGAGGAGAATTATTCTTCCCTGGGGATGAGCGCCCTAATTGCTTATTCAAAATCAGTGGTCAGCTCTAAAAACATATCCTATCAGCAAAACCAAATGGAATCAAGAGTTTGCAATTAAATATTCATTCACATATATGTAAAAGTTATAAATAATGAAAAACAGCATTAATTTGACAGCTGAGTGAAGGAATGTGAGACACTGTAGGGATGGGGGAGTGATGTGATGTAAATACAGTATGAATATATGCCATTTAAAAATTAAACTTAATTTTAAAAGAACAAAAATGATTCTAGTGGAGTTTTAAAGTGCTAATTAAATAAGCCCATTTCATTCCAAAACTTTGATGAGCTTCTAACACCCAAATAGTTCTTTACACATAATGCAAACTTCAAAGCAAAAAAGATAATACAGGATTTTCTAAGATAATTCAGTAGCTGCTGTACTACAAAGAGTCAAAAACATTTTAATATGGAATCTTTCACTAAAGTTAAAAAATCACCTATTTTAGAAAAGAAAATGTATCAGGAATTTTCCCCCTAATACATCCTTCTGTTAATGTGTTCCTGTTCAAAAATTAACTACATTCCATATAATGACTTTTAAAAAATGACAGCTGGGCTTTAATCCTAGCACTTGGGAGGCCAGGGCAAGCAGACCTCCATGAGTTCAAGGCCAGCCTGGTCTACAAAATGAGTTCCACAACAGGCAGGACTATACAGAGAAACCCTGTCTTGATAAAACAAAAAAGAAAAGAAAATAGAAAGGAAAAGAAATGACGAATTCATGGTTGGCATAATAACAGGACAACCTGTCTATGACCCAGGTCAGAAACTTTCCCTTGTAATTCTGTATAATCAAAGTAGCAAGCATATTAAAATGTTCCAAAATCTGTAATTAATTTAATTAAGCAACTCTACATTTCTAAATTCATTTAATATAGGAAAAAGCATAAGATCTTGATAATTTCCAAATATTTCTTGATAAATTAGTATGTTTTATTTCCAATTTTAATAAGATGCTTCCTATTTCCATCTGTATAATACATATTTCTACACTTTGCGATTGTAATTCAATTTAATTCCTTTCAGATTGCACCAAGTTTTCACTTTATTCTGGATCATAGAAAAGTGAACTATATTACCAATTTGAGTTATTGAGCAGTATTCTATAAACTGGGCAAGCATATTACTTTACTTTCGAATCTGGCTTAATCACTGACTCAAGTAATATTTTAAGTCTTGTCTTATATTCAGCATCCCACAAACACCAATGAGTAAGTTTGTGTTGCTTTCAGAGGTAGTAAGCTACAAAGAAAATCACTGAACAACTGCACATGTGTGTGATGGGGACTACAAACCCAGTTAGGAGTCTATGTCCAGCCAACCTATTTCAATAAAGAAGAGTGGCTGAAAGGTGAGAACAGCACTAGAGGAAAAAGTAGACTGTGGGTATGATAAATAAGGTGAATTTCTAGTTAGTGTAATGCGTGCACTACACGCATTACACTAATTTTGGATACAAAATAACCAATGAATTAGATTTTTTTTAACTAAATGAAGATGGTGAAACAAGGTTTTCTTTTTAATGTATATTTGTAATGAAAACCCAAGGATTTTAAATTTAGTAATACCACTGTCAGTCACACAATTTTCACAAGTTTAAAAATTTCTGTGGACCTTTGTGTCAGGGTAGGTCATTTTCACAGCATGGCTTGGCTCTGTGTGATGTCCATACGCGTCACTTAGCCACACTTACTCAATTGCACGCTTCCTAACAGAAGCGCAGCTCTTTCAAATGGCCTCAAATACTGACCTCTGAAGTCTGAAGCAGATGTAATCTCTTTACTTAAATAAAATCTAGATTTCTCTTCTCACACTAATTCCCTAAAACGTTCAGGCTTTGGCTCCCCATTCTTGCAAGTGTTCTGCTACAGTGACAGTCCAGCATTGTCTCCATCATTCTTCAACGTGTGTATGAAACCTACCGATTAGACAGCCAAGTTACCCTTTTTCTCCATTTGCTCCTGGCTTGTCATCGGGCAGTCCCACCCTCCTCCTTGTATAACCATTTTCCAGTGTTCAGGAAATTTCTCTATGCCCATGTAGAACCTGTTTTTCTTCTGAATGGGAATCACACTGGGTAAAATCTAAATAGCTAAATAACAGGCTAGACTCACAGAGTTAGAGATTGTAGGTTTACGTTCATATGTAGACCCTCGATGTCAAGTTTCTGTTTTGTTTTGTGTGTATAAGTCATGAAAGTAAGAAAAAGGACAAGTGGAGTGAAGCAGGTGATCTCAAGGGGGATCCAATGAAATGCATGTGAGACTGGAGACTGGCAGGGCACGGCCTGGGGGATGCTGAAAGTGACATGTGATGTTTGCAAGCACCATGATGAAACCATTACTTCATATGCTAACCTTGAACATTCATCCAAGAAAAGAGATGTGATGCTGCTCTTGCATTCTTCTATTCTAAACAAGCTCAGAGCTGGAAGGGAATCATAGTAAGAGGGAGAACTGATGAGTGCCACAATCTGATCCTTCACCTTCTGTCCTGGTGTTTGACTCTGGTGCTTCTAAAACACTGAAGAAGTAAGAGGAAAACACAAGTTTATTTCTGGCAAAAATATATGCTTCCATCTATTATGAATGTTGTACAAGATAAAAGGGCAAGAGACTAACTCTGAAGTGGAAACCTCCAAGTATGCCTAGGGACAGAGAAGTGACACAAGAGAATCCCTAAATTTGCAGTTCTATCCAGAAAGGAACACTCACAAATGAAATGCTCAGATCTTCATTTAAGGCACTTAAAAGGGATGAAATGGCTCTTTGTCTCCTTCACAGCTATAAATGTTGTACATTTCTCTGACATGATGCACCATAAATATTCCTCAATTCTCAAGTTCCATGAGAAATTTCCCCAATTCTCCCATTTTCAAAAGTATTTCTACAAATTTGACTCCATTTTCAAATTTACTTCTATATGTCCTAACTTATGACACTAACTTCTCTCTTGAAACATTTAAAATAACACCTTGTGGTCATGACTATCTTTTATAGAACTCTCACAAGGAGTAGCTCTTAAGGAGACTCTCCAGACCAACACCTCCAACATGCCCTGGGAGTACACAAAAGTGGAAATTTGATTTCTGCCTGGTCATACTGAATGAGGAATTCTAACGGGGGACCAATAGTCTTAATGAAGCATTCCTGCTTTATCTGCTATAACTAACTCAGCATCCTTCATTGTAAGACTGCTAGCAGAAGCAACAGAGATACACAGGAGACATCTTTTTTCCAATATATTTTTATTTAAATTAGAAACATGCTTGCTTCACATGTCAATTCCAGTTCCTTCTCCCACCCCTTCTCCCTTGCCCCTCCACCAGCCCTCCCAACCCCCAACCCAATCCCCACACCATTCCCCAGGGAGGGTAAGGTCCTCCATTGGGGGTCTCCAGAATCTGTCATTTCATCTGAGGCAGGACTAGGCCCTCCCCCATGTGTCCAGCCTGAGAGAGCATCCTCCATGTGGAATGGGCTCCCAAAGTTCATTCATCACAGGAGACATCTTTTAAAGGACGTGTGTGTGTGTTTGTGTGTGTGTGTGTGCGAATATGTAACATAATTTAATACATGTGTGTTTATGTCTCTGTCTCTGTGTATGGTTACATAACATATATTATAATAATTCAATACATATGTATATGTGTTTATGTTTGTGTCTGCATGCCTGCATGCCTGTGTTGCCTAAGTCAGTTTCCTGGCTCATTCCTCAAGGGCTGAAATGACAGAAGTGAGGCTCCGTCCTGACTTTGGATTTTGTTCTTTTTTGTTTTGTTTTTGTTTTTGTTTTTTGTTTGTTTTGTTTTTTGAGACAAGGTTTCTCTGTATTGTTTTGGGGCCTGTCCTGGAACTTACTCTGTGGACCAGGCTGGCCTCTGGATTTTGTTCTTTTGTTCTAAGTGTTTGTTTTAAAACCTGGAAGTAAATAAAAACATCACACACCAAAATTAATCATATCCAATTCAATGAACTGTTATACAGTAAGAATTGGCATTAAAAAAAGGCAGTCAAGTTTCATACTAAATTTTACATTTTCCATATCAAATATATTGTTTGCTGTTATCAACTATACAAACAACAAAAGCCCACTACAAATCAATGTAGAATTAGATCTAGAAAAAATTTAGCTTTATATGTAACCATGTGTCTGATAGCTGCATTCAGTCTTTCCCTCTCACCTTAATATTTAGCCTTTCTTGTTCTCTATGCTTTATACTTTACCCAAGTGCATATTTGTTTACATATATACAGACATTATTGGCTACATTCTACATATGTGAAAGAATACGCAGTTTGTGAGACTGTGTAACCTTGCTTAGTATTATACATTCGAAGTCTATTCAATTCCTGCAAACTAGTATTATAATATATTAATACACTAAAAGTTCATTATTTTGCAATCTGCTGATGAACAATTGACTGTAATTGTTGGAGTGGGTAAGCCATTGTTGGAGGAAGTGTGTTACTGTAGAGGTGGGCTTTGAGGTTTCCTATGCTCAGGATTCCACCCAATGGCTCAGCCTACTTATTGTATGCCACATCTGCCTCCACACCACCATGGTTCCCATCATGATGATAATGGACTGAACCTCTGAAACTGTAAGCGAGCCACCCCAATTAAAGGTTTTCTTTATGAGAGTTGCCGTGGTCATGGTGTCCTTTCAGAGCATAGAAACCCTAAGACAGAGGTTGATTCCAATTCTTAGCAATAGTCACTAAAGTAGCAATAAACATATTCTTACAGGTTTTTTAAGTATGTTCAATGTGGAAAATAACTTCTAGAATAAAATTTAACTACAGTAAGTATAATACATGTATACACATGAAGGAATGAATAAGTTTTCTTTTCAATCAGGGGTTTGAGCATCTTTTACAAATATTGTTTTTTATAACAGTTGTTGAAAATAATGACGTTGACCATATTGAGTTCTACTTCTTATAATCATCCTTTATCTTGCTTAGTTACAAGAATACTGAGCCTGGTGATGATCAAAAAAGGACCTAAAATGGGAGGAATTATAAAATACTTCACAATTTATCGTTATGTAATAGTTTCACTGCCAACTGCATATGAATTTCTTTCATGTGGGTTATTTTACTATCAATGTGCCCACAATACCTAATTTGTTCTGACTCATCTTGTCTGTGTCATCATCTATACTGGACATTTGAGGCATGTGGGCCATGATTCCATATTAAAATGCTAATTTCTAAAGTAAAGAGATGTTATGGCACAGAGATTAGCTCTGACACTGCAGATATCAATAAACATTGTACACGCATAAAATGTTACTCCTCTTAATGGATTAATTTTGTTCCCTCTTGTGATGGTTCATCAAGCTCTTATGATAGTGCCAGAAGTTCAGAAAGTGGAAATGACTTTCATGAAGCTATATTATTAATTTTTCGATGATAAGAATCAATTAAAATTAAAATTTTCAATTCATCATACATTTAACAAGATATATGAATGTATTCACTGGATCCAGTTTTTGGAGAGATGTATATGTCCATGTTTTGGAAATAAAATGATAAATAAGGCACCTGCCCCATTTTCTAGCATTTTTAATAATTGTGGAAACAGGTGGATAAAATACAGTCTTATTTGCTGTAAACATCTGTTTTGATTTTCATTAGGCTTCTAGACTATAAGTACTCTAAGGCATTAAGTTTTTTTTCTCATCTTTGTATCCCTAGATATGAGACTAGTACCCCATCATAATAGATTTTTTTGGCTATCAGAAACGGTATATGCATTGTAAGGATATTGAAAAACATGTATTTCAAATGGAGAATCAATAAACCAAGGACAAAGTCATTATCATACTGTGCTTCCTCAGCTCAAAACTGATGTTAACTTTTCTGAGAAGTGCCACAGTACGAGCAACAGTGATTACAACACCATACAGCAACTGAACTTTTGGCCCTATTTCTACACACACTTACTGTGTAGCAAAGTTACTCAGGCTTTCATCTATGCCCTAGTCTGTTTCAGTGTACTTATTTACCTGTAAATATAACAGAATCTTCTTTGGGCTGCCAATCAGCTTCCAAATAAAGACATGAAAACTTATTATTATGAATGCTTGGTCTTAGCCTAGTCTTGTCCCACTAGCTCTTTTAACTTAATTTGATCAATGGCTATTCATCTTCATTTTGCCCCAGGGCTTTTTATCTTTCTTTAATGCTGTATGTCCTAATTTTCTGCTTCCCCTATATCTGCCTGGCTGGCTGCTAGCATCTTCTTGTCATCTCCTTTTCCCTTCTTCCTGGAGCCTAAATTCCTCCTCCTATTTACTCTCACTGACCAGAAGTTCTATCTATATCTTCTCCCTCTCTATTGGTCATTTAGATTTTTATTAAACCAATCAGGTGCCTTAGGCAATCAAGGTAAAACAGCAACATATCTTTATATAGTTAAATATTCTGAAACAGATCCCTCCCTCACAAAATTAAGAATATTCATCTACAGAAAACAATTTCCTTTATGCTTTCTGTATACTAGACAGTTGAAGTCTTCAAGCTCTAACTTCACATCTTATCCATCATGATCAAAGACTCTGGATTTCTGTTTCTGGGTAGATAGTGAGCTGGAACAGTATTTCTATACTATAATCAAGGCACAATTTTCTATGTAAACATATACTCTTTCATGGTTGCTTCTGACATTGCCATTTACATGAGGCACTGATAAACACTGAAAAGCTAAAAAGAAGAACTTCTGCAGCAGGTACACTATTTAAAGTAAGGACCAGGAAAGCAAAATTGGGCAGCGGGAGGGGGAACGTCCATGGGAAGACTAATATTCTTCTATTGTTACCAGGCATGAATGAAAACATTTTCCCAATTGACTCACCACTGTAACAATTTTACATTTCATCTTTATATCTTATAGATTCCTTAACTCTACCAGATTACCTTATCTATCTTATCCTTTTGCCAGTTAGAAAATGATATTTGAATGTCTCTCATGAAATGAAAAAAAAAGTGTACTCTAAAAGCATGTGAAGAGTGAGAACCTCCATTAAGTATACTGTCACAGTTGAAGGCTTCCAGGAAAGGAAGAGTCAGCCTTCGTTGAGGGTTTCCCCCAATAGTAACCAACGCCCTTCTGGATCCCAAACCCTACACATACATGAGCAGTATTAACTAGAATAAGTAGTATATAAAGAAAAAAAGAGAACATACATGAATGAGGCTTGGAGAGGATGGAAAATGGAGGTAGATGTGGGAGTTCAGAGGCAGATTGTAGAATAAAATATATTCAAAATACAATGTGCACAAATATGAAATACTTTAAAATTAATAAAATTTTATGATCATTAGGCAAAAATACAGAACCTCTCTGAAACAAAACAAAACAATATAAGGAAACAAAAACCCTGGCTAGAAACTTATTCCAGATTCCTGTGTTGCCCATTTAAAGGGAAGAGTGTAGTGGTAAGTTTAAGGGACTCTGAAGCCAAATCTTGTTCATATTGGCTCGGTTTTTGTAGCTCACTATTCAACTTCAGATGATCGCTTAATCTCTATTTTTTAATGTCTAATTATGTAAACAACGCAAATGATATTCTCTGTCATAAGCATTCTACCGAAAAATAATGAAGTGAAAATAGCCATATCTATATCTATCAATATCTTTATTTACATCTGTTTTATATCCTCATCCATAATACAAGTACTACAAGCAGTGTGTGTGTGTGTGTGTGTGTGTGTGTGTGTGTGTGTGTGTGTGTGTGTGTTGGGAACCCAATACTATGTGTCTATATGTATGAATACATATTTGCAAAATAACACATTTTGCAAAACAAACTAGATTCTTTGTAAGGTCCAGACACTTCTGTGTTTGAAAATCATCCCTCATCAGTATACCATTTGGGAATGCAAAGGACTTTTTGTTGTAGTTGTTATGGTTTTTTGTTTGTTTGTTTTGTTTTGTTTTTTGGTTTGTATTTTTTGCCCCATTTTCCTAGGCTGGAAGATGAGCTTCTAGATATTCACTGACTGCCAAGAATGCTATTTGCATACATAAATCTGGATACAGAAGATGTACTGCAACATTGTCAAACATCATCTGGATATATAGCGAAAGTGTGGCTTTGGTAGCAAACTGACTTCAGCAAAAGCATTATAAAGCTGCAAAGGAAATCAAAAATATCTTAAAACACCCACAAAGTATACTTGTCAATATTTTATTTTTCAGAATATAGTCTGTCAAAGGAAATCAAGTGTATCTTAAAATACCCACCAAGTGTACTTGTCAATATTTTATTTTTTAGAATATAGTCTATCTGTCTGGAATTTCATTATCGTGTGGAGACATTAAAATGTCATTCTGATGAAAATTACAACTAAGATGTCATCCTCAGAGAAGAGTCAGAAATATCAAATCCAATATATAGTCCAATAAAAATACCTAAATAGAATAAAACAGAAGAAACTTACATTAAGTTCTGACAAACAAATAATTGACTATGTACTTTTCAAAATATATTAAAATTAAAGGTTCATCAGCAATTGAAGGTGATAGAATTAAATGGATTTGGGAGAACTGTTTTGTGTCATTCATCTGAGATGACAACCATTTTCTCTCCCTGAAAGGCTTGCTGTCAACTGGATACCCCAATAAATTCACACATACCATTCTCAGAACCAATCTTGTAGTTTGTCATATGGCATTTGGAATGCATTTATTAGTAGGATGTAGAGCCTCAATACTCTCTAGTTAATAAAATCTTAACTGAGTAGAGAAAGCCCAGGCAAAAGAACACAGAGTCACGGTGTTTCTTTGAAGTGATGAACATAAACATTAAGTGATAGACAAAGATAATCTTTATTCTTAGTCATTACAGGCAACAAATAATTAGCTTAGAAATAATTCTCTATTTGTTTTGGGACAGTATTATGAACTTTTCCATATTCATAATAAATGCACACTTTTAATCCTAGCTCCAAAAAACCAATGAATATAATTTTAATGAAGAATTAATAAAAGATTAATAAATCAATAACAAAACTGAAAGGAAGAATAACCGATGTGAGAAATCAAAACCCCAAATGCTTATAGAGGCCACAAAAAAGAGTCATGATAAGAGGAATAAAGAAATCTAAGTATATCTAGATCCAAATATTAAGATCCCAAAAGATGTGAAGAATTACGCCAAGAAGTCTTCAGAAGCCTTTAAAAGTTTTACACCTTGACTTAAATCCATGAGGAAATTGAATTGAAGTATTTTGAGAGGGTGAAGTGTCTAAAGACAAGTAGTACAGAATTCAAGTTATAGAATTCCATGCACTCTCTAATTCATAACTTTTTACTGTTAAGCACTGGCTTAACATCATACTCCAACAACATAAAATACAGTTGATTTAAACATATCCAGAAACTATGTCCATGATCTTGCAGAGCAGGTTGTCAAGTGAATCCTGAAAAACTCCTTAGCTCTGGGCCCTTTACTTTTATACAAACGTTTTATATATCCCACTTTCCACATATGGAGATAACCAAATCCTACATTTTCTACATGGTCACTCCAAGTGCAGCACACTGTCTCCATTCCTGGGAGTCCAGATTGAGCTTTAAGACAGATGGTAGCAAATGATGCAGAACATTTCTGCCATGACACAGCTCATTCGCTTTGCTCTGCATAGAAATGACCTCTAGCTTTCTGCTCATGGCATAATAGATAATGTACCACACCAGGAAACAGGAGACTGGACCCAGATTGTGTATTGCAACTGACTATGTGCACATATTGGATAAGGCACTTAACCTTTTACTCAACTTCCCTCCACCCCACACTGATTATGCTGTTAAAATAAGCTACATAACCCTTTTACATATATTTCCTCTATTTTTATGGAGTTGTATATACCTTCATTTTTTTAAAAAATCACTTAATTTATCACAATAATGAAAGATTATGGAAGAAAAAATTGTCATCATACAATGTTTGGACAAATAATCTTTACACAATTTATAACCTAAAAGAAATACTAACGCTCCAACACTTAAACACTAATTAGTCAGACTGTCTCATACCCTGACTATATTCTGTACTTATAAGGGGAAAATGCATAGCAGTCACATAAAAACAATGCCTTCCTATTGTTGTCGAAAGCTTTCTTTCATAGTCTTTTTCTTTCTTACATAAACTACAAAATCTGGTAGCATTACTTACCCTCCAGCCTTCCATTTCAGTCTTAAGTACTGTGACAACCTTCCCTAGAACCATTCTGTAATTACTTAATTTCCGACTCTTGGCTTCATTTACTAGACACCCCCTACCCTCAACCTTCTGTCAATCGCCCCCACTTTCATGTCTGCACTAGTATTGACTCAGCCTGCTTCCCAGTGAGGACCACCACCTGTTGTTCTTAATAATTATTGTCTTCTACTGCACTTTCATCTGGCCATTGTCCCCTAGAAACCTTTAGACAATCAAAAGGCATCTTCACTCTCCAAACAGTTCTTTGACAGGCTTCAGAATCTTTATGTAGTTCACATTAAAATCATGACTTCCTAAATTTCATGCTTAATTTTCCCACTTCTGGCATCAAATTGTCCATCAGTCCTTTCAATTTGTGGTGACAATATTGCCTGACTACATCTCCATCTGGCTTGTTTCTCTGGCATCTGCATTACTGCCATACCCTCTTAATTAATTTCTGTCAAGCTAGTTTTCCTTCTGTCTAATCCATCATCTGAACTATTGTTGAATTTCCCCTTCTGAAGCAAAAATAAGATCATGCAATTGTCACTGCCTTAAATTTCATAAGATATCCATTAACATCCTTCAAATTCTAGATTTACCTCCACTTTCTTCTACTTCTCCAATAAACCAGGAGATGAACATAAGTATATCTTTTCAAATATATGATGTATTTGTGTTATAAAAATAGCTTAGACCATCTAATTGTTTCATAATGTGTGAAATGTTCCTATATAACCAAGGATATTGATCACACAATTCTCTCTCAACAGCTCAGCCACTTAATTTGACAAATATAAATCCATTTATCAGAGTACTTGCCTGTAAGGCCCTTCTAAAAATTCTGTAATGCAGAGTAGCTGTATATTGCCTTTAGTGTGGAATTTGTGACTGTAATTCTACAAAGAAAGTACCATGTCTTGCTCTCATCTATAATCTCATGCTCAGAAAATCAAGATTTAATCAATAAACAAAAGATGCCCAGATTATTTTCCACAGTGATTTTAACAGTGACAAAAGTCAAAAAGAGAATTGGAAAGTGTTTTGATAAGAATTCCCCAAGTAAAGCATGAGATAAACAATTCACTTCTATGTTGTGCATGTGTTTAATTGCTATAGGTACCATCTTGAAATGCCAAATCACAATTTGAAAAACAAGGGGTCAATGGAGAATTCATGAAGGGGACAAGAAAGGGTAAAAACAATGAATGGTTTGCTAGAAATGTCTAGTAGTATCACTGACCTTCACTAAATAAATGTCACTAGCAGTTTAGTTCTTGCCCATTTCAATATAACCTTCAAAACCAACAGCAATTAACTTCCTTGTTTATACATACCACAAATTATGTTTTAGAAAGTTTTTATTGCTATTTCTTATAGTGATTTACAATTTTACTGCAAGTGAAAAGCACTATGTCTACCATTAACTAAACTATTAAACTTTCACCTTGGAGACAAGATCAAAGTAATAAAATGTCATCTTAAAGACAGTCCCATGGCCCCTCGAGGGACGGCTTTCTCTGTAATTTCACTGGATGCATTGTCTTAGCATAGATAACAACAGAAAAAGGACAACTGCTCAAGTTCAGAGAAATAAAGTGATCAAGGCAAATCTGAGATCTAGAGGATCCATGTACTAATTACATAATGACCCATTTAAAAATCACATCTTCCCTTATCTTCTCATTAAGAAACATTAGAAAGCCAAATGATCAGACATTTGTTAGTTGAGCAAAACATCAGAAAAACAGAAGTTATATAATAGAATATTTAATATTTTCAAACATTTATCTGAGTACAAGCATGTCTACAGGCAAACTCCAACAATGGAATGCCACCATTTGATGCTTGGTACCATCCCACAAGGGCACTCCAGAGACCAACATGTCATTTGAGACTTTTACTGCATACATTTTTTTCATCAAATTTTACCATTCTTTTTTTTCTTATTCTCCCACTCTTAGATGAACGTCAAGATTAATGAAATATAAACCAAAATAGCCCTTAGAAAAAAAGTATGTCTTTGCCTTAGTCTTTAAAAGGAAAATTTTCATTGCTTGATTAAAACAAAAAGAAAATGTGTAACAATCCAAATAGACTAATACTTTGAAGGAAAAATGAAAGGAAGAGAGAGACAGAGAGAGGGAGGGAGAGAAGGAGGGAGGGAGGGAGGGAGGGAGGGAGGGAGGGAGGGAGAGACGGAGGGAGGGAGGGAGGGAGAGAGGGAGGGAGGGAGGGAGGGAGGGAGGGAGGGAGGGAGGGAGGGAGGGAGGGAGGGAGGGAGGGAGGGAGGGAAATGAGTCAGCATTCAAACCAATATAGACTAATGTTTTTGGTTTGGTTTGGTTTGGTTTGGTTTGGTTTGGTTTGGTTTGGTTTGGTTTGGTTTGGTTTGGCTTGGTGTGGTTTGGTTTGGTCTGGGTTTTCAAGACACGGTTTCTCTGTGTAACAGCCTTAGCTGTGCTGGAACTTGCTTTGTAGATCAAGCTGGCCTTGAATCACAGAGATCTGCCTGTAGATTAATGTTTTAAGTAACAGAACCACTAGTGCTTTCAAAAATATATATTGCTCAGGATGTATTTTAAGACTGCTCTGTTTAAGGGAGGGCCATAAGTGAGATATGCATGGTACCCCAGAGAAGGGGAATGGGACAAGATCTCCTGAGTGGACTGGGAGCATAGGGGAAGGGGACAGGGAGCTGGGGAAAAGTGAGGGGGAGAAGAGAAGGGGAGGGGAGGACATGAGGGAGCAGGAAGGTTGAGTCAGGGGAAGAATAGAGGAGAGAAGGATGAGAGATACTCTAATAGAGGGGGTCATTATAGATTTGAGGAGAGAACTGACACTAATTGAGATTTCCAAAGATCTAAAAGGAAGACACCAACTGGCAACTGGCAATCTAAGCAATAATAGAAAGGCTACTTAAATACCCTTCCCTGATAATGAGATTGACAACTACCTTGTATGCCATCCTAGAGCCTTCATCCAGTGGCTGATGGAAGCAGAGGCAGACACCCACACCTAAACAGTGAATTGAACTCCTGGAAACCACCTGCATAGAGGGAGGAGTGATGACCAAAGGAGTCATGGCCAGATGGGCAAAACCCACAGAAACATCTGATCTGAACAAAGTGGAGCTCATGAACACTAGACTGATGGCTGAGAGGGCAGCCAGGGGACTGATCCAGACCCCCTGAACATGGGTGCCAGTGAGGAGGTCTCGACAATCTTTGTGACCTCGGGTACTAGATCAGTATTTATCCCTGGCATCTGAATGGACTTTGGGAGCCATTTCCACATGGAGAAATGCTCTCTCAGTCTGGACTCTTGGGGGATGGCATAGGCCCTGTCCTGGATGCAATGACAGACTCTGGAGATCCCCCATGGAAAGTCTGACCCTCCCTGGGGATCAGAGTGGTGATTGGGAGGGGCGAAGGAGGCCCTGGGCATGGGGAGAGGAGAGGAGAGAGAGGGAGCTGGGACTGACATGTGTAGCAAGCTTGTTTCTGATTTAAATGAAATAATATACATGTATATTGCAAGAAAATAAGACTTTAGTTTTTGCCTATACATGAACTTTAGGGTTTTTCCTTCCATTGGTGTCATATATATTATATAATATTGAAGATGAGATGGTAATTTAAGGTTATGTCTCACCCATTTGGAAGAGCAGAATATCTAAGAATTATATTAAAATATTAGGTAGGACAAAAGATAAGAACGGCTATTCTCTGGCCAACAGGTTATATGGAAGCTCTCCACAGCTTTCAAGACAATCTAAACAGCCACTCCCCCTCTTCTCTGTATGTATGTGTGTATGGCAGGTGTCACTGTCTACACAAGCATATTTTGGGTAGACAATAATTTGCTGGATGTTCAGTATGATTCTTTAGAACTCAAATGCATTTGTATTTTTCTCTTTCATTTTCATTTTTATATTTGATATTTGGGCTGGCTTCCATATAAAGAATGTACCAAGCTGTATACATATTAATAGATTCAAAATTCTAGCACTCCTCTCCTGCCTTGAGTTAAGAAACCATATTATTATTGGCACAATCAGTTAATCATATTTGTCACAGTGCTATGTGATATGACCCTTCCATAGGCAAGAGTTCCAGTTTAAAATCTCATAGAACACCTGATGCTTCAATATTGTTATTCAGGTAAATGAGTTAAGTCCAGTTAATTTGAAAAATAAAACTTCTACAATCTTAAGAAAAGGAATCCCCAGAAAGGATTAGTGCAGAACATGAGGAGGTCTGCTCTGCATTCATACCAGGCATACGAACGTAGGTAGGGCTGTCTTAAAAGCTGGTTCTAAAAGACCTATTCCTCACTCACATTTCAGTTTATCAGCTTAAGAACCACAAAAATCAATTTACAGAAGGACTAATGCATTTCATTATAAGCCATCTAGGTCTCCATTTTCCCTGCTAGAAATGAGGGCTACAGGTCTTTTAAAAGCACATACAAAGTCTATAAATTATTAAGACTCAATGTTCTATACTACATGCACACATTATGCATTGACCATGTCTCTTGACCACTATGACATTTTTATTGCTCTTCATCCTTTGCAAACCTGCAAATTACAGTAAGATCTCTTCCAGTTTCAAGTCTTCTTTGTTGGTTTCCACATCAGAAAGAACAGATGGTACTTACCTTTCTACTGTCTCCCTCATTTTGCTAGTCCCATCTATTCTACCATAAAGGACAGGACTTCATTCTTCATGGCAGCTAAATAATATAACATAGTGTATGTGGCTTATTTTCTTTAACCATTCATCTGTTGATGGACACCAAGTCTGGTTCCATTCCTTAGATATGTGTGTACTGCTTCAATAACCATGAGTAGGCATATATTGGTGTGTATGCTTATTTCATTTCCTTGTGTAGCTACTCTAGAGAGCTATACCTGAAACATAGGGAAGTTCTTCTTTCAGTTTACTAAGAAAATTCAATAATAGTTTACCTCACCTAATATCTCTCCATCATATCTCTCCTTTATCTTTGGGTTTGGGATTTTTTTTTTTTACTTTTTGTTCACACCTTACATTAAGGTCCTTGATCCATTTTGAATAAATTATTATACAGACAGGAAGACAAATTCAAGATTCATAATGTATATATGCAAAAATTTCCACACCCTTTCCACAGCATACAGTGTCAGTACCTGTATAAAAAGAAAATCAATTAGTTGTAGTTTTGTTGACTTATTTATGTATTCTCTGTAATTTTCCATGGTCAGGGAGTCTGTTTAATGATAACAAAAACCATGTACTTGTTACTACTGTTCTATAAAATATCCTGAAATCAGGAATTGTGGTACCTCTGTCTTTGGTTTTTTTTTAACTATTGGGTCTTTTTGGATAATATTGTATTTTTTTTAGAAACACACAACTGCAGGAGTAAAAGTCCTGAATTATGAACATCATAACAAAATCAGACATTGAAGAAAACACTGAAACATAGAATGATTTCTTAGAAGAGCTAATCAATTCACAGTTGACTCCGCAAACTTATATTTTTCCACAGCCATAAGAGTCTTACCAAACATGTTCATGTGCACTGTAGAGTTTAGCTAAACTGCAGCAAACACAGTCATAACAACAATAACTACAAAAATATGTTAAGGCAACATCATAGTTGACATCCGCAGGACTCTCAATTAAACTCCTGCCCATTTGTTGTGGCTTTTATTGGTACTCACTGCTCAATCTACCTCAACATACACAGGTAGAAATTATGCTAATAATCCTTAGGAATTTCAAAAGCCTCTTATCAGTTTTATCTTCCAACACTTTCCCCTCCACACCAAGTTGGGACTTGCTATGTCCTCCATTTAGGACCTGAACTCTTGTACTCCACAGGTCTCCCCACTTCGCATCTGAGTGACTGCTGCTACAGGTGCATGTCTGTACTTCTGTTCTGGCTTCACTGGTTTCTGAATGGATGAAAATTTATCAGAAAAACCTCAGGAAGTACATATTCTGTGGTCCCTATATACTCAAGAGAGCTGAACTATATAAAAATAAGGATGCCTAGATACATTTTAGCCTATTTTTAAGTAAAATCTCAGAGCGCTTATCCAAGATACAAATGGAGATCAGTTTTTTCCTCAAAGAATAACTATTAACAATAAAAATTGGAAATATTTTATGATATAACAAATTAATTCCTGCCCTATAACTCTTATTCAAAGCTGTATCTCTCCAATGGAAATTATTTATAAATATTTTCCTGACCCTTCATTGTCCGATATGACAGCCATTAGCTATCATAGTTTAATCAATGACATTAATTAAAACTTAATGAAATTAAAATTTAGTTATTTAACTATATTTGGCACATGCTGCCACACGGCCAAGCAGCCATTGTACTGGCATCAAGCATTTTCCCTCACCACAGAAGTCACTGAGGACTGGATAAACATCAACGACAAAAGGAATTAAACCAAACTGAGCAGGAAAGCAAAGCTATCATAAACACAAATTTCCCAGTTCTTTCTTCATTCTTTGACTATTCACTTAAATGCAACATAATGCTAATATATAACTAATACCTAACATCATGCACCTTGATTTAGAGTTTGCCAAACTAAAGAGTCACACAGTAAATATTTGAGGCTCTGTGGAAAATTCATCCCTGTCTGTACCACTTAACTCCACTGCCACAGTGCAAAAGCGACCTTAAACGATGTGTAATAGAACAGACATGGCTGTGTTCCCATAAGACATCATTTACAAAACGGGCAGTGGGCTGAACTTTGCCTGCAGAATGTAATTTGCCAGCCCCTACTCAGGTTGATAGATAAGCACTTACATGCAAGGTGAAGAATTCTACAGAGGTCCACTGTGATAAATGCTACAATATGTTCAGAATCTATGGGGACACAGGGTTGAGAGACAGATTTTTGACTGAGTGAACTGGCATAGATTTCCCAGAAGAGGTGAGATACGAAATGGATATTGGTAAATGAGTATGACCTCAGTAAGTATGGAGAGAAGGAATTTCAGCAAGAGGAAACAACCAGCGAAAGACAAAAGGCTTAACAGCATAGGACTTGTTCAATGAGTCGGTAGTAGATCACTGTAACTGAAGCTGACAGAGGAAACAGAGTATGTATTAGGAGGAGGCAGTCACGCTTTCTAAGTATAGACGAGGCTGTCTTTTTTAGCGCCAACAGAAGCAAAGCAGTATTTTTCTAGGTGATTCATGGCTCACCTTCATTACCTCTGATATTTGTTAAAGTAGATTCTTGTACCATAATCTGCACAAAGGACAATTCCATAGTTTTGAGGTTGGGTTAAATATCTCCATTTTGAACCATTATCGTGAATCTTAAGTTAACACTTCTTTGAGGACTACTGACATACATGGTTAGTTAAAGCACCTCTAACTACATTTCCTTAATAAATTAAGACAGGCTGAACAGCTCGAGCTATTAAAACTGGCTAACCATTTAAGACAAGCTGAATACAGTTAGAATTATGTTAAGAGCACAGTCTAATGCTAATTCTTTCTCAAGGAAAAAGCCCCAGATGTGTGGAAGTCACTGTTCAATGTAAACAGTGCCTTTTCCTTGCAAGCTATTTCTTCTCAGAGACCTCAATCTCACATATGTTCATCATATCCTGATGTTTAATATTAAAATTTGAGATGTTAGCTTCTGCTTTCTAGTATGAAACCAAGAATTTTCTTTAGTTATTCTAACTTATTTTCCCATCCTCGTGTTTTTGATTGAATCATCTTTCTAGTAGAATGTCTCATATTCTTTCTTTTTCCCATTTTTCTTATTTTTATTTTATTTTACATTCCAACCACAGTTATCCCTCCCAACCCCTCCTCCTGCCCCCTCACCTACTTCCACCCCCTCACCTCTAAAATCAGGAACAAGATAAGGCTGTCCTCTCTCCCCACACCTCTTCAATATTGTACTCAAAGTTCTAGCTAGAGCAATAAGATAAGACAACAAAATATGATTAAGGGGATACAATTTAGAAAGGAAGAGCTAAAACTTTCACTATTTGCAGATGATATGATAGTTTACATAAGTGACCCCCAAAAAAACTCTACCAGAGAACTCTTATACCTGATTAACACCTTCAGGAATGTGGCAGGATACAAGATCAACTCAAGAAAATCATTAGCCCTACTATATATAGATGATAAAAGGGCTGAGAAAGAAATCAGAGAAACATCATCCTTTACAACTGCCACACACAACATAAAATACCTTGGGATAATGCTAACCAAACAAGTGAAAGACCTGTATTGCAAGAACTTTGAGTCTTTAAAGAAAGAAATTAAAGAAGACACCAGAAAATGGAAAGATCTCCCATGCTCTTGGATAGGTAGGAAAAATGGCAATCCTGCCAAAAGCAGTCTACAGATACAATGCAATCCCCATCAAAATCCCAGCACAATTCTTCACAGACCTTGAAAGAACAATTCTCAACTTTATATGGAAAAACAAAAAACCCAGGATAGCCAAGACAACCCTGCTCAACAAAGCAACGTCTGGAGGCATCACCATCCCTGACTTCAAGCTCTATTATAGAGCTGTAATCCTGAAAACAGCTTGGTATTGGCACTAAAATAGACAGGTAGACCAATGGAATCGAATTGAACACCCTGAGATTAATCTACAAACCTATGAACACATGATTTTTTACAAAGAAGCTAAAATTATACAGTGGAAAAAAGATAGCATCTGTATGATTTCTTTAAGCGAGGGAAAGAACATAAGGTTGTGTTGGCAAGAAGATGTAGAGGCTCTGGGATATGCTAGAAGAGAAGAAAACAGGATCAAATATATTGCATAAAATTTTAGTTTAAAAAATCAACCATATAGGAAGAAGACAGATGAATATATAAACTCCAGGGTTTCTGAAGGCATTTAGATAAAAGACAGGCATATGAATATATATACTCCAAGGTTTCTGAAGGCATTTAGATAAAAGACGACCAATGCAATCACTACATAAGGTACTAATTTTATAGCAGAGGAATCTTACATCTGAGTGTTTAGTTTCCCATTTGTATAGCCTGATAATTCATATCATCCAGAACTTTCTCTATTTAATATAAGCAAAATAATATTGGTGACAGATTGCAGATGTAGTTTGTGCTCATAGGAAGTAGCATGTAGATTACTGGAAGAATTGCTGTGCCGTGAGAAAACCCTTACTCTGAAACAAAAATAACTATATGACTTTATAGAAGTTATTACTCAAAAATCATTAGGTGTTCATTTATGTAAAAGAATATAACACTGCCTGCTGAAAAAAATCATGTTTTGAGGAGCAAACTTACAAATAAAAACAGATCTCTAATACTTGATGCTTCTTTCTCAAAAGCTCTCATATTGGTAAGGGCAGAAAAATGGTGAAAGAAGCAGCAGAGGCCTGCTCAAGAATCAGGACAGCTAGCAACTAGAGGCTTATAGAAGCTATTGTTATACTCCCCAGTGCTCCATTCATGTCTACCAACGAGAGGCTTATAGAAGCTATTGTTATACTCCCCAGTGCTCCATTCATGTCTCTGAGCCAATTCCAATCCATAGGATGGTAATCGTTTTTATATTAAAGTCGTTTCAAATTATTTTACTATCAGACTATATTTTATTCCAACCAACTGCCCTTGATAATGAAATAAATAGCTTCAAGGTCATTTATGCTTTGTCATAAATAAAACACAATTATTAAATGACAAATTTTAATGATGATAAAGATAGCTACCCCGCACAGTGGAGCTCTTTGTTAAAACACATGGTGTGCATTAACTCATCTGATTATCCTCACATCACAAATGTTACATAGACCATATTAATCTTATTTTATAGAAATAAAATAAGCTTACACTGTGACAACTTACATTCTAAGGATTAGAAAACTGCAGTTTATTTTATCAAAAAAATAAATAACACAGATGGATTTTTAGAGCCAATCCATTTAAATATCTGTTATTTTTTTTAAACAGAAGCAACATTTAGATCATAAAAATATTCATGCATCTGTCTCAGAAATGACCTGGGCCTAAAAAAAATTATCAAATTATATAATACATTTTCTAACAAATCTTCCATTTTAGGTGCCCAATAAAAATCTACCCTTTATTCTTTTTTTTTTTGGTGCTTGTTGTTACATTAATGTTGAAAGAAACTTCAACATAATTTTTCAGCATGCCAACTAATATGTAATAGGGTGCATATACCATCGAGTCAGCCCATGTTTCTCTGTTGTCTCAGGATTCTTAATTACTTCCCAGATTGCCTATTAGGTGACCAAATAAGGCAGCCTGGGAGTGGTGGGCGCACACCTGCACTGATCCATCCCACTGTTCCCACATGGTGATAAGACTTGGAAATACCAGCAGTAGAGCCTTGTGACTAGAGAAGGAAAAACAGCAATTGTGCAACAATCTTTTGAATTCTTATGAATGACCGACCTTTTACTTGCTGTTCTATATCTGTTCGTTCTATGATTTGACACTTTGCAATTAAAATCTTTCCTATGTTATTAACAGACTACACCAACAAATATCAAAAAAATTGAAAATAATGTATCATTGATACTTTTGACATTCAAAAGAAGTTACCGGAGCTTGAGTCTAAAGTCCAAATTAAAGCTATCAACTAAATCAACATTATACAAAACATGCTAATGAGTAACTTAAATTTTCTAAGTATTGCTACATTGTGCTTAGAATTTATAGTCAAAATATGCTATTACAATGCAGTATTTTCCCTCCTCTAGTCAATTAAAATTATTTCATAGTATTCTTTCTGTGTAAAAACAGTATATTTAAATATGTAGGATGTATTAATGTATAATGTAGCCATTGTGTCAATTAGTTATAACATGAATACGATAATAAAACTAAAATTTGTCATATAAAATTTATTAGCTACTGCAATTGTCAGATAAATTATTCTAAGACAAAAGGTACTGATTTAAAATTCATAGTAATAAAAGATTTTTAACTTGAACATTAAGATGGGTTAACAAACAACAAAAGGACAGAATTTTGTTTTGTCTTTGGGATGTTACATCCAAAGATGATAGATGCTGAAGAGATGGCTTGGTCAAAAAACTGATGCAAAGCAAGCATAGAGATCATAGTCAATCCCCAGAACCTACACACAAAGCAAGGGCTGAAAGAATGTGCTTCTAATCTAAGGTGTAATGTAGACACAGAAGGATGAGTTTAATTAGCCAACCAACCAGTCTATTTGACAAGCTCCTGGCTACTAAGAGGCCACATTGAGAGAGAAAGGGGGGGGTGGAGGGAGGGAAGGAGGGAGGGAGGGGAGGGAGGGAGAGGAGGGAGAGAAAGAAAAAAAGATGGGTAATAGATGATTTCTCAGGAATGACACTAGACATTTTCCTCGTGCCCCTGCATGCACATGGACACATACGTGTGGTTACACACTGAAGTACACCTGCACACGTACAATCATACATACAAAGAAAAGATGCTAGATGGGACTTTATCATACAGAGCTAAAGAGAAGGTAGCCTATTAGGAAAAAAATGTAATAAAAATAATGAAGGTAAATCAAGCATAAGTACAGTTTGCAAAGGAAAAAAAAGAGACAAAGGTGGAGGCGATGGTCGAATGCCTTCATTGAGAAAGTCTGACAAAAAAAATACTGAGGTAGAAATCTTCATAGACCAAGACTCTGCAGACAAAAACAGCACCAGTGGTCAGTACAAGAATGACTTAGATACAACATAAGGGAGGCAAAAACTAGGGGGGGGGATCCCAAATAAAGCAGAGAAACACCATCAGCCCAAGTGTCCTCCCATTCTCTGTCAATGCACAAGACAGTAACTGCCATTAGTAGTAAAGCAATCTCCAATTCTTTCCTTTTAGTCTACAGCTTAGACCATGCACACCACTTTTGTTATTCTAAGAACTAGAAATCACTAATTCCAGAAACCCGAAATAAAAAACAAAACAAAAAAACTGCAGAGTAAGACACTTCTAGATAATGAGGTTCACAGACTGCTGGGAGCGAGCCACCAAATGCAAAAGACTGTGATTAGTAAAAATCGGAATAACACTCTCAAGGGGATTTATTCACAAATATGGGAAACTGCAGGAAAGTGCCTAATCAACTTATCTCACAGCATCTCTGTTTTACCTAAGTGTCATTTTGTTGTTGTTGTCCATGCCATATGCTATCCCTAATTAGACTATAAACCTGAATTTTATTTGAAACAAAGAGCTGAGATGTAGAATAAAAATATATGCTGATGTAAAGCATAACCTTTTTCTATCTGGGTACAAGTCATCCCTAGTAATCAAAAAGCAGTCTTTGCAGCCAGCATTTGAATGTCACAGAGGCATTTAAGTGCATATAATAAATGATCAAAATCTCTAACAACCCAAAACGAATTTATTAAAAATATTCCCTTCACCTGTAAAGCTGCCAATATTTCAAAAGCTTTTGAAAATACTGAAACCTTTATTATGAGTTACACAAGGCACACTATACCCACAGGGGTTTAGGTCCTTATCGGCTAAACAGTGATGATTCCTATGTTCATCAGTTTTCAATCACAGTGATGGAATATTTCAAACAGTTAGTCGAAAGAAGGAAAGATATACTTTGGCTCCTTCATTCAGAGCTTTTGGTTCAAGGTCAGATGGCTCCCTGTCTCTGGGAGGTGGTGAAGAAAGATCATAGTAGGGATCTTGTGGTGGAGCAAAACTGTTTGCTCCATGTGTCTACCCCTGTAACTTCAGGAACATCAATTTGGCTAGACTTGCTGGCCAGCAGTCCCAAAGGATACTCCTGTCTCTGCATCCCCAGAGCTGAGATTATAGATGCACAATTGTGCCCAGCTTTTGACGTGGGTACCGTTAGTTTAATTCAGGTCTTCGTTGTTACATAACAGATACTTTCCCTACAGTGATGATATATTATTTATGATTTAATAAAGAAGGGGAGAAGAGGAAGAGAGAGTAGGTCATGGACGAACAGGAAGGTTGAGTGGGTGGGATAGAATAGGGGGAAGAGGGAATCATAGGTTAGAAGACAGATCTCTAGTGTGACCTCTAGTGATCTAAAGGGATGACACCAATTGGCAAGCTCAGCAATAGTGGAGAGACCACCTCGAATGCCTATATGAGCTTGATGTCTATAATCATCCTGGAGCCTTCATCCAGTGACTGATGGAAGCAGAGGCAAACACCCACAGTTAAGCACTGAACTGAACCCAAGGAACCCAGTGACAGAGAGAGAGGAGTAAAGAGCAAATTGGCAAAGAATGGGCAAAACCAGCAGAGACAGCTGATCTGAACAGGGGAGAGCTCTTGGACCCCAGACCGACAGCGGGGAGGCCAGCATGGGACTGATCTGGACCCCACCAAATGTGAGTGTCAGTGAGGAGGCCTGGACAACCTATGGGGCCCTGGGCAGTGGATCAGTGTTTATCCCTGGAATACAAACAGACATTGTGTGCCCATAGCACAAAGAGGGATGCTCTCTCAGCCTGGACTCTTAGGGGAGTACCTGGACCCTACCCCGAGTGAAATGACAGACTCTAGATATCCCCTATGTGGAAGGAATTGGCAATAGGGTGGGAGGCTGGGGGAGTGCGGGAGGAGGGGAGGGAGAGGGAACTGGGATTGGCATGTAAAACAAGCTATTTAAAATTGAAATAAAAATTTAAAAAAAAAGATTGTCTGAAGTATCAGAAAGCAAAGCCAGCCACACTAGTTAGCTATAGAAGCTAGGCAGTGGTGGCAAACACCTTTACCCTAAGTACTCAAGAGACAGGTAGATGGATCTCTCTGAGTTCAAGGTCACCCTGGCCTACACATAAGTGAAGAGTAACAGACCTCAAACCTTTGATCCCAGTACTTGGGATCACATGCCTTTAATCCCAGCACTAGGGAGATGGAGACAGGAGGATATGGCTGGTCGGAGAAAGGAATAAAACGAGGAGGAGACGGGAATTAAGATCTTTTGCCTCTGAGGATTCAGGAAACAGGATTGCCATTTCAGAGGGGTAGAGATAAAATCTACTGGTTTGGCTGCTTTGCTTTTCTGATCTTCAGCTTGAAGCTTGAACCCCAATATCTGTCTCTGGGTCACTTATGTTTTGAGTTATATCCTACTGATTCAGATTTCCACTCAATAAACATTTCTTATTCCAATAAATACAAATATAAAAACGTATTTATCTGGTGTCGACATACAACTTACTAAATCTTTCATTTTTTCCCTTATTACCAGTATCTCCCAGTTTTGTGTTCCATCCTACAATTCCACCTCCTTCTCTATCTATGTCCCCTGTTCACAAGATCCTTTGCATTTCATCTCACCGCACTCACACATCCTCTCTGAAAAAGGAAGGGCAACCTTAGGAAAAAATATGGATTTCTAGTGATTCTGACCGGGAGGAATAAAGCATGCTAGAGGCAAATTCACATTTGCATTCTAGTGCTAGGAAAAAAAGCTATTAAAATGCAAAAAGTGGGTTTTAAATGATTTTGAAATAGCAGCTATTGAAATGCCTGTGGTGTAGATCAAGACCAAAATTGCTAATATAGCTGTGCCCTTTGCCTTCTCATTCACAGTCACCCCAAATCGCTGCCTCTTTATTTATGAGAGGAGTTTTATCTCTGTTGAACTTGTACAAGTTGCAAAGTGATGTTCCACACATAAATTAAGCTCCTGCTCAACTTCCTGCTTCATAAAAATTTTAGTGCACTTGGAAGTCAATAAATTTATTAATAATATTTTTGCCCTAAGTCATTATTTTTGGAACTTTAATTCTCACTTTTTAAGAATATTTATCCTGAAGTTATCTTTTGTTTCCACATT
Source organism: Mesocricetus auratus (assembly GCF_017639785.1). Lineage (NCBI taxonomy): Eukaryota > Metazoa > Chordata > Mammalia > Rodentia > Cricetidae > Mesocricetus > Mesocricetus auratus. The sequence continues at coordinate 19,497,374 of NW_024429202.1, forward strand.
ATAATATTTCAAGGCCAGAACAGTAAGAATCTTCTAAAATATAGTAATATTAATACTATGACTTCACAGTAAAATAGCTGATGTTCCAAAAGGAACTCAACACATGCCTACGTCATTAGGTTAGATATTTCTATAGACACAATTTTTACTTCCAGGAAATGTTAATGGCAATTAAACTTATTTAACAAAGGAGAAAGAAGCATAGTTCTTGTGTCATGTGATGAGTAACTGTGTCTTAATAAGTTTCATGAGTTCTGAAGTCCTAAGCATGAGTGAATCAAAATGTCTACAAAAATGAAAAGAGAAGTAGACAATTATTTCTACAGAGAGGGTCTAACAGCAGCCCCAGCATCCAAGTCAAACTCACTTTTGCAAAGGCTACAAACAGTGGCATTAGCTTTATTGGACTGGCTGAATCCCAGATTAAAAAATAAAAACAAAACAGATGCTGGCAAGGCAGCAGCCACAGAGAAACTTAAGGTCAGGCAGTTTCATGGAATGTTAGAAAGCATACCTAACTGGCATTCCATTTAGAAATAAGTTGGCATAGTGTGGGCACTGTTATAATCAGTATTTGCAGACTCTGCCAATTCTAATTGTTTTCTTCTCAACAAAACAAAGTCCTCATTTAAAAAAGTATTATTTGCTTATCAGGGATTTGGGGATTATAAATTACAAATATTTGTTGGCATTCTGAAAGAAAAATGTTAATTGTCAAAGAGAGAAGAGAAAGCTACAAACAGGTTACACTATTGATAGGAGAAAAGAAATAAGGTCTTGTGTTACATATGCAGCATCTGAAAGATAAAGATAGTGTCTATTGTCCTCATTCTATGAGAATGTGGAGACTTGGCAAGGAAATATCTGTCGTAAGTAGAAAACCAAAAAATATACAGACACATAAAGAGACCTACTTGGGTTAATTTCACAGTATTATTGGAAGAGTACAAGATGAGAGAAACTTCCTGTAACAAAATCAATAGCAGAGTTGGGGGCAGAAGAGCAGGAAGTAGATGTAGGTAAAGAAAACAACTGGGTCATACTCTTAAGTTTTGTGAAAGAACAGTTCCATAAGTTAGGTTTTCCTGAATAGCATCCAATGAAGCCTAAAGTAACAACATAATGTGAAAAGCTGACCTAATAGTTACACCCCGTTCTAAGACTCTGAACCTAGTGAAGTAGTTAGGATATCCTTAAGTCATCAATATATTCTACAAAGGAAATCTTGGAGGTCAGTATACAGGTGAATCCTACAAGTAGGCTACATTGATACCATTTCCAACTCATTACAGAAGGGCCCCCTAACAAGCTGACAAAAGGGTGTCTTTAATCTAGAGATGTTACAAAAGCAGTATACAGGAATATGGGAAACATAGGCAGGTTCTTAACACTCAGCTAAACATACCCACATCAAAGAAAGGAGCCTGATAAACTCAAATAAAAGATGCCTCTAGTCATCACAAAACACCAAGATCAACACGAAAAATACTGAAACCATGAGTTCAAAGCAAGAGTTGCCAACATAGTCTGTGGGGAACATGGAGATACAGAGGAGCCGAAAAGGGAAGCCCCATATATTAGCAGCACAGTGGTAAGGGTATTTAATGACACTGCATGGAAATCAGAGGAAGGAATGAGATTTTCCTGTACCTTTGTCAATGAGAAGTTAAAGGTTAGATATCAGACACTAAAATTATACCTACATCTCTTGATTACTCTCTCCTACCAGCTTTTTCTTGATAAACTTGCAGTTTCAGGATGTTGGGAATGTTAGGCGTATGAGCAGAACTACACTACTAGGTTCAAAGGTATCCTCTGCTGACCACCCACTGGACTTCAGTTAGTTAGTTCACCCCTAGTATGTTTGCATATATATATGTAAGAGCAGCCACTGTTTGTCTCTTGGGAGAATTAAGAGTGGCTATATTTCAAACTACATGTCAGCACATTACCAAATATTAAATTTTTAACATATAGTCACACAAGCCAGCTACCAAGACTGTTACCACTATCATTATTGTTGAAGACAGACTCAAGGAGATGTTCTAGACTGGAATTTCTGCTATTCAAAGCCGGAAGCATGAGGATACCACAGTCCAGAACAGCAAAGGCCACAAAACAAGTGCCTGCCTAGTTTGGTCAACATAATAAAACCTTGTCTCAGACAGGGTGGAGGGTAGCTAAAATGAGGGGGTACACAAAACACAATGTTTTCAGATCCTCGAAAATCTAAGTGCATTATAATCTATACTGAAATATCCATTTATTTCATTTTTAAGGAGAAATACTGTATTTGGGTCGTTGCTATAAACAGAAACCTCCCTTTGTATATGTAACTTGATACAAATAATGTATCTTAGTTTATAAACAGAAACCTCCCTTTGTATATGTAACTTGATACAAATAATGTATCTTAGTTTAATATTTTAGTATGAGCCATGCTCTTGATGGAAATTATATTCCTTCTAGGAAAATGAAAACAGAAGGAAGAGCAGGAGGGAGGGAGGAAGGGAAGAAGGGAGGAAGGAAAGGAGGGAGAGAGGGAGGGAGGGGAAGTCTCCCACTATTTGTATTTCTTTCTGCACCATCTACACATCTAACCACATTGACATCTCCATATTTTTTGTGAAACACAGACACATTTTAAATACTGAAAGTCTCCGAAGCCTGGAAAAGTTCATAAGAGCCCCATGCCCCCTGATTCCACCAACAAATTCATCAGTGGAAAAGCAAGCACTTATTGTTCAAACAATCTTATTGTTATGTAAAATTATTTATAAAATCTGATGGATTTTTGTAAGGGAGGAAATCAACATGTAGTATAATCATTATAAGTTTTGCAGAGTTAATTTAAAATGGTATGATGGGGACTTGAACACATTTTACCTCTTGTAAAGCATTAGAATATGATTAGTATGCAGTACTCCATTGCAACTGGAAAGAGTTCTGGAAAGAAATCACTGTGACCAATGGAAATGTTATTTGCTATTAACTAGCCGAAACACCAGCAGGTCTAAAGTACCTGCATCTCATTTTGGATTTAATTATTGCAATAACATCTCATTTGCTTCAAGGTATTACAATTATCTCCTGTTTTAAATTGAAAGGTATTTTAGAATGAATGCAGTTAATGAAGCAAAAGGTTCAAAATGTCCAGAGCATTGAGCTTTAACGTAGAACAACCTACATTTTAAACAAATGTGTTTGTGCATGCTAAATGCATTTCCTTTCATCAGAACCCGTGTATGTGCCAATGAACATAGCACAGTGGCTTTTTTCCTGATTTCAATGTTATTAAGTGTTCTTTATTTTAATGGCCTCAAGTACAGATTGAAAATAGGCATTGACATTAATCAAGCTCCTTTATCACACGCACGCACACACACAAACTTTCAGAATTTTATAACATATCATGTCCTAGTGAAAACTATTCCTTAAAATTTTTGTAAGATTAAACTATTTCAAAATTAAATCAAATGAAGTTTCAAATTATATGCACCAAGGGTGGCACTTGAGCCTGTTCTTGTTGTGTATACTTGCAATAACTCCAAATGGTTCTTATATACTGAGCTCGGGTATCAGGGGTGGGGATCTTTTAAATGCTGTGACTTTATATAGATGTGTTTTGTCTCTTGTTTTCTATAATTCGAAGAGTGTGCAATATTCCAGACATCTGTCCTTTTTACCCTTTTCTAGTTGTCAACAAGTTGAACTTTTAGTTGTCCCAACTGTTACCATTCCCCTCAAGCACAGATAACAGAAAGGCTCACATACCAAGACTGCACACAGGAGTCATGGAGCCTGGGGCCCATGACAATTGAGGCACCTGTGGAAATATTTCCATTTCTGATAAAAAACAAAGGGATGAAAAATAAAGTGATCTAGCAGGTGTTGTAACCTCCTTGTAATAATGTGGTGGTTATGTAATATCTTATTTTTAATAGAGAAAGGAGCCTCATGGTCAAAAGTGTCCAAGAATGGTTTAGCTATTCTTGATCAAGTACACAACGAACTTCTTACATGAGCACTTCATAATCCTAAATGCAGAAGTTGACATAAGGCCTCAGAGCAGCCAGAGCATTTTGGGATTTTTTTTAGACTGTTTTGGCCCTGCTCAATATACAAGGCTGCTTGAGCTCTTATTTGCTTCTCTCCTCATTCTTTGGCATGGGCTGTTAGCCTGTGAGTCTCACCTAAATGACTTAGTCTATCCCTCTTTCGTGTACCAGCCCTACACCTAGGGACTCTACACACTGAACATGTTCAATGAGAACAATTAGCACAAAAGTGAAAACAAACTCATTTGTTTTTTTACTGCGCATCACTTTCCTACTAATGCACTGTATATAACTGAAGTCTCTCCAGGATGCACATACACATAAGTGATTTGAACATTGCTATGCAGAAAATATTTACTTTTGGGGGGGGGTTCGAGACAGGGCTTCTCTCTGTAGCTTTGGAGCTTATCCTGGTACTCGCTCTGTAGACCAGGCTGGCCTCAAACTCACAGAAATCCTCCTGTCTCTGCCTCCCAAGTGTTGGGATTCAAGGTATGTGCCACCAACGCCCGACCTTATTTAAATGATTCTTAACACATTATAAATACAGATGAGATCCTTAGAAGAAGAAAACCTCCAGAGCATGTCAATTCCAGAATATGTTATTTCAACTCTGGGTTTTTTTTTAGTCATTTTTTTTATTCACACCAAAATAGGCAACTTTAAAATCTGTCTTTGCTTTTTTTGTTATTAATTTTGTTTTTCTCACAAAGACGATCATTGTCAGCAAATTCTTCCATTAAAATTATATTAGGAATTGAATCACCTTTCCTTATAGTATTACACCTGTTCTACAACAATGTCCCTTTAGCCCTGCTGTAATATCCCAGAATACAATCTATAATTTTTATTTTACAGACCAGCTCTATTATTTTACTAACACTAGTCAATGAGTGTCACTCTGTGTCTGAGTTTGGTACTCTGATCCCTGTGCAAACCTCTAAACACTCCCTCCATTAGCTTCTCTTCGTCAGAAACCTTATGATGTGCACATGATTCCTGTAATGCTGTTGATTTGAATGGAAACATAGTATGTAGTGTTTAACTCCATCCTAATTCTTCAAATACATACAGAGAGACAGAGACAGAGACAGAAAGAGAACAGCATGAGAAAACTATATAAGTTCACTCTATTTTAAAATTCCTGGCATGCTGTTTATGAACTAGAATGACCCTTAGAGCAAGGAAGCATCAGAACATATGTCAAATGTCCTAATTTTTCAGTGTTTATGCTGCACATGCAGAGAAAAAGAAAAAGTCTGCAACGATGAGCATCCGGCAAACCCCAGACTGAACACTTTTAGTTGAAATTCTATGGGAGAACAAATACACTTAAACATTGTAGGAAGTGCTGAAAAGTGCTATTAGAAGTGATGTTCTAGTCAGTCTTTGGTCTCAGGGAAGTTCACCTTGAAGCAATGATCACTAACCAGTTACTTAACAGTGAAAAAAATCCTGGACAAGCAGAGAGAAACAAAGGAGGTGACCAAAAAGATTTCAAAGACAGAATTCTTATGTGTCAACTTTTCTTAAATACTGTCACCTCAAAATATTTCAAGTATTTCTATAAAATTTTTGATAATAGTTAATACATATTAATACTACTAGAGAAATATTATACAAAGTTACCCTTAGATCTAAGTTTGTGACACAGATTTTTTACGGACAATATTTTTATAGATTGTCAGTAATAAATTTTGTACTTAAATTTATGAAAAAAATATATCTCTCATGGTAGGATTTTATTTTTAAGTGGGATTTTAAGCATTTTCTTTCAAAAGCAGGCTGTTGTCATAAGTTGTGTTTATGATGACACTAACATTTAGCACTAATTTATCAAATCAAAGCATGATTATGCACACTTGGTGGGGTCCAACTGAACTCAACATTTTGGAAATTTTGTTTGCTTGCATGGCAAACCTGCTTGTGCTGTTTCTCAATCAATGCTGATTTTTGAGCAGACATGTTTAGTTTTTAAGAATTCAATAGAAAGGTCGACTGTCAAGATATTCCGACAGGAGGCAGTAAATTGTGACCTCAATGGACTTAGGATATAAAAGCTATTTATAGAAATATTTGCTAAAAACAATGGAAAGCTTTAAAGTAGGTGGATTCAAATTTAGTGCTGTTAAAAATAGCTGCCTCCTAGAGCACGCTGTTCTCAACTTTTAATGAACTCTTGAAAGCTCACTTGAGAATGATAATCAGGTTGGCATTATTCTCTAAGTGCCCCAAATTTAAAAACAGAACCAAACTTTTGAAGCAATGGGGACATAACACGTACGGTTGACATGCCTCTGTGTTTCAGTAATACCATGTTTACCTCAGTAGTCCAGCACTTTCTTACATTTAATGATAATGTCAGATGACCTTTGAAATAAATGTACATAGTAATACATAAGAACACTTACAATGATAAAATCATATTCAGTGGTAAAATACAAAGAATCAAATACTTATAAATAACCACTGGGGAGTGTTATATATCAAGCATTCCATTTATGTGCTTTATTTTCTAACATCCTTAAAAGAAGTACATCTTCATTGCTTGATAGTGCTGTTTATAATTCCAACATTTAGGAGACTTGAGGAGGAGAATAGGAAAATTGAGGTTAACCTGTGCTAAATAATCAATTCAAGAACAGCCTGTGTTACCTGAAAGGCCCTATATAAACATTAAGGAAAATCAATATAAAACAAAAAGTACACTAATTCAATGATCACTAGTAACATACTAATCTCAATGAATTATTCTCTCTCCAATTCACAGGCATTCTATAAAAATGTTAATTAAAACTTTGGAACCATAAAGTTCCCATATATAGTCATAAATTTAGACAATTAGTAATCAATAATCACTTTCTGTAGAGTGTTAATTTTTAAAATTTCAAGTAGAAACCTGACCTTCACAGGATAAAATCATATACCCAAACTTAAAAGCTGTAGTTCTTCAATTCCCATGATGACACTTTATGAGAGAATGCTAAAACTATACTTGAGCTTCCATTTTTCTAAATTTTATTAGGAAAATAAAATTTTATAAATTTAAGATTGAAAACATTCATTTTGTACCTTAAAATTATTTATTTTTATTATTCAATTCTACCTATATTTTATTATGGCCATTTTCTAAACTAGAGCAAAGTTGGAAAAGTCCTATACAAAACTGTTATACCCATCCACTTCATCTACTGTAAACATTTTACTTATGTTTATTAGTATCTACCCATTGTTAACAATCAAACCTGTTAGGAGTCATCTTCTTTTTAATGCTTTAATGTGTAAATCAGTATGCTGAATGTGTAGTATTCTAAATATTCTCAACAGTTGTCACAAAACATTATAGATGTAACATTAAAAACTCTGAAATTATGAACTAGTAAGATAAAAAGTGTTTAAGTTATAACCAAACATAAAATGTATTCAAGAAATAACAGCAAGTCTACATGTTTATATTATAGTCAAGTATCTCAGCAAATGGCCAACCAAAAAAATCAAACATTATGAATGATTACTACATAGACAGAAAGAAGATATATAAGTGCTAGAGAGATAGATGATAGATAGATAGATAGATAGATAGATAGATAGATAGATAGATAGATAGATAGATGAAAGACAGACAGGTGATAAAGATAGATAGATGATAGGATACGTATTATAAATTGATAGACAGAGAGGTAGATGATAGATACAAGGATAGATAATAGATAGATAGATAGATAGATAGATAGATAGATAGATAGATAGAGGATAGATAGGTAGATAGATAGATAGATAGATAGATAGATAGATAGATACAAACTTTGTCATGAGATGATTACTAACTCATTCATGTTGGCTCTTGGTTTATTAATCATTTCTCCACATTCATGAAGACTCTCATTTAAGAGTTTGTGTAATATCTGTCATGTAAGTATCTGACCCTTTTTATATTTTTGGTTGTGAGCCTAGCCTTTAATGGCTGAGCCATCTCTCCAGCCCGCATCTGACCCTTTTTGACCACCCTTCCTACTCTACTTTCCAAGACAAGAAGACTGACTCCTTCAGGATGACTTTCTAGCACCCAAGTTGGTGAGATTTGAAAATCAGAAATAGTTTTATAATGTGAGTCAATGCTGCCAAAGTATTTAACTTTAAATTATGCAGGCTCAGAAACAAGTTATCAGTCCTGCCAAACCAGATTGTAGTTGTGCCTGTAAAACCTCCTTTGTTTCTCTTATTCTAAGTCAACTAACAAAATAAAAATCAACAAACGTAAAATAAAGTCCCACATGTTTATGAACACCATTCCTATCTTTAAAGAGTGATTAAATGACAGACAAGAACAACAAACAAGACATTTGCTAGTGCCATATGACTATAGCATTTGGCTTGGGGAAATTCTGATTTCATTTTTTTTGAGGCAGAGCAGTAATAAGGACCAATTAAAACATCTTTCAAAGCATCAGAAAAAATGTGCCAATTTTGATCCTATTGTTCTGTACGTTGTTAATCTACACAAGTTATGACACAAGACATGATTAAAAAAACAGAATGCTTTCATTAAAATTCTCTACTTATCTCAAATGAGGACAAACTGTAAAGGTAGTCACAAGTATTCAGCAAATGCAGAATTGTCTTTTTTCCAATTGCTATTATATTTTACTGTGGAAAAGGTCTTTCATCTTATGTGTCCACTTTGATCAATTAGCAATGACAGCATGAAGCCTGGCATTGAGAACTGTGGGTATCCATTTGGAACAGATAAGGAGAATGCTTGACTAACGATTGATGTCTGATACTGGAAAGGGTGAAAGGAACTAGCAGAGAGTAATGTTTGCTTGTGAGTCCTGGCACAGGCACTATCTGACCCCTGTTTTAGTCGCTGACTGTAAAACACTAAGGCAGTACAATTGATTACTTGGTTTTCACATAGTGTGGCTTTCAACACTGTAGTGCAGTCACGATAAACAGCAGGCTTCTAGGGGCAATTTCCTAGAATTAGTTATTTAAATCATTTTGTAATGTTCTTCATAATTAGAATTATATTTATTCTCACCCCACACAGTGCCAACGTATGCATTGAAATATTTAGGCTTTTCACATGTCTTACAGAATTACTAGAATAAATCTTACAAAGTCTATACCTTAGCTACAAAGGAGGCTAGCAAAGGTTCCTTAAAAGATTCATAGTTTACTTATAAAGTAATTTGTATGTATTTTTCTTACACTGAAATTGCTTACATGACAGTGGACAGAAGAAAGCAGATATTACTATATCACTGAACCTAGTTTTTAAACCTTTTCACAGATAGGAGTTCTACCTGAAAATAACGCAAGGTCTTTAATATTTACAAGTGCCATCTTAATGACTATGAAACAATTGATTCCTGACTCCAACTCTGAGATTTCCCTTTTCACATCTTCTGACCGATTATGGGAGAGGAAGGAAGAGAGAAAGAAAGAAGAAAAGGAAGGAAGGAAGGAAATAGATATAAATTATAACAGAAGATAGATAGATAGATAGATAGATAGATAGATAGATAGATAGATAGATAGATAGATAGGTAGGTAGGTAGATAGATAGATAGATAGATAGATAGATAGATAGATAGATAGATACAAATGTAGTAAAATAGAGTGAATAACATGTTTGTATTTAAGGACTGCAAGCCAAGTAAGTGGTAGTTTTATAATGGAACACATCTTTGAAAAATTCCTGACACACAGCACTTATGTCATGAAACTTCTGACAGTCTCCATGTTCAGAAATATTCTCTCTTCCTCTACCCAACACCACTATTCACTTTCTGATATTGTATGGCTATCTAACTCTGTACGAAACTGGAGAACATTGCACACTTCACTTTTTTTTCTTTTTGAGCCTATCCTGGAACTCACTCTCTAGACCACACTGGCCTTGAACTCACCCACCTGCCTCTGTTCCCAAGTGCTGGGATTAAAGGCATGCACCACCATCAACTGACTGCTTACTTCATTTTTACCTTACCTTCCTGCCTCCTCTAATTCCTGCTTTGTTTGTGTATGTATGCGTATGTTTCTTGTCTAAGTTCCATAAAAACGGTTAGTAGACATCCCCATTCCTCCATGATAAAGAAACAACAGGAGTCACAGGATGAAAGCTGCGAATGTCTTTTAAAATAGGAGGCAGCCCACATTTACCAGTGCTGAAGACTGCCTTTTTTTTTTTTTTTTTTTTTTTTTGCTGCCCTCATGGCTCTCTGGTGAGGAGGAGCCTATTGTGTCCTATTTGTACAGGGCACCACCATCTCTGGGAAGAGTATTTAAAGCTGAGCTTAGGGAAGGAGTAGCAGACAGTGGCTGATCATGACAGACAGCCTCTGGCATATTGGCCTGAGCGGCCCTTCTGACTGATGTCCTATCATCTTCACTTGCTTTGCCTTCTAGGTTTTTCTCACAGTTCGAGGGGTTTCAATCCTGCTTTTGGTTGTGCTAATACCATCAAATCTGATTTGAGTCTCCAAGTAAGTAAGTCCCTTTAGGGGAGGGGGACAAGAACCCCTGAGCAAATTGGGAGCATGGAGGGGGGGACTGGAGGAATAAGGAAAGGGGAACGACGAAGAATAGGGGAGGAGAACAGAAGGACTGAGACAGGAGGAATAGAGGAGGGCAAGAAAGGAGATGCCTTGATAAAGGGAGCCAATACAGGCTTGGAGAGAGGTCTGTCACAGGGAAATGTTAGGGGATCCACAGGGATAACCCCAACTAAGAATCTAGGCAGTGGTGGAGAGGCTGCCTTTGATGCCCTTCCCCTATAATGAGATTGATGCCTACGTTGGTTACCATTCCTAGAGCCTTGACCCAGAAGCGGATCAAAGCAGAAACAGGCACCCACAGCTAAACACTGAGCTGCACACTCCTGGAATAAAGTTATGGAGAGGAAGGAGAGATGACCAAATGAACCAAGACAGAACTGGAGACACCTGCAGGAACAGTTGACCTGACCTAATGAGAGCACGGAGACCCTAATCATAAAGTGAGGGAACCAGCATTTAACAGAACCAAGCCCTCTGAATGTGGGTACCAGCTAGGAGGCCAAGGCAGTCTATGGAACCTCTAACAGTGGAGCCAGGGCTTATTCCTAGGTCACAAATAGACTTTGGGAGCCCACTGCATATGGAGGGTTACTATTACAGCCCAATGGCCTGCAATACAGAAAGGATGGCCTGAGCCCTCCCCCAAATGATGTGATGGACTTTGATGATGCCCCGTGGAGGGTCTCACTATCCCTGGAATGTGGGTGGTGAGTGGGTTGGGGGGTCGGTGGGAAGCATGGGAGAATAGGAGGGCGATGGCATGGGGATGGATATGTAAATAAGAGTGTTTCTAAAAATAAAAAACCAACAAAAAGAAAGTCCCTTTAATTCCAAAGGAATCAGTAGGATATTGAAGGAAGATATTGTCTAGGCCGAAATTAACACGGTCAAGGAGCACCATGATCTACTGAAGATAATATTTGCAGCTTCTGGGAAGACATTCCCAAATATTAAAAATATTGTTACCTAAACTAGGAACTCCTCTTTTAAAAAGTATTCAAAATAAATCACTACATAACATGAAACTTTCTAGTTTTATAGAACTTCTTTGTAATATTGACCTCTGAAAAAATCTAGAAACAAAGCATTTGGATTTGTTTCTTCAGATTTCCATCATTTACAAAGCTGTCTTTTTCTCTGTCTCAACAACAGTAATTTACACAAATAGATATGCTAGTCTGGTAAAATTTGGTGGTCTGAAATATCTGCAAATTGTAAAGTGCTTACTTGCACAATAAGTTTCCCTAATTGCTGTTATGAAGGATGTATATGCCCATTAATACTGTAGGATTAGACTTTGAAGAGTTCATAGTCAACATATAAAGAACATTAAGAAAACCATTCTGTTATAAATGCTTGTTTTTGAAACAATGTCTTAATGATCATTTAATTTTACTCTGGGGAATAATTAGAAAAAGCTTGAGGTATTTATGTTGACAATCAAAAATCACCTGAGAAACATTATTCAAATATTACCTATGCTTAGATGTACCTGTTAGAAAATTTAAGTGGTTAGATTTGACATAGCATCTTTGATGTCTTTGTAACTATTATAAGGACTGTGTATATTAGGCATGTCCTTCTTGGTTTACTTTACTTAAAATAACAAGGAACACATCACAATTTACTTAGATGGCCTTCCTCAAGGAATAATCTGAAATTATGACCTCTTCTGCTTGCTTTCCAAGTTTTCAGATTTATTTTTGCTTCATTATCAATAAACATGTTCTCTTCAATATATTAACTTTGCTTTTACTGCCTCTTTGGAAGAGAAATACCCATCATTGTCAATCACATGGTAGGCATCTGGTGAAAGTTTGAAAAAAAAAGAAGCAAATTATCCAAATAAATAAAATACAATGCATAAAATGGAGCAACAGAAAATCCTATTTATGAATAAACTGTTCCTGTTTATGTGTAAAACTTAATCCAATTCTTTCCTGTGAAATTTAAGTTTGTTTTTAAGACTTTTTGGTTTTTCTTCTTTGGTTTCTTTTTTAAAACTTTCATATTCCTGCGTGATTTTTGTGGCTTTTTCACTGTCTCTAAACTTGTTTTCTATATTCTTGTTTTTTTTTTTTTGGTTGGTTCTTGTTTTGTTTTTGGTTCTTTGGGTTGTTTGTTTTGAGCTTTTCCATCACAATATCTACATCACTACAAGTGAGCAACGGTGCTACTTAGTTTTCAAGGCTGGGGCTACTTTCTGGAGAGTGGACAGCATCTTCAAGGGTCAAGTTAAATTGATCACTCCAGTACAGTGGTGGGAATTAAAAGACAAACAGTATAGGTGAATACTACATGGCTATCACATTAAAGACCTTAATGCAGGTAGGCACACACACACACACACACACACACACACACACACACATATACACACACACACACCATATAAACTGCTCAGAAAAAAAAACTCATCTGACAATGAGACTAGTAAAGATCAAGGACATGTGTAACAATGATCACAAGAAAGCCATGCATAACATTTTCTTTCTTTTCAAATAGCTTATTAAAGAGTCCATCTGAAATGTAAAATGAAGAAAGAGGTTCGTGGAAAGTAAAGCAGTCATTTATGAAGTCCCTCTTTATCAAGATAAAGCAAAAACAGCATAAAACCAAAGAGAGCATAAAATGTCTCAATTGAAACTATTGGATGTTGCATTTCTTAGCATTAAATCAGGACTGAACAATTTCATTTGAGGTTCAATCCATCCCACAGAGTTCCTCACAGTGTCCCTCAAGGATTCTCTGTGGTTCCCTGGAGTCTGTTCTCTGATATGACTCAACAGCACAGGTAATCGATCATTTTCTGCAGACAAAAAGTCCTAACTCTGTAAGAGATTTGCACAACAGGATCAACTTGCAGGAGAGTGAAAAGTTGTTTAATTACCAATGAAATCTGGGGTTCCAAGGTGTTTCTTAATGCAAGTGTTCATATGAAGAGCAAACTACAGCTTTCTAGCTGTGTTTAAAGTTGACCTCCTACAATACAAAGTTAAAAGGCAATTTCCTTGACTAAACAACTACACTCTTCAGCCTCTTAGTGTAAAATTCAGTGTAACATTTAATGTGAAGCTTCACAGCTCCCTTTCTCAATGCTAATTCTAACTGGATAAAAGGGCATTGAGCTGTATGGCCTGAGTCTGTCTAACTTTGATGTGTGATGTTTTCATTTATTTGCAAAGTTTATCTTAACAAGGTTTATAAATTGGAAAAAAGGGGACTTCACACATTAGAAAATAAAATGCTTTATCACCCAATTCCTTGAAGCTATGAAGGAACAAAGACCGGTATCGGAGGCATAGATAGCTTCAACATTTAGGTAGGTGGAAGTCCCAGAAGCTGAAGCTGTCACCAAAGCAGGAACTTTTGATATGATGAGCCAGAAGATGGTTGGGAAGGGACAAACTAAAACGATGGAGAGGGGAGCAGTTGCTGGAACTTCAGAAAGCTCATATTACCTTTCAGCCTATTGTGAGCTAAAACTAACAACAAAATACCAACCTTGTAAACGGAGAGAGCAACAGACCTTATGGGTTAGACTGGGGGCACACAGCATGCACCTGAAGCAACCAATATGAAAAACAAGTCAGGGCCATATGGGATGGTGGCTATTTCAGCCGACATCTGTGTATGTGAAGGCAGAGAACATCAAAACAGGATGGATTAGTCTCCCTCACACATTTCCTCTACCCACTTCCCTGCCAATGCCTTGATACCATGTAGCCCCTGGAAATAGGCTAACTCTTAGCAGAGATCGGTGAGGTGTATGAGAAACTTACATTACTAGGTTTTTGTTACACTGAGAAGTGGTAATTCTAAATGGTTCTTTGTCACCTTTCCCACGTTGGAAAAGGGAATGATGTTCATGGTCTTTATGGTCTCTTATAAAGAGGGTTCAATACATCAGTTCATGAGAGCCCTGGCATCCAGCCCTTTGTAAAGAAAACCCGCCCGTTTTGTCAGCAATTCCCAATTCACAAATGATACTTTTGAGTGCTTTCCAAATTTGGGGGTAGATGCCATGTGTTCCTGGTGATTAATGTGCATCTAATTTGTCAATTAGTATAGAACATCTAGTTCCTGATAGGATAAGTTAGGATGACAATTTTGTTTTGGCAATTCCTGGATATAAATATGTGTGAAAAACAAGACTGATATACATGACAGAAAAGGTGTCAAAAATAAAATATATCTTGCTTACTTAAGTTTAAGTAACTAAAAAATATGCCATTAGTGATATGAAAAAGAAAGTATTATACCATGTTCCAGTAAACTGATTTATCTTAGAAAATTACAAAGTTATAGTGGCAGGTTTCCAAAACATGGAAGTGCACCTCTAATGCTCAGAACAAGGCAGTTTAGTTGTCCTTACTTAAAAGGACACCTTAGTAGGTCGTTTTACAAACTGTGTATTCACAACCAATTTTAAATTTAACATTTGTCAGTTGAAAACCCACAGGATCCACATGGACATACAGATGAAGATAGCATCCACTGAACCAACAAAAAGAATACACTCATAAAATCTGACTTCAGTCACCCTATCTCTTCAATCAATTATCATTGCTTTGGAACTGAATAATACTAACATTTAGCTTCTACGTTTCTTCAAGTTGACTCTGTAAAGCTGGAGACAGTTGTAAAAGTCCCAGTGATGACTCTATATGTTCATTTTGCTACAAAGTGTGTGGTTTTCCGTGCCTTTGTGATCACATTATTTCACTGTTGCCATTTCTCAGGCAACTCTCTATGCACTAATAGCTAGAGCTTTCATTTTTCTTTACAACCCCCATGCTAGCCAAAAAGAAAACCATTTTCCCAACCTCTCTAAATAGAAATGGGAGTCAAAAGGCAAACTTTTCAAAACTGTGATATTGAGTTCCAAAATCCAATCAATTTCAAAATTACAACAATATAACATAACAGAGACAAGGAGCCTTTAGTAGTCAAGGCTGGTCTCAACCCCCCACAGTGAAGAGTCAGCAGGCTTCATTGCCACTTTCATTTCAACACCAGGTAAGTAGCATGGGTTTCAACCACGTATTTTCTGGTCATAGGGGTGCCTATAGTATAAGCTTAGGAAAACCCTGTGACATTTTACTTTATTTTTCAAACCAACGTCCAAAGATAACATAATATCTGAAATATTAAAATAATATTCCTCCTGTTAAATAGGAAAGAAAAATTAAAAATGGCAAGAGTTCAAAATGAAAACTGAAACATACTTTGAAAGGACTAGAATAGCTCATGTGTGTTAGGCATAGTAGCTCACTGTACTGCTTTTATTTCCTGTTCCCAGTGTAATTTCAGATGTGGACAAAAGGAGATGTTGTTGCTTTATACACAAACATAACTAAGGGATAATTTGACTATTATCCCATATGTATACATTACTTTAAATGGCATCAAAGTTACTGGGTTATAAAATTGACTGAAAAGACCTAACACAGTTACTTCAATGCTAAAAAAAATCATTTCATAAGCTTTCTAGTGACTATTTGACATCAGTTTTAGTAATAAATATTAAATATTTTCATAATTATAATACAGTATAATAGTTCACAAAATGGAAGACAGTTTTGTTTATAACCCTGAGTTTCTATCTACACAATAACATACATTGGATACACATGACAGCTCTGGTCAATATTTTATATACTAGCACTGCTTCTAGCCAGAGAAGTAGGAACGCACTTGCAGTCTGAGCAACTCAGCAGGGTGAGGCAGTGAGACGGCTTGTGCCAAGTAGTTTGAGCCCAAAATGGGCAAGACAGCAAGATGCTACTGACTCCTTAAAATATGATTTAGTATCTTTCATTGAATTCCTTAGGACCGCTTCAGAAAAAAATCTGTGTGTGTGTGTGTGAGTATGTGTGTGTGTGAGAGAGAGAGAGAGACAGAGAGAGAGACAGAGAGAGAGAGAGAGAGAGAGAGAGAGAGAGAGAGAGAGAGAGAGAGATTTATAATCAACCAGGATAACAATTTAAATGCAACTTAAATTTACCTATGAATGTGGATAGATGCTAGGTAAATTCTTAATACTACATTCACCCTAGGTGGAGAAGAAATAGTAACTGAAACTTTAACAAATACTAATTATAATATTATCAATTATTTGTCACTATTAATATTCACCGAGTTAGAACTAAGAAGTGAAACAATCTATGGTCTGATGGTCTTCGCCTAAAAATGCATCTTAGTGATATGGAAATAATGGTCTGCATTTTCAAGATTCCCATCATTTCAAACACTGATGGGCAAGAGCATGGAAACGAAAGAAACTAAAGAATCAATGCACTCAAACAAGTTATATTTAGGTGGCTGCAAGATGATTCCTAGACACTGTTATTAGCCACAGTGACATCAATTTCAAAATTTCCCTGTGAGGGATAAAATCCAGACACTCCCTATTCTATCAGTCAAGCAAATGCCTGGTCCTTGTTTCGTGCCTCTTACAGAATCGTGGAGATGTGACTTAAAAGGCAGCAGCAACTTTTATAGAAGAGAGGAAACGTGACAAGAAATCTACCACAGTGTCTACCACAGTTCAATGAAGGAAACAGTCCTGCACTCTAAGAGCACTGATACTTGTGATTAATTCAAATAGCCAACTGATTGCCCAAAGAATAAAATGGAGGAAGCATTTCAGCCTGCTTTATCTTAAAATCTATACTCAAAACAAATGAAATAAAACCAGTAGAAGGCATTTATGTGGCTATATGTGTCAAAGAATGTGGCATTGTCATTTAAACATCTAGTTGTCTAGGAGACGAATCATGAAACTAATATCAGTCCTTAAAACTGTTTAGTCTCTCTTTCTCCTTTGGAAACCTGCAACCTAATGTGGTTCTCTGTGAAATAAAGTAACAAAACATATAAAGAGTATGAAAGAACTATTATATTTTTGCTGCCAACCAAATGCTTGATGTCAAAGGTTTAACCCATAGAATTTTATTTCATCCTTATAGTAGGTATCGCTTTCCAATACATTTCATTGATGAGGGAAATTAGACTCTCATCACAAAATTAGTAAGCCCAATCAAACTCATGGCTTTAATTCAAAAGTGTGTGCTTTCTACATCTGGGGGACCGATGTAATGGAATTGTGGAAGGGGTGGAAAGTGAACTTTCTTCTTAGTTTTTAAGATTTACTTTTATTAACACATCTATGTGGGTGTGTCTGTGCCTGTGTTTATGCACATGTGACTTCAGATGACAGAGGGATTGAGAAGAGAGTGAGAGCTCTCTGAGGCTGGAGTTACAGGCTGGAGAGCTCCATGATGTGGTCTCTGGAAGATGCACCTCAAGTCTCTGGAAGAGCAGTGTGTGCTCCTACCCACTGAGCCATCTCTCCAGCTGGTTTTTTGATTGTTTGTTTGTTTTTAGTTTCACTGTAAAGCTGAGATACTGGAACCTACATGAAAATGGCAGAAACGTTCATATGACTAGAAGCATCAATGACCACCACAAGACAGCAATTATTGTTGTTGACTTCATCTTCTGGGAAGAGGAAATTTACAATCCTTAAAATATATTTTAAGCTGTTTTTGGGACACAAACTAGCAAAAGTTCATTATACTTCTAAGCTCTGTGGGGACAGATGGACACAGAGTTGCAGTCACTCCTAGAGTGCACTTCCTGCAGCTTGCTAAGTAATTCCCTAGAAGAGTCAGTTCTTAGGAAACATTCAGGAAAGGAGGTGGGAGACAAGACAAGGCTGCTGCCTCCCACCCACTTTCCTGTGAGACCAGCTGCAGCTTCAGTCTAGGGGTGGAAGAAGGGCTTCATTTCCCACCCATTTAATCCCATGAGCGGGGACACAATGCACAGGGACCAGCCTAAATGTCTCAAACATCTGCGAATGTAACAGTCAAGAATGCTAAGCATATATTTTTGAGGACAGGAAGACACCAAGCTCAAGACAGGGTTGCGAACACTTGGAGTCATTTTTTGTTTGAAGTATGGAGATTCCTCAGGAAAATGAGAATCAGTCTACCACAAGACCCAGCAACTCCATTCTTAGGCATACACCCAAAAGATGCACATTCATACAACAAGGACATCTGTTCCACTATGTTCATAGCAGCATTATTTGTAATAGCCAGAAACTGGAAGCAACCTAGAAGCCCCTCAACTGAAGAGTGGATAGATAAAAATGTGGTACATTTACACAATGGAGTACTACTCAGTGGAAAAAAAAAAAAACAATGGAATCTTGAAATTTACAGGCAAATGGATGGCACTAGAAGAAACCATCCTGAGTGAGGTAACCCAGTCACAAAAAGAAACATGGTATGGACTCATTCATATATGGATTTTAGACATGAATCAGGGGAGTCCCACTGTCAGAGAGTCTGGGAAACAGAACCTTCACCAGCGACTGATGGAAGCAGACATAGATACCCACAGACAAACACGGAACGGAACTCCTGGAATCCAGTGTCAGAAAGGGAGAACTGATGAGCAAAGGAGTTAAGACTGGGCTGGTTTAACCCACAGAAACAGTTGACTTGAACAAGGGGCAGTTCTTGGAACCCAGATTGATGGTTCTGTGGAAAGCATGGGACTGATCAAGACCCCCGGAAGGTGGGTGTCAGTGAGAAGGCCTAGGTAATCTATGGGGCCTTGGGTAGTATTTGTCCCTGGGATACAAATAGACTTTGAGTGCCCACCCACAATGAGGGATGCTTTCTCAGCCTGGACTCTTGTGGGAGGGCCTAGGCCCTACCCTAGATGAAATGACAGACTCTGGAGATCCACTATGGAGGGCCTCACCCTCCTTGGGTATCGGAGTGGAGATTAGGTGGGGGGCTGGGGGGCTTGGTGGGAAGAGGAGGGGGAGGGGAGGGAGAGAGAGCAGGGATTGACATGTGAAACAAGTTTGTTTCTAACTTAAATTTTAAAAAAGGAAAAAAAGTTATTTATTTAGTGATTTCCTGATTACTGCTTGCCAAATAATGGATTTGGTGTTTTAACTATCCCTCATGCACTCTTGATAAAATATCTATTTCACAAAATATGCTCAATAGTGGCACTAAGTCTTGCATATCTAGAAAAATTCAGATCAGGAACCTCATGGACTATTAAAAATGACTGTGTTCCATTTTTCTTCTATTTCATTGGTGTTCTACTACTAGTAAGGGCATTTATAATAATGTTTTAAACTCATATAGACATGTGCCCAGCTTTGTAATAGTGATGAACATTCACCACAGATCAGTTATTGAGCCACTGAAAGTTTGCACTGGTAACATCTGCCCCAGTATGTACATTAGCTCCTCTGTCTGCTATGCTCTACTTTGCTCTGAAGCTTGGGTGACACCGAGTCCATCTCTCAGCTTGCTATTGGCAATAGCCAGCTGGAAGATTCTATCAGGGTTAGAGTGTTAGGTACACCGTGGTCTTAAGCTTATGTTACTAACGTTTTTCTTTTCTAATATTAATACTGCAGAATTTCAGTCTTTTATACGATGAAATACAGCTCTAAATGGGACATCTTTATCAAATCACACCGCCACACACTTCCAACCCAAATGTCACCAAAGAGAAGGCAGAAAGAATGTAAGAGTCAGAGGACACAGAGAAGTGCCAGGAAACACTCTCTTCTGGACATGACATGGTTTAGACATTCATGAACTCACAGTAGCTATGGTTACTTGCACAAGATTGAGTCAGCCAAAGTTCTGGTAAGGCCTCTCTCTTTATGAAGGACCTATAGGCACATAGAGCTATTTAAAGAGGAAAAAATATTATTTTTGAGGGTGTGGCCTGGTATGTCTCCCATGCTCCAGTGTATGACCACACACTCGTGTAAATATTAGCAGCAGTCATTGAACTTGGTGTCTCAACAATGCCTTCACTGTAGCTCCCCTATTGAATTATCTCTTCCATTTGGATCCCTGAGTTTTCTCCAAGCTCCAATACCACAGTGTTCTCTATTTGTTCTTTCAGCTGAAAACTCTCTGTTGCCATTTGTCTCTGGATAGTGCATCCTGAACTTGGTAAATGGAGGCCTCCTTAAACATCAAAAGATTATCTTTTTGAATATCATTAGCTTCCAGCTTGAACCCTTATGTAATTTGTATTGGGCTAGAAAAGCATTTATCATGATACTGTAGCATAAAGAGAATTACATAATCATAAATCATTTAATGAAAAAATTGAGGTTTCAAAATGGCTTCTAATTTGGGTGTTGTGGTCAGTTAAAAGGGTGGTTATAATATTAGATTGAAATTTCAGAGGTCAGGTGACCATTTAGCTAAAGACAATAAGCCTTCTGCTCCAGGGCCTTACCTGCATGGAGTTTCTAAGGTCTCTGAAGAATTTGCAAAGTTTAACTCTGGTCCCAAATTTATGAAAAGGTGCACACACAAAATATATCAACTAGTTGTCCCTTGCCTTTACACTGTTGTCCTAGATATCATGTCTGAGCTATGATAAAACCTGACAAAAAACAATGTAAGGAGGTAAGGGCTAATTTGTTTATAATTTGGCTTCACTGAATAGAGGTTAGGGCAGAAACTCAAGGCTCAGGGCAGGAACCCAAAGCAGGAACTGAAGTAGCGACCATGGAGTAACATGGCTTACAGGCTTGCTCAGCTTGCTTTTACATCCTGTTTTGTTATGTAACCTAGGCCGTCTACACAGGAGTGTGATACCCAACTCAAGACCACTCGTACAATGGTGGAACTTCACACGGCAGTGTGGGCCCTCCCGCATCAAACAATAATGAAGAAAATGACACGCAGATATATGCACAGAACAATCAGATGGAGGCAATTTCTTAACTGAGGTTGCACTTCCCAGGCGACTATAGTTGGTGCCAAATTGAAATAAATTATCCAGCATAATTACATAGGGTGATAATCAAATGATCAAATGAAGTTTGACATTCAGCTATAGTGAGAAAAAGGTAGAACCTATTAAGGTTGGATTTTATGGGTCCTATTATGAAGTCAAAAATCATCCCATATATAAACAGGCCTTATTCATAAATGTCTCTCTCCTTTTCTTCTCAGGAAAGAAACAGGTTTGTGTAAACTTTATATTGATCAACTCATGTAAAGAATGGAATAAAAGGCTCACCCTAAACATGTCTCCTACCATGTTCAACAGTAGAGGCGAGAAAGATTGTCAGATATGCAGGACTAGAAGTGAGTTCTGTGAAAATTATTAAGATCATCATCAGGCTTCTAAAAGTTTAAAAAGGGAAGTAAAAAGTCTGAAGAGCTGCCCTCTCTCTTCTTCAGTGACACACACCTCATAAACATGCCATGCTCCTTCTCCAACTCTCTCATGGAACAGAATTTATCAGAACCTTGGGATTTGTAAAGCATAAACCTGCAGCAGTTCTGGAAAAGGGAAACTTGTGAGCAGTAATAAAATACATGTTACAGGAAAAAACTAAATTGTCTTTCTATTTTCTTTGGGGAAATAACCAAAAAAATCAATTCTTTAGGTTAAAGCATTGAAAACCAGGGGGAAAGTGTTTTAAAGACTGAAATAAGCTAACTATAATAAATACCAATATTACTATGAATTTTATCTTTATTATTTATTTATTCTTCTCTCACATATTATATCCCAACCACAGTTTCCCCTCCCTCCCCTTCCCCCAGATAAACTCTTCTACCATTTCCCTTCAGAAAAGTGCAGGCCTTAACTGTTTATCTTAAGTAAATTTTCATTCTTTTAGCTATTTTTATATTCTCTCTCATTAAAAGGGATTTTAGAATTGAGCAAAACCTCAGACCTGGTAACAATAAAATTAGAGATTACTAAACTAAATGCATTTACTTCCCTCTCTCACATACAAACATGCTCATGCACACACATTCAAAATGAGTAAGCAAAGAAACTGAAGACAGATCATTCACTGAAATGGAAACAGAAGCTTCACAAGAGTACTTATACAATCACATACTGGAACACATGACTGCAAAAAAAAAACCAGTGAAATTAATAATCTTCATTATATATAGACTTAAGGGAAAGGAAATAATAAGGCATTGGTGCAGGGATATCTGGAGTAGATGTAACTGTCTTTTTCTCTCTTTTTCTTAACAGAAATTCATTCCAGTATGAGGAAAAAGATAAAATCACAAATCAAAATAGATATCTGATAGCTTTACCTGTTCTATATAGACTTTGATATTTGAGTGAATACCTAATAATCAACCTAATTATGCAGAAATGTGAGATAAAAATCATAATCTTTTATCATATCTGTAATATAATAGAAAGATTAAAGTCATTTTTCATTTGCTTACACTTTGAGTCAGAACAAAGCAAGATGCCAATATTGTCAAAAAGAACTATGTTTCAAACTGCCAAGTATTTGCTGTTGAAACTTTTATATATAAATACACATATGTGATACACATCTAAAGGATAAAGCTACTGACAGGCCCATGTTTGAGCCAACAAAGTAACATAGATTTGGCTACATTAAAGTAGTTAAAATTATAATTTCTTTCAAGAATATAAAATAAGTGAAAAACATTTCACAGCCAAATATGTAAAGTCAAACAAAGATGGAAAGATGTTCTAAAACACATTTTTATAAAATATAGCAAATTGTTAAGGCCTAGCATAATTGATGTATGTTATGGACAATGCAGACGTATGGATTTTTAAATGGAGCCTCTAGCCCCTAAAGACTCACAGTCTACTAGATTACACATATATACAAAGACAGACAGACAGAGATGGAGTAAGAGACAGAGAGACAGAAGGGAGGGAGGGAGGCATGCACCCAGACCCAATGCACATCCACTGTCATGAAGAAAGTCCATATGAATAAAGACATTGAAATAGGTGCATGAGAAATAAATGCTTCTATTTTATGTAAAATCAGAAAACAAGTATATTTAGGATACCATCTGGCAAGTGTGGACTTTGCCACACTGGTAATCATGTTACTCTATCTAAAGTTTGTTTATCACTCTTAAGAGTCAGCCTTCATTTTGGAAGATTCTGAACTATACATTCCTGGTTTGGGCACATATTACGATGTGTGACCTTACAAAATCCTTCCTTCCTCTGATTACTTATTTCTGGATCTCATAACCTTTTTTTTCTTTATAGCTACTTCATTTTCCTGTTTACCACCTACCTGCTTCCTGAGAAAAACTACTGGAAGACAAACTTTTGTGCTGTCTCACATCAGAAAATGTCTTTAGTCAGTCTCCAAGTTAAACTGACTATTTAGTTGGAATTAGAAACTGGATGAGAAACACAGTTTTTACTAAGTTCTTGCTTACAATGTGGCATGAAGTGGTATTGTTGTGGTCTATGAGCTACCAGTTTTGTGTTAGGTTGTTGCTGTTATGGTTTATTTTGGTTGGCTGGAAAGTTCCAATATCTAATTTTTTATCTCAGGAATTAATAACTCCATGCCTGTGCCAAGACTTTTACATCGTTGGGAGTAGGTGCTCTTTGCAATTCATTTTTCCGCCACAGAGAGTGCCAGGGAGGCATTATTTCTACCTTCTCCTCCTAACTAACAAATTTCATAGTTCCCTCAACATACCCCAATCCTCGGTACTATAAGGAAATGCACGGGTTCTGCAAACACACTTATTTACTTTGTGGTATGGTCACCTCCTATTTCTTACATGTCTCTGCTTCATTGCCTACAGACAGGCAAAAGGCAACTGCATTTCTAGTCTTGCCTTTGGGACTGCAGACCTTACCATTTATTTTTATAGTCTCTTACTTTAATTGTGTATTTTAACTGGATACATTGAACTTTTATTTGAACGCCTGTATTTAGACTTGTCTATAGATCTTCCTTGTTCTCTGGCTCTTCAAGAAAAAAAAGCAAAAACAGGTTTTTGTTTCAGAGTGTGATGCATAGCTTAATTTTAATTAGGATAATTTATAGCTTCTGATGTATTATCTTATTCCCTGGATATCTGCTTTTCCTCATCTTTTTCTGTTTTATTTAAATCCTTATCATTAGGTTTTCCTTAACTTTTTTTCTTCAAAGCATTTAAGTAGGCTGTTGGAAACTGCACATCAGTGTATGGTGTGTCTAGTGCATGGGTTTCACAAAAACATAACTATTCTACTGGGAACGATAAACATTTACATATGGCCTGGATTGATTCAGTTTCTACTGCATCTTTCCCTGAAGGTGAGTGCTGCCAGGGTTTGGGGTTGTCTAAGAAAGAAAGAGAAGTGCAGCCTCTTTGACTTCAAATATTTTCATCCTGTAAGAGTTTCTAATATGTCTCTCCACCTTCCTGTGATTCTGGCAAGCCCAGTCTAAGTATCCTTTTGCTTCCACATTTCTTATATTTTTAAGTATGCCAAAGTACATTCTTTTTTAAGGATCAGTCATATCCAGCAAATTAAATAGGAAGAATTTTTAAAATAAGTTCAATTTTTATGTTGACTATAGCTCCAGTTTTATTTTTTAAAAAACTACAACTAATATGTCACAAAACCATGCTCAAAATTTCTTTAGAAAAATGTCCCTTGTATTAACATTAGAATCTCTCATAATTGCAATTTATATCATATGGCTCACAACTTTCTCCCAATGGAAATCAAGTCCCCTTAATAAAGGATATATTAAAAGAGAAGGCCTAATTAAAAGTAGGTCAGACATCTCTGTTCATATTTCCGTGGCCCCATTATAAAATGTGAGATTAAATCTCAAGAAATAACCATTTTCTGCATTTCATAAGTGTCAGGGCTCCAAAAACTGTAACTTTAAAAAAAATCTCTTTTGCATCTAGGCTACCTATATAATAATATAACAAGATAATTATGAAATCAAGGAATCAGGGTCTGTTTTTTTCTTCCTTTTTTAATTGACTTCATAACAGTGAATACAGCAGAATGGCTAGGAAGGCTTACTGTGTAACAAAACAGATCAACAAATGAGAGACAGGCAGCTAGAAAACATGCTGGATTAACTCCAGCGTGACAAAGAAAGCTGGAGGGCAGACATGATATGGAGCTATCCAGATTGTTCTGAGACATTTTAAATAGTATCGAAGAGCATGGTAGACAAAAAGATAACCATCAAGTTAACATTCAGAAGGGGAATTATTCCATGTCTGGTGCCATATATCTCAGATTTGAGCACCTCTATAAAAATGAAGCTTTAAACTTTCATGATAATATGCCTGAGCAGATGGTACTTGATTCTGGGCAGCACCTGTGCCCTCCACCTACCTCAGTGCAGTCATTCCTATGAGGCTACCCTGGCACCCATTCCCCTTTATGTACAATGTTAACCTTTGCTGTTGCCTAGTTGAGTCACCTGCACAGAAGAGGACTTAAAGGCTTCATGCAAAATCTACTCCAGGACTATATAAACATAAGTCAGGTTATGCCACTTCTTTGTTCCAAACTCTTCATTGAACCTGCTTCTCAAAGAAAATGAAAATCAGAGTCATAATATTGACACAACTCCAATTGCCATAGCGCAGAATAAATTTTGAGCACAGTGGTCCACTGGATAGTAATAGGAGCATTTTCTTAACACAAAGCAATAAATACTGTAGAATACATGCAAAATATAATATATAAGGGGTAAAATAATTCCATTCTACACATAATCCCATTCTAAACTATTTGCTTAATTTAATTCAAAGAGTATTTCCAAATCAACTTTATAAAAATATAATAGGCAATAATGATACAAATTTGCATATCAGAAAAGTACAGAAAAACTGTCTTGTGTTACATTATTATTTAATTTCCCATTATTTGACTTCAAGTACAGTATACAATAAGCTGTATCATCACATGTTTTATTAGCATTATAGATTGTCTTTGTGGAACACACAGCAGATAACAAAATTATAAATTAACATATTTTAAATTTTACATGCAAATGAACTTTCACTCCTGACATTATTCTAGTAGTATGTAAATTAACTTCATTTAAATAGGATTTGCTATTGTTTGACAATATTTGTTCAACTGACTTAACTATTTATGTGGCCTCTGTTATTTATCTTATTCATGGTGTTCTGCATACAAATTTTGCTAAATTTTGTAGACTGGGGTAAAATTATGAAACTCCATAATTTTTTCAAAGAAAATAACAACACAGTTCTGAAATCTGATCCCTTTATACTGGGGCTAAGTACCTGAAGCTAACTTTTTTTTTCCTGATAATTAACTTATGTCATAATTCACATGACTGACAGAAAAATCTGAAGAGAGTTGTGTCTCTCAGATAAAAGGAAAAGCAACTGTAAAATGGAAACTTCCTTTTTAATATTTTTATTGCTATTTCACATGTGTGTGTTTTGCCTATATTCATGTCTGTACAGCACATGATTCATGACAACCTGATGCCCACAGAGGCCAGAGGAAGGTGCAGGATCCCCAGGAATTGGAATTACAGACAGTCGTGAGTCACCACATGGGTACTGGGAATTGAACCCAGGTCCTCTGGAAGTGCAACCACTGCTCTTAACTACTGAGCCATCTCTCCAGCCCCTAAAATGGAAGTTTCTTTAGTGAGGAATACAAGTACAACCTATTTGTGGGTCTAAGGATTAAGTGTGTAAAATATACTCAGAAACTGTATCAGGTTAGAAAATGGCAGTAGCAGGTTCTCTACAAAGATACACACTTGATCAAAATACAGAGAATGAATTACTTTGGGGAGCCCAGCAACAGTGTGTACATCTAAAACACAATTCCTACACCTCAGATTCAGGGAATATCAGAGAAGAGGGGGCAAAAAATAGTAAGAGCCAGTGGCCCAGGACAGAAGTGAGATAGCGTCTCCTACACATGGCATGCCTACCATATCCATGAAATGTTTATCACATGGGTAAGTAAAAACTACATGATAACCATACATGTTGCAAGTCAATGTGGATGGAGGAAATTTGAAGGGCTAGTATGTTCATGTGAAGAGCTACAATCTACATCAGCTGGGAGGGGTCAGGAACAAGGCCCCAATAGGTTCTCCAGTCCCAAGTGATCAGTCCTGAACACATGCCAAGACGGGCAACACTAAATGAACTCAATAATATGTATATGTGTGTGCAGTAACAATAGCTAAAGAAAAAGGGGTCATACCTTTGAGAGATAGCTGGTGGGGGACAGGATGGTAGGAGTTGTAAGTGGGAGGAGGAGAAATAATGTAAACGCAATACTCACACATGAGATCAAAACAATTTTAATTTTGCAATTTGAAAATATCTTAATTATAATTCCAACTTTGTCACTCAGATAGATACTTTACCCTTCAAACCAGAAAAAAATAGTATCAATAACTTTGTGGAGGGCTTAATCTTTATTGAATAATAAAGTAGTGAGTCTGAAAAAGTTCTATTTATTTGTACAGATTTCAAGAAATGGGCATCTTATTTTAGCTATTACAGGTAAACAAGGAAAACTGTAAAGATTCAATGAGTGAGGTGAAAAAGTACCTTAAAGCCTCTTTGCCTTTCCAAGTTATTCTAAAACAT
Organism: Mesocricetus auratus; assembly: GCF_017639785.1. Classification (NCBI taxonomy): domain Eukaryota; kingdom Metazoa; phylum Chordata; class Mammalia; order Rodentia; family Cricetidae; genus Mesocricetus; species Mesocricetus auratus. Next base: position 19,525,442 of record NW_024429202.1, read on the forward strand.
ATGTTGAAAGTGTTATGAATTGATACCTGATTATATGCCTCAGAGTAAGGGCAAACTCTGACCCATTTGTGAATGACTTCATGCAGCTCTGGATCCTGATCCCAAGGTTTAAAAATTAATTCATATCCTGTTGGCTTCCTCTACTGACTCCATTCAGAGGAGACTTGAAAGGGTTTAGGATTACAGGGGTTGAAAAGCTCTCTGTAAGGTTAACCAGCTCTGCAAACCTTTAGAAAGAGTCCACAATGTTCTAAAGCTCATTAACAAAGAGCTTAACGGAGCCCACCTCAAGTACACACAAAAGTTGCCTTTTCGTGCTTGTCTGCTGTGGACTTCTTTCATTCTCTTCCCCCATTTATTTGTATAGTTGTATTTGTACTGTTTCCCTCTTCCTGCTTCTTTCAATTTTACTGGATTTTTTTCGTGTGGTTTCATTCTTCCTTCAGCCTATATTGCTTTAGAAATTGCCTATCCCTTTTAGATATTACAGAATAAACTGGCTAGCTTAGAAACCAGCCGGGCGGTGGTGGCGCACGCCTTTAATCCCAGCACTCGGGAGGCAGAGGCATCTCTGTGAGTTTGAGGCCGGGCTGGACCGACAGCCTCAAAAATCATACAGAGAAATCCTGTCTCGTAAAAACCAAAAAAAGAAAAGAAATAATAGAAACCCATTTCTCATTCTTGTAAGGTTAAGATTCACACTGAAGACAAAATGTATGTACAGTTGATAATATTCTCTGGTTCATAGACAGCACCTCCCAACTGTGTCCAAGTATATAAGAAGGAACAAAGTCTCTGCTTTAGGCACTAATGCCAATGATGGGTTCTGTTCCATAAGCAGCACCTCCCAGCTGTGTCCAAGTATACCAGAAGGAGCAAAGTCTCTGCTTTAAGCACTAATGCCAATGATAGGTTCTATTTCATAGACAGCACCTCCCAGCTGTATCCAAGTATACCAGAAGGAACAAAGTCTCTGCTTTAGGCACTAATGCCAATGATGGGTTATGTTTCATAGACAGCACCTCCCAGCTGTGTCCAAGTATACCAGAAGGAACAAAGTCTCTGCTTTAGGCACTAAGCCAATGATGGGTTCTACTTCCATACACAAATCAACTCTCACAAGTTCTGCCTCTGTACTTCATCACCTTGGAAGTTAAATTCCAATGAACTTTAATTTAAAATCATAGGGATAAAACATTTAAGTGAAAACAATATATGAAGCACATTTTTTAATCTTTTTTGTCAAACTTAAGTTTTTATTATTTATTTTTGCTTTCTTGTGTGTTTTTAAAACTAGATTTTTAACATATAGTCCTTTGGACGCTTGGTAACCCTCCTGCCTTAGCATATGATACCATATTAAGCTTCCAGTATTATTTTTAAGTGTCTTATTTATAATGGTCAACTTTTTCCTCTATAGAAAACAATAACTTTTTCTTCTTTGAATATCGTTTTATTTTTGAACATGTGACCAAGTTGAATTTTGTTTACTTGTTTTTCTATTGAATAATAATAAGAAAAAAACCAAAAGGAACTATTAAGTTCATTGATCACCACAGTCACTCTGGTCAGTACAAAGTTCCAATGGAAGGGTACACTAATCAAGGTTGCCTGTGAAGAGCAACAAGTTGCCTGACAAAATTTGTCCTTACATATAATATGAGTGTTCCCAGAAAGCAACTCCTTAACCAGTAACTACAGTCTAAATATTGACAACTGATGAAATTTTGCCAATGAAAATATGGGCAAAGAATTTCTTGTCCACAAGTAGCAAATTCACATCTCTATGTACTTTCTTCTTATTCTTTATGGATAACCAGGACTTTTCAGCCACAAAAAATACAAGCCTTCATGGAATGAATCTGAATCCTATTATTCCAGAAAGGAAAGTCATTCACTAGTCAGGATTACCTTCAATGAAATGGTTACCTGAACAGTAAAATTCTATTGTGTCCAACCATTAAAAATATAAAGTCTGTGTATCTATGTGAGTTCTAGGCCAGCCTAGTCTACAGAGCAAGTGCCAGGACAGGTTCCAAAGCTACAAAGAAACCCCATCTAGAAAAAACAAAACCAAAAACAAAAAGACAATAAAGTTTATAATGCCAGTAAAATTTGCCAAAACTAACACAGTGTACACAGTCTAAAGTGCTATATTTTATATTAATTAGCCAATGTTTAATGTTATGCAAGAAAAGTAATACTATTTAGAAATCAATCACGAGATAAATATTTTAATGAGTACTAAACAGAGAATAAAGTTATTTTCAAGTCTTTAAATTGGAATAAGTAATTTAAAATAAAATGAGGAAAAGCCATCATTTGCATACATGTACATAATATTAAAACATCTTTGATGTTAAGTCATTAGACACCTCAGAGAAATAACCCTACTAGAATGTTTTGTTATGATGATATTCTTCTGATGTTTAGTAGCAACACTAGTGTTATTGTTTTAATTTGCAAACCCTAGATTTAATTCTGCCTCTCAGAATTAATGAAGAGTTTCAATTTTATAATGGTGATAATACAACTTTGCATATCAACAATCACACAATTAATGATTTTGAGCGTCTCATGAAAAGGATATATGCAAAACTACCTATACCTCTAAGACCAGAGCACACTTCAAAGTTTGACCATTAATGTCACCCTGCTACTCTGATTACATCGATACGATTAATGCAAATGAAGTCAACTTTATAAACTCTAGGCTTTTTTAAATTTACATATCTGTCTTTCAAAGTTCCAGAGAAAGTATCACAAATGCAAACACTTACTGATATCCACAGAGTGACGTATGGGTTATACTCGGTGGGCTAGGTAAGAATGGTGGTGAAACGCAGGAGGTTATGTTCCCCAAAATTGGATTTTAACTCGTTTTGACAACGAAAATAGGTTGATTTGCTGTGCTTAGGAGAGCCACTTGGCCCAGAGCAGACCAACATTTCAAATGAAAGCATTCATAAATGCTGACAGGAGGAGCTACAAGGGGCAATAGGTTGGGGAAATTGTTGTCTTGGTGCTTTTGAGTCCTCTAAATTTCTTGAAAGTAATACAAAATCAAGGTGAAATTAGTTAAATTTTCAAACCCTGAGAGGCACTCAAAATATGTTACATACAAATTGTGCTCTGTGTTCTAAAGATAGTAAAGATGTTTATAAACATATAAACAACCAAATATGTTGACGTAAGTGAAGACATGGAATTTTAGAAAGTGGGGTGGAGAGATGGCTCAGCAGTTCCATAGTAAGCAGTGTCAGTCCCCAACACTCTCACTGAAGCTCACAACCATTGAAACTACAGTTGACAGAATCTGACAGCCGTAGGCACCAGGCATGTACATGGTCCACATATATACATACAAGCAAACATTCCCATGCATAAAACACATTTTAATTTTTTATACTTTAATAAAAGAAAGATACATTCGTGTCTCATTTGACGTATTGTGTCATAAAGAAAGAAAAGTATTTTCTAGGATGATTTTATTAACTAAGAAGTCATCAACATTGTTCCTTCCCATGAGATTATAAGTCACCACATTTTAAAAGGAAATTAAAAAATTGGAACCGGGATGTGTTTGTTTGTTTGTCTTTTTCATGAGACCTTCTGCAATTTCCTGAAAGTTCTGGAATTTTCTATGACTCTATTTATATCATGAAATCTGAATATTCTGTTGAAAAATAATGAAGTAAGAAAATAGTGACATCTCAAGAAAGAGACTCTTGCATAGCTTCTTCTGACAGGAAGGAAAGTGTACAACACTACTTCAGAAACTGAGTAATCAAAAGTGCCCGGAGCCCAAGCCAGAAGACCTGCAGTGAGCACAGCTCATCTTTCGTGAGACAGGAAAGAAACACATGAGCAGGATAAAGAAGGGACTCCAGGGTTGTGTGCTTTCTGTATTGTTTTGGTTTGTTGTGGGTCTTCTAAGAAATACAAGCATTGTAATGAAACCACCAAACCGTGCTAATACCCTAAATGTCCTTGTCGTGTTTTAATTAATGGATGGTGTGCTCACACTGCCAGAAAAGGAAACAGATGTATTTAAAGTAGGATGTATTTATGATTTCTAGAACCAAGTAGGAAAATGTAGTTATGGCAACATTCTAAAACTCTTAGTACTAAAGATATTATCATTCTTTTTTCCCTTCAAGTTTAATTAGGAATGATCACAATTTAGAAAAATCTTATCTCTTTAAATCAAACTAGATGCTTTCAATAAGTGCAGGTTCACTTGAAAGCATTGGTCACCTGGAAATGCCACGGGATTCTTTCTATGATGCAAGCACTGGATCAATAATCCAACATACATTCATTGAAAACCACATTTTACTTAGTACTATCCTGAAAGAGGCACAGGTCATAAAATAAGATACTATCCCTGTCTTGGGGGATTTTACAGTCTATATGAGAACACAAGACTCTAGAAATATTAGTAAAGCAAAGCAAGTACATAAAAATGTAGCTGGAAAGAGATTCACAGCATAGGTGGATACTTAAGCGGCAGCCTCTTGCCATGGATTAGCCTCATTACGGCTTCATTACTGCATTAGCATTCCAGAAACGTAACAACTTCTACACAGTGGCCCACTTTCACTTAAGAAACAAACAAAATATTGCAGGATAACTTTATGCCTATTTGTTTATTTATTCTTGGGACAGTGTTCCCTATTTAGCTCAGGCTGACTTGAACTTGCCCTCCTTCTGCCTTAGCTTTGTGAGTGTTGGAATTTACTCTTTCCATTGAAAGAGAACACCATTTAGGTCAAAATATTTTGAATACATAAAGCATGAGCCTAACCTACTGGGTTCAGTCTTCAACAGAGAAATGAGGGGAGGGGGGAGAGAGGGGGAAGGGAGAGGGAAGGGAGGGAGGGAGGGGGAGGGAGAATGAGAATATCCTGAAGGACAATCGTTGAGCATAATTTCTTCAATTAGCATTTGACTTATCCAGAGTTTGGAGCCTGTGCTAAATTAACTAAGACCTTGTGGATAGCTTCCTTGCTAAGACTGTGTTGGAAAACACTCTACTCCAGGAGTCTTCCAGGAATCTCCTCCTCTTCCACAAGCACCTGGGAACTCACCCACAGAGAGGGCACTTAAGGAAGACTGCCCAAGAAGCCCATGGCCTTACAGATGTTTTCCTATTCGTCTGTCTCCTCTTTTCATTCCTCATCCCATATCTTTGACATCATGAGCTTGTTCGTGAGCTCTTCATCACTATGTGTGTTTTACCTTCTTCATTTTACTTTCAGTGTTTCTTCTAATATTTCTTAGCCCATGTTGTGATAAATTATTTATGGTTTAATGAAGCTTGCCTGAGGATTTAGTTGCAAAGCCAGGCACACTTGTTAGCTACAGAAGCTAGGCAGTGGTTGCAAACACCTTTAACCCCAGGACCCAGGATTAAGAAGTAGACAGGTTTCTGTTAGTTCAAGGCCACACTGACTACATGATGCAGCTCTAATAAATAGCTCACATAAAGGTGATCTCAGCACCTGGGATCACATGATTTTAATCCCAGCACTAAGGAAGTGGAGACAGGAGTGATATGGCTGGGCAGAAAAAGCAATAAAAAGAGGAGGAGACAGGAACTCAGAGCTTTTGCCTCTGAGGATTTATGGAGACAAGATGGCTATTTCTGCTGGGTAGATGTAACACTTAGTGGCTTGACTGCTTTGCTTCTCTGATCTTCAGCTTGAAGCTTGAACCCCAGTATCAGTCTCAGGGTCTTTTATTTTTTGTGCTACAAGCCCAAAACATTATATTTTGATGATAACTCCTACTGTAATTCTTCTCTCTTTTCCCTTTTCCTCTCTTGTCTCACATATCCTAATACTTTTTCATATCAGCTTCACTGTACTTTATTTAAAATTTGATTTTTATGGCTGAATTTAAATTTTGCAGCAGGTATTTGGCAATTTATTATTTTCCCTGGTTTTCTCTGTTAGTGTATTGATAGACACCAAGATTCAAGATGGAAATAAGGAGTAGGAGCATCAGTATTAGCTAAGCAACACACTTCCAACTTATTATCTCTACTACCCTATTCCTTTCTAACATTGGGGACAAAAAAAAGAAGTAATTTCCTCTGATAATGGCAATTGCACACAAATGAACTACATCCAATTTAAGACTCATGTATAAATGTTGGTATTTGCAAACATATTTTAGCATATCTAAGGTAGTAAATAATAAAATAATAGGTTACTTTATGACATTTTCATATACTTTTATCATTGTGCTTTGATCATCATAATCCCCATTACATTCAACTGTCTATGACTTCATTCCCACCTCCTTCTCCCTAAGTAGGTCCTGTTCTACCTTCACGTCACATATTTACATATACAGGTACACATAGATACATAGAGAGATTTAAATTCCATATATCAGAGATAGCATAGCATACCTGTGTGTGTGTGTGTGTGTGTGTGTGTGTGTGTGTGTGTGTGTGTGGCTTATTTTCCTCTACATCATGTTATCCAATTCCATTATCTTCCTACAGACAGCATATTTTCATTCTTCTTTGTGGGTAAACAAATCTCCATTGTGCATACACACACATACATATAGAAACATGCATCAGACACCACTTTTTCTTTATTAATATGTTGGTGAACATCTAAACTCTTTCCATATCTTAGCTGTTATGAATATTGTATCAATAGAAATGAGTGTGAGAGTATCTCAGTGGAATGTTGGCATAGGTATAAATATAGCAAATAGCACAATAGGGCACACCTAGAAGTGGTATCACTAAATGACATAAATTATTAGACAGGGTTATTTGTAGAAAAAGAACTGATAGAATGAGTGTGTGTGTGTGTGTGTGTGTGTGTGTGTGTGTGTCTGTGTCTGTGTCTGTGTCTGTGTGTGTGTGTTGGATTTAACAGAGTGGCTTACAGGATGTGCTCTGGCTAGTCCATCAATGGCTGTTTCCAGACAGAAAGGCCAGGAATCTGATGACTATTCAGGCCACAAAGCTGGAAGACTCAGATTTTTTTCATTATGCTTTAGAATTCCAAAGAAGTACTTCTAATACCATTAAGAAATGCTGCAGCATCCAGACAAATGAGCTTTCCAGCAGGAGTGTGGGCAAGCAGACAAAAAGCAGAAGAATCTGCCTTCCATGCCCTTTTATGTAGGCTGACACCAGATGTCTTGGCCCGGATTTCAGGTGGCTCTTCTGACTTTCAGTGGTCCATATGTAGGGCCAGTCTTCACACCTCCAATGATCTCACCAAGAAAATACCCTCATAGGTGAGCTCAGCTGCTTGGGTTTTAACTGATTCCGGATGTAGTCAGGTCAACAACCACGATTAGCCAACAATGTCCCTGTTCTCCTTTTGATTTTCTGAAGAACCTCCATACTGATTTCCATAATGGCAAAAGTAATTTCATTTCCCACCCAGTCTTTAAGTGCCCTGCTGCCCATCCTCACCAGTCTGTGTTTGTTGTCTCCTTGATATAGCTATTAGGACTGGGGTTTGATACAATTTCTATGTAGCTCTCATTTGCATTCACAGGGGGGACTAAGGATGTGGAATGTTATTTTGAACTGTTCAGTTCATTTGCCAACCTATTGATGGGACTGTTTGGAAATGTAATCTATAATAACATTATGCATTCTGGATATTACTTATCAGATGTAGAACTACCACTGCCTTTCTGCTGTTCTAAGCTCTCTTTGCCTATTAATAAGTTCTTTTGCTGAGAAGAACAGTAGTCACAAGCACAATAGAGAAAGTGTCTATTATGTACACAGTTAGCTACAATCAAGATATCTCAAAGGAGAGTTCAAAACTTTGACTTTTATTCTGTTATTGTGATGCACAGTCTTATATTTCAACTACAGCTTATTCTAAGAATCCACAGAAAGTTCCTTATGATTTAGAGTTACAAGTACTTGGGTTTCACTTGGCCTTTTTACTTAACTGATTATGGTGTTCTGAACAAATTACTATGTGAGCTACTCCTTCATGTCAGAGTCAAATGAACACAGTTACCCTCCTCTTGCTGGTTGCACCTCCATTCAAAAATAGTCATCAGAACTGAATTCACTGAAGCTCAAGCTCTAAGAAAACCTACCCTTTAAGACATTTTCCACTTTGCATGATAAACAAGATAATACCACATTCAAGGCTCCTTCAAGTTGCATTTTAATTCTAGCTCTTTCAACATTTCCTTTGTAACTGTTTTTCCTACCATATGAAGTCTTGGTAAGAGGAACATATAATGTCCATATGGATTTCCCGTGAAAACAGATGTATATACATGCTTATATAGAGATATTTTTATTCTTGATATTAACAGAATTGCAACAAAAACCAATCATAGAAAGTACATTATTAATATCAGGCAACTCTTCCTCTATCTAAGTGACATTCTCAGACACTGTAAGAAAAAATTTTTCTAGCACAACACCTTGAGGTCACAATATGCTAACAGTTCTAAAAGCAGTAGTGATCCTTTCCAAGGACTTTCCAAATACTAAAGCTATTTTGAAATACCTTTATCTTGGATATTAAAGGCTGTCCCTTATTTTGTAACATAAAGATTCCAACTATTCTACATCTCCTTTTCTTAAGGCTAATGTAGTTTAGGTAACTCTTATATTTTTTTCCTACTAAAAAGCAAATGTGTGTAGCAGACTGGGCAGCAGTGAGGTGATGTGCTACAACAGTTGTGATAATTAATTTTCTTTGTCATCTTGGACTGGACTTGGAATCACCTAGAAGACACATGGGTATATCTGTGAGGTAATTTCCAGAAATGTTTAACTGAGGTGAGGAGACTCACTGAATGTGGGTAGAACCACTCTGTGGCCTAGGGTCCAGGACTAAATAAAAAAGAGGAAAGCAAGTGAAGTCCCAGAATCCATCTCTCTCTGCTTCCTGAGTACAGACACAAAGGGACCAGCTGCCTCACATTTCTCCCACCACAGCTGAATCTACCATGTCCCCACCCTCTAATGAACCACATCCTCAAACCAAGAGGCAAAAACCCTCCCTCCCTTTAGTTGTTCCTTCTCAAGTATTCAGTTTCAGCAGTGAGAAAAGAAACTGATAAATCAAGCCCCATTAAAACATCCAGCAGCAATGACTTTCTCTTCCCTTAAGAAAACATGGTAATCAATTTGGAAGAAAGAAAATAAAATCTCTAAATTCATTGATGGATAAGAAGAAATAAAGGTCTGAAAACTAAACAGAACTGAAAATGGACTCAGCATCTCAAAGTTCACAACAACAACAGAAAACAAACATAAATAAACAAGCAAATAACCCCACTTACATACGAACACAAACACAAAAGCTACAACAACACTGGTAATAAGTCCCAGTGACAGTTATACTGGGTTCCTGAGTTCCTAATAAGTAACTTGAGGCATATTAATGTGATATGCATGAGTTCTCAGCATAGTTTCATACTATACAGAAATATACCTTTATCTTCTTAAGGACTGAGTGTCTCCTAGTCAGTGAGAAGAACTAAGAACACTTTCTTGGCTTATTTTAGAATTAAGATCTTTCTTAGGTCAGAGACCATCAAAGAAACAGAATCAACAGGTGGGATGAAAAGTGGGAGGAATTGTGGAAGAGAGGAAAAAGCAAAGACCAGAGTGAGAAGGGAGGTAATTTAGTTTCAGGAGGATCCTATAGATGTCAGGTTTCAGATCTGCAGGGCACTCCTCTGGGCTGTAGGCGCAGACAAGGGTTGATATAGCTTCAATAAAGGTTATCTAGATACAAAATCTTTCTTCTTTAGGAAGCCTGTCTTTTTTCCAAAGGCCTTCAAATTATTATAAAGAATACTACCCTTTATGGAATGTTTATCTAAGAATCAATCACACCTAAAAACTGTCTTTAGTGCATTCAGTATTCTTGTCTTTAACCAAAATTTAGATTCCATGGCAAAGACAAGTGAATACATAATATTAAGCATCACACCCAATACAATGGGTACTAAACAAATTTCAAGCCAAGCTCAACCCAGATACCCTTTATCGGTTTGCCTATCAGGGTGCTTGTGTCCCTTGGAAAATGCAAATAAAAATATTAAAAGAGCTAGGGAGATTAAAAGTCTTATTCATTAATCTAACTATATTTATGAAGTATTTTCTCACTGCTATCTCTTTGCTAAATATTGCCCTGCTAAGATGAATTTTCACCAGACGTTAGGAGGAAATAAAAATCACTACAGAAAGTTTGTTTCATAATTGACTTCTCTTACTGTAAAAAGGAATCTGATCATTTGGGAACTCATAGAAATTCTCCTTCAGTAAGTGTATTTGGGAAGGGAAGTCAAGCGTAGGTATATGTTAATTACACTGTGGGAGTAGAAAGAAGAAAAAGGAAGAGGTTACCGTGGTAAGGCTTGTGGAAGCCCTGTGTGAATGAAGACCTCAGTTAATGTGTGCTATTGCTTTTGGCATGGGCAAGGCTACATACAGGACTACATTAACCTCGGACCCAAGAAAAAGTAGCAAAGCCCACCCTCACATCACCAAGTGAGGCTTAGAGGGAAATATAAAACCTTCACTTCCGGCCCATCTGCTGAAGTAGGCAGTATGTGCAGAATATATCAACTATAGCTTTCTTTGCCCAAAGGCTTAGGCCTGAAGACTACTTCCCTACAGACACTCCTCCTACTGAGATTAGCTAAAACTATTTCCTTGACTCGGTTTTATAAAATAAATCCGACAGCCACGACAACCAGTAAATAATAATCCACATACTTGCTCAAAGGTATTCCCTAACCCCGCCTCCCCATTCAAATATAAGGAGCTGAGCTTCTGGATGCTGAGGTGACTCCATCCCATAGCCCAGTTCTGGAGCCCAGCTCCAGTTAGTCCTGTGTCTCTGTCTGTCTGCCATTTCTTTATTCCCTGTCTTCCATAGTTAAATCCAATTCCCTAGAGCTATGCAAGATACAGCACATGGTAAAAGGAAAAGCACGTATATAATCTTGGAAGTATTAATCTAAAATATAGCAATAATGGGACCTGGAAAAGGGGTGACACTTTCCTACCACTCCAAAGTAAAGGAAATTATAGGGAATTTTATCATAGAAACAATGTTTGAAAATGATATCATTCCTACATCGAAAAACTCACAAATTTTACATATGAAATTACATTTTTAAAGACTTATTTTATTTTTAGCAGTGCGTGTGTGTGTGTGTGTGTGTGTGTGTGTGTGTGTGTGTGTGTGTGTCTGTGAAGTGACATCTATGTACAGGTATGCAGATATGAGTGCAGGTGTTGCCAGCTGCCAGCAGACGCCAATGGATCCCCTGAACTAGAGGTATTGGTACTGAAAACTATAAGAGCAGTCAGATACTCAGCCAGAGGAGCAAGCATTCTTAACTTCTGAGCCATCTTTCCAGCCCCTTGAAATTACTTTTTTTTTTAATTCACGGGAATAATACCAATTTCCAAAATAAAAAGATCCTGACAGCTGCATATTTACTAGATTATAGCTACGCAGCTTAAAACAATAATTTCATAACTTTTCAAGATTGTTTGGCTTGAATAGATGGTTCTTATCATCTATGGACAGTTGTATCAGGATGAAAACATTTCTGGGATCGTGGGTCATAGAGAAAGGAACACCAGATTTAGTTAGGATAAATGGGATTATAAGAGCTGACTTCTCTGTTCTTTTATTTTTCCAAAATTCCAGCCCTAACTGCATGCTTTTTTAAAATATACTATTGGCTAAAGCAAAAAATCTATGATATAACTCATAGAAAACACAGCAATAATATTTTACAGGTCTTCCCATTAAAAGTCTTGTTTCTCTCACTCTTAACTCTCAGCTGGCCTCAATACTTATTTTGACAAATAGGACATGGCACCATAACAGGCAGTCTGGGACTCTAACCATAAAAAAGGTCTTGCAGTTACTGAAAATGCTTTTTGGAGCCCTGCAACACTGTGCTGTGACAGAAGGTAGGTATGGGATTCTGCTACTCATTACTACACTGTGGTATTGGATTATTTTAAATATTTACTCAGAACACATGATCATTATAAGTATTGTTTTATTCTCCAGAGCTCTGTTATTGTAAATTCAGATTACAAGGTTCCTGAAATTCGTCTCATGAGTACTACTTTGGGTTAAACAGAGAAGATAGCATCCAGGCAGTGGAAGATCCTTGAATTGGCACATTCTTATGCAAATACAAGTTTAGTGAAAATGAAGGCAGTTGTTTGATAATGTTTCTTAAATGAACAATGTATCCACTCCAGTTGCACTGCACAATTGGCAAATATTCACTTCAAGGATTTTATCAGTCTTCTTTTTTGTCTTCTTTTTTTTTTTTTGTTTTTGTTTTTGTTTTTTCAAGACAGGGTTTCCTGTATTGCTTTGGAGCCTGTCCTGGAACTTTCTCTGTAGATCAGACTATCCTCGAACTCACAGAGATCCACCTGACTCTGCCTCCCCAGTGCTGGGATTAAAGGCTTGCACCACCAACACCCGGCTTCAGAGTCTTCTTTTTAAGTAATAAATTTTCTCAGTCATTTCATGGATCTAGCTTTAAGCCATAAACTGAACTTAGTTAAGGTTTAACATATTTTTATTTTGCATCTTTTATTATACAAAGTTTTAGAAAAAGTGCTACAGTTCTGTGTAGAGACCTCCCATTGCATATAAAGCAATTTGACTACAAAGTAATGCAAGAGAGGTACCCTTTTATAGCTCCAATTTTCCAAAAAGTAGTAGCAGTATATCAATGTTATATTTTATAATATTAAAAATAATCATATTGACTTCAGTATGACATTTTCCCCAAAGAACACAGATGAATTTCCTTCTAAAATGACATTACTATGCTGATCATTAGCTGTTAGCTTTCAAAGACTTTTAAATCAACATCACTTATCATTACTTTTTGAGCTAATCATCCAACTGTGCATATGAAGTTGACTGTATGTTACACTTTGCTATCCATATTTCAAAAACTAGTTCAAATTGAAATCAGCCAGTAGCATAACTGAAAATGCAAAATAGTATCTGTTATGTAATTCACATAAATTAAAAATATTTATTTTATTCTTGAAATATCTTTATAGACTGCAAAACCATGGATATGATTGTTGTTTGGTGCATATACTTGATTTAGATGACAACAAAAGAGAAATAACTTTTTTCTCCCAGGAGAAAAATGACAATTACTCATATTAACCTGAAAGTGAGACAGGAGCAGGAGCTTCCAATAAAAACTGCTTCGTCAAAATTTCTTCCAAAAAAAGTCACAGTCACATGAATGCTGACAACCTCATGCTGGAACATTAGCAAGGTAGGTCCCACAATCAAATCCCAAGGTTCCTTCAGTAGTCACACATCTAATATAAATGGACAAAATGAGCACACAAGCTAATTCTGATGGGTAGGAAAAAAAGGCAATTCAATAAAAACCCTCCCCCCTTCTCTTAAGGGAGATTCAGGTCTGCTTCTTCCTTAGTGTAAAACCTTTCTCTGAACCATTTTAATATAAAGAACCTAAGATTCTAGGAAAGAAGATGTCTTAACTAAGGCCAAGAGTGAATGAATAAACAAACTCTAGCAAAAGTACATTTGCAAATAATTAACTGACAATATATTAAACACAACATCTTTATGATTTGAAGTAAATAAACTTTTAATAGACCAGATTTTATTGTTAAAATTGATGCAGAGGAAACAGATATAAGTGATGATTGTGTGATATTAATTTACAACTGTATACACAACTTTAAAAATGTAAGAATTCATTATATGAACACAATGATGCACAATTACACTGAAAACATTAAGCTTAACTTATGGAGAATATCTTATTTCACAAATACTGCATCAAGAATAACATATATGTAGAGTTATCTATTTTAATTAGTTCAGAACTTAAAGTGAGGTATAAATATAAATCCAACATTGGCAACATTAAGCATCAAGGCATGATGCTGATAACAACTGGACAGTACTGTGCTATTACCACGGTTTCTGGTACTTAGCTATAAATTCAGCATGCCTACCTGTTTCTTTAAATGCAACAGAACCCTATTGTACTTTTTTATCCTGTGCTGTGTCATAGGTGTGCAAGTATAATAATATCCCTAATGTTAAATTTTTAATTTTAATGGAACTATTTGAGGAAAATAATTTAGAGGGCAGTTTAAATTCTTAGAAAATAAGTCTCATGTATATGAAGCCATCAGCATTTGCAAACAAAGTCAATGCAAAGGGAAGGACAAGTTTTTCAATTACAGCAAAGAAATAAAACCAGAATTTGCCTCAAACACACAGTCCAGAGAGCCTACACAAACATGAATGTGGAATGATAATGGATAGGCTTCACTCTTTGCAATAGGCAGGTCAAGTGCCCTAGAAGGCTAGTCCACAAAGAGGACAATAGTTAGCCCAAATTTCAGTGGAAAGGGAGAAAAACCAGGAATCAAAAGCTCTAAACTGGTTTACCTACTAGGAATATGAACACCAAATATTGAAAGATGCGATCCAAACCAATCATCAAAACAGAGGAAAACTAGTTACAAGTGGGTATAAGCAAGGGACCTCTGCTAGATGCTGTCCCAGCTAATTCACCTGCAAGCACACTGTCATCACACCCTTGCCATCTCACAAAATGTTGTCCTTCCTGTTTGTTTGTTTTTTATTTTAATTTTAAATAGCTTGCTTCACATGTCAATCCTAGTTCCCTCTCCCTCCTCTCCTCCCACCCCTCCCACCCCTCCCACCATCTCCCCCAGTCTCCCACCCTATTGCCAATTCCTTCCACATAGGGGATATCTAGAGTCTGTCATTTCACTCAGGACAGGGTCCAGGCCCTCCCCTAAGAATCCAGGCTGAGAGAGCATCCCTCTTTGTGTTATGGACACACGAAGTCCATTTGTATGCTAGGGATAAATACTGATCTACTGCCCAGGGCCCCATAGGTTGCCCAGGCCTCCTCACTGACTCTCACACTCAGGGATCTGGATCAGTCCCATGCTGGCCTCCCAGCTGTCTGTCTGGGGTCCAAGAACTCTCCCTTGTTCAGATCAGCTGTCTCTGCTGGTTTTGCCAGCCCATTCTTTGTCAATTTGCTCATCGCTCTTCTTTCTCTGTCACTGGGTTCCATGGGTTCAGTTCAGTGTTTAACTGTGGGTGTTTGCCTCTGCTTCCATCAGGCACTGGATGAACGTTCTAAGATGGTTAGGAATGAGCATTTAAGCTGGTCTCTCCAATATTGCTTAGCTTGCCAATTGGTGTCATCCCTTTAGATCACTAGAGGTCTCACTGGTGCCAGATCTGTCTTCTAACCTACGATTCCCTCTTCCCCCTATTCTACCCCCCACTCAACCTTCCTGTTCCCCCATGACCTACTCTCTCTTCCTCTTCTCCCCCTCTCTTCTTCCCAGCTCCCACTCCCACCACCCCTTGCCTTGTTCCCAATCTGTTCAGAAGATCTTGCTTCATTCCTCTTCTCTGGGGTACCATGCATATCTCTCTTAGGTTCTTTCCTGTTTCTCAGGCTCTCTGTCAGTGGAAGTGCAGACTGGCACTATCCTGATCCATGTCTAAAATCCATATATGAGTGAGTACATACCATGTTTGTCTTTTTGTGACTGGGTTAACTCATTCAGGATGGTTTCTTCTAGTGCCATCCATTTACCTGTGAATTTCAAGATTCCATTGTTTTTTTCTGCTGAGTAGTACTCCATTGTGTAAATGTACCACATTTTCTCTACCCACTCTTCAGTTGATGGTCATTTAGGTTGCTGTTTGTTTTTTTAAACAAGTATTTAAAAGAAATACAACACAGCAGAGAAAGGGACATGTTCTGTAGGCAGACACCCTGGCATCAAATCATGTCTCTGTCACTGTGAATCCTGAGTATACACAGCTCCTCCTCATCTTCCTCATTTGAGCCAGAACAGCATGTAAACATTAGAATGATAAGTGCGTGTTTGAGTCTATTCAAGAGGCTGTAACAGAGTTGTACAGCCTGGCTAGTTTATAAAGGACAGAACTTTTATTATCACAGTCTGAGATGATGGTAACAACAGCATCACGTTATGGAGAAGGGCCACTTCTAGATTGTAGACTTCAAGGTTGTCACAAATTCTCAAATGATGAAATAGAATCAGTTTAGCTCCTTGGCCTCTATTTCACTAAGATAATGGCAACTAATCATACTTTTGAGGGCTATATTCTAAACCTAATGACCTTCTAACCCTTCTCCCAAATATTAGCATACTCAAATTTGTAATCTCTCTCTCTCTCTCTCTCGTGTGTGTGTGTGTGTGTGTGTGTTCACATGGTCACATGTATGCAGATGCAAGTTCACATTCCTGTGCACAGATGTAAAGACCAGACCTTGGGTATATTCCTCACGTGTTAGCACCTTTACCATTTTATACAGTGTTATTAACTGGCTAGAACTAGCCAAGATGGTTAGGCTTGATGTCCAGTGAGTCCAGGGTACTATGTCACACAATGAATCCATGATAGTTTGCCATGCAGTCTAGGTCAGGTGTCCTGTGAGTACAGGGTACTTTGTCATGGAGTCTATATCAGCCAGTCAGTGAGCACCCAGGGATCTGCCTATCTTTACCTCGGAAGCATTGGAATTAAAAGCGGGAGGCACTCTGCCTACCTTAACTTTTTAAACTCGGTTCTGTAGATTAAACTCAAGGGCTAGAACTTTCCTTACACGCACTTCACTAACTCAGTCATCTCAACCGCACTCTTGTGTCTATTGTACATGTGGGGTGGGTTCAATGTCAGTATATAAATATTTGTATGACAAAACAGATAATAGAAATATTTTAACCCAAATATCAAAGATACCTTAAAATTGTTATTTTTCATAAATATAGCTGTTAAGGGTGATGGCTCTTGAGGAATTGTGATGATACTGCAAAATTTGTGCTTAAACTCCCTCTTTGTCTTCTACATATTTCGGAAACACTAGAAAAAAATGAAAGGACAAAGGAGAACACTCACCATTAAAAGATAAGTTTCACTTGTGATATTTCTTTCCACTTAAAACTAATCCTTTTATCCAATGAATGGAATTTCCATATTCAAGCTTTGCTGACATAGTGATTTTTCTATTGACTATGATGCTTTTAGAGAAAATTGAATTGCATGGAAATCACAACACTGCAGATAATTTCTTCTATAAAACACATGTGACCTAACTAATTTCACCCTAAGATCACTGTCTCTATTATACTAAAAACTTGAACCTTCTTTGGCTTTCCCATCTCTAATAGTTTCTAGACAAACAAGAGATAGTGAAAGGCTAGCATATCTGCCCAGTCTTTTACGTAACCATGGTTGAAACTAAGGGAACTTGCTCGTTGATAGGAGTAAAATCTCTGCCCTTTAAAACTGCTTTTTACTCAAAGCTATTAATACCCACTGAAGAACAGTTTCAAAATGAAACTCATGATGGAAAGAATGCATAACAATCCTATTAGGAGATTTTAGTAAATATGAACATTTTTAAAGATACAAAATTAGTTACGTGACTTAGATGAAATGATTCAGTTATACAACTTTTAGCTGCACTGTTGATTAACCACTAGAATGATTTCTCAACTCCCCCCAAAACATTTTTTATCTTATCAACCTCAAATTTAAAATTCCAAATATGGTTAATAAAATGCACAGACTTTTTTCAAGAAGTGAAGTGGAACTCTGTGTCATTTATAATTAAGTGTATAAGCATTTGGTAAACCATAGAGTTTTTGAAAATCTGAGGAGAGAAAAAACTTTGTTCAGAAATCAGAAAGTACTTTTACAAGGTTGTAAAATAGAACTGATAAATTACAGTAGTAAAAATTATATACCAAACAAAAAATACAACTAGTTTATAAAACAAAATTCAACTTTTTCTTTATGCTAGATGTATAGATAAAATTTAAGACATTATTTTTGGTACACTGCCACCAACCATCATGGGCTATACATTCCTCCCTTGCTCTAAAAGCTAAACGTTATAAGTTAATGAATAATTTCATCTAAGTCATGCAGCCAATTTTGTGGCTTTAAAGAATGTTCATATTTATTAAAATCTAAAGTAATTAGCAGTATGCAGTGATTTGCAGAAATAAAAAGACAAATATGGAACCTTTAGAAACTCTTAAACTACAGTCTTTTGCAGCTATTTATGCAAGTTTAGAAAAATGAATTGTGCAGACTATGGTGTTTCTTAGGAGGCTGAGTCAAGATGATCGCAAGTTTGAACCCAGCATGGCCTACAAAATGAGACTAAGGCTAGTCTGGGACTGCCTACCGGGATCCTGTCCCCAAAAGCAAAAAGCAATATCAAATAACTGTAAGAAAATAGAAAAATATGTCACTCTTTATATCTCTCCTACTGCTACCATCAAAGTTGATGAAGTACAATTCTAGAGGAAAGTTACTGTTCATTTGACAAATTCTTACTGTAACTCTGAGTATTTTTGCATCATTATGTTTATAATATAAAAATATCACTTCCGGAAACATCAGGAATTACTGTTATCTTCTCTTATAACTATTCTACAATCATAACTGAAAACCCAAAACATCATTCAATGTGATGGTCTGTCTACATGAAAAGTAGTTGTTTACTATGTCTTTAAGTGATATTTTCATAGATGACCCATTGTGGTCTGAGTTTCTGTCACAGGTTTATTTGTTAACTAAAATTTATCTGTGGGTATTATTTTCAAATATACACATTTGCCATTTCTGTACACAGACACTAAAAACTGAGCTTTAACTTCATGAAAGTAGAAAAATCTGTTTTAGAAACATTGAGTGGCCAAATAGTTTCATATTTTGGCCATTCTTGGCTCCCTGTGAATTATATAGAAATAAATTCCATGTTAATTTTTAAAGTCAATTTATGTGATGTGTTTGAGTGTTCTCTACGTATATATGCATGTCCGCTATGTGCATGTCTGATACCTGTAGAGTTTAGAAGTGAACGTTGAATCCCCTGGAATTGGAATTATAGATGATTTTAAACCACCATGAGGTACTGGGAGCCATAGGTTTAATTTCTTGGTAAACAGTATTTATTTAATTCTCAGGATACCAGACTTAGCCACACACTGTAGGGTTACATTGAAGTATTCTCAGTGCATCACCTCAATTTTTTCTTCATCTTAGAACACTGTCATTTAATAATATGAAATTACTTCCTATTGCCTTAACTACTTAGTTGACTCACATTTTCCCCTAAAATGGCACGTACTAATTACACACAAGGAAATATTCTCTGCTCACTATGTTTAGTGAATCCTGCTTCCTAGCACAGATGCTGTAATTCATCTCTCTTAAATTGCATACAAGCTCTATCCTTTTCTTTATAACTAGCATCTATTCCTACTTCTATCACAAATGTCTTTATTGGAGACATTTGTCAGTGAAAGAACACAGTATATACTGTGAGGCAAGACCAGTATATACCTGCGAATTCAATAAGGAAGGAACTTATATAATAGTCAGGAATAAAGTGACCAGATCCAGGCCCAAAAATAGCTGTTTTATCTCAAGCTAATATTAAAAGTGTCAGCACCATATTTCTGACATGAGCAGCTTCAGAGTCTGGTCACAAAGTTCCATATACCGCTATTTATTTTATTGTAGATAGTATGCTGAGAAAAACTGTTCCAGGAAAACCAGCCCAGAGTAATCATGACCGTTATCACTGAAGGTGACTGCACCCAGGTCAAGGTGAACCCCTACACTCTGTACATACCAAGAACTGTACCTTTGTGAACTGTTACATGCAGACATACATATTTCTTTACAGAATAATCTTAGGCTAGGAAAGATGAAAATACCAAGAATCATGATCTTTCAGCTATTTATCAAACATCATATTTCATAAACTGTGTGCATATATTCTATCTATTGCTGTTATGACTCATCCTGACCTAAATTAACTTCCTGCTTTACTTTTGCAGTCTCATTCCAGTCCCCTCCAAAAACACTTACAGAATGGAATTAGTATAGAAGTGTAATTATAAAACAATCTGTGCTTGTTTTCTTCTGTCACTGAAGATGACACATGGTAGAAAGACTACCGTGGTTCAGCTTCACAAGGCTTTCAAACTTACCTTTGGTAAGACTTTTTCAGTCATACAAGATACCTACAAATTTCAATAATTAGTGATACAATTTAAATGGGCAGAATACCACTTTGAGCGACTTTGGCTGATCTGTAAATTGAAGGGCTGATTCATATAAACTGCTTCTACCATTCCACATGAGGGGCATATGGCAATAATTTCTTTTAAAATTTAAGTGTTTTTCAGTGGGAACTGAGGGGGAAATCTCTTACACATTTTCATTTTAATGGTATCTCAAATTTATCAGCACACTACTAAATGAAAATAATAATTGACAACATACAGATTGACATGGAACAATAAAAATGTGAACTGTCAAATTTTAGATAATTTTACAGTTATCCATAACAAAATTTATAATCTAAATAATATATTAAACACCTTAGCAGGGTGAGCTCAGGCTTTACCAACTATTCAATTCTGTAAATAGATTCAGCTGAATACACCACAGATTACTGTCACAATATCATTTGGGCGTTAAGTGTGTTCACTGACTTACCAAGAGAGTTTACCATAACATGTTAAAGTCACCTATCAAAAGACGGCATTCTCCCTGGAATTTATATTAAGTTGAAATCTGGGGTTAATCAGTACTATTCATAATTCCCAAATATTTTAGCTGATGTGCTTAAGAGCTCTAAAATCTTTCCTTTAGTAGAGGAAATCTCTCTGGAAAGAGAAAGCAAGACTTAATAGTGGTTAATCCTTCCTAGAGCTTGTGTGTGCATGGGGATCAGTGTAAAAGATAGTTACTGCTGTGTTGACTTTCATTACTCCAGCTGTTAACCAGATGTTCAAAACAAGTACACTGCTCTGTAATAGTTTCCTAAATTCTTCTTAATCTGCTAAATTCAGGAAAGGCTGAAATATTTTTAATCACACGTCTAAAAATTATATATACATAATGAGAATGACACAAGAATTCTGAATTTATGCAAATAGAATTGTTTTCTGATGATAAAATATATAATTAATTATTATCATAAATATATGCTCCTATTTTAATGCAAATTGAATACAAACATATATTACATTTTAATTATAATCAAAATAATTTTTTCTTGTGGGAGATTATGTTTTTAGCATATGTAAACAGAAAAAATATTCAAAGACATATAAAATTAATAAACTGAAAAAAAACTTTTTCTGGTGTACTTTTCAAATAATAATTTTAGTTTTTGCCTACCAGAGGTCTACAAATGGTCTCTAAAATATTTTTTATTTTTTAATTTAATTTTAAATAGCTTGTTTTACATGTCAATCCCAGTCCCCTCTCCCTCCCCTCCTCCCGCACTCCCCTTCCCCCCCTCCCTCCCACCCTATTGCCAAATCCTTCCACATAGGGGATATCTAGAGTCTGTCATTTTACTCTTGGTAGGGTCCAGGCACTCCCCTAAGAGTACAAATGGTCTCTAAAATCTTAAAATAAGTAGTTGTCTTTCTATGAAAAAAATAACTCTGTTTTGATTGCTTTCTCTTAAATGTTTATATTCCACATGGAATCATTACCATTTAAAGTAGAAAGCTTGGATCAGATTGGTTTCCAATAATTAGTCACTATTACAATTAAGGCTATCCCTAAATTGATATTAAGATTAGGCC
The DNA here is from genome assembly GCF_017639785.1 of Mesocricetus auratus. NCBI lineage: Eukaryota > Metazoa > Chordata > Mammalia > Rodentia > Cricetidae > Mesocricetus > Mesocricetus auratus. The sequence continues at coordinate 19,547,166 of NW_024429202.1, forward strand.
AAATTATTTTCCACTTTCCAATAAAATAGTATTCAATTTAAGTACCCAGACAAACAAAAGCTGAAAATTTTACAAACTTAACAAACTATTTAATGGAGAAAAATTAAATAAACTATTCCCTTAGCTAAGGAATGAACTTTTTACCTCTATTTCTTTTTATAGATATCCTGTTTCTTTTGCCATTGCAGATGCTGAATCTAACTATATTTTTGTCGACTATAAATGACATATTAACAACTTAAAATCATTACTTTATACAAGAAGAGGTAATTGTAATTCTATTTTATTTTGATCTTCTATAATTATAATTATAGAACAGATTAAGCACCTAGTTGTGTTAATGTGGTGCTAAGTGAAGTTCAAAGCAATTAAACGGCAAAGTCTTTGCTCCTGTAACATAAAACATTCATATTTTGCTAGAATAGAATATTAAAAATAGACCACATTGAAACCTAAGTGAATATTTACATTAATGAAAAACATAAAGTCTTTAAAATTCATATAAATGACTAAAATCTATTCATGAGCTCTGTATGCTAATAGCAGGTCAAATTTTTAATCACTTTCACCTTTATTACTAAGGAGGAATACAACCTACACATTAGGAAGACAAAAAAAAAAACCCTGGAAGAAGCACTAGAAAGCCAAATCTGCTGTGCATGGTTGAAGAAATATACTCTAGAAGGTTTAGAATAAAAGTTCCTTACATTTTTAAACATCATATAGCAACAAAGAATTGAAGGAGTCGACTATCTTTTGAATTATTAAAAAGTATTAGACTGCATTTATCTCAACAGAACAGTAAATTAAGAACATATACTTGAATTCAGCTCTGCCCCTTCTCTGTGTCACAGTTTTCATATTTGGACAATAAAAGTTAATAATTATGTCCCGCGGGAACTCTAATACATAGGAAGGGAATCATTGGCATATTGCAAAATATATAAGTAAACAGTTTTTCAAAGAAATAATCAGGCTTAAGGGACTATTTTGTTCTATTTAGATTCTCTTTACAATAGCCAATGTGAGTAAGAAATTCCTGTTAACAGATTTACTGTGCTAGCCATTGCTCAACTGCTGCCTGGTAAACAGAAACATTTATTGCAAGAAAAAGACAGTAGAATCATCTATTGGTACCTATAGCTAGTCAAAATATATGTTGAGCTGATATTGCTTGATTTCAATAAGTTGAAAGAAAACAGAATGGTTCATTTAAATTTTGTCTTTGAAAACCTCTAAATATAAACACACCTATTAATATCGCAGCGTGTGTTCAAAGACATAAAACTACAAGCTTCAACAAGGTGTTTATGAAGTGATTAAGTGTGTTCAAACTCTAAAAATTAAGCATTCTGAAGGTAGAATGAGATAGGCAGGCAGCTGTTCTGTTTACTAAGCAAGCCAATCAGAAGACTGGTATGAATAGATTGAATTAGTTCTCTAAAATACTACCACTTTTGTCTTTCAGAGAACAGATTCTCGTATGTACTCTTTTGAGGACTAATTTCTAAAAGAAAGTACTCCACAAATTTTACAAAGTTTTACTTTAATCTACCCAATTAGTATTCCTTAAATAGTGACACATATAAATTTTAATTGCTTCATATGGCACAGAGATGCATGCTTATTATGTATTCTTTGCCTCCTAGACAACATATTTCTGTAAAATTACAACTTATAGTCCTTAGGACAAAATTTGATGAGTTCGTCTATACTCATTCTCCTGAAATACTAACTCTTGACTTTTTGAGGACTCCAAAGGAAAGAAAGGCCATGTTTATTTCTAAGCTGGTTGGTGTAAGAATGGAAGCTCATTACGAAATGACTCATTAAATTTCCGATCTTTGTCTACAAGTGAAGAAAGCTGAAAATTAATAAAACCAAAGTCATCATGCATCACTTACTGGGAGAAGTCTAAATCTTTGGAGAAATGGCAGTTTTTGAATACCTATGCACTTGCTGTGTTTTCAATTGTGCAGACTACATTTTAAGAAAATGAAAGTATACACATGTGACCATGTTTTGGAAGGACAGAAAGTGAGCACTAACATGAAGAACAATGCTCTAGTTGCCAGAGACAGAACAACTGATGAAACCATACACTTAAATGTTCCTAAAGTCAAAATTCCTAACCCCTGACATTGATATTAAAAAAAACTAAAACTGTCCTAACAACACATAAATCTTCCTGAAGAATCTCAAGTATACTGAAAACCACGCAATTTCTGACACTCACTATCACAGGGTAGGGCCATTGTGTTCAAAGCATGCACACCAATGAACCAAACAAATGAAATGAAATACACAGCTTTATGTCGGAATTGATAATAATCGCAACATTTTTGGATACTGATTTAAATTTCTCAAATGGCTCTTATGTGCACTTTGGTATCCTTGCCATAAAACCCTATAAGTCACAGAGGCCTTGCTAAGAGCTGCCCAGATGCAGGCAAGACAGCTACAGACCAGTTTCTCAGCTTCTATGAAGCTAGCTATGAGTTTCTGGCTGGTGCACCTGTGACATCATACAAAATTAAAGTTTTCATTTTGTTTTGCTTTTAAATAGAAAGCAAAGGAGTTGATCATTTGGAAAAATCAAATGCGCAGTTACATTTTATTACTATCTTCCTTAATTAAGCCTAAGAACAAATGTTAGAGAACAGGCAGAAAACAGACACTTTTCAAGGGAAACTTAACTCTTTAGAAAGATCAAGACTGATGGGACACAGGGACAAGTGGCAGTTGGCTTCGTGTTAAGACGTGAAGTAGTCCTGAGATTATAACCTGATAGCACCAATAAAATGGTAATCTATTTAAATCAAATACTATCAAGAAAGGCCTAGACTAGTCAGACATACACCCTGACTGGAAAGGTACTCAGAAGATAAAGTAGCTTTCGTGGCCAAATGTAATTAAATATCACTGCCTAATTCATCTTAAAGGTAAAAGAAAAGTGATGCTGTGAACAGACAGTTCATCTTTCAAATGAGGAGTAATGAAAAACAGGTATGTCAATTTAACTTACTGTTTTCTCAGCGGCAGACGAAAAAAAGAATACAAGCAACACAATTCCATACGCTGAACACTCCAGGAGACACTTTAATTTCTCTGGGGTATGTTAAATAAATGGATTACTTTTTATTAGGCATCAAAATTTCATTTGGTGTAGCAAAAATCTCTAGCATAGTAAAGTGCTTTGGGATCACCCAATTGATAACATTTAACATTTGAGTCTGTACTGCGTAGTTCAGGCATTGATAGGATCCCATGTGTACATGGTCAAGCATCAAGCATTGCCTCACTCAATCTCCCAATTTCTATGCTAAAATTATCTGAGGGTAAGAAACCCTGACGCTTAGAGAGATGTATAATATTCTGAAGTCCACAGGGCCAGAAATGAAGAAGCAGGATTTAGATCCAGGCAATCTGACTCTGAACACTATGAATTGTTGTCTCTTGCAGAAATTTTGTTTATCAATAAAATCAACTTCAATAAGAAAGATCCAAAGCACGAAACAGAGAATAGAGATGTGGAATCTGAGAGCTCTAGAACACAAAATTTTCCTACAGAACAGTCGATGGCTAAAAGGAACTTGATACTGTCTAATTTTCCATATATGGTATGTGTGACTTCTTCTGAACTATCCGCATAGGTTGCTGTGTTTTCAAGCAGAGAACTGGTTTTAGTGAGAGGGCCAGGGAACCAAACCAGAGTCATAATGGGTTTCTAATGCCCCCTGCCAGGGCCCAGGCCTTAGTTCTAGTTTTCTGGAACTGGCTAGAGCTAAGCAAGCAGTTCTTTGAAAACTACAACCTAGGGGCAACCAATCAGAGGGCATCCCACAGCTGTCTACAATCTTAAGACATCTAAAGATAGCTTCTCCCACCCTGCAGTAGAAAAGCCCCTAACCACTGAGCCACCAACCAATCCTATAGCAACCCATAAACTTTATGTTTTAACCCACCAATTAGCCCTCAGACTGAACTCTCCTCCCTGGAATTCCCCCAACCCAGTTTTAAGAGGGGGCCTGTGAGCCTCTCGAGTTGTGGCCACATGCCACCTCAACAAGTTGGGTTAATAAAGCTCTCATGCTTATTGCATACATGACAGATGGTCTTTTGGGGGACTAACATTTAGATTTTAGAAAACTACTTGACAAATGGTCTATTTTCAAGTCACAAGTAAAATCTGTCATTTCTGATATCCAAGACTTTTTTTTTCTTTATTAGAAAGACTCCAAGTGAATTTTCAAAACTTTTAAGCCTTCTTCAAATTGTATCTTCATTTCTGTCAGTGCTCTGGTAGCTTCACCAGATTCTCCAATGGAAAGTGTTTTAGCAGTCAGTAAGTGCAATTTCACAGGGGATTTTTTTCAAACTATTGGAAAGTGTTGAGATTCCTGGATTTTCTTCAGAAACCATAAAGACGGGAAAAGAAGAATGTACTTACTTTCCATTTTAATTTCTCAGTTGCCCAATGGATTATCTACTCTGCTTGGACCCCTGGAGTGTTCCTCTTATAATTAATGAGCAGAGTATAACCCAAATGTTTGGAGACTATGAGAACCAGGAAAAGGAGGCACGGGCCTTAGAAGAGAGCTTGACAGCACTCTGCTAACAGTGAGAATTATACTCTCACCAATAAGCAACCCTGAGGCTTGTTTAAAGTTCACACCAGCCTCCTCTTGCCCTCCCACTTCTCAGGGGAGGTAAGAATACTTCCCTGACAAAAACCCACCTACTCAAAGGGGAGGTTAATTAACGCTACATAATTAACCTCACAAGAAAATTGCTAAGATTAATGAAGCAGCACTTACTAAGTGATTACAAACTCCCCAGGAACCTCTAAAGAAATATTTGTTTACAAAAACCATCAACGTTTATTAATAACAGATTCTGTGCAAATAACTACAATGGTTAATCGATGGATCAAGGTCTATAAAAACCTATGCTGTATATTTATTGAAAAGTGAAGGAACAAAAAGGAAAAGAAATAGGAATGAACGAAGAGACAAAGGAAAAATCAAGGTGGAGAAAGGAAGATCAGCAGAAAGGAAAAGATTCAGTGAATAGGACAAGTTTCTACTGAAACTACCAGCCTAAAGATGAATATTTTTCACTTGGTTAGTTAGCAATAGTGGCTCATGAGATGATAAAAATTGGCCGGGCGGTGGTGGCGCACGCCTTTAATCCCAGCACTCGGGAGGCAGAGACAGGCAGATCTCTGTGAGTTCGAGGCCAGGCTGGACCAACAGCCTCCAAAGCAATACAGAGAAACCCTGTCTCGTAAAACCAAAAAATAAATAAATAAATAATAATAATAAGACACAGAAAACTTCAAGTAAGTTTTAAAATAAAAGCTGCACTGTGAACCAGTATAGAGAGTCCTCTAAAAAGAAAAAAACAAATTTACCATACAACCTAGCTATACCATTCCAACACATTTACCCAGAAGACTCTAAATCAACTTATCATGAAGATGTTTGAACACTGACATGTACTGAGGCACTTATCCACAGTATATAAGGCATGGACTCAAACTAATTATCCACAAGTAAAGAAATGAGCAAAGTGAATGTGGCATCAATACAAAATGTGATTTAATTCCAAACAAGGAAAATTATGTCATTTTCAAAATGGATACAAGTGAAGATTAGCCTAATTAAGTCAGTATCAAAAGGACAAAAAACACATTTTCTTTCATTTGTAATTCCAATATTTTATAGAGATACATAAAATCTTGGATGTATATGACATAAAATAAGTCAATTGTCTAAAGAAATAAGGGAAGTAACAGGAAAAAGACATATGGCTTGCGGGACATATATGTTCAAAAAGCATTATGTACTTTTATGAGGATGTCCTTAGGAAGCCCAGTACCATGCATTAATAATATACAAGAAATAGCAAATGGTTTCTTTAGAAGACAAGATTTTTCATAACAAATTTAAGATTGGCTTTTAAAAGCTAGGGAAAGAGTATAAATAACTGAGGTGAGCTTCAGAGTGACAATGACTTAAAGCTACCTCCAGAGTACAGTGCTATGCATGTGTGAGTTAGTTAATTCCCCTCAAATACAGTACAAGATCATGGCCATGACACAACTACCTTAACACAACACATCAACAATAAGTCAAAGCACCACGGATTACAATCACCCTGATTATTCCACAGTCATTTTCAGGAGGAGATTGCCTGAGTCACAATAGTTAGGTTAAAACTGAAGCATCAAACAGATCCTGTGTACTAAGCCTCAAAGACAAATCTCATGATTCTTGGCCATCAAAGACTGATCAAGGTTCACAGTCTGGGCTCTTCTCACTCACTAATAACCCAGGCTGAATGAGAAGCCCCTTCACTACATGCAAGTTTACATGCTGGAAATAAGAAACGTCATAGCCTCATTCCAGCAAAGAAAAAAGTGTTGTTACCTTTGCTCACAAGTAATTAGAGAGAGCTATTCAAATAATCCCATGCAAAAATTAGTGAAATATGAATACAATTCCCATGACATGCCCAAACAGTTCATGTCTGGAACTATTTGGAGGAGAACAGTAATGATACCCCAATCATCCATTTCTATCAATGGAATGCCAGTACTAATAAGATTTTTAGTTTTGCTTTAATAAGATGTTGTCAGAGACACATACTGTGAGTAAATAATTAAAGAACTGAAAACTGTCAGATGGCTTGATAGCTTGCAACTAAGAGTTAACAAAACAAAAGAAAAGAAAATCAGAAGATAACTGCCACAATGTAATCTATTTATAACTATAGATTTTAAATAAACTAATGGGGACTGGAGAGATAGATCATCTGATAAAAATCCTTGCCATTTAGCGCAAGGCTCAGATTTCAATTCCCAGAAGTGATGCAAATGCCAAACATGAATGGCAGGCACCCCCCTGCCATCCTAGTACTCTGGAGGTAGAAACAAGGACTCCCTGGAGCAAGCTGTCTGGATAGTCAATCCAAATTTGTGAGCTCACGGGTAAACAAGAGACCTTGCTTCAATGTATAAAGGGAAGAAAAATCAAGGAAGATACCTAGCATCAACCTGTGGCCTATACATGCACACACCCACACATATTTGTGCAACCACATATTGAGAACATGCATGCACAAAAAATGATAAATTATATTAGAGTTAAATGGGTCTGAGTATTCATGTTTATCACAGAAAATCAGTATGTGAACAAGAGATACGCTTACAGTAATCTGAGTTTCCAGGTAAGCCTATGGATGGAAGTCCTGATTACCAGGAAAATGGAGAACCAAAGTGTCCTCTCTCAAATCCACAGTCAGGCTAAACTAAAGCAGTGGTTCTCAACCTTCCTAATGATCTGACCCTTTAATACAGGTCCTCATGTTGTGGTGACTCCCAACCATAAAATTACTTTCTTTGCTATCTCATAATTTAATATTTTTACTGTTATGAATCATAATGTAAACATTTTTGGAGATAGAGGGTTGCCAAAAGGGTTACGACCCACAGGTTTAGAGTCACTGCTCTACAGGAAGTATCACACGCATGTACAAGTAGCAGGTCATGAGAGGTTATTTCTTTGACTAAAATGAAACAGAGTAAAGAGGTGGTCTCGCCTTTGACATAAACCTACCATGGATTCTATTCCATAATGCTTGCCAAGCAAACCCTGAAATGACTTGGCAGATTGGTGCTTGATAAGAGACAGTAAATGCCAGTCAGACTAGATGACAATTGGTGGAGAAGTGACAGAACATTGGTGGCATACTCTCCAGCAGGTCTAAATATCATCTGATACATACAAGGGGCTACAGGATTGTTCAATGGCTGGATTTAGTTCAGACAAATCTGAGTATCATGCTGTGTGGGGAAAACCATATATGAAGGGGAACCAAGAACAGAGTAGGCCATAGGATCCTAGACAAACTATTCATTTTATTCTACACAAAACACAAAACTAACAAAATGGTGGTTTTTATGTGTTCTTGACAACCGTAGCATTGGAAATAGTTTTACAGAAGGAAGTGCATACTCCTAACCTTCCCAAATTTTGTCATAAGCAGGCTGGGATGCTGCAGCAGCTTTTGAAATGCAGTTGCTTCAGGGAGAATCACAGGGAGATGAGAGGGACCAACTAGCAGGACTCTAGGTCTCTTAACCGCTTCAACTAAACAACTTGTTTTGGCTGTTTCTTTAATATTTTGTGTGTTGAATTTATTTAAAGAAAAAAATGAATCTTGCCAAGGCCAAGGAGTAAAAATTTGTATGATTACATAGTCTGCCTTTACTTCTTTCTCTTGCCTTCATCAGATTTAGGAAATCAACTTTTACCCTATAATATCATTGCTCCATTTTTGTGGTTTCTGTGGTCTCATGACAGAGACCAGAGGCCACCACATGCACTATTTATTATGCCTAGAATTCATTTATGCCCTTTACAAGCAATTCAACACCAACATATGGTTATTACAAAATTCCAAGGAAACCACAAAGGGACAAAATGTCACATATTTTCAGGTGAGTAGATTTTTCACATACTATAAGCTACAATTTTAAAAGCTGATCTCTGGCCATTTTATTACATATTTGAAATTAAAGCTTATTAAAAATAAAGGGCCACTGGACTGTACTAATTTCTTGGGCACTTTTCATCACTTAAGTCATATATACACTGTCTGACTTTTAAATTACAGAAACTGAGGCCAGCCAAAAGTGGCTGACCACAGGCTGAAGGATCTGTGAGGGAGCTGACCTCTCTGGGAAGCCAAAGTAAACTGAAATTCCTCAGTCTGCAGGGCACTAGCAGGTTTTTGAAAGCTTGCCAGATTAATGTGGAAAGATTACATAAAGTAAACAGATTTGCCCTCCCAAGGTGCCCTCCTTTCCGTATCACCATTCTTTTGAGTAAGCAACTTAAAAATATTTCCTCAATGTCTGGTACATTATAGTTCACAAACCCTCACAAACTTACAAAAAGAAAAGTCAATTATTTTCCTTTTCAGGTTCCTTTCTACATATGAAAAATAACTAATGGCTAAACATAAAAGAAGAAAGAAATATAATATTCCTTATTAAACTTTAAGGAAAAATTGGAATTTTATTGTTGCTTTGTACATAACAAAGAAGTGTAGGAAATTGTGGTTTTGCTTTTGTGGTACTCTGAGGGGCACAGCAAAACTGACATGCAAAATAAAACAGAATTAGCAACTGAAGTTCTGGTTTCAGTTTAACATTCCATTTTCTCAATGACATCACATTAGAACTAACTTCATCTTTCAGCAATTTTATTACATTTTGAAACCTGAAGGCATTTGATCTTTGTCAAGCATAGAAAGGTTTTCTTCAAATGTCTAGGAAACTGAAATGTCCCAGGTTCACACTAACCCTGAAACACCGAGGCCAGGTGAGATGGTCAGGAGGAAAAGGCAATGACTACACAGGCACAACTACCTACAGTCCATTCCCAGATGCCAGTGGGAGGAGACTAACTCCTGAAAGCGGCCCTCTGACCTCCACAAATGCACCACAGCCTGTGTGTGTCCTTGCTCACATACATACACACACACACACTACAAACACAAAGTGTTACTTATTTTTAAATGTCTACAAATAGTGAGCTAGATAATCAACGAATTGATTGATGAATATAGAAAGATGTCTGGAGAACGTAAGTGTAGTGATTGAGATGAACATAGATAAGATGCTGAGGTTAAAATAATAATCATATTACTATAATAATATTACTATGTGGTTGCACTTTCCAAAAAAGCAGCAGTTAAAGGACAATTATGACTTCTCTATGCACTTTGAGTGATCAGTGTTACCAATCCACAAAGCGTTATTTTATTAATTCTTTAGCACAGTGAAGGGGATGATGAAAATTCAGCATTGGATTCTCATCAGCCTCAGAGGCTAGAAGAAACCACTCCACTACCACAGTTATATACAACCTCTATCTCAGGAGAGTTGCAGGAAGCAACAACCTGTCCTCTGTTAAGGTAATTTAAGAAGCAAGGAAGACATAGATCATGCTAGAGAATGACAAGGTCATAACTAACAGTAAGTCTAAGCAATAGGAGATGGTGACCATACAACCTCAAGAGGAAAGGCTACCAGCAGTGACTGAGGCATGGAGACTGAGGCATGGAGACCAGCCAAAGCAAGGCAAACCAGGAACAAAGAAAGAGCACACACCCTCACCTCCCTAAGCCCCCATTCACAGTAGCTAGTCCTCAAGGACTCGCTAGGTAAAAAAAAATAAAATAAAAATAAAAACAACTAAAAAGGCAGTATTCTCCAAATCACAGATTTCCTAAGATGCTAATAAGAAATTAAATATACTAGATAGTCCATTTTAGGAAACCTAGACATACTGACAAAATGAACCTGAGACACATTCTCTTATATGTAATTTGCTTAGCATATATTAAAAATGCATTTAAGTAAATATATCACCACACACACAAAAACAGAACCATAGTCTAATGAATGGAAACACTAAATTATTTACAGCAGTCTTATTCTGATCACTGTCCGGACTGGATATCAAAGAGTCCTTCATGTCCATGTTCTTTCACGTTATAGAGATGTTACTGGATGTGTATTCTGGCAATTGTTATGATCAACTGAAGCAATCTTCCCATTATATACCTTCAAATTAAGGTTTTACTATTCAGGCAACAGTGAAGAGTCTTAAACTTTGAGAACAGGAGACTTAGATTCAAGTGCTCCCAAAACTGGAAGAAACCACAAGATTACCGATTTTCTGTGCATTTCATTTTGCCGAGTTCTATCATGTTGCCTGTTAGTTTGATAAATCATAGTATTTAGACCACACAATATTGGTATAAATAGGATGCACAACACACTGTCATTGCCCAAATAAGCAATGGCTGCAGTAAAGCAATGCAAGATTGTACTTCTTGACTGAGAGGGTTTGCTGTACTCCTTTAACATGAGAAATGTTTATTAGCTTTACTTCTTTATTTCTGTTAGGTTGATACTTGAACAAATAGTTTTTAGACTTCCAAATGTGCAAAGTAAATTAAAGTATTATGTTTTAGATATGCAAATGTAGAAATTAGGAGGGTTTTTTCTTTGGTTTTGGTTTTTGGTTTGTTTTTTTTTTTTTTGCAAAGTTTATCAGTTTGTTTTCAAGAAACTCACCTTAAAAGGATCGTTAGAAGAAATTTCCCAAAAGGGTAAATTTTTCTGTGACACTTTATCATTTACTCATATTAATTTTCAAAAAGTCTTTTCACCCTTGTAGTTTTCCCTGCTGGGGTCCAAATTCCCTTTGCTTTGCTATTTAAAGTATTTTAACCTGGTCCCATAGGCATTCTAATGTTATTTTCATGCCTAAGTTTGTTATATGTTTCTAAACAACTTTCAGTTCACAAAGAAACTTATGATCGAAACAAATAGAAAGGTCTGGAAATATTATATCTTAGGATTAGGTCAGCAAGTCAGTTAGTTTTTTCTCACATAAAGCTAGTAATGCTTACCTTCCATTTTATAAGGTAATTTCAAATGCAAAGCTAAATGATAATGCTCTCCTTTCTGTACTGCTCTGATAAAACACTGTCAAGAAGCAACTTTGAGGAGGAAAGGGCATATTTCTTCTTATATTTCTAATTAATAGTTCATCACTGTGGGAAGTCAAGGTACAACTTCAAGAAGGAGTCTGGAGACAGAGTACCACAAGGAACACTACTTACAGGCTTGCTGCCTATGTTGCTCAGCTTGCTTTCTCACACACCGAGGGCCACCTGTCCTGTGGTGGTACCAGCCACAGTGGGCTGGGCCCTCACATATAAATTAACCAAGAAAATTCCCCCACAGACATGTCCTCTGGCCAACATAACTGATACTATTCCTCAGTTGAGCTTTCCTCTTCCAAAATGACTCTAGTTGGGGTGGGGGGGGGGAGGATATTATTGCAAACATTTATGACCTAAAAAAACTAAGAAAAGACACCTATTTATGCAACTAATTTTAAGCCTTATATTTCCTATGCATTTATGATTTGGTGAATTTTCTTTACTCACTGAAGACATATGAGTAATCTGTAATAACTAGGAAGCTGCCTTAGTCTCTAATAATGATAGAACTGTTGGATCACATCTTAAAGTTTAAAGATAAATGGAGTATTCAACCAAATTATACAGACAACATTTTTATATTCTTACTTTGGAACAATTTTAAAGTATTCAAACAAATATTAAAACAATTCACTTTATTTTCTTAACAATATCTGAATATGTAAGAAGATGGAGGAGGACTCATTGTCCTATTAAAACTGGTCATACTTCAGTGAAAGAAATGCCAACAAAGCCATACTTTTCTTCTAGATCATTTAAAACAAATTTGAAAGAAAATCCATTGACATTTGAAGAGCACTCCTTTGCAAGGCAAACCTCCAAATATAATCTTCATTTGTATAATGCAGCAAAGTTTAAAATACTTGGAAACAATTTAACTTAAATATCTTGGTTGCCCATAAGCAAAGATATCCAAAGGACAGCTTTCCGGGCTGAGATGAGTCATACACCACTGGGTTGATGTATTTGAGATATTAGTCATGCCTCTATCAATATAGAAATCTAAAGAGGCGGTCTTTTCTTCATCTAATTCAAAATGTACACACTTTCCATGGTCCTTCATTAAATGCCCTCCATTCACCAACAAGTCCAAATAATTAAATCGCAATCTAAAATATTACCAATTCCCTATGATTGTTTAGGGAATAAGATTTTTAGGGGATTTCAGTGATTTTAAGAGATTCTTTTAAATGAATGCATAACAACAAAATTTTAAACATAGGATAAACAACCAGAAAAACAGAATACCACATACTGATGTTATACTCAACTCAACAATCAAAACTACTGCAGCTATAAAGAACAATTTTACTAACAGCAGATTTTAAACCTTAATGAAAATGTGTGCCAGTGAAAAATTGTTTCACTTATAATGAATAGTTTTGTAAGACTTCCATGCTGTACAAGTTGATGGACCATTCACCATAAATGATAGCAACCACCCTGTTATATTTTATACATTACAATTCATAGCATTTGTTTGAATTGTGTTTTGGTCATTCAGAATTTCAACCATATTCACATAGATGTAATAGAAACTTTTCTTAAAATTTCCAACAGACAGCTGGGCGTTGGTGGCGCACACCTTTAATCCCAGCATTCAGGAGGCAGAGGCAGGCAGCCTGGTCTACAGAGTGAGTTCCAGTCCAACATAATTCTGTGTTCATTTGGGTTTTTGTTTGTTTGTTTGTTTATTTGTTTTTGCTTTTTCTTATAAGGCTACACTCACTAAAGAATTTCACACACAACTCATTACAGTCAAGTATTCATTATTGATGTAGAATAATGCTCTTATTCACTGTAAAGATTTGTCACTCATTAGTTTAATAAAATGCTGATTGGCCAGGCAGAAAGTATAGGCTACCAGACTAAGAGAATTCTGGGAAGAGGAAAGACAGAGACACAGTCGCCAGATGCAGAGGAAGCAAGATGAGAATGCCTTACTGAAAAAAGGTACCAAGCCATGTGGCTAAACATAGATAAGAATTATGGGTTGATTTAAGTTGTAAGAGTTTGCTAGTAATAAGCCTGAGCAATAGGCCAAACACTTTAGAATTAATATAAGTCTCTGTGTGTTTATTTGGGACTGAACAGCTGCAGGATGAGGCAGGACAGAAACTTCCATCTGCACAGTATACTCCTGGTCCAGAAATAAATATTTGCACATCAATAAATAAACTAGGGAAAGATTGTTTCTAAACCAATGCTGGTATTCTTTTACACACACACACACACACACACACACACACACACACACGAAGCAAGATGGCAGCTGATGCACTAAGTATTATCTTTGGTGTTATCACTTTTCATTGTTTGCAATCTCTATCTTCCTAGTGAGAAGAAAAAGTAAAGAGTAGTCCAGCCTTTTCTGTGGACACTTAAAAGGCAACACCAACAATGAAAACATACGGACCACTAGGCACATTCAATTTAACATTGGGTGTTAGCTTTACCTTGAAGCTGAATTATCAGTCTATTGCTGTGTACAATTATACAAATAGTACAAATGTGGTTAATCACATTACAAGAATACTTTCTACCAATCATAAATCTCTGAACTATTTGATTTTCAATGAAAAAAATGTTTTGAACCACCAAAAGGAAAAGTTTGAGAGAGAAAAATAATACTAACACTTGTTAATGTTCTAACAAAACTTGAGAAAGGTGCTAAGTAATGATAGGTACAATCTCACTGAATACAGCTCCATTATCCCAGGTGTCATTCCCAGTTATTAAGTCAAGTTTAGTTACTTGTCAAAGGAGGCTGAGTCTTTATATAAACTCAGCTCCACATACACCAAACTATTGCTTTCACTTCAATGAAGTGACACATCTAGAAATTTTAATGTATCTCTGATATTAAATAAAGAAAATATAACTCTGGTACATTAAATGAGTATATTAGAAAACAGAATTGGAAAGTATTTATAGATATTGATAGAAACTAAAATATCTAATCATTAATCTCATTAATTATTTTTATACTCAATATAAATGTTCTTATGTCTTTGACAATAAGCAAAAGCAAGTATTGAAAATCTAGAAAGAAATTAATGATATATAGTAATATCATTTTTATTGCAAAGGACAGATTAAAAGATAGCTTCATGATCTTTTGGATTTATAATCTGAAAGCCTAGCACATGCTACTTTTAAAAAGAAGTGTGTGTGTGTGTGTGTGAGAGAGAGAGAGAGAGAGAGAGAGAGAGAGAGAGAGAGAGAGAGTGAGAGTAATTATTTGGGGGAGGTGCATGTGTATATGTGCATGCAGAGGACAACGGTCAACCTCAGATGTCATTCCTCAAGACAATCCATGTTTTTATTTCTTACACAGCATCTGTCACTGGCACGTAACTTACCAGGTAGGCTAGGAACCCTTACATCTCCACTTCCCCAGTTCTTGACTTAGACACCCCCTAAAACATAGCATTTTACTAGGGTTCTGGGGATTTAATTCAAGTCTTATGTGGCAAATATTTTACTAACTGAGCTATCTCCTAAACCCAGGAAAATATATTTTTTTTAATCACACTAATTCCTGATTCAAGAGCCAGTTGACTTTTATAGGCATACATACCAGGTTAGTTCTAAAGGAAACTGTAGTTCATAAAATAGCTATCTCAAAAAATGACTAACAATATCATCCTTTAAACTGGGAAATAGAGTAAATTAAAGGATGCATGGAGTTTGACTGCTAGGGAAGTAAACACCTACCTCAATTTTTGAAGAAATGTAATTTTAATACATTTATCTGCAGCTGCCACAAAGGCCTACTCAATCACATGTTATCTGTCTTATGTGTGCAAGCCTAACATGCAGACACACTTCCCTTCATTTTTCAGTCACTTAATATTATGAACCAATTGCTTACAAAACCACATTGCAAAAATTCTCTTTCACAAACACTGCATGTGAAGTATTTCTTAAACTGGTAAATTTCTAAAATTTAAAAAGAGAAAAATCAGCATATTTTGACCAGTGTTTTACAATTTTGGTAATATTCTGCAATTTCAATATGTATACTTCCTGGTGTAGAATTAGAAACACAAGTAAATAATACTTTTTGCACAAGTGTTAACTTCAAACTGTGCTAGGAAGGTTTTTGGAAATGCTATGACTATACAGATACTGCAAGAGTATAAGAGAAACAGAGATATGAGCAGAGGAATGTACCAATTTTATTATTGTTATTTTCTAGATGGTAATATTTACCAAATTATATTTACCACTCATATGTCCAAATAAATATGGTGGAATAATAATATTAAGTGCCTGTATTCCTCTTGTTCTTTTCAAAGCATCATTAGAACATCTTGGAGATCAGTCTCTGACATCAACAATACACTAATGAAATTGGAAAGGTTTTGAATAATATTCATCTTCTCACAGAAGAGAAAGTAAAAGGTGACTGCTTTTCCAAGGTGATTCAACAATATTTTTTACTTCAATTAACACATTAATATCTTTCCTTTGTAGAACTTGTTGTTGCATTCACTTAGTGTTCATTTCAACCTGTAGCCACTAAGGTTATGTTAAGACTGGGCTACAATTTCAGAATTCCCGTGTTTTCACTAAACTCTAAATCTGGCAAAGAAGGAAAAGAAAATGTAGGTGGAAGAATCACAAGGCAAGGCCGTTAAGTGCTGGAACAAAACTACAGTACTTGCAAAGGGCTTCAGGATTCAGCAAAAGATGGGAAAACTTCAGGGTCTGTTTCCTCAAGGAAAGATGGATACACTGTGTCTTCTGCTGAAGGAGGTTCAATGACAGTAATAATTCACAAAAGACTCAGGATCCAAGGAGTATAAGAAGGAAGGTGAAAGGCAGGTCAAAAAGTAATATAAGGCCAAATAGGGCAAGAGAAGAATTCGGGTGCCAGGGATGAAAAATCCCTTAAGATTATAATAAACAGGTACAAGCACACACATGAGCTAGTCTAGAGTATACTCGGTCACACAGTGACTCTTCCCTTGGGAGCTGAAACATCCAGGATTAGCATAGCCAGTCCAGAAAGACAAATGGGTGAGTGTGTGCAGATTTCCTGGAATCTATACAGGGATCCTGACTTCCCCTCACATAAGTAGAGCCATTGATGTCAGTAGCAAACAAAGATTCCTTTAAGACTTCTTATATGACTTGGACATTCTGGTGTGGAATTCTTCTATCCAAACTGTTCTAATATTGCCATTTTAGATGAAATACTGACATAGTATCTCATGCCAAAATGTCCATCCTAACTACATTGTCCAGACTCTTCTTCAGCAATAAAGCATATTACTGAAAATGTCAAAATGATTTTGTGAATAGCTGTTGGTTTGTTCCCAGATTGCCATCCAAAAATCAGGTGAATCCCAATGTTAAGTTAGTGTGTGTGTGTGTGTGTGTGTGTGTGTGTGTGTATGTGTGTGTGTTATGGTTTTTAAAACCAAATACAGTCTAAACTGTCCAATCACTGTTTTTAAAAGTCATTTTTTAAATTAGTCTCATAATTTCAAAAAAGAAAGTGAATGATAGCTAACTTTCTGTAAGCAGATCTCAACTATGTCAAATGCAACTTTAAATTAGAATGTTGTTCTTAAATGTACTCAGATGAGATGTTCAATGAAGCACCAGTACAGGAAATTTGCTGGGTGTAGTAGTTTGCAATTGTTGGTATCTCAAGAAACGGTAATCATTTCTGCATGTTGGTGAATAGCATTTATTTAAAAAAAAAAACACTCTCTTGTTGTAGACAGCCCCTGTAGAGAGCTTCACTTTGCTCAGTGCTAACTCTGTTCTTATAACCAAAGTGGGCATGTTCAAAATCGTCATTGTCATACTTTTGTCATGAACACCAATTAGTACCATGCAAAACAATCTGGAGTTGTGTCTACTAAGTAGGGAGAATCCCCTGACAAATTTGTGCCACTTCTATGATGTAATCTAGGTAGATCTGCTCAAGACTGACCTTAGTCACTAGGTACACAATGAATGAACTGGAAGTTCAAAACTGTGCTGGGGATAATGTTGTTTTAGTTCTCTTAACACCTTCACAAGAGATAAGTGTTTTCTTCAAGAGAAATTATAATCATCAAATGAAATAAGTGTAGGTGAGAAATTTTAAACCTCATAAACTAGAACTACAAGTTATGAAGAAACCTTGAATTAAATATGAGCAGCAATTCAGTACGCAATTACCAACCTCGATCTCTGGGTGCAGTTATGTGGTTTACTTGAAATAATATTAAATAAATCATTCTTAGCATAGTATTTTATGCCACTTATACAAAATATTTAAGAGCTGATAGTCTTTCCATAATGGAACAAAATTAAGAGTCTAAATTTTCACATTCTTTTTCTGCAATGCATCCTAAACAAAAAGGCCTTCTTTGAAAGAGATAAGGAAGGCTATCATACAATATAAATATAAATGCACCAACTACAGTGTGCCAGAGGAAAGTACTTATCCTCACCTTCCTAACTCC